>NC_143549.1:168590000-170990000 GCF_054136105.1 Typopeltis vanoorti | reverse complement strand
CGATTCACATTTTGATGGGTTATGATTTATTGGATTTTAATGTACTTGGCTACCTATCGTTACTTTTCACTTTTCGTTTTCTTTTTTGGTCTCGTCTCTGTATTTTGCTCACGTAGATCTAACCGAGTGGATCTGAATTATAATTCTTTGAAGAAGCAAATAAGCAAATAAAAATAGAGACATGCTACAAACAACACATAAATGGTCTGGAGGTTCATTACACTGTATGAGTTGAAGTATCTCCTGTCTATAATGATGATAGTATAATCTAATAAATTAGAAAAAATAATACATTTATCGTTTGATGCTGTTATATCAATAACTCCGATTTTCTGAGTTCTTTTTCCGAGCTATATTATCCTTTGCCATACGACTATATCGTTCAGGCCAAGCTAGAGTAATCGTAAGTTCTCTAGAAAGAAAATAAAAATTCATCACGTGATTTGTTCCTGTATTTGATTGCTTCCAACTTCTGCTGTTCATTGTCTGATTATCGATTTCCTGATTGCAATGAATCATTTCGAAATGAGCGCGATGACGTATACTTCATCTCTTCCTTCATCTTTTTCACTGCACATCAGATTATATAAATTGCTTCGAACTTTGGTTAATTATCAATAATGGTTTTTAAAGACAATGGCAAGTGCTTTGAAAACTTTTCACAGTTTACAGTTTACTTTATTTCTTTCTCAAGTGTCAGTAATTGAGATCCGTTTAAGTTGTTTCGGTCTGTTATAACTTTTAAAATCTTGAACTACATTAACAACCCTTAAAATCAGTTTTAGAAGAAATTGTTTAATTTAGTTATAAAAATGATAAAGCATTTTTTGAATAAAATACATTTTGTAAAATACCTAATCAGAGGTTAGATTCGTTCTGTTTTCAAGCTTGTTCCTGTTTGGTACTCACACAACAACTCCGCTCTGGTTGAATAGAACTTTGAGATGTTGCTCTATGTTGGGATTTTTATGTTGCTCTCACTCATAAAGGTTGTAAGCCTGTAGTACATTAGTACTGTAAGTGGGGTAAGGGATATTTTTATTCTAATTATTCTAATTGTTTTATATTTTTTTCCTCCTCTGGAAACCCTACTCTAGAGAGGAAACATGGAACATTTTCAAGCTACTTCAGACCTCCAATAAACAGGGCAGTGGTATCACACCAAGCGATGAAATTCATCTCCCCTGAAGACAATCACAAACATCCATGCCCACGGCGGGATTCAAACCTAAGACCTATTGGTCATATGCTCACCACTCGGCCAACTATGCTGTCTACTAAATGCAATGTTTGTCTAATTTTCACTAATTTTCACTAATTTTCTTCATAATTAAAGCTCATTATCATCATGCCTGCATTATTAAATGAAACATGAGTAGGAATCACCATGGTAACAAAAAACCTGATGTACTTCATAATGTTGAGTATGTTATGCTGTCTGATTTCTCTGTAAAGTTCAAATTTTCCGATCCAATTTAGAACCACTGACTAAAAGGAAACAGCTAGTAAGCAACATTCGTACCTCTCAAGAAAGATTCTCTGTTGGATTCTTGTTGGATTAATTGGATTAATGTAGTTCAGTTGCAAATCCGCAACCAAAATCAATATGAACCATAGATACATTTCTTAGTATAAATAAGAGACTCAGTAATAACACGGGATATCATTAAGATAAAATCAGTTGGATAAAATTAGATGGATAACTGTCTTTTAAAGGATAGTATATTGTCTTTATAATCTTAAATACATAATAGGAATTTGTTGTGGAAAAGCGGAAGCGTAAAAAAAAACGTCATATCCGTCTTGTGAAATCACGTATTAATCAAACAAAATATTGTCGTTAAAAAAAATATAAAATGATTTCAAACATGAACATTTCAAATATGAAAAAAGAGGTCACAATCACCTTTCTACTCCGGAATGAGCTTGGAAAGAATAGTTCACTGGATGAACTGCTTGATATTGTTTCACTTAATTCTAAAGCCATAAACTGTATACAGGTATCGTGATAAGCCCAGATATGATTTAACTTTCTTTTTTTTTTTGCTTTCTAAAAATTGTTACATGCTGTTACCGGCATACCCCTGTTTTAGAATGAAACTTACCGAAAACTACTACATAAAGTAAACAAATATACCTGTATTCATGAAACAGATAGGATTGCATTACCAAAACACACACAATAGAGCCGATTGATATGTGAGGTTAAACTTTAAGCAAGAAACATACAGGAAGATCCAGGAAGCTATGGAGTGATCAAACTGTGCTTAGAAGAATGTTAAGGAAATGTCGAGTCTACATAAGCATTTGTATTAGGAGGCAGAAAATTCTACACGAAGAATCACCAACTGCGCAGCTTACACTAATGTAAAGAACATAGTAATCGTGTTCTGCAGTTGTTGAAAATAAGTGACCAGCAAAGGCATAGCGGTCAAGAGGTGTTTCACCTTGAAGACCCATGTATTGAGTGTGCATCCTGGAAGAATAAACGTCGAATGGATATACAATGCAATCTTCATTATCAAAGTTTTGTGGAAGTGCTACTTGCGATATGGTTTGAGGAAAATTAAGTTAAAAAAAAACACTCGACCAGTCCACACAGTTCAGGTCACAACGCAATAAATTACTTTTGGGAGGTACAATGTGCGTCAGATCATTGTATCTAACAACAAGGTGGATTGTTGGTTATGAGAAAATCAAAATCCAAAATATCTGACTCATGTAACAGATATTCTGGACCACTGTGTCTGATGAAGAGTATTCTAAAAAGAGTGAAAAGTGCAACAGAAACCTAAAGGGTGGCACAAAATCTGGATGATATGTTTACTGTGTGTGGATGTGTGTGGTTCGTCATAGCTCAGTCGGTATCAACTATGTTTTGCTTGGCAACTGGTGTGAACACACCCTAGATGTCTTAGGGTGGGAAGAATCTTTTATAAAGACCTTTCAACTGGTGGTCAGATAATTGGTTTCATACGGAAAGAAAATGGATTTTCTCCTGGAAAAGAGAACACATAATTCCGCTGACACACTGTTCAGCTGGACGGGGGGGGGGTCCCTTCAACTATGCATCCAGAATTCAAGAACAAAGGGCAACAATAACAACAGAACGCCACTATCCTCGCCACATATTGGATTTGAACCTTCTTTTTCCAGTCCGCTTATGATGCCATTTAATTAAAGAAGTTTTAGTTTATCGTTGTTTTCAATGTCTGAAGTGAGTAGAAGTAGACGCTCAACTAACAACACGTTTACGAGTTTATGCACATAAATGGTTGTAAAAGAATTCATTTAATAAAAAAACATCTTAGAATAGCACTAATAGAATTTCAATTCCTTGTTTTTGGCTTGCATTTCCAATTTAGTGTCTACTTTGATATATTCTTTACTTAGCAAATAAAATTTCTGAGCGACTCAAGGATGATATACAATGCGATATGTCTAAGACATTCATCATATGAGGGGGTAGGGAATGCATGGCTACAGAATGGATTTCCCGAAAGAATGCATTCCAGATATGAGAAATAAACAAGCCGTAGATCACGTCTTACTAAAGCTGAATGACAAGGCTATCCATGTCCACCAGAAATCTCCAACTCATCCCCCCAGTGACTGCGTCCCCCCTAAACACGTCACAGAAAACCCAATTACTGACAGAATGACAAAGAACCAAGAAGACGCTGACGATGAAGAAATCCGAGATGTCTTCTCATCTCGCTGTCTGTGTTAAGATATGTCTGTTTCATTGATTCCCGAGCTCCGTATCCAATAAAGGTCGTATTGAGAGACGTCATGTCGTCACAAGCGCGACTCCTCTGATTCTGATCACAAACGACTGTTTCATAATAGCACGTGCTAGATTGGTCGGTTGTGTGAAGAGCCCACACGAGCGAAAACGGCGTCCTTTTCATAACTTCCGCTGACACGCTATTCAGCTGGACGGGGGATCCCTTCGCTTGATATGTGTCCAGAATTCAGGAATAAAGGAGGCTTTCTCTGCAGGCTTCGTTAGTGTATGGCAACAGGAACGAGGTGATTAAGGACCTGCTGTGGAGTATTCTAGTTAACAGTGTGACATTTTACGCAAGTTGCCCAATATTAGATGGAAGCGAGAATTACTCCTGCTTATGAAAGAGAAGGATTGTAGTTTTTCAACTAAATGCTAACAAGTTTTATTCATGGGTGTAAAATCAAAGATTCTTTGTATAGCTTGATCATAAGACGCAAATTCAAGTTTCAAAGCACCAGAGTTCGGTTGAGAAGAACTTTATCCAGGTCTCTGCAGTTCACGAGAATTAGTTGGCTTTTCGGCTTAACAGAGGAAAAAAAAAGCAATTTTAGATCCTTCACGCGATTGATAGATAGATCACACTGCTACGTTTGATGGGTTTAGCTCTCCAGCGGAAGGTGCTAAACTTAGGAAATTAATCGAACTTAAATAAAAATAACAATAAGATATTATTTACACAAAGAAATACATGAAACGATGCTGGTTATTATGCTGTTCTTCCTTGAAATAACACTTGAACATTTTACATTATGAGCTTGATTATAAGCAGACAGCGCAAGAACGATATATATATTGTCATGTCGTATCATCCAAGTTTTATATGGATATCTTGTAATTTTACAACTAATGGAAATAATTGCATAAAATCATAAAAAAACACAAGTGCTTCATAATAGCATTCTTGTATAGTGACGCCTGTCATTATCACAACAGAAAACAATTCATTTTGGCATTCGAGTGGGGCTGGAAAGTTCTGATAAACACCTAGAAGAAAAATGACATTAAAGCCGCTGATCTTCTTCTTCTTCTTTGAGTGCCATCTCCTATCAGAGGTCGGCGACCACCTTGGCAAATTTTGAGCGATTCTCAGCTATTCTAAGCAGTCTCTCAGAGTTCATACCAGTCCACTGTCTGATATCTGCCAGCCAAGATTTTCTTCGTCTCCTTTGTCCTCTTCTTCCATTTATCTTCCCTTTTAAAATCAATTGCAGTATCTTATATTTTTCATTACGAAGTAGGTGACCAAGATATGCAGTTTTCCTTCTTTTTATGGTATCTAAAAGTTCATGATTTCCCCATTTGTTCCAGTACTTCCTGATTGGACGTTTTTGCTATCCATGGGATTTTTAACATTCGTCTGTATAACCACATCTCAAAGGCTTCAAGTCTTTTTATTGATGTTGTCTAAGTTTCTGCACCGTACAGCAATACAGACCATACATAGCATTTAACCATGCGTACTCTAAGCTCTAAGTTACACAGTGTTGATTTCATCAAGAGAAAATATTTTCTTGCCATTTCAATTCTAACTTTTATTTCCATTTCTGGATTGCAATCTTCATTTAACCATCATCCGAGATATTTAAACTTTGCCACTCTTTCTATTTGTTTCCTATTTAAAGAAAGTGCTAAATTAAGAATTGGTTTCTTACTTATGACCATGAATTTAGTTTTGGTGATATTTATTTTTAATTCCATTTTTTCACTCTCTGCATTTATTAGTTCCAAAAGATTTTGAAGATCCTGAATATTGTCAGCCAGAAGAGCTGTATCATCGGCATATCGGATGTTACTGATGATTTCACCATTTACACTAATCCCTTCCTTTCTTCCTTCCAAGACTTTTTGAAATATGGCTTCTGAGTAGATGTTAAAAAGAAGAGGTGAGAGCACACATCCTTGCCTTACTCCTCGTTTGATATTAGTTGAGTCTGTAATAATGTCATCAAATTGAACAGATGCCTTTGGGTTCCAATATAAGTTTTCAATGATCCTGATGTCTTTACCATCTAATCCAATTCTCTTTAATAGTACAATCATTTTAGCATGTCGGACTTGTCAAATGCTTTCTCGAAGTCGATGAAGCAAATGAATATTACCTTGTTTTGGTCAATACATTTTTGAAATAAGATCTGAGAACAGAAAAGGGCCTCTCTTGTTTCCAAGCCGTTTCTAAAGCCGAATTGGGTATCACTTATGGTGTCTTCACATTTTCTGTATATTCTTTTTGAATTATTTTCAGAAACATTTTGAGAACGTGACTCATTAGGCTGATCATTCTATAGTCATTACAAGTTTTCGCATTTACTTTTTTAGGTAGCATAATGAAGGTCGACTGTAACCAGTCTTGAGGGATTATGCCTGTATCGTAGATCTTATTAAATAGCTTTACTAATATGTTAATGTTATCACCTTCTAATAACTTTACTATTCCGCTGATCTAACCACAAGAAAGAACATACGAGGGTATAAGAACTTAAATTACCTTCATAACTCTGCTTCTAGTATGTTCTTTCTTGTGGTTATATCAATTGCTTTAATATCATTTTTGTTCTAGGTGTTTATCAGAACTTTCCAGAACCCCCCCCCCCCGTTGTGTGTAGTGTAGAGACATAAGTTTTTTTTTACCCAAGTTTATCATTAAAATGACTCAAATAAAACTCATTTTAATAATAATCTCAACTATGAAATCTATTAAAATACATTAAGAAATGAAGAAAATGTTATTATTGTTTCAAATGTTTTTTTCCAGTGAAAACATGATTATAACAACGGGGAAACGGAAATCTTTAAGCAATCAATTTTGAACTTCAGAGAGATTTAAAGAAAACTTCTCCTACAGTTACTTCACCGGAGCACATTTGATGCATCGAATTCAAGAAAGCGATCATGATGTCTGTGACTGATTAATGTATTCAAAGAACTTTATCGAGTGGCGGTGATTTTTGTAAAATAATTAACGGGTGTGTCAAAGCATAAAGGCATTTATGATATGAACCGGCCTGTTACTCCAGACATGTTTTTGTTTAAATTTTGTCAGTACAAATGGTTCGTCTTCTATAAAAATTGAAAAATTCAATAAATTTTAAGTTCTTAAATTGTAAACTTCATCAATTTCTGTTAACTCACTATGCAATTTCTAATATAATTTTGAAAAATTTTGCCAAATTTTACCAAGAAAAATTAGTAACGGGGACATCTTAAGGCATCCTAAGTCGAAATTTTATGAAGTTCCATTCGGCCAGAGTGGAATTATTGCAATACTTTCAAAAATTTTACTCGTTTGTGTTCCCGCGAATGATCTGACTGACACCACACAAATCTATACAACAGCTATTATAGCATATCGAATATTGAATTACGTCATTGCTTCCTGATTATTTCTAAATTATAACCTCGTTCACACTCTTTATATGTTTCTCTTAGAAATTCAGACGTAAAAAGAAAGTTTCCGAAACATCGTTATCATAATATTGTGTCCTTTTACTTCCGCGCGCCATCGCAGCACTATCTTTTCATCAAAGAAGTCCCTTGTGCCACTGATAGCATAGATTAATGGAAGTTTTTAGGGCACTTAATTGAGAAAGCTTTTAATACATTGCAGGTGCAAACAGAAGATAAAACTAGCTTTGAATAGAACGTCTTCCCACTCGATGTATTTACTACGATCTCTCTCTCTCTCTCTTTAGTATAGCAAAGAATTCTGTGCTAACTTTCTCCGTAAAGAAGCGCTACTGATCACTCGACTCAACTAACCGAAAAATAAGAATGGCTCCGTTTAGTGGCATTTACGATTTGAAACACGTAGCACAATGCAAGTCGACATTTATTTCCCATTGGAACTCTCACTAGACGAGTAACACTGGCGACACGAACAGAATAAAAGAAATAAGTGGACTTACGGATCACCGGTTTCTTACGTTTCTTCCCCTCTCTATCCATCCCCTATTGTTCTACTTCTAGAGCGTTCATAACACTGCGGCAATCCACTCTTCGATGTTCCCCGGAAACTAAGGCACCGTATAAAAAGTGACTTAACGTTCTTTTTCATTTCCTTTACAAAAAAATAAAAAATAAAATAAATGAAAAATAAAAAAAATAATCGTATGACATAGTGAAAGGTATGGTGTTAAAATATCAGCAAGTTTTTTTATGTAATTTTAAAAAAAAGCAGCTTAATTATTAAACGGGATTTAATGTGTGAGTTTAGTAATGTATTGGAAAGATAAAGGGCCGAAAAATAAAATTGAGGGCGACGGAAAACCCACTATTCTGCACTTTTCGGTTAGATAGCACATGCGCGTGTATGTGTGTGTGTATGGGGGGGGGGGGTTACAATACCAGCCATTTGCATAAGATTTTATTCCGACAAAAGGATTGAACAGCACTGAAATCAGCGCATAGCTGTTTCTCTCCAAATGTGTTTTCTTTGGGTTCAAAGTTCGCTCGTTCGTGGGCGAACTGAACGGTTAAAATAATAATGTAGTTTAATCACTGATAGTTTATTTCCGATGTGTTAAACCGATATGTAAGTATTATTCGCTTTCTCTTATCATTTATTTGAGCTTTTTTTTGTATAAAATCTCAGATTTTAACATCGCAGTTAATGAGAAAAAAATCCATCAAATCGTCCCTAATTATGTTCAGCAATTACTATGGTTCTTGCTTTTCTGTTCATTCAATAACTTTCATTTTATTTCAGTTACTCTTCAAAATGACTAATTCTTTGAAACGGAGGCGATTACACTATACTGTAGTCTCCTTACCTTTTAAGTGCTTGATTCAGAAATATATTCTGAGAGAAATATTGCAATTATTTTGATTTTTTTTAACTTATTCTACGAATCACACGTGCGAGGATTTTATTATCTATTTCAAGCTTATTTTAATAGAGAAAAATTGAATCGAGATTAATTTTTAAACTTCATGATGTAGCTTATATTACGTGATGATGGTGATGAGCAAATGATATTTCACCATCTTATTGTGCTTTATAACGTAAGTATATGGCAAGACGTCAACATGGTAATATTTTATATTCACTCCAATTAAGTATCGAAACAGAATAGTTAAAACAGAACCTCTGCTAAAATTATTTTTTAAAAATGGAAAGAGAATTATATAACAGTGCAGACAACTGCAGGATTGGTAAGAGTCCGTAGGCTGTTACAGTTTCTAGAATTTTATAAGCGTTGGAAAGTGCCAAAAGTGTCTTAATACAAAGGATACGAACTATTTATATTATGCAACTCTCAAATTAAGGGGGTTAACCCTGAACCTCTTCACATCTTAGGACTTAAAATAAGTTACTAATTTAAAGGACACACACACACACACACACTGCAGAACTGTCTACGGATCTCATCATAATTACATTTCTTTTTCCCAATTCTTTGTGAAAATAATTTTCTTACCTTCCAAAATTAAATTTGAAAATTGCTTGTCTATATGCAAGTGAATACAAGTCAAGAATTTCTTAGTGGCGATGTATAAATATTCCCATCAGGTGGAATCAATGTGGCCGTTAGCTGCATTGTGAAATCGAAATGCATGCTGTGTTGCAAACTAAACTCGTAGAGAGACTAGCCCCTCGTCGGTTATTCATGCGATAAGAACTTTTTAATTAGTTTTATGTAAGTAATATGACAAGAATGAATACTCAGCTAAAGTGGGTTGTGAATCAACCAGCTAAACAACAATCACCTGGGATACTGAGCTGCAGTCAGAGTATTTTCATAACATTCGATATTAATATGTAATAACTTTGCTCTGGGTGGAATTTTTATATCAGATTGCTCGAATGCATGGCGTTATCCTTCTCCATTTCATAATAATAAGAAAGAATAAAAAAAAAAGCAACAACAGGTGCATGCAGGCATGCAAATGAATTTTGTTGGAAAATATTTTTTGTTTTAAATACCAAACTTGTCAATACTAATTTAAATACAGTAAGAAGCTTGTAGAATGTTTCCTTAAAGATAACAAGAGTACGTTCGCGTCTGTTATTACGAAATAAATAAAGCTTAGGCTATGCTCCTAAGGAAAAATACTTTTACCAAGGAAGTTGAGTAACTTTTTATTTTAATCCCAGACAGTGCATCTTTAACTAAATATAAAGAAATCAGCATGCACACTCAATGAGATTGTTTGATTCTCCGTGACGGATATGACATAATATTTCCATTAATGATAGAATTAATAAGTTTTATTAGAGTCTAACGTACTGATACCAATAGAATCTATTAGTGCCCTCTGAAAAACAAGCAGTTAATATAGGTTTTCCGCCATGAGTAACACATGATGCATCGTGAAAAACAAATCAAAGAGTTGTTCATAGTTCGGTGGTCAGATGTTCGCTATTGCTTCCAATCGAACTGTTGCAAGTGTATCTTATGCCACAAGGGTGCAAACACTGCTTTCAGCATGTGGATACGTTCTGTAAGAGTTATTAGAGAACATAAATTAAACAAATGAGAAAATCCAAATCTTATGAATGGCAACAAAAAGAGAACAAAATAAATAATATTTTAGGGCGCTACTCAACCCGAAAACTGTAATTCAGATAGCATACATGCCATTAGTTTTGATTTTACATCTTAACCAGGAAAATGACAAACAGAAAGTCTTTTGGATAAGCTGTTGTGTTTCACTTTCTCTTCGGTGATTTTTTCTTTCATGAATCGCTTGACGAACTTTGATGAACATTTTCAAGGGTGATAAACTTATTAAAATATATAGACTAAATCCATTTATAGGAAATAGTTTGTGTATGAAACGAAGCTTCTTCAATGGCCTGTTTGCACCTGACTTAACGTTGCCTGGCTTTTGATAGTAAGAACCAAGACCATCATATGACATCATGAGTTGTTGTTGTTTGTAATTATAGCCAAAGCAATTAACATTATAAGACCAATATATTATTTTGTGATAACCACGTGTGTGCTTCGGACCAGTTTGCCTATTTATAGGACGAAAAACCAGAGTTTTCGATAGGCAAAAAAACCTGTAACCTTTATGAGACTATCTAGCTAATCTTTACTCGAAAAGACCTTATAAAAGTTCTTTACTACGTCTATACGAAATTCCAATCCAGAATCTTCTTGATCTTTCCAGACTGCTCGATGATGCAAAGAGCATCGTCGACTGAGGAGGTTTGCATCATGAGCCTCGTCCTAAATGTTTTAATTATCAGTACCGGCTAAATGTTTTCATCTATTGTATGTTATACGATGAATATCAAATAAGAAGTTATATCCCAATATTAAAATATTATACTGTTGTTTATGACAACTGAAAAAGACAGTGTATTAAGTCTGTAGATTGCGTATGTTATATTGCCATGTTTTCATTATTTGTGAGATGAAAACCTGTTTCCTGAAAAGAAAAAAAAAACTCTTCTATATCAGGCTAGCTAACTAAGCTGAAAGTCCTTCTAAAAGTTCTTGGCATCCTAGATAAGATTCGATTCGAACCGGCCTTTTCATCCAAAGGGCGTTGGCGATACCTGTTGAGCAAAGAGTGCTATTCAAAGATTAATGTTCACAGATTTCTAAATTTTTGAGGTAAATTTTTAAGGAGTTTGAGAAGCAAGATTCAAATTTAATAATAAGTTAATACAAAAGCTTGTTAAACATCTTAGGAGAAGTTTTGGATGATATATATATATATATATATATATATATATATATATCATACGGGGGATTTCACACGGAGGTAATAGGTTTTGCTCAAAGAATCTCTGGCTTATACCTCCACAAAAAGGACAAAAACTAGAAAACAGACGACAGATTATAATTGACAGATATCACAGACACGACAAAGGTTTCATAAAAAAAAAGGGGGGGGGGGTATTTGGCTATGACAGTCCTTTGATTCTATTATGTGAAAAGGAAGAAAGGCAGGCCGACTGGATGAGACTACAATACTAATGTATTAGTTTTGGTCGTCAACCCATTCAATAGATCTCATATAATGCGAAACAAATTTCATCGTTGGAATGTGTTGCCAGTCTGCTATAATGATGTCCGCCACAATAAACGCCACGTGGAAGAAAGCGGACTTTGAAAATCCAAGATCCAGTTAAACATATCTGGTATTGGCTATTTCATTTTGTTCTCATAAAAGTTATTTTAAAATCATACGTTAGTTTGAAGTGTCGTTTCTATCAATAAATAGATATCAATAATTCTGCAGGTTTTACAGCCTTAAGCCTAGTTTTCTGGTAATCACGTGATCTATTTATATCAAACGTATCATAACAATCCGCTGTTTTGGGATCATAACTAAGTTGGTCTCACTATTTTTTTTTATCTTCTAAAAATTTTGATTAAAGAGAAATAAACTTTTTTATTCCCTTTACTCAGAGAGAAAAAGAGTCCCCCACACACACACACACAGACACGTGTATGTGTGTGTGTGGATAGACAGAAAACATTTCAGATGGGATTTCAAAATCTCACTAAACCTCTCTCTCTCTCTAGCAACCGAGACAAACAAGGATGAGGACAAATTTTTAAAGGTTTTATATCCTGCAAGCATCAGGTAGAAAGATCATGAGAGCTTGCATGAATAAGCATCGAGGCTTCTAAGATCAACAACTTGTATCAACCTTTTTATATGTAAAACTTGTGTTTTACCGTTCTGGTACCGAGAAGGATTAGTAACTATTTTTGGAAATGCAACAATATAAAAAAGGGGATAAGAAAGAAGAGAGGATAACACACAAAGCTCATGCTAACAGAGAGTGAGCGAGTGAGAGAGGTACTTTTAAAATGCATGATATTACAATCAGTAAGATAAAATCTCCTTTGAGAAAATATTAATTTTGCTCGACGAAGTTTTTTTTTCCCTTTGGTTGTTTATTTTTGCTTTGAAAGAAAGCAACGAGAGACAACTAAATCATCAGTCCAGCGCATATTATGTTTGAGGACTTCTTGTATCCTCCCGTCAGTTTGTACATTATCTGTGAAGAACCCTAATGGTCAAGAAGTAAAATTCTGATTCCTCCGTTATAATGTGCAGAATGCGAGAATAAATAAAATAATTATTTTTCGTATTCAATATACTATTAGAACCCATACCCTCTCAAAGTAAGGACAAGTGTCATAGCATCTTTGCGACTACACTAGGGCGGTACCTACACACACACACACACACATAGTTTTTTTCATCATGATTAATATAGCATTATTTTTCCATCTACATATTGAATATAAACATTTTCAATATATATTTACAGAAGCGATATTAAGACGCCACCTCTAATTTAGAATTCAAAATCGACTGCTTCCGTTTTTGTTTGAATATATACTACCTTCTACTTTAAGTGGCATATGCGCACTCACTTTTAGTCATACCATGATTCGCACTTTAATTAAAATCCTAGGATTTCTGTGTGTCATACTAGTGTTAAGGCGAGCGAGACTATTTTTTGCTTCGTTTTATCCCTTGTTCCTACAATACAGTCACGACTTGCATGCTTTTCAGTGATTTTCTTTTCTTTCCGCCAATTTCTCTCTGCCAGTTGGTTTAACTGAAGTACTGGAGACCAGTAAAGAAAGCAAGGGACTTTGTATTGGAGGACTACATTGATCTTCTTGAAACGTGCATGGAATTTCTTAGTAATTCCAGGGTTTCACTTACTTGTCGTTATTTACAAAGAGTAACATCTACTTTTATATTTTCTTTCCAATATCGGTACACCAGAACGTGAAAAAATTGGAAACGGTTCCTTTTTCTGACGTCGACACTTCGTGCTGTATTCAGGTCTTACTGTACGTTCTAGACCATCTTTAGTCATTCCGTATTTTGATCCAAGATATACAGGAATTTGATTATGGTTTAACATTTAAAGGATCGGTTAACCAATTGAAAAACTTACTAAAAACAATTAAACGAATTCATTATTTTTAGTAAGTTTTTCAATTGGTTAACTGATCCTTTAAATGTTAAACCATGATCAAATTTCTGTATATCTTGGATCAAAATACGGAATAATTGTCAAACTTAGTTATCAAAATCATTTTAAAGCTTGTTTGATTGAAGCTCTAAATTGCCAAAATTTAAAAGGACTAGTCTATTCATATGGACTAGTCCTTTTAAATAGTTCAGGTTTTTAAGTTCAGGTTTTAAAAGACGAACTATTTCTGCCTTTCAAATGAAAGATTTCTCTTATTAACTGCGCCTAAAGCGACAAGAATTAATAGCAATAATAAAATCCTCGTGAAGTTATAAATTGATATGTCGAAACTTTAAATCCGTTCTCAGTTGGCTATCAAGAAAACGTGCTACACAATTCCTGCTTTTGTTTTTATCTCTGTGGCCATTCCCCTTAGCAACTTGACAGCACGTATGATGTCTAGGTTGTCAATCTCCATGTTTCAACCATTCTTTACGAACCCAGAGCAAATGCTATTGATCGGGCTCTGGCAAGTCGTGTCTATTGGAATGGTATCAGTTGGTCTTGAATGGTTCGATAGAAACTGCTGAGATCCCACGGCTTTGTGCAATACAGCTGTTCCTCCAAACAGCTAATAAACACACTCGGCGAGATCAAGAACAGCTATTCAGTAAGCTCAAGTATTTCGACTATGCTGCAGGAACAGAGTTGATGCTGGCAACGAGAAGTTAAAAAAGGAAGAAAAAAAGGAAACCTCTTTAAGCCAAGTTACCCTCATGCTGAACTTGGAGAATAGTTAGGTAAGTTTGTGACTCTTAAAAGACAAGATCAATAAGAAATAAATGACAATTTATTTCTTCATAAAATGAAAACGTTGAGGGGGTATTATGAAGTTGTTTTGCTTTCAGGCATGCTTGAAGAATTAAAACAGGAATAAATCTAATAAAGAAACAAGTCTATAAACAAAACGTAAGTGCTTTGAAGTGATGCTTCGGTTTATCAATACTGATTAAAGTCAGTGAAACATATTTATGAAGGGACACTGCTTTTATACTGTATTAGATTTCCATTACATTGACGTTAATTAATTTCTAAAGCTTAGTAAATGAGAAGTTTGCGCTTGGAACAAATCATTCTCATTTTTAAAAGTTTTTTTTTTTCAACTAACTCAGTCTTATTTTTCGTACTAAATAATACTAGTACTAGTACTAATGTAGGATTCGTACTAAATAGTACTGTTCGAAGCAACTGATTAACTAGCAAAATTTAACAATTTTGCTAGTTAATCAATATACAATTCTAATTTAAGTTTGTTATTTACATGGTATATTAATGATGTGATTCAAACGGATGAGATGAAAGTAAGAAGGCGCGATCCCCTATTTTAGTTTTGCTAAAAACAAAATATAATCTTGGAAGATAAATGTCCTGCTTTTTGCCGAAACACAAACTTGCTAATGAATTTTGTATGAAGATTTTATTAATACTCTCTCTTCCTCTATTTCTATAATCTTCATTTCGGTCCTGCTTGTTGGGCCTTCTTTGGAAGCAAGCGGATGGGCGCAGATTTGACACAGATATTGCAATTAAACAGGATGCATAACAAGGGCTCGGAGCATAAGGCCTACAATTCGATCCAACGTCTATCAGTTCATCCATATTCACACTGTGACAAACGTATCAATGGTCAACGTGAAAAACAGTCGATACAATCATGTGTTTCAGATCGAAACTTTCCAATTATCTCCCTTATATTCAGGAAATGAATTCTCCTAAAATACAACATCGTTACATTAAATACGAGATTAATGCGCGGATTGATTGGCAGAACGGTTAGAGCATCGGCTGTTCAATTCAACCAACAGGCTGTAAGTTTGGATATCCCCATAAGCATAGATACACTGCAAATACTTTAGGTGGTAGATGACTTTCATCGAGTAATTAAATAAGACCTAAAGTATCGCGAAAGCTTCCATATTTTGTCACTAGAGGAACGTTTCCACATCCTGAATAATAAATCCAAACACGATATTAAGACTAATGTACTATAGGCTAACAGTCTTTCGTGAGTATAATTCATATAAAAGAATAAATAAGAGCCACAGCTCTACAGCAGAAGTGAGGAACATTTCCTCTCTCTCTCTCTCTCTCTTTCTCTCTCTCTCTCTCTCTCTCTCTCTTTCTCTCTCAAAAGGACGAAAGTTGCTGCAACGAGCCCCTTTCAAGCAAAAGACTGCTGTGAATAAGGAAACTGCATTTGCAGACTAAAAAAAAAACGTTCAGTCAAAATCCAAATTAAATCTTATCCCATCTTCTTTTACATATTTATACCAAAAAAAACCTCTTATGGACAAATAAACATGACTTACTAAAACATTACTAAAACATATGTGAAGGTAAGTTGAAAGTAGGATTATTTCACCTTCACAATCTGCTATTCATGTGTCTTTTAACGAGGCCGGTATTCTTTGGCTAGTTTGTTTTATTTTATAGGAGGAAAAACAGAGTGTGAGAGGAATCCAGCATTTTATGTGCAAACAATCGGCTATTTTCCAATGAGATTGGATCTCATCATGAGTTGGAAAAGAAAACAAAAATATGAAAACTAAACTCCCACCAAATGTCTTCTTTTAGCAAAGCATTATTTGTTAATTTTGTTGAAAGTACAGAGCTATTAAATTGCATAAAACCTACTTTAGCACTCTGCTGTTTTGATATTATTATTTTTACAAACTCGTTCATCCCAATTCATCATTAAAAGAAAACAAATTCAAGGGATACAATTTAAAAAATTTAAAAAAAAATACAGGTCAAGAACTGACCCTATTGGCGCTGTTCTGGAACTCTTTTCCCATAAGCTAATACAGACAATGTAATAAAAGTACTGAATTACTTAATTACGTAGCATTAATACAAAGATAGATTAGGACAGTTAGAAACAAAAGGCCACGCGATGCGAGATGGAAGACAACGAAAACAGATGTTGTCAACGGCAGTAATACGACCTAAAAGAAAATATTACATTTAAAAAAAAGTAATAAAATGATTACATAAAAATGATTAAAATGATTAGTAGAATGGCCGCCGAACACACACACACACACACACACACACAAATTAATAGACATAAATATATTATCTTCCTACATATAGCTGCCTCGCCTAATTCCAGCCAAATCTACTCCTACGTAAAGGACTCCTCCAGAAAAGGTTGCTTATCAAAAGATATTTAGCCACCATACGTCAATTATGAGAATTTTTACCTATGCTTGAAAATCAAATTCAACCATATTTTGTTTTACGTGTTTATATAACGCCTTGTTTACATAGTCTCAATTATTGAGGAAAAATGGAATGCACGGCTAAAATAAGAAGCGAAAACGTATACTGCATTCTGTTTCTTCAACATGCAAAATTTTAGCTGGCCATGCAGTAGACGGTGCAGTTCAATAGAACGAGATACTGCTGCATCATTGCAGTTCGTTTTAATTCCTAGAAATCGTTTTCGAGTCTTGCAAACTGTTACTTCATCGACCTAATCTTCATAAGGGCTATTTTCTATGTCTACACCAAAGATACGAGTAGTGGTTATAAGAAATAAGAACGTTAAGTTTAAAAAATTTATTATTTTTGCAATTTTTGTACATCTAATATTTACCAATTCATCTTTTGCTCTTTTTACATCATCTGTCTCATTTCAGCCCGTGTTCCATATCGCGTGCTCTTTTACTTGTTTCCTAACAGTTCTAATTATCCTTTGTATTTGTGCTTTGATGATGTTTCGTTCGGCTAATGAATTATTTCCATAAATGAATAATTTATTACTTATATTACATTCTGTGTTCCAATTCCATTTTACTAATTATCAAATAAGTACTGCGTCTCGTACAAATAGACGGGTTAATATAATTAATGAGCCCACTCTTTCATTACTTAATTTTCTGAATATCTCAAGAAGTATCTATTGAACCAATTGTTTATCTTTACAAAATTCAAGCTTATGAATCAATCTAAGAGAAGACTTCTCGCTTCTATTAGAACTCGTGTGATTTTAATATAGGACAATAACGTTACAGAAGGAGCTGTGTTGTAATACTTCAGTTTGTTTAAGTGTTCATTTTAAAAATTGCATATTCACTCAGCAAATTTTGCTGCAGAGAACCAGCGCAAAAATTTATTATTAATGTTAGCTGTAGATTTATTCAGATTTCTTTTTATATAATGTATCCTGATTCCAGTTCTTAACTTCATTGAAGAGTTGATTATCTTGTTAGTCGCAATCCATTTTAATAGTTTCTGTATTCACGTAATTCATACCAACCCACTCTCAGTATTTACTGAGAGTCATGCAAGAGCTTCCTTCAACCGTATGCTTCTCGTTGGTGTATTTTAAATGAGTATCCTAAACTGTAAGAAAAAGCTAATGAGTGTTATTATTATTATATTATACAGCTAATGTAAAATATCAAAATAAGTATTTATTTCACTTGTTCTTGGTATTTTATAGTTCGCAAGAAAAGTATGGGTATTCGTACAATAAATATAGTTAAAAATACTGCGTAGCACCACTGAATGAACCACCATGCTGTGATGATTTAAAATATATAAGCAAATCAAGATCTTCAGGTTATCGTAATGCTTGTTCCAGGTGTTTAGGAGTTCATCATTATCATTAGAAAGTGTTACAATCGCTCTGTTATCTCTTACCTTTTGTCAAATGCTTCCATTTCAATTCTAGTTTAGATTTAAAAAAAAAAAAAAAAAACTAAGAGCCTGTGTAGACTTGTAGCAACATGTGCAGTGCTACTATAAGTTTTTTTTTTTTTTTTTTTTTTTTTTATTATTGCTGACTACAGCAACTTTTACGAAGTCTTTTTTTTTTCAGCCTATTCCACAATTAGTTGATTTTTGGTGATGGCAATTACATTTTCTCCCGGACTTGGAAAAAATCAATCGCAAAACTCACTCACTGGTTATAGATACAATAATACGGGTTCGGATCATGCATGAGATGACGGTAGCTCTCTGAATTACTTTCTCTGATGTGTTCGAATAAATAAATAAATAATACTTGATTTCAATAAAAAAAATAAAGCAAAAAGAAAGAATAAGAAACTTGGCTTGTTCTCTTTGAGAACAAGTATTAATTAAAAAGTGTTAAAAGGTTGTTTAATTTATTTATTTTTATTATATTTTTACACGATAAAAAGGCATAGGCAATAGCACTGTTTGTCCCTTTCTAATCTTTCTAGACATTTGCTAAAGAGGCGCAACTGTTTTAGGCTTAAAAAATCTCTAGGCTTAGAATTTTTTAAGCCTAAAACAGTTGCGCCTCTTTAGCAGACGTAATGCCAACTTTTCCTGAAATGCGCTTCATATTCGGATTTTCGAATAACATTTAGGAGTAAAACCTTATGAAAATTCTGTTTACCATAATTTCAAACCAAAATGGCAGAGTTTTCAACAGTTTCATTGTTTTTCGACTTGTATAGTCGCCCACA
The DNA here is from genome assembly GCF_054136105.1 of Typopeltis vanoorti. Classification (NCBI taxonomy): domain Eukaryota; kingdom Metazoa; phylum Arthropoda; class Arachnida; order Uropygi; family Thelyphonidae; genus Typopeltis; species Typopeltis vanoorti. The sequence continues at coordinate 170,970,811 of NC_143549.1, read as the reverse complement.
GAGTCCGCTTTTTTTATAGTCGCTTTCTTTCCTCTTTAAATAGGAAAACGTTTGTGTATTATAACAGCACCACCTTTTGCAGTTTTAAGTAAATCACATGTTTCACTAAATTTTATCAATTTTTAATAAAATATTCATGCAAAGGCACTGTTTCATAATCACAGATTCGTAAAAATTGTCAAGAAACAAATCATGTTTAAATTTAGTTCGGCAGAATAACCTTACAAAGTAGACTAACTGCGTATGGCATAACTTGACTAAACCTGTACTTGCTCTGTTATAATAACAAGTGTACGATTGACAGTAAAAACTTCTTATATCCACTTCAGTTGTTTTAATATCGTTTTTGTTCTAGGTTTATCAGAACTTTCAAGAGCCTACCCCTCGTATATACATCTCCTCAAGGATATGTGCTTTGCATTAAGGGTAAATACTAAGAATAGTGATCAGATCTTATTCCACCTTTACCACGAGTTGCCTAAGACTTGCACTACGTACGGAGTCGCCCAGACTTGCACTACTTGCAGGCGCAAACTTGACTTACTTGTCTGTTTGCTTACTTGGGAAATGGATTAAAACCAAGTTTATATTTATTTATATACATATAAAATAGCTTGGTATCTTTAATATACATACATACATATATATATATATATATATATATATATATATATATATATATTTTTTTTTTATTTTTTTTATATTTTTTTTTTTTTTCATTATCGTCACTTGTATATTTTGTTATCAGTTTTAATAACAACAATTTTACGCCACGACTAATATTTTCTGCTTATTGACTTACTAACACTGCAGGTTATATTTTAAATGGGAAAAAAAGGTTTACGTTAGTAATCGAGTAATATGAGTCATAATCATTCCTTTGCCAGATTAAACTTTCTTGAGAGCTTATGAGAATGCAACCTTCGATATAGGAGTATCTTGATTTGCACTGTTTAAAAGACATGGATTCTGCCAAATCTGGAAAAGAAAAAAAAAATGAATCCCCTCCATATTAATAACATACATTTAGGCTCTTTATTCAGTGAATAACCTTTCGATTTGTTTTTGATACCGAATGATATAATTGATAACTCTTAGAAATCGCTAAAATTGAACTTAATCAGAAGAAAGATGTCTACCTTGTCTTTTTACTATTGTGATTAATCATTTCAACTATTTCTTCTTTAGAAAATAAGCATGAAGATAAACTTTGCTTAGAGGGAACAAAACACGAAATAACACACGAGAAACATTCCACTGGCTGAATTTAAATCCTTTAGAAATGACCTGAACTATGATAGATATTAATCTCTCTCTCTCTCTCTCTCTCTCTCTCTCTCTCTCTCTCTCTCTCTCTCTCTCTCCACATGAAGAAAACCAATGTTCGTCTACCTAACTGAATACAGGAATTCTGAAGACCAGGGCGTTTTCTGGTCTTGGCTTGCATTTTAACAGCAAAAGACGAACTCCTGGTGACTTTTAAGTTAGAAGCTTTTCAATAAATGCGTTTTTGACTCTGCTTAGCAACACTTTACATGCCACGGACACCTCGAAAGCTGTGGAGGAGTAAAAATATTATTAATAGTTCCTCGTGAAATACTACGTGGATGGACGCTTTCGATGGGAAATTTAAAGACTGCGATTTAAAGCATCACGGACTAAGAATACCCAAACATTTTCTTGTAGAAGTAACCCCAGTCATGGCTGAAAGTACTTTAGCTTTCTGTCCGCTGTACATTAAATAAATTCTTATTATTTACTTTATCCCCGTAAAATCTTGGGGGAGAGTCTATTTTTAGTGGGAAAACTACGCATCAGTAGAGTGAAATGATCACTGTTCTTTCCTTCTTCTTTTTTTTTTTTTTTTGTTTCCTCTTCTATTTTAAAAAGACACCCTTCTCGTGCCGTGAATTAATTCCCTTCCGAGAGGGCGGAGAAGTGTTCGACGGTAACCTGCCACAGACGGCTTACCACAGTAGCTTCGTTACTTCTTCGATTCTGACCGCCAAGACGTTTAGAGAAGAATCAACGACCTTCTGCCACCCCCGATGGGTTCTCTCAGGAGACGCCACACCTAGGGAAAAAAAATGCAAAAAAGTGGGGAGAGAAATAGGAAGGGAGGCGAAAGCGTTCCTGACACTCATGTATTGTGTATCTGTGTTTTCTTTTTTCTTTTTCTTCCTTCCTCCCTCTCCTTCTTTTATTATATTGCATTTGAGTCAGAGAACCTTTTTAGCAATTCGAATCCATAATCTTACCTCCCGGGTGAAGATTTGCCGGTGGGAAGGTCAGTGGCATCCAGTAATGGGCTAACGGCTGGCGAGTCAGAGATCGGTTTTCTCACCCACTCCTGCTTGGCTGCATTTCACTTTACTGAATTCAATTCTTCAATCCGAATATAAAAACAAAAAAAAAAGAAAAGGAATATGTCAAAATCGTAAAGTAAATTCTTACTTTTAGCACTGTGTGTGTGCTTGCGTGTATGCTTCTAAGCGTATTCCTTAACAGATAGTAAATGACTTCCATCTGCTGTTACACAACAATTTTTATGCTAACTGAAGGCCTGAATTGACAAACAAGCATATCTGAACTTTAAACGAAGGTTATCAACGTTTAGATTCTTGTCCACCAATAGTACTGTTAGTTTTCAGCCTTTCTTGCATGAATTATGAAAAACACGTAATACTGTTCGTGAATCTTTAAATTGCAGTTGTATTCATAGAGTGCAAGGAACTCCTTCTGTGAAGTATGTTTGCAATTCAGAGTGTGGACGTAGACATTGATGAATCTTGGTATCGAGGATATTAAAAATTAACTCTGCCAACAGCGAGTTTCATACTGATTTTTACCTTACAAATGGTTTGAGACTCAAACTTTGAGTTACAGAGATTCGTGAGATCTTACTTTTCAGTAAAGAATAACAGCGGAGACAATACTTCAGTGAACACTGCTTCATCTCATTAATGTTGTGCTTTTTATTTCAGATTATTCATCGTGACTTGTTTTTTTCTGGGTGATCGTTAGAGGATCGCATAATGGCTGTTTTTCCTGATCAGCCTCCAGATATGAAAGAAACATTTCTACACATTGGGTCTAGTTACAATGAATAGATGTTTTTTTTTTGCGTTACCGCAGACTAGACTTGAGAAGTCAATAAGGCTATGGAATTTAGATGGACTTAGCTATATGAAGAAACAAAAACAGAAATCGATTAACTAATTAAGACAATGTAAAATACGAAATTTAAAATTAAAGAACATAAAAGAATTTACGAATATTAATATATATTTCGGAAAGAGTTTTCGAATATCGTTTGCATATATTCATACTTGGCATTTTCATATGCAAATGTTAGGCATTGATATTTTCTTTTACGGTTTTTATTGACTGAATTCTAAAGTATTTACATTCTGTTGCATTCAAGGACTCTGCTGATTGTATGTGTGCGTGTAGATTTGTTTAATAATATACAATGCCATGTTTATTATTAAACAATGCAATACAATGCTCATTCCTAGTGGGTTCGAAATGTTTATGCGTGTGTCGAAATAGGTAGGACTGAGGCTGAAATGTCAATAGAATCGTACGTTTGCGAGAATGTGAGTTATAGCTTCAAAGGTGTGTTATTTTGAAATGTCCGGTTGCGTATCCGTGAGGAATTTATAGGAACAATCACTTTCCTTAAGTTATATATATTATGATAAAAATTAAAGAGGTGTGTTATGAGAAAATGCATTACTTTTGTAATAAATCAATAGCAAAGTAACAAAGCCATTCGGTTCAAAACACATGAGTTGGAATCTCATTTGAAAGATGTGAAAATTCGTTATACGGACCCAGGTGGTTCATCCGGGATTGGTAAAAAAAAAAAAAAAAAAAAAAAAAAAAATCGCTTAGAAACTCTGTTTTTTTTTTTTTTTTTTTGTCATGCTATCAACCTGACAAATATTTGTTATAAAGTTTGACTCTATCCTGTAATGCTATACGTATTTCCTTTCCTATATTTTATTTCAAAGAAACATTAATACAAATGAAATAAAAAAATTTAAAATTAAAACAAAATCTTAAATTAAAATAAATCAAAAAGGTTTGGGTTTTTGATAACGAGATTAAAAGATTATCCGAGGTTTTCTTGGGATGTTTAAGAAAGATTATTAATATATTCTTTGAAACAGTGCCGAAAAGAAAGAAAGACAAAGTAAAAAGGAGGAAGGGACGAAATTGAGGAGTTTGCGAAAATTCTGCCAATAAGTCTTTCAATTATTAAAGATAACATCGAAAAAATGTTCCGAATAATTCAGTGGTACTAGCATACATGGTTTTTTTTCCTCTGCATCAAAAAAAAAAAAAAACATCCGAAAAGCATGCTGAAGTTATAAAGGCTTTCCCCTATCTGTTCATGCTCCACAACTCTTCTTCCAGTCATTTTTGATTTATTTATTTCTTTTTTTTTTCATTCCTCTGATATGTGACAATGTTATTCGATTTACCTTTCCGCATGTATGTATGCTGTATGTGCACAAAAATGTGTGCACATATTGCATGTAAGGCATGCAATATATGTATGCACATAGCGATTGCTCTCAGATTTTATTCTGAGAGCAATTTTGTTCTGAGAGAGAGAGAGAGAGAATATTTTTCTGTTCATGTTGTAAACAGCCTCTTTAGAAAGAGTAATAAATCTCTTCGGAGTGCCAAGTTGATCTCTCGATGATCGTGTTTTGGCGTTTTTTTTTTCTAAATGAGTGATGCTGTTCATAAAATAGTCATCGGAACACATCCGTTGTTTCAGTTTCTTTTATGTTTCTTGCAAAACTTTTAGTGGTGAATCATTGCTGCGAACATTATCTTTCTCTATGAGTTAAACATAGTCATTCATTTTTCATGTTTCACAGTCAATATGTTTATGAAAATTGATGACTAATTAATTAATTTCGTTAGTCTGTTTACAGGAGGAGTGATAGGCATCTTTTGTAGCTTATCTTTTGTTGAATATGAATTTGACTGGCTTCATTCTCTCTTTTTTCTGTTTCTTTTATCCCGTTCAATTTTTTCGTTTTAATCTTTTGCAGGTCTACTCCGGTCATTTTTCATTGAAAGCATTGCGATTTAAAAAAAAATACCAAAGAGAATCCGCCACTATCATTTGATTTCGGCATAGAAGAAGTATTTGCATGTGATCTTTTTAACATTATTTAAAAGTCACTTTCACATACTTTCCAATGTCAAATTATTAAAATAATCACATTACTTTCCAAATACGTTTAATTGGACATGATCGAATATTGGCGCACTGGGAATCAACGTCATACGTTAATAAAAACGTTAGAAGAAGAAACATTTGGGAATCTAAAGGTCTTGCTAATGTTCATTAATAAGCAGTTTCGAACTCTCTCAGAGGCACTAAATGTGACAAACATATTGAAAATAACGATCTTTGCTCCATAAAAATTGTTCATAATATCCTTTATTTTTTGAACGCCTTCAAAGAAATGTATTCGATAGATAATAACAGCTAGAAATAGCAAAAAATGAATGAATTTGTTTATTGGAAACAATAAATTTTGAATTTTTGGAATGCACTCTCCGGCTCTGAGATGCACTTTAAATAAAAATAAAAACAATCTATATGATGTAATGTGTGTGTGCGTGCGTGAGAGAGATGCATGTGTCGTAATTCATTCTGTTTTGCATTCTTTATTTAAATGAAAAATCAAAACTCTATAGATAACAATAAAGTCTCCAAATAATAATCGAGAATGTCTATTTTGTACCAAATGCTATTTTAAAGGACGTAGAATATTTCAGAAGTGTCATCTCTTAGCAAATAATAAAAATTTGCAAAATCTATCTCTTTATATGAAGAAAAAAAATATACATGTATAAAGAAATCTGAGAATATGATACTAAGCTTTTAATAAATATCCCATCTCAACTAATCTCTGTTCGTGACTGACATTTCTCTATATTTCCAATAATCTTTCTGATATTATCCTCTATGACATCTCGATAGCCGCTAGGGGGCGGATGTATTGCGTGGTCTCTGGATTTAGCTATTATTACTTTGACCTGCATTCCTTTAAGTGAATCGGAGTTTATTTTTTTATTTTATTTTTTTATGTCGATAGGAGGGATTGCATCGTATGATACTTTCACTGGCTTTGAGGAGTATTCTTTATTCGTCTGCGAGGAAAAATGTATCCCCCAAAAGAAAACTGTGCATAAAACATGACGATAAGTTAAAAAAACACCTAAAAGTTATTGATATGAATTTAAAGAAATTTAAGTGAATTGACACGACCGGTAAGAGCTTTGAGAAAAAAAATACACTATGCTATTTTTTGAATTACTTTTCTTGACAGCAATATTTCTATTCAGAGCCCCTTATTTAAGTGAATTAAAAATTCTTATTGTTATATCCTATCAACTGAAAATCTGGACAGTGCTGAATTTTCTTGGAAAATTTTACTGGTCTACCTGATTACCTAGTATTTTAGGGTTGTTTTATTTTATTTTTGAGCTAACAATGTTTTATTTACATTATACTTGATTCATTTTTATATCATTGATTATACTGATTTTTATATATTCTCTGTGCCTGAATTTGCTTTTTAAATTTATATCAATGTTAGGTATTACGAAGTGTATTTGGTTTGATGAACTATTCATCAGAATAAAAGAGTAGATCAAAACTGTGACCTGAAAGAAATTGAAGGGCAGCTAAACTTTTCGCGGTCAGTATTTTTTAAGTTTCTTCATATGGCACAACAGAAGACAGAGCAAAGATCTAATTCTGATTTTTATGGATTTTTTTTCAGAATTCGGAGAAAATTCCACAAGGAAGTTCTGAATTGTTAAGAACTTGAAGATTGTAATATACATTGTTTCGAGTTTTCTATATATTCTTTTACTCAAAACCTTTTTATTCTCCAAATGAAAGATAATACATTCAGATTTTGTTCTTTATACATAAGGAAGTGATTTCAATACATAGAGCAGTGTTTCCCGACCTGTGCTCCGCGGACCCCCGGGGGTCCGCAAGTAATTCAAAGGGGGTCCGCGGGATAGTTTATTTCCATAAACTTTATCTTATCATTAAATTAAGGGGATAAAAATCCCTTATTATTTTACAGCCAGTATGCGAAACTCTAAGATTGAAAACTACGATCTACGAGTTTCATGCCGAAGAACTATCGGCTAATCCAAGCCTAAGTGCAAAAAAAATGTTGCTCACACTTGTTGTTCACACCTGGCCTAATTGATATGTTCATATTCTTCCGAATATCTCCATTTATAATGTGTCATTTATGACAGTATTGTCATAAATGACACATTTAGTGTTGTAAAATTGTAATTTATTACTTCATCTTTATATGTAAAATATAAAAAAAAAATCCATTTTGGATTTTATGGGGGCCGCGGTGAATTAACATTCGCTAAAGGGGGTCCGCGACATCAAAAAAGTTGGGAAACACTGACGTAAAGCATTACAGTATTTGGAGAAAAAAGTAATTGAGAAAAATGTAAATGATATGATACTGATGGAAGCCACTGCAGTTTCGAACATCAATTAATTCACCGACAATTGGCTTATTTTGGGTTAGAATAAGTAGAATAGTTTGTCTTAAGGAACTTCCGTAACTTAGTCGATTGTGGTAATGCTCTTTGGGTGGAGAGACCTGGGTTCGAATCCCATCTAAGATATAATGAATCTTTATAAGGACTTTTCAACTGAAGGTGAGTTTGCCTGTCTTATTCGGAAGTGAAGGGGTTAACAGATCTGAAAATAGACTCTACAGATTGTGATGTTACCCCCTTGTTAGAGCAGGAATTAGATTAGATTAAATTACTTAGCTGTGACAGACCATTGAGTTATCACAGCGGCGGTAGGTGAAGGAAGTAAATCACACACACACACACACACACACACACACACACACACACACACACACACACACACACACACACACACACACACACACACACACACACACACACACACACACACACACGCATATTCGGTGCCGAACTTTATGAAGGAAAGAAAAATCCGTTATCTTTGCTGGCATTGGGAAACAAAGAAGTTTGAGTAACACGGATTACCAAGCCGCAAGCTACTAGTCTTGTCATAATAAACCGTGATGTTTTGTCAGGGCAAAATGCTTTGAACGGAGATACCAGTGACAAATGCAGTTCACGTATCCCAGGCAACAGTCCACAACATAATTAAGAACTTGTGCTTCGAAAGCGGACACGTCTCGTGTACATAAGCTAGCCGTGATACATCAAAAGAAGCCACAGTATTTTTAAGAATTCTAAGAAAGCTACCTTATCAGTGATAAAAAAAGAGTGATGTTGGAGAAGACGTGATGATATTTTGAGAACTGCAACAAATCTCTAATCCATTATGACACATTCCGAATACAACAAGCTCCTTGATTGAAAAGATCGGGGCGAGGGATCAAAATCTTGACAACGATGAATTAATGTGTTCCCAAGCTGTTTAGAGAAGCTGAGGTACCGATCTTGTTAATTCCTTGTTAAATTCTTGTTAACCGAAATTGTTAATTCCTCTCTTACGATAGGAATTAACAACTCCTCAAAATTCCTCTCCGCCTTCCAGATTTCATATCAGGAACGCGGAGAGGAATTATCTGTTATGCATTATCTTCCCTCTAGCATGTTAGACATGTTGTTGTAGATCAGGAGAATAATTTAAGAAGAAAAATTGGAATTTCTATTTCTGTCAGCTCATGTTCTGGATCTCTTAATTCTACATAAAAACTTCAAACACATAGGTTATTTTTGCGTCTTTTCTGGTGTTATTTCCTACAGATTTAAAGTTCTGAAATCTCCATGTGTGAATATCACTTTTTTCTCCACATTTTTCATTTTATGATTGTTATACTTTTTAATAGAGACCGTGTTCTCCCCATTTTTATTTCACTGAAACACACCTATCGTTCATTTAGTTCTTTCCGCTAAGAAGAGCTTTGGATTTGGTTTTCGTTGTAGCACAAACGTAACTTTCGTAAGGAGTGTTCAGCTCACATATACAAAAAAGAAAGAAAATCGCTTATCCGGTTTTATGTGGAAACAATGGCTTCCTAGAGCGATTTCTTATTAAAAAAAAAAAACAAAAACAGAGAATACAAGCAATTTACAGACAAAAACATAGTTATAGTTGTTAGGCGCAAGCTAACTAACTCACCAGACAATCTTGTTCTCATCACATCATTTAAATTAATCTATTAGATTGGCCTCTTACGACCAAATTGTCAAAAGACATTCATCGTTCTTCCGTCATCCTATTTATCAGTGCAGTATACAATCTTTTTCTAGCTGTGTTCACCAGATTCACGTGTGAATGCGGTAATTCTAACTTAAAAAAAACATGAAAAAATCTACACAAAGACAAGCATACTCTCTCAATTAATGAGATCATTATTTAAAAACATAGTGTGAAATTATAAACCCAAAAATTCATTTTTGCATCATCGGCGTTTTCGCCGACTGCTTGGATCAGTGCTTACCTATTTGTAACTACGATTACAATTTAAATATCATTGCTAAGTAGGTTACTAATTTCAAAGTAGTTTTCTTCAAAACTTTACTGTTTTTCTATTTGAATTTACACAGCTCTATAAATGCTTGAGAAGTAGAATATCACAGTGATGACATTATTATTTGAGATTATATAGGACTGTGATAGGTTCGATCTAATTTTTTATTTCTTATTGGTTGAAATAGCTAGATTAAGTTTATCCGTAGTTCATTATTGAACTAAAAGGTAAATAACTTAATGGCTTAAAAATGAATTGTGGATGATAATACACATGCAAGACTACCCTCCTGAAAATATCACTATAAAAGTGCATATTTGTATCCTTTCCAAAAATATCATTGATAGTCGAGAATCATTTTACATTAATAGTTTTATTTGTTTTATGAATAGTGCCTGTGTTAGCATAATGAGAAATTGATCCAAGTTACAGCAGCACAAAACAAAAAAATGCATTGTTTAGAAATTCGCTCACAACGATCAGCCAATAAAGCGAAGTACGTGTGACGTCACTGAATGCTCTTTACATCTATCTACCTACATTATTGATGCGTTAATTAACCTGTCTGTCTTTCCTTATTTTTTGGTTAATTTTTAACCAAAGTCATCGCAACGAAATGTCTCAAACAGCAGTATGCTTTACAGAAAAGGACGATGGTTGCAAACGACAGGCGAAATGAGACACATACTTCAGTGAGTAATTTAATCATCAACTCTCTCGTTGACACACAAGCTCGATGCAGCGGGAGAACATGTACAAGTGTCGTCTTTTAAATAGCGACATGCATGCAGTTGAAGAACCCATTAATCGTAAGGTCTTAAAGTCCGTTCGGAGAATGCAGCAAAAATATGTGTTGCTATTGCAAAGCACGTACGATAATAAGAAATAACGTTTATTTTCTAAAGTATTTGTTCGTCTTTACCATTGATGCAATAAAGATCTGAAGAATACGGAAGGTTTCACATGTTTTTGCGTTATATTTAATATGACAATGGAAAGTAAAAGAAAAGTTATTCTTTGTTTATTTATGAAAATTCTGAAATAGTTTCTGTCAGAAACTTGCGAAAGATGCATTTATGTATTAATGAATGGATCGAGTCTTCTCTAAGGCGTATTCTCTCTCTCTCTCTCTCTCTCTCTCTCTCTCTCTCTCTCTCTCTCTCTCTCTCTCTCTCTTGCGTCTGCTCATTACTGAGAGAACTGTCGAGAAAGCTTCTACACAATCTAATAGTTTCATAAGTAATGACAATCATTGTTATGTATTATGAGGTCTCCGAAACGACTTTTCGCTCATTTCTGGGAAACATTCGGTCCTGAAATGGACATATTTCAGTCGTATGTGCAAAATAAATGAACTCAGTGATTTAAATAAAGTACAGCATTAAGTTGAAATGGATATAACTGTCCCTGCGATAACTGAGCAGCGTAACCAACTTGCATAAATCTATGGTGATTATGAAGTAAGTTGTGCGTTCAGTCTCATAAACAGTACGTTGTATGACACGAAATTTTGCCTGGATCGTTAAACTAACTAGACAGAAGAAAATTATACTGACAGAACACATTGCCGATAGGAGGCGCCACCATGGTATGCGTATATTTAATAAGAATTTCAGAACGTGATGCATTCAGGACGCCTCTGGATTTGAAATCAAATCTCCATGGTCATTTCACCTACATTTTCTAATTATTTGCCAACAAATATAAAACGGAGTCACGTGAAAAACGGGATGTAGAAATCATTTAGTCCGCATTAGTCATTTCCTGTTAGCAAATAATGAAAAAAATTCACATTTCAGGAAGTTACATCACAAACAAATGATGCAACTAAATGTAGTTAATAAGAGATTAACTGAATCGACTAAAATTATTTATATTTACTTACATTTGACGGCAGCAGCTTCCAGCATTAATAAAATAAAATACATTTATTTTATTTTATTGACTTTTATCTAAAAGCTAGTGAAAATATAACTAGTTCTAGTATTAGCTATATGTTTGGTTCCTCTAGATCAGTGGTTCTCAAAGGGTGCGCCCTGTGGTATTCCAGAGAAATATGTGTCCAGATATAAAAATAAATATAGTTACTCTATTATACCTTTTCATTACGCGTATACCGCTCTTTTTGTGAATACATCATTATTATGTTAATTAACAGCGGTTTTTCTTTCAAAGAGAACAAGAATATGGTTTATTCTTGTTGTGTATATTACTTATTTTAAAAGTGTTGGAAGTGGATGTTATGTGCATATTACTTATTTTCAGATAAATACACCCAAATAAAATGGATAGATTTCTCAAAAAGAAGAGTGATATTGAAGAATCAGATTCTGGAAGTGATCAAAAGTTAAGTGCAAGTAAGAAAGCAAAATCGCGGCCTACTCGCAAATATAATGAAAGTTATTTAAGCTTTGGTTTCACTTGGACCGGAAGTTAAGATCATCCTTTTCCGCTATGTTTAGTATGTGGATGTAAAATGGCAAATGAATTATTGCTTCCTAGTAAAATTGAGTAAACATTTTAAAACTATACACTCTAATTTACAAGATAAATCTGTAAATTTTTTAAAGAGATTGTCTGAACAGCAAACAAAAGCGGCAAATTCTTTTAAAAATATAATGACTGTTTCTGATAAAGTTCAAATCGCTTCTTATCACGTCTCAGAACTGATAGCAAAAAATATGAAAGATCATACTTTAGGTGAGTCACTTATTTTGCCTGCATGCAAAAAAATGGTCATGACAATGCTAGGAAATGAAGCAGCAATGAAAATAAGCAAGATTCCTCTGTCCAACGATACAGTTCACAGGCGTATTATAGAAATGTCTTCTGATATCGAGAAAAATGTATGCAGTAATAAACTTCAGTATTCAAATTTTGCATTGCAAGTTGATGAGTCAACAGACATTACCAACAAGGCGCAAACTCTTAGCATTCGCCCGTTTTATTAATGAAGATCAAATAGTAAATCAGTTTCTTTTTTGCAAAGAATTAAGTGTGTCTACAAAAGGTGAGGACGTTTTTAACATTTTGAATAGTTATCTTGATAAATGGCAGTTAACATGGAAGTCGTGTGTAGGCATTTGTATAGATGGAGCTCCTTCCATGGTAGGCTGTGTTATGGGCCTTACATTTTTTGTAAAAAAACAAAATGAGAATGTTATCGTAACTCACTGCTTTCTTCATAGGGAGGCCTTGATGGCAAAAACATTGGGAGAAAAATTAAGAGAAATTTTAGATCAAGTTGTTCAGATGGTAAACTTTATTAAATCAAGACCTGTCAAATCGCGTTTATTCGAAAAGCTTTGCATCGATATGGATTCGCAACACAGACGGCTGCTTTTATACACTGAGGTGAGGTGGATGTCAAGGGAGAAAGTACTCATCCGTGTACACGAGCTATGACAAGAACTTCTTGCGTTTTTTGAAGAAATGAAACAAATACATTTTTGTAACCTCCTTCGGTGCGAATTTTGGATTGCCAGGTTACAGTATTTGGCCGATATATTTCAGCAGCTCAATATTTTGAATACTAGCATGCAAGGAAAAGAAGAAAATATTCTCACATCCACTGACAAAATGAAAGAGTTTCAGAGAAAACTACAGATTTGGAAAAGAAAAGCTGTTGAAGGTAATTTGGAAATGTTTCCATTGGTAAGTAACACTTGCATAAATGAAACACTTCCAATAATAGTTGAACATTTAACAAGTTTAGAAGAAAAATTGAGTTCTTATTTTCCATCACTTAACACGGAACAATGCGATTGGATTAGAAACCCATTTATAGAAACTTCAAGTGATTTTGGTTTAACATTAACAGAAGAAGAAGAACTGGCAGCTATATCCACTGATCATGGATTGATGATTAAACATAAGGAATTGTCTCTTGAAGCCTTTTGGATTTCTATAAAAGAAAAATATGCGTCAATATCTAAAAAAGCTTTGAACATTTTACTACAATTTTCAACATTATATTCATGTGAAATAGGATTTTCTACCCTCACCACAATTAAGTGTAAAAAGAGAGGTGCCCAAACATTGAAGCAGTCGCTAGGACACATCAGGCTCATGTTTCTCATAAACACAAGAATGAATAAACTTAAGGTACGTTTCATTTTATTTTTTTTTTATCGCATTCTTTTTTTCTGTAATATTTGACTTAATTATTATAACATATTTCTCAGAAATTTGTATATAGTGCGCCTACAATTATTTGTAGGGTTTTAAATGCGCCCCGACTTCCAAAAGTTTGAGAACCGCTGCTCTAGATCATAGTTCCCAAAGTGGGCGGTACTGCTCCCCAATGGGCGCTGAAGCCTTCTAGGGGGGCTATAGTGAGATCAGAAGCATTTGGGGACGTTCAGGCGGTCTAGGGGTCGGTGGCTCTTTATAGAAGAAATTAATAATATATATTGAAAAATTAATTATTTTCGTGATTTTGTGATTAGATAATCATTTAAAATTTAAATATTGCATTTTAATTCATCTTATGCCTGTCTTACACGATCAATTTTTTTATTAATTTTTCTATTTCAATTATTTAATCATTTGAAAATTCACCATGTCAGATAGAAACAGATGTCAATTTTCTATGTCAATGAGAAAATAGAACATGTATATATGTGTGTATGATAGGTTATGTTTACAGTAGCAAATATATTCGTTATATTTCATTTCAAAATATATGTAAAATATATAAAACCACTTTTCTAATTGATTTGTACAAAAATAAACCCAATTTTATATAATTTAATATCACGAGTATAAATAATGGCAAGAAAGAAATAAAATTGTAAATTTTAGTTAGCCTAGTTAATACTAACTTATATTGCTAACTAGAGGGAAAAAGCAAAGCAAATATTATTCGAAACTTATTATACCGTTTTCTGTGGTTATGTTTTGTAGGTTTGTTGTTTATATCTGGTGTAATTATTTTATTTATTAATTATTATTTATAATTATTCGGACAATGTCGTGGTCGGACGAACAAAATGCGCTTGCGTGCAAAATAAAAAATTTAACGTGTCATACAGGATATTTTAACTTCTATTTTTATATACTTAAAAAATTTATTCATTTTTTGCTATTGTAAAAATGGGGGGCGTTACAAAATTTATGTCTTGCAAAGTGGGTGGTGGCCCGAAAAAGTTTGGCAACCTATGCTCTAGATGAAATACTTCCAGATAAAATACAAGAAATATTTCTTACTTTATTGCACTTAACACTTCACTAAAGACTTTCAAAACAAAATAAACCACGATGAATATACACTTAAAGTACCTACAGTTTGGCATAACTGCCTTCAGTGGGTAACAGAGTCTTTGTACAGAAGTTCACCTTCAGAAATCCATCAAAATACTAACATCCCCTGGTGACAAACGTTCGCATTAGTAAGTAATGTATGCTGTAATGGTGGCATTAATGGAGTTCTGATCTGACAACTTGCTTATTGGTTCTCACCATATCAGAGAGCAATTTAGCCAGTTAAATGTACCTATAAATTCGCAATTTTTTGCATTTATTAAAACTGTAATATTTAACTAGCTGTAACAATTTATTTTACTACAGTGCAATTGAAACTATGGCCGAAGGCATTGAGATTGGTGTACTATATTTGTCAACCGTGTGTTCTTCTAGCGGATTCACCTGTTTTCGGGAAGGAAAAACCAACAGGGAAATCCCTACCACCCCTACCCGTGTTTGAGAAGGTATCTTAGCAAAGGTTTATTTTACGAATGTTGTGCTTTAGTCTTTCGTCTGCTTTGAGGCAGCTATATATACCCACCATCTAGGGTAATGATTATGAGCAAGGTGGTTTCCCGTTGCCTTCCTTGCCGTACTATATCCTATGGCTGTATACTGTGTGTTCATGGGTTCGGTTTGTCTGCTTGCGGGATGAAAACCCTAGATAAACTGGGGAAAACCCTGCTGTCCACGCCCAAGACCGGCTAACTTGGTTATGGCGGAGGAAGATCCTTAAGCTCCTCACGTCGTCGACAGGAATCGAACCCAGGACACTCCTTCCCCGGGCATATGGTTGCGAAGCGCATAGCCACTAGGCTAACCGCCAGACATTTTACGAATAAGGGATCTTATTGCTGTTGACAGTCCCACTCATCCGCGATAGTTACAGGAATGATACTGTTCTAGAGACCAAAATGCTAATTCATGCGATGATAAGCAAAGTAGTTGCCTGAGAGCTATCTATCACGTATTTACTCATTTTTTGTATTTCTTCTTCATACCTGATTTTAACATAGTTGCATTACTCTAAATGCATTACTTCCATCTTTTCAAGATCTGTTGAAAAAAATATCAAAACTGATCATTCGAGTTTATCTTCGAAAGTACTGAGAAAAAAAAAAAAAAAAAAAAAAAATCAGTCATCCACAAAGTTTGCAATTTGCTGATGGCTATCAGCAAATTATGGATAACTTAGAATAAATTACGTTAGTAATTAATCATAGAATTCTTTAGGATAATTTCTTATGATGTACCGCATCCATCTCCAACACGCCAATCTGCACATTTTCCGCATTGGCTTGGCGAAGAAAGTGTTGAGAGGACATTAATAGCGTGTACCTCGTTACCTGACTGTCACGAACACCCACAAGATGGTACTGCAAGTTTTTCAGCGGACAATGAAATATCTGAAAGAAGCTGTTGGTGCCTAATGAAATTTCCTTCTCGATAGCGATGCTCCTGCTATCCGTCACTGTCTTAATTAAGAAAGTGTGTTACAGCCATTCGACTAAATGACGGACTAATAACCAGCTCCCGAACAACGTAAGTCTAAAGAATAAATCATGCATTTCTTGTCGGGTAAAGGCTGAAATTAAGATGAATAGTGTTCGGGGGAAAAAAAGATGCAAAAACACTAGTCGAGTTTCTCCTCCTAACGGATCTTTGATTTGGAGCGGAAAAAAAGAACAATTTTTCATAATGAGAGCAGAGAATTAGCAGAGATGTTCATCCTGTCTTTTTCCATTTGCACACGATGTCTCTTCAGCCTATAAAATTTCCCCATACTTCCCATATGTAGTTGTTTACAATATACATTTCCGGACATCTCCGGGGCAAAGTACTTATGCATAAAATCTTGTAGATAACTACTGATAAAGAGCTATGGAAAGAGGGATGGGTAAAGTATATTTAACAATGCTCTTGAAATGTAATTGTGACTTCCAATGAAAACTCTGTTTGTTTTGATGATCATAAGCTTTGGCATCTTCTCTTTACTGCAGCAGTCTCAGTGATTAAATTGGAGCATCACGGTTTATTAATTTTACATAAGACGCGTGCAGGCCGCCTGCTATTTAATATGATTTTATTGTTGTTTCAATTAGCTGTTTTCAAACTGGTCTTTTTTGTTCTGTAGTTTAATGAAAGGCAAACACCCTTCTGGTTTAATATCAATGATGTATCTTTTAGACACCTTATTAATGAAACATACACAAGAGAGAGCAGCCTTTAATATCATTCATGTAAAGTTCACTTGGTTTAATAATCTGTCAACCGAATTTTTTTAACATTCGTTTCTTGTTGAATGTATTTGACTTTGTTTTTCCCCCCCGTTTCTCTGCTTTTTCTTTTCTTTTCAAAAGGCCAGTCTTTTAATTAAGACGTTTTACGTATGTTAGTTTATCAGGTTAATTTCAAATTATGTTTTTAGGAAATATTTTAATAGATAACAGCGTTCGAATTGGAGGATGGAAATTTATGAAATTTAAGAAAGCAACCGACAAAAGTAAAAATATGGAGATAAAAAAAATAGGAAAAGATATTTAGTGAAGGTATTACGGCTATCTGCATTCTCTGCTATGTCAAAAAATTGCGAGTGTTCTTTTGCACGGTTTGTCTGTTTCGTAGGATAAAAAACCCTGGTTTCCGAGAGTTAAAATTCTGCTACGTCTGTATGAGGCCCGTTTTTTTGTTCTGGGTTTGAAAAAACCCTTCTACCTCCGTAAGAGATCATGTAATTCACTTTCTATTGAAAAGATTGATAAGAGTTCTTCGAGTTCTAGATGAGATTCAAACCCAGATCGTTCCAACCAAAGGGCATTGTTTGATATCGACTGAGACTGAGCTACGGAAGCACTAAAGAGAAAATAATTAAAAGAGAAATGAGAGGATATTTTAATAAAAGTATCCACATCAGAAAGTCCAAAGAATTAAGTAAGATATACTGGTAATCCAACTACCACTTGCAGAAAAAGAGTTTTTTGTACTACATGCAGTGGTTATCTTTTAAATTATTTGCTTTCCTTACTTAGTTAATTTAGACATAAATTCGAAGTTAGATTGAATTTCTCAGAGAGGAGAGAAATTTAATCAAATCGCAAAAGGCTTAAGACTTTCGTTATTCCATTCCATCAATCCCAAATTTGCTAATATTAATAATTAACAAATTTAGTATTAGAGATTAGCAAAATTCCATTTTATAATGACTGAAAAAAAAATAAAACGAAAACTTCCTCCAGCATCATATAATATTTATAAAATGTGAGTTTATCTTTGAGGTACTTGACTAGAAGATGCCGAATCCCAATTAATTTCAACTATGAGAAAACATCTTTGAAAACAAATTTAATTAAAATAATAAAATGCTCTGACATAAAATAATACAGAAACTTCATTAATGTCACTTTGATTTAACTAAGTGGTTCTACGTCTAAGACTTTTAAAAATAAACCCATTTTCTTGTGAAGTTTTCTAACAACTAAGGTTCTGTGAAAGCGAAGAAATATAATCGGAAAGAAGTAGTTGCATTGCTCCCAACACGTGATGTTAACTACAGATGCAAGGAACAGGAAAAAGTAAGAAAACAAAACTGCAAAGTTTAGCAAACTTAAAATTATCACTGCCACACTACTTCTAATGTACCTAAGAAAATCCGTAAGATTCGTGTACTACTTGACAATGTAAACTACTTGCACTGTACACTCGAAATTACCGAGATCACGCTGATACAATATTTGTTCAAGAAGCTCTTAATTCTTCACTAGGATCGACATACGAGTCAGTTACTTAGTCTTGTATAAATGGGAAACAAAAATCTACAATTCTTAAAATGCCATCAGTATCCCCGGCACGTGTTTGGACTAGCGATTCTGTCAGACAACTTCCCAAAGGTAGAAACTGTGAATGGCTTACTGGAGGTTAGAATTCGTGAAGTACTGTCGTAATAGCTACAAAGGAGAAACTGTACAAGAACATCAGATGAAGCCTTGAAATTCTAGTGGCTAGCGACCAAAGCATGCTGCCTGACACTTAGTTAAAATGCAAAAATCGTATTTGGCAATTATGTTTAGAACTTTTAGAAATTGGGAGGAATTGAAAAAGTTTTGATAACATTGAGTGAAGTTAAACTATTTAAATTGTGTTGGAATTGCTGTTTTATGTCCAATACCACTCTACTTTCAGTATTTGGCTGCATTTCCCGAAGCTTAGAAGCATTTGGATGCAACATGAAGCACACTGTAGTTATATTATCGCGCGACTTTTTTTTTTTTTTTTAATTTTGACTATAATTGCATGCTTACCAAGAGTTCGTTGCGGAATAGTTTATTCCTTGACGGAAACAGAGCAGCTACCTGATCTTTCAGATAGTTGTTTAGTCAGTTTCTGAAATGTGTATCTTCTTTTCATGCCAAGAGAAGATACACAGCTCTTTAAAATGGTTAATTTAAATGAAATTAGCATCGGGATTAAAAGTTTTTTTTCCTTTTAAATATGCAAGAGAGAAGTATTGCTAAAAGAACATCGAAGGAACAACAAGGCAATTAATTAAATGGGGAAATTAAATTCCAGACATCATTATAAACAGAAATGCTGTATAAAACGACAACTTTGTGTGTGTGTGTGTGTGTGTGTGTGTGTGAGTGTGTGAGAGAGAGAGAGAGAGAGAACAGAATCCTAAGAAAAACACTTTTTTTTTTCATTTGATTATTAAATAAATCTATCACTAGGCATTACAATGTTATGAGCTTCTGGCTTAACATCTTTAATTTGTTACGGAGGGTTGCTCTTTCCATTACGTCTTCAGAAGAATGTATTAAAGTCATTTCCCGAATGTTTTGATTTAAAAGAATGCTCATAAAAATTCTAATCTCGAATAGCATTGCGTAATTGGCAACAGAAAGAATACAGACATCCTCGAAAGAATATCATTTGATTAAAAGGTCTTTACTGTGATGAATTTGATTAGAAGACACAAGTGACGTCATAAGATAAACGTTCATGAATTTTCGTAAATTTTTTAATTTTTTGCCTGCCTGATTGTTCGAGTGGTTGGCGTATACGCTCTCCAACCAACAGGTCGCGGGTCGAATCTCGCTGTGGGCATAGATGTTTGTGATTGTCATTAGGTGTGAAATGAATTTCATTGCCAGTGTAAGACAATCGCCCTGCTTACAGGAGGTCTGAAGTGGCTTGAATAAATTCTGTGTTTTCAAATAACCTTT
This sequence comes from Typopeltis vanoorti, assembly GCF_054136105.1. Taxonomy (NCBI): domain Eukaryota; kingdom Metazoa; phylum Arthropoda; class Arachnida; order Uropygi; family Thelyphonidae; genus Typopeltis; species Typopeltis vanoorti. The sequence continues at coordinate 170,950,785 of NC_143549.1, read as the reverse complement.
CTTGGGTAAGAGCTACTTAAAAAATCTAGCGAAGAATTACGTAATTAATGACTTCTAGAGTGCCAAATGTAGTTCTTGCCCCTTGTTTTTTTAAGTTATTCAGTAAATTTCAAACGGTTCGTTGGTTGCTTGTTTAGATTTCTCTCAATCGAATAAAACCGTATGTGGTAATGAGTTATTTCTGCAAATTGTGTGAGTTGTCTGGTCAGTTTGCACGTTATCATTACTATAGATAAGATCGGCTAGTGCACATTCAGCCTGAAAAAAAAAAAAAAAAAAAAAAAAACTTAAATAGTTTACTTTAAAGGAATGAAATTCTGATCTTTCCGGCCCAAAGAACATCATTGCTAGCTACGAAACTCTATAAGGCATAGCACCGAAGATATGAAGAAAGGGGGGGGGGATAGATGCAGGAACGAATTATTGATCTGCGTGTTCTCTAGTCAATATCAAAAAATAAATTCTATTTTACAGGAATGGAGTTCCAGAATGGTTCCATCTTCTACAATGGATGCGTCACTTAAAGTCTGATCGGAGTTTTATCGTTTTTTTAACTCACTTTTATTTTTTCCCATGAAACTGAGTCACTAGTCCTAAATCAACATCTAGAATGAGAGAGAGAGAGAGAGAGAGAGAGAGAGATGAGTATTTCCAAACTTCATTACTCGGTCAATGGCTGATCCATTTCTCATGCTATTCTTCGATGAAAGAAAAAAAAAATATTGAAGTCAGCCCACATCGACCTTTTTTCTGGTCTGTCTATTCTATTGAGGTGTGGTAGGCTTATAAGGGATTACCGAAATTCGATAGTTTTCTCTAAAAAAAGATATCGAAGACTGAACATCATCTAAAACGCGAGACACGTTCATTCTTTTCATGATTTCTGCACGAAGAGTCAACAGCACTGATAGATAACAAAAATTGAATCCAACAATCAGTAAAAACGAATGAAATTCATTAGGTTGCGTCCTATGGTGAATGAGAGAGAGAGAGAGAGAGGGAGAGAGAAGTAATGCTTTTATCAAGTTTTGTCATAATTGACTTCTCTCTTCTCTTTCTTTTCTGAAAAAACCAATAACATATTCTATGATTAAAAGTTTCAGAATATAGTGAAAAATATATGTGATGCATTTTATTTCATGTTTGTGATGATTTTCTATTTTAGGTATTACGAAAAACAAATTTCTAGATTCATAGCAATATCAATAATGAAATTCACCACAATTTCTAAGGATTGGGATCTGCACTAAACACTTCTTGAGCCATGTCAATTTTGATTTCAAACTGACTTATTTCGATGGTAAATTAACAGTATCAAACGATTGTACAAAACCTGAAGTGTGTAGATAACCAAAACGTAAAAGTGATTTTTAATTATCCACTATAAGTGTGTTCAGTATAAATCGAAAAACATGATAGTTAACGCATGGCTGAATTCTAGGGAGTGACGTCATTGTAGGTTTCTGTTCTACCACATGTGTTTTAGTGTCGTGGATTAAGCATTAGACTTTGATGGTGAATTCACAGAACTTTCGATAGGTTTTAATTTTCTAAAATTTGTTTCTGGTTAGGCTCACACTCAAAAAGTGAATTAAAGAACTCTAGATTTCAGTTGGGAACTAAAAACAGAACCAACTCTTTATCAGTTATTCTGTATTACTCAACATGGAGAGCTCTCATTATCTGATGGCTCGTTTTCTATCAATTCCCGTATTCACAACTCCATAATTAATGCCATTAGGCCTACTTATAAAGCATCAAACCCAGTTATCGATGTCCCGAAATAGGTTCACCGTTTCGGATATTCTGGCCACATTGTCTTACTTAATTCTTAGAAATTCCAACAACCCTGGAGCAAATTCACTCAATATTATTTTTTTAATGTTGTATAGCATGTTATTTATGTTTAGATACGTTAATTAATAATTAGGCAAGTGCAGATTTAATCTAATAAAAGTTGTCTGTTACTGCTGAATTGAATAAACAAGGCGGTTTTATGGTAAAATAGCTGAAAGATAACTTGAAGCTATTTTATCGATATTTAAGCAAAATATTAAATGAACACACACACACACACACACACACACACACACACACACACACACACACACACACACACACACACACACACACACACACACACACACACAGTGCTGCAAAGCGTGATAATTTTAGTCTCTAAAGATATTTAATTGTTAAAATAATTAGTAGCACTTTCGAGTCAAGTTTAATCTTTGTAAGATTCTTTCTTCAATAATGGCATGTATAATTAATGTAAATTATAACTATTGAAAGGAGAACGAATAGTCTTCATGTGTCTTTCAATGGTAATCCAATCGACCCACGAAAAGATAAGATAGTGTCATTAACAAGAAACCTCTCTTTCAAGGTATAAGTATTCGTATACGTTTATGGATGGACTTTGTATTCTTCTCAAATAAAAAAGTTCCTTGAAAGCTTACCTGAAGTTCTCCATCATTAGATGGTTTTGATCCTTTTTAGAGTTCCTTCCATGAAGCGGGGAACACAAATCAATCTAAAATGTGAACACATTTCATCGGGATACATTAATAAAGTAGTTTGACGATATACAACATGCTAACATACAAAAATCTGTACACGAGGATTAATTTCTTAATAAAATCCATTCTGACTCAAAGGGAAGTCAGACACCAATTAAACATCCATTAAAGTCAGAATACGTAAGTAAAGATTTGCCACGCGGATTACTTTTATGATCCAGTTGAAAAGTACAATGTATTCATCAGTCCATGCAGTCATGTTGAACTTAATGCACAAGAAGACGTGACTGGCCCGCTCATTGGTCGCGTGCTGTTTAATGAACGTAATGAGAGCACTTTCACATACAAAAAAAAGACCCATGTAACCTATTTTTTGTTGGGGGAGGGAGTAAATCTATTTACATGTTCATGCGGTTCAGAGATCTAAACAAATGCAGTAAGGATATCGCCAGTTATCAGATTCTTCCCAAACACGTGTTAAGAACAGAAAAAAAAAAAGTTCAAATATGTTCCTGATTTCATTTCCGATAGCCAAAAAGCATGCATAAGTGGGAAGTCCTTCCGAATACAAAATAAGCTGTTGCGTTAGATGTCAATCCAATCGTCATAAATCATTATGACAAATTATAGAAGAACATTTAAAATTCGGAACTGCAATGAATAGCTCAGTCGAAAACAAGCAGTGCTGATAAAACAATGAAAGACTTTTCAAAAGTACCATACAAAAATTAAAAAATAGCACTTGCAAGTGATACAATATAATATACGCTATATATGGATCTTATGCAAGAACATGAGAGTGAGGAATAGGAACATTTCTTCTTAGCAGGTCACCTCAAAGATCAAAGAGATGACAGTTGAGATGACAGTAACTGTTTCATTATTTTCCAGGAATGAAATTCCGGGAAAACAATAAAAATTTTATAGAAAAGTTACACAAGCACACCAAAGGAATTCGTGAACATTATTCTGTACAGCAAGGGAAAAACAAACGGTAACAGACATTTATTTATAACAGACGCGCGCGCTTGTGTGTGTATGCCCAACAAAATGAATATTTTGTTCAATAAAATATGAGAATTATCCTTCTTAATGGTGTAAATTTTACTTCTACAAGTCGTATAATGTTTGTTATTGTATATTTCATGTGCGGATAATTTGTGATAACTCCCAGTTTCCTGTGCAAAACCACATTATTTAGATTTAGGCCCGCATTTAGATCCTGAATAGCTTAATCAGTTTCGAATCTCTTTGATTGGAAAGGACTAAGTTCGAATCCCAACCAGGACGTGAAGTACCTTTATCAAGACTTTTCAACTGGAGGTGATTCAGCTGATCTTATACGGAGATACAGGCCTCCCGGAAATAGGTTTTTTAATCCAGCAACCAGACAAACAGGCTAGAAGAATAAACACACACACACACACACACACACACACACACACACACACACACACACACACACACACACACACATATTTATGGGTAAACCTAACCATCTTAGAATTAATCCTCGTGTATAGATTTTTGTATGTTAACATGTCGTATATCGTCGATTATGGTTACAAAAGCCAATCTGGGATGGTCGTCTAAGTACTGTGGATTATTATGCGATGTTATTTCGGATATTTGAAATAATGATGTAAACTGTGCATTTCTTAATTTTGAATTGTCTTCGTTGAAAATGATGGTGATGAGATTTAGTCTTCAAAATACAAAATTAGCTGTTTCGTTTTCTTGTGGATTTATCTAATGTAGCAGTCTAAAAGAACTAGATCGTTTGGGAAGTAAGCATATAAATCTATTTTTGTTTACTGATTGTGATGATTGTTCTTATTCTCAGTTATCTCTATTCTTTAACTAAATTCAGTCAACAATGTTCACCTTAGAAAACAACCGACTCCGATTTTGATCAATAACTTTTAGTAATTTAAAATGAATTCGGCTGGTTAGTTCCTATTTTCATTTGAGTCCCAGATGAGGTGTACGTTACTTAAGGCACGCACCTCAGACATCTGTGTGACTCTTATCTATTTTATTCTAACTTATGGCACGTTCTTGAGAACCTAGTTGATAGCCACAATACAATGACGTTGTTAAAATACATTATTAATGAGGTACAATCGCACTCAAACAAAATGCTGAGAGGAACACCTCACCACTAGTATTCGTTCAGCTACCAAATGCTTTACGATCGCTATTAACCGGGATGTTCGTTGAACGATTCTACACCCAGCTGATGGATGAACCATAACAGAGGTTGTTATTTGCCACGTGTGAAAGGAACATTTTTGACAGGATAGATTTAATCTTTTATTCATTGTTTGTTCCTGTGAAGAATTCTGGTGATGCGATGGCGAGTTTTATGACATGGGCAGTAAAACCGGAATGTTTACCGCGGATCCTGTGCTAGTACCGCTTTTGTTTACCAAGAAGAACAAGCAATAATTTCTGGATGAAGATTTGCGAGTTGCTAACAATAATACAGCGCTTAGAAATGGGAGACAAAAGAAGTAGTTTCGTGTGGGCCTTCCTTCCTGAACAATCCTCAGTTTTACGGTAAGCGACTATGTGCAATATACTACAATGCAGGAGCGTTTGATACACCCAGTTGCTCTTATTGTTGTGTGTGTGTGTGTGTGTGTGTGTGTGTGTGTGTGTGTGTGTGTGTGTGTGTGTGTGTGTGTGTGTGTGTGTGTGTGTGTGTGTGTGTGTGCGCGCGTGTGTGTGTGAGAAAGAGAGATGTGTGTGTGTGTGTGTGTGTGTGTGTGCGCGCGTGTGTGTGTGAGAAAGAGAGATGTGTGTGTGTGTGTGTGTGTGTGTGTGTGTGTGTGTGTGTGTGTGTGTGTGTGTGTGTGTGTGTGTGTGTGTGTGTGTGTGTGTGTGTGTGTGTGTGTGTGTGTGTGAGAGAGAGAGAGAGAGAGAGAGAGAGAGAGATGACATCGGCAAAAAATTCCAGGTAGAACTTTTTATTTCATATCAGACGCTAATCCTATTTAACAAGTCACGCTAAAAAAGTTGCAAAGAAAAAAATCTTCTGATTAAGTCTAAAAAGGTTTCAAGAGATTACAGTATATTAATAAATCATTTTCTCAAAAGTTAAAAGTTGGTAAAAATAAAGAAATGAATATGCTTGGTAATATTTATTGAAAGAACCGATGATGGATGACATCGTACACATATGATTTAGACACACAAGAAAAGAGACAAAACAGCAGAAAGGTAGAGCAGAGGATTTATATGTAAGATAATGAAGATGGTAGTAATAATCCAAAGTACGTACAGGCCATTAAATCCACAAACTGTCCAGAGTGGCTTTCAACCATAATTTTAGGATAAGGTAGTTAATCTTATCAAGTTATCAAGTTGCCAGACTCGAGTTTCTGGCAGGAGAAAGCTCTCTCACTTCAGTATGAGACACCAGCTAATTCACCTTAATTCGAAAAGATTCAAATCCGGTTCTTTCCAAGGAAAGAATTCAAAACCGACTGAACTATTTGTATGCAATATGATTTGAAGAAAGAATCTGTGCATATGCGTATGTTCCAATGAAACGTTATTGACATGAATTTTTCAGAAAGCTTGTTAACGGACAGCAGCGTTGTCCATGTCAAGAACTTCCTTCTTTCGAATGGAAGAATGACTACACTTGGATTGGCAACGAACGGTACAACCGAAATGCGACAGCAGCGAATGCTTCTTCCACTACAATGCGCCTGCTCATTCCAATTCTCTTGCAGATTGCAATATCCTGGAAAACAGCTAGAATAACATTCATACACGTTGGCCTCTTGTAGATATTCAGAGACGTTACCAGCCGCCAGTCAGCTAAATTTATTTACATTGAAAAACTCCGAATTACATTCAAGGATATGAAAATAAACCTATAAGAAAAAAAAAAAAAAAACTTCCTTTCCGTTATATTTTCCTCAACTCGCATTATTACTAATTTTGCTATTTAGATAACTAATTTTTTTTCAGCTTCTAAAGGATTCTTTCAACTTAATTAAGAAAGAGCTGTCATAGCGGTATTGAAGGTGAAGCTGCGTGTAAATTCGTAGCCACACGATGCAATAGGTTAACTTGCATCGCAAAAATTCTTTGAATACACAGCGGAGAAAAAAAATACATTTGGAGATGGAGACAAAGAGTCAGCATCAAATCTATAATGAAAGGAGAAATACGAACGTGGCGTCCCCCCCCCCACCTACAGCCTTACCTCTCATTAAAGTGAGGTAGCGAACTGGAAATTCCGAGAAATTTGCGAGATTGAGAAATATTAACTGGTTGATTACACGTAATCATCAGAAGCTAAACACGTTCAATTTAATGAGGGGAGGAAAACGCTGGTTGCCACTGAATGCGCTAAAAACAAAAACAACCAGAAATACTGGTGGCATTATCAAGCTACTTATTCTATCTCAATATATACACTGCATGTCCCGTCGACATTATTTTAACCATTAATTAGGTATTGTTTCATTATATTTCAATAACGTTCATGCATTTTTGTTTTAAACTGGAAGTGGACGGACCACTTTATTGTTGCTGTATATCCTATTTATTGGATGTGTGTTCCTTGGTGTGTTTGTCCGATTTGCAGAGGAAAAGACATCGATTTTATAGGAGGAGAAACGCTAACAGATCTTTATGAAACTAGACTACTCTTCTTCATTTGAAAAATCTTATCAACATTCTTTCTGTTCTGGAGAGGATTTAAATTATAGTACAGACAGTTCATTTGTTGCCTTTTGCAACATATCCTTTTGTGTCATTTTAAAAATTTTTCCCCACTTATGATAGTTCCGTAAACCAAAATCGAGATGGCTTAAATACGAAAAAAGTGATTATTTAGTCTTTAGTCCTTTTATTATGCTTACGTCGTGTTTTACCTACATTTTTAGGAAAGTATTAATTTTTTTTTTGTAATTGAAATATCTTTTTTATCTGATCAAGCTTTCATTACAAATCACTTCCTATCTTTACCAACCAACAAAAGAAAACAAAATCCTCCTTGTTTTCTACACAGGCTATGAGACAAAGGAATTTCATTTTAATCCAGAGAAAGGATTTGAAGATTAACACTAATCCTTCGGACAAAAGGATTTCATCATTTCTGGATGAAGCACTGATAATATAAGAAAAATAAAACCTTCTCTTTTTTTTCTTGATACGCAACACGATTGCTGTGTTCTTATCGATCGCAAGAGTCTGATATTATTTTTTAGAAGAATACGTAAAAAGAAAATTCTCGTGTGGACTTTTACAAGTTTCATGCACGTGCTGGTCAGAAGTTCGGACCTGCATGACAAAAGATTTGCAACATGATTTATTGTGACTTCCAGAGTCTATAATTAATGCAAATACGCAGTCTGCGAAATTTAATTCCCTAAAACTGTATTCTGGAGTCTTTTAAACTGTTTTTCGGAGAACCCTAGATTTCCAAGCAACGTATAGGAGGTTTCCCACAGCATACAGATGTTTATACACCTTGAATGAAGAAAGTGCCAATTTTTATTCAACTGACGTATTTCAAGAATATTTATGTTACTTTATTATTTTTAATATTGCGAAATCATGCGTTTTCTTGAACAAAATATTTTGCAGGCAACAGTTCATTGTCATAATTCTTTTGGATATTTTTTATGAAAAACAGTTCATAAGAGTTCCGCGTAAAAAGAAATATTTTTATGTTGGGTTCCCAGCCTGAAAAAGCTTACGAAACACTATCCAATGTATACTATGCATTCGATAGAGTTGGATTTATTTAGCTGCTTGTTCCGAATTAATTCAATAATCGTATAAGGTCACGGACAATTATAGAACCGTCTATAAACAACATCAAGAAGGACCTATTTTTGCGCAAGATTAGATAAGGATAGGGTTGATGTCCCTAATATAGAAAACTAGTAAAAATAGCAATAAGTCCTACAAGTTTGACCAAACTGCAAGAGAAGAGTGATCAGCGTCGTGGCATCCATATTTAGAATTTGGGAAGAAGAGAAAATGCATCCGGACTTTCTCCGGATGCATTCTCTCTTCTTCCCAAATCTTCCCAAACGAAATACATAATATATCCGATTAATCCTAGAAATAAAATACACGTTAAAAAACAACATATTGGCTTCGTGTTTAAACTAATTAAACGATGCTGAAATTGACATCTATAGTAGTAACAACCTATTACTGTTGTGTTGGCATCATTGCTATATGCTATTCTAGCTGTATCACTCCCATAATGCATTTAACAAAAAAAGTATAAGTGGGGAAGTCTGCCCATGCATGCTGAAGCCTTCGTTCTTAGATTCGCAGGTCGCGTACTTTAAGTAGTTGATTATAATGAGCCATCATGAGTGAAAAACACGGATGAACCTGACATCGAACACCCTTTGCAGATGATGAAAAGAGAAACTGGAGAACACGCATTTTCTTTTAAGACTCAAATTATAAACCAATGTGTGGTGCTACGCTTCGGTGGTCGCTTGCATTAAGTTACAATATCACGTGTTATCCTGTATATTCTCTAGCAGTTTCGAATTTCACTGCCACGCATTAAAAGTTTATTCTTTGTTAAATTAAAGGCTTGCTTACGTTTATGTTAACGGGGGAAAGTATAATTAGATTCCCGGTATTTATTTTTAAACTCTCCTATTTTTGAAAACTCATTTTGATTTTAATAAGTTCTTATATATTATATTTATTGCAATGCAAATTATTAAATATTAAATCATATTTGCTTCTAATTTTGAAGATTTCCTTGCTGTTTTCTCGATTTTCTACTCGTGCTGCCCCTAGCGGACAAAATACTAAACAGAAAAGTGTGGAAATAAACGGGTATCTAATATAATTCCATTGTTGAAAATTAGCAAACGCAAACTGGAAACTCAGACAAGAGAAATGATGAAGAATGATCAACGATAATATGCATCGAAGGGAAAACTTCTGCTACAGTAGAATATTACAGAGCTGGTGTAGTGTTTACAGGTTCAAATTAGTTGAGATCTAACAAACGGGGTATACAGTTCCATGAAATTGCCACTCTCTTTGAAGACGGCTGTACAGCAATTAGCGCAGTTTAAGTCATGCATACATGCATTGATTCAGCCGCTGAGCTGTGTATTAGTGGCAGTTAAGTTCAAAATTTGCTATCTGAGATACAAACGAGGTGCAACCTCCCATCGACACTCTGCTAATTGGTATAATTTCGCATGATTCGTACGTATTCTATGGATTTCCTTCCTGCTCGTCTCTGGAACGTTTCAAAGGATAAGGTTAATGAATACATTAAATGAAAATACTCCAAATGGCTAGTTAAACGACAATTACATTTTTTCTTTCTTGTGTGTTCTACCAAAAGCATCGTTTGGGTCATTACAAAGTCCGGTAATTATATTTTCATCAGTGGTAGAAGGCGCTATTACAGGCGTTTTGTTGTCGGATCAATGGGTCATCTCAATCAAACCTGACAGGGATTAATGACACTTCCCAAGAGGTTAATTTCCATCTAATTTTCATTGAAAATGTTAGGCGAATAGAGGAAGGATTAACAAGACGTATGAAGCTGATTAGAAGGGGCTGTATTAATAATGTTTAATTAAGCATGGCTATGATATGCGTATCATATTTCGAGGGATGCCAGAATAGTTTTTTATGTATTTATATAAGAAAAGTAGACTAGAAAGCTGCGATGTATTCCTATGCTTGTCTAAACATTGCTGAAGAGTTACTACTTGGTAATTCTAAACCTCACGTGAAGACAGATTTAACAAAAAGTGTCGAAATTTCTTTAGGAGCATTGACTTGTTTTAGCATAAGATAAATGTTTTCTATAGGATTTTCTTTCATGTTCTCAATTAGATTTGTTTCTCGAAAGGAAAGAATTTATATATAATGGTTATTCGCCCTTTGGACGGGATTTGAACCAAAGTTCTTTCCACTCGAAGGGCAAGTGTTGTCCTCCTCCTCTTCACTGTGCTATGGAAGTGCTCAGTTTAAACTTGCTGGTCCAATAGATGTTGCCGTAGGCCAATGAAGACATAATTAAGTCGAGTTACAAGAAAATAAGTATAGAATCAATTTTTTGTGCTATTTTATTTTGTGGGAGAGAAGCGAATATAAACAAAAACAAAAACCTAATATATAGATATTTTGTGTCACTTAAAGCATCAGCATCTTCATAAAGAAATTAATAATATAGAATAAAGCAGGATGCATCCTCATTTATTCTGAGTCAGAGCCGATTCTTCTTGGAATACTTTTGATCCACTCGTGAAACCAGAGAGCTTGAATTCGATGCTATTCTTTCTTTTTTATTTCCTTATACCGACACTGTTTTGATCATCACGTAGAAATGGGATATATTAAATTACCCAATGCAAAACGATTGGCTGCATCGAATTATTACTGATAATTTAACTTTTCAACGGGATTATAATAAGGATTCCGTGTCGGCCAGGCAATTTTTGAAAATTCGTTTTCCTCAAAACAGTGGCTTATTAAAGGGAATAGAATATAATGTTGGACATGACTGTCTTGTAGTCTGTCACTCTTCGGTGTCTTTTTGGATTCTTCTAAAATTGAAGTATGATGCGCATCGTGGCACTCCGTAGAGAGTTTGATACGCTTTTGTGGTATGGAAAATTAGTAAACTAGTTCCTTTGTGTACCAAAGTTTCTTAAATGCTTGTCATCTCCCAGTCTATTTATGCGACTTTGTTGAAATGATAATAATGACAATGAAAGAATGAATGAGAGAGAGAGAGAGAGAGAGAGAGAGAGAGAGATCATGAAGACAAAAGCTTTTCCCACCTGCCGAAGGATAGTTCTGCTACTTCTGAAACACGAGATTAGCTTTGTCATCACTTTAACGCTCGCTGACACTTAAGCGGTGTTCAAAATGTTGGTTTCTTCAGAGCATCATACGTATAACAGCGTTTTATGAAGTTCATATTAAAAATAGTTTTTCTCGCTGTGCTTTCTCTTTAACGCAGAAAAACCTTTTTTACAATAATCAACAGTAATAGGTTTCCTAAAAACATGCTTTTGTAGAAAGAGTGCTATTCTTAAAGAAACCGTGTTTTTTTTTTTTTTTTTTTTTAATATTGTGTTCCTTGCGCAATTAAAGTGTTGCTATTTTTCAAGAATGTTTATTAACACTTGTGTATCTTGAAAATACATTTATGTTACAAGTGATAACTTCAAGAACATTATCCCAACGAGGAAATGAGATACAATTTAAGATGTAATTTATTATTAAAATATAGCAAATAAAAGAGACAACGAAAACACAATGCAAAGAAGGATAATCGACAATTCTAATCACAAGCTCATTTATTCATTTTAAAATCATAGAATACTCGTTTCTGAAAAAGGAAAAAGTGATCTAAATATATTTTCGATTTCCATTATCGTAGCGACTGCCTTTGCTGGTGCACAACGAGGAGCGAAAGGAAATCACTGATTAATCTCATTATGTGGATTTGAAGCAGTGGAGAATTGTGCATCCTGTTCCTGTACAGGTTCATTAAAAAATGCCAAAGGGAGTTCGAGAGATAAAAGGGAACTACAATTATATTAAACTAGAATGACCTCAAGCTGAAAGGTGACCTTTATGAATACAGATATTAAGAAAGAAATTTAAATTTTTCTTTTGAAAAGCTTGTACTATCTTTTATACAGTGCTACAGCACCACGTGGACTTCTCAAGGGATAGGATAGAAACTGCGCATATTTAGAATACGGAGGAAGCGATAATATTTTTAGTTCGATCTAAAAGTCGATGAACTTACATGAAGTATTCGACATCTTCTTCCTTTCACGACTTTTAGGTATGCGCCCCTGTCTCTCTCTCTCTCTCTCTCTCTCTCTCGGAGGTAAAATGAACATATCAATAGTGACTGCGCTGTGTCGCTCGATATAAGTATTTGAGTTCATTTCTGTATAATAGAAGGATTTTTTTATGCATAAAAAGCATTGATAATAACTACAACAGTCTCCTGTACAAGATATGCATTATTTTAAGTTGAATTCCCCCTGTACGCGAGTTGCTTAGAACTTTACTCTTCTTCTAGTGGAAAAATCGTGGTTTACACGACAGCAATATAGTTGGAAAAGATCGTTGTCAAAAGCGTATCTGAAAGGAAGGATCGATGTTAGGGTCAATTGGATTCGTTGTAGTAGAAGGATTCTAGAATTCTTCTTAATTCATTCCATGAATAAAGTAAAGAAGTTATTCACTCAAATATTTGTCTTGTTTCTCTCATTCCGGATGTCAAGATCTGTGATTTTCCAGGATGCATTTTATATATTAAAATACTCAATGAATTCTGTGGGTTCTATTCTGAAACATAGATCAAAGCATAGTTATTCCAGAGCACAGTTGCTAGTGACGACCTTTGGTTAGAAAATTAGAGTTCGAATCCGATCTAGAATGCGAAGAACATTTATATCGACATTTTAACTGAAGGCAAGTTAATCAATCTCATACGGTAGCGCAGAGTTTTTTTTTTATTTCTGGAAACACTTGATTATTTTTCCTCCCCCGTAATGGGTATTGTTTTACTTAGCTGTTTCTCTAAATTAGTTCAGAAAAAAGAAACAGTTACACAGTAAATCTTAATTACCAAAATTAATTTCCATAGTTATAGAAGGAGGTTTTGTTCTCCGTAGAATTCCATCTGGACTGAGATGATAATCGACATTTAAAACACTTACCGGCCCATTGAAATTCTTAAACAAAAGTACTGATAAAAGAAGAATATTGACTTCAGGGGAGAGGTCATCATTATTTGAAGTAGAGAAATACCAACTCCGATATTGAAGGTTATATTTTTGTAAGCTCTGGAAACTTTTTCAGTTTCAAAGAAAAACCTAATTTTTGCTACTTGGATAAAATAAATAACTTCAATGCACATAGTATTTATTATTCTTTATTTTAATATCATTTCTTATCAGAAGAATAAATGGATTCGGCCACCTAGAATCATCTACTCAAATGGTTCCCTTAAACTGATATGGTTTTGCTTTAGCTTCTCATTTTGGAAACTTTTGCATAGTTAAAAGCAGGCAATTTTAGTATTTTATAAATATTACGAAGCAAATATAATCTTAGGCTAATTTCTTCTGTAACTTTTAAACTTTGTAACTGTGTTGAAAACACAAAGAAATATTCTTAAGCAAAATCGTAGGAGACCTTGAGTTTCCAACGATTATTACTACTTTTTTTTTTGCTTTATTTTTTTCTTTATTATTTCCTTTTTCTAAACACGACGGAGGAGCTGGTTTCTGATCCAATCATGGTGAAAATCATCTTTTCTGGTTTACAGCGCAAACCTAATTGCTTACTCACGCTTTTGAAATACAATAAAAGAAGAAAAAAAAAAAGCCTCGCTGATTGTCTTACAGTCAAAGAAAAGAAAAAAGAACAGTGTCGAGCAGTAACCTTACAAAAGAATCCTCGTTCTAAAAAGTCTTCTAGGTGCGAGGTTACAAGTAAGATTATCGATTGTTTCTGTTAAATAGACTGCACACGTGCGCGTCGAGGATATCACATAAACATGCCCTTGGGTATCCGAGAGAAAAAAAGAGAAATACAGAGAGAAAGGGAGAGAGAGAGAGAGAGAGAGAGAGAGAGAGAGACTTCGTGTAATCCATACTCTGAGATGTATTTGAATAACAATCTGATTTCAGAGGTCCAAATATATGTTCATACGCTTATGTATGCAAATAGCAAGATTTGGCAAGCCGAATTAGATGTACAGTGGACTGCTGTGATTACTATTCTGGAAGAGAGCCAAGAGAGAGAGAGAGAGAGAGAGTAGTGAAGTATTGTAACAACAGGAACACAATCTCAGGAAACTCACGTGCATCGGTAAGTTGGTTATTAGACTGTCTGGCGGTGTTGGCCTAGAGGCTGTAAAAAAAGCGGAACATGTGTAACGATCGATTACCTGCTTGGTTCGGTAAGTACTGGTTCCGCACATTGCAAGTCTCTTTTTTAGTAGAACTTCCGAAAGAACGAAGGAGAGATAAACGCAGTAGACAACGGTGGAGCCCTCAGTTTTCGAAGCAAGTACTGAACTGCATGTGTATTGTCCAAAAGTTAAGTTAAGAAGCCAAGCTTATGTGAATTGTGAAAAACGTAATAAAGTCTGTTTTGTCATAGATTCACTCACAGCTTGGGAAAGAATTTTGTTTCAAATTGTATTTTTTACGACTGTATGTAAGGATGTGCTGTGTTACGGGCAAAATACACAAACACTCTCACGGGATCATCAATGATTATTTTCTTAAAAATAAAGAACTTAAAGTTATTAATATAATTCCAGTTTTATTGTTGGAAAACTGAATTTATATTCGACCAAACATATAACTGAATAAAATGAGACGCTTAAGAAAATAAATAAATTTCTACACGCATAATTAAAATTGGAGAAATTTGATAAATAATTTTGTTGACTTATTTTTAAATAAGTTCGCAATCAGTGTAAGCTTAAACATAAGCAAGCCTATAAAACACGTGGTACATTTCGATTTGTGGTATCTCCTTCTACACTTCAACTATTTTAATAAGAATCCTAAAATCATTTCTATCCTGGGATGTATACATATAATAATCCCGGTATACATTTGATAGTAATATGTGTAGCAGACATTAATGCGACATATGGCTATTATTGACGCATTGCTACTGGCAATGTAAATTTAGGATTTCAGTAATAATTAATAATCTGCGGTGTTGTAATCGGAGACCCCTAAAGCCCGCGATTATCCAAGTATTCGTCGCTTTCTTTACCATAATTTTAGAATAAGGTAACAACCTTATTCTAATGTTAGGTTGTTTTAATTACACGCACGCATTTCGTGTATGCATTTCCCCTGGTCGACTTGTTTAAGAGATGAAACACTTAGTTTTTTAGAAGGAAACCCACCATATCCGTACTACTGACTATCTCAAATAGGAAGATGCACTCTGATAAATACACCCTCTCTCTCACGGATCCACTTCAGTCCCTCTCCAATAGGCGTTCAGTTTCTATCTTATGCCTGTTCTACCGATATTCCCACGGACAATGCCTTTCTGAATTGTCATAATACCCCTCCATAAGAACACCATAATAGCGAGAGCTGTCGCTAACCAACATCCAATTGCAGTACAGCTTCACACTTACAGAACCAACTTCTCTGCCTTCTCCTTCATTCCATCTACTTCCTTCTGTTCTTTGGTACAGTCTCCCCATTCTACTTTCTCCAGAGATTACAAGATTTAGCTATTCAAACAAAATATGAACATATTCCTATATATATAAAACGGACACCATAGTGTGAGGAACAAAGCAATGGTGTCCGTTATATATATATGTTCACCTTCACCTTAATAACATGTGTAGGAGCTCCTTTCACTGCAATGACTTTCAACGCTCCTACGGGGCATAATTTCCACAAGCGTAGGATGCCAACAATGGGCATTTTGAACTATTCTTCCTGTAATCATGTAACAAGGTCCTCGACTATTGTGGGACCGATGTCTCTCGAGCATCTGTCCCTCACCAGATGCTTGAGTTCATCTCACAAATGTTCAATGGGGTTGAGATCAAGGCTCTGTGGAGGACAGTCAAGTGTGGTGCAGTTCACGTCCACAAACCACGCATTTACAACAGCAACAGAATTATGACACAGTGCATTGTCTTGCTGAAAAAGGCAAATGGTCAGTTCCTAGAAACGCCACAAAATAGGAAGCCTGACATTGTCCAGAATTTTCAGATACCTCTCGGAGTTCAATGTTCGTGGCAACACAAAAAACGGTCCGGGGCCAAACCAGGAAAAACAGGACTATGCCCCGAATACCGCATTCAGTGAGTGGGCTGACGAATGGTGGTTTTTACATATTATCCTTCGTAGCACCATACAATAACGTTCCGTGAGTGTAATGAGTCGTCGAATGGGGGTAGCACTTGCAGTTGATTCCCTGCGCTTCCATGTTAGCATGGTATCACTGATTGTTGACCTGAGTGGCTCAATTTGTCAACAATTTTCTGAAGCGATAGGCCTGCAACCTGTCACAACGCCTCTTTCAAACTCTGTCAGTTACCTTCTTGCAGCCATTTCACCCGGACACAGTAACACTGACTTGGAAGCATCGTATTTCTCCAATTTATATCGGCTACCAACAGGTGAGTCACGCATGCTATCACCCAAGCGAAGTACAGACATTATTGTGATTGCACAGTGTACTGTTGGATAACTGAGGTGATTCGCTGTTCCATTCCACAGATTTTCAAAGGTCTGCTGTCCAGTCACGTGAACTCTATACTACGCGTGAGTGATATTCGGCTTGCATACAGTCAACAAGCCTCTTAGAAACCAAGGCTACTGAGCTTAGTATGTAATGCTCTGACACCAACCTCCACTGGTGCCGATACACCTGGTTGGACGGGAGGAATAAACTATCTCTTTTAGTACTATTCTATCCATCACCTTTTATAATGTATACATACTATTTCCTGTTTCCTCTTCATCCTCATGTTTTACCCATTAGATCAGTGTTTCCCAAACTTCTGGATGTCAGGGGCCCCCTTTGCAAAAATTAAAATATTTCACGGCCCCCCTCGAAAAAAAATCGTAATAGAGAGATATATTATTATAATATTTATTGTATTTATATTCAATACAAAACATACACAGCGAATATTGCAAAAATCAAATGCATGTATTACATTTTTTGCCTCTTACCTTTTGGTTCTGAAGACGATGCAGGCTGTACTGGTAAAATATGAAATACTGTCCTCTTTTTTTTTTTTTTTTTGAGTCTGTTTCTGCTTCTTCTGATTGCTCGCGGGATTTTTTTTTTTTATCAGCCACTTATCCATCTCAGGGTTAAATTTTTTTAACGTAGAATAGATCAACTAATATCACCACTTACCGATACTGGCACACCACAGACTGATAACATGAAATTAGTGAATATTACCTGAATAAGGGAATCCCTGGACCAGGAACATTTCTCTTTTGTGACTTTTCTCCCTTTATGGTAATTAAGCCTAACGCGAAACAGACAGCAAAGGCAGGTTATTAAAACGTGCATAGGATTGGTGCGGTATTAACAAAAGATCGCGCAACCGAAAGATAAAAGCATAGCTGACAATTGAGTTGAAATGCTAACTCTCTTCAACCGAATTCCATATGTGAAACTGCCATAACATTCATTATATATATATATTACTTAGTTTTAACACTTTTACGAATTTTAACACGTTCAGTTGAATTTTATTGCTGCCTTGGGAAATCGAACTCACACACATCTAATTAATAACAATAGTTTTTAGTTAGATGCTGTGTTTGCCCATGCAGCATATGGTTTTGTTTCAGTCTGTACAGCATAGTTTCTGTATAAGGGGACATGTGATTCATTAATTAGTGTGTTTTTATCCCAGTTGTCTCTAATTACACTATTTGTTGAGAAATATATTACACGGACTCCTCATACCTTATTCACTGGCATAATAAAAGTACTTATTTTTATTGCCTCTGCAGTATAGTGGCTGTCAGGGAAGGTGTGTTGTTTACCACTGCAAGCGAGTTACTAGCTCCCCACATGAACTTGTTTAAGCTTTTTTTCATGTGTGAAGTATATGCGAAACTTTTATTGGTAACAGAAAACTAGCTCGGATGACAGTGATAATATAAAACGAGTTTTGATATGTATATAAAGTCAATATCAACAGTCCCTGATTACGAACGCGTGATGAAAGGGACAGGAAGGTTTGGAGCTTCCCTGGAGAGCATTCGAAGTAAATACAATTAACCACTGCTTTGAAATGAAACATGTGAATAAGCAATATTTACTAATATTCATTAATCGCCGAAATACGCAAGAAGCAAAGTTTGTAAACCAACATCAATGTGTGAATTTTTCCATTAAAATATAAAAAATAACAAAAAAGAAATAATAAATAATAAAAGTTAAATACGTTTCTTTTAAAATAAAAAATCTACTTCTTAAACCATTTTAAATTTGTTTTCATTATTTCACGCCCCCCCCCTCAACAAAACCTACGGCCCCCAAGGGGGCCGCGGCCCACAGTTTGGGAAGCGCTGCATTAGATGATGTCATCTATAGAATTTTGCTGCAGTCATTGGAAATGAGAGATGACCTTTATGGTAACTTACAATAATGACATGCAGGAAGTTGATTCTAAACCACATGACACATTTACCACACAAGTATTTTCATGCATGCATTAACCTGTTTATAAATATTGTTGTGCAACGGTACACAATTTTAGAGAAAAATGGTAGCAATAGAACTTTCTTAATATAGTATATATCTAGTTTTGAGGACTCAGGAAGCTCTATTTAAATACTTAAAAGCTAACTTATTAACTGAATTAAATATCTGCATGTTATCTGCATGAATTATCTATCTATATGTAGTTAGTATCTTTTCTTAAGGTTTCCTATATATATAATTGTTTTGTTTTAATTACCAGTCATCGTTTGTCCTTGTCACCATTCAGTTTTAACTTTTCAACAATCGCATCGATCTCCGAAGTGGCAAAAGATTAAAAACAAACAGCCGGAGAATGAACAATGAGGTTGTTTCACTGACTTGTCACTTGAATGACATACCGAAACACCAACTTAGGGAAAGTTCGCCAATGCCTCGTTCTTCAAACTCCACCTGCGCCATAAAAAATAGCCTCGTGCATTCAGTGTATACATTTGAGAAGTCAGAGGCGTTTGTTGAGAAATGTGAGAAAAGAGAGGCGACATTTCCAATTTTACATCTTCCGCTGAGTAACTGCGGCAATAAATCTCTCGCAAAGCGCGTATCATCAAACATTCCCTTATCTCCTGCCTCTGCTGGAGATCGCTTTCATTTCAACTCTTCTTTCCCTCTTGCACGTGTTCGTATCGTGTGCCTCTATTGTTGGAATGAGTTACGCAAGAATGGAAACAGAAGCTATGTTTCGTTTTGCACTTTACAGAGTTTGGTTCCGATTTGAACTTCATCTTTTTTTTTTTTTCCGCTTTTTTTTTCTTCAGCTACTTGAAAAATATTCAAGTAGTTGAAGAAAATATATCATCTTATCATGCGTATTTATTACTGTTAGAAATATAATTGCTGATTTTTCAAAGTTTATCCTACAGTACTCTTGTATTTAGTGTGGCACTTTGTCATCGTTCTTTACGTACTGTATTACGAGGAAAAACCTCTCACAGCCGGACTGTGGTAGAGCAGTAAGCCTATATATATTTCCTGAGGGGCAATAATGGATTGTTGCCCCTCAGTAAAATGAAGATGTATGAATAACGACATTAGCACTAATTATTTTAGATGGAATGATACTTTTCAGAATGTATATATATATATATATATATAGGAAGTATTTTACCTTGGGTATAATAAATGTTAAATGTTACCTTTACCATGAGTTGCCTTGACTTGCACTACTTTGAGGGGTCAGCTAGACTCGCAATACGTGCAGGCGCAAACTTGACTTGTTTGTCTGTTTGCTTCCTTGGGAAATTGGAGTAAAACCAGGTTTAAACAAGCTATTTTATTCTAACAAGCTATTTTAAATGACCATCTTATATATATACAGGGTGTTCGGGATAAATTTGACAGTTTCGTAAGGAAAAAGAAAATCTTCTTTGTATCTATTAAATTTAATGAATTGACAAAAAAACATTACAGGCAGAGTTAATTACAATACTATCAACAAGATTTACTCAAAATAACCACCATTAGCATCGATCACAGCTTCAATTCTGCTTCGGAACCTCGAACAAGCTGATGCTACAGTCTCCCTGGGAAGGGCCGCAAAAACTGTTTTAATTTTATCCATTAACTGGGCTTTTGTATTACTGGAAGTGCGATTGGTGTCTTTTTCAACTGCGCCCCATACAAAATAATCCATGGGGTTAAGGTCTGGGGAGTTTGGAGGCCAAACATTTGGACTGGTGAAGTCGTAGAAATTTTCAGACAACCATTTTTGACTTTTCCCAGAGGTGTGGCAAGGGGCCGAATCCTGCTGCCATACATACGGCCTACCATTGGCTACCCTTGTTATCCAGGGCTTGACTACAGTTAGCAACTCCACGAACAAAGCCCGAATTCCAATGCCAGGGTTCTTCAACACCTGTTCCTGCAGATTTGCGAGGAATTCTGCTGTACGAACGCAATCAGATCGTCTGCTAGGGATCTTTCTTCTTGCTACATCCTCGTAGTCACCATTGCAAGTCTCTAGTTCATGCCTGATTGTTTTTACTGTATTCAGGGAGCATTGGGCAGCAGTCGTAATATCCTTATTTTGATGGCGGGCACGAATCATCATGATACAAGTTATTCTCTTCCATGATTCAGGTGGGTTCCAGCTATCCATCCTTTCTGACATCTTGTATATGAATGAAGAAGGGTCCAAACTTTTAAATGAAGAGAAGTGTGTGTTAATACATGTAACTTACGGAAAAATATAATTAATTATAAATATGTCAAATTTATCCCGAACACCCTGTATATATATATATATAATATAAGATGGTCATTTAAACAAATGTGCTCTAGATAGATGAATAAAGAATAATTCATTTAATACCTTTTAGTTTTAATTTGAGGCGTACTATGAAATGAAAATATAAAATTACAATGGGTGTTATCATGAAACATTTTAAACAGAGCAAGATGACCTAACATTTGTCATGTAATTTTAAAGGGGGAGGAGGAACTGATTACTTTCACGAGTGTGCGATAGATGGGGTAGATTGAGTGATCAAACTATCGATATGAAAAATAGTATTATGTAATTTACAGAAAGAGCTATATCATTTGCTATTTTCCATTTTTCATTAGACTTAATTAAAAAATATAAATAAATAAAAAAAGGAAGTGAAGATTTTAAGCAAAAATGTTATAATAAAGGAGTCTGCATTGTTTTGGCTGTATTTAATGCCTTGCTACTAAATGACAACGAGTATCCTATTAGGTATCTGAATTAAATATGACATTCCTCACCCTGAACTTGCGTTTTGGCTGAGCAACATCTTCCCAAGCTGGCATCTTAAGTGTTAGTCACTCTACTGACACAGGACTTAATTATGCCTAAGTGCTATTCGCTGGGAGGAAACGGGGATCCTAATGAGTTCATTACCTAAATCTCGGCAATCAGATCTATGATAATGTAATTCTAGGAGCCGAACACGGCATGGCTTGTAGTTGTAGGTTTTCTTTTTTTTCCAGCGAAGTAGACAAAAGTGCAAGGTTACTGATTTCAAATATATGAATTGGGCACAATGCCTGCCTTCCGGTGATAATTTGAAAATTTCTTTTCATAACACTTTTAAAAATTAATTTAATAACGTCATACACGTTATACTTGATATTAGTTGGAGATGTTAAGACTCCTATTGCATAATAAAACTAAGTAGCGGCTCTATTATGTAGCCATTTGAGTGATCTGTTTGAGAAAGAACGAAATCAAAGGTCCCGGATAATCGGTTTTAGTTATCGTCCAATAACAAGACACGAATTTGAATTTCGAATTCACTTTTTTATTGCTTATATTTAAATAAAACAGCTAAAATATTAATGTAGCATCACAATATCCTCTTCCTCCTTTCACTCATTAGGCATAGCCTAAGACGATTTGAAAACGCGACTACTTCGAGAATAAGGTGGTTGGCCCTATGCCTCCCAGTGTGTCCTATGTCTGTAGGCACGAGCGTTACAGGGCTGGTTTGCCTCTTTTAGGGGACGAAAATTCCGATTTTCCGGGTAACTCCCCTATCTCCGTATCAGATCCGCTCAACTTTAGTCGAAAGAGAACAGATAAAGGTTCCTCACTTCACTGACGGGAATTGAACCCAGGTCTTTTCGATTAAAGGATTTCGTCTATACCGACTGAGCTATGGAGGCTCGCTATCACAATATCAGATATCTATAAATATCTAATAATAATCAGAGAAACATACAATAAAGAATAAATAGTCCACAAGCTATTAAACTTTAAACAGTCCAACTTGAGATCAGCATCTTGTTCTCGAGTTGCATTTATTTCTCATCGCTTGTAAGTAACTGTTTAAATAATTCAAATATAACTATTTAGGGAGCTCCAAATTTCACGCAATATTTAAGCCTTTATTGCTGTTCAGAATGCCGTGTGAATGTATATTATCTTTAGGGACTTTAAAATGACGAAAAAATGAGGAATAGAAGCATGGAGAGTGGCGCAGTCCTCTTCCCGAAATTTCTGCTACAGGTATACAAAATTTTGTAGACATCCATACTTCCGAATGGATTACTGTAAGTTTTATTCTCTCCTCTTTTGAGCCAGTTCCTTACTGCATGTGTAGGTTTTTATTTTAAGTTTTAATTTCCTGTTAAATCTTCGTTTTTTTGATGATTTTACTTAGCATTCAGAATAGCAAAACGCTTAGGAAACTCAGAAATATGTATAAATAGCCCATTAGTATACTTTTAATAATGATGAATGATCTTAAGTCCATGTTTCCGTGTCATTTTATTTTTCAGACAAGAGCAAGTTATTATAGACTGCTGTGCAAAGGAAAAGTGCATCACGGACTGTAACAAATCATAATTTTCGCCCTCTTAAGCATGCATCACGTACAAGGAAAGTTTTCTTAAAAACTTCACGGAAGTAAATGAAACGATTGTCATGGTAATTACGAAAGTAAATATAAAAGTATAAATATTCTAAAACGCCTAAAAATATAGCCATCGTTTAAACATAAGAATCAAAAGAGAAAAAAAAAAAAAGCGAGAGAAATATTCTAGCAAACGAAATACTTTCGTTTTCTAGAATATTTATGTAGGATCTTTTAACACTATCAGAGTTACTTTCAGTAGCCATAGCAACGCTTTTGAATTATAGCATCGTTATTAGAGAGTGGGGAGTATTAACGTTACATGAATTGCATCAACTTATCAGAGCCTCTATGCGCTAACCGATGCTCCTAGAACATATTCCGACAAGTCACATCGTTCTAAAAATTATCCTCTTTTGACCTCGAGCACAGGTGATCGACCAACTCTTTTTTTTTTTTTTTTTTTTTTTTTTTTTTTTTGTACTGATAAATAACGACAAAATAAACGTCTACCGTTAATCGGTAAATAAATGGGGGGTCTAATGTGAAAATAATAGATCGCTCACGGCAAAGAAAAATTCTTTCTGGCTCGCTTTCTCGTCAAATCTCCTTTTTCTTATTTTTCCTTACACTTTAGTTTTTCCTTCCTTTCGGACAGAATCGCCAGACAGCGTGGATTAAGAACCGAAGAAAAGAAAGTGCTGTATAAAACCAGTAACGTTGTATTTTTTACTAAGACTTTAATGAAAATTTCAAAAGTTACTTAGCACAATGAATTATTCTATTTCTTTTGAAGTGGTTCATGGGCTTAATTGTAAGCTGCGTTTCGCCAGAGTGCAATGTGATGACAGCAGAGACAGAGACATTTTCTCTGTGCGTTTAGTTTGGTATGCAACATCTAATAACGATGCTCTAATTCAAAAGTGTTGCTATGGCTATCGAAAGTAGCTCTGATAGATAAAGATGGGATTATAGAAAGATAAAGTTATTTCGGTTCCTATTAAAGATAAATACACAAAGGGGATACATAATCTCATATAATTTTTTATGTCTAATAAGAACCGCATTGAATGATAATAGCGAAATGTTGTCATCCAATGATATTTCGTTATTATCATATCAAGTGTCGTTGCATGGCACTTCCATAGCACATAGGGAAGAATGCGGTTGTACGTTGGTTAGAACGATCTGAGTTCGAAGCAAGTCTAAGCCCTACGGAATCTTTATAAGCACTTTTAAAATGAATGAATTTCCCGCCTCATTTGGAGGAGGCAAAAGTTTACCTCTAGTGATATTTGCAGTCACGGACACGGCATCTAACATCAGCAGATTGTATCTATTAATCGCGAGTCATCTCGAATGTTTTGTTTGGAAGAAGGAAATTTTTCTGCTGCCATCGTATCAGATTCCCTAGCTGACCTTCGTTTGCAAAGCTTTTAAAAGTTTCACTACCTTCTAGAGGATTCGAATCCAGATATTTCTAATCAAAGGCCAAATTTGCGTCGTTCTTTCAAATGCGATGTGGAGGAGCCTCATTGGCTGGAAAATACGATACAAGCTACCGGACAGGATATATTTTTCTACCTTTCTTTGTTAGAAAAGTGGATCCCGTCATTACCGATTACTTGCCCAATGAATATCGGTAGATAATTATAATCTGTCCCAATTTCAATTAATGAGCCTATGTAGACACTTTTATTGGCACCACAATGGTAGACCATTAGAAGAAAGACCATTATAGGTTCAATGTAGTCGCTGACTACAGAAATTTTTTCTACCTTTTTTTTAGTTTTTTTCTCCCTAGCTAGTCGATCTCGGCACACAGAATTTTTTATTTCCCTCCCGGAGATTTGGATTTTAACCAGTGTTAAAAAACGACCCTAGAACTTACACAGTTTCAAACACCAGTAAGTCACGATTTAGGTTCATAAGATGGCAGTAATTATCTTGACTCGATACCTCAAATCATCCAGAGCCATGGGCTCAGCTTCGGTCAATAGAAGCCAGCTTCTTCTCCCTGCTCTTCCCAATTTCCAAAAGTTAGTTGAAGCTGAAAGAGTGCCACCTACTTCTTTTGGGAATAAAAAGGAGTTAAGAGAATAACGCACTCCTAAAAGGGGAATAAAAAGCACTAGTACCTTTGGATATCATTTTTTTTCCCACATAAACTTAATGTAAAATGCAGTGGTTATGAACAAATGTTTAGCTATCAAGAACTCAATTTCATTTTCAGTCTTGCATGGAAAAATTTGCAGAATTTATAGTAAATTAGTACTTTGTGGAGAAAAGAGTTTGGAAAGAGAGAAGCGACTATATGTATATATATATTCACTGAAATTAATATGATTTTATGCTAAGTAGGAATGGACGTAGTCACTACGCAATAGAAACAAAAAATACTGCTGCAAACGATAGTTTTAATGGGATGTGTGGACTCAACATAAATCATAAAATTAAATCTATTTTTGAGAATGTATTTTTCTGAAAGACTGTTGTTTTTTAATATTGTGCCATGTTTTCGGTATATAAATATAAATGCAGTGTAAGGGTGTTGTAATACACTTCACACAGGAACACTCACTTTTATTAACTTCTAATTTTTTTTTTTCAAACGGTAGTTTATCGATTTTTTTTTTTTTTTTATCATCTTACAGTTCGTTGGACAGTCGCATTTTTGACAAATTGATCCCTCTTGAGTAGTGAAATTTTAATCCTTTCGATGATGGAGCACATTTTGTCTAGAGGAGAATCATTTGCTGTTTTCGAGCTAAAAGGTACTGAGGTGTTTTGCCTTTAAGCTTCGAAGCACTAAACTGTTTCAAACTCATTGATCTGGACCACGAAAGAATGGCAAAAACTTGGTGAAGGTGAAGATATTGTTCACCTTCATCCAAAGGTGAACAATATCTTCACCTTTGGATGAAGATATTGTTCATCCAAAATTGTTACTTTGATCTTGGCACAATTGAAACTAAGGCATACACTTTTGCTCATGTTTAGATCCGAGGCGTTGGGTTGGAATAGGATCACTAAGTTTCTTTTGAGGAGAAAGTTCCGTGTTATTGAGAATTTAAAGATAGTTTTTTTTTTTAGAGAATTTTTTTCTTGGAGTGTTTTAGCTTGCTGTTGGGAAACGTCTTGAAGAATTGTAAATTACTAATGAAAGCCTGAAGGCTCCTCCGTTTTGCCAGTAAGAATAATTTCATAAATGCATTACAAAACAAGCGTTGAGAAGAATACAAGCAGTAGAACATCCCATTAGGGAAATCATCCAGTCCGTTTGGTACCGTTCTATTGCTAAGGGACTTAAATATGTTTAACCCTGCTTGAGGTCGAGGTTGATTAGAATTGCGTGACGGCTGAGGCTTGAGAATGAATTATAACCAAAGGAAATAATAGCATTGTGAGCCCAATATGCTATGTTTGTTGATTGCATGTAATCTCTTGACCATGTTTTGATAATAAAAACCCGAGTTTAGTTTCCAGGAGGAAAATCATGCTCTCTGCACATGAGAAGGGATAATTAATATTCGGTTGAAAAGACCTCAATGAATCTTATTGTAGATCGGATTTCTTTCTAACCAAAGGGAAAAGGAGGCATCGACCACGCGACTGATCTAAGAATGCTAACGGTAGACAAATTCCATGCGAAGTAATTTAGAATCTGAGCGTCGTGTAGATGTAATATTAGCACTATGATCGAAAAGTGTTGGAAAAGTAAGATTATTAGGAAGAGCACTTATACTTGGTAAGACTGCTTCTGATAGAAAATGTTTGGTAATCTCTTCTAGAAGAATACTATAGACGACAGAATGGTAGTTCAGAAGTATTGGAAACGAAATTCAGAATAAGTTGGCATTTTTTTCTAGTTCCAGATTTCCATCCAGATGCTGATTGAATCCGGTTAAATAGATGAAGGTCGATTCCGATTATGAGAAAAAGATATTGTAAAATATCGGTTTTAAAATCTATATATATATCTCATGATATATATTTCCGAAAATTTGAAAGAGTTACCTTTTTTTTAAGCATATTTCCGAACTGACTCCTCATTTTGGATCCAGTTTCCATTCCTAAAGTAGAATTCCCGAGGAAAATGAGTATACGAAGTTAGACTATGAGTCATTTCGGAAAGAAATAATAAGTTGTTCTTAGTGTTCTGGTGAATTAAGATAGAAGTAGGCGAATCATTTGAAATTAATCATGTAATACGGAAAGAAGTCATATGATCTGCAGGAAGGAATTAAAGTTTCAGTTTGTAAATAGATCTGGTTGAGTCGAGTGTGCATGTGTCATTTCAGATAACAAATCAGAGTTGGATTATGAAAAATACCACCTCCTACTCCTAGTTGTGGCAGCACGTTATGCACTTGCAACTCCTCAGATTCCCTTAAAAGCACAGACTGGTTCAGCAAAGCTAATCGCAAAGGCTCCTAATGCTTTACTTCTGTCTTATGTTCTTCGGACTGAGTAATCGTTTTATTTATACCCTTAAGTGTGGTGCGTCGTGGAATATAAAAGCACAGACTGGTTCAGCAAAGCTAATCGCAAAGGCTCCTAATGCTTTACTTCTGTCTTATGTTCTTCGGACTGAGTAATCGTTTTATTTATACCCTTAAGTGTGGTGCGTCGTGGAATATTAGGAATGGAGCAGTACCAAGCTTGAAAGCACGAGTAATTTTTTTTTTGTTATTTCTTTAACAGGGAAATTTTAAGAATATTTGAACTCGGGTTAAGTTAGATGATGTCTGGCAGTGGTGATAAAGTTTCTTCTTGAATACTTTTTTTTTTCAAAAGAAAGAATAAACCAGCTTTAGAACACACAACCTTGACAGACATAATACACTGATGCCACATTACTTTAGTTGCTTAATGATAATTGCAAGCACCTAATCAGCATAAGTTTAATTTAGTTAGTTTGTAGTACTTACACGAGTTTCCCTTAATATAAGGCATTTTATATTAAAGAATTATCTGAGAAAAACGAAAAGTAGTTGTGCATTCTAAAGAGATGTTTTAAGGAAGAACATAAAAGTCTTGGAGATCTATACGTCTGCGCTTACCGAACATGCCTTACATATTGTAAATTTTATTTAATCCTTAGAAAACTGTTTCATAGAAAGTATTCTTTCCTTCTTATATATATAAATGACATAACAATGATTTCACAGCCTGCGTACACGTTTTTTATTTAAATAATTTCTGGCCAGATGCAAACATCCCAAAATAAACCATTTATAGGATGCATTTTAATAACAATTCTGAAAAAAAGCATGGCTAGAGAAGTCTTTTAGTATTCTTTTCATCCATTACAACGAAAGTTTAAGGCAGAGTTCTTATTTGTGTTCATCTCCTGAATATCGGTGATGGAATGGAAGTCAGTAAAATTACAAAAAAAAAAAGTTACAGCATGTAGTTTGCAATCAAGACGAGGGGCAACGAAGTGAAACAATAACCGATAGCTGTTGTATATCGTCTTATTGTCTTTATTTAACCGGGGGAAATCGAAACACCCAAATTGAGCACGAACCGTATCTTATGGATCATGTCTATCAAAATGAATAAGAGAACGAAATCGATGAGCAAATAATATTACTATTTCATTTTTTTTTTTCTTTCTAATGGTAATACAAAGCTACTCCGCAATGCAGTTCAGAAATGAACGTGCTGTTTGGTGGGAACGACTTGAGCTCGATTGCTTCTTAACTGTGAGAGATGAACAAATTTTAACTGAAGATTTGTACATGAGAATTCCTTCAACAGATCAAGCATGAAACGTTTTCAAACAACTTCAAGACTACAATAAGAGGGGCGATAAAATCTTTATGACGTTTTTAAGTGAAAACTAGGGTCATTCATACAGCGGGATTCGAACCCACAGCCTGTTTGATGATTGGAGAGACGAAACCCTATCCACTCAGGGTTAATCCTTATCATAGGATGGTAGAATGGCTCTCAAGTTTTTTTCCGGATAACTTGGAACAACATAATACACTATTCCAAAGAACCGATAATGACTAAATGTAATATACTAGGGTCATGGCCTTACTTGCCTAGCCTTTGAAATTTTGGGGGAACAGATCCGATGTTCGTTTCCCTAGTCTACCTATGCTACCAAATGCACGGAGGTTCATAACGGTTCTTAGGCAAGATTCGCATTCAAAATATAAACGGCCCTAAATTAAAAGTTTATTTTAGAATGTAAATCTTGCCTAAGAAGAATGTGAACCTGAATGTTTGAATGTGTATCTTTTTATTTAGAAACAGTTTATTTAATGGATGGGTTCCTCAGTATCTTTTGGATTATTTTTTTAACCCACAGGGGCCGAGCACATCAATCAACCTCAATCACCATTTGGAATTAAATGTGGCATGATGGGAATGACGATGCATGTTATAAGATTCGCATGAATCGTCACAGAATGGCGAGATTGTCATCTCTTCTCGCAGTAACAGGCCAAAGAAGAGATGACAATCTCACTATTCTGTGGCTATTTCCTGCAGCAAAATAAATTCTCTTACCTCTAAAAGGACCTTTCAATGAATGCGACGTAATGTTTCGCTTACAGTTCTTTCTTGAGGTAGAAGGAACCGATTGATAGAGAAAGAATTTAAGATCTAGCTACATTTTTTTCCCCTTTTGACAACCGTTACCGAAGTTCTCAATGTGTCCAGAGACTGCTTTATCACGTCCACAGTTACATATTTCGGTCCACCTACAGAGTGTAAGGCTCTGATGTTATTGCACTTGGCATCGCGTAATGGGAAGCACAAAGATAATCTGTAGTTAACGGTGAGAGGTATTGCGCTGTCATAAAGCCAAAATGTCAATGTACAGTTATTTTGCTAATGCTCAGGATAAATCACGAAGCTCTGCACGTGTGTCATACTGATGGAAGAATGACTTTATTTATGCATCCGTTACCTTGTAAAGAATGTTTCCTAAGAAGTGGTTCTGCCTGAATGCGGTGAAGAAATTTATAATGAAGCATTTTGGGAAGAGAGGGACGTACTACTGTTATTTATTGCTTGAAAACAAATCTTGAACTGGCCAGTGAAACATATCGGATTTTGAAAATAGTGTTATGCTGTATGGATAATTAGATGGATAATAATCTGAGGAATAGTACTAAGTTTGATAATTGGTTTAAGTTCGGTTTGCTTAGCGGACTTCTCCAAACCAATAAGCTGCGGGTTTCGAATCCCACCATGGACACCGATGTTTGCGATGGTCGTTATGCGGGAGGTGAATTTCATCTCACGGAGCGAGACCAACATCATTATCGACTTACTGGAAGCCTGAAAATGGCATAGAAGAGTTCCGTGTTTAATCTCTAAAGCAGGATTTCTTGACCCTGTAAAAATAAAAATTCTTACTCTTGCGGTGTGTGTGTGTGTGTATATATATATATATACATACACAATCTTGACTTAACCAGGATAAGGTAACGTGACCTTTTTCTAAAAGCTAACTATTTATATCATTAACGTGCTCTATCGAGCATATTATTTTTGCAGCTTTCATTAGCACATTACTGAAGAGTATTTGTATTGCTACAATCTTTACTTTCGACGATGATCCAATCAAAAGAAGTTTGATTATGATAATCTGTGCATAAGAGAACTAAACACATGTTTTATTTGGAAACAGAAGATCGCTACATCTTGCAGTAACGTGCTACAGAATGGAAAGATTAAGTAAACAGAAAGCAGTTCTGTTTACTGACACCTTCCTTCTCTAATTAGGTCACGTTGGTTGCACTACCGCCTGATTTCATGGATCGGATGTACGAAAGGTAAACAAAAGCGGTGCGACATCCATGGGTTGTTGGCTGTGGAGAGGAGAGAGAAAGTGACAGTAGTACAGCATTTGCTTTCTCAAGTTCGACACGTGTAATGTATTCTGTTTGACGCTAATATATACAAAATTATAATACTTTTTAAAAATGGGTTTTTAATGTTATTTAGCTGCTAAACGTTTACAAAGTAAATTGAAGATATTCACTTTTCCAGGATTTTTGCAAACAGTTGTGTGGCGGGTGATCCATAAACTGATTGATATTTGCATTTAAGTTCCCTAATGTGTTTCTTCTTTGTGCATTAAACCTTCCAAGGAAATTTTGGTGACTGCTTCAAATGATCTCCAAGTTGATCACTTTCATCAATTGAGTTTGACTCTCATGAGTTTTCTGAATATGAAATGAATGTTATTTTTTACGTTTTTCTATTTTTATTTTGGTCGGAAGAATCATCGGAAATTTCCGTTTCAAGATAGTGCCAAAAGGAGAGATTCCATCCTCTTAAATACGAAAGCACCACTGACACGCCGGTATCCAAAAGACGTCACTGGATAATTTCGCCGGGTGGAGTAGCATCACAGGAATAAAACCAGTTGTGAATGAAGCATACCCTGTTTTTTCTGAAAGCTATTTATATTATTATTTGATTTTAATGTGGAAGATGGATCGAAAGGAAGGGAGGAAAATTTGATAGTTAACTGTTAGCTTTCCATATAATTAGATGTATTCGTATGATGATCACATCGGCTTTTGCTGTTTCTTCTGTAATTAATGTTTATTATTATGTAATTAATATTTTTCGGAAATTATTAGTTACTTATACACCTTTAAGTTAGAAATTTAGGGTTTAGCGAGTTGATAGTCTTTGACTTACAAGCCTGTGGAATCAAATACCACTGTGGCATAGATGGTTGTGAACATCTTTAAGTGGGTGATAATGATCTCCGGATGGGCGTTGACCGATCTTATAAGTTGTAATTTTTTTTTTTTTTTTTTCTGTAGTCTCCGTAGCTCAGTTGGTATATACGACCCCTTTTGGTTAGTAAAACCCCAGTTCGACTCCCATCTATGACTTGAGGAACCTTTATTAGGTTTCTCAAGTCACTGATGGGAGTCGAACTCTGGTTAGGGTGTGGAGAGTTTTTTGTGCCGGAGACTGAGGTTTATCGTCCTTCTAAACAGGCAAACCCGCACTTGCTTGCTTTTTTGGGGGGGGGGGGATGCAGCAGAGGAGTGGCGTGCAGGTTGTCTTAATTCTCCGTGACCCCTAATCAGGGGTGACGGAGAATACCCTTGGTTGCTCACAAATAATACTCATACAAATTCCGGCGAGACAATCAAAGAATCAAAAAAGAGTAGAGTCGCAGTTATCTGGACTATTAACCCACCAAAAGTACTAATTATACTTCACAGGAAGTTAGAATATTGGTTTTTAAGCATATATTTTATCTACTGTAATTAAATAAAAGTTCTCACGTGAAGTAAATTTACGACTTTTTTGAATACTGAAGCAGAGACATTACTGAATTCATTAGTTTGTAATGGTGAGTAACTTGTCTATGTTGCAAAACAATGCTTTACGTCACATAAGACCAGTGTCTCTTCTTAGTGAAAAGCATAACGTATATCATCACATAGGATCATCATTTCTGTCATATCAAACTCACCATAGTATCCCATATGCAATATTTATGTGAAAAATAAGATGACCTATGACTGAATTAATTCACAGTGTCTTTACGGTCTAGTTTTTTACTGGTGAGACTACATAAAAATGGAACAATGGATACTTGTAATAAAGGACAACCTGCTGTAACGTTGTCCTTTATTACAATTTTATTCCCAGCATACGAATGCAAATTGGTCGTTAAGTTACCCTGTTCAGACTTTTACTGCTTGCTTACACAAGAATAAAATATGAAGAAAAGAAGAATATAATTTTTCTTGTCACGTATATCTTTTCACACATACTATTAGACGCAAATTAGCCCGTTGGCCTTATAACAGCAGGCGAATTTACAATGTAAAGGTAAGATGATATCTAAGTTCCATCTAAATATAATTAAAAATAATATATAAAAAAGATAAGGAATGTAAAGAATCGCATGAATATCTAAAAGCATTCCTGACATCTTGTAAGGATATGATTAATAATAAACCATTTTGGAAGAGCTCACATCATTTTTATTGGGCTGTACTAAGCATGCAAATAGAGGCGAGAAGATTGATTGCATTCGTGAACAAGGAAGGTAATGCATTTTCGTCCATTGTGTTTAGGAGTAGCGAGCCACCCATCTCTAAGACATATCAGCTAGACGGTACCTTTACCTTTTCACTATACATATCTGAATTCTACTTTGTGTATTTCAAGGTTAGTTTTCTTTTTCTCGGTTTCAGGTCTTTCAAAAGTAGGTTTCATTAAATCCTAGCAAGGTGACCACAAGCCACCTTTATATGCTGCTATTTTGAGAGGCAATTCAAACTTTTTAATGAATTATATTCTCCTTTTGGATAGGGATTTTGGCAAGAGGCTAGTGTGGGAAATGACGCCAAAGATGAAAAGGAACATTTAATATTTCGTATCTCACTCGACTGGCATACAATTTCTGACGACTGATACAAGACCTCCTGATTATATTTTTGTGTTTCTTCTCTTTTGAATATTACTGAAAAACGCGAGTTTTATACTGGCCAATAGTCTGATTTTCTTCCGTCTGTGATTTGCTTGACCAAAACCAAGATTCAGTTTTTCTTTCATCCCGATCTTCTTCGAGACACAGTCGAAGAATTTTCCAAACCACCAACTTTCGAGCACAGTTATACTAATAGGTCCTACAATGCAGAGTATGAAGTTCGACGGTTAGGGAGATTCAAATCAGTCTCGCTCATTAGTGAAGGGAGGATTTTTTTTTTTTCATAATAAAAAAAAATACATCAGTTGGATATCGTGTGTTAGGGCAACTCTGTCCAAGCTCACACTCGACATTTATTTGTTATAGGCCTTTCGTGTTTAGGGATGATTAAAAAAGGATATTCTTTGTTAATATGTCTGTCGACAATCAGGGCCACCCTTAACTTGTTGGATCGATTCACAGTCCAATCTGGTCTTGAAACAAGACATTTAAAAATCTGATAAAATCTAGATTTTGCTAAATACAAAGGAATTTTATTTATCTGTTGTAAAGTGTAATCAACAAATATATGAAATCATTTCTCAAAAATCGACTAACTAAAAAACACGGAAACACCCACACATAATCGACAATTATCAGTGTATGTCATCTTTATTGTTAATATTTCTTTCTCTTTCTGTGTTACATAATATTGTGTATCTAACTATATTGCTTTCAATAACTTGCCCAATTACCCCTCCTTTACTTATTAGCCAAAAATCTTATGACCAAGTAATTAGAATTTTGTAATTCTGACTAATTTATTTTGACTACGGAGGAAAAATCCTATCCGAGCTTGTGCTGTTATTCGCAGTGACTTAATTTCCCCACTCCCAAGAATCGCTTTCTAGTTCTTGGCTGCTTTAATTTCCTTTATTTATTTATTTTGCTTTCTATTCTGAGTTCTTTTTAAGATTAAATTTCTTTTCAGAGGTACATTACGGCTATACAAAAACTAAGTCAAAATGTTCCATTATGCTCTTCACATGAAACATCCTTATATTCAATATTAACATGTTTAGTAATTTAATAAAAATTCCCTCTAAAAGGGATCTTTTATGTAATCAAGTTCGTTTCCTGCTTATTCTCCACTCACATAACTTTTCAATTCTCAATGGTTTTCCACCTGATGTTTCATTTTTTTTTTGTTTGTTTTCATTTTATTGTCCCGAACATCCTGCTTCCTAGCATATACCCAAGTGTGTTGAATGTGGGTCATACACGTTTCTCTTACACCGGAAGTGCACAGTTGTTTACTTATAAAATTCTGGAGTTTGATAACAGTGAGATAAACACACCATTCAGGTGACTCATATATTATCTAAACGATAAGAAGACTTATATTTGGTCCCATTTCAGAAACGTACTTCCTAAAATAGAACCATGGTAGTTAATTTATCCCATTAAAAACAATCGCCATATATGAACTAACAGCGAACCATTTTTTAATAATTCTTTACAGAAGAAAATAAGTTACCATCTCGTTCTCTTTATTATTTCTTTGTTTTAGCCAGCAGTCGTATAAAACATGTAAATTGATGGATAATTTATACAGTCACATGTTCATAACATCAGATCCAGTGAAACAAATATGGGTGATACAGTGTGTCCAACTTTAAACTGTGAGTACAATATACAAAAATTAAAACAAGTAATAATGTCTAAACGTTTCAGAAGTCTTCTATTGGCGTGAAACGAAGTCCATTTATAAAACTCCACTTGAAATCGACAAAATTATGAATCTCCTCACGTGTGTTGCTTAGCGACCGTTCGTGCAATTCACCATTATTGGATTATAATCCATTGCTCGCGTTATATTGTTAAAGGCAAGCATTTTTTTTCTTCCATCACTACATTTCACACATTTATATATGCTTATATTAACTCGTCTGGCAATGATCTTACTAGTAACACCACCTAGTGGAGCGTTACTTAATTATGGCAGTGTGTGCTATCAACCACGAGGAGTGAGAGGTCGATAAATACTTAATTAAACATATGAAAGGCGAATACTGACGTGCTCAAGTGTCACATGTTTCACGATAACAATGTCACAGCTTCAGAGTATTGTACGACCTTGATGGAGATGAAGTTGGTGAATTTGGCTTATCGCCATCAGTGTCATCATTTTGTGCCTGCACAACCTTACTAGTTGCAGCATCTAGATGCTGATAATGACATTCAGAACTTAGGTTCATTTTGTCCTCACGTAATTCGATGCTCCAGAATGGCAAACGAGGGCGAGTTCTCTTTTGCGACCAATAACGATAACATGTAGCCATTGCAGCTACCAGCAAGAGTATCCCAAGGGTTACAAGAACAGCCACTAGGGGCACTGTTCCATCAGCGATAGTACGATCTGCAAATAAAATTATACATTATATATTTAGAGTTTAGCTATCTGCACACAAGTTATGCTTAACTGATATGATATCCATAACTATAATGCCATTTATGTTAAATACTGAATTTAGTTAAGTGGTAGATAAACGTCCACCTAATTATAAGGATTATAATTATTGTCAGAATAACGTATCATGTTCATTACAAGAGACTAAAGATATTGTGATCTTTTATGTATGTATAAGGACCATGATATCTCATGAGCATTCACAGATTATATATCGGCGAAATCAAGAATTTATATCAAAGATATTTCGGCTGATGATATTACCTCAATATTGTTCATCTTTAATATGTATATGATTAATACATGCACATTGAATTTATGCTAGCCTGGCTTAAGTTATTCAGCATAAGAGCCCCCTCCATGACATTCATGTAGAATATGAATGTAGGATATTCGCAGATATCCATGTCGCCGAGGAGAAAATGATTTTCATCGCTTGGTGTGAAATCACTATCCTGCTTCTGGGGGGGGGGGGGGGAGTATGAAGTAATTTTGAAAAGTGCCAGTTTAGTCTCTAAGGGTACCCACAGCAAAATAGTCTAATGGATACAGAAAAACAAAACTAATCTAATAATGCAGCAATAACTTGATATATATTTCTGTAAAGAAAAATAAATTAAAATAAAAATTACAACATATTATTTTTAAAGTGTCTAGCGAAGTAATTGATTGCTGACAATGAACTGAAGAATCAACGACGAAGCGATTGAAAAATTCAGTCATACTGCGATAGGAACTCATTTTAAGAGTCTTTTGATGTCTTAACTACAATGGATAACAACACTTATTTAAGCCAAAATATAATTTAAATTGACATAACCGTTGAAAAATTAAAACATGAAATTTCATTTTAGGGGGGAAAATCTCAAATTACCATTCAAGTGTGAAAACTTTGATATTTAATAAGTTGCTTTAAGAAAAAATGACATTTCTTCAAAAAATCTTGCTGATAAGTGTCACACGCTCAAATAGCTCGAGGAGATGATACACAGCTGTGAGTTCCGAGATGA
Source organism: Typopeltis vanoorti (assembly GCF_054136105.1). Lineage (NCBI taxonomy): Eukaryota > Metazoa > Arthropoda > Arachnida > Uropygi > Thelyphonidae > Typopeltis > Typopeltis vanoorti. Next base: position 170,913,772 of record NC_143549.1, on the reverse strand, counting down.
ACTGGATGCGCCACTTCTTGCAATTCTCGATTTCCACACCATATTTTCGTACTATCAATAATTCTTCACAATCCCCAGATTATACCTACCTTAATGTGGCCATCTAAGAAAACCAATTCGAAGGCGTTGCCTGAACCGACTAACCGATAAAAATACCATTATCACTTAATCTTCCCGAAATCATTAAACTCTCGTCATAACGAAGCGTTGCTCAGATTAGTTCGATGTGTCTACTTACGGGAGGATCTGTTCGCTGTGTGCATCTCATTACGCATCAACTGAGGGGATGAAACGGGGGAGAAATCGAGAGATTACCATGAGGATGATGATTAATGCTCTAGAGCGACGGGTGGTCGCTACTATTATATTAATGGGTGTAATCGAAAGGCAAGGCAATAGTGAGTATTCATTATTGCTTTTTTTTTTCTTCTCTCTCTTTCTCTCGTTCACTGATGCGAACATTAGAGATTTATAGCAAACGGCGCTCTCGGCATCTTCCCATAGATTAAAGTGAATCGCCAGTTTAAATTACAGCTATTGGTCGACTGTGTCTACCTTCCATGAGCAGATCATCAGAAATGAACGGGTTTAGGGAGGTATTAGTTTAGGCAGTTAATATTTACTGTAGGCTTTGCACTGTGGGCTATCACTTATACTTTAAAGTGAACTCCGTTCATAACGAACAAGGTTGATGTTGCTAGTTAGAAAACTTCTACCATCTGCATGCACACATCCAACATGCTTGTTACCTCCCTCGGAGATTAACTCGAATGTTGCGGTAATAAACATTTACGAGCGCTAGAATCACCTTCATCAGGGTTGTTTTAGAAGTGTTCAATAGGAAAACGTAACCTAAAGAAACTTTGGTAATTATAGTATTTACAGATGGTTATAACAGCACGCTAATTTTTACGAAACATTTTTTTTTATCTCAGTAAATAACATCATCGTTAAAAATCTAAAGTGGCACAATGGAGAGATTGAAATCTCCATCAAAATGATTTGCTGTCTTCATTGAACTGAAGACCTTTACTAGAGTTTGCTAATTAGACTTTTTAATTCGGCGTGCTTTATTCATCTTTTGATATTATTTCAAATGTCATTTTTGATATTTTATATTGCTTCTTTTCAAAACATGCTGGATGCGATGCACATTGAGGTATTATCATTCCATACACCTTAGGGTTCTCCTACCCCAATCTATGGTTCCCTCTTTTTAGAATGAATATTTTAGAGTGAGAGAGAGAGAGGTGAATACATAACTTATGCAAATTGCCTAATGGAACATTAAATTTTTATCCGTGATGTTTGAATTATGATGAGCATATTTTGCTGGTGAGTCTCCGGGTATTGATTAGCATGATTAAAGTTTAGTTTATAAGAAGTCCTAATTCAGAATTTAAGTATTGTATATCGGGTGCCTACGTAGTCTCATGGAAATGGCTTTCATCATGCTAGATATGTAGGATAAACACAAATTCTAATTTATTTCACCGACTACAGGAGTTGGACGATCTTTTGGAGACGGTAGGTAGAATTTTCAGGTCCCTTACGTTTTTTTAAACTTCACATATCAACAAAATTGATCACTGAACAAACACACACACACACAGAGAGAGAGAGAGAGAGAGAGAGAGAGAGAGAGACTATGATGCTCCTAATTGTGTTCAGTGAGGGGGGAAAAATAATATTATCTAAGATAATAATAGTTTGGAAAATGCAACTTACAACATCATTCAATGCGTTTTACTTACTTGAGTTACTTCTCCTCGCAGTGGGGGCTAAGGCATGCCCTATCCCTATACAATCATGACATCCGGTACTGTCTTTCTCCAAACAGACTTCCAGACAGCGCTCGGGAAGGCAGCGTTCTTCTCTCCACTGATAACCTTCCGTACATGTTTTGCAGTCGAGTCCGGTGTGTCCAGGTAAACAAGAGGTGCATCGTACATGTTCGGAACTGTCTGTGGAAAAAAGATGAGAAACTAAATTTAAATCATGAATGTGTCAGAAAAAAAAAAGAAGAAGAAATCCCTTTCACAATAGCCAAATGGAGGAAAAACTAAGACAATTGCAATGATGCTCACATTTATATACTTCCTATTATGGCAGGTGTTTTTTCATTCTATTAATACAGAATGAAAAAAAACACCTGCCAAGTCACAGTGGATGAAATCTAACCAAACACGGTATTAAAAAAAGTTCAGTTGCAATACAGTGATAACTTTTGATATTATGTTTGTGTTTTAACTTCCGTCAATAGTGAGAAGACTTTATTAAACTTAAATATGCCTTATGCTTAAATTACATAATTGCTTTATACCAAGAAATAAATGCAAGGGGAGGCGTCCATTGTGCTATTGGAAGGGCATACTCTTTGATTGGATATAGAATTGGATTAGAATCCTATCCTGGAATGCGAGGGAGAGTTATCTTTTCAACTAAACGATAGTTAACCAGCCTTATATGGGGATGAAAAGATTTTCTCCTTCAGATCTCGAGGTTCTATTCAGGTAGCGCTCACACACAACACACACACACAGAGAGAGAGAGAGAGAGCTACGGAGCGATTTGACTTATTGTTATGGGTTGGGTTGTTCTAAACTATCATGAGCCAACTGTGTATTTTGTCTGAAATTGTGTTCTGGCCAAGTAGCTTCGTTTGGAGGATAAAAAATCCTATCACCACCATATGAGACATGCTAACTCACCTTCAGCTGAAAAGCCTTCGCAACGGTTCGGTCGGTTATAAAGTGGATTTAAGTCCAGTCCTTCCATCCAAAGGACATAGTCATTACCGACATTGCTACAAAAGTCCTCGTCCTGTCAGAATAATATTAAGTTAACGTGAGTCAAGTTACTTGGATCTAATAATAGCCCGTCCAGCTAATACGGTAATGGAAGGCAAATATTTGATATGGATTTCCTTGAAAGAAATTTCAATTCTTTCTTTAGATCCTTTGTCTTTGTTTTACTGTTTTTAGAATATCAGAATATGAACAGAGAATTATGTTAATCTCTTAAGTTTAAAAAATGCACTAGGTATTCTCAGCATAGAATGTCCTCCCGAGTGAGCACGAGTATTTGATTTTCACTAATCCATAAGCTAGTATTATAAATACTAAGGAAGAGTCGTTCTCCTCCCAATTTAGTTCGAAGAGTCTGAAGTTTTCATGGGAGCTTAAGCAATGCATGCAACAACCATTAGAAAATAGTCTAAATCGATATGCTACGTTTTCAAAATGTTTTTTCCCACAGTTCAAACTTTGTGTTCGGTAAGTTGAATCCACCTGTCGAACATAAATAGATAACATAACTAACACTGTATATTCAATTCCGAAACCGGATGAAATTCATTAAATCTCAAATTCGAGCTGCTGTAACTTGAATATAAGCCTTAATATCGTTCCAATAATAGTCATCAGTGACTTTCTATTGCAGTTAGTTTTAATATTTACTACTCTGACTTTGATGAACTATAGTACCAAGAGTAGAAAAATACACAAACAGGATTGTCGAATCCCTAAGAGTAGTGACAGATGCTTCTTTAATAAAGTTTAGTCATCCACTATTCTATCATTTGCGCGTATGAACAATCTGCTTAACTTAAAGTGTCATGTAAGAAAATACTTTATGAAGTGCATAGATCCCCATTAGATTCACTAAAAAAAAGAGAGCCAATCATGCAAAATCCCAACATTCCTTCACTTTTTCCACGCAAAGAATTCTGATTTCCAGATAAACTGGAACTGAACAATTGATGGAAAGGTCCGTAAGCATTCATTGGAATATTTGGATTTCCATCTTTATGGAAGCATCGAGAAGGAAGGTAGGAGGGACATGTGTAGGAAAAGAAAGGGGAAAAAAATTGTAATCGACCAGCAGTTTTCACAGGTTGGCAGCTTTAGTGTCACTACAAAGACTGCTGTACAGTCTCCGACGGCAAGCGAACAGCGGTGCATTCTGAAAGTCCGTTGGTGGGCTTAAAGTTGACGTCTGTGACATTTTCAATCGGAATTGAGTCAACAGAAACGTTGCTGTCAAGAAATATTTCCTTTCACGTGAAACGAGTGAATTGCACATATGGTACGAAGACAACGTAAATGTGTCAAAAATATTCTCGCTTCTGTTTCTTCAATGATTTCTGTTCCATTCACTGTGTTGCATGTGGTCTACATTTGAAAATTAACTTCCATCTAGCGCTTTAAAAAATTGGCGCTTATATTAATATTACCACCCTAAAAGACCTTCCAGTTAAATCACAGATATAGATGGGGAGGAGAATGTGGATTCATTTGTTTACTAGTCGACGTTTGTCTGATTTTAAGTCAACATGCTATAGCTAATCTTGGGCAAAAGTGCTGACTGTTTACGATTTTTCATCAAATCTAGAAATAATTATATATATATATTTCGTGGCCTGATGTGCCATTGCTACTTGCTTATTGATGGGCTGAATGGCTAGAGAAGGTTCCATATTTGCTCTTCGCAGTAGGATATTTCGTACTGGTGCTAAAAGAAGTACCATACACTTGCAACCTTTCGTGGGTCGGATTTTTGTAAAATAAAACACATTGAGTCCGTCAGCCTCGAGAGCACGTTTTGATGTGTTATTCTTATGGCAGACTACTTTTAGTTTTGATATTCTTCTCTAACCTTATTACTGTTAATGAGAAACGGTTTAAAAGAAAATAAATCAGGAAACAAGTTTCTGCAACAAATCATAAAGTTTATAAAGATATATCAGCAATAACACAACTAAACTAATGATTTCCAAGAATTTAAATTAATTCAACATCTGGCAAAGTGCTAAACGTGTTCATGTTCCTTTTTGAATAAGCATTCGCACCAATATTTCCAAGTACATCGAAGAAGTCATAAATTTCAATCTCTACCTTTCGGGTAAACAACTCTTTTATCGATGCGGAATATCGCGTGATTTGTAACACAGAGTATGCCAATTTATCCACCGGATCGTAAAGAGCATCCTCCATATGCGTACCATGCGGGATTCTACGCGTGCAGATAAAATGGAATTATCGAAATTCTCGCGAGAAAGCTTCTGCTCCTAGGAATCCACCGAATGTTTCATAAATCAGAAGAATTTCCAGGGATTATTCGTGTTCAGATGGAGCTCGGTCTGCGTTTCGCATCGATGACTTGCTAACTTGGAGATCGTTATTCGTAGAAATGTAAAGCTTTTGGAGCAATTAATAAATTCACGTGACCTTTTGGAGCTGATTTACTGGAGGCTTATTTGTATATCTGAACGGTCACAGTCGTAAAATTTGAAAGGAAGACGGGGGGGGGGGGGGGGGGGGGGTCGTGAGTTTGGAAAGGAGGGCAGACCAAAATTCGAGATATTTATACTCTTGTCTTTTTGGCAATCTTTTAATTTTACTTGAAATAAATATATTAATTTGCATATGTTTAAAAACTTTACATTTTTTTTCTCTCGAAATACCTAGATTAATACTTTTTTTTTTTTTTTTGAACAATTGGTTTTCGTAATCAGTTCATCCAATATCTGTTTCTCTTTGCATACTGTGACAGATACAAATGAGGCCTACACTGATACTAAAGCGATATATTCAGGTTCGTATTTTGGATCCATATGATATTTAAATTTTTCAAAAAGAGCGAGACATCCATGTAGCGCACGAATGTGCTCTTCGGTTGGAAAGACCTAATTCCAATCCCATGTACAACCGAGGAGATTTTATAAGACTTTCACAACTGAAGGTAAATTAGCCCGTCGCATAGGAGAAAGCCCCGCCACCGGAAACGTTTTTTTTTTTTTTTTTCTGGAAGGGGAAAAAAAAAAAGCCACACACGCACTCAACTCAAGAGACAGAAGACATGGCAATAGAATTAAAACCATATATTAGCCGCCGTAGCGCAACATTGCGCCCTTCGATTGGAAGAGACCTGGGTTCGGTTCTCGTCGTGAAGAGAGGAATCCTTATATGGGCTTTTTCATTTGAAGGTGAGTTAGCGAATCTCATAGTGGTAGCAGGGCTTTTTTCTTCCGGAAACTCGGGTCTTTCATCCCGCGTACAGATAAATCGGCCTTCAGAACATACGCAATTTACAGACAAAAAAAATATATATATATTATTAGTGATGATGGGCGATAGATGGCGTGGATGGTAATAGTATCGTAGTTCAAGAATTTAGTAGTAGTGAAGAGGATGAGATGTATTCAGCGAAGTAGAGTAGTGTGTGCTCCCACGATGAGTCCTTCGACTCCCTAGAGGTGTCACGTAATAATAATAATATCCCGCAGCAATCAAATTTATATTAAAAACATTTTTATAAATGATTTCACCCCTCTCTAGCGATGTAAAGTGAATTAAACTAATTATGTATCCGTGAATTAATATACTAATAATTTCCATACAAATGAAATCAACTAATCGACGGAATATAATTGATGGAACAAATTTCAGCATGACGCTCATTGGCATCGAACTAGATTTTTTGTCGCTCCAAGTTTTTTGGCAAGAAATACTAATCATAGCTTTAAAAGGCACTTCTTACAGAATGGCTTAATGATTTAAATTTCATCAACATAATTTTGATGCACTTTCGGCATCAAAATTATGTTGATGCCGAAAGTGCATCAACATAATTTTGTTGCATATCAAAAGATATTTAACGAAACAAAAACACTTCATAGCGATATAAATACATCTGGGAAAGAAGTACACAACAGATGATGTTTCTCAGTGCCTACTTTGTACTTGTATGGCTTGCTAAATGATGTTTCTGCATCCTCTTTTATCGATTTGTTCTCTATTGCTTTATTCCATTCGTATTTATTTTATACCCAATGCTGGCACTGTTTTTCATTGCGAGACAGCCAAGGACTATTTAGGAAAAACAACATCAAGAGATATTTGGCAGAAACTCTTTTGGCAACCTCCATCAAACTGTGGTTAAAGAAAAATAAAGAAAGAAAAAAAATTGCTACAATCATTGGATAAACAACATATAATTATTATCTTACCTATTGAACAACGTCCAGATGATGTGAAATTGGTGCAAGAACAATACTTGCATTCTTTTCCTGCACGAAAATAGCGGGGAGCACAAAGTTCACACCACTGACCTGCGTAACCACGAAAACAAGTACAAACGATACTATCCAAGGTCCTCGTGCAAGCTAACATTCCTGGCTCTGTACAATTACATTCTGAAAGAAAAGAAGCACTTATTATTTACTCTTAAAAAGGTTCAGTTTTAAAATAATAATGAAGCAAAAACTGAGAAAAATGTGTTGCAAAATATACACCAGCGTGTCAAATGTTTCAGAACACTTCCCTTTAAATTGGGAAGTGTTCTGAAATTTCGGTTCTGTTTGCCGCTTTGGAATGGATAGGACTCTGTGTTAATTATCACCTAACCATAGACGTTAATATTTTACACGCTAGTATATAGGTTATTAATCTACGTGGCGTAAATTGCTTTTGCCATTTGCTCTTCGATTTCATGCCTGTGATGATTCGAGTGAAGAATCAAACTTGATACAACTACTGTTCACGCAGTTTTTCTTGGTTATGTAGCTCATTTTTATTCATTTGGTAAACTCTGTCTCTGAGATGTGTTTATCAAACCCATCTCAGCGACTGCGGGCCATTTTAAGTCACTTTATCTTTATTTTAAATCCATCCTGAATACATATACATATTTCTGCTGTTATTTTATCCAACTATTGTGTTCAACTGGATTATGAACCATACCGATGAACAAAAATTTGCAATTTTATTTATCTCTGGTGCTTCATTATTACGACAGCACATTCTTCCTTCATAACTTGAATATATATTTGTTTAACAGTGCACCGTTTATTATTTCAATATGATATCTGGTGAGATGTAATCCCTCCCCCATATTTCTAACTCATGAGAGAAATATACCATTTACTTTCTACCAGTTGCATTAGTTTTTGCACGAGTACTTGAAGGAAAACTTCAAACTTTCCCATGCGGAACTTGCATTTGTTCCGGAAAAGTCCTATGGATCTGACAGCTAAAGGAAAGTCTATAGCTACATTCTTCCTTCATAACAATTGCATCAGGCCCACGACATCGCTGGTTTCACCGAATCTAAAATTCGCATATAATGTATCTGATTGCACACACGTTTCCTTGGGATTTTCCTTAATCAAATTAAAGTTTCTTTGAAGTTTGACAAATGTTTCAATTTTCTCGTTTTCATAGCTAGCTTTTTTTTTTTTTTTTGAACCCAAATTGATTTCCTTATTAACCCGTAGATTAGAATGCAGCCACATAAAAATAAATAACCAATCAATATTTGTCACATTTCCAAGTAAAATTAGTTAAATATATTCTCACGAGAGAGCCTTTTTTCTGACTTTTTTTTTTATAACATTTCTCACTTTAACATTTGTTATTTGCACATAAAAAAGTTGGTGTCTTTAGCGCTTTCAATATTACTCTTTATGGCTTTAGAAGAATAGGTAATACAAGCACCTCTTCGTACTTTCTTTCCAACCTAAAGTGTTCATTTTCTTAATTCTAGTGATTGAAAACAATGTCGTCTTAAAAGTCCTAATTAAAATTAAGTACATTATTTATTCAATGATATCTGGGTTTGAATCCGTTCTTAGAGAGAGGGACATTTATAAAATATTTTCAGCTAAATGTTATTAGCTTCTCTACAGCAGGCACAAATCTACTTACGCAGTGATCTAATTAATAAAGGATTCAAATCTTTCCCAGATAATGGAATTCACAAAACGAATCAAAAACACCGAATTGTACATAAAAATCCAACCCATCTCGTGGCCTTACCTAATTCTTGTTCCGGATACATTTCATCTGCCACCACCAGATCGAGTGTTGGGACTAAAGTTCGCACGATTATCTTTTGCGCGTGACTTTTTATATTTCCATCGAACACAGCGGCCACCATGACATTGTAGGTTGTTCCTTCCACTAAACTGGGAACCAGCATAGTTGTCGTCGTGACTGGGAGCAGTAGTTCCTTTTCTTCATCTGTAAAGAAATAACAACACTTATGCAAAGAGGCAAGGACAATTACTCATTCGAAAAATACGGATTAGATTCAAGGCTCGAAAATGCATCGTATTAAATAAATGTTAAACCAAACATATTTGAGTAATAAGACAATTATCGTGATTCCTGTAGAGTCCAACAATCCTATCATTTCATTATTGGTGCTTTCAGTGGGAATCCCTTTAACCTTGAGAATTTTTGTGAGCCCCGAGAAGGTGTGAAATTCCTGCATTGTAGAATTTTTTCACAGTATAGTGAAATCCTACAATGCAGGTTACGCTACTAGTGTTAGCCGTTCTTTTCCTGCGAAGTTAATAGTAATGGAATAGATCGCGAATGGACACGAGGGACAGATAGACGCGCAATCTCATGGTTGCAGCATCTATTTGTCGTGTCACTTTCCTCTCTTAAGCTAGTTAATGATTTTTGAGAGCGGGAAGAAATTCTTACTGAAATACCCACCTAAAGGTTCAATTTTAATTCCGATTTGACAATCTGAAATATCATTTATAAGTAATGACGCTAACAGAAGCTGACGAGTTTATTATTATACGAACTGCGATGAGAATTTTGTTTGTAAAAGTGCTATCGCTTTTTTCTTTTTTTTCCTTTCTCATTTGAGTGATTAAGGACGAGTAACTTATACTAATTTGTAATAATTTATTTTAAAACAGATAAATTTTTCTATTTTAATATCAGTAACAGTGAACAGATTAAAAAAAAATGTAGCATTCACCGAAAAAGAAATGACATCGAGCTCAGATGAGTCAAGATTCTGGAGGCGGAGGAACACACACACACACACACACACTAGATAATTCTGGGAAATTTGAAAAAAATATGAGGGTTGTTTGAAATGTTTGGTAAAAAAATAAGTTACTTTTTTGGAGAAAATCACCTTTATTTCTCAGCATAGTCTCCATAAAGGTTTATACATTTGGTCCACCGAATTTCCAATTTTTTCATCCCATCTAAAAAGTAGAATTTGTCAAATTGCGCAAAACATTCACTGACAGCCTTGAAGACATCCTCGTTCGAAGAAACTTTTTTCCCGCCGAGCCAAATTTTTAAGTTTGGGAACAACAAGTCACACGGGGCCAGGTCCGGAGAATACGGTGGATGTGGAACCAGTTCAAACCTCAATTCGTGCAATTTTGCCATTGAGATGTGTGGGATGGTGCATTGTCTTGATGAAAGAGCACATTTTTGTGAACCAATCTTGGGCATTTTTTTCTTCAGTTCTTTTAAACGGTCCAACAATGACGCATAATAGACTCCTATTATTGTCTTACTATTTTCCAAATAGTCTATCATGATAATTCCTTGGGAATCCCAAAAGAACGGTGACCATCACCTTTCCCAGCTGACAAAACGGTCTTCGCTTTTTTCGGTGCTCTTTCACCGAGCATTGTCCACTGTTTTGACTGCTGCTTGGACTCAGGTGTGTAGTGGTGGATCCAAGTTTCGTCTACAGTCACGAATCAACGCAAAAATCCTGCGAATTGCGATTAAACACTGCGTTGCAATGTCTTTTCGTATGGGTTTTTGACCGACAATCGTGGCACCCATCGCGCACACAGCTTTTTCATGGATAATTTTTCGTGCAGGATAGTATACACCCATTCAGTTCAGATGCCTATAATCTCAGCAATCTCACGCTCTTTCACTCGACGGTATTCCATAACGATACCATGGATTTTGTCAATCATTCCCTTGCAGTGACCTCAGTCGGGCGTACTGAGCGCGCTTCATCTTCGATGGACTTACGACCACGTTTAAACTCATTTATCCAAAAATAAATAGCCTTTAATGCTGGCGCAGAGCCCCGTGAACTGCATCTAACTCGGCTTTGATCTGCACGGCCGTCCGCTTCTTCAAATAAGTGTTTCACCACTGCACGAAACTCGTTTTTCACCATTTTTATGAAACATGCGAACACGGTCATTTTAAATGTTTGCCTGCGTTTTTGATCGACTACACGAATGAGAACTGAAAGTGGCTAAAATTTGCCAGAGGTCCTGAAAAAGATACGTGTCGATGCTGGTATGAACGAACGAATTGTGTCGCCGTCTATTGTAAATTTACCAAACTTTTCAAACACCTCGTATCTACCGAGGCAAAGAATGAATACGACATGTTTAGAAATTAGGAGTCAAACTGTAATACGAAACTAAACTACAGGTGAATCGTTTGGAAACATGAAAACACCATTAAGGAAGTCCCTACGCATTCATCGGCATAATTTGAATAAGAATTCGTTTACATAGAAAGTCTATTCCTGCATATGTTAGTTATTGATCACCATTAATAATAAGCTCGTTTGCAATATCTAGTGAGTCAGCTTATCGAGAAAGTAATAAGACATTATATGAGGAAGCCAGAGATAAGTCATTCCATTTATCTTTTAATTTCACTTTGTTTCTTTTCCCTAATATAGTAACTTATTTTAGTGCTAACTGAACTTTTGTTCATAACCGAATAAAAGAATATTTCAGCCGAATTTCATTGAATGGAGTGCTAGTACTTGGAATCAGCTTCTGATAAAATATAGTAAAGAATGCATCTATGAAAACAGTGTGGATTACTCTTTATGATGGCATGAGTAAAGACATCGAAACTAGCCACAGCGAATGGAGCTCAATATATAAAGACCTTGTTGAAATATCACCCAATATTACTGAACGGTGTCTGTTGATATATGAAAGAAATATAGGTTGCAATAAATCTTGTATACAAAACATACAAATTCTTTCCATTATAATGAAATACTGCTCTAAATGATACCTCTTTGGTCGGGAATCATCGCTGGTTGTGTTTCAATAAGTTGAAATCTTTGTTACTATTTGTCGTGGGTCATTGTCTGTTTTAAAAGAGACGACACAACTTTATGAATTCGTAAACATCAAAGCATTAACCGTGCATTAAGGAGAATCGATGGAATGAAAGAGGTGCCTCTCTCTCTCTCTCTCTCTGATATTTACCTGCAAAAACTTACTCCAAGTTAGTATAAAAACTTCATTATTAAAATTGCGAAATAAACTTTCGACATAACGTCAGTGTTTGCTTTGAAAAGTCATTTTAGAAACAATTTTAATATCAATAAGATGATAAAATAAAAAAAACGCACTCAATGATGTAACCACAAGTTATACAATATAGAATACCGTCATCACTGGCACTGTAAATTTCTCACTTTATTCGTCAAGATGGTAGTTATCTCAATGACTGCAGTTTTAGCTGATTTAGTTTACATTTTTACAGATAAATTTAATGTTAAATAATTCATTACTTGTTTAATATCTAAATTTCATTATGTACAAATTCAATTTCGAGACAGTGTCAGTTTCTGCAATTCTTTCTTCGCATAAACAGGAAAGCACCTAAAACCAATACTGTATATTGTTAGCTAAATTTGTTTTTTGATACACGTGATTTTATGCAGTACAGCTACAACATAATTACTAAAATAAAGAGTCAAAAGACTTCAGTTCGGCGATGAAAATTTACATAAGCAAAGTGGATATTATCCAGCATTATTTCAGAGCTGAATGTAGAAACTATGAAAGTTTCGTGAGTTGACCAGAGAGAGGGCTTGCGGGAGTACATTCCTCGGCATTCACAAGCTGTCTTAGCGTGGGCTACTTAAAAGACATACGCGTCGCAAAAGAGTTTTTGCTCTCTTAAGGTTTCTGTCTGGTCTCTGAAAAGAACTAAATCGAAACAGCTGTCAAGCCAGTGAAACCTTATCAAAATGGACTAATAAAAGGCGAATATATAGATGCTTGGGCGGCGCCTGTCTTAAGTAGTCCATCCACACTAAGGCAACTGGGGAATGCCGAGTAATGTATTTCCGCAAGCTTTCTAGTCAACTCACTAAACTTTCATAGTTTCTACATTCCGCTTTGAAATAATGCTGGATCTAATATCCATTTTGCTTATACAACTACCGCATATATTTTCTCATGAGAGAAACTAATTCATACATAAAATATTTTAATAATTTATTAAATTAATCCCAGTTAACATTATTTGATAATTACCTTAATTTTAAACATTTTAAATAGTTTTAAATTAGAAGTTATATTACTCCATAACTATTGCAATGTGAAACAGATTTTTTAGATCATTACATATTTATAAATGCAATTTGTATTGAGGAAAAAAATTAAAGCAATATTATATGAGAAAAGATCGATTCAGTTCCAAGAAACTGTTTCTAGACCCTCGAACTCTAATACGAATAATTTTATATTATTTAAGACACAAGACTGATAAAAAGTTGGAGGGGGAGGTACCAATAGCGGAATCGAATACTAATCGAATACTAAAAATCGAACACATAACTAACGAAAAAGACACACTGCCTACAAAGTATTATCCAGATCTCAATCTAACTCTGAAAGGGAAACTACTTCAAGAAATTTTGAGTATTGAAAGTATTGATATTGGACAATAATAGATAAACCCTGTACGTGTACAGGGTTTATCTATTACGTGTATACGTGTATTTCATACACGTACACACATACGTTTTTACGTATGTGTGAACGTGCTTTAGTATTACTATTAGTTTTATTACTATTACTTTACTATTAGTTAGTAAAAACATACGTTTTTACTAACTAATTTTATACTTAACATTGTCCAATATGAAACTTTCATAAGCATTGCGAACGTCTTTATTCACATAAAACTCTACAAAGAATTTAACACTTCAATGAAGATATTGTCCTCAACTCAGAAATCAATGAGTATTAATTAAAGGCAGTTTTGTTTTCATACATGGACTTGCTTTTTCCGTCTGGATAAGTGTTCTTAGTCTGCACTACCTCTCTCATGTTTCTGTCTTCTTAACCAAAGCCCATTGTTCTATAGGCATATTAATGGAAGTAATAGCTTGTAGTTAAGAAGCTTTCAAAATGTCTTTTTTGGGGGAGCTTTCATCTCACTTTCTTCTGAAGGGCTCATTTTCTAATGTCTCTTTAACTTGGTAATTAGCACTTCCATATTGATTACAGGAAGTACCGATGTACGATGCACTTCCGTCATACCGAAAATTCCAAACCATTGTTTCTTTATTTCTCAGTTTCACCGAGGACTTTTGTGTTCTAAAAGACAGCTGCACTCTTCTCTAATTGATAGCGTCCTCAAACTTTTTTTAATCAGCAGATCTTTCATTATTGTGTTTAAAATAACAGCCTTTATTTAGCTGTAAAGAGTGTCCCCCCCCCCTTTTTTTTTGTCATAATGAAGTGTTTTGTTAATATTCAAATGCACGCTAATTTAGTTGGATAGTGGAGTTTAAAAGCAAGCTGGATAGTAAACAACTACAACAAAGAAGATGTTTCTTCTTGTAAAAAAATCCACATATTGTGATAACCAGAATGATGTGCTCTCATCGATGAGCCAGATAAATGCACAAAATAAAAATAAATAAAATAAAAATAATAAAGTACTCGGGAAAATCCGATAATGTTATAAGTTGATGTTATGTGCATCATTTCAATGTGTTCACTAGAAGAAAAATGAACTTATAACGCACATTCTACCTACCTTCACTGGCATTTGCCACAGGACTGTAAGAAAGTGAATATGCCGCCAATTTTAGACTTTGATTTGGTGATATGACTGGAGGTTCCCATGATATAGTGAAAGAATGTTCAGCACAGGCTTCTAAAGTGACATGTCGAGGAGAAGGAAGTTCTGCAAAATAAACAAACCACTCGTTATTAAGATTTTCCTATTAGTAATCGTTAAATATCTTAAATGGCTACATAAGGATCAGACGGTGCATTTTTCACGGTTAATAGTGCTGATCGTGCAACTTCCTATCGCCGTAATGTGTTCTTAACAACGGTAAATGGCTATTTCCTCCCAGATCTTGAACTCGTGTCTTTCAGATTTAGTGTGACTTTGTGTTATGCCGCCCTGTCTCTTCCTCTGATTAAATCGAAATAACCCCGTCGTCCATCACAGTCACGGAAATGGGGTCATGCGGGCTGTGGGAAATGATCTTAGAATCCAGCTGTTCTTAATGATTTAGTCTTATCCCTAAGCAATCTTCGGATTCCTCTTACTCGCTTCCCTGATTCTTGTTATATCTGTCGGTAAGTGGACTAATCTTCGACTTTCTTCCTTTAGCACATATTCAAATTTTGACCCGATGTTTTATTAACATGTCTTGATTGTGGCTAATTCGGATTGGTTCTCACGAAAAATAGATGCGGTATTTCACGTGAGGTTTACAAAAGTGAATCTCTGCATTTAACATCATATTTTAAATTGACAGTTTTTTTTTTCTTTTTAAATGTTAATCCTACCCAAGAAAGAATGAAACCAAACAGCATTAATATCATTACGTGTATTAGCGAAAGGTTAGATAAACTAAAAACGTTGCTCTACTCTCGTGCAGGGTGAGATCACACATGGAACTTTACGATGCTTCAGGAATCCAAGTCCAACAAGCTGGTGGTGTTTTAATACCTGCGATGAAATTGATCTACTACTACTTAAAGAACATTCATAAACATAGCCGAGTTAGCCGGTTTTGGGCGTGGACAGTAGGGTTTTTCCTCCCACAAACATGCAAACCGGACCCGTGAAAATACAGGATATAGTACGACACAGACTCACAGTAAATCATCTCCTTTTTAATTTGTCATCCTTTAGGTGATCCTCACGAATATGTTTACTACTAGAAAGAGTTCATGTCTTTTAAGTAATGTAATATCAAGGCAACTCATTCTAAAAGGTTTGTATTTTCATACGCTCTTGTTCGCTTTCGCTACTTTTTCTTAAGTCTCAAAATATACCGTACTTCCATTTCTTTGCTATCTTGACGCGCAAGACGACGTCATTTCTATGTACAGTTCTGGATTAGAAAAGTTATCAATTAGAAATTAATTATTCGCTCGATACTGAACAATATCATTTCGAACAGTGCGATAGACATGTCACGAACTCCATTTTTCTCCGATTTACCCTGGATGGTAATCCAACCGTTGAAACTGCGAACTACTTGTATATGATACTACACAACAAGTTCTCTTTTCTGTTACCAAGTTTATGTAAATAAATCGATTTTCAGAAATGAGGGCAGCTGAAATACAGTTGCATAATATGTCATCCACTTCGGTTGGCTGCACCAATCATATTCACTGCACTTATTATCTATTTGAAATAAAAATTCATTTTTGTTTCTCTCTGAATCAGAATTATTTCAGTTCATTCTTCGTATGTCCAATAGAACATCAAATTACTTTGATGATGATGATTGCTTTTCTTTCATTCATACGGATGGTAGGGGCAGCTATGCCGTACTATACCTATGGCTGTATCCTGTAGGTTCACGGGTCCAGTTTGCCTGTTTGTGGGAGGAAAAACTCCAGATAAACTGGAGTAAAACCCTACTGTCCACGCCCAAGACCGGCTAACTTGGCTCTGGCTGAGGAAGATCCTTTAGCTCCTCATGTCGTCGACGGGAATCGAACCTAGGACACTCCTTCCCCAGGCATATGGTTGCGAAGCGCATAGCCACTCGGCTAACCGCGCGGAATTACTTTACAATTTAATTTTAAGGGGTTGGGGATGACTAAATTGATTTTTTACTATACATGATGGAATGAATATGTACCTGTGAACCACCTAATGAGGGTTGAGAATTAGTTTTGTTATTCTTATTTTTTTAGAGGAAAAAAAATCAGTAAAGTGCACTGCTTTCGAATATTTCTTAAAAAAAACGGAATGAAAAAACGAAAAGCATCAAATCAAAAAACTGAGACTGAAACATGTAGACTAAAATTAAATTAACAAAAAAATAAAATAAAATAAAATAAAATAAAAAGGATGGAAGAAAAAAAGTAAGAAAAAATACAAAGCGAACGCACGTAAAAATGTGAGAACACACACACACACACACACAAAAAAAAAACATTTTTGCTGATACTTATAACTGGGGTGGGCTCTTAATAAATTAAGTTAGAGAAAATGGAGCAGGTTTTTAGACGTGAAGCAGTAGAGAAGAGTCAGAGAGAAAACATGGGAAAGAGAAGACGACGCTAATTATCTTATATCCTGAAAGTTTCCGGATCTATTAAGCCTCTAACACACTTTATTGACCACGTATTGTAGAGAGGCGACTAAACTTATTTCTTCCCGGACATCCACTTAAGCCATTGAATCGATCAACTCCAATTACATTTCCTGACAATTGTAGCTCACTTTTCTCCCCTTTGTGTCCTTTTATTGCCCACGGTCTTTTGTGGTAATGTTTACAATTGTTGCTATGACTACACCCGTCCAGAAGCAGAAGAAACAACAATTGTGAATTAACAATGTATTCGATGTGGTTTATCTCTCTCTCTCTCTCTCTCTCTCATACACACACGCACGCACGAGAACAATGTTTATTGTTGGCAAAATGACTGATAAGGTTTTTTTTTTCTTTTGAGTAAAAGTAAAGGAATAGGAAATAAACTGAGCAATGCACATTCAGTATTATTCAAATCAGTTCATATTAAAAATTAATATTCTGTGTTAAGAGTAGGATGACAGAAATAACTAAAGACAACATTTCAAATGAGACATCGATGAAATCTAATGGATAATAACTTATTGATCCCTTCCACTTACGAATTCATGCTTCCCCAGTAGCGTGATAACTAGTACTGCTATTCATTATGCAATATGTTTAGGAATCAAACATGCACTTAATACAAATTATTATGCACTACTCAAGATTACATTAAAATTGAATTATAGCTTGATTGAAACGCTAAGAAAACTCGCTGCAGTATTGGAATTCAGAACACGTAGCTTTTAAACTTTTAGAATTGAAATTTTAAAACACGAATGTTTTCAAAATTATTTATAAATTATGTATTTAGATTATTGTATATAATTATTTAATGAATAACTGCTTAAAACGTTTCAGGTCCTTCATTGTGCTTATCATCAATATGGTCAAAGAATCCGTCACTGTCAGACAAGAAGTCTTAGATTGGCTTGGCACAATTACAAAGACCAACCAATCCCAATTTTCTCTATTATGAAAACAGTTCCTATCTTACTGTGACAATATGTGCGCTCATTGGACATTATAACAAGGTAACCCAAGCTACATAAGGTTATAGAGCCTATTGGACGTTAGTATCGTGGATAGGCTACAGGTCAGATAATCTACAAACCCTGGTCGGGAAATTAAACACTGAATTGGTTAAGGCACTTCAGACCTCCAATAAGCACGATGTGGTCTCATAATAGGTGATGAAAATCATCGACCATCTAAAAACATTCACAAACTTCAAACCTGTAACGGACTGTGCATTGCCTATTGGCTGGATCCACTCGCCGAATTAGGTTGTTAATTGCATGTGTTCTCCAACTGAATTGTCTGTTTCGCAAAAGTAAAAACAAAATATTCTGGAAAGAACCCTCCCCCCCTCCCCGATACTTCCATATGAGAGTGGGTAAACTTCATTTACTGTAACCAAGGCAACAAATGCTTCAATGCAGCACGATGTTCTCTTTAAGCGGCATATTAACACATTCGCGCAATTACAACTGCGCATGCTCATGTGATGATGGTGGCTGAGTGTTTTTATTACATAACATGGTTGGTGTCAAATCTCCTCTGTGAAAAGAGATTTTCACGACTCTTTGAAGAAAAAATGGTCCTTGTAGATGAGAAAACATACTAAATAATAAAAATCGAGCGGAATTTTAAAAAAAAAAATACTTGTCAAAATTCCGAAATGTGTTGTAAAATTTATTTGATTTCATTTAAACCTCTTAACCCTTCGACCCTTAGCATTTAAAGACTTCTGTAATCATTCGTCTGTGCAAGGAAAATCATGTTTTAGTAGAACATATCCCACGTCACTAGCATTTTTCATAGAACACGTTGAACACAGCTGTTGGGTGTGATTAACTTCCCCCCCCCCTTTTTTTTAAATAAAAATATTATGAAACATTTGTCTTTCGTAGGAAGTAATTATTCATTATAATTAGCTGAGAGGGAAATGCAAATTGTAACCTGATTATGGGATCGATACGAGGTCTACTCTGGTGCAGGCACCATATTTTAATTAGATGTGCGGAGGTTTTTGCAAGTCGTTTGAATTTCAGAATATCACAGCTAAAAGGTCATGTTCTTATTTAAAAACCAAAGAGCAATAAGGATGCAGGTGTTGAGCTAAAAATAGAAACAAGATTCCCCAATCGCTCATAAACATTATCGATGCCTGTTGCTCACGGGCTTCCCTCAGTAATTAGAAACCATGTCTGAAGGGTTTCGGAAAACTTTGAACAGGGAATAATCATTGGTAATATTTAAAATTCTACTTTAACGCAACTGAGGGAATAAAATGTAATTAAGTTCTACGGGATATCGTTGTTTAGGATAATTATGTTCATCTTTATCCCGCCTGTTATCACCACTGACTGCACCCGTTAATAGAGCATAATTCAAAATGCTACAAACAATTTCAATTAGAGAGAAAAATGTAAATTTTTTTGTTCAGGAATTCAGAAACTTATTAATGATAAGATTTTTTCTGTGAGGCTGGATTCATTAATTTTAAATATAATGTATATTTATGACGTCCTTCGTCAAGTATCTCCCCGCCCCCTCCTGATGGCTACAACTTTCAGCTCTTCAAAAAGAAGATCAACAGATCGCTTGATTTTTATCCACTCTCCCCACCCCCCACCCCCCATACACACACATTGCATTAATCTGAAATAGATTTCCTGAAATAGAAATCTGAATAAGTCTCCTGAGGGAAAAAAAAAAAAAAAGAATAATATACATTCACTATTATGTTATACTAAGTAGGTTAAAAGTGCGTGTTGGTTGAAACATTGGCAACTTTTAAGACAACCAATATTAGCGAGCTCAGTATAATATGACAATGGGTATTATTGTCCATATTTGAAATAATATTCTAATAACAAGCTACAGCTGTTTTTTTTTTGTTTGTTTTTGTTTTTTTTTCACTAAAAGTGAAATAAATACTAACATGTGGCGGGGGCTTTTGAATAGATTGTACAAGTCCTAAACTTGTACAATCTATTCAAAATGAAAACGAAAAGGGTGAGAAATTGCATACTTGGATAACCCTTATAATGATCCTAATGACAAAAGAAAAGCTGTATACTTTAAAATAGTCCGTCAGATGAGCAGAAATTCTCAGAATTAAGAACATTTCGTTCATTATAATAATTACGCATGAAATACTCTGCAAAAGTGCATATTTCCATTACAGTAAAATACTTTAACATCTGTTGATTCTCCCCCCGCCCGAAGAATGCGACTTCATTTAAGAAGTCCTCCCGGTAAGTGCTACTTAAAAGCATTGTTGGTCGTTTAAATGTAATCTCAAAGAAAGCTTAGAAATATAAAACAATCATAGTTAATGGTCAGAGGAAGAAAATATAACCTTGAACGAAAAAGTGCTATGAAACACGAAACTAAATAATGAACTTTAAAGATACCAAGCTATTTTAAATATAAACCTGGTTTTAATCCATTTCCCAAGTAAGTCAAGTTTGCGCCTGCAAGTAGTGCAAGCCTGGGTGACCCCGCACGTGGTGCAAGTCTTAGGCAACTCTTGGTAAAGGTGGAATAAGCTCTGATCACTATTCTTCGTATTTACCCTTAATGCAAAGCACATCTCCTTGAGGAGATGTATGATGCTATGCATTATTCCACCTTTACCACGAGTTACTAAGACTTGCACTACTTGCAGGCGCAAACTTGACTTACTTGTCTGTTTGCTTACTTGGGAAATGGATTAAAACGAGGTTTATATTTAAAATAGCTTGGTATCTTTAACGTATATTATACCCAAGGTAAAAAACTTTCTAGATAATGAACTGTATTCACTATACATATATACGAGTAGGGGCTTTTTTTTTTTTTTTTTTACAGAATCAAACTTTGGAAAATCAATAAAACACTAACACTGACTTATTACGGTGGTGAATATGTAAATACATCTTTGACGGTGCTTTTGTAATTGTTATTAGATATGGACAAGAATCGAAATGTCATTTATATAAATGTTAGTTTGATTTCATATCCAAGTTACAGCAAAACTCATCCCCGCGAGCCGTATAAAATACCAGTTCTACTATAATAAAAATACTATGTAAACCCATTCGTATTGTTCAAGTTAAACGGTAAACATTTATTATTTTGGCATCGTCAAGTCTTATAATCAAAATGCACCTGTCTAATGTAATCCGAATGTTTGTTACACTGCCTTTTTACTTTTCTAAGTCCCAAATTCCCCTTTCAAAAATAGAGCAAATTGAGGAATACCCGTGAGAATTATTTGATTCAAAACATTAATTTGTACCATTCTTTATTAATGTTAATTTACTGACTAGCTCGTTTTGTTGCAACACTCGTGTGTCACAAAAATGGAACTGAACTTCCCTTTTAAGATATTTGTTTTCTTTTGTGATGCTCTTAACAAACTTCACTGTCTAAGGAATATCACTTTGGGGTATTCAAAGTAGATTTTGTTTTTGTAAATATTTTTTCTTTGAATTGTAAACCGGTCCATTCTATATAATGTGGCGAAAATACTGACAGAACAACTATTAATTCAGTAACACGTAATTAAACACATCTTATACAAGAAACAAATAAAACATTCGTTAAACACATCGTATACAAGAAACAGAAGAAATCTTAGCAGACAGCTCATCCCTTGATACTCTCAAATCGGGTATCATTAATCTGCTTAGCAAGGAAAAAAATAAAATAAAACTAAGACAGAAGCTACGGAAAAAGAAAAAAAAATACATTATAGCATTTGACATCGCAAGTGAAGATAGGAAAGTGGATGTCAGAAAATTTCTTCCAGTTCTTTTTGTTATTGCCTAAAACCAGTAATATATCACTGAGCAGAGTTTCAGTAATTGAGTACAGGTGATGACTGGTTTGTCTTGGTTAAATTTGAATTACTAGCAAAGAAACGATTATTCAATGAACTTCTTTGTTCTCCAAATGATTTTGCCAGTTTTGTGGGATGAAAAACTCTTCCATCTCTATTTGAGAACGATTAACCCACTTTCATTAAAAAATTCCTGGCATTCTAGAAGGGATTTGAATCCGGGTCTTTCGTGCCACATCGTCCTTCGGATCTGGTTGTGCGCTACTGGGTAGAGAGGACGATGAAGTGATCTTGTGTTACCACAACACAAATGAGCACGATTTTTTTATAAACAGCATTCAAAATACACCAAAGTTACAGAAATAATCCTCCAAGATGGCAATCTTTGTCAAAGTTATTACAGTAAAGACTACTTCAGTATATGCTTATAATTATGCTCAAGAACTGAATATGACTATTACGTATGAATGTCTATCGCAATTCTATTAGATCTGCTTTCTCCAAGAGCAGTAAAAGTTCAAAGCGATAAAAGGATAAGAATAGAGAGAGAGAGAGAGAGAGAGACTGCAAAGAAGAAGATGAGTCATTGGTGGATGATCAGTCGTAAGAACATAGTAAGTGACAAATACTAATATGGGAATGATCAATACAAAAGATAGTTTTCATTTTGTGAATAAAACGGAATTAAGTGACGAGGTTTTCATTTGTACTTAGAAATTTAGTGTCAGTGTATTGAAGAATTGCGATAAGACTATCTTGACACTGAGAACAGAGTACTTGAATGCTTCAGTAATTTGCAAACAGTAATCAGTTACAAGTAGAGCATTGCTAATTGACGTGCTTCACTAAAGGGATTAATAAGATAATTACGACTGTGTTTTGAGATTTGTTAGTTTGCTTCGGAAGGTTGATTACGCACGTGCACGGCCTGGGGAGGTTTATAAAAGGGTGAGAAACTTCAATCGTAATTAGGTTATTCGATTTAAGGAAGCCTATTCGGTTATAATAAGGGACCTTTCACGAAAGAAATGCAGAAGTTAATTAAAGGCAAGTAATAATAGTTGAAGAAGAGCTCAGGTTTGTAAAGTAACTGGATATAGTAATTTTGATTTTAAACAGAGAACATTTAGTGCTATCGTTATATTTCATTACAAATTCGTAGATTTCTAAAGAACGGATGGAAGGGATGTGTTATTTCTAACTGAACAGGCATTAAAATGTTCATTGCATTCATCATTCACAAACCACGTGATCAATTAATTCTGAAGCAGAAAGCTCTGAAAAACATGAAAATTGGCGTCTTTTATACCACATCACGCAGAGTAACGTGGTAGAATATCTGAGTGACAGCAGCATAGCACGCGACACGTTCCAACAATAAATGCGAGCCAGCTGGGTTCCAATTTTCCTTCTGCCATCATGAAACTTACTAACGTCTGTCTGTAGCTGTTTGTGATGTGCTTGTTTTAAAAGGCACTCCATTATCTCCAACGCTGAATGTGGAATGGCTATATTTAGAATCGAGAACTGTAAAAAGTACCATTTGGAGCCGTGCCTTGTCGGCTATTTAAAAAAAAAAAAAAAAAAGGAACACATACGTATTTCAACACATGCAAAACCACCTTGCGAAGAGAGGTCACATGATGTAACGACGCAGCTATTCTAAAATAGCTTTCACTGAAGTTTGCAGTGTTACAAACTCCCATAGAATTCTTTAGATTCCGAATTCTGTTGTCTGAAAACAGGTCATTAATAATTTTGTCTTGCAGTACTGATCATTAAATGGTATCCAATATTTCATCAGGAAAACCATTAATAGGATGCTAATTATTGCTTTAAAAAAATCTACTACTTTTAATGTATTAAAAAAACAGACCAACGAACGTTTACTAAGCTAGGTGTTGTACGACCACTGTCTTTCTCTTTCCGCAAGTAGATGTTTTTCTACATTTCACGAAGCATCCTATCAAAGATTAAAGATTGTATGCCTCCGACTGACCCAGATAACTCACAGCCCACCAGGAACTGCCTGGTATCAACTATTCTTTTTCTTATTACTGAAATGTGTACTGAAACGGGAAAGTCGTACTTCTACCAGAGCATCCATGCAAGCAATATCCTCGAAAGTAATACTGACCCAGTTTGTCTAGAGCGTGTTTGCTTTTTTTTTTTTTTTTTTTATTGTCAGATTAAGGCTTACTTTTTGCTAGGACTCACTTTTTTATAATTGATCTCGCTGACTATATAAACAGTTCGATACTACAAGGCATTAACTTATATTTGATTTAGTTTCCCTTCAATTTCTTTATTCATCTCACACCAATCGTTGAGATAAGCAATCAGTCGAATCCTTGGAGCGATGACATCTGTCTGAGATGTCATCGCTGAAGCTTTGTTTTTCTCTCTCAACAAGTGCTTTATAAGTCTGGATTTAAAGAAAAGGATAGTTCCGAAACAAAGAATTAAGTTCATGTTGGCACCAAGAAGTTGTCAAACGTCCAAACGACACAGCACTGAGTTTTGTTGCATCACTGACACTAAGATTATCAATTTGAACCAAAGAAGCAGTGTTCTCTTTCCTTTGAATTCAAATATTCTTGAAACTCAGCCAGGGATTTATTTTTACTGTTTCACAGTCCATGAAATCGATTGATATTTTTTGTGTTACAGCTTTACATGGCATCGTTCTGATCCTCGCGCTTATAATTATACGGTTATATAAGGGCCTCCTCAGCACACATAACCTAAAATTTACCCACCAGGCAGGGGAGGGTCTTAAGTTATAGCTCAAGTAAGACAACAACCTTAACTCTGGTCCTGATGAGGGTGGGTAATCCTTCCAGTTGCATATGAGACGGCTAAGGCGAGTTAGCCATTAAAAGTTCCTATTATACAAAGAAGGGAATCAAACTCAAACTCCAGACAAGATGCCCTGTGAATGGGTATCAGATTTGTAACAGAAGTGTGAAAACTAAATAAAAGCCTATTTTGTTAAAATAAATAAATTCTGAAAGACTTCTCGTAATATATCAGAGCAGGAAATATCCGGTACAAATCTCACTATTTGTTAAAAAAAAATGGTTAATCATCTCAGTGTTACTTGATAAAGGGAGCCAACTACTATGTTATTTCAGCGTTAACTATAACAGAATTATCTAGCACGTGACAATAGTGTAGTCAAGACTAATTTGGAACTAATTTTTAATGTTGAAAAGAAACTTAGGACATAAGCTGCAATGATTTTAATTATCCCTAAAAAAGGTTGTTTTCAACAAAGGAATGACACGATGGTGTAGTAATTTTAATGAGTTTCACTGCCTGTTATCAAATATCGCTGTCGACACTAGATATGTGTTGTGCTAAATAAAAGGAATAGAAATAAATAAAAACACTAACGTCTTAACCGTGTTTGAAAACTATTAGTGTATTAACTCTAAAAGGAACATTCGCCAATAAGCTACTGTAATTTACCTCTTTGATGATAGTTTTCGGCGACTGCACTTCGACAAGACAGCTTGTCCAGCTTTTCATCCACCGATACACTCCGACGTTCCATTGCAAAGAGTACCCACGGCATGCACGTGTGCACTTCATGAAGTTTTCCTTTTCATTATTTATGGTTTTTCTTCTGCTTTTAGCTATTTCAGTCTCGCTCTTTTATTTAAAGATCGACTTAAAAATCAATAGAATTTTCCAACATCCCTCGAAACTAAAGTTAAAGACGGATCTTCTTGATCTATTTAAAGGTCTTTTCTAAGATTCTTGAGAAGTTTAGAGTTGATATTCATTGATGAATTTCAAATTCTAAGAAAATGTTTACAAAACAGATTCGGTGTTAAAATGAAACATTTACTCATTTCTTCTTTTTTTTTTTTTTTTTTTTGGCGGGGGAGGGGTACAAATCGATTTTCGACAAATGAAAAATTAATCTGTAAAATTTTAGTTTCCCTTTTTATCTCTCCTTTTTTCCCTTCATATATATATATTTTTTTTTTTTGCATACTTGTTTTTAAATCTGCTCACGGCAGATAAAAAAATAAAAAAATATATTAAAAAAAATCACCAGGACACCAAGTCTCTTAGCGACTATTTAAAGGATGTCGAGAAATGGAACCCAAATAATTCTCTCTTCCTCTTCTTCGGAACAGGAAACTACATTGAATGTATGTGAAACAAAAGCTATTTGTCTGTAGAAAATAAAGCGATATTTATTCAAGGAAAAACTATAAAGAAGGCTTCCTTATTCTCTGGCATGGACTCCAGTTATTAGCACTCATAAGAAAGTTTCGCTCTGTAATAGCTTATCAGTAATAGCATTTCTATTTCTGTTGGCTTAATGTGAAGTATGAAAGCGATCTAAGACATTTATTAATTAAAAAAAAAACGCATTTCGCTTTAACGTATTGATGACGTAAATCATTATTACAGCGGTTAAAATTGAATCGCCTTTGACGTATATAATGTAGATTCAGTTTTTATTGCCATCTATAACATTGCTAACATCGCTTCGAACGTGATGTCTAATTTTGCCACTTAAATAGTCAGATTTATACCCAAATTGAGATCGATTCCAGAAATTTTAGTAAACACTCCAAATATTAAATTTCAAACAAATCCATCCAATCAGAGAGTTTGGAAGAGTCAGAGCAATCAGAGTAACGTGTATTGACTAATGAAGGCCAAACGAAATAAATCTAATCTTATTCATTTTGAAAACGCACCTAAAGTGCGAGTCATTAATTGACTTTTGTAGAAGTGTCAAGTTTTTGGTTTGGTTTATTTGGAACCAAAACCGAAGCAGCTAAAGATGCGAATTCAGTATATATCCCGTCTCTTAACTAAGGGTGTTGTGTGTTTTGCGGGGTGAAAAACCCAGTTTCCCGGAAGAAGAAATCCTTCCACTTTGTATAAGATCGGTTAACTCCTATCCAAAAAAAAAAAACAAAAAAAACTTAAAATGGAGCTTTGAGTCTCAGACGGGATTCAAACCTAGGTCTTCCAAATAAAATAATTAATACTGAGTTACGGAGACTCGGTGTCAAAGTAAGAAAGACACGATCAGGTGAAAAATGTGTGGTGTAACATCACCATTCTCAAACATTCCTGTGTTTCTGAAGTCGACTATGTGAATAGCAGAATGTTCGAAATGTGGAATGTAAATAGAAGGCATTTTATGTTACATAAGTTGGGCAACCAATGGTTGAAACGAGCTTAAATTTGAAACAAATGACCAGAAGAAAGGAAAATAAGTAGATGGTGTTGTATGCAGCCTATCGATGATAGGCTGCATACAACACCATCTACTTATTTTCCACCACCTTTCGGAAGAAAAAAAAAAAAAATTATGAGACCATGTCGGTAATTTAAAAATTTATAAGGCATCAATCGACCAAAACTGATTTTCTTTTCACTGATTGTTTCGAAGATCTTTAATATTTCTGTAAATTAAAGGTCGCGTTGATCATAATAAAATGAATTTTCTTTTCCTTGTAATTAGCAATAAAATAGATAATAAACTTAAATCCAAATCGAGTAGTGGTCCGAATAACCAAGCGGAGAGTAATTCCACTCTTTAACCAATAAAAAGACCGTGGATTCTAATCGCATTACAGGGACGTTTCACGAAGTTTTCAGGTGACAGATGATTTTCATCGCCCAATCTAATCTGAGACCACCACCTTTGCTTCGAAGCTTAAAGTGGCTCAAGAAAAAAAAAAAAAAAAAAAGAAAAGAATATACTGTTTGGCCTCTAGAGCAGAATTCTTGAATATATAAATTAAAAAAAAAAAAAAAATTAGTGAAAGACTGCTGATTTATTTATTTTTTGGAATGAAGGATTGTAATATGTATACACAAATTGGATTAAGTGTGTTAGAATTTATATATATATAAATCCGCTTGGGATTGGATAAAATTTGGAATTTCGATGCGCACAAAACGATTGTTAAATAAGATTCAAATTCGATTGGATCATTTCTCTTTTCCGAATTCACATCTGCACAAAACGTCTCTTGTTTCAAATTTTGACGATGAATGGTACTATACAACAATGCAGTAGCAAAAC
Organism: Typopeltis vanoorti; assembly: GCF_054136105.1. NCBI lineage: Eukaryota > Metazoa > Arthropoda > Arachnida > Uropygi > Thelyphonidae > Typopeltis > Typopeltis vanoorti. Next base: position 170,885,765 of record NC_143549.1, on the reverse strand, counting down.
ACGTTTTCCTTATGGTTTTCGGCAGTTTTTTTCTTGTTGGCTTGGGCACTAGAGACAAAGCCAATAAAAAATGATATCATTGAAATCAAAATTGGCATGGCTCGAAAAATTTTCGGAAGGATTCTAAATACAATATTTTAATAAAAATCACTCATCCAGATCCAATGAATAACATCCGTATGAATGAAGAGATAGATAGACAAAACGAATCTTAAACAAAAATAAATAATAAGATGTCCGGAGAATGTCCAGAAGAAAGTTTACTGATCTACTATTGTAACATTCAAAAAAAGTTATTTTGAAATCTTTATTTACAGTGCACTGAAGATAACCATGTTTAAACCTAAAGAAAGAAAGTAGATGCAAAAAAGAATATAAGGAGAAAGCTAGAATAAACAGCTAGACTTTAAGAAAAAGGGCACAGACACTCCTAGGTTAGCAACGTTTATCAGGTGACTCCGCCCAGCTAATTGTACGAATCTACAGACTGCAGATTCGTACAATTAATAGTTTGCCACTGTACGAATTGTACAATTCGTACAGTGGCAATTCATATCCTGGACAAGGAATAATCATTTCCGAGAACTTCGAGGTACAGTTTCAACAACAAAAAAGGAATCGGCATTCTTTTGTATCGTTCTTGATATTTCTTAGCAGGGGTATTTATTTTTTTCATTTCAGAATGACCGATTGAGTTTATTCTCATGTCCCTAATTTAAAATTCCCTCAAAACGAAAGCATCGTCAACTCTTTGTAGCTTTCACTATCTTCACACTGAATAGCAGACAACTTTGCTGCTTTCATAAAGGCATATTTTTCACACAAAATTTGACTGAACAAGTGCACTTTGCTGAAACTGCGTACTTGCGTATAAGCCGGAAGCCATGTTTAGCTCTGTTTTAAAACTAAGCTTGTCATATCAGCGATGTAGTTGCATTTGCAGGAAACTTGCTAATTGATAACTACAGTGTAACCGCCAGTGTAAATTAAATGTTTTTCAAAGAAAAACTTAATTATTTTTAATAGGGGTGCAATTTATTTTTAATATGGCCTATTTTATTTATTTATTTTTGTAATGGTGGGTGGAGAAGAGTTGAAATGGAATTCTTGATTAGTTTTCTAGATGACATTACATTTTACTGCTTAAATATTTTGCTTTCAAAGAGGAGGGGTTGAGCTATTTAGATTTAATGAGTACTAAATACAACTGATTACGAACCGGATTTTTATTGCATTTTAAGCTTACCAGTGATATTAACATATTAACTCATGTTTTAATTAATCATACGTCGACAAAAGCGTCTATCTTTCACTGAAATTTTCAAAATTATTATAAATTAAATGTTAGGTACATCTTGCAACATATAATATGAATATCAAATCCCGTTTGGCAAGATGGATTTTAATGAAATTTTACAAGATCTTGGCCTTCTTCGGCTTTTAATTCTAAATGCAAAAGACGCCTACTGGCTTTAGTAATACTTAGTAATTAGCACTAAAGCCAATAAGGGTCCTTGTATTTCGAATTAAATGCCGAGGTAGCCAAGGCTATATAGGCTGAATGCTTTAATTACTGCCAACTTATGTGTTCCGTGGCTAGTTAGATTCATTTACAGAAGAAAAAACTGGAATTCCCATTAGAGAAAACATGATACTATATTCCGAAAATGACTAATCGTCCTCAACTGATTCCATCCTCCCCCTGAAAAAGAGCCAATTACTATACTGTGAGTATAAAATTAAGTAATTTCAAGCGAAAATCTGTATTTTATTTATCTATATATAGAGTAAAATAGTTCTGTTTATTTGACTCAAATATATAATGTTATGCGTCGCTTCCCTAATAACTAAAGTATCGCTTATTTCGTAATCGTATTTATTTAAGATAAGTATATATAATATCCTCCCACCTGTTATACGCCAGAACTTATTGCTTGTAACCGAAAGTGTGGTATTTACATAATTACGGTTACCAAAATGCGCTGCATACTGTTACAGGAGAATGTTCGATCCAAGGACTGACTGTCATCTGCTTTCAGTTAATTTTACCGATTTCTATAAGTGTTGTAACAGAACTGTATGCATATCACAACAGTATAAGTGTTGTGATATGCATACAGTTCTGTTAAATCGCCCAAAAAGGTTTCTTGAAATTGTTTTCGATTTATACATATTGAAATAGTTTTGATACAATCGTTATACGATTGTATCAAACGAAATATCCAATATTAAAATAAAGGAAATGTTTATGCTAAAGTCTAAAGTAAATGTCTTCTCGAAAATCGTTATGTACCCCATGTACGCCGATACAAGTGCAAAGTATACACTAGTCTAATAATAGGCGTTTATATCGATTTGCTACACATTCAGCACTAATACTCCATTAAAACATTATGGGGGAAATCGATAGTGCACGTAGTTTATGTACCGGGTCATTGTTTTTACTCAATGTGTGGAAAACAAGGATTTGAAGGCGTGTAATAAGAGGCGCACTATTTGAAGTTTGCTAACTTCGTTGTTTGCTGTCTGACACAATAAAAAGTAATTTATCTTCACTAAATCGGAAGGAAATGACAGTTGCGGATGCTCATTCGTCCATCACCGAGTTAAATCACATCGTCGCCAGTTTGCTGCAACATTAGTGGAGAGAAAAAGCTTCCTGGGTAAATGAGGATTAAATCATAAAATGGGACAGGTCTTTTTTTTTCTTTCTAATTTTTATTTTATTTTTTGCAAAGTATAACAAAATTGTCTGGAAATAATTTAAAAGAATTGATACAAAATTGATAAAAGATTGTCAAATGCCGAAAATATTTTTTATTTAATTTTTATGAAGAAAATCGTTATGCGATTAGTTCTGTATTCACATTGTTTTCTTTTTCACATTATTTATTCGCATTGTTTATTTTCCATTATTCTTTGCAGAAAAAGGAAAATAAACGGTTACGCTAAAAAAATAAAAAAATAAAAAATAAAAAAATTGTGGAAATGATATCCAAGCCATTGCAATGTTCTTTAGTTGTATGTATATAAACTTCGGTGAAGTCAGTCTTCAACAACCAAATACGCTGCTTATACTTAAAGATTAGTGGGCCTGGTGGTAGCCATGGTTATGTCTAATATACAGTTTTTGCTGAAACGAAAACAGCGAATCGAAAGAGAGGTTTGATTGGTATGAAGACGGAAGCTACTAAACCCTATGGCAGTATAATTATGTCTAAAATTGCGTGCCTTCTTCTGGGCGGTTTGCTTGTTTTGTGTGATGGCAGAAGTGGACCCTACACTCCTCGCAGGATAGTTGGGCAGAGTGAAAAATTCACTTATCTCGTTAAACTGGCATATATGCCTTTGGTCACATTTCTGTCACTTAATATGAATCAGTCCTCATGTTCGGTTCCAATAGTTTTCATTTCGAGAATTAATTTAAAAAAAAATAATAATAACAGTCAAGTTAATCATGCGTATAACTATCCTATATTCATAATAACACTCAATGACACGCGCGTGCTTTTTAGCCTTCTTTTGATCTAGCGCCGAGGTGTATTGACCACTGGATTTGCCTACTTTGAAATTATAGTGATCTTTGTATGCTGACTGGAACGGAACTTGGATTATCGCCAGGGAAGCTAACGTCATGAGGCGCAAGTGTTAATATTTGTCGACGGGATAGCATCTTTATCGGGCATTTGATTCCTGGAAAAAACTACTCAACTCAAGGAGTCTATCAGTGAACAGCACTTTCACATTTTAATAATAGTTTTCAAAACTGACGGTTTTTGAGAATATTGAATTGGTTTCCTCATTTTATTTTCCTCAGGTCAAGTTTCCAGTCTGTGTTTGTCAGCAGATTAAAAAAAAAAAAAATCTTATAAGAGAAAACCTAACTAACAAAGATTTGGTTACGGCGAACTAATTATCCTTCAAAAATCTAATTTGAACATCACAAACTTTCTGCGATAACTCCTTTAAACGTAGCTGTTTCCACTAAGGATTCCTTATTCATTAAACGAATAATGTATGGCCAACGAGTTTTGAATTGTATTGTATAAAGCGAACTGAAAAAGCTTCCTTTACGTCACTGTGACGTCATTGACCTGTTTATAGTGACAAACCATCTTTAACGGTTGTGCAATCGTCTACAGTCTATGTGAATTTGTTTTTTCTGCTAAGTTTGTGTGTGTGTGTGTGTGTGTGTGTGTGTGTGTAGGGAAGGGGGGGGGGTTGAATTGTACGAATTCAAGTTTAAATAGGTCACATCTATGCACATCTGAATGCAACCTGAGTCACGCTACTGAAATAACCACTCACACATGCTTAGGGAAGCCGTTGCGAGAAGACGACCTATTCCGGTAAAAGAATCACGTTAAACAGGTCTGCTGAGCACTTAGACACGTGAAATTAAAGAATCGGATCCGATATGGGAAGATTATAAAACGAAGTAGGCAACCATGACTTGGTTGAGTAAGAAACAAGTTTTAACCTGTGTAATGATTCCACTGATCGTTACGGTCATTACAGCTGTGTATGCAGAACGATCGCGCAATAGTTAAGAAAGAACCTGTTTATAACTCGCTCGTAGCTGTCTAGATATTAGGTCACGTACAACGAAATAGTTTGTCCTTTTAACTTACATCTGAAATATTCAAGTGATCACATTTGATTTCTTTCCTCGTTTTCAACTTGGATTATTTGAGCTTCCAAAAAAAAAAATAAACAAATAAATATAAAATAAAAAAATAAAATAAAGGGAGGATTCTCTTCGACCGGAATGAGAGAAAATAATAGTAATCTGATTGCAGTTCTATGTTGACATGCAATGGCATAAGCACTAACGTAGAAGTAAACATACGATTGTTAACGTAAGGCTTCATTCGAGTAGCCATTACGGTGCTTGTAATGGTGTCCAGCAGGAAAATGGATGTTTAGTGAAGTTCAGGCCGTTCTTATATCACCTGATGTCAATAATAATATTATATCGTATCTCCAGAGCCTCCAATAGCTCAGTCGGCATAGAAGCCCTTCGGTCGGAAAGACCTGGGTGGTTCGATTCCCGTTGACGTGAGGAACCTTTATCTGGTCTCTTTCGACTAAAGTCGAGTTAGCCGATCTCATACCGAGGCAGACGGGTTTTTTCCGGAAATTCGGGTTTTTCGTCTCTCAGAACAGGCAAACCGGTTGCGTGAACACACATGGATCTTGCAGTCATAAAAAAATATATACTTAATCCCTCATCAGGAGGGCTCAACCCGACCCCCAAAGGGACAGGGAGAAACTCCACACGAATATTATTATTATCGTATCTTCCATGTGATTAGTGCAGTCTTGAGACGCTGCTGAATATTGCATCGATACCAAACATTCATCCTCGCATAATCATTTAATAACTTAAATATAAAGAGCCAATAGGCTTCATTTCGGCGATATAAACATTATTTAAATTAAGGGGATATTAAATCCCACATTGTTTTAAAACCGAATAAGAAACTCAAAGATTGGAATCAGAGAGTTTCATGCCGAATATAGTAAACTATAAAGTATCGGCGATTACTAGCGTGAGCTAATGCAAGTAGTCCTAGTACGTAGTACAAACCCGGGCAACTCGCAGCACCTTATTATACTATATTCGGCATGAAACTCTCTGATTCCAATCTTTGAGTTTCTTATTCGGTTTTAAAACAATGTGAGATTTAATATCCCCTTAATTTAAATAATGTAAACATTTAAGATATCTTGGACGATGAGCAAAGGTTTATTTGTTTTTCATTGCAAATCATATCAAGGAATAATCAAGATCTCTTCAAATCCTTTGTTAGGATTTTCTGCTTATTTTTACTTCTATGTCCATCGTATTTGTATTTTCCATCTGCATTCTTTTTCCCGACAAACAGTTCTCTTCCATTCCCCAATTAGCGATTGCAGTTTGTATAACCATGAAGTAGGGCAACGCTTTGACGATTAAGTTTAAACTTTGATTAGCGTTTGTTAATTTGACTTCCGATTTCGGTTATAACAGTGAGTTTGTCTCTTCCCAATTTATGGCAACCATTTTAGAAAGTGACTCCTGAAGAATTTCCGAAATCAAAAAGAGCTCCCATTTTAAAACAAGTCTGAACCGCTTAAAATATACACAAAATTTTGTTTTAATTTAGATAGATAACACTTGCAATTAATTAATATACTCTTCTACAATTACGAATGGACAAAGAAAATCTAACTGCAATTTCTTTCTACGATCGACGTCGGTTTAGTATGGACCACGCTGACTCCGAAGATGAAATTTCAGTATTACAGATGTAGCCGTTAAATAGCGAGTTCTACAACTGCTTACAAATTCTAATACTCGAAGAAAATCTTTTGCCAACAGTTTATTACACCGTGAACTTCCTCCCTCCCGTCCTGGAACTCTTCCAGCGCATTTAATAATTTCTTGTTCCCCATAAGTTTTCGCAAAACCTTCCAAAAGAGGTCAGGAGCATACAAAATGAATCACAATCTGTGACCTATTTACTTCTTCCGCATCCAAGCATCGGACATATTCCGATGCCCAGATTATAGAAAAGAATAGGTGCCAAAAGTAGTAACATTAAGAGCATTTTAATTAATTATTGGCACTGTAAGCATCCTTTCTAAGGCAGAAGTGCATCATTCTAGCAATCTCTTTGATTCCATTTTGGATAACTCAAATTTTTATGGCCTGATTGCGATTCTTTTGAGTGCTTTGTTTCACACACACATACACTCATGACGTCCAACAGAATAAACTGAGTAATTACATAACTGACTTGAAATTTGTGAACGTTCAAAAACAAAATAAAAAAATCCATTAGCACCTTTTATTTCCCAAAGAGAGTAGACGAGGCCGCTTATCCCTAACCAACTTTTGGAAGCCAGAGGCACAGCCAATCTTCAACCTTTATGTAGATAGATGACTAAAGCTCATCAAAAATTCTAAACGGCATCCGAGGAAGGGAGTAAAGCAGACAACTGTCGCCATCTCATTGTTCTAACCATACATTATTGTCTAAAATAGTGAGTTCTACGGTCATGCTTCTTGAGCTACTGGATTGAAAAACCGATTTTCCGGGGAAAAGCCTACTTTCTTGGGCCAAAGATCGACTAACTCGGGAACCGAAGATTTAGAAAAAGTTCTGCCACTTGTCCATTAGACTCAAGCTTAGAACAGTCTTTCTTCGGACAGCCTTACGCTATGGATGTAACCATCATTTTCGTGTCCAACAAAAAATTAATGATATTGTTCTAACGATAACAGAATCTCACCAATTGAGGTTCGCAAACAGAACCTGTTGTAACTATAGACACATCGAAAGAATACGCCATATCCGTCTTAGTCAACAACAGACAAACCAAATTATTTTTTTATATAAATTTCCTTGTTCGGTTATATTGTGCAGGAGACATTTTCTAGGATGCATCCTTACAGGGTGATGCCATTTCATTACAAAAGACTAATTTGATAAGTGGGTGTCATTAACTATGTTAACCACTCTTTCTGTTGTTCCTATTGGGGGGGGGGGGAATATTAACTAAGGTAATTATTAAGCATTCTGCAGAGAGGCTGCATATAGCAGTGGCAGCTTCGTCCTTGCTTAGTAGGAGTGGCTCCCAAAGAGAAATGGACGTTATTTTTTCCCCCTTGTTACCATACTAATGCTTATCTCTGCATAATTGGTTTAAAGCTCATCCTATTTTTGTCTCACATCATTAAACGCACGAGATTAAAGAAAGCTGCATTAACCGAAAGAAATGGGAACTGCTAGTCCATAAAGACGAATTTTTCCGCCGAGGCCTGTCATTCCTAAGGCTAATAGGTTTTTGCGGACCAAATTTTCACCATTTTAATTATTCACGCTCAGCTCGGAACTAAGCTGGAAAGCAGAATTGTGTTCGTTTAAAATTACGTCGGGAGTTGACAGGTTGAGTAAATATATTTAATTCATTCAACGTTAAATTAGCAGATGCATGAGAGGCAGCTGACATTTTGTGACCTGACGCTTCTCTAATTACGATATATTAAGCTAGCTTTAAGTCAGTTAAAACAGAGCTTGCTTTAAGTAACTTTTTCCCTAAAAACCATTTCCTACTCTGGAGAATATTTTCGGGATAATTACGCCATTTCTTTCCTTTCATGACTCTTTCTCACACACACAAGAGAGAGAGAGAGAGAGAGAGAGAGAGAATTCGCGATTCTTTCCACGTTTCTTTGAAGACTTTCATCTAAACAAGTCTTCCACGGAGTATTTTCCCTATTCAGCCTACCAACGCCATATTTCATTTTTGTATTTTCTAGTATTCTGCTGGTTAACATTTGAAGTTTTTTTTTTTTTTTAATCACACAACACGTTTGATTGATATCCCGTAGTAAACAGATTTAAATAAGCAGGTAACTATTTTAATTTAAATCAAACTATCACATATAATGCGCTGTTTTAAGAAACAAATTTAAAGTTGTTGAGCTTCTAACACATTTCAGACTATCAAAAGAAAAAAAAAAAAAAAAGGGAAATATAAGAAAAGTTATTACACATCAACTTCGGGAATGACAACAGGTTGACGACTACCGACCCCTTGTTCGTCTTTGCTACCGACTACTCTACGGAGATTCCCTCTTAGTGAACACCTAAAAGGCAATTATTTAAATTAAGGGGATATTAAATCCCACATTGTTTTAAAACTGAATAAGAAACTCAAAGATCGGAATCAAAGAGTTTCATGCCGAATATAGTAACTATAAACGTATCGGCGACTACTAGCGTAAGCTAAAGCACGTAGTTCAAGTACGTAGTACAAACCAGGGCAACTCGTTTCAAAAGGTGGAGAAAGTTCTGATCGCTATTCTTAGTATTTTCCATAACGTAAAAATCATCTCCTAAGAATAGCGATCAGAACTTTCTCCACCTTTGCAACGAGTTGCCCTAGTTAGTACTACGTACTTGAACTACGTGCTTTAATTTACTCTAGTAGTCGCCGATACGTTTATAGTTACTATATTCGGCATGAAACTCTTTGATTCCGATCTTTGAGTTTCTTATTCGGTTTTGAAATAATGTGGGATTTAATATCCCCTTAATTTAAATAATGTTTTACATCGCCGAAATGAAGCCTATTGGCTCTTTATTTTAAATAAACCTAAAAGGCAAGATTATAGCCATGAGCCATTTTTGATCCATATAAAAATAAATATCAGGCACTCGTAAGAATTTATGTGAATGATTTTCGTCATTCGGTGTGAGACCATCACTGCTTTCTTTAAATAAAATTTGGATGCCTGAAGTCACTAGGAAAAAAAAGTTCTCAAATTAGCTCTCTATAGAAGGGTTTTTTGATGATTTAGATGGAAATTCATATAAGGGTAAATGCGAATAAAAGATTTAAATCTAATGCCTCAGAGTAAAGGATTGTGTAGGTTATTATCAATAAAGTTAAAGATTGAAGACATCTGTATTTTGTTTCTCCTGTAACTGCCTCATCCTCGTTCTCCCATCCTTCTCCAATGCCTTTTTATAATTGCGAAGTGCAAAATAATAATATTGATAAAAATGTTTATCAAAATCGTGTGTGTATAAATATTTCATTATAATAGCTTGACGCTGTATAAGATGCAAAAATATTATATCAGTTTCGATCAGTGCATACATTAATTTCCAGGCTCCAGTATGGTAAACTTTGAGGTCCTCTTAAGTTTCATCAGCGCTGTATATCAACGTACAACTAAATTTCCAATCAAAAAGAAAGTCAATTTCATCGGCATCTCAAATTTGCTCTGCAAACAGAAAAGAATGCACCAACACACAACCCCCATCAATGGGAGAAGTATCGCTGTTCGTAAATGAACAGACATCTTCCTACACAACAGATATGACTAAGAAAACAAGATAAATCGATCCATCTCGATACGTGTAATACGCTCTTAAGACTTGACCGATGTTATCTTGACATACAACTTCCGAGATATATTTTAATACCTAAACAGAAAATCCATAATTATCTTCACGAGACTCATAAAATCTCTACTATTTTTCATTACACTAATAAAACAGTTTTTCCAGCGCTATTTCTGATACAAAAATACCCATAAGATTTGGAGGAAAAGCTATTTCCTTGATTAAAACAAGCTATGAAATCTTTTACACATAAAAAACATAAATGTCAAGCAAAACTGAAATTTCCCTTAACTTATTAAAATACATTCCATTATAAAAGAAAGGGAAAAAAAAATTTTTTTTTTTTCTGTTTAATCCGGAATCTCTTGTCATTAAGCCCAAGTTTGTACGCAAATAAAATTCTCGTCTGCTACTCTTAACAATGGCTGCTCCCTTCAGGAACGCGTTTCTAGACAACAATGGTATAATTATGACACCGAGGCTTACTACAGACCGCTATTTAAATAGGTCTTTTGTATGGTTTCTCGGTCATTAATGCTGGTGTGGCCGGCCACATAATACAAAGACTCTATTATGCAGGTGCTTTTAGTACACCTTAATGTTAATAATAGACTGATAGTTGATAAGCGTTTCATCTAATGAACCCAATGAACATGCAAAACTACCAAAACACGGTAGTGATAACACCGTTGGGTTTTCGTACTCGGTTAATTTGTTTCCTGAGAAACTCCTTCAACTTAAGATTTAGTTATGTTACTTGAGTAGAACCTTCATTAATCGCCAAATGTCTGGAAATTTTCAAAACCTACAAGAAAGAGGACACACGTGCGTTTAGAGAGGTCTGTAAAATTTCAAGTGTTGAAGAATTTATTGGAAAATCAAAGTCGACATTCATTATAGTTTCCGCTCCATTATTATGTTAGCATTTACGGCACCTTACCTAGGTGGTTTATAATGAAAGTAATTTCGCGTTTTATTTATTTCCTTCCCCATGATGCTTTGCGTGCTCTCGACAACTTCTCTTCAGAAAAGTAATCAGAGGTTAGAAAGGCTCTAGCTGATGTAATTAGTCGTCGTTGTTATGCCATAACAACGAAAGAAAGTCGAGGTTGAACGACATCAACCACTCCTATTGCAGATTCTGTGATGACATCGTCGAGTATGAAGATGGATCTGAGTGACCATCGGACATATTCTCATCATTTTTCACTTTCTTAATTGTTTCTCCGATGAACTTCAAAAGACTTATTGCCATTTTCGTCTGAGTAGTTTTCTATTTGCGTTAGAAACTTACAACGCGTCGCTTATACGAGTATTTAAATGCGCTAATTGTTAATAAAAGAAAGCTGCACGCAAGGTGACAGAGTTAAACTTGGCATTGTGCCACTTTCTCCCCAACAATTAGCTAATTGTTTGAGCGCGAGTGAAGGAATGTCAGTTTGCTACAGTATTTCAATTCTCATCTGCATTTACAGAAAGAAAGTAAGGTTTAACAGGCAAGTGGGAATTTCAAAGGACAGAAAAGTTTAGTGGGAAGTTACCATTAAATTAATGCAAGGGTTTGAATTTTATTTATCTAATAAAAGTGAAAGAATGGCAAGTTTAAAGACTTTATCCGGATTGGTGTTTCATTACTACTTAGCAGTGGAACAGGTATATTTTCTACGTACATTTAAGTTAGTTCTGCAGAGGTTACTTCTGATTATTTTAGTGCCTGTGTCGAGTAAGGCGACAATGCCTTCTTGGTTGGAAAAACCGGGATTGGAACTCGGAAAACCAGCTGGAAGACAAACTTAATGTATAAACATAATACATTGGCCTTGCAGACTTTTCAGTTGCAATTTCAACCAAAAACTGGAATCACGAGTTTTTCATGACATGCAAATCAATCAGAGAACACACACAATTACAAACACATTGGTCCTTGCGTTGTAGCTTTGGTTGCTTTTGTGTAATCTAAACAACCGGCCAACCGAATCCGGATTTTTCACTTTTAGAGAAAGCGTTTGCAAAAATGGGGTTTGTATATGAATGATCGTAACAGTCCCGGGGGAGAAAGATTGTTTAGTGATCATTTTTTATAATACCGACGAAAACATCAAAAAATATGATACGTAATAAGGGGAAAAAATCTTCAAAATTGAAAAAATTATTGACACTATCGTGTCATTTGTAGCAAAGGACTTTCTTTAATAGAGGGCCATGGGCGTCCACAGAGAGAGAGAGAGAGAGGGGGAGGGGGGAACATGGGTATTTGGCTTCCTCTAGGATCTACTGTGAAAAAAAAAATAATAATAAATAAATAATTAAATAAAAATTTATTGATGTAATTATTTGTCTCCAAGCTTTGCCCACCCCCTGAAAATGTTTGCTTTTTGATAAAGAAACGAATAGAGAAAACATGACTGTTTGCATGCTTCGTATTCTGTTCACATTTATTGGAACTTCTCGTATTTTGCCATTAATCTAACAATTCCTAGCTTGCCATTTCTGCGCGGCTTCATTTAACAGGGTCTGCTAGAAACAGAGCAGTTTTCTATTTCCTGTAACTTGCCTTGTTTCACCTTATCGGACCACTCCCTTTTTGCACGTGTGGCGTTCCGCTAATGACATGTAGCAGTAGATCGATAACGTCAGGGTGTAGACTCAGCAACGCCGAAACAAAACAAAACAAAAAAAAAAAAAAAAAAAAAAAAAAAAAAAAAAAACGAAGGGGGGGGGAAAGAATGATACAGGAAATACACTGGATCTCCCTAGCGAGACACGTGAAAATCACTCATACATTCATGTGGAGAAAGAAGGACGTCTTGGTGGGAAATGACAAACGAGCTAACGGTAGACAGATTGAAGTTTGGCGAAACTCAGAAATCATGAGGAAGAAAAAAAGAAAATTGAATATCTTTTAAAGTCTCTCTCTCTCTAAATATGCTTCTGATTTCTGCTTACGTAGCACGAGTATTCAGAGAGAGAGAGAGAGAGAGAGGGTGGGAAGTTTAAAGAACTACCTCTCTGTTCAGTTATAGAAAATTCAACTACCAGTGTTGCGAACAAGTATAGAAGCGATTTAATATTACAGTGTTATAAAAATGTTTTGTCATTACATTCTTGTAAAGTGACGTCACGTATTATCATTGTATTCTTTGTACATTATTTGATTACTTCGGTTGTTAATTTATATAAGCAGTTGACAAAATGACGATATCAACTTCAAATTTTACAGCTGGATCTTGTTCAGATCTGTCCAGCTTTCTGCATGGAATTAATATAGCGGACTGGAAAAAATGAGATCTTGGAAAAAAAGTATTTCATATTTTAAAGCTACTATATAGCGCTATACGAATTTATAATATTCGCGTCGTAATTTTTATTTTTCACATGTCTTCATAAAAAAGCAATTGTAAATCATTATTGCGTTTGCTTTAAAAAAGCAAAACCAATAATGATTTACATCTGCTTTTTTCTATTGGATTCAGGAATGCATGCCCCTGTAAGATTTCATGCACAACAAAGTTCTTGTTAGTCGGAGAAAAATTGGACTCCAAGTTATCATAAAAAACTGTAGAGTTAATGTTAGCAAAGGATTCGCGAGTAATACTTATAAACAAGAAAATAGAAGCGAACTCGAAGAAGGTCGTAAAATCAATTTAGCTTTTGTATAGATGAGATGGCGGTCTTTAAAAATATTGCAGAGCAGGAGGGGAGTAAACCGAATTCGATTTGAAGGACAAATGTCGGAGATTTCCCACAGCTCTCTCCTTCACACGCAGTTTAATTTAGAAAATTAAATATTTGTTTTCTCCCCAACCAACACTTTTCTGAGAAGTGTTTCATTCTTGACGGTTTGTGTTATTTTTGGTGGGCGCGTTAATATTGTCCAAGAAACTCGACATGCGCATATACCAATGATGCCTAAAATAGTTTATCAAAGAAAAATAATGCTGCATGATATAATATAAATGCATATCTATGTTTGCAACTTCCTTTAACGCAAAGATCCGCAACCTGTCATTTATACTTCGTGGGTAAGCTTGATGCATCTCATAAGAGATTTTGTTGAGCCATCTTACAGCATGCCCATAATAGTAGCCGTGTGGATAGGGACTTGGGTAACAACCTCTATTTTTTGCAGCCGTAGGCCTCGCGATACACTGGGGACAGATAGATGCACCATATATCTACGATGGACTGCTCGTCCCATTACTACAGAAGCTCGAAGTCCCTTCGGCCATCCATAGAGCAGAATTATTTCCCTCGTGCTATCTGTAATCTGAACATCATCCTTTCCTAATCTTTCCTAACGATATACATATACGAGCTTTTCCTTCACATATAGAACTCTCTCCCCCTCCTGACTCGACTGCTGGTATTGATTAGTTTTTGGAGAACAGAAACAACTGACTGAATTCTAATGTGCCATGTCTAAAATGACACAACTTTGTGATGGAACTAGGAAAACGGTGTGGGGGAGGGGGGGAGCAATCACTGTTTGGAGAAAGGCAATTTAAGTTTGTTAAAGCAACAGAAATTAGATGTCTAGAAAAAAGAGGCCGCACAGAAGAGGACAACAAATATGGATTCAGGATTCATTGCTGGGTTTGAAATCGCAACGAAGAAACAGCCGTTTAGGATCTGGTACATTCTTTAGTGTCATTTACATACTCATGCTTGGATCGTGTTAATCAAGAATGATTAAATTTGATTTTTACTTGGATATTCCGTCTGTTCGTATAAGTATATAAAACAGAAAGCTTCTCGAAATATCATTATTTATGTTTTGGATTGCAGTATCTTGGAAAATATCTACTGTGACAGTTAAACTGTCATGCACGGTGCAATCAGAAGAAAGACGGGCATTAGACTTGGTTTGAATCCCACCTGGAAAAGGAATGCACTCGTGAGGGATTTTCAGCTGAAGATGAATTAACAGGACTTGAACAGGCGTGTCAGAATTCCTTCCTCTTTCCAAAAAAAAAAAAAAAAAAAGATAAATTGGACGGAGAATACGCATAATTTTGGGACAAAAGTACCTTTTCAGTAAAGTTTTTTTTTTCTCCAAATTAACTTCTTCTAATGTCCGTAAAAAGCCACTGGACTGAATACATCACTGGAAGATAGTGAACAGTAAAGCCCAAAATAGCGCATTAAAAAAAAAAAGAGTATACTAGAGGATTAAAGGATAAAAGTCGGAAAGTCCTTGGAACAAATTCCGTTAAAAGTATCAGTTAAATCTTAATTCAATCCCGACCCTTTTTGCAGAGGGAGTGCATTCTGGTTGGGCATTCTTAAAATACAAACGCTACTTCGATTGTCATTTATAATCAAGGAGCCTACTGATGTTTGTGAGCTTCCGTAGCCCACTCGATACCTACGATGCCCTTTGGTCCGAATCATCACAGAAAAACCAGCCAGAAAAACGCGGGAGTATGGATCAACCAACCTGTTCCGTCGGATATAGTTTCGAATGCCTGCATGGTACAGTACGGGTCTACGCATAAGCGTAAAACAGAATTGCACATTTTAATTCAGCCAATACGGAATAAAAGCCAAGAGATTCAATCACAAACAATAATAGTTATGTGTGGACAGTAAAACTACAACAATCTTTAGTCGCTGTCCATAGGAGGTCTCGGCTCCTGTTTCATTTGCTTTTCTCTAAATTCCATCTCTCTCTCTCTCTCAAAGCCTGTTTCCAATTTACATAGCTTCGTGTATTTGCTTCTTTTATTTGTTCTTCTCCAAACTGGTATTCTTAGTACCTTTAAAGGACAATAAAATGTAGTAACATACTTTACAGTTTTTTTAACCGTTGATTTAAAATTCCAACTATTAAAAAAAAAAAAAGGAAAGAAAGAAATAAATGGAGGCGAGTGAAAAAAAGCCATTCCATTTCTTAATTTTCCACGTTTAAGTTGTCTTTTTTCTATACCAATTCCCTTCCTATTCCTTCCTAACACAACACTCCCTTAATGGATTTCGATACATTATAATCATGTAAACAGAAAACTATAAGTAGAGTAATGTATTGTCGAGAAGCTACTCAAGAGACCCTTCTATTACCTCTTTCAAATGCAAAGTACAGTAATTTATGGTTGGATCGGTAATGAGCTTTCTAACTATATCTATAAAGCGCCGAACTAGCACGGTAACACATTATTGTGCATTTATTCCCTCTCGTAATAGATGGGGTAAATCTAAAACTGTAGCCTTCAGCATCACTGTGATAGATCGGAAACACAAATCGTATCTCAGTTTCTGACACACAAGAATTGATCTTGGTACAGAAAGAATTCACTCTCATTGTTACAGCACCAATCAATATCAAATCTCCTGAAATTCACGTGTTTATTGTTAGCAAATGACTGATTACAAATACAAACAATTGGCTTGATTATCCAACAATGGCTTTCAGATATACATATTCGATTCTTCTTTCTTTTCTTTTTTTTCACTACTTCCGATAAATTTAATCGGAATGAATAAAATTAGCCAAATGAGATTTTTTTTATCTAACATTTCGTCTTATTTTATTTATGATCCATAATAATAATTTGGCAGCAGACCATGCAAGATTTATTTACAGATAAGAATAGCAAAATCGATTTTGTAAGTAACGAATTATGTTTTCTCATTTTTCAAGGGGGTTTTTACTTAAGTCGCAAACAAGTTAGTCATTATAATGACGACATCATAATACGAACCTGAGCTGAAATTTAATCGCCGCTTTATCGTCCGCAGTTCAGAAACAATCTCAGTTATAAGATTGTTATTATGAAAGGATTCTATCCAATCAACCACTTTTCAGAAGCGGAATTTATTTTGCTAAAATAGCAACAGAAGGAGATTTTCTTAAGCAGACAAGACGAAAACCAATTACTCAAATAATAAAATACGTTAGCTGAACTACCCAGTAGTCCATTTATAATGAATGAAAACATTTTACGTCTGTAATGATGGAAACAGAGCAAGCAGTTATCGGAAGATTATAGTAAGCCTGAAGTCGAGCAAAAAACGTCCCGTTAGATGACCAGAATCCATAATTCCCATCAAACGACTTTTTCACTTGTTATTCACTCGGGATATTTTGCATATAATAATTAGCGTATGAAATGACAACTGCCGTACCGCTTAGTGTTTATTTGGTTACCATTTGTAACCGAAAGGCCTGACTAGACATATTTTGGAAGCCGTGATAAATTAGTAGATTTCAGATTTCTGTGTTCTCAACCCTTACTATTAACAAGGACTGAGAACGCAATATTGTTTGCAATCATTTAATCATCTGTACATCTGAAGTACACCCACTGTAACTACATTCTTTTACAGTATAATTTACAGTGCAGCAGGCTGATTATATATTATAGAAGAATATGAATTTTTTTTTTTTATCTCCATTCCATCTCCTCTCTTTCTTGAATATGAGTAATGAAGAAAAAGTAGTAACACTACCTTAAATCACTAATAACAACCGAAGTCGTGTATCATGTAGATGGCAGCAGTAGCATGGTTCGTATCGGTCCGTGTAGAACAAAGATGTTGGTGATTATTGCAACGTAGATGAAGGCAGAATCATTATTCCATGATTTGTGCATGTGGTGAGCTATGGAAATTATAACAAACCGCTCGCATCGTCGAGCAAAAAAAAAAAAAATAATAAAATAATAATAATAATGAAAAGCCGTATTTCACACAAAAACTTTTATTAATACAGCGTGTATACAAATTCCAATCAAAAAGTATGAGAGGACAATCAACCTCTAAAGGCTATCAGTTTTAAACAAATATCTCATGATTTCAACATGAAATATTTGCACACAATCAACTGTATTAATTTATCTTACATAAGGAAAACATTTTCTAACTATCAAAATATAGTAACAATGAAATCTTGTATAATCTTTTATAAAACATTTGATTGGCAACTGGTTTTACCATACGATTTTCTACCAGAAGGAAGAAGGGTAAAGATTATTTTATTTTCAAACTTGGGCGCATTCTTTATAGAGGAGTTGAAACAATAATTCCAAATAATCTATACACTGCCGAATAGACTAATTTTTGTTAGGTTACCGTATGAATTTGTCGCTTAATATGTTTAAATATATATATATATATATAATTTTTTCAAAAAAAAAAAAATAAAGAACAAGAAGGGGCTCGCAAATTTGAGAAAAATTTAACAAAGGGCACGCGCGAGCCCCTTATAGCTCACCACTGTGTGCACCTGTTAATAAAATCCAGTTAATCCGTGAAGATGGTAGTAAACGTTGCCTACAGTTATTTCCTTAGGCAGCTATTCTATCATTAAATAGTCAAAGATGCGCGGCAATACACTTTTCACCTTCAGCGGCATCTACAATCTAAAGTGTTTCCTCTGTCCAACGAATGTCTGTTTGCAAGAACCGGTTGGACATTTCATTCGCGTTTAATAAAATTGTATGAAACCATATGACAATTTACCACGAGTCCCTATATCTCTGATCCCCTGACGAAAATAAAAAACCTCCAAGGATGGCATTTACAGCATGCGCAGGACATCTTACAAGCCGCAGAACAATCCTTCGGAGATATTCCATCCTTCGGAGAATGTTCCATTGCAACATTCAGTTAGAGAGAATTTTCAAGTTTCGAAGAATATTGAAAAGGAGTTATCCAGGATGGACGATGATTATATGGAAAGAATGCGGATAGTAAGTAGTTGAGAGCGAGTACAATGTAGAAATTCATGGTATCCCGAATTTGCCGCGGATCACTCTGCAGTTAAATCTGTACAGAATACAGCTCATTCCACCAGTGTTCAATTAACTAACAGTCAGTGATTGAACAACCCAATGAATTATACCAAAGCCATAGTCATGCACCTGAAACGGTCCCGAACTGTTTGCACCTCGCCACATGACCTCTATCGTGTTAGACGTATGGCTGGGTTGGTTGGAATTATGGTCGAAGTAAAAAAGGCAATCTTTTTTTAACAGTGTTACTGACCAGGTGCACTGTCTGATGGTTACAGTTTCTTGATCTAGTAAGAGTTAAAAGATTATGATGACTGGCGTTTTTCCCTTGGAAAGATCTCGTTTCAAATCTTAGCAAGGACGAAACGCCATTTCATGGAGCCTAACTGAAAGTGAGTTATTCGGTCTCATAGAGGAGGCAGAATTTTTCATCTCGTGAAGAAGAAAGAAAATAGTTATGCACAGAAGGAAAAAAAAAAAAAAAAAAACCTTCCCATACCATCGCCCTCCCACCAGACTGCACTGTATTTACCTACCACGATGACTCCCTTCATTCGTGCTGATCTCGCTTTATTCTACCCCTGCCATTTAAATACTGTATTCGCTACTGCTGTTCCTTGGCACATTTTACCCAGGATACAACTTGACGAAGTCATTTGTTGCTATCCCTCTATGACTGGGTAGGGAGCATTATGCATCCCAATATGCTTCTGACTACTGGCATTATGCTATTATTTGATCGATTACGACTCATCTGTTTTAGATGGGAACGACACTTGTAACACTGCGTTAGTTTCTCACATCAAGCTGTCGCCATAAAACTGTAGTTGGATGAAGGTTTGATTGCCGAACCACTCTCGGTACAATCTATATACTGCTGGATGTATGAACATCCCAGAAGAGCAAACAATTCCGTGACACTTGCCCTAGAATTATCATACAGCTATATGAGTAGCGATGTTGACCTATTATCACGTGTGAGGTGGGAATCATAGAGGGATGCACTTAGAACTGACCACTCCGATTGTAGTATAGGGAGGAAGAATCGAATTTCTTGGCAATTGATTTTTAAATTATCAGTGGAATCGAGATGAAAGAGGTGATAAATTAAACCGAGATATCTTATTTACCAATAAGCAACTGTTTTTTTTTTTGTTTTTTTTTTGCATACATCAGCTGATTACAATTTGAACAACATGATTGTGTTTACTCCATTTGTAAAGCCTTTTCTCGGAACTAACTTATTTACGCTTCGGAAAATCCCCATGAAACTCCAAGACAACAATAAACATCGGAACATTTTATACTATAAACTTTCTTATTCTCATGATCACAAAGAAATTAATCTTTTGATAGGATCAGCAATGAAAGATTTTAAAATATTCACTTTTCCAAAGAGAAAACTTGATATTTCACATTTCAAATGCTATTCTATTTGAAAGCGGGCGGAGCCGATTAATTGGTCAGGTCTATAAGAATAGATCAAAAGGGAAATTGAGCTACATGCTTCCTTAGTGATTGCACCAATACAAACCACAAAAACACCATTTTAAGAAGATGATTTTATTCCCTCTTCTTTCCCCACCAAAAAAAAAACAGAATGCATCTGAGATTTTGATCAATTAACTGAAATAAAATATAAAACAAAACTCAGATTACAGGTAGACAACTTCTACAACTTCTCGATAAAATATATTCAAAATGTATTGGAAATTATGACCTGAAAGACAAATGGAATTACTTTCGGTCAACAATAATAATCATTCTGAATAACCCAATGCAGATGAACCTTTAAACAGGAAAAAACTTATGAACTTGGGTTTTTTTCTTTCCCTTCTCGTCTGAAACAGTTGCCAAGAGGAAGCATTTTCAGGACTTTCTTCAAAACAATTATTGCGACCTTCACTACAGATGCCAACTCTCTTACTTTCCTTGAGCCATTGTAACCTGCTCAAAACTGACACCTGGCTAAAAGTAGTGGGCATGCTCAGACTATTCTTTGCAATGATAACGTAATTGCGAACATTTCATACTCTCATAGAAATGTCCACTGGTTTTCGAAAAAGAGTTTTCGTCGTTTTTTCCAAGTAAAAAATGTTTGCAAAACCAAGGACGCTTAGTTCAAAATATATTTTGAGAAGAGGCAGAATAACAACATTTTTTTAATGAAAAAAAAATCTTCACGCATGAGTTGTACGCTTTTCCAGAGGGATTACATAATAGGCCAGTTTATACTGAGATTTTTTTCCAGCATATATAACGCTTCAAAAGTCAATAGCTGCCGGCATATGCTGCCCAAGAAGTATGTTCGAGTCTTATTATTCGGTGTGTTTATTCCGCTGTCATATTGTCGATTTTTTTCTCTTCATTTTTTAATTAAAGATTAAGACTTGCATATTTCGTTCTGTGTATCTTCATTAGTATTTCCATTGCCTTTCTCGAAGCTTTTCAGTCTTAGTTTCTTCTTTTATTCTTGTAAAATTTGGTTAAATTTATAAATTCATAAGAGCATACCGAAATGAGTATAATACATGCTATGGTAAGATAGAAATACACTAACATCTGATTCATCATTATCAATAAACATTATTCCTGTATAACAACTGCAGTCGCCATAGCAACGCCACTGTTGGAATAAGTAGAGCTGAAAATAAGCATTTTCACAAGGGGAAAAAAAAAGCGCTAATTAAGCGCTTCTCTAACTGAAAAAAGCCTATTGTGTTTTTTTTATTTTATTTTTTTTTTATTTAGGGAATGTTTATTCAAAAATAATACATTAATAAGCATTAATATTACTTTTTTCCCCCATAGCATTATAAAGTGGGCCACACAAATGCAGCAACAAAATACTACTCCGCCCGAGATACTGCTCTGGGGATAGGTGAACACGCTCACGTCTGAGTCATTTCACCCATGAGAATAATTAGCACTTAAAACGATGTTTTTTTTTTTTTTTTTTTTTTTCAAAGTTACTACAACAGCAAGTTATCAAAAATAAAAGCTTCAAATCAGAATAAACAAAAACTTACAAGTCCCCCCCCCCCGCTGACAATTTCTATAGCCAAAACAACATCTTGAGGAAAGAGAAATAACATTGTCCTAGTAACGAATTTGAAAGTGTAAGTTGTTTGTTAGTAACAATTATGGCAAACACCTGAAATTCTGTTTAGAAATTTTTTAAAAAATAATAAAATAAAAAGAAAATATGACGGAAAGCATGTGATTAGATGAAAGGATTAAAGTTCTTGGAGCTCGAGAAGCGTCTAGAGTCTAGACTAATGTTAATAAGAAAGAAAAAATTGGGGACAAAGGTTTCAAAACTAGCGAGTGAGAGATTGTTTCGATAGTGGAAGAACAGGATTGGCTTACCAGAAACGCTTGTGTACGAAGTCGCTGTTTTTAACCTATGAACCAGATAATCGCTGAAAACAAAATTGATCACAGAAAGTCGATTCTCTGAAGTTTCAAGAAAAGACCAGAAATGAAAGCCTCTTTGAGAAGGGGAAAAAAAAAAGTTGAAAAATTCGGTAAAGATGGAGGAAATGAAAGTCCTTTGGCTAAAGTTTAATCGGTCCAACACAGAAATTTTAATCTTAAAATAAAAGAGATTGAAGAGTGACTTGCGATCTATTTTTTCACTTAAAGATTTAAAAACGCATCCCCGATCACTTGAATGGCATTCCTTGTGAAATTAAATCCAAAATTAATCTGAATCACATCAGCGGAAATAAATGCTGCGTACCAAACACTTTCACAGCAATGGAAAACACAAAAAGTTCATTTGTGATGCGTGCCAGACACCAACCAAGAAAATACTTCATCCAACCTTACAAACTAATTTACAGTTAATTTAATTAATATGCTCTGAACTTACCTATAATTTTCTACATTCCTTCATGTTTGTCCTTCACTACCAAAACTTTCTAATTTAATTAAATAAAACATCATTAGTCATTTGAAATTTCACATTTTTATTGAGTTATATTTTAAATAAACATATTTTCTAGTATTAGAACGTTTTCAACTCTTGTGTGCGTGTATACTTTCTCCATTTCTTGATATTTTCTTTATCGTGCATATACCGTTCCATAATTGTTTTATTTGAATATTTAAAATGCTGGGTTATTTTCTAATTTTACTTGATTTATAGTTTAAAAAAAAAAGTTTACATTTTGGATCCAATTATTAAAAAGTTAGGCTTAATGAGGAATAAAGAAAACGATTACATGTCGATAAAAATAGTATTTCTTCCCGATCTTTTTACGTCACATTTTCTATAAAGACTACACCGGTATGCTTCAGAACTTGTCACGACGCGGTGTAAGTTTAATGCACCGCATTGCAAAACGCTCTTTAGAATGCAAATCATGCAACATGTTCGGCAGAAAAGTATAAAAGCCAATTTCTGTAGGAATGCTGTTTAAGCAGAATAAAGTTGGGAGATGGTTTAGAAAGTCAAAAGTGTAGACTATATAACGACCAATAATACCGGGAATGAACTGTAAACCAAAAGGTTATTTTAACTATGTTGCTAGATAAGGTACATATTCGTAGAGATTCAAAAACAAGGCGTCTTATTA
Organism: Typopeltis vanoorti; assembly: GCF_054136105.1. NCBI lineage: Eukaryota > Metazoa > Arthropoda > Arachnida > Uropygi > Thelyphonidae > Typopeltis > Typopeltis vanoorti. The sequence goes on along the minus strand of NC_143549.1, from coordinate 170,862,554 downwards.
GGAAAACGTTAATGCATATGTGAAGATACAAGATGGTTGACATAACTATTTTTTTTAAGAAAAGGAAAGCTAGACTAATGAACGAAAACACCCATTGAGTGAAAGAAAGTATCCAGACAGAAGGTGGATGGGGGGAGAATTAGACTGATTCATGAGAACAAGTCAACGGACGCCAACAACCAGTTTGGCATCAAGCTGAGGGAAATGAGTAAACTCATCAAGGTTGTTTACTGATTCAGGGCGTGGGGAATGGGGGGGGGGGAGGGATAATAACCGCTCTGAACCTTCTAGGATTGCCTAAAAAGGAATGATAGCAAACATATGTTTAATCGGGTCAACATGAAACTGACAAATCTACGAACCCACCCGCCCTTTTCACCGCACATTAAAGAGCGATGCTTATTGTCGGGAAGCTGGTGTGTTCCAACCGCACTTCCCTCTTTTGCAGCCACAACAAATGGCACTCGTGAACTGTAACGCACCATTTATCTTACGAGCCGTGATACGGTCATTTATCACAGCATCCTCGACAGCGTCCGAAGTGACGAGGTTCCGTGCAAGCGGTCAAAAGGGGTCAGCCCTTTCGCCATCTCAACAATTCCTAAATTACCCTGTCGACATCTTGGCGTGCAATAAGAACATGAACCTTCCCCAGCACGAGAGATGTCAAGCTCAGAAGGCACGTTCGGTTCTGCACGGAATCCGAAATAGGCAGACTAACAATGGAGTGTCACTTTCGCAGCAGAAACGTGGTAGCCATGGAAACGAGGGCCATGTCCGCACACAACTAATTAAATTGCTTGACGAAGCGAAGTGTTCCAAGAGAAAGTCAGTGTCCGCTGAAAAATATCCTGGAAGCTATTATGCACCGCACCCCTCTTCTTTGCCTATTTCCTCTTGTATCCCTTATAATGGCTGTTTATAAGAATCTCAAATTTCGATAAAATTGTGATTTTTGACTTTGGTAGGTCCATAGCACACTAGTGATTTGCTTCCCTCTATATACCTTCTAAAAAGTAAAATATCCGTAGTACGCATCGTGTAGGAAAGAGTATGAAATTGTATGTATGTTTCCTAGCAAAACACACGTTATTTAGACAATATAACAATTTTGACTGGAGATTGAGAAGTAAATATGGACTTATGCCTAATGCCTGTAGATTTAATCACTTTCATGTTTTGCAGTGGGTCAAAAAAAAAAGAAAGATTTGATCTTATTAGTTTCGAGGGCCACCGTAGATCAGTTGGTTTAGACGAACCTTTGGTCGGAAACACCTAGGTTCCAATCCCGCTCAGGACTCGAAAAAATTTTTATCAGGGCTTGTCAGCTAAAGATGAGTTGGTCTCATATGGACATGGCAGGGTTCCTCATATCACAAGGCAACCGACCCCGTGATCACACTTCTACAGATATAAAATACCTCTTGAAGGATGTAGCAGCGGAATGACAAGACAGATGCATTAAATTGCCTAAAACCCTAATTAGGTAATTTACTCCATCTAAAGCCGGCCTGGTTGGCCGAGTGGTTAGCGTGTCCGCTTTTCATCCAAGAGGCTACGGGGCTCAAATCCCGTCGTGGGTATGGATATTTGTGATTGTCCTACAAACTTTGTGTGGAAACAGAATCTGCGACCCTACCACTTATTCTAGCAGAAGACGCCATTGCCAAAACCATATGAGGTACGACAGTGATCATAGTCTACGGACTATGGTCACCGTCTACGGACGTCAAATGTGAACTTTTTTAATTGGCGGACCAGAATTATGGGATTATATTTACTATTAATATGTGTATGAATTATGCCTTAAACACACGGCCTGCTCGACTAGAACTATCATACCGCAGTATATCTCTGGTTCATATTGTGAATTTCTTCTAGTTACACCTTGTCCTAAGGGGCTGTGGGAGATGGACTGTTAATCACTAGGAAAAGATTTATTCAATCCCTAATCAGTGAAGAATTCTTTTAATTTATTTTAATAAGTTTGACCTTTCATAACGTATCGTGTATAAACTCAAGGTGATCAGGAGTCCACCTATTGTAATATTTCGTTCTATCAATATGGATTGCTTATTCATACTATTTATTATTACGTAACACCTCCACGAAGTCCGAGGAAAGGCACCTACTCTACTCTGTCTCCACCAACTACAACGAACCGCAACTACCATCATCATTTGCACCAACGCTATCTACCACCTACCATCACCACTAGTATTTTCACAGACAATCACAAACATCCACCCACAGCGGGATTCGAACCAGCAGCCTTTTGACTTGAAAGCGGATACGCTGATGACTCGGCCAACCAGGCCGGCTATTAATCGACTTAAAAAAGTTTTCAGACTAGGTGAAGAACTCCAAAACTGAAACTTCAGGATTTTTTCCCCCATTAGTCTCGATTTTTTTCAAAAGAGTAAAAGTCACCTTTTTCAACAACGGTCTTTGTCAATGTAGTTCTTTATGATATGATATATATCATAATATGGAGAACAATTTGTATTTAATATCCTGTATAAGCATTTTGCTACATTGCGCTACTCATTTAAATAACTGGCGATTCTAATTATATTCTAACATCTTCAATCTTTTTAACATCTAATATTACTCCTGATTTCCGCACTGTGGCGCTCACTACAAACAACGAACTGGTTCACATTTTTACCGAATCTAGTTCTGTTTTCAGTGACCGACCGCATTGAAGTTTATTTTTCTCTTCTTCATGAGTTGCAGCACGCGACAATAATCAATACCTTTCTTATCGCAGTAGCCATGGCACTCATCTTCATATCGTAACTGCAGTCTTGTAATTGAACTAATCTGTTTATTGCAATAAGTCATATCGGAACTCCGACGGAAGAGCTATCGCTTGATAAGATTATTCAATTTCAATTATCCACTTACGGATATTTTTTTACGAGTACCAATTTCGTTAACTTACTAAATTTGATGTTTTTTCTAGAGAAACCTTCGACAGTTTATCGTTTAATACAGCGGCGATATCAACTTTCACAGATAAATACTTTTCGGTCCATTTCCTGAACTTAGGTAATATTTTCTCCAAATGCCAACGGATCTCGAGCATGTGAACTACTCCTAAGAATGTTGCCGGCACATTGACCAACTGAATTATTTCATATTCTGAATATTTATAGGATGTCATGGAAACACATGAAAAAATTCTTTGAGAAATGACAAAGTTTTATCATTTATTTAATTAATAATAATTACGATCGATTAAATTACAAAGAATCTATCATATTCTTGATATATACTTCTCTACAGGCAAGAATATAATTTGCCTGTAGAGGAGTATATTTCAAGAATATGATAGATTCTTTGTAATTTAATCGTAATTAATTAAATATTAACACGATAGAAAAGATGAAAATAACTGCAGACAATTTCATAACAGCATTCTTGTACTGTGACTAAATTATCACAAAAATTGAACTTAAAGGCAATATCTGGCTGGCTCAAATGTACTGTCGACAATTTGATTTTCCTTATTTTTTGAAAAAAAAAATTGGGAAAAAAAAAATAGTACTTAAAGCGGAATTGTTGCTTTTATCGTTTTAAAACATTTTTCCGAATTTTGCTTAAACATTTAAAAACGTAATAAATTAATAAATAAATCACAGAAAGAAAGTTTTGCGAGGTGCTTTTCGTGATGCTTGTCGTATTACTGAGATTAACTATTCCTTGGTATTTTGAATTCAACTAAACATACCTTAATATACTGGTAACAAATGCATTAATTGCAAGAATATCGTAAGAAATAAATGCTTAAAATTTAATAATTGAATAAATTATCAAAATTATTTAATAATAATTGCTCAGCTAGTGTGGCTCTGTTAAGAGCATGCGTACAGGGCATAAAAAGGAGATTGTCAGATAAGGTGTCAACAACCTATAAGGGTCGTAGTTAAATGTCACATTCCTGGATGCAGGGGAAAGGAGGCTTGGAGAGCACTACACTGTGAGAGAATTGGGGGGGGGGGGGGGAGGTAGCAAAAATAATATCGAGTCACAAAGCTGAAGTATTTTCTTAGAAACTTTTCGATGTTTCAGGTCAGAAGAAACAAAATACCATAAAAATTAGAAATTGCTGAATAAAAACAGAATCCACATGATTTTCCTGAATATGAAAAATTGTATTTATCAATGCCGAATTAACATTATGCTGGCTCTAGATTTAACTTATTTTTCTTAATTACTTGTCTTGATGTAAGGTGTTTCAGGTATGTGTGTGAGAGAGTGTCCAAAATCTTGGGGGGAGGGGGGGGGGGGGTAATATAACATAACGTTATACTTTCACGGAAATAGTATTTTGTTCATAAGATAATCAGGTCATGTTTCTTCCTTTTCTTTTTTTAAAATATATTCGTTTATCTGTTGCTACAAGTTCGCGAGTTGGCACTGTGAGGAACACCTGTCACCTTTATTACTTAGCCATACGTTCTTGTCTCTATCTTTTTCTTCTTTCAAAAGAAGTATACGATGTTTCCATGTCAACAACAGGTGGTTATTACGTCGTCAAGAATGAAATAAACCGGCTGTCATTAGCTCAGTGGTCAAATGCGCGCTATTACTTCCAAAAACATTTTGCATTTGAATCAAACTTACGCCACAAATGTTGTTTGGGATTAAAAATAAATAAATAAAAACGGTATTTTAATAGCTGCAAAGCTTTAATTTATTTTCAAAATACTGTCCGCACTGTTTATGGCACATAATCAATGACATTATTACAATGACATATCAGTTTTATCATTTGCTCATTAAACTACTACGAAACATTTATAGCTAAGTATTTTTTCAGATATTTTTGTTTAAGAGACTTTTCTTTATCCTTCTGGTTACATTTCTTAAACTGCAAATGTCTTCGACGTAAGAAAATCGGCTAGACATTGTCGCCTTATTACACAATTTTTTTAAAGCTTTTATACATTTTTAGTTCGATTTCGTTGCAGACCTTGTTGAGATCTGATTACATCTGGAGTACCACTTGTGCAGTCATTACGCTAACTACTATCTACATAACCAACATTTAAAACTGAGAATTGTAAACATCAGAGGATCAGTCCAAAGAACAAGAATCCAACTTAATGGGCATTTAATTTCCATCGAAATGTGGTGTTCTCTTAATAGCATTTCTTTCCTATCTACATACATTTGTCAGAAAGTTTAAAGCCCCACCTAAAAGCCCTTTGAACTATTGTTATTCGAGAACGTTCGAACAAGAGAAATAAGCCCTTCAGTTAATGAAATGCTTTCGGATCAAGATTGAATGGTATAGTAGAGGTGACCTTATGTAGAGGACCCAATACTCATGCTCTGGCATGCTGTTTAGTTATTATACTAATAGTTGTTTGCGCATGCCACTGTTGTCTTTGCAGTTCCATTCGAAAGGGCAGCTTTCCTCATTAGGATAATAGTGTTTCATATGCTGTTTCACATGAAATCAATCTTGAAAGGTGAGTTGAAGCCGATCAAAAGCGGTGAGGCAATACCTGGGTTCATTATTGGTGGACACGAACTGCAACCTCATTAAGGCACACTGGTACTGATGGGATATTCTTGCAGGTGCTTTTGTGATGTCGACATTATAAACAGTTACTTCCTTAAACAGACAGAATTTATCAAATTAAAAAATTTTAATCGGGATAAAAAGAATTATAAATACATCCGGAGCTTAATCGTGGTATACGTTTGTAGAATTATTTCTCAAAGTGACTACAAAAACGTAGTAATCATCTCAAGTGAAATCATCACATAAAAAAAAGCAGCTTTCTATAATAATAGAAAAATATTTGATTACTGTCACATGAGCAACACCTATATACTGAGCAGTGCTTCGAAATAAAGTGAGGGGGGGGGGTGATTCTATGAGCGGAAGATGATCGGGCTGGTCAGTGACACCTGCTATCTATCGAATAAGCTACTCTGCGAACAAACACGGATTTCCACGTCTATGTGACTGATTCAGGCTTTCTTACCTACTCTGAACGGATATGCCTGCAAGTTACCATGAGGTCGTTACCTCCTAGTCCCAAATGTTTTCTTCAAGTGCTGATGGAACACTAATTATTTATATGCTGTAAAACAAACAAAATCTTAGACTACACATTCTTAAAAGTAATGACAAATAATGATAATAATCCTCTAAAGGACTTGATCACTTTCTCTACCCCTGAGGGGTAGGGGGAAAAATCAATTTCTTATGAGTAACCCTCATAAGAAATTGATTTCTTATGAGGGTTACTCATAAGAAATCAATTCTTAAGAAATCATAATAAATAAGAAATCAAATCAATAAGAAACCTACACTCGCTCAAATTAGAATCAAATGCGGTCTTTTTTTTCCCCAACAATGACAATTCACGGCCAAAGAAAACTAATATTTTTATTCTCATTTGGTTGATTTAAACTCTTTTTAAGAACTTTTCTTTTAATGCTTTTCAGATTACAAAAATTCCATTTATTCTAAATAGTTAATTTTAAAAGTTCAAAATCTATTTTCTCCTTTAAACACAAATCTTTAAACCGATAATTAAAAAATAACTACATAACAAGACAATTACCTTAATTTTAAAATAGTCCAGCTCACAAGACGGATAGCAACAGTTCCTCTCTAGAGTGAATGACATTCCTCCACTTCTTTTACAATTTCTGCGTTTCAATCTGACATCAGCCAAATATTCTTTGGAACTCCGTTTTTTTCTGAAGCAGCAATAATATTACGTGACACCTCTAAGGATTCATCGTGGGAGGTCACTCCAGTCTACGCTACTTAAACCTCTATCTACACAAAACTCTTATATCTAGGCACTACGTCACTATTTTCAACTACACACACACACACTGCCATCTACCGTTGCAGTATTTATTTTTTAGTGTGTAGCGTGTACTGGGACCCGATTTACCCGTATGCGGGACAAAAATCCTGACTTTCTGAGATAAAACCATTCTACCTCTATATGAGATGGCTACTCACCTTCAAACTGTAAGTAATTCGAGCAAGTAATATTACAAAAAAATATTACTTGTTGCGGCCTTCGATCGGAAAAGACCAGGGTTCGAGTCCCCATATAAAGATTTTAGTCGTCAAGATGAGAATCGAACTCTAGTCTTTTCCGTCGAAGGCCGCAGTGTCTAGTTGTTCATTACTCCAATAAGCACCGCCGGGATTTATTGGAGCAAGTAACATTTTATGGCGTTGCATATGCACGGAGGCTATTTATTATTTACGTATTTTAAAGAACTTTCACCCTTTATTTACACAAAATTCTAACGAAACTTCATATGGAAGATCAACAGCAGGTAATTTAGTAAATTCAGTGAAATCATAATTCGATCTAAGAAATTTGTGAATTTCATAGATTTCTATGCTGTTTTTAAGGTTAGAAAAAAAAACAAAAAAAAAACATGTTATTTAAGACTGGATTACACTTTCTTGTTTAAGAAAAAAAAAAAAAAAAAACCTTAGTACGACAAGATTCTAAATGAGCCGTTTTCATCCGAGAAGCGTTTCCTAAAGAAAAACTTTAAAAATCTGCGTGAGGATGAAGATTAAGTTGGCAACGACAAAAAGGCGCGAAACTCCGTCACTGGAAAATGAATCAGATGTAGCTTCGGGTGAGAGTTGTAAAGATCATGCTCATAACTTGTGCGCATGTAGAGTTGTAATTTAAGAAATTTTCTCTGCCAAGAATTAAAAATAAATTTTAAGAGACAAAAGTCAACCTGAAAATTTTAATTGCTTCAGGGCAGTCCCCATCTTCCTAAACTGAAGCGCAGGTGCTCACATTCTGGATTTGAGTATTCTAACTTTGATGAAAAACCATGGATTATTTAGAGAGTTAAAAAATAAATAAACAGGTTAAAACAAGCGCTGCTGTTTTTCCATGACGTTCATCAGCTGATAAAATATCAACCACATTATCGGCTTCCGACATGAATTACTAACAGTTTGCACTTTGCACCTGAAAATGCAGAAGTAAAAATAGATTATATGGCCTTGATCACTATAATCACCGATTAACAGGATTGACACTACCTACTGAAGTATTTCATTGTTTAGGCCAAAAAAGCAATTCAAACTCAGATATTTGCTTTTCTACTACCGGATTTAGTTAACTATATGAAGTATATTGTTGTAATACCAAGCGTGAGAAAACTTTCCTATCCAACCGGTAGATGACACTACTTGTGATTAGTATAAAACTCCTCCACTAGGTGTAGATAGAGCGAAATCTACTGGGTTATTCGACGTTAGCTTTCAAGTTGTTTGTATTCGTGTGAGAAGTAATAGTTTGAAAGAGCAGCGTATGCGTGTCAAATTCTGCTTGGAAATGGGATAAATTGACTTAGAAATCTTCAAGATATTAAAAGATTTCCTCTTGATTTCCAAGTTCAAACTTGGAGTGACGTCTGTTGATCAACAGACGGATAAAACTGATGAAATATAAAAAGGATAAAAACTTATTCATGAAAATAGACATCCGAGAGCTATCTAGTCAGTTTGGAAAATTGTACTGGCTCATGCCAACTTTTAGTTAAAAATTCGTATAAGAATTGTGGTCTACAAATAACATGCTTGGTACGATTCTCTCTTCCCTCCCAACACAGCTGACATAATATTTAAATACCCCATCACAACTAAATAAATAAATAAATAATAAAATTAACAAAAAGAATTGTAGGATGTATTTCTCGAGTTCAAATAATGATTTCTGAAAATGTTTTTGACAAACAATTTAAGAAATGTTGGTCTATCAATCCCATGAGAAATTATTTCAAAGTAACATAATAGAATATAGTCAGCAGGTCAATGCCACTGATTATTTTCCGAGTTTATTATCTTAAATAGGAAGGATAAAATCATAACTCGTTACTAGAATTATAGCCAAAGGTTTTGTCTCTGAACCATCTTTTACACAATTATGCGTGTACATCATTTGTTGCCAGAGAATCCTTACAATGTATTTGTTGCTACGGCAATAATGCATTCTTTGGCTTCTCTAACGTTTGGGCTTCGTTTCAACAATGACGTAGGCATATTAAAAACTTTATGTTCTCAGATTAAACTATGACCTATTCTTCTTTTAAGCATGTTCTGCAAAAGAGATAGAAACAACAACGTGTACTATTAACATGACGAATGTCTGCATTCTTAAACTTCTAGAGTGAACAGGCCGAGTTCTATCACCTTGAATCTCAAACAACATGAAAAATAGAACTAAACAGGAATCTGGCAGAACGACAATACACTTATAGAAACAACTGTAAGAAGTCTTAAGATATCACGAACGGGAATGTGCCTGGGATACAATCGTGTTAGACCACAACGGCGCAAACAATGTTAAGACACAAAGCAAGAGCCGATTAGATTATGCTTTAAGAGAACTTGGGGATGATTTTGTTATTATCTCTGGCTACGGCCTCAGTAAAAACGCACTGCGGGTCAATGCTCCTACACACTCAAGTGTGTGTGTGTGTGTGTGGTTTTCTCGTTAAGTGGTGGTCTGTCGTCTAGTATAAAATGGTCTTTTTCTGTGACCCCCCTCGCTTCCTTATTGTGTTAAGAAGTTCAGGCTTTCAGCGAACGTATTAGAACTTTCAAAGAGGAGTCTTTAGTTAAAGACGTAGGCTCCATTTAAAGAACAATTCCAAGAAGTACTTTTTTTGTAGCAGTAAATCTCTTTGTGCTTTAATCTCAAGATGTTTGATAATGTTGAGTGCCATCGACTAATTTATAGAGATCAGGTTTCTTTGTTCTCTACGATCCAATATACAACGCTGTTAACCAATATTCTGTTTGTTAATGTAATATTAGTTTCCCAAAATTGTTGCTTCCCTCTATACTGCATTTGCTCGTCTGCATTAAATAGGTTTAGCTATTTTCATTTATAACGAATGAGCTTTTATGGTATTCCTTTTAGAAGTTTGGAACTATTTTTTTATTTACATTATACTTTCATTTATCAGAATTTAATCTGTTAATTTACAAGCGAAGCGGATTAATGGATGAAGATGCTTAGTTATTGTGAAAAGAAATTAAAAAGCTTTTGGAGTTGTTGCTAATTTGTTTTTCATTGAAGACACACTAAAATCCAACAGCGTATACTTATAAGTCGATGGTTTTAGAGATTTCATAAAATGTTTACACATTTTATTTCTGTCCACAGCCTCATATTCGTGCCAATCAATTAGTTGTAGCAAGAAGGGTGGGATCGTTCTTAAAGGGATTATTGTTTAGTTTATAATGCGATACGTAGGCTTTGGATTTTGATGAATTTCATTCAAACTCGGTACTGGATAAGAACTAAACAAAAGTACTTACAACTTGGGAATGCAAACACTCCTTAGAATTTAAGCTCAATCGGCTTAGCATGTTTTTCAACTTTACAAAATAATGCGATCATTTTTTTTTAAATGATATTTATCCTCTTTAACAGGTAGTTACATATCATACACAAAGGGGCAGGGTTTTATCATCACGCTAAACAGACAAACCAACAAGAAAAACATGCAACATACTGTCTTCATAGCTTTAGTTGCCTTCACAGTTCCAAAACCAGTACCTTCGATAGGGTGTAGCATAGAGGCAGCCTGCCTCAGGGCGCGGCATAATAAGGGCGCTCGTTCAGCCATATTGCGGTAGGCGCCGTCGCTACGCTAACAATTCCTGTTAGCGTAACAAGTGCAGAAAGAAGTTTTTCCAAGCTTCAACTGATTAAAAATGATTTGCAAACAACAATGACCCAAGAAAGATTGGTTGGTCTAGCAACTCTACCGATAGAGGTGGACATAGCTTATAATTTAAATTTAGAAGAGCTTATAAACAGTTTTATTGTGTGATATCCCCGTAGAGCAAACATTTAATTAATATTATTATGTAATCATTTTGCATTAGTTTCTCTTGTAATAAAAACAAAATAGCAATTGGAGATTTTCTTATATTTTTGTTTTATAATCCATCAGGGCTATATTTAATTGTTTGCCTCAGGGCGCGATCTAATTCGGCGACGGCCCTGTCCAAAACCATGTGTAAAAAAAAAAAAAAAAAAAAAAAAAAAAAAACCCCATCCAAACCTGCAAAGCAGTTTCATTTCGAACTGAAATATTTGCAAGGTCCCGTGTTTTTGGAACTCAGCAAGTTTACCATCCTTTCTTCCTTTTTCCACTTGTGATGATGTCATTAACTCTTTTGTCTTTCAATACCAACTTGGATTTTTTTTTTTTGGGGGGGGGGGGAATCACATATGATCCGATCTATGGAATAAAGGGTGAAAATCAAAGTGAATGAAGTATTTCGTTCTCATTGCACGATCACATTTTGTATCAGCATGCTTTGACTTGATTCAAACGAGATTCCCAGCTCGATCAGCTAATTTGCAGATCACTGCTTCAGTTTTTCATGGCCCAGTTTTTTTTTAATCCACTTTGTTCGTCGATGGAAGTGCTAAACATTCAGCATCACCAACAACTTACGTAACTTTTGAAACCAAATCAAATGTTTCTTTTCTAAGATATCAAAAGCATTTTCCGAAAGGAAAAATCAAATTGTAGCAAAATGTTTCTTGGAAATAAAAGATGATCTTACAGATTTCAATTTAAATTATGCTTTATTTTGAATTCATAAATAATATTAAGTTTCTGGGCATGCATAACTCAGTGGTTTGAAAGAACTGGTTTCGAAGGATTTTGCAATTGAAGGCAAGCTTGCTAATCTCATGAGTTAACGGGATTTTATGCTGAAGAACTAAGACGTACAGAGATACAGAAGATCATGGAGACTGCCTTCGCATAGCTTTAATCGGAACTGTATGAAACAAAATGACACTACTAGGCCCAACATACATTAAAGGAAAGATTGGATAGACATTTTTCCTTCCACGTATACAAACATGGAACGGCTTAGATTTTTAATTAATAAAGTAATATTACTAGTGAGTTTTTATAATCTTAGCTGATAGTAGTATAGTATGCTTACGATGCAAATTGGTTAGTAGCATTGAACGTTCACCTTCTTAATAACACTACTTTAGATTGGATTAAATTCGGCTCTCCCAGGCAATTTATTTGCAATATTGCTCCCTTCTTAACCAAACATAAGTGCTGATAAAGAAAGAAAGCTCTCGCGCGCACTAGGGCTGTATCCTGTAACTAAACAATTGCAATTTATTTCTCTAACATTGCAAACCTGCTAAAAGTTTGGGATTACCGCCCTGAACCCAAATTAATATGCGTTATCGATCTCCATATTTGTTTACTCAGGAAAAATTGTTGCTACGAACGTTGGTAAGATTCACGAGGCGTTGACCCTTCTCCAATAATTAACATTCTATTGATTAATACAAAGCACTCGTTTTATTTTAATGGGCGTTGAGGATGTCTTTAATATCAGACGCTTTGAGCAACTTTTCTTACTCTAGATTGTAATAAGACCCTTCAGTTGTTAATTTACTGGATTACCATAACAGTTTTGCAATAATGCGGAAACATACAAAAACCTTGGCAATTGCAAACATCGGAACTTTGAATGGAATCGAAGTTTTAATTTTTTAGTTTGAATGGAAACAAGTCAAGGAGCTTATTTTAGACAAATCAGAAAAATGTTTTAAATAAAACTCCAAACGGTAGCGTGCGCTATTGTATTTCGCAAGAATAGCACATACGGTATAATTTAAACGTTTTTATTCAGATTTAAGCCACTGTGAAGTGAGCTAAGGTCAGCAAAACAGGTCACAACGTAGTTGTGTGTGATATGTAAATTCGTCTACCGTACACAGAGGTTAAACACGACTTTCTGCAGTGGAATTGAATTTCTGATGTAATTTTCCTCACACGCAGAAAATTCAAAACGCATGAGAGGTTTTGTAAAGACCAACCAAAGAATTCATTCATTTTATCTGAAGGTGTAACTAAGATGTTCCAGTGACCCTGAAAGTAATTCAACGAGCTATGAACAACCTCACTATGCAATACAACTAGTGTGAATGTAAACTCAATGCATAATTTCAGATTTACAACACTCCCTTTTGTATAATTTCTCCTCTGAAGATTGGACTACAATGATCAATGGTTCATTTTAAAGGCTTATTCCAAATTTCCCTCAGGATGTGGGGAGGCTACTTTAAAACCAACTACGTATTCGTCACAAAGTAAACAATCCTTTCCTCTTTGTGTATACAATTCCCTACTAGGGACACCACACACACTTTCCCTCTCGCACGATGTTTGAGGAAATCACTGGCTTCAAATTCAAATGAAATTCGGTACAATCAAATATATTGCGCTTGCTATTCTAAACTATTTAAAAAAAAAAATCAGTGCACGTGTCTTCGCAAAAAAAAAGGTTTTTCATTACCACCACCACAAGTAAAGTTAGAGAGTTGAAAAGGGAATCAAATCCGGGCTTTAGAGATTTGTCCCACTTCCGCTCGGGGTGAGAACAATGAATCATATTTCTAAAGCCACTTGTGGGAAGATTTCAGTGGCTCGTCAGTTTCTAAAATGAGTCCCTACACTGCGGATTTTCAGGACAATAAGTAATAATATTCAGCTATTGTCTCTTGAATGGTAACTTGTCAACAGCAATTGAATTAATGGTTATTTTGGTGCTCAGAAAAGATTCCCATTTCTCTCCTCTCATAGAAAAATCGATTTCTTTCTTCTTTTTTTTTTTTGTACAACTGATGATGAAATTATGTTTTTGATTTTTTAGCAATCGTATGCAGATTTCAAGTCCTACATTTTTAAAAATTTTTTATTTATAATTTTAACTTTAGGTTAATTTTACTCGCTCAAAAATGTAACAAAGATGCCTTAAATCTAAGTTTCTCATATCTGAAGTATACAAAATTATAATTTTGTATACTTCAAAATTGTAATTTGCAAATTTCCATGTATATGATTATATAAATTTCTCTTCCACACACACACTAGTTTTATATAAAACATTATCATAAACTTTACGCAATTCTAAGGACAATCGCTAAATTGTATTCTTCACACTGTTCTCTTTCCTACAATAGCAGCACAATTAAAGTTGCAAGGTCTAGAGATCTTTGCATGAAGATGACTTTTTAAATGGATGCGGCTGTGTTTAAAATAAGTAGTTATTATTTAGCAGCGGGGTCACTAAACTCCAGTCGCGAGAATCTTCAAAATCTCCTAGTGCCACCATATCCAGTTGAGTAGGGCGTCTTCAAGTTCCATTAATTATATTTCAACTTTTTTTTGGAGGTTGATTATTTCGATTACGGGTGCAACTAAGGTAGTGAGATCAGTTAAACTGTGTTCTCCCGTCTTATCCTCTCTTTTAAAACAATAAAAATGAGTTTCGGGGAACGAATTAAAAAGAAGAGTAAGAAGAACTATCTGCTATTCTATGTATTAAAAAAAAAAAAACTTCGAATAAAAAGAAATATTTTAGAATATACGAGATCAGTGCGTCGGTTTTAGAGGATAATAGAAACTAAATCACTTAAACTTCCCAAATAAATAATGAAATTCAAATCTATGAGAGAAGAAAATGATATGCAATGAAGAGAATAAAAAAGGTACCTCAATGAAACAAACGTGCAAGAAAAGAACACGATACAAGCCATTTCCGCACAAAGAAAGGGCAAATAATCTGTAGTCGCTCTAGAACTTGATCTGCTAACACTACCAGAAAATATTCATTTCTATCCACAGAACGTAATCGAGACCAACTGCAGCAGTATATAATCATTATTAATTATTCGTGAAAATAAATCAGATGGCTATAAGCAACAATTTGTATGCCTATATGTTAATTTTAGAGAAATAACAGCATTCAAAGCTTTTAATAAGAGGGACCTCATCTCGCTCAATACAACATGTTTATTCTTCTATGAGAACCACCAAATGAGTAGGTTTATGAACAGGAAAGGCCCCCTCTACAAAGTTGGAATGGAGTCATGCAGATATAATTGATGTTTAAAAGGTAACCGGCATCTTACCTGCCTGTTTGCACTTTTTTTCTCATGAGACTGAATAAGTAGGAACTGCACGACTCCGGTGCAAAGGTGATTGGACCCATTGCTTACTTCCCGTGTGAATACGCAAAACGCCTCACGCCTATGTACAATGTCTCTTCCTTCCCCCCTTCTTTTTTGTTGTGAAGTTTCTCTGTAGGTATATCTTTTCTTTCTTTCTCTCTGAGGATGTCAGTCTGGCAAGTTCAAAACATTTTTAAACCGAAGAAAGTTGACATCGAAATGTGACCTAGGTATTTTACGTCATTTTTTTTTTCTCAAGTATCTCAAGTTTTAAGCAAAATTAAAAATATCAGCACTGATTGCAATAAATAAATGCTAAACAAGCATAATATATACAGCATTTTAAAGCACACACATAACTATGCAATTGTGTGTGTATTTGTTCAGGCAGACGGGAGAGTCTCACTCATAGCATAAAAATATTGCAATGCTGACGTTTTGTATAAAGAGTGGCTGTGTATCTTATCTTCGCTGTCTTATTTCAAATTCAGCCTTCTCATTAATACTGTGGCGTATGCCAAAACAAAGTTATTACTACGGAGAGAGTGATGCTAATAAAAAGAAACAGCGAAGAGGAAATAACATAAGAAACAAAATATGAGATCATATGGCCGGAATGACTTTGAAGATTAAAAATGATTGTGCAAAATACTATTTATTTTTGGTCTATTATCTATTACTATCTGTTTATTATTATGGTCTAATTTCCTTGTTAAAAACATAACCCCTCTTGTTACCATTACGTCTATGAGAAATAAGTTTTCGCTTTACGAGCTCGCTCCAGGAACGAATTAACTGGATTTGAAGTCCAAAATAACTTTCGAGATGAATATATTTCAAAAATCACGAAAAGTGAACTAGGCTTATGCAATTTTAATAAGTTTAACATCACATCTAACATTAAAACAGAGATGATTATGAATTGTTAGCTAAGGAAATGAAATGAGCTGACAGTGTAACAAGTTTATAAATGAGAAAATACGTGTTACACAGTGAATTACTACTATGCTGGCTAGATTAATACTGCACTTGCAAATGCTGCCGCTTGCGTTATTCTTTGCAGTTCTCTTTCCATGCTTTGTAATGCTCAGAGAATACTACGCGAGATTAAAGCAAAAAATTATTTATCCTTTAAATGCGTGTATAATTCCGGCAGTATATATAACTGAACATTATAGATGGATGTTCTATAAACCTAGTAGGAAATATTCGTTCTCGAATTTTTGTTTAAGACGTTTTTTAATAGCAGTAAAAAAAAAAAAATATATATATATATATATATATATATTGAACCTAAGAAAGGTTTGCAATTGATTGAACGTATATGTTGGAATAGTGACGAAAATAGACGGTAGTACTTTATTATGGGATGGTGTTTTATAAAGTGTCATCTCCACTGATGAATCAAGACGATTATAAAAAGGCATAAGCTATACTTTACAAACAAAAAGTCCACTTATTGAGAAGTGAGGTGTGAATAGCTTATAGCTCAATTTTGTGTTCGGAAGGGATCGAGATACGCAGATTATATAACTACAATAATCTCTAGATTCAAAAACCCGTTAGAATAGGATAAATCTATCGGAATGCATGCATTCTAATAACGGATGCTATATGGCCGTCAGTACTGTAAATACAACATTGGCCACGCTACGAGTTCAACTTGTTTGGCTGGTTGAGGGACAGTGTTTGTCACGTGACTGGCTGGCAACTACACGTGTGCTGAACAAGAAGTCAAGAGGCGGTCAGACACACAGTGCAGAAACCAGCTGCCCAAGTAGGGAACTTGTTCGTCCTTGACACTAGGAATAAACTACTGCAGACAGACCGTGTAGCTAAGTTTCTTTGTCCGTTGTCTATAAGCTTTCCTAATCCCTTTTGTCTTTATAGTATTCATGCATTTCTTGAACGCACGTTTCATATCTTTCTTCCATATTATTATTTTTTTCCCAAATTTATAATTTTTTTTCAACTACATTTTTTTTCTTCATCTGATTTTATTTCATATATCCATTTGTGTTGGATATTTCTCCTTCAGGTTTATTTATTATTATGCATGGTATACTCTTGTTATGTTTTAATGACAAATTCTCAGTGCCGAAATGAAAAGTTGGATTTGTAAGTCATGCGACAATACCCAGCCTTGACCCTCTTCTATTTCAGTGACTTAAGTCAGAGGTCATTAACATGGCCCCATGTTCGTCTCAAAAATGCAGTAAGTTCTAAGTTTAGAACATCAACGTCGGGTACGAGGGGTGAGGACTTGCACGTGTCTTGAAAGACTGTAGATTAACGGATTGATATACTTGTACAAACAAGAACTGGGAATGAAATTGCATTATCTATTGTAATCTCAGCTGCTTTACAAGCACAAAAATGAAAGTTATAGTTTTTAAATTTTCAAATTTGAGTAAAATTTAAAGATTTAATGTTTCTGTAAAAGATATCATTCCTAAAACTCATCATTTGTAAAGTTTAATTTTGTGACATTTTTGATCCCATTTCGCACTGGGAAAAATTAAGACTAAAAAGAATAATATAGTATTAAGCACATTATAATAGGAGCCTTTTTTATTAATACTAAAAATTGTGGTTAAAAAAAAAGAATGGAATTATTGGTCCAAAACATAAAATAAGATACCAGGTCCTTGTTTAACTGAGATACTTCTGAAATATACTTTTTTTTCCCCTTTCTGATAAGGCCTATTTGTCGAAACATTCTCTGATTGCTGTTGAAATGAAATTAAACACGAAGCTGTTTTATTTCATTTCTTTCCTATTTCAATTCTCATTTATGATTGGATCTTAATTCCGAATCTAACTTAATAATATTAGCATAATCACTTCGATTTTGTTCTTTGGTTAATATAAGTAAACGTCGTCTATTCAGTGAAGTATTTCATATTTCGGAATGTAAATCAAAACAGCACAAGTCACATTCACTTTCATGTTCCGCATCAGTATGCCTATCTTCGTTTACGTGGTCAGCATATTTTTAATATTTTTTAAATACTTTAATGGGGATAATCAGAGTGAAATAAGGTTCCTTCATTTATTTATGAGTATTTTACTATTATATTATATTATATTTTACTATTGCCAGCCTGGTTGACCGAGTGGTTAGCGTATCCGCTCTCCAGCCAAAAGGCTGCGGGTTCGAATCCCGCCCTTGGGCTTGGATGTTTGTGATTGTCCCTGAAAATACTAGTGGGAGTGGTGGGCGGTAGATGGCGTTGGTGTAGTTGTGGTTCATTGTAGCTGGAGAGTTATAGAGTAGGTGCCCTCCCTCGATGAGTCTTTGGACTCCTTGGAGCTGTCAAGTAATAATAATAAACATTTCCAAAATGGAGAAAGACGTCATAGTATTGGTTGCTTCAGCCATAAATGAAAAACAACAACATCAGTTTCAAGGAGCGCCACGTTATTTCGCTCCTTGAAACTGAGCAAAACAACGTGTCGCTCAGTTTCAAGGAGTCTGTTGAAAAAAAAAAAAAAAAAAAGTTTGTTTGCTCAGTTTGTTGTTTCCACGTCAACAGAATGTGAAAAGAAATTGAAAATAAAATCTCAAAAAAATATCATGATGTGAAAATCCGTAGCACGGCATTTGTTTTAGGTGTCCAAATACTATTATCTTTGATCTTTACTCTCTCACAATTTTATCTAGCTATTTAAGAACTAACATCTGAAAGTCACCGTTAAGTGGCTGGTTTTATCTTATTCGTACACATGTCACCAGTATCGTTATAGCCTCTGCGGCACATTCAAATAATGGCTTGATATTCTTTACAAATATTTTCAACTTTTACTATTATACATACATAAGACTACTTTGATTAACTTTTTTTCCCATTAACATTAACGTAGACGAACTGTAAAATTACCACTATCTTTATTGGTTAGTGGCATTTATGAAACTGTAGCGCAAAGTCTTTGTCCTCCCTTTGAGAGTCAAGGAAGTCCTATCTGATTCTATTCAAAGAATGCGTGATTAAGAGTGATATAACTGAGCTGATACATTTTCGGTCTCATAGGATAAAAATCTGAGACCTTTAAAATTTTGTGAATCAGTCTTTTGCAATTTGGCTGCAGCAGCTGTCCTGTTAACTATCCTTTGAATTTACTTTTTTCCCTATTCCATGGATATTCATTGCATGCAAACAGATGCTTACGAGAATAAAGTAAAAGCAATTCCAATCCTCGTTATGCTAAGGAGGAAAAAAGAAAAAAAAAAGCTGGATTTTATTAGCTGAAATCTTTTCAACATACTGGGAAGTCACTTTATCTCATGATTTTCCAGTGTTCTGGCTGCAATCCCCTGCATGTAGCCAAAGCGGTTTACACAAGTGACCCACTTCAAGCTAAAATCTATTTCCATCTGACTTGACGTTTAAATTGATGACCAGCTGCTGTGTTTACGTCCCAGAGAGTTCTTAATTCCATTAACTAATGTCAAAACACACAACTCTCTGTGCACTCACACGACAGAGCACATTTCAGTAATCGTCCGACCGGTTTGCCTATATCTCAGAGACCAAAGCGAGTCGTTCTTCTGCTCAGGATTTGATGGAAACAAATAGTTCTGTCTTGCTGTATATACATAAATAACGGTGTGTTTCTACTCAGGTCTAGTCCCTAGAGAATGCAGTCTTTACCGCTAACATAGGAAGACAGTGACTAAAATATATAACCGTGGAAGGCAACCAGCTATGCGAGCAGTAACAGAGGAAATGCCTGCAGGTTACTTAGAGGTCGCTAGTGATGCACCTGCTGCTAGAGACGAACAGACGCTGATATCTGATCTCACCGTTTACTTTGCCAAACTTTCCCTTCTCTTTGTCGTTGTTTTATGGGGTGTTTTAAGGTCCGGACAAGGACAAATATGACTTCATCTATTACGTTTTTTTAACGACATCAAGGGACTTGTAGATAGATGAAGAAACCGGTTACCTTAGCACAGGGAAATTCGTCATTGGGACCTTTCTAATAACGTAATAATAAAACGAAATGATAATTTTCAGTGGACTCATTAAGCCTTATCTGTGCATCAAGTATTTCCTTATCGAGTCTCAAAGAATGAATCACACTTAGAATTTACACGAAACTTGTTTGCCTTGTAAAAACTGTGTATAATTCACTTTAATGGCTCGAGTCAGAAAATTTATATGATTTAAGTAAATTACAATCTTTTCTGTATGATCATTGTGTAAACTGTCCATTATGATTATGGTGTGTCATACCTTGTGGTGAGTGTTTAGCTTTACTTATAATAAAAGCTAGCTTGGATTAGGCTCATATAGGAAAGACTAAAATACATTTATCACCAACCAGTAACTTTCTTGTGCAAGGTACTCACCTGTGGTTTTAATTACTCCCTGGTGATATCAGACAATCTCACAATAAACTACCTTTTAGACAACCTACTTTTTACCAATTAACACTGGTTAATAGCTCTACCACACTGTAATGTTACGTACATTTCCTTCCCCATTCCTTGATATGTGCTATTTAGTAGCGAAAAATACGGATAATATCGATAATGTAAGCATCATCACATTGGCCAATTTGGTTCTTAATAACTGCAGCTGCATTTTATGGCTAACTTCATTTTAATTTCTGATTTTATTATACTGAGACTCACATTCCTTAGTTAACAGATGTACAGACAAGAAATTCGGTCGGCATCTTTACTGACTAACTCTTATACAGTTGCTGCATAGTTTATGTAGGAAGAACTCAAACTTATAAGAATCATTTGCATTCACGAAATTCCATGCTAATATTTAATACGAATTTCTGAGATATTTCAATGACGACGATATAATACTTATAGTTTAGTCACGTGTTTCTATAACTCAACCTGCCTCGGCTTTACATCGAACTCCTATAGGTTGATACCATTAGCCTTTCAGAGTGTAAGCCAATGGACTTTGCATTCATTGCAAGTAAAAATATTCAGATCAAATTCCAAGTGGAGCGAATACAGCACAACCAAATGTTAATTCTAGCACGCGCACAACAATGGACTTAATTGTAAGCCATACAATCACATTGAAAGAAATATTCTTGGTTTCATAATGATCAATGTACGTTGAATATAAACTATACAACTGAGTGTGTCGATTTACTGAAGTTAAAATATGGTTTTAGAATGCAAATACTGTGCATTTCTTCACTTATGTGGACTTTAGATAGAATTGAAATGTGGTTCAAAGTTAAAATGACAAAGAACTGTTACCAATCGTCTTTCTTCTATTGCTGATGATAAATAAAGGATACCTTTTTTTATCTTAAGTAACAAGTGTATACGTGCCCTAGCAACAACGGGGTTAGTAAGGAAGCTCGTCTGTATTGAATTTATTATTAATGTTTAGCACGATAATCCTCTTACATTTTCCTTTTAACTTTGTTTGCTGGGACAAAATGTGTCTTGAACTTCGAAAAACAATTTCAAAATTCTACCTAACGCTTAGCTACACGTTTTTATTCAAAAAATTTCCATTGGTGGATTTATTTATTTATTATTATTATTTATTAATGAAGATTAAAAACCAAAGAGAAATCTCACATGAAAACATATTAAAGTCTCCCATAAGGGAATTAGTAAAGTCGAGACTAAAGACAACTGCGATAGTCAGATAAACACTCAGAGGTTTATTCACGTGCATGTATCCACCCCAGCCAAATCAATATTCTTGGCCACCCGCTTAACTCGATCTGCAAACACAAATTACCAAAAGGGAACTGCTTACCTTCTTTATTTCTTGTTGCAGGCGAAGTCTTATCGGCTTCCGGCGCGGCTGCCGGCGGAGGTACGGCGGAAACTACCTGGCTGACGATTACCACAATGGGTAACACCGAGGTAAGCAAGTGTCTCGTTGCAACACCTGCCGTCACAGAGGTGCGAAGAAAACGCGATGTCCACCAGTTCGTCTGCATTATCCTTACAAATGTGACGACCTCCCCTCGCTATCCGGCCGAGATGGCAACAACAGACTTAGTTCAAAGTACACCATTTGTGTAGTTAGGCCAGCTGATGATATTCGCTGTACCTAGCCCCGTGTGTTGTTTGCTACTCTCCTCGTGCTCCCAGCCTAACCCCACCGTGAGTCATCGCGCTCTGCCTGTCCGCTTGCGTTGCTTTAGCTAAACTCGCCGGGGGTCGCGTCCTTACACGACTACTCTCGAACTCAGAAGTGTCTCGAGTGCTTGTAGATGTCAGACTGCGTGGATCTGTTCGGCAACAGACTGCGTGAAGGAACCGCTTTCGTTTGGCACTTGCGCGGGTGGAATCATGTGAACAACACTTTTTTTCCCTTCATTCTCTTTCTTTCTCTTCCGTAGGGTTAGTAATGAGAACAGTAAAACGTTCAGCTATGCGTGACTGCCCCTGGTTGGTAATCACCTGTGTCTCGAAGGAAATGAAAAGTTTGTGTTGCCGCTGCAAGCAACGGAAAAGTGCTCAACTAAAAGAACTTCTTAACAGTTAATTGAACTCCGATATGAACTTGTCATTGACCTGCATGCTTTTACTTGCTGTAAACCCAAACAACAGACGTCTGCACAGTAATTTATGTTCAAACAGATACAAAAAGAGCTGAATTGTGATTTGCTGTTACTCGTTGTACAGGAAAAATATCGATGTTAAGATTTTACTCCGCGGAAAGAAATAGTCCAACATATTTACGACAATAACTTTTTCAATAATTAAATTTTCAGTGTTTCAATGTGTTTTCAAACAAAGTCTTATCTTGTATTAACACATTAGTATTATATTACCGTTTCGAACCTTAAGAGACCTAATCATGCGAACTGGAACATTTTTACTTCTATATTACTCGCGCTAAGGAATGAAATAACTTTAACTCAAACCTCGGCATAGGTAGAATTAGAAATTTATGTTTAGCGTGTGCAGGTCTAGTATGTTCCTAAAATGAATGCTGCACTCTCCCCATTGTCCAATTATTCTTTTAAAATTACTATATTTATTTCGGGGCAACACCCTAAAACAGACCTCATTACAGTGGGTCTCCTTTGTCATTTCCTCATGCTAAATGGACTGGAGCACGTTTGCTTTATAGTGTAGGGGAACTGCTCGTCACTCATGCGCAAG
The DNA here is from genome assembly GCF_054136105.1 of Typopeltis vanoorti. Taxonomy (NCBI): domain Eukaryota; kingdom Metazoa; phylum Arthropoda; class Arachnida; order Uropygi; family Thelyphonidae; genus Typopeltis; species Typopeltis vanoorti. Next base: position 170,839,409 of record NC_143549.1, on the reverse strand, counting down.
ATTTTCTGTTCAACAAATGTTTTAGTGAAAGGACTCCGGTAACAATCCACTTAAAAGTTAATGAATGCATTCAATAATGGGTTGCTTATTGTGGTGTTTTATCCATTGTTGAGAGCATAAAGTTCAGGCCTGTTATTATGAAATGATTTTATTTCTCCTTCGAAATCTACATTATTTATACGAAATAAATCCTTTATAAAAATTGTTGCAGCACAACAAAAATTAAAAATCAATAATAATTTGTAAACTAGTATATCAGTAACTTGTTATATATATATTTATCTTACACACGAGAGGTACAAGAACCCATAGCACATCCAGGTGAGGGTTGAGAAAGAAGAAACCTATTGACATTGTTCTTAAAGAGCTGTTGGGAAACATCATAGGGAAGGCTGTTCCAGAGGACAGAGGTAAATGGAATAAATGAGGAAGAGAGGAATCAGTTTCGATGAGCCTGCAGTTGTACTGCAAACGGGTGTTAGACAGCAGCTGCTCTTGTTTTAAAAGGAGCAAGTGAAGGAATGGTGTTGGCATTAGTTGAAGATGATCTTGATGTAAGGGATATCTAGGAACTACATGGTTTTGAAAGGAGAATGATGACTGAATAATGCTATCGATAGGATTTGTAATGATTGAGAGAAGGCCATTTATGTATAATAGAAAGAGGGTAGGGGTGACAAAGCTCGAAGAGAAGGCGCAGCAATAATTATTTTAATAAACGTGTTTTTTTTCCTTATTTATTAAGGTTTTTTCCCCCACAAATGTTTTATTTCCTCTAAGTAGTCAATTATTGCTTTCGTTTCGACAAATGTTTTACTTATCTCAGTTCTTTTACCAACATTAGGCGTAGTATATATTTAACTATTATTTAGTGATATTTATTAATCATTAATTAGGCATACAGAAAAGAGCAAAATCGTTCATTGAAGTAATACTCCAATTTTCAATAGAGTAAAGGTATTAATTTCACGAACACATCTTGTCTGTGGAATAAGATCCCCTTTGTAAACGGGACATACAATTAACAGACAGATGTAGACTTAACTCGTGAAGGCTAAACTGCCTCAAGATTTGTCTAACGCAGTAATTATACCCAAAGATAGGTACCCCTGACATTGGACGTGCGTTACTCGGAGCGACAATTTAGTCAATTCTTCATCTCAGATTTATGAACAGTCACGTCCAGAGCAGTAGCTATAAAACATATTTGGCCACTGCGGTTCGCTGTTAATCTTCTTTTAATGGCCGGGTTGAAGAGAGTAGATGATGAGGACGATGAGGTTGATCCCTCTCCCGCCCACGTTTCATTCAGAATTCATAGCAGCAGAAGAATGACCTGAGGATTACTTGGGAAAAGACAATATGCTGCAGTATATCTTGAAGTCAGTTCAGTGTAATATCCTCGGCATATTTACGTTGTTATCTAATTTTGTACACTCCAAGATTGTCATATGGACTATCCTGCACTTCCAAGAGAAAGAAGTGTTTCACTGTGAGCTGTTGGAATGGTTTGAGGATCGGAACTATGAATATCGATAAGCATCGTATCGTCATACTCCCCTGATTTTAATCCTTCATTAGAATGACAAACTTTTTTTTTCAATAGCACTCCCCCTTGCAAAATGTTCTTAATATTTAGAACTTATCTCTTTCATAAGTGTAAATATAATAATGCATTAATCACCGAATAATATTGAATAAATAAATTTATAATTATAATAGACTATTTATTGAAGATATAATAAATTCTTTTTATGCCGTTGTATAATATTGGAGCGTTGCATTCCTTACGCTCGATCAGATTTTGGAAGAATACATTCAATGTTTTTTTAAAACGCCGAGATGTATCTTATTTCTGTATTACAATCATCTGATTGTGGGATTGTGCGACATGTTGTAGTGTTAACATATCACAATTAGGTTACTGGATAACTTGAATGGATGATGCCATTTTGTCTGACTATGAGTTCAATTTCTTACTGACTACTTCGCCCAGTGGTGTCGCTTTATGAACAATTTCTAAGCTTTAGGAAAGAATATTGGAACTGCTAAAACGAAATTTGCAGCTTTAACCGTAACACTATCTATCTATCTCTCCCTTCCATCTGATTAAGACGGGTTGGGTCTCCTCCTAATGAGGAGTCACGGCGAAATAATGCAGTCGGCACGCCACACTTCTGATGCATCCCTATTGGAGGTGTTTATGATTGTAGTTCAAACCGGTCCTGTGTGTTCACAGGACCGGTTTGTCTGCTTACGGGATTTAAAAAACCCAGCTGAACTTGGGGAAAAAAACCCTACTGCTCTCGTCCAAGATCGGTTAACTTGGCTATGGCTGAGGTAGATCCTTGAGCTCCTCACGTCTGCGACGGGAATCGAACCTAGGACACTCCTTCCCCAGGCATATGGTTGCGAAGCGCACAGCCACTAGGCTAGCCGCAATACACTATATTTAGAAATAATATTATTGCGTATATAGCAGTGTGCTTCCAAACACATCGGAAACTATGTGGAAATGAATGGTAGATGGTTGCATTAACAGATTACTTCCTCATTATCAATTCTCTGATGAAATCATTAAAGGGTGATACTCGCTCTCACATTCGCAGAAGAATATTGGCGGTGAAAGAATGGCATTCTGCGCATTGGGAACCTTATTTACCAACCATAAAGCAGACGGACTATCTTTCTATTTTGTAAGAAAAATGCTTTCGTCTTCTCTTTTTTCTCTCATCCTTAAATATTGAAGATTTACCAATTTGGAAAGCAGTATAGTGATTCTCCCCTGTCCCCTAAATCTTTTCTTTGATCAATTGTCTGCACTGTGATTAGTCAGCTGGTCTATTCTCCCAGGTCATAACCGTTGCGTGCCATGCTGAGCACCATTTTCTGGCTCTAAGGCAGATCTAGCTAACCCAGATTGATGATAGGCATCGGCAGGACATATCAACATCGGAAACAACAACTTTTGATATTTTATCATTCGAATGGTTCTCTACACACGTGCAGTGTGTATTGTGAGCTGTACTTACAAGCTGCATCGATAGGGTGCTCTATTCATTCATCCAGTGTCCTGCATTATCATGACTGATGGGATAAGAATAAAGGAGAGAAGAAGAGAGTCTTCAGAATCCGTGTAAGATCTTCAAAAATGCGAAAGAAAAGCGACAAAGGAAGAGGCACGTGCAGATATGAAGACAGATATGACGAACTACGATATCTGAGAATGTGACTTTTTTTCTTTTTTTCTTTTTTTACTCTTTAAATAAGTCGGGAATATGGTTTCTATTCCTTTCATAGGTATTCAAGTTTTGCTTTATGTGCAAGTGTGTGTATGATGCACTTCGATTAGATGTTGTCTACGCACAACTGCATTATAAAAGAGAAAAACTCGCTGAACACATCTGCCTTGCATTGTGCAGATCAGGAGATTTTTTTTTAGCTGCAAAACATAGTCAATGAAAGCAGCGTAATAGTAGTTACATATATGACCACTGATTTTGAACGACATGGAAAGATATAGCACACTATACTTATTATCCTGAAAAGGTGGAGAGATGGAAAAGAATAATTATTATCCAGCACATATGCAAATAATACTGAAAAAGAGCATCGCACTATACAGGTAGCATACATTAAAGGAGCATATACACTAGAAATCAAACCAGTAGTCCAGAATAAAATAATAATAATAATTTTTAGAATATGAACTTTTTTTGAGAGAGGAGCGTAACTCTATTCCGTACACTGTTTAGTACCAAAAGCAAAACATCGAGCCTCGTACAGACTGCAAAAGAACTTACTAAAAGAAATAGCATTCAAGTGCAAGAAGAAAAAAAAAAAACACGTAGTGGAATAATCGCGGCTGGAACCTTAAAGACGTGAACTGTTCGTCCATTTGGTTCGTGTCTCCAGTGATCTCTCACCTGTACACAGCTTGAAATAGCAACAATACACCTTGCTGTTATTCAGTCACGAGAATAATTGCCATACAAACGTATACATGATTGGACATCAAGACGATACCTACTGATGCAACTTTTTTTGGGAAATTTTCCGTACATCGATTCGGGTAATGTCACCCTTGTAATTATAATTGTGACAGATGGTGATCCGTGACTAGCGAGGAGATTGTCTGCAATCATTTCCCGCTATCACGAACAAGAAATTATTAGTTAAGTGAGTACTTCGTGGTTCCAAGATGGATGTTTAGTGACAGTAATTGGATTGTTTTTCTTCATTTTCTGCACTTTGGAATACTTCCAAACAATACCTCATTTTTAGAGAAGACTTTTTGACTTAATTCTTAAATTTGTAATCATTCCGATGAAGAATCGCTCTTAATAGAAACATTTCCAAGTTGTCTTATACCGCGCTTTTTTTTTTCTTTTTTGTTTTTTCGCTGTCAAAGTGTCATTGTTGCAGAGCGAGAAATATTTCTTATTCATGAAATATATCTGGTAATTTCAGAAGAGCGGATAGTTTTGAGGTAAAGATAAAAAAAAAAAATGCTAAACGGATGCCATTCAAACAGCCATTGACATGATCAAATATCCTATATTACAGAAGAAAAAAATTTTCTTTGTTTGAAAATGTAAAAAAAAAATTCAAAGAAAAAATGTATCGATATTATCCCATACAAAGTTAAACGACTAGAAACTCGTCGCGCGCCACATTCAAAACTCGAACTCATAACATTTTGATCAATGTTATGAGTTCGAGTCTAGTCTCGAATGCAAGACTAGACTCGAACATTTTGATCAATGCAAGTCTAGTCTTCTGTTGTCATAGAAAACACAATCACAACATCACATCAGTTTTATGATGTTAAAAAATTATTAAACTATTTTATTTTATTTTTTATTTTTTTGAAACTCCCACCCCCTACCCACAAGAGACTATAAACGTATCATAGATTTACTTTTCGGTGGGCTAAAGGTTAGATGATATTGAAACCCTGATCTAGGGAACAACATAAAACTTTTTTCAATCCAGTTCAGGCCTTCAGTAAGCACGACACCGTGCCACACGGAGTAACGAAATTCATTTCCTGTCTAAAGACATTCAAAAGCATTTATGCTTCCTTGATATTCGAACCGAAGACTTATTGGTTGAAGAAAGAAGAAGGGAGCCGTATCCTCTCACCAACCCAGTTGGCAAATTCTATAAAGGTAAAGATTTCAAAGAGATACACACATTAAAAGTCAGTATAAAAATGGAAACGATCCATTATTGAGATAATATGATTGCAATATTATTCAGTAGCATTGGTATATGAAAATTATATAGAATGTATTTTTATTCTATTCAGAATAATGATATTTTTCTATATTATTTTCTATGGTAAATATTGCAATATTTGATCTAGTCATAACGAAGACTTATACCAAAATAATGCTATCATAAACAATGCAGATCATGCAAAACTACCTTCTTTATAAAAGGTTTATTTTTTTATGTAATTATATTTTATTTTAAGAAATTTAAAATACTCAAACATAAATAACATTGTTTTAATATACTTTTACGGATATTTATTTCGCAAAATGAAACTGCTGTGGGATGCACTTTAAACCTAAACATGCTCTAGACTAAGCATCAAAAAGGATAAAGCTTTCTTTAATTAAACTGTAATAATTTGGTATTTTAAAGCATTAATCTAAGATCTATTGGAAGAAAAAACTCTCATTGCTTGCTTAATAGTATAAAAAATAATAAAGATATGTGAAAATTACCTCAGATAATAAAAGAAATGTTTCGCAATAGTACTTTTGAGCTTTATTACAACACTGAATATGTAGTTGCTTTTGATTTCTGTAAAGCAATATTTCTCAAACTTCAGATATCCGGTACCCCTTCTAAAATTTTCATTATTATCAAGTATCCCCTTATCAAAATAATAAATAAATAAAGTATATTTCATTGTAAATGTCTATTTTATTTGAATTTCTATGTTCATGTAAACAAAAAATAGGATTTATTTTTAATAGAACAAAATTTGGAATAGGTCCTCTTCATTTCCTGTCCATGAAAATACACATTTCAAGTAATTCATTATAATACTTACGAAGATTTTTCATCTTCTTCCCAATTGATTCTCTAGAGATGTCAGACGACACACTGTTATCAATTTCATTTGATCCAGATACAATATCAACGTTTTCTTGTTGCTTACAGCTACTTGTATTTGCTATATTGCTCTCTTTTGGATTTTATAAATCCACTCTTTAACCAGTGATTTATATTTAAGAATTTGAAAGCTAAAAAAAAAAATTACCGTATTTATTCGAATATAACTCGCACTTTTTTTTCCAAAATTAAAGCTAAAAAATCGTAGTGCGAGATATATGCGGGGATTTTCGGAAACTAAAGTTTTCAGAAAAAAACTGAAAATAGTGTGACTTACCAAGAAGCTCCTATTCGCCATCACTACTTTTGACATCGAGAGCGGTTTCCTTGTGTGCATCGTCAAAGTCATCCACCCAAATAGCTTCATCTCCTTTCCCATTATTTCAAGCAAAAATTACCAGTAATTTACAAGACTTGAGATACGTAATGAACAATTCTTCACAAATGACTAATGAGAAATAAAAGCAGAGCGCGAAACAGACGGCAATGGTAGGCCAGTAGAGATAGAGCAGCTACGAAGAAGTGCATATGATTGGCGCGATATTAACAAAAGATCGCGCGAACCAAAGACAAGGGCAAGCCAACAATTGAAATGCTAATTCTCTTCAACCGAATTCCATAATGTCTGAAACACATTCACTTTATATTTCTTAGTTTTAACACGTTCACGACAGGGTGGTGTCAAGCAAAACCATATGTTGCCTGTGCAACATATGTTTTATCTTGGGTCTATACAGCAGTTTCTGTTGGAGGTGAAGATGTGATGCATTAGTTAGTGCCGTTTTTATTCCAGTTGTCTCTAATTGCATTATTTGTAGAGAAATATATTACAAAGACTGCAAATGTCTCTGTACCTTATTCAGTAATACAAGAAAACTACTTTTTTTTCCCTTGCGTCTTCAGTATAGTGACGCTATTGGGGAGGGCGTGTTGTTTACCGCAGGGAGCGAGTCACTATCGCCAGGACGTGAAAGTCGTGGCGATAGTAACTCGCAATTTGAGTAGGAGAATTCATACATAATATATAATTTTTTGAGAAATATGTACTTTAAAATAATTCTTTTTTTTTCTTAATAATGATTCCATGCGTTAATGATGCATAGCCGAAAATTGCCACGTAGCCCCTGAAGACCTTTCGCTTACCCCTGGGGTATACGCGTACCACACTTTGAGAAACACTGCTGTAGAGTGTAACATATAAACTGCAAAATATAAGTATTATTTCTGGGAAATTCCCATGTTACTGCTCCTTTTAAAAATTATTATTTTTAGAGCTATTTTTGCCAGTTTTAGTTTAGGAGTGTCCCTTATTTTAAATACATTGACTTTTTACTCAAGAATTCATAGGGTATTATAAGTGTATTTTAAGGGTAAATATATGCAGACTAATAGAGGAAGAAATTTTGCACATACCTTGTTTGGATGCTAGGATGTCTTCCATCTCCATACTTCTGCTGTTTAGGCTGTTGAAGGGGGGGGGGTTAGAAAACGTGGGGGATGTTTGAGGCAAGGTGGGAAGATTAATTAGAAAACCCCGGGTTTTTTTAAAATAATATATATTATTATATTTAAGGGCACTACTTTGGGGAAGGAGAAGGGGTTTATGGAAAACAGTGGCGGGGTCGAGCGTTAACGGGGTGCGAGCCGTTTCGATCGTGTTATCGTCAGCGGAACATTTCGAGATAAGTTTGCATGGGGGTTCGCTGCAACATATAATTTGTATAATTTCAAATTCTTTTTTCGAATAATTTTCATACGTGTGGAAGTTCTAATTAACTGACATCTAAAATCGTGTTTGAAGAATATTGGAATGATGCGTCCAGGCAGTATTGCTGTGACTGATTCATTGGTAGAGAATACCTAAAAATTAATAAACCAGTGCACTATTCGAATTCATTAAGCAATAATTAAGTATGCCTGTACAGTTTCATGGAGGGAAGGGGATTCATTTATTTCTTTATTTCTTGGTAGATTTTTTTTCGGAAAAACGTTCTCTATTTTTGATTTCACAAATTAATCAAAAAATTACGGATTGTTTCCTTCTACATTAAAAAATATATATTTGATAATGAGATTCGATACTAGTCGGCCTACGTAATCTTCGACAGCTGTTCAAGTAGATTATTCATGATGTTTAAATTTTCTGTTCTTCAATTTAAAAAGTACTGACTTGAATTTAAAAAGTTTACTGACTTAAAAAGTAAACAGCATTTGATTTTGTTAGTTTTTGAATTAAGAAAAACAGCACAGTGTGTAATGATATCTGTCAATTGAATTTACCAGTTTCAATACGTCTATCGCAGATGCAGTTTTTAAAGTGTTTCATCATATCTCATCTTTCAACACATCCAAAAAGGACATCATGTATTCTACCAATACTAAAACTCACACTGAGACATTCCTTTCTTTTCATGCCTACTTATGTCTTGCCTTAGGATTAACCATTTCGGTAATAAGATTACTACAGGAAATGTATTACACCTTTAATCTTAAGCGAAGGCCTCGAAGCACGTTCTCTACAATTGTTCCCTTTATTATTCATAGGACAATCTCTTCTTAATATTTTCAAAAAAAACAAAAAAAACTTACGTATTTCTTGATACAAAATTCATATGTGCAACGATAAAACTTATTTTTGTCGAACGCATGCAAATCCTCTTTCCATTTGTCCAACTCTCAAAGCTAAATTTTATATTCAATGTATATGGAAATCATCATTCCCAAAATAGGAACACTTTTAAATCCTTTTTTTCCGATTACAAACAAACATTTATTGTTTTTATAGGCAGAGCGCATTTTTGCATATTGATATATATATAAAACTTTCATTTGTGATGAACTATTTCCAATAATTGTGTTTGTGTCCCCCGGCACTCTTTCAAATAGATGGATATGGAACATACCATTAATAATAATAATAAAAAAAATAATAATATTGTAGAATTTGAAATTAAAAAAAAAATCATTTTCTAAAATGTAGCTTTTCTTACTCCAATACATCAATATTTCATTGGAATGGAAAAACATTGGGAAATTTCTGGAAATTATCATCGAGGGAAAGATTTTACGTCATTATGCAAAATACTGAGGGACTATAAAAGAACGAAAAACAGTCATTTCTTTGTAATCATTCCTTAGGAAATCACCCTGGAGAAATTTGACTTTACAACGATTATTTTAAAACAAATATCGAACTTGATAACTTTCCATTCTATTAATCATAAACAGAAACCGTTCATCTTTTCTGAATAAAATATGAATATATATTATTTTCTTAAAAATAATATATATTATTTTAAAATGCTTTCTAATTACTTAAACACTGCCTTTATATAATATAAAATCGTTGTTTTTTTCCTACAAAAAAAAAAAATCGACGACAGAATATTTCCACGAAACTACACACACACACACACACACACACACACACAGACAAATAAATAAATAATTTCCAATATGTACTGGTACAGTGCATGACGTTAAAGATCGCTTAATCCTAATCGTTGAGTTCTCATTTCTCGGAAATTACCCTTGGCCTGATTTCGTGTCAATGTCCGGAAATTCTTCATTGTCCTATCATAAGATTTCTCCCTTTGTTTACAAATCATGTATAATCTTATTGGCAGAGTGTCACATGACTAGAAAGGAAGCGAAGACTTCACGGATAACAATATCCAGGGTAGCACACGCCCGCGCGCGCACACCACACACACACACACACACGCACACACACGCACACATTAAATCTCGTTATGTTTGGACACTCCATACAAAGACCTTTGGAAATAAAAGTTTCGCGGAAATATTCTGTCGTCGAAACCTGTGTTAAATAACGAAACCTGTGGTGCGATCATAATTAAAAGAAACACACGTATTAACCACAGTGAAAATTATTTAATTGTAAATATTTCATCCTAAGTATCTTAGGACATCATCAGTACAGTAGTTTAAAACAATAATAGGAATAACATACAGTTAGGGCGCAAGATTACAATAGAATCTCATTAAACGTGCGTAACATGTTACAAAAAAAATAATAATAAATAATAATAATAATAATAATTATTATTATTTAACACAATTTTGTATGACAATTTCCCATACTTTAGGAATAGTAAGAACGTCGTTGCGCTTTAAGTTTGGTCTGTGTAGTAGGGATTCAGAACTTTCTTTGTATAAAAGTTCATGTTTATATAAAGATCTATGTACAAGTTTAGACTTTTCCCAATGGATCCTATGGTTTGGATTTTCAATTCCGTGTTGAGAGAGGCCAGATTTTTGCGGTTTAAAAGGACGAATGTGGTCTTGATGTTCCGAGATGCGTTTCTGAACAGACCTACCTGTCTGTCCAAAGTAAGACAGTTTGCATGAGCATGGAATTTCATAAACGCCAGGCAACATCAAAGGTGAGAGGTTGTCCTTAGGAGACGGTAACAAATTGTGAATTTGGTTGATAGGTTTGTAAGAAGTGGCAAAATTGTATTTCTTCATAATTTTAGAAAGACGTTCGGAGATGCCTTCGACGTAAGGTATGGGAATCCTATGGACTTCTTCCTGTCTGGTTTGATGTGTGGAGAAGTGACTGATGATTTTTTGAGTTGTTTTCGGATTATCCATTTAAGATGGCTGTATTTTTGATTACTTCTAATTCCTGGTTTAAAGATTCTTCAGAGGAGCAGAATTTGTGTGCTCTGGAAACTAGTGATTTGATAATGCCGGATTTCTGAGATGGATGATGAGCGGAAGAATTGTGAGACCTGAGAATGTAGGTTTGCTGAAAACAGACGTGGCGATGGAACCGTCTTCTTTTCTTTGGATATGTAAATCCAAAAAGGAGATACCCTGTGGAGATTCTTTTTCTAACGTAAAGTTGATGCGATGATCAAGAAGGTTAATTTTATCTAGAAACTGTTGTAATTCATGTTCGGGATGATCCCAGACTGCAAATACGTCGTCGACATATCTTAACCAAATTTTTGGTTTGGGTTCAAAAGTGAATATTTTTTCTTCAAGGTGTTCTAGAAACAAATTTGTTAGGTTTGGTGATAAAGGAGATCCCATTGCTGATGATTGATTGATTGACATTGATGATGTCCTAAGATACTTAGGATGAAATATTTACAATTAAATAATTTTCACTGTGGTTAATACGTGTGTTTTCAGTAGTAGAGGAAGTGTTTTGTGTGGAATCTTTTCTCTCTTTCAGAGGGATAAATCAGCCTCGGACTCATGTAATTGAGAAGAATTGCCTGATATCAGTTTAGTTTTCATTCGTCTGCTTCCACTATAACTCATCTTAGCCTCTGCAATCGTTTTGAAAAGTTTTTCGAACGAAAGGGACGATTTTTTAAACTGTTCGAAATAGGAGAAAAGATAAATGTGACAGTTTAAATAATTCAACATATTTCCTTTTCTAAACCTAATTGGAAAATGAAATTAGTGCAGATTTCTAAATCTGCACTAATTTTACTTTCCATTTGGGTTTACGAAATGAAATTAAAAATCTATTTGAACTAATTTCATTTTCTAAATATAGAAAATTAAATAGTTCAGCAGATGACCAAGGTTTATAGATGAAGTAGGAGGAGATCCTGTACCAACTTTAATTAGATATTAACGTGCGTAAAATAAGAGCTCTCTCTCTCTCTCTCTCTCTCTCTCTCTCTCTCTCAATGTTCTCAAATGCCAGGGGCTTAAGAAAGGGGAATATTCAACGCCATAATACGATATTCAAATAATATTGTTCTTCGCAGATGATAGATGTTAACAGGTGTAATGAAAAAGATTGATTAAATTTATTTCTAAGATTTCGGATTTAACATTTTGAGTTATCAGAAATAGCGATAATGTCCGAAAAACAGCAACAACATTCATTCTGCGCATTTCTCCTAATAGTAGGATAAGTCATAATGTAATAAATCTTAATGTAATCCTCACATCGTAATTTCGTTTCATACGTGACAGTCAGTAATAAAAAAAGCGGACTTCTTTGAATAAGAATTAAAAAATCCTGTTCAGAGGTGCCGCTTATGCTACTGGGTTTATTAGATCGTTCTTCTTTTTATTCCAGAAGTAAAACTGTTTTTCATTTTTGTTTTTGTATCGATTCCTAAGCACGAGAGGTTGTAAAGCAATAGCACATTTGCGCAGCGTTGGAACAGAGCGCAGGGCATGTGTGTGTGTGTGTGTGTGTGTGTGTGTGTGTGTGTGTGTGTGTGTGTGTGTGTGTGTGTGTGTGTGTGTGTGTGTGTGCGCGCGTGTGTGTGTTTGTGTGTGTGTGTGTGTGTGTGTGTAGAGAGTTGCAAAAGAAACTGGTCTGTATTCCATACTAAGAGCAGTATTATATTCTGTACATTATACTATAGAAGTAGGATGGTAGCAGCGTAGCTGATTTTCGTTAGATTTTAAGTTTTATTTTATTTTTTATTTTTTTGTATTTTTTTTCATAAATGAGTTAAGTATTGCACGATTTAGAAACTTCGTGCACATAATGACAGAGAAAGGATATGAAAATGATTTACAACCTATGGTGGATTTCTCCATGTTTACTTTTCTTTTTGTGGTTGTTCCTTTTTTTTTTTAAAAAAAATGACGATGGGATTCGAACCCACAGTCTGTCGATAGTGAAGCGAAGGGGATAATAAAATAGTTGAAAATCAGTGTACAGTAGTAGTACAGTGGAGGGATAGTGAATCTCAAAAATATTAGAAATGGAGGAAGATATGAGATATGAGCTTTTTAAGTTTTCTCATGTGTTATATTTCGGGTTTTGTCTTCTTCACATCACTGACAACATTGCATAATTGTATACTCAGTGTTTTACAATACTTTCACATGATAACAGGTGCTAGTTAAATTCTTTATAAAAATTTCCCTTTGTAACACGTGACAATAAATTGTTTATAATGCTTACGCATTTGTAGTTAGCAGGCTAACAGTGTCGGATTCGTTACTTGTACATCATGACCACAGACAGCTTTAATGAACACCCTACTGAATTCCATAACCTCAAAATTGCATTTAAAAGTATTTTAGAGGCGTAACTTTAATTAACAGCCTTCATATTTCTATATTCTCCACCTTACTATACGATTCTGGTTTCTAGAATATTGTTTTTGCCATTTTTATTTACGCTAGGAATTCTTGGTGGAACTACTAGAATTATGGCATTTTCCACAACCGTCACATGTAGTTGCGTGCTCTAATTTTGCATCAGCAGTTATGTGTCGCATCCGTTGTTTGCGGAAATTCCTATCGTCTGCTTGGAGCCAAAGGGTTCGGCATCCGTTGTTTCCTGTAATCTCAATGATGTACCTGTCAGCTTTAAACTTCGTTCTAGCAAGTCTTTATTATAAGGGTAATATTTTTATAAAGGCCTGTCTGTATACAGAGAGTTGTAGAAAACAGAAGTGGCTGAATCGATAGACATTTCTCATGTAAAGTATAGCGAAAGTGCAAAGAAATAAAAGGCATGCATTACAGATATGGTAACTTCCGGTAATTTTTTTTTTTTTAAATATTAAAAAAAGGCTTAAACTGCAACTCTTCTGGCATGCCTACATGACTTTCTGTCGATTAGCTCAAAAACCAATGAATGCTAAAATATTTTACGAAATATTTTACCTATAAATTTTACTTATAAATAAATAACTACCAAACCTAAAATATTTTTAGGTTTGGTAGTAGAACCTGATCCTTCCAATTTAAAAATACTTCGTCATTGTCCTTTCAAGAATTCGACCTAATTCTCGCTAGGAGCAAGGATCTTTATCTACGGTTATTATCCTTTCTCCTAGCAGGATTAGTCCTTTAATCCTTAACCTCTCCAAGGTAGTAAATGTGTTTTAGATTACAACCTTTCTTCGATAGAGATCGAAATTTGAAATAAATAACTAAAATATATAACTAAGCAAAATAGGATATTTATGTGTTTTTGGCAATTGTGATTAAAAATGTCTCACAACAGTTTTATCATAATATCATTTTCCTTTTGTATCGAGCTACTGATTTGTACAAATTCGCCAATAGCTATGGATTGACAGTTTCATTTTTATTTTTCCGGCAGTATTTTCTTTTAAAACAAGGTATTTATAAACTATATTTTCTATATTTTAATAATATAGAAAATCATAAAAATATGTCATATTATTTCAAATAAGAAAAAAAAAAAAACTTCTCCATCCAGTAAATTTGTGTGTGTGAGCGTAGTGAGCAGTGGCGACTTGTACTTAAGCACTGCGACAATGCAGCAACCCCAAGGAAAAAATGAAAAAATTAAATTTTGTTTGTGTTTATAAATAATAACAATGCTTACAACATTATATAAATGCAGTACAACATGTTAAAGCTTACAGCTTATGTTTAGACATTGATTGAATAGTTAATAATTGGAATTGTTCGATTAACAATTCCAATTATGCGTTAGATCGCAATGCAAGAAATGCATTGCGATCTAACGCAGTGTCGGAATTATCAGGTTCGGCCAGTTCCGGCTAGACTGGCCGATATTCGTTTGCACTTGTCAGTGCACGTAAGAAGTGAATCTGACATTGCTCGTTGAGCAGTGTCACTACCGATAAATTGAATGATTGCGCTCGTTATTTCTGTGAGATACGAAAATTTTATTATTGGTGTGTGTTCGTGGTGAGGGTGAGATATTGTTGGTAAATCTTATTTTATTCTGTTAAATAACATATAATTATTTACTTATTATAAATACAAGGCTGAATTAAGACGAGTGTCACTGTTGAAAATATTAAAAAAGTTATATTTTCTCAATTATCGTTAAACGAAACAAATGTACTGCGATCTAACTCAGTTTCGGAATGTGGATTTGAAATATAAACTGTTGACTTGGATGATCAGGCAGATGAAGGAAAAGTATCAGAAAATAGTATATAGTGGGTGTGAATCTGTCAGATTTAAGGTGACTATTGGTGAACCCCAGGAAACAGACCTAGGACCCTTGTTGTTCAATCTATACATTAATGATATATACTATGACTCCCAAATCTTAAGGTTGTTTAAGAGACTATGTTTTATAATTTCGTGTGCTCCGATTGTTTTTGAAGGATGAGAAACCGAAGTTCCCGGAAAAGCTGTTAGAATCTCCCTCCCCCACCCACCCCTAATTGTTTGTCTTCTTTGGATATTTTTCATTTTGTAATAAAGAGTTTGAAATTAGCAAAAACGTGATAAAAGTTGTGTTTTTATGTAAGGAACAAGAAGTTTTACAATATTTTGTTCTTTTGAATATACAATATTATGAAACTTACGAAACGTATTACGAAAGTGTACTTTTCTAATTTATATATATATATATATATATATATATATATATATATATATATATATATATATATATATATATATATGTCCCAACTTCGGAACATAATCTAGTAATTGGATAGTGTTCCAAAGTTTTAATAAAAGACAATTTTTTATATATTTAATACCTTTATGTATACTTATACTTTTTTATATATTTAATAATTAAAAATTACCATATGTTTAAAAATTTTAGATTGTCTGTAACAAACTGCAGTGTTAGAGTAAGATTCACAATATAATATTCGTAATTGATTATTACTTTTATTTATTTTTTAATGATCTTTCAAACATTGGAACTGTACGGAATTTTCTCTTAATCAGATCACATAGAAAAGAAGAATATTAACTTCTGTTTTTTCATTGAAATATTAGCCACTACGAGCCAATAATTAAAGCGCTTGTTAAGTGTTCGTTTCTGTTTCTAAAATATACTACGAATATCATGGAACTGTGTTATATTACAAGAGTTGGTTTGCTCAAAGTGAAAACTGTGGCCTTTGACAGTTGTACTGACTGAATGAATACTTTCCAAGGTTTGTAAAATTCAAACCGCTTTCTTTCACTTTACAATTTTGGCAACCGAAGCAATATCATCAGTTCTTGTAGATGAAGCAATTTTAGTATTAATCGTGGGATATCTCAATGATGACACACCTTAACATACAATTTAGCGATTAGATATATTTGGAAAGGTTATAACCGTCGCAATCGTAATCATTCATTCAAAGCAAGGGAAAAATTATTGCATAAACAAAATTTATCTCATTTTTTTATTATGAAATATTTAGACACTATGGTATAAAGATAAAATGAGATAAAACCTGAGATCTAGTTAATAATCAGTAAAATAATCAATGATAAGAACTATGGTTTACATATACTGATTGTACAACTCTGTAAGAGTTGTACAATCAGTAAAATTATACACAAATCGTAACTTGGAGAGAATTATTACGCCTATTATGTCATGAGTCCATCAGCTGACAATGGCAGAAGAATAGCACTGCAAAGGAAAGCCATTGTACTTATATCCAGTTGGATATGAATCCAATTCTCCTGCTTCTGTGAGCAGATTGTAATCGGTCTACGAATGAGAATCATTGATCGGAACAGCCTTTCAAACGTATATTAATGCCATTTTAAACTATACGCAGCAGTTTCATTGATTTACTGGATAGATATCGCTATGCACTGCAACTGTTCGAACGATTCGCCGAGAGAATACATGGGAAGGAAGTGTCAGTAACTTAGTGAATAATTCTGACTGTTTCCCAAGTTGGCAGGTTGGGAGATGCTGGAACCAGGGAACATTGTTGAGGATGCTAAATATGGGAATGGTCATGAATGAATGAATGCTAGTAATTAAACCTCTGCGAGACCAGCGATATGAACAATAAGCGCTGAAGAGATGTAGTCTGATTACATTCCTGTTCATTATCAACCGATTTTAATAAACTTCAGTGTTCACCGCCGTGAAGTGTGTAAATACTTCATCCGCTTTGAAGAGATTGATGAATAGAGGGATTTTATTCATGATACGTGTGAAACTTTCAGTGTTAATAAAATGTGCATTTCCTATCAGTCATTAAGAATAATTCACATACCTTTCAGTTTCTCTTGCCTGAATAAAAATAAAATAAATCGCCAAAATTGTTTTTATTCTTCAAGAGACGTAAGTAGTGCTCTTTTATCCTTAACTAACCTTCAGAAATTGGGAGTGGGAGAAATCTGGTCACCACCCCCTGCCATTACCAGTAGATGGGCTTATGACTCTCAGTTCTGTATAAGGCTCCAGGGGAGAGAGTACATCAGAAAAATGTCGTATTCTCGTGATCCTAAATTGCAACATGAGTTTGAGAGAGAAAACCCCTACCTGTCTCAAAGATCAACAAACTCGAGAACCCACTATTAAATGTCCTAGAAAAAGTTTCCCTAATAGGTGGGGTGGTTTGTTTTGAGCCTATAGGTTCTTTCTTATGGCGGTCTAGCATTATGGTAACAGAATCATTGCCCCACGGATATACACGCACCCATCTGCAGTACTGGAATTTCAAACTGAAGTACCTATATTAGTAGATAATCACATTTATTTTTTCTTAGTGTGGGTATATCATTATAAAAAATAACGCTAGTGGGGTTTGGTTTATTGAAAATATCAATTTTAATTTAAAATAAAAATGAAAACGTCTAGAAGAAGAAGCCATCTTCTTGACGTGGAGCTCCCATCTAAGGGTAAAAATAACAACTATAGAACTGGATTTTACCAAACTAACTTCTTCCGAACAGGAATCATTTCATTATAATTGTTGTATAATTCATTGATTTTTAATAATGAAAATTTAAATTTCATAATTTTTATTACACTGTATGTATATTGGATTCGTATAACTAAAACATAGTGATAAAAAAACCTGTTTCATATGTTTGTAATTTATTATAACGCAAATGTTAAAACATAACTACCTTTATTCGTAACTTCTCTGAAATCTTCCTTGCCTAAGAGCGGGGAACGTCATCATCATCAAATTCCTGCCATGTACCCTCAAGGGGTGTACAGGATATGACAGTACTACATGAAAAAATTACATCATTACTAACTTCCGATCTACAATTTTCCTCCAAATCAGTGGGTACGTCAGTGGTACTAAGATTTTAAAAGGATTACGGGCAGTGGCACACTCAGGATTTAATCGTCGGGGGGGGGACAGTTGAGTAGACGATTTGAGAATAGACACTACGCATTGCATACGACCTATGACTGGGCATCTGCAGTGATCGCCAATACATGCAACCCGTGATCTCTTCTAATCCGGCTCCGGCAAACGAAGTAGCACTCGGTCCTCCCGAGCACTACGCCTTGCCTTCACAGCGGCCGTGTTTCCCGAGAGCTATAGGGCATTCCCACCTTATGTGACCGCTGATTCATAAGTAGTATAGAAATAGAAGACACGACACAACATAAATAAAAAAATAATAATTTTAATTAGGAAAAGATTTTTGGAAATTTTTCTATTTTTTTCCCTTTTTCTTTTTTTTTTGGGGGGGGGGGAGGGGCTGGCCACGGAGATACTGAAAATTTTGAATCACTTGTGTAGTGTTTAAATCTTATATAACAGACTTATCAAATTCCTGTTAAAATTTTTAAGGCAGAAATATAGAAAGAAATAACTAAATTAAGAGTAAACTATCTTACATAAATTTGGCATCATAGTTTTACGAATATCAAAATTCCACATAATCAGACACGTAGTAATCAATTAAAGAATTAGCGGCATGCTTAGAAAGAGTGTACAGTAAAAGGATTTGTTTTACCTAAAAGTATGTTCTCCTTAATAGCTAGATAGGGATAGTAATCGACTTATCGACTAACGTATACGATAGACAATTTGTTTGTTTATGCCACTTTTTTTTTTTTTTGTGCGCGTGTGTGTGTGTGTGTGTGTGTGTGTGTGTGTGTGTGTGTGTGTGTGTGTGTGTGTGTGTGTGTGTGTGTGTGTGTGTGTGTGTGTGTGTGTGTGTGCAGAACTATCATCTATTCGTGCTTAAGCAGTAGGTTGAGTATAAAAAGAAATCTGAAACCGTGGGCCACAGAATAAACAAAGATTTCCTCAAGACATTCAATGCACTATTTTTTTCCCTCGCTATTTAAGCGCTTTCTGCCGTTTTGCAGAAAAACATTAATTCACTCAAAATATCTTCGGAGGGAAAAAATAATAATAGACCCGAGAAACTATCAGCTTAATTAATTTTTGTATTTGCTATTCGCGTGGATAAGCCTTTTGCATTTAAATAGGCTCCAAGTAAAAATAAATGAGAACTTAGCGTGCCAAAAGAGAAATATTTCTAGGCCCAAGGCCAACGGACACACGACTTCTGAAATAAGTAGGCGATCTATATCAAAGACAGTCGTGCTTGTACTTGGTTTTCATCAAGGTAAGAGCACTCACTATCCTAGCGGATTTACAAAAAATACTCCACATAATAAAATTATTTGCTCAAAGAAATTCTGCTAGTAATATAAACGCAAAAAAAAATTATAATTAATCTACATTAATTTCTTTCAATTCTTTGAGCACCTAGGTCCATCTCAAAGTATTTAGATGCCATAAGCTTTCGTTTGCCTCTTGTTCCATTTATTATTATTATTTCTTTCCAGCAAAGTTTAGCCGATCTTAAGATGCTACGGAAGTTGCTACCTAATCCGTGTCTTAGATTTCAAATTTTTCCTCACGGGGATGATAGATGTCAGTACAATGGAAATTTGATATCATTGTAATCTGATTTTTCCTTGAAGTCCTTCCCACGCCTTTTATTTCCTAAATGGAGTAGGCGAAACTGTTAACCGTATCTAATTTCTCTGAAGTGAAAGAAAAAAGAAAACTATCATAAGTATTGTGGTTTCCGAGGGGATAGGTTTCTGCTTTACTTCGCTCCAAATTTTTTGGACATCCTCTAAAGTTCCTGTAGTTTTCCCCTTAATACGACACTGGTACAAACAATTATAATGACGAAACTTAAGCACCACATTGAAATTAATTCGATATACACCCAAGATGCAAACGAATGCGAAAATGATCGTACAGGCAGTCATAAAAAAAATAGAAAAAAAAAGGATATATTTCTCAAGTGCATTCTTGTGTATTGACACCATCCATTATTACAGCAAATGAATCTAACGCCATTGTGACTTGTGTTCTGTAGACGGTGTCTACAGAACACAAGTTATATACAGGGCTCGACAAATATGCTTCGCCTACTTGCACGTGAAGAGTAGATTATGCCAGCTGGCGAGTAGCTGCAAACTGGATAAAATAAATATATTTTTTATTTTTTTTATTGCACAAAAGCTTTTTAAACGCGGAAGAATATACTCATATAAAGAGCAATTTTAGTAACAAAAATTAATGCGATAAAGTACATTCTTCATAAATGAATGTTATTTTTATTGTCCTTTCTATTTTTATTCAGCTTTCATTCTTTGAAAGGTTACCCCCCCCCCGCCATAAAGGAAATCTTCCCCAACCAGGATACATCATCACTAATCACGTTATGAAACTCCCATTGACTTACTTGGGACATATTAAAAAAACAGTAAAGAGTTCTAAATTCGAAATTTCATGTACACCAGAGGGTTGTACGCAGGGGCGGTTCGTGCATAGGCACTACAGAACTTCAGCACCCCAATTTTTCTCGATATATAAATATATTTATTAACTTATTTATATTTGCTTGCAATATTTCATTTTATCATCAACAATCCTATACAATTATCTTATTTTACATAACAAATAATAAAAACCCATCTTGTAGCACTTAGGAGGGCGAAGGACGCTAGCAGCACTGTGTTTAGCACAGTGTCATATTGCTACGCGCGCAAGCATATGCACGTCATAGTGAAATGCGAGCTATTAGCGTAATGCGGCACTGTCCGTCGCGAAGTTCCACTGTTGTTTATATGCAGTTTGCGCCAGTAGTAGAGTGTTCATAGTGCTTATCGTGTTTACTCCGTCTCTTTGAATATTTGGACATTACAATTAAAGGATTTAATTGTAATGTCTAAAAATTGTAAATCTATTCCTTTAATTACAATGAAAGGAACGAATTTTATTTTAAGTAATTTTGAATTATACTAAACTGTATCATTTTATCGATAAAAAAAAATATTTTTTCATATTTAATTTTTTTTTTTTCATTTTTACCACAATTTTGATATTTTATCCAAACACGTATACACTGTACTTACAGTGTGTATATGTATATTTCGAAAGTTGCAGCACCCCCCCCCCCCCACGATTTCAAGCCATGAGCCTCCACTGGTTATATATAATAAAGGAAAAGATGGACAAAACAAATTCATATATTTATATATTTACAAATTTATACAAAGTTAATTATAGATGAATTTGAAAATTCATGTATAATTAATATTATTAAGATACAGTTAGTACAATATAGTGACTAGATGATAAAACTGTATAGTGTTAAAACCAATAATCTCAGTTGAGATATAAACATGAGCGATTGAAAGGAAGACAGGAAATGAAATAAACTAATTAACTTCGATGTATTAATTTAATTAAGAATAGCTAGTAGACTGAAAAGAAAAATGGCAAAAAAAATAGAATTACAAAATGAAACTGAACTTATGTTGTGGAATAATATCATAATGATTTTAAATCGGATTTTATTATTATTATATTATTATTACGTAACACCTCCAGGAAAATCAAAGACTCATCGAGGGAGGGCACCTACTCTACAACTCTCTATCCTCACCAACTACAACGAACCATAACTACCTTCGTCATCTACACCAATGCCATCTACCGCCGACCACTACGACTAGTAATTTTACAGACAATCAGAAACATCCATGCTAACAGCGGGACTCGAACCCGCACTCTTATGGAAAGCGAATATGCTAACCACTCGACCAACCTGGCAGGATTTTAATTCATAAAAGTTTAATGTATGCTTCACACTATTTCAAACAATAACACCGGTTATGGTTAGGAACACGAGATGGGAGTAGTACTCTCCTCTGCTGTGATTTACAAGTCATCAGTATCGCTTTTGCAATAAGAAAACTTGGGGATTTATTTTAAAATTTGTTTTCCTAAATATTTCTTAAAATAAAAGAATCAAATAAAAATCCTATTATATTGAGATTATTCTCAAAATGCAACTTATAATAAATACAGTTTAGAAGAACAATGTATAAATGATGTTTAAGAACGAAATTGTAAGAAACATAATTGTAAGAACTAAGGATTCAAAAATACGTAAAATCTCTCTCTCTCTCTCTCTCTCTCTCTCTCTCTCTCATGAATTAGCCCTTATAAACTACTGTCTTTGGATTAATTAATATGGATTGGCTGTCGCTGTTTTAGATTTATGGCAGAAGCAACTATGCTCTGATGAGATCAGTGCATTTTGTTTATAAACTGCTTGTATTCTTCTGGCATGCAAACCTACCAGAAGAATACAAGCGTACTGAAAATCTCGACTTTCTGGGATGTATCCCTCCCTCACCTTCATATAAGACTCGGTTCCAGATGGAAAGCTCTTGTAAAGGTTTTAGTTCACTTCCTTAATCTGATTCGAACCCAGGTCTTTCACGCCAAAGGATATCATCATATAGAATGAGCTACGAAGACTTTATTAATATAGAGACAACTAAGATCATTAAGCACTGGTGTTTATCAATTGCCTGTTAATTTATTCAGAAAATGTACATAAAATTACGTTGTTTATATTAAATCCAAAGTTATTTTGTGAAAGGGACCATAACTGTAAATCATAAAAAGCACCTACAAGCTCAGAATATAGCGATGTAAACACTCCAGGAATAATTTCCAGATGTAAAAAATGATAAAACACAACATGAAGATTATTCCTTATGTAATTCTGGTAATCAATATTCAATAATTCGTATTTAAGAAGAAGCTAGATGCGATTCTCAGTGATTTGTAAAATTAATACAAAAACTTTCTCTTTCTTGTCAACGTAATGTCTTTATAATCATAACCTTCTCCCGTTTGATTAAATTTATGCATTACTAAAGTCGTTGGGAAGTTTTTTGTCCATATTTCCAGTGAACAAACTAAAACAGAAGAGAGAGAGAGAGAGAGAGAGAATATGGTATTCTCAGAACGTCTACAGGTAGTTAAGAGATGCAGGGAAATAATGAAACGTTGTGATTTCTCTACAGATTTGCAACTTCTCTTCTTCTTCTTCTTCTGCACGCATAAAATCAGTGATTAGAATGGTAGCATCGCGATTCTCCATGCAGACTACTCTGATGTATCAGCGAATGTTTTTCATATGAAATATATCAAGCGAGGGATTATAACAGAAGTCTAAAGAATAGCCTTCGGAATGACGAGGGACCAGTGGAGAGGAACAGGATAAAACAATAAATATAAACAACTATATTCTATATGATATGATTTGTTTTTAAGGGGAAAAAAATACAAAATCAAAATTTAGTGCATTGAAGATCTTATTACATTTTCTTTTCTTTTACTTTTCGTTTTATTTACTGAGCAAATAACTTTACACATCATCACTTCTCATTTATGAAGACGATTTTAACACCTATGACTTCAGCAACGGTATCCACCATTTTGATGTAAGTCTGAGAAGAAAAAAATAATTCACGGACGTATCAATGTATAATGGAATAAGTTTACCAATTTTAATATAAAACATATTTTTCGATTCGAGTTTTATATTGCAATAATAACATATTTCAGTATCTTATGCAAGTACTAAGTAATTTTGCAATCTAAGGGTATTAATTAATGGGTTGATTTCTCTGCGACCTCTTTTGCATGCTCTGATTAATGTTTCCATTCTCTTGCGGTTCGAATCCCGTCTAGAACGCGAAGAACCTTTATCTGGACTTTTCAAATGAACACGAATTATCCACCCGATAACTCGTTTACGATCATAACAGACTGCTTCATAGCCTGAGTTGCTTCAGCTGTAAATCCAAATAAACCAAACCAAACCACTCTGCTGTTATAACTTTTTGACCTGATCAACTAGTGGAAATTATTGTTATTTGAATGAAGGTCATCACTCATTCTACAAGTGCTTCAAGGTGGGCGGAACAAAAAATTCAGAAGACCACAAACGACTAGAGATAAAATCGCCATCTTCATACTTAATCTGCACAGCAAATAAAAAAATAAATAAAATAAAATAAAAGATTTTAAAAATCCAAATGGGCCAACATCAGAAAACGTGTGCTTCCTGTTCACACAATAATTATGCCTTCTGTTCATAGTCGGAGACCATTGAGAACAACTTCTGCCCTTCTATGCTTCCAATTGTTTCGTACAGTATATAGATAGCTGCCATGTCAATATTACCGTTCTTCTCCAATTCTAGAACAGAAGACTCAGAAAAATCACCTCTCACTATACCAACAACTACACACTGAATTCAATTTCTTATCTTCTGTCAGAAAGACATTAGAAGAATGGTTAATAGTTGGGATGACAAGAACTCTTCTTCTGGTCCTGATGGTATCTTACCAATTATACTTAAAATGCTTACCCTAATATTAAGGCTCATCATATATCGTTTTTGCAATCCTTCATATTTATTTCGCATTTAGCCTACACCATAGAAAGAAATCTATGTTCAGTCCATCAGAAAAGATGAAAAGTCAACCGTGAAATTATCGTCTCCCATTTCTCTCTAAAATATATTGGAGAAGATCATTAAAGCAAACTTCTACAAGAAAACCCACCAATTTTTCAGGGAGACCACCAGTATGGATTCCACCATTTTCGAATCAGAGCCTATCTCATAACCAGCATGACTCCCCATTGGACATAAACCATGGGAAAAACGTAAGGCAACTCTTAAGCTGGCGCTTGAAAAATTTCCAAGACATGGTATCGGTTACGGCGCAGATGACCTTACCAAACTCTAATCGTATGGTCTGCCTTCTATCCTTTCAACTGGGTCACCGATTTCCTCTGTGGTCGTTCGTTAAATGTCATGAATAACGGTTTTCTCCTTCCTAGTTTCCCACCAACTCGGGTACCCCAATGCTTTTTATACATACATCCTCTTGTGTGAATGATCTCAAATCCTATTCATAGAGTTGCTGATGACGTACAACGCATTCCTTTCTTCGCTTTAGATGCGTCCTAAATCCTCTAATGAATGAAGCTTCAAGATCATCGAGAAAACGTGAGCTTCCTGTTTACACTGGAAGAGGAGCAGGGTAAATATAAGTCCGCAAATCGTACAAATTTCTATGATCGTCTTATGAAACATTTTACAAATAACTGTTCAAATATGACAAATGAAAAATACGTATGTATGCAAATCAATTATTAAAACAATATGGTTAAAGCGAAGTCTCAGCTTTATATATATATATACACACACACGAGTATATTATTTTGTATTGGTTCTATTTCTAAATGCACTCTCAGCTGTAAACCTGAGACCCTGTTATTATTCGAAGCCAATAAATAGGCCGTGTAAAACACAATATTAACCTAAAGTGCAAAAGTTTTCTGCCCAGTACTGAGTTATCTTGAATAACCATATGGTTAATGAGGATTTCCTCTGGAGATATGGTTTCTTTATCTGTATTCTTTTCCCTCTTCTCAAAAATAATTTATTTTATTAATAACCATATTTAGTCTCTTTTCTGTACATAATAAATGTGCGACAGGAAACCAATAAATCTTGTTTTGCTCCAGTTACAACTTCGTTGACAAGAAACCCAGATTGAGGGGGAAACATAAAAAAGAATAAAAAAATAAAATAAAATAAACAATAACTGCGTGATCCCATGTAGCAGCAGTAGGCTAAATTAGAATGAGTTCCGCCTACTTACAACAGCTGTTGTTCTTCCAGTTTACTCATCACATGATTTCTATGAAATTAAGGTTGACTTATTTTTATTATTTTAAGAATTCGAAAAGTCATTCACTTGTTAAATTCTAGTATTTCTGCATTGAACTACCAGATTTAATGCATATTTTCGCTTTTTTAATATGCATTAAATGTTTTAGTGAATCATCGTTGTCCGAAATATGACATCATTTGATGGGACTCCACATTTCCACGAGGATATCACGCTCTGCGCTGTATTCTCAGTACCGCGATAGCAATAAAAATCTAAAATCGGTAAATGAAAATCAAAACAAATAAGTCTGGAAATTCAGAAAGCTAAACCATGCGATCATTACGTCACCATAATAACACCTTTTAAGTACACCTGCACTTAAAAGCTCCTTGTACACGCAGGCGCACTCTCACAAAGTACTCAAAACCAGCATGACCTAAGAGGTGATGTTTACCGGTCAACAGTGACATATTGTTTGCAGTAATAGATTTTAATACTGATAATATTTCGTCGTTACAGATATGAACTTATCATGTGTGTGTGTGTGTGGCCTTCGAGTTTTTCTCATAGTTTCCTCTTCGTCAACTAATAAACTCATCATTATGAATTATCGTAGGCTACAGAAGCGACCCACTCTTTCCTATTGTTCCACTCAGAGGGTATCCTTGCCCAGATATTTCCTGCTGTTTTCTTTGCGTCACTCTATTTATGAATCCACTAAATGAAGAAGCATTATAAGAGAAACTTTTTTTTTTCTCGAAACAGAATATTTTATTGAGAATATCTATACTGTGCATAATAGTCACCATAAACACACAAAGAAAGATTTGCCCACATAATTCCGAGGTGCAAATCAATAGAAAAAAAAATCATAAAATAACAAACTACCTAAATGTAACACAAGAGGTGGGTTTGAATATTATTACGTGACACCTCCAAAGACTCATCGAGGGAGGGTACCCACTCTACTCTCCGTCTCCACCACTCAGTTCATCAACTACAGCGAATTGCATCATCTACACCAATGCCATCTGCTCAACAGTAGTATTTTTACAGACAATCACAAACATCCATGCCCACGGCGGGATTTGAACCCGCAGCCTTTTGTTGGAGAGCGGATAAGCTAACCACTTGGCCAACCAGGCCAGTAAAAAGAAATCAGAAGTATCGATCTCGGTACCTCTCGCATGCGAAGCAGTTTGTCAGTACAAAAATGCAAAATGCACTTTACCTGAAATTTCTGGAGTGATTTCAAAGCTCTCTCAATTTAATATTTTTTTAATAACTGGTTTGTATTCAGCCAACAAAGTGTAATCGATTAGATGACAAGTTTCATCGATAGGCTAACCAGTCAGTGGTTCTAAATAAAGAACGGTAAATCTGACGTTTTGTTTTGATGAAAATAATTAATTGACCACACATTTCTAGATGCCACTTAAGATTGTATGCTGAATCCACTTAGATATTTGGTCATGTGTTAGGCAATAACAGAATTTGCTACAAAATTAAAGTAGTTACTAGAAATAACTGAATGCAGCAACTCATTAGTTTGAAATGTATGTTTACACGTGTAAGAAACTAACTTACAATTAAAAGTTAGATACTTGGCATTTAAGAAATTAATATCATTTTTTTTTTAATTTATTATAATTAAATAGAATTAATCATTTCTCAGTTTTTAATCGTGATTGTATCTATAAATTTAAGTGCTCGTGTGCATATTTTCAAGTCCAGCCTCCAATACTACTTTATAGTAATTGGATAAACGAGTAATATCTTCGAAAGTATTTAACGGAATAAGTATTTATCCTGAAAGTTGTAATATTAATGCAAGTCTTTCGAAATATAGTTTTACACGAGTGACTCAGTTAAGAAGAAAGAGAAACAATTAATTTTCTTAATCTGAAGCTGTGGTTTCAAACAGTCTATTTTCCATTTATCACAACACAAAAGCTTTCGCGTATGCATTTAACTTCTATATACTACAGCTACCTTATTAATGACTTTCTCCTCTTGTTTCTAAACAATCCTGTCCGCCAATCACTCATCCTAACTGGCACACACACCTATTACCCATAGCTTTGCGTGAAAATGTAATCAACAGACTGGATGGTGAAACGCAGAAATGCATAGAGGCAAACTACAGCGATCAGCAAGCAAATGAAGTTAGATTTAAATTAGTACGCATTAAATGGGCAGACCAAGAATCACCATTTGGTATAAATATTAACCGCATTACACGACGAATCAAACCAAGACGAACAGCCTGCTATGGTTAACAATATGCAAATGAGGCTGGAAACTTCCTTTATTTAGAATTGATTATTTGAGTTTTCTAGACGTAGTTATTAAATTAATAATATCGCGTGCTCACAACTACCATTCGCCTGTATAGAATGCGATTCATCATGGCTGTTTAAAGAGTACATCATTCCTAATACTTCAGTTTTATTCGTCAAGAATGGTTTGATTTTACTGTTTGGTCCTGCGAGAAGGAGAGTGATTAGTAATACGAAAAAAGAAAAAAAATCAGTTATCTCACAAAAACGATGGACGATTATAGACTAATAAGGAAACAAGCAGAATTTACGAAAAAATATCAAATATTTTTTCATAGCTTCGGTTTCTCCCATGTTTGTGAAAATAAGAGAGATGAAACTCCACTGTTTCTGAATCCTCTACTATCCTATACGTAGCATAAATGGGTCGATGAAAATGTTCTTCCCTCCCCCCTCCCGAATCCCTGTGTCTACAACTATTATGCGATTGCACTCAAAGCCATCACGTACGTCTCTGAGCACTAGGTGTGACAAACACGTCCCTAGGTTAGGTGTATAAATGACTCACCACTACACGCAATATGTTCCCAATGCTGTTTCCATAGCAACATGTTCAGGCTCGGTGATAAAAAAAAATCTTGAAATCCACCATGTGAATGCCTCGTATAGTCACGTAAACATATCAATCAACAAAGTTTTCGCTTTCCTATTTCCTTGATGGAGGAGTTGCGATTTTCATTTGCTAATTATATTTGTGTGAAGGGAAGTTGTGAATACACATGGCCAAGGAAACTGTGGCCATCGCATGGTCACAGTTTCCTTGGACTCGCATCTAGTATCAAAGAGCGTAGGAAGTGAATGGAATACTTTAAAGGAAATGACAATGGTGCCACCTGGTGTGCTAAATGTTCTGTGTAATTAATGCTTCACCTTTTGTTTACGAAATTAAAATATTGCGGCGAGTACACTGACTCCGCGCTGTGTGCAGAGGAGAATCGGTTCCCTACGAGGATTAGTTTTCATTGGTAATCGATTCTGTTGGAACAAGCACAAAAATACGCCTGGAGAAAATCAGAAAGTGAGAAGGAATGTGAATGCAAAACAGTTATTTGTTGGGCGCAGCATAATTGTGCTAAATGAATTCTAATAATGAGATTTTCCATTTTCAAACAACATACATTTAAATGTATCTCACAAAGCAGTCTATTTCCCCTGGTTAT
Source organism: Typopeltis vanoorti (assembly GCF_054136105.1). Taxonomy (NCBI): domain Eukaryota; kingdom Metazoa; phylum Arthropoda; class Arachnida; order Uropygi; family Thelyphonidae; genus Typopeltis; species Typopeltis vanoorti. The sequence continues at coordinate 170,810,073 of NC_143549.1, read as the reverse complement.
TTTAAATTGTTGGATAAAAAAATCTTCCTTAATGGCAGACGTTATTGATACTAATGAGAGTTTCATGTGGTGATAAACAAGGCGTGTCATACACAATGGAACAGCCATATCTTCGTGTGCCAACGCATGATACCGTGTTTGAACAAATTAAGCCGAGTTTATCCAGCTTCGTTCTTTGAAAGCATGCATATGACAGAAAACTTGATTATTTTGCAGCTGTTTTGGCTACATGCAACTTGTTATGTTCCACATGTGACTTCTGAGGAAAACACTCCAGAAAAATATTGGCAAAATTACAACATATCGGGCAGACGTCAATAATTAGCAATAAGTAACAATACTGATATTGAATTAAATATTGATTGGGATATTGTTAACACAGATTATCATCCCAAACTGTTAGAAAAGTGTTGATGCTCTTTTTATAGATGGGTGTTTCGAATTGCCGGTAACAGAAGAATCAGGATCTCTATATAATGGTGTCTGTTACGTCAATGCTCATTTGTCGTCCAATTATTCTCTCTCGGTGGAAGAAGAAAAAAGGAAGAAAGAACCTGAAATCAGCTGAAAGATCTGAGGATTACAGCGGTACTAAAATTTCTATCCGCAAACGATGAGTTGCATTTTCGCTATCACTGATCAAACGAGACAAATTGACAATAGCACACTTCAGTTAGTTGGATAAAGTAATTCGAGCAGGATTACGTCTCTTCAGAAGTAATATATAATAATAATAATAATCTGATGTAGTTTTTCCTGCACGGAACCAATATAATGCACCACTCCAAATTGTTATATAATTCCGCGGTGTGAGTTCAATACTTACATCGAAAATTCTTTCTGCTGCTAATCGATTCTCTTCAAGCAAAAATACATTGAGAGAATCAAAAAATGCGATCGTGGCGATGGGGAAGGAGAATGTCTCTACTCTTTAACTAACAGGCAATGGTTTCGAATCTCACCGAGGCGATGGAATTTTGTGAAAGGTGATAAATGATATTTCTTTTCTATAAATGATTTTCACCGTTCGGTGTGAGATAACGACTTTACTTACTGGAGACATGAAGTGATCTGATAAAGTTCCAAGTTTGGTTTCTAGAGCAGATTTTCTTCTTCTTCCTATAGTTTGAGAGGTCGTTATATGCTCATAACCTTCAAGCACATTTAGATTTCCTGTTATTCCAGACGACTTATAGGCATAGGTCGTTAGCCCTATGCCTCTAGTATATTTTGTATGTAAACTGCGTGTCCTTCTAAGGGTTTGGATTCCCCCATCCTGCACATGGATGTTTATGATACAAAAAAAAAAAAAAATGAAATTAATAAAAAAAATTGAAAAAAATTATTATACCACTCACTGTAATGTACAACAAGTTTGCAAACTTTTTTGGATGGAAGTAATATTAAAACTAAAAAAAAAATATACTTTCTTTCCTTCCAATGAACAGGTGATGAAATATAGTTCGATGTTATTTTTATTTCCATAATCATCGCACTGCACAGCTGTATTTCAGGGAGCGCTTTTTTTAATTTACATTTCATGTTATTTTATTTATATAAACTTATTTCATTTTTGCAAACTGATAGATATGACCTTATGTAATTTAAATAAAAAAAATGAATGTTATATTTATATTAAAACGAATTTTTGTTTTTCTTTCTGTTCAATCCAGATGTTTCTCTTTGACATCTGACCTTTAAACTATGGATACCAAAACTGGATTAAATAATCCTTAGGTTTTGACCTTGAGCATCGTAAAAGGTAATCGTATGCACACGCAAATCGTCACCGCTGCGCTGGGTATAATTATATAGATTGATATGTAACCTTTGACCCAATGGTACTCAGAAGGCTGATCGCTATCGAACGATCAATCTCGAAATTATTTGTTGAGTAAGTCCGTTGCAAATTGAAGTGCACGCTTTTGTTTCACATCGTGTAAATTAGCATTTTCGGAGATGAACCTCAATGAGTCAAAACTGACTAGCTTTGAGTGATGAGCATTTGGGTTCAGGTTTCCGATTTGATTATAACTTTCAGATAACGAAAATGAAAATCAAATTTCTTTTATGGAGATCTCAAACACGAGAGGTTTTCAACCTATAATACACTGATACATTAAAAGGTCGAAATCTGAGGAGAAAGAAGAAACTCTTTAAGGTTAATTTCAAAACTTGAAGAGTGTAAGCTTTAGGAAATACGTACAAAGTGAAGTTTCAAATGATATCGGAAGAAACGAACAAAAAAGAAAAAAGCTTTGTTCTGTGAGTTCGGAGATGAACTAGAAAGTGTGTGTGTGTGTGGGGGGGGGGAGATTACTAGTTACCGCGCTCATCTTAACAGATTTAAATAAGAGTGTGTAAATTATTAATGTGTCAGTTCTGATTACTACCATGGAAATATCCATAAAAATGCACGTAACTCAAACTGAAGTCTGTCTGAGAGAGAGAGAGAGAGAGAGAGAGAGAGAGAGAGAGAGAGAGAGAGAGAGAGAGAGAGAGAGAGAGAGAAACTAGTGAGATAGGAACCATTAAACAATTTAATTGCTCAGATATTTTCGGCAGTGAATTCATGAATTTTAGGGAGATCGTAGCGACACTGCCCAAGATATGATTTCCAAAAGATCTAGCCAAAATGTAATGCCTTAGAAATATTGAGTAGTTCGACGGTTTTTTGTGATTTATATTAAGTTAATAGTCTTCACAAATAAAGTCATACGTGGTGAAAAAGAACTCCTAACAGCTTGGTGACGAGGATGAGGATGATACATGGAATATGTTAATATCGGCAACAACATAAAAAAAAAAAAAAGAGCTGAGGATTAAAGTAATCCCCAGGTTAAAAGGAACATCTCGTATTTTCTAGAAGTGCACGTATTAACATATATATATATATATATATATATATATATATATATATATATATATATATATATATATATATATATATATATATATATATATATATATATATATATATATATATATGGATTCCAGATAAAGATAGATAGATTTCTTTTTTCTTTTTTCATTGCTATGAATAATTGACGAATAGTGTGAAGATCAGTATTTAAAATTGTAGCATTACATTTAAGGAAAGTTGATCACATGCAATATCAGAAGACAGGAGTTTATCCAAAAGGTTTTGTTGAAAGTTATTATTACAATTATGTGTGTGTGTGTTGTTGTTGTTGTTGTTGTTGTTGCTATTTTGGGAAGTATGTCACATTTGACAAGAAACTTTATTCTTGTTTTCATCTATATTTTACTTGACCGTTAGACATGAAGAGTTTTTGTAACTCGCTACTTATATATAAAAAGTTGTTGACTAAACATCACGTTAAATCATGAGGTACAGTATCATACTTCATAGGACGAGTAATAATGCAACTTATACGCTCTTTGAACTGAGTGTTCTCTGCATCACAGGATATAATGCGAGAGAGAGATTTTATGTTTAGCCAACTAATTTCTCTATTCAAGTAGTTGGTCGTAAAAATAATGGAAAAATCGTTGGTTGCTTAAGCATATAAATAAGGTTTTAATTTTTTGCAGTGTATTTTTACCCTAAGCCAATTGTTCGGCGTTAGAAATGCTACTTTATTAAGGAATTTTTAGTAGTACAAGGAGATTTCTCGCTTCCTTATCCAATGTATCTATCCTACATTTCAGGTGCTTGTTCACAAGGCGGCTGGTTTGCCTAATTTGAGGGACGAAAAAAACCCCTGAATTTATGAGATAAAACTCTCCACTTCCGTACTAGACCGGACAACTTATCTTTGATTGAGAAGTCCTGATAAACGTTCCTTGCGTCCTAGACGGGTTTCGAACCGAGATTATTCCAACCAATGTTCTCCGTCGAAACCATTGAGCTATGAAGCTCTAATTTCTTTTTAAGCGTAATATATTAAATTTATGCTAACGTCTTAAAAATATCAAAAGCCTTAATTTGGGAGATGTACTAGAGTAAATGAAAGTCTCAGTAGCATTCCTTAATATGAAATCGCTATCATCTAATTAATGAATGAATGGATTTATGCAATTAAACATTACCGCAATTAATTTTAATAAATGTTCTCATAGCAAATATTTATTAAAACTTGTTAACTAGGTTAGATCGAGACTGCAGGTTAACAAAAAAGTCCAAGGCTTATTCGAGTGTGACTTGAATAAGCCTTGGACTCGATCGAAGGTTCAAAGCCTGGAATATCACTGAATGTAAAACGCCCAACTTTTACTGAAAATTCATTTAACAGATAAATACATATATTTAAACTGACTAATAGTGAATGTTTGTTCAATACAACGTGTGGGGGCGGGGCGGTATTTCTATTTCAATGGTTAAAACATTAAAATGCATAATATGTTCTTGATACTTTTGGACTTCCAAGAACCAATAAAACAAAAAAAAAAAGAAGTGGTGATTCTTGGATAGATAATGACAGATCGTAAACATAATTTTAAACATTTCAGCGATGCACATAAAACTATTGAAGTATGCAAAGATTGTCATTTCATCATGCACAGTATGCAGCAATTTGAAAAAGAGGTTGGAAAGCAGAGCCTATCTGAACGGAGGATGACTAAGTTCCCGAGAAAACATCCACACATCTCGTTATCTTTATGTCAACAAGGCATTAGTTCGAGTTCAATGACTGCAGAAGGGAAGTGACCACGTCATAGGCAATCAACACCGCCTTGTGAAGGGGCGTAGTCTGTTGGGCATAAATGTCAATCAAGAAAAGCAAAGGGCTCTACCAACCCAGTCAACAATTATGTCCAAGTATGGGGACAACGAACGTGGAATTAGATATATACCACCCCTCCCCCCTACAACAAAGGCGTCATTAGGGACGTTCCAAAAGGCAAGCGAGGATCCTTAATTTTGGAACAACTTCCTGCCTGTCTAGTAAGTTAAAACTTTAGTTGTTCTAAACCGTTGACAGTTGTTGGTTTGTCATCGGAGAGGTATGCTCAACTGGCATTCTTCACATCACTATTCTGCCTCTCTCCTTTTGAAGAATGAAATGACTTCCTCTCAGATAAATGTTTCAAATATTCTCGTAGCTTAAAGTAGTACATAAATTCACGTGGCGCAGAATAAATGGAATAACAAAAACATCCCCAGGCAATTCCTAAACAAATTCATTCACTGGATTCACCGCGGATGACTTGACTTTTTTTTTTTCTTCATCTACTTCTGAAATATATCATTCTCTATTTTTCTTTTCTTCATTCTGTATATGTCGCAACGGTCGCCAACTAACTGTAAATACTATCCACAATTTAGCTGATGATAAAACAGTTTACATTTCCCCCCCCCTCATTTGGCAAGCTTTACGCCACACAAATTATAAGAATATCCATCCTTTAGCTCAGATATTAATCTTTGGACTTGTTCTAGTGAACTACGGTGGTAAAAGAAAGGGTTTCACTTTTATCATATTTCATTTAAAAAAATAAAGAAAGAAATTTATTGAACGTTTCATCTTCTCGATGAAACGTTCAATAAATGGTTAGAAAGAAGATGTAACTGCTTTCATAGGAATATTAAATGGTGATGTTTTTTTGCATTAATATCATACATGTAGCTTCTTCGTTTATCAAGCTATTTTGTTTTCTTTACTTTAGATATCACAATTGCAGACTTTGTGCAAATCGACTTAACAACCAAGCAACTTAAAATAAAGAAGTTCTAATATCATGAGAGTCAGCATGAGGTTGTGAAAATTCGTTTCACAACTTTTATCATAATGAAGAATGCTGATGCAACTGACCTAACAACGGATGTTTTTTAGTCTTGTTGTTGTTGTTTGTTTGTTTTTTGTTTGGAAATACATAGATTTAAATCTTGACAAAGATATGATGAGATTTTCAAAGTAAGGGTTGAGCCTGATTTGCCTTAGACTGAAGTGACGGCAATTTTTTTATTTTATTTATTTTTTATTTTTTTGTTCATTCTCAGATGAGGCTCAGTTTTTTTTAGTATTTTACCCTGTTATGACAATAGAAAATAGGTTAATGTCCAGACCTCCTTCACTGAAGCATTCTACTCCCAACGAAGACATTCGGTTTCTGTCGCATGCAGTTTTGCATAGAGCTCCTGAATTTGACAATCACTTCGAATAGAGTCGCCTTCCTTAGTAGGTCACGATTTTTAATGCGACCGCTGAAATTTTATCAGCATAATAAAGACAGAGTCAGTTATCGAGTTGCTTGTAGACTTTCCAAACTTTTTTTATTATTATTATTTGTGCTATAATTTCAGTTTCAATGGAATTCTGGCAAATGTTTTGAATGCGTTATGATGAGATGGACAGGATCCTACAGTTATGCTGAATTCAGAGATGGTATTGGACAAATCTATTAAATTATTTTAAAAAACCCTCTAAGTTCCTAATCGAGAGAAAGCAAGTTTGCAGCCAACGAGCAAGCAGGCTTTCTCGAGTATTTTATTTATTTTGATAATGGGTTTCCGCTGTGATAACTTCCAAAAGCAGACCATTATTCTATTAGAAATTGGACTTTTCTCATTTTCATACTGGGAATATTTCAAATTGTCAATGACTCAATATATTAGCATCCAGTGCAGATAATGTATTTTCTGTACGGTCAACCACTACTTATCTCCTAGTAAGTAAAATAAGAGTCATAATGTGCTCCTAATAATCACTGAGACAAGAACATTATACTTCAGTTATAGGATCAAATAAACACTTTGACCAAAGCATTATGAGTACAGACAAGCATAGATTTATTCAGTAACCATGTCAACATGTAGAAGCCATTTCAAACAGAATAGCATATCTAGTAGGTTGTTAATTACTTGGAACTAATTAATTGTTTAGCTTACACAAATGGCATGCTCTAAACAATGGATATTCGTTAACGAGGACTCTCCAAAAGGAAATTTATTCTTGCTGATGCCACTGTCTGTGTGAGTATTTTATTTGTTTAATAGAATAATTGGCTGAATGAACGTTTCTGGGAACTACAATGGGTAATGGTAATTTATTTAATAGCAAATTGTCTCGCTCTCTTTTGGTGATGAAATGGGATGCTATCCAAATTAAATCATGCACATAATAACCTGTTATAAGCTTGGAAGAAACAACGAGATGCTAAATCTACTAAGAGTTAGCGACATCCTAATTCATTTTACTAATTGTTTGTAACTAAGTATTAATAATAACGAGAATATTTCATATAAGTGAACAGTTGTCTTGCCGATATTTTGAGATTATTTCAAGTGATGAAAAATGGTGATTAAGGTGCATTTTTATGATCATCACTATAACGTACGAGATGCATGATCAATAAAGATGATTTAGATGAAGTCGGGAACCTGTTGCTCCCTCCCACCCTCTCTCTCTCTCTCTCTCTCTCTCTCTCGCTCATTGAAATTGACTTGCATAAATCTGAGATTCGTGTTCAGCAGTCTCCCATTAGGTGCTAACTAATCCCATACATAATCGGATATTACACTGTACTCATTTCTGAGAATAATTGAATTTGCCTCAAGTCAGGGGACTCGGTGACTAACGATCCCTTTCATCCATTGACTTGAAGCAAATTCAATTATTCACGTTGTTATAAGAACGTGTAATTATAAGAACACGTTCTTATAAGAATTAGAACGTGTATTCCCCATCGCTGTGGGAAGATAAATAAACACCTTCGTTCGGTGTATTTATAAGATATGAAACCGCACTTCGACTAACAGCATGGGGAATACACATTCTAAAAAAACCGATCAGAATTTTTGCACGTTAAAAGGGAATTTCTTGAAAGTCAATCCCTAAAGGATATTCCCTCTTGCTTCCCTCTTTTTTGCAGCCTAAGTATAGAGAGGTAGCACGTGATATAGGGTCGTTGGCCTTGCGCTATTTACGCCGGTAATGGCCTGGGTCACGTATGTAATCACACGAACTTTTTTTTCCCCCTTTCGCTCAGGAAAAAAGGTCGCCCTTCTTGAACTGAGAGACGAGAGAGAGAGAGAGAAGAAGAGAAGCTGTGTTTCCGTCGTGTCATGAAGAGGAGCGTGATCTCTTGGATGGTGCAGCTGCTGCTTGTCAGAGAAGATCCTATCGTCGTATGGATAATGGCACACGTCTAATTTATTGCATATTTACCAATGGCAAGGCTATTGTTTAAGTCCTGTTAACTTTAAAGACGTGCAATGCACAATTAGACTGCGATGGTATTAAAGCAAGTATTGCACTCGTGTGAAAGGAAAAACAACGAGGATAAATATCATACTGAATCGAGAATATCACACGTGAATAGGCTGTTTTAGATCAGAATAAATCATTCAGTTTGCAAGTAATTTCTCTTGTTTTTCTACTCAAACTCATTCGTTTCTCTCTTAACCTAAGGTTAATAACTCTAAAGAAATATAATAATATGTTATACAAAGTGATTGTCAAAAACGAAAGACGATTTTCGTATAGTAGAAAGCGCTATGAAGGTCATCATATTCACTAGAAAGATAAACAGGTCTAAACGTGTCTTCTCAGCTGCCAACACTGCGTATCGTATTATCTAAAAGGCTAAACATGTTTACCCTTTTGTAAGGTTCGTAATGAACAAATTGCAACGGTCGGGTTTTTTAGGGCAAGAAGCGGTGAAAGGTTTAGAGAATAATGTCAATACAGTATAATGGAAATTTGTCTGCTATTCGTAGTAAACGTAGAGGATTGCTAGCAAAAGGTATTCCTTTGGATCGTTACAATGTTTGAAATCATTTCAGAAAGTTCAGTTTCTTCTGTTTGGAATTCTTTGGAATTTGTTTGGAAGACTTTGCCTTGATATTTTAAAATGCAATCCTTGGATGTTGTTTTCATACGATGGCGAAGTTAAAGACGTGATGAATTCTACTCTATTGGAATAATCGAAATTATTCTTCTCAAACAGCATTAAACACTTACGTATCCCATTTTATAACAATCTGGAAAAGCAAAAGGGACTCTGTAAACAAGCAATACTAAGACTTCATTGTTTGTCAACGATTTGTTGTCATTTCTAGAATTAATACAGAAATCAATTGCCTTTACTATTGGATTTACCCTCGTATGCAGTGTCGTTTTCAGTCAGACTGCCGTTGCCATAAAGAGAGAGAGCTTAATAGATGAATTATTATAGCACTTTCAAGCTGTTTTGATGAAATGAAAGTACACTGGCAGATGCTTTGTCCTCATCACTGTTCTTATGGCACTTGTCTTACATAAATGATTAAGTGAGGTGAATCAAAATTCATTCATTTCTTCTTATCCTCTCGTGGTCGGAAACTCGGTTCTTCTCTTCACCCATCTCACACAAGAAACCAATTGGAGAACTCATACAATAATATTTAATTCCTAAGAGTATCTGTTGAATAGCCGTGATCGTAAAGCAAGTAAAACTTCATCCTTTATATAGTTTTTTTTTTTTTTAATTTTAATATCTAAATCCATTACTTTTTTCAATGTATTCTTTTGGCTTCATTATTTTCACGCGATCTTTTTTTTTTTTGATTGTTTTCTTTTATAGATTCATTTCCATTCTAATAACTTGTAGCCATCTGCAAAATCTTCCTCTTTATTGCTGTAATCTGCTCTTATTTCTGTTTCATATTTTTCAACTCTCGGCTGCATATATCAACAATGATGTAAAGTAATTCGTCGATCATATATTTGCTCTAATATGATCTCCTTAGGGCAAAGCAAACAACACCGTACTAAGAACAAAAGTATACTAACCAAATGTTTTCATCTTCAGCATCTTGTAACTATCAGCTAAAAACAAACATTATAAATATCTTAAAACTGGAATGTATGTCGACCTTCTTTATAGGCAGCGAATCTGTCACTGGGGAATTCTTTCTCTCTTTCTGTAGATCCATCCCTGTTTCTGTTGTTTATGTTTGGAAATTTTTGAAACAATTTGCCATAATTTATGAATTTATTTCTGAAAGTATTTAGTGATAAGCTTACCCTGTCCATCCAAGAGAAAATTTGGTTCCTCATCTCTTCTTGTCCCCTATTCTTTATATCCCAGTATCTTCTAAATTCATTCTACGCATGCGTCTGTTTTTTCGTTTCACTTTCCTTTAATCTTTCGCCATCATTACCAAGAAAAATTTCATCTTTTTTTTTTTTTTTTTTCATTTATATTATCGCTCTTAAATCCGTAGACTTATTATTGTCCTAGGATCAAAAAGTATCTTTAATATATAAGGGGAAAAAACAAGAAGAAATGTTTTTTTTTTCTCTTTGTCTTTAAATTACTCGAAATAAAATATAACTGGTGTGTGTGTGGGTCGATCACAAAAGTAGAATCTAACACCGACGCATGTTTTGATCATCCCTACGTCTAGCTCTCACCCTCGCAAATCCTCCACCCTCCTCTTCTTCTCGAATAGACATCAATCCCACTTTCTTTCACCCACTTTCCTTCCTGCTGGTGATCCCAACTTCCCTTTACCACTGAGTGGTGACTGTCGCTTAATGCACATTTCTTTTCTGGCTTCGCTCACTCCAGTTCGGCAACTCACCTATCTTCATTTCTGTCATTCACCCGGAGAAACGTTGGCAATCCTCGGAGGGTGGTGGTGGTGGTGGTGATTAAGTCGTAACAGGGAAAACTCTACTAAGATTTGCTACTAAGGCACTTTCTAAAATGTCACCGTGAAGACATTCAATGTAGCATTTTCCTCTGTGAAAGCTCTGAATAAGAAATTGAAGGTGTAAACAAAGCTTTTTATACTGTTTCCAACCCAATAATTTGTTCACTTATTACTAGGAATCTTCTTGCCAGACTCAACCGTCAGTGTGACAAAGCTTAAACAATAAAAATTAAAAAAAATCACGTCATATATGCGATATTCTTCAATACTGAAAAAACATCCTTTTAAGTACTCCGATGACCATAAAAATTACTTTAAAAAAGAGGAAAGAATAATTTATAAACACTACACGTTTAAATAAAATTGAAAAAAAAATTAAACCCATTCACTTTTATATTTGAGAGGGTAATTTAGAAATTCCCTTACTTCAGACATTCTCGAACTCACCTCCTTTGGCATTACAACAGCCCCACGGAAGATCTCCAGGACTTTTTCTTTTCCCTTTTGAACTTCAGACTACTGCTTCCTTTATCTTGATAAGATACTTGCACTGATATTGTACACAGAAACTATTTTTCAATGCATTCAAAACTACCGTCCATTATTCAAGCCATGGTTTTGCTAGAAAGTGTGAAAAAAAAAAAAAAAAACTCGAGCATATCGCAAAGCAACTTAAGATAAAAATTGTAACTTCATTCTCACGCTGTACTGAAGCCCTCAATAATTATAAAATAACCATTAACAACTATAATCGTGACTCAGAAAGAGCTAAATGCAGAAAACTCGCTAGTTGCACAAATGGGAGCACCTCTTCTGGTCTTTGAAAAGGCCGTTGGATCAATTTTGTCCATTTGTGCTCTCTCTCTCTCTCTCTCTCATATGACTTCTTTCAGGCATTACTTTTCTCTTCCAACTCCTGCATGGATGGCCATGAAAATCATCAGCTCCGGGTATACCAAGAACAACACATCGCATGCCTGACAAAGCTATACACATCTCAAATCCACCCTAGCTTAGAATGCTCCTCTCAATGGGGTTGTGGATCAAAATCCCTCTCTAAAATTTCTTGATGTTTTTCTGATAAACTATTTCTGAACTATTTCTAAACTATTCCTGATAAACTACACTAACGTTAGCACGGTTGCTCAACATTAATTTATACTTCAGCTGTTAAGCAACCAAACTCTTCTTTCACTCATTTGTCTTTGCTCATATATATATATATAGAACGAAGTGACTACAGATTAATGAAAAATAAATAATTTACCCATGATTTTGCTTTGAAAGGTTCTGCCTTTTTTCCTCCAGTCCCCTGCAGGATATAATATATATATTATATCAAACGTACACCAAAGAAGAACAGCATGCAGTAATTTGATTGCTGAAAGGCCAAGGTAAACAAATTCAGAAATTCAGCCAAGATAGCGCTCCATTGAAATCCACCCGTATAGACTTCTATTGGGCAAAACATATACTGGTGGATTTTCATGTACGAAAGCGACAGAATAAATGTCGCTGCCGAAAATTAGTCAGGAAGACAATGAATGTCAACGACCAACATCAAAAAGTTCGAATACTTATTGAAGAAAGGGACGAAGTGACTACAGATTAATGAAAAATAAATAAATAACATACCTATGATTTTGCTTTGAAAGGTTCTGCCTCCCCCCCCCCTCCCGTCCCTTGCAGGCACACAGTTTGTGCGCCGGTGGACTAACTGTGTCCAAAAACCAGTCGAACTATGTTGCAAAATGCATTTGCGTGTTCGCTGTTGTGGTGGTGTTAATACATCTGCGGAGGATGTATTAACTTTTTGGACTTATCTTCATGTGGTTTTTCTCCTTAAACCTTTTTTTGGAAACCCATTTAAAATCCCTCAAATCCGTTAATTTTTAAGGAGCTAGTGAGAAGCATTATCGCTGTGATAATTATGCACTGCCTCTATATAATTGATGTTCTCTCTCTCTCTCTCTCTCTCTCTCTCTCTCTCTTCCCCGCCTCCCAATCCTGCAAACCGAATAGAAAATTGGATATAGAACGGAATGATTTTTTTTTAATGAGGGTGAAGAAGCATGGTTATGAATTATGTATATTGTGAGCGTATTCAAACAAATTATACTTTCACAGAGGCTTCAGGCGCGGTAAAATCAATAAAGATCGACAATATAAACTTTCATGATCTTTCCCATTCAGTTCCTGACTGAATGAGAAAGATTAATTCAAATGGAACCTATATTAATTCTTTAGTTATTCTTTAGAAAATAAATAAATTGCTTTTCACGCCATTCTGTAATTATTGGCAATAAATGTGAATGTATACTGATTTTACTAATATATCCATACAATTTTCTCCAATATATGCCAATAAATACCTCATTATTTTTAACGCGTATAGGATATTACAATAGGTATACACAAATAATCCTAAATAAGACTTTTGTGACACTTTTTATATACTGATAACAGAATGAAATCTTTCCAGTGAGAAATCACCCGCGTGGCATTTCAAATAATGAGCAGCCTTGTATAGCACAAGCTGACAAAGAGAACGTATGCATACTATCAGCTATGTAATGTAGCATGTATATAAATATAATGGTTGTCATGAGAAAACAATAAATAATCTCAGGAAACAAACTACCATCTACAGAAGAATGCACTTGACTGGACGTTTTGTGGTTGGAGTATCATTCTCAGTATATTGCATTGCTGTGTGTGTGAACACTCTGGTAGGACTGCGGTTGTCATGATACTTGTACCGGCATGTCTTTTGCCAACTTATCCTGTTGCACTCAGAGTTATTTAGGTAGCGCTGACGAAAGGTTATTGCATTAAAGCACCCAAAAAGGTACACGCAAATACGCCTCAATGGGTATCTACCTCCTCTATTATGTAACTTGGGAGAAACATCTCTCTCTCTCTCTCTCTCTCGTGTGTGTGTGTGTGTGTGTGTGTGTGTGTGTGTGTGTGTGTGTGTGTGTGTGTGTGTGTGTGTGTGTGTGTGTGTGTGTGTGTGTGTGTGTGACACAGCCGTAGATTCAGTATATAATACAGATGCCTAATAAACTGTTCACTCAGTGTATGTTTTATAGAATTTTTATAGAATATTTGACAAACGCATATATAAGGATTTTTCCCCTACTTACTTTCCAAACTAAATATCATTTGAGCAGAATGTCTTAAAATATTGAAACATTAAATATGTTCATATTAATCACAAAAAAAGCATACTATATCTTAACAGCAGTTTATTAGTTTTCCTAGTACATAAGTAAGCAATTTTAAATTAAAAGAAATATCTCCGCTATTTTCTTCAATAACATAATCCTCTTCGACTGAGTCGGAGTTTTTACACGTAGTCTGCTAATCGAATTAAATTTATGTTTATGTGGATCATTCTTTTGTTATGAAAAATGTCAGCCTTTCATCTCATGTATATCCCGAATTTTATTGCTGTATTTATAGTTTTTCAAGAGCCCATTGTATGCTAATCACCTATAGTTAAGAATTGCAATAACGGACAATGGATTTGTTGGGATGTTGAGCGGTAAATGGTACTCTATTATATTGTAAAAGATGTAGCACTTAAGCAATTTTTTTCCACAGCACACCGCAGCTCAGGCAGTTTCAACGAAGCTGTTTGATTGCAAAGACCTCGATTCGAATCCTGTTTAGGATACGAAGAAACTCAATAGAAGTTTTCATCGAAGGGTGAGTTACTCTGTCTCATACCAAGGCTTCGGGTTTTTAAGCGTGGAAACTCTGGTTTTTCGTCTCCAATCAAGCAAACCGGCCAAGCGAATAAATGCAATTTTAGCACAAAATATATATTTAGCCATAAGATTAAGAAATCTTATCTAAAAATTATAGTTATGAAAGCCAGGTCGTTGACTTAAAGTCTTAAAAGTACTGGAAATTATTATTAAGCAATTTTTTCGATGTCTTCAATAACAAATCCTACCCTGACACTGTTTGCTAACCGGATGTTTTCCTATTGATTTTGGGTTACTATTTTTCTAGCAGCTGAGAATTATATATAACAAGTAAAAACTAGAATTCGTTATTTTCCCAGCAGAACAAATGCATTTAACGCTTCAGGGATAGACGCAAACCTTTTAAACTAACTTCCTGGCTGCCAGACACATACACACACACACACACAAAGTTTTCTTTTATTAAAAGTTTCACTTTACCGCAGGAAAAAAAAAAAAAGAAAAAAATTCTATAACGATCCAGTTATTAAGATCCCGTCACCATGGTGACATGGTCATGTGCTAATGCCATCCGTTCTCCATGCCCCTAGTGTCAAACACCTTTCGTGACAGGTACCAATGACACCCTACACGCATGAACAGAGAAGGAGAGAGCAGGTGAAAGTTAACGCATGCGCCATGGTAAAAGTTCTGTATGCAGGTCAACTGTAGTTATATTAATGGCGCCTTTAAATATTTATGAACATCTAATGGAAATCAAGGAAGGACGTCAGCGAGTATCTTGATGATTTCTGCTTAATGAATGATGGATGCTCTTCTTAACTACCTTCTTTTGTCTATTTTGTAGTCTCTTCGTATTACAAATTATTTTTTTCCTTTTACTTTTAAATCTCCTGTTTTCTACGACGCTTGCCCTTCCGTCGTCGTGAACTGTAATAGATTTACAGAATATGATTATTATATTTCCTTCATTTTTCATATAATATTCTTTATTATTTGATTTTATGAAACTTTTTTTAGCAGATATTTCTTTTTTTTCTTTCTTTTTTTTTTTTTTTTTGAAATTCAGGCGATCGAATGAAGTGGAATACCAAGATAACGAGAAGACAACATACTGATGGTCGTGCTCACTAATAAAAACACAAAAGAAGTTGATAAAGATAGCTAGCTTCAATCTTAGATAACGAAGGTCTTATCTGGCAAACTTCGCTCTCTAAGACGCGAGTATCTATCAGGAGACCCGGTGATATTTCGTACTTATCGCTGAATGGTACGAAATAAAATATTGAAATTGGTGGCATATTAAGGTGCATTCGAATCGTTGTTGTTGGCTTATCTGAGGCTATGTTTTCAAATTCCCAATAGGAACAAATTAAGAAAAGAGCTTGCAAAAAGAATTGAATATTGCTTAAGACTTAGTGAAATACTTTTAGTTTGAAAAATTTGGGTTTAAATCCTGTTTAGAAATCATTTTTTCCCCTTGATATTATACGGCAATAGAACGGATAATTTCTCTTGCAGACACATCAGAGAAAAGAGAGAGAGAGAGAGAGAGAGAAACACCTAATTATCAATCAGAAAATATACTAGCTTTAATCTGGTAGTTTTGGCATCATTTTGCTGGTAGTTCCCACGAAGTAGCAGTAGATTACACGAATTCAACAATATGCTTCTAAATAAATACTAAAGATGATAAAAAAAAGGGGGGGGGCGTTGGCTTGTTAATGGCATTCTTAAGTGGTAACTGCATTTGTTATGACACCAGTTCAGCTTCTACTCGTTTTCGGCTTATATACTGTAGATACATTTTTTGTTAATTTTGTCCTTAAAATAGTCAAATAAAAACCAAAGATAACTCGAGTAAGTTTAATAGTCCCTCAATACTAATTCTCATCAATTCTATTCAGACAAATAGACTTATTCTTATAATTTTGAATAATTTAGACAATTTTTTTCGTGTTTAGATTTTTTCAGATATATCAATAATTATCCTAAAAGAGAAACTATAAAATATGAATTAATTACAGAATGCATTTGTTTAAAGAATGATAACAGAATATCTTCCTGAAGTTTTAGACAACAACAACAACAAAAAAAAGTCTAGTTTTGAGCCTTCTCTATGTGTACTATTTCATTAAATTTCGTACATTTTAATTGAGTGCAATATTTATATTATAATTACTCAACATTTCATATTACCTCCCAAAACATCCACTAGAGGTCACTTTCATAACTCCTTCACAGATAAGAGATAGGCGTCTGGCTTGTAATACTTCTTATTTTATTGACTGATTATAACTTCAATTATTACTAATTGCGGTTAATATAACTACATTATTATTATTATTAGCAGTTTATAATTTTTAAGCTTCTAAAATAAAAAAAATATATGAAGTTGCTAAAAAATCCTTTTTCTATCTGAAAAAAAAAAAAAAACGTTTAGAATTCGTGACGTATTATTATTCGAACTGTACCCCACTTTCTTGTTCAAAAGTGTGACACTTCCTCTTATACAAGAGTGTGACATCATCGTTTAATGATGTCACACTTCTGTGGTTTTAGCAGGAAATTTTCAGGGAGGGACACGAACTATTCAGTTCATTGTGTGTTACAATGGCACAATTTCTCTTGTGTTTTATTTGCAAGAATTCTGCAGTATCCATTGGAATTCTGATTTAATCACTTAGAGATGCAGCGACAATAAATTAATTAAGATGTACGGCGTATAATAACTTATATAAATAAATATTTACTTATAAAGGCTAACAAAATTTTCTGACCATTGTAATGGCGGCCTTTAATCTATTACATGGCATAAACCAATTTTGTGATCAATATCCCATCCTCGGCACGTTGCGCTGCTGATCTTGTAGTTAGGTAACACGAGAGATTGCGTGCTTCAATTTGCACGTGGCTAGACCCCATACCTGTAATGGATTTGATCGAAGCTAGTAAAATAGGTTGCTATCAACACCAGATTTATCTAAATAACAAGGCACTGTTTCTGCCATATGGAATGTACCAAGGTCTGGGAATTGGCTGGGATACAACGTACACCGCTTGGAAAGAAGTGAACGGACACCCCCCCCCCCCATGAGCAAGGTGCATTGTGCCATGTAATAAGTCACGTGTTTGTAGCCGGTATAATTTGGAGAAAATGCTCCCAAGTCTGTTCAACCCAAGTCTGCGAGAAGGGAACTGAAGGAGTTTGTAAGAGGCTTTGTCATAGGATGACATGTTACAGGCCTCTCTGTTCGGCAAGTTTTTGACAAATTGGGCCATCCCAGGCCAACAATTAGTGATACCATATTGAGATGGAAGCATAGGGAGTCAACTGCAAGTGTTATCCGCAGTGGACGATTCACTACACTTTCCGAACGTGACTATCGGGTGCTACGAAAGATAATATGTAAAAACCGCCATTCGTCGGCCGACACGTTGAATGCGGAGTTTCGGGCATCACCGGAACACGAATCTGCACAAAAACGTTCAGAACACAACCCAGGTTTCATGGTAAGACCGCAATATATTAGCCCCACATTACCCGAACCAACATGCAGCGTCGTGTTCAGTGGTTCAAAGAACGTGTACAGTGGCACGTGGAAGCTTGGAAAGCTGCGTTATGCAGCGACGACTCACTCTACACCCTCATCTTAGCAGACGGACGGTGTGGTTTTGGTGGATGCCCGGTGAACGTCTCTTACCAAAGTGCGTAACCCCAACTATAAAATTCGGAGGTGGCGGTGTGATGGTACAGCATCTCGTCCTGTTTTTCCAGGTTTGGCCTCGGACCTCTGTTTGTGGTTCCACGAACGTTGAACTACGATAAGTATCTGAACATTCTAGAAAATGCAATGTTTCCTACTTTGTGGCGTTTCTACGGAACTGAGCATTGTCTCTTTCAACGTGACAATGCACCGGTTCATAAGGCTGCTGCTACTGTGACTGCATGGTTTGTGGAATGGACGTCACTACACCTGATTGGCCTTTATAGAGACCTGATCTCAACCCTGTCGAACATCTGTGGGATGAACTGGAGCGCCGAATGAGGTCAAGGGAAGTCAGTTCCACAACAGTCTAGGACCTCATTACATGCCTACAAGAAGAATGGTCGAAAATTCCCATTGATCGCTATCGTATGTTCGCTTGTGGAAAGTATGCTACCTAGGTTGCTGCAGTTATCGAAACTAATGAACGTCCTATGTCTTATTAAGGTTGATGCTATGGCTGTTTGTTCCTCACTCTATGGTGTCCATTAACTTCTTTCCAGGCAGTGTATATGGAACTATACCTACTGTACAATAAACGGTGTTCGCCTTCGATATAATAATAATAATAAATAATAATAAAACTTTAAGAATCGTTTCCTTGGAGAAGCTATCATGAGAATTATTCAAACATAAGTTTGATGAAGAGAATAAGAATAATATTTCTAAAAGTCGAACTCTAGATTGTGTATGCGAGTTTTTGAGATCCTACTAAAAGTTAAATTGTCAAATAATCCGCCTAATTTATTCAAAATATTAGACATTATAAAGCTCCTGCAAGATGTGATGAAAGAAATATAATTCTGGAATATAAGCTGCTAAAACCAATGGTTCATTCATATCACTAGAACATTAATGAAATAAAAAAAAAAGTTTTATTGTTATTGTAATTCTAGTAGAACATAGTCATGGAATAAAAACAACCAAATTACTATTACTGGATCTACTACTTATTTGTATCATACTACATCTTCCTTTAAGGATAAAAGTCTTCCAATTGAAATCAATTTCGTATTTTTATTCAAATAGGAAATTTACAATTCTTTATTCTTAAAAAAATCTTCTTCTTCTGCAGCTTCTCCTTCCTTGCACATCCATCTGCATGACCCTTCTTCCCACATATTCGTCCTCCCTCCTCATCACATGACCAAACCATCTCAACCTTGCCTCCTGTATCTTCGCTCCTAAGTTCGCAACTTTCACTGTTCCCCTCACATAGTCATTTCTCAGACGATCCTTTCTGATCCATCTAAGCATTCTCATCTCTACTACTTCCATCCTGCTGATGTTATTTTCCCTCAGGGCCACAGTTTCTATAGCATACGTCATAGCTGGCCTCACTACTGTCCTATAGATTTTGCCTTTCAGATTGATCGGCACTCTCTTATCGCATAACACTCCAGCCATCTCCCTCCAGTTCCTTCAACCCGCTTGTATCCTGCATCCCTTTATATTCTTTACATTCTTCAAAAAAATAAAATCAACAAATCGCGTAAAAATACATTCTTCAACAACTAGAATCGAATTCAATTTCAGAATGCCTTAACATTAACTCATATATGTCGAATCGATTTCTGCAATAATCAATACTGTTGGATTCTTTTTAAAATCAAACACCTGAAATTGGGCTAACTTGAAAAGCATCTGAATCTGGTGTGATTCTGAAGTTTCACAGTGAATAAACCTGGATAGATTCCTTTTGAGAATCTCACATGATAAATGTATGTTTGAAAAAAACATTTATTGTTCAAACCTGTTTGTTCAACAGTTCATAAACAAATTGGTTTTGAACAATACGTGTTTGAGCAACAGGTTTTTGAACAAAGAATTGAACGTGTTTGAACAACAGGTTTTTGAACAAAGAATTGAACGTGTTTGAACAACAAATGATGAACAAAGAGTTGAATCTGTTCAAACAGGTTCGACATAGGTGAGAGACGTGTTTGGTTTAATACTACCGGAATATACCGTAAAACTTGTGTTAATTCTCTGAGAGAATCTCAAACAAGTACAAATTCTATGTTTACCTTTAATTTCACTTGTTTTTTATATAGTTTTTTGTTTCATTTCATTGTTCATATTTTGCATCCTTTTGTTTACTTTATCTTATGTATATCAGACATTATTATTATTATTATTACATAACACCTCCAGGGAGTCCAAAGGCTCATCGAGGATACCTACCCTACAACTCTCCGTCTCCACCAATGCACCAACCGCAACTACCTTCATCATCTAACCAATGCCATCTACCGCCAACCACCACCACCACCACTCTTATTATTTTCACAGACAATCCCAAACATCCATGCCCAGGGTGGGATTCGAATCCGCACGCTTTTGGATGGTGAGCGGATACGCTAACCACTCAGCCAACCAGGCCGTGTGTTTCAGTTCCTTTGATCAGTATGAATTTATGATGAATGACTAATGAATATTAGTCATTAGTCTTTAACAGAATTTGTTTTAAAATGCCGCTGATCAAAGGAACTAAAACATCTTAAAGAATCTATTTGAATGCTAGCATCATGACTAAATTACTCACGCTTTGTAAAGTAAATACTATATATAAGAAGAAACCTTTAGGGGGAAAACCAACAAGTTTTCCAGTATCGCAAGCACTACAACAACAACAATAAAAGCAACATAAAGAATAAATAAAAGGTGACTGAGTGAATTTAGGTGCGAGGCAAATTAAGTTGAGTTTACTTGACAGTTTGGATGGAGTTTTTCATAGGTATTCTCTTTGATTTCGTTCGTTTGTTTGTACAACAAGGACTGTGTAAAAACAAATATCAGCCAACCGCTTTATGTTTTTATTCCTAAGAACTGGAGCCGAAAACAGTCAAAGTCCATTTTAATTTGAATATTACAGCATTCAGACTGTCGCATCAAAGTTTAAGCGACTAAAGTATTTTGAAGCACAAAGAAAATGACAAAAGGCAGCAGATGTGCAAACACAAAGGAAATGACAAAATTAAAAAAGAAAATGGAAACTGATCAGAAAGATCTCAATTAGTTATGTAAACTCTTAAAATAAAAATAGCATATAATTATAATAAAAGTGACAAATCGAAGAATTTAAGAAATTGAGTTTATTTGTTCGTATGGAGTTTCCTCCCTTTTTCTCCCCCGTCCCTATTGGGGAGAGAAGAGTCCCCTAATGGGGGGGTTAAGTATTTATGGCTGTAGATCCGTGTGTGTTCACGGGGCTGGTTTGCCTGCTTGCGTGATGAAAAACGCCAGATAAACTGGCGGAAAAAACCCTACTGACCGCGCTCAAGACCGGCTAACTTGACTATGGCTGAGGAAAATCTTCAAATTCTTCACGTCTTCGACGGGAATCGAACTTGGGACACTCCTTCCCCAGTCATATGGTTGCGAAGCGCACAGCCACCAAGCTAACCGTGCGGACAAGAAATTGAGTAAGTTGATACTTCGTGAAGTTCTTGGTGACATTCAAGTCGACACGAGAGAGAGAGAGAGAGAGAGAGAGAGAGAGAGAGAGAGAGAGAGAGAGACGGGTCAGTTGTTTGAATGTAACATGAAATGACTGCTTTCATTATTATTATTATTATTATTATTATTATTATTATTATTATTATTATTATTATTATTATTATTATTATTACATGACACCTCCAAGGAGTCCAAGGATTCTTTGCAGGAGGGCACTCTACTCCGTTACACACTTATCATCATGTCTCCTACCACAGCGCTTCCCAAACTGTGGGCCGCGGCCCCTTGGAGGCCGTAGGTTTTGTTGAGGGGGAGCGTGAAATAATGAAAACAAATTTAAAATATTTTAAGACTAAGTAGATTTTTTTATTTTAAAAGAAAGGTATTTAACTTTTATTATTTATTATTTCTTTTTTGTTATTTTTTATATTTTAATGGAAAAATTCACAGATTGATGTTGGTTCACAAACTTTGCTTCCTGCGTATTTCGGCGCCTAATGAATATTAGTAAATATTGCTTATTCATATGTTTCATTTCAAAGCAGTGGTTAATTGTATTTACTTCGAATGCTCTCCAGGGAAGCTCCAAACCTTCCTGTCCCTTTCATCACGCGTTCGTAATCAGGGACTGTTGATGTTGACTTTATATACATATCAAAACTCGTTTTATATTATCACTGTCATCCGAGCTAGTTTTCTGTTACCAATAAAAGTTTCTCATATACTTCAAACATGAAAAAAAACTTAAACAAGTTCATGTGGGGAGATAGTAACTCGCTTGCAGTGGTAAACAACACCCTCCCAACAGCCACTGTACTGCAGAGGCAATAAAAACAAGTACTTATATTATGCCAGTGAATAAGGTATGAGGAGTCCGTGTAATATATTTCTCAACAAATAGTGCAATTAGAGACAACTGGGATAAAAACACACTAATTAATGAATCACACGTCCCCTCATACAGAAACTATTCTGTATATAAAGACTGAAACAAAACCATATGTTGCATGGGCAAACACAGTATCTAACTAAAAACTATTGTTATTAATTAGATGTGTGTGTGTGTGTGAGTTCGATTTCCCATGGCAACAATAAAATTCAACCGAACGTGTTAAAATTCGTTAAAGTGTTAAAACTAAGTAATATATATATATAATGAATGTTATGGCAGTTTATGCCCTGACATCCAGAAGTTTGGGAAGCACTGTCCTACCACAACTACGCACAATAATACTACTACTACCATTAACGCCATATAACGCCCATCACCACCAATTACAGTATTTTTTTGTCTGTAAACTGCGTGTGTTCTCATATCCAATTTGCCTGTGCGCATGATGAAAAAAAAAACACTTGCTGTCTCCGTATGAGAGCCTCCGTAGCTCAATCAGTAGAGACGAAATCCTTTGGTCGGAAAGACCTGAGTTGGTTCGATTCCCGTCAGTGACGTGAGGAACCTTCATTTGGTCTCTTTCGACTAAAGGTGAGTTAGTCGGTCTCATACGAAGGTAGGGTTTTTTCACCCGGAAAATCGGTTTTTCGTCCCCAAGACAAGCAAACCGGCACAGTGAACACACATGGATTACAGTCATGAATTCGTCCCAGCCATATGTCGGTCCCGAGCCCGGATAAAATTGGGGAGTTGGGAAAGCAATGGTGAACTACCCTGTAAAAATCTCATCAGGAATACTTTGTGGGCAATGCCTACAAAGTCACCTATGGTCGGAAATGACTGAAAGGGAAAACCAGGCAATCTCCGTATGAGATCGGCTAACTCACCTTCAATTGAAAGAGCCCGTTTAAAGATTCCTCTCCACACGATGAGAATGGAGCGAAGAACTCCAATCGAAGGGCTCAATGTTCCGCTATTCTTCCAATGCGATGTTCTTCCAAATGAGATGCTACTAATTTACAAAATAATAAATAAAAAGTGATTTAAATTCAATCTCCAAATTTTTAAACTAATTATTTCGATTGTTTGCTATAATAAGAACAATCAAAAACCACATATAACATTATTAGTTTCTTTGAATGTGATTTTCATTTTTATTTTATTTATTTATTTATTTATTTGGTAATATGAATGCCAATAGATGAAATTCAAACCTATGGCCTATTGGTAAGAAAACGAACACGCCTTAATAATAATAATAATAATAATAATA
Organism: Typopeltis vanoorti; assembly: GCF_054136105.1. Lineage (NCBI taxonomy): Eukaryota > Metazoa > Arthropoda > Arachnida > Uropygi > Thelyphonidae > Typopeltis > Typopeltis vanoorti. The sequence goes on along the minus strand of NC_143549.1, from coordinate 170,786,366 downwards.
ATAATAATAATAATAATAGATTCAGAAACTGATCCCTGAACAGTTTGCTTCTTGCTTATTTCCAGTTGCACTTCCTCTTGTAAACTATTTCTACTGTCCTAAGAATCTCCACACTTCACTCACTCACAGAATATCCAGAAAAGAGGGATTTATGTGCAAATAGTGATTTTATATTTTATGCGCTAAAATGTATGACGATCCCATCTGAAATAAATATTAAAAACATGTATTTTCAAATTTTTACCGTTTTCATACGCACGCATAAAAGCTGCCCAGTAGCAACATATATTAGGTAATTGTCACTGTTAGGCGGGTGATGAGTTTCATTGGCTAGTGAAACCTGCCTACCTACTGCAGTTTTAAAGTGGCTTGAAAAGGTTCCTGTTTGGTCTCTAGAGTTGAGTTTCGATGTTATCTAGTTCAGTCCACAGATCTTACCTAATGCATACCTTTGCATCTCCTGTTGCACTTCATAAAAGTCCGTTTCTCAACAATCCACATACTGTCTAATAAGACAACTGACGAAATCGGTACACAAAAAATTCCAAAGATAAAAAGGAAAGTGAATGTTCTCATTAAGACCTTCTATTTATTAGTCTCCCTTTTTTTTTTCTTTTTTTTTGCCTCTAGCCATAGTTTGTCAGCAGTACTCGGAGATAATTTTTTCATTAATAATATTGTCCATTTGATATCATTGACATCACTTCAGCATTCATTACATCATTATTATTACATTTGTAAAAAATCTACGAATGGAAATATCGCTGTTTGACTTAAGGATTATCAATGATAAAGGGTTCAACTCTGTTAAAATTATCAGAATTATATTTTATCAGGTGTTCTGCAGAAGAAAAGTGTGTGGAATGATGGGAATCTCTCTCTTGTGTCTGTCGATCGAAATTCTATTCCCCCACTTTCAAATTATCACAATTTATTAATATCACTCATTACTTACATATATTGCTTAACATTGAATAATGCTGTTTTTTCACTATGAAGATTTTAAAATTGACTTACTTATTTAGATTTATTAAAAGATGTTAATCAATCTAATGATGTGAGATATAAACATTCAAATTTTTGTTTCTATAACTGTACTTGCATTATACGTTTTGAACAGACGTGCTAGATGCTCGTGTTTAGTTTATCCGAGGATGAATTTGGATAGAGAGATAAGAGTTAGTGGATTTGATTCAGCATCCATGCCATGTTAGGCCATTAATTTAGTATGCGGGAAGGAACACACACACACACACACACACACACACACACACACACACACACACACACACACACACACACACACACACACACACACACACACACACACACACACACAGTGTATTAATCATTTCATGTATGTGTTTTTGTTATAAATTGGTTGATGCCATCTTGTATGAAAGATATGTTTTTATTTTTGTGTTGAAATTGCAAGCATTTTTTCTTCTTTGTGGATTTAGATGCATAGCGTTCTCAATAAGTCAGCGTGACTAGATTAAATGTCATTGCATGACCAGATTAATACCATGAAATAATCTGGTTATGCGACGCATTGCAGATAATACTCTCATGCATATAGTGTGCAAATTAATCTTGTCTATTAATAAAAGTTGGTTGATGCCACGCGTGTATCTGTTAAAAACAGAGAGAGAGAGAGAGAGAGAGAGAGAGTAGCTCCCCGAGGGATTCTACATATTATCTCAGATAATTATCTGCTACAGTATATCCTATACGTATGATGATGTGCTTTCTATTTTATAGATGCATTTTAAAGCTAGAAGAGCAGGCAATCACCTACTCCAAAATGCATTAACTCATCCAATAATATTTTGCATGTCCAATACTTCAGAGAAGTAATAAAAAACAACTACTGTTATGTATATATATATATATATATATATACTTTAATAAAAAAAAGTCCCTTTTGGAAATCATAAGATGCAACAGTTTTATCACTTTTCCCTTTATCTAGTAAGTGCTATGATCTAATTAACAGCAGACCTAGTATATCAAAGAACTATGTTAAAAAACGACTTAAATTTCAGAATATAAAAGTAAAATAATGAAGTCAGTTGAGTCGACATCTTTTAGCTTGAAAACAGCAGATTGGAATCCGAGTACGGGGAGAGGATAAATCTTTGCACAACATTCAGCTGAAGAGATGTTGGCTACTTTTAAATGAAGGGATTTTTTTTATCCAGAAAAACAAGACAAACAGCATAAGAATATACGCATTGAGAGGCACAGCAATCTCTGGACATAAGATTATCAACAAAAGTAGTAAATAAATAAAGAAAAATAGGTCTGTGACAAGTCATTAGCCTAATATTTTAATAGAAGATTACATGCCATATAAATATACCTCCATGAGTGCCTTTTAAGGTTTATAGTCTTTAGTGCTTTTAGAGACTGTTTCATGAATCAAATCTTCCCACGTTGCTCATTATGAATTATTCAGGGCGGTCAGCGTACCAGCTCTACAGCCAAACAGACTGCGAGTTCGAATCCAATGTGGACATGTATATCTGTTATTGTCGTTTGATGGGAGATGATTTTCATCACCCGTTGTGACCACCACCGCCTTGCTAATATACCGGAGGCCTGAAATTGCTGGGAAAAGTTCTGTGTTTGTTCTCTAGAGCAGAGTTTCCAGATTAAGTAAGAAATAAATTTAAAAAAATACAGAAATTAAATGAATAAAAAAAGAAAGATTCCATAGCTCATTCCAGATACTATACATTCGCAAATTTTCATAGTTAGGAGTCGCACCAGAAAAGATCAATTTAAAAATATTGATCTTTTTAAATTTAAAAAGATTGATGAATTTTGATCGAATCATTTTATTATCAAAATGATTCGAACGGATGTGAATAGTTATACACTGAACAAATGGAACTGAATAAAATTCACCATTCAGGATCGCTTTTAAAATTTATCGAATTGTTTAAAATTTGTTTCCATTCGAGCCACTTGTTGTGGCAAAATATAACTTGTTGTTGTTGTCGTCGTGTGGAATTCGTCCAATTTTCCTAATTCGTCCTTCAGGACCGGTTGACCCCTCCAATGAGTAATTTTTTTCTTAAAGTACGTATTTTTTACTGTAGATCTCTCTCTGTGTGTGTGTGCTCACGGGCCGGTCTGCCTGTTCTGAGGGACGAAAAACCCGAGCTTCCATGTGAAAAAAAACCTCTACCTCCGTATGAAACCAGCTAACTGACCTTTAGTCGAAAGAGACCAGGTAAAGATTCCTCACGTCATGGACGGGAATCGAATCCTGATGTTTCCGACCAAAGGGCTTCGTCTATACCGACTGAGCTACGAAGACTCTAACATAATATGTCGAGCATACATATACCAAAAATGGGTCGAAGTTTAATAAATAAAAAAAAAAAAAACGTGTTATCTTTTTAAAAACTCATCAGATATTTTTTTAAAAAAATTACAGATCTCAACACTCGATAGAGTTCTTTGAGCCGCAACTTTATTCCAAACATCGCGAAAACAATGGAAACGCTCAGCCCTAATATTAGACACGTGTAAAACTATATTGTATATAAGGGGGGGGCTAAATGTGGTATGTGAAGCAATTTTCAACTCTTAACCAATCCTAAACTTGTCAGAAGAGCCACTTAATCCGTTTTTATTAACACTTATCAATAAACAATTAACAATATTTCCACCTCCCCCTCCTTTTTTTCGGAACATTTTAATGACAAAAATTGGGCTGAATACAATTACGTCAAAGTACATAATTATCTAATAGTATATAAATACAGTCCAAAAACTGCTCGGCTCCACTGTTGTAATTATTGTTATGATATCTGCAAATCACTTCTTTATTTGTTCTCTTGTTTTTTTTTTTTTTTTTTTTTTTTTTTGTATCCCAAATCCCAGATTTAAAGAGTGCACTGAAGAAAATAAAAGCTTTGCAATTTATCTATTATAGAGAATAATTTCACTTTTCCTGCAGCGGTGGCTTCCAAATAACACTGGAACCGGATATCTAAACCCTTAAAGATGGTAGTGACAATATATTTTCCACATTCCTCGTATACTTCTATATATACACACACGAAGTTTACCTTTTCTAATCCTATTGCTGTCAGGATCTAACAAAAGGCAAATACAAATAACCGAAACACACACACACACACACACCGGCAGCAAGCGAAAACTTCCGCAGTAAACACACACCGGTTAAATTAATACGACTCATACATTACGAGTCTCATCTTAGCCGAGTTCATTAATCGTTGCCATCTGCATCCTCCCTCCCTTCTCTGTTTTTATGCGCATTCAACAACATTCCTCGCACAAAACAGAGAGTTATGAGTTTCTCGGTGCATTCAATCATCGCTCTGTTTACGGATAAAACACGTAAGATAATCAAAGGCACTCAAGACTCTACTGCATCTACTTAGAATGGCCGAGAAATAGAGTAAAAATAAAAATAAAAAAGGTACCGACATCATTTCTTTGCGCACCCCTTTTACAATAAGACAGAAAGGCTCTTCAGTAATCTGCGCATGTCAAAGGATTCATTACTTGCAGGAAACGCAATTACCGCCAGCGATACGGAGACAAGGAATTGCTCCTTTGCCGACAAACAATAAATTTAATCACGCTTGGACCAGATCGTATACGGATACACCGAAAGGAAGACGAAAGGGGGAAGGTATTGATTTCCGTTCTAAGAGCATACAATAAGACTATTGCCCCTTACTCTACCTTATTTTGAAGAGAACACCGGATTCGGCTTCTACGGAACATTCTTGATCCAACTCGCCAAGATAACAGAGTAAGACTCTTTGGCCGGAAGTAATTGAAGTGTGCGTAGTTATCGTAACTTGGCTTATATATAAGTCTAAACATTTGCCACGACACGACTTATGTGTGAGACCGTAGAAGACACCCAAGATGGCACTTTTAAGGACACTGACGAAGATCTCTGAAGTGTGTGGGATCAAAAGAAATTTAGCAAATGACACCTTCCCGATAACAAGAAGGAATAGCATTAATGTCACTCATCAAGAAAACAGATGTTTTCGTGATCATTACTTGTGATCCACACAATTAGGTGCTTTCGTGCAGATGAGGAAAATTATTTATATTTTTTTCATAGACCCTAAAGATATCGCAATCCTCTTAATTTATGTAGTGCAGTAGAGTTATTTTCATGCGGTTTTCTTTGTCTACGTCCAGCTCATATGGCGATAGTACGGATTCTGCTCCCTAAAACTAGAGTGGTTCATCCCACAAACAACAGAAACCGACCGAAGAACACAAGCAATTAACTGGCAGCATTATAGCCTTATTTGCTTTATTAGTAATTACAGTTCATTATGTAAAGTCCTTTCTGTGGAGTTCCGCTGCCGATTCATCAGACAAGGTAGTGCTCTTTCTTTCAGATACTAGATGACATGCTTAGTAAAATGTGAGACGGGGGGGGGGAATTGTCCCACTTGTTGCTAATACATTTATACTGTTTGCAGAGAAACGTTTTTTAGCTGGTTGAAATAAAAATCGTAAATACCATTTGTTGAAGGAAGATGTGTGATTCAACCAGCTGGGTCACTAGTGCTGTAACAGCATATCACATGTTTACTGAGAAAAAGGATATTCTCAATTGCTTGTTACTGTTCCGTGTATGAATTATCATGAAAGCCATAAAGATAAGATAGATAAGATTTTTAGGTGTTATTAATTCCTCGTCGGTGAACCAAATGTAATAATACAAACTGGAATTTTCCTTTAAACCAAAGACAGAATTCCGATTGACTATTTGTGTCCTCACATTCAAGATGAATTAGTGGGATACAATCCATTTGCGTGAAACATTTCCCAGATTGTCAAGTGCAGAATATGTTGGCTGCAAGAAATTTCTCTAACGTGTAAACTGAGGTGTCATTTGACTCATGCTTTCCTTTTTTGTCCACATTTTGTCGTACCGGAAGGTCACCAGACGGCTCACTCAGAAATAATAAAGAAATAAATCAAACGCCAATGCCTCGCAAATGTCAGCAGCCAATCATCACTAAACACCTAAGCACATCAGGGCGTTTTTTTTTTTTTTCGTGGAGGAACTCACGCTGATATTCCCTAATAGCAGCATTCGTGGTGCCCATACAAAAATGAACATACAAAATATACAATCCACGTGTTCTTCATTGGAAAACATTTAACGTCACATTCACAGTTACTTGCATAAATGATATAACAATCTTAAGACGACACGTGTAACTTCTTATGTTTGCTGGCTGAAATGCTACTGGTGCGTTATTTTGCTTATGAATATGTCAACCCACGTTGCATAGCACTGTGGCCGTTAAGAATTTACCCACATTCATATCACATTTCTGGCAGGGGATGGTCTCAGGAATGAATCCTTGACGGACTGACGTAAAGTTACGGGACATTGTATTTGTAGACTTCTTTTGAAATAATTGTTTGCGCTGACCTGATAATCGGTTTCAAGTGACTGCTAAAATCGATTCAGTGTGATTCATGGATGCATTCATATTTATTTATTTCTGTGCGTGCATGCGTGTGTGTTAACTGCACTGGTATCTCATATTCATCATGACATATTTTATTTTTTTAAATGGTAATCGTGGTATACGACTGTTTACCACTGTTCAAAATTTACAACTGTTCTTTCAAACAGCTGTAAATTTTTTGGGAACAATGAGCTGTAAATTTTTTGGGAACAATGTAAATTTTTTGGGAACAATTTGGGAAGTAAATGAGAAAATTGACTCATTAAGCTTTTGACAATTCTTGTTTCACCAATATATTTTATTTCTATTTTTTCATTGTTTATTGATAACATAATATATATATATATATATATATATATATATATCCATCGTCAGGCTAGTCCCCTGACATGGAGAACATAACCATACTTGTAAGCTGACAGAAAAAGATAATCGGATTGAATCTATTGGAAACGACCCTGGAATGGAAAAGGGAAAACGAAAATGGAAACGACAAAATATAATACACATAGCAAATTGGGATGTAAGAGGAATAGCATATAAAGAAATAGAATTAGACCAGTTATTAAATGAAAGAAATTTTAAAATAGTAGTAATCACCTGAAACAAAAAAGAAATTAAAAGAAACTATGACAACTGAAAATTTTAATGTGATATATAGTGGAGTCGACAGAGACCAAAGAGCACAAGCAGGAGTCAGGATTTCGATTCATAACTCCCTTTCAAAACAGTTAAAACATTATAAATTATGGAATGAAAGAATAATAGAAGCTAGAATAAAAATAGATAGAGGCTATTCAACAATAATTGGTTTATATGCCCCAGAAGAAGGAAGACAACAAGATAATATTGATTTTTATAATCAGCTACAAAACATATATAATAAAATAAATAAAAATGATTACATAATTTTAGCAGGAGACTTAAATGCAAGAATTGGAATCACGAAAATTAATAATAATATAGGAATACATCGAGAACACACTCTAAACAGAAATGGTAAAAAATTGATTGACTTTGTAGTTTATAATAACCTAAAAATAATGAATTCCTTCTATAAACATAAAGACATACATAAATATACTTGGGCAGCAAGAGGATGGAAATCAATATTAGATTACTTCATATTAAATGAAAAGACATCAAAATTTTCACTAAATGTTAGAGTTCACAGAGGATATGAAATAAGCAGTGATCACTTCCTTGTTAAAATAAAATTAAGATTACCACCTAAATGGCTACAAGTAACAAGAACAGAAAGAAAAATTGAGACATTTCTTTATAAAATTAGACTATTGAATGACACAAATGTACAATGGCTATATGAACAAAGAATTAACCAGTATCTAGATAAAATAAAACAAAATGAAGAAATTGAAATAGAATGGCTTAATATTAAAACGATACTAAATGCAGCAGCAAATGAAAGCTTAGGAAAGACCAAAAAATTCAATAAAAGAAAAAAACTGAAGATCTGGGATGATACAATCAAAGAAATAATCAAAAAGAAAAAAGAAGCCTATCACAAATGGTTAAGCAGTAAAAGATTAGAAGATGAAATAGAATATAAAAGAATAAGAGCCATAGCTAAAAGAGAAGTCAGAAAAAGACATAGAGAATCATGAAATAAATTTGTTTCTAATTTAGAACATGATTTATATAAAATAAGACCCAATATATATAAGATTTTGAAACACCTAAATGCAGATACCAAAGAAAACATAAAATTAAACACTGAATTGAAATTAGAAGAATTTCTAAATTACTACACAGAATTGTGGACAGACAAATATTTTAAAAAAGACAACTGGCAAACAATTAACGAAAATGAAAAGGAAATAACTGAAGAAGAATTAGAAATCAGCCTGAAAGAAACAAGAAACGGAAAATCACCTGGAGAAGATAAGCTAGGTTCAGAACTATATAAATACGCAGGAACAAGATTCAAAGGAAGACTCTTATTATTTTTAAATAAAATTTACTCAACTGGTATCCCCCAATAGAATGGAAAAAAGCAATTGTGATCTTTAAGAAAGGTAATAGAGATGACCCTAAAAACTATAGAGGTATCAGTATACTAAATTCATGTTACAAAATATACAGCAGAATCTTAAATAACAAGCTAATGAAATATTCCGAAAACTTTATTCTAGAGGTACAAAATGGATTTAGAAAAGGACGATCATGTATAGACCCAGCCTTCTGCCTAAAATTAATAATAGAGAAAAGAAGAGAATATAATTTAGAAACACATATTGCATTTATTGACTTTGAAAAAGCATTTGACAAAGTTAAAAGAAACATATTATTTAACATATTAAAAGAAAGACAAATACCAAATAATATCCTAAAAGCTGTCACAAGTATATATGAAAATAATCAAATACAAATAAGATTAAATCATGAGCTATCATATACAAGAGAGATAAACCAAGGGGTCCAACAGGGATGTCCCCTCTCAGCAACTCTTTTTAATATCTACTTAAATGAAATAATAATAAAATGGAGTAAAAATTTACATCAAGGAATTAAACTTTCACCTACAGTTAACTTAAACACTCTCCTCTTTGCAGACGACCAAATAATAATTACAAATTCTGAAGATAACTTACAGAAAGCTATTTTAAATCTAAATGAGATATCCAAAGATTATGGTATGATAATATCAACGGAAAAATCAAAAACTATGGCCTTTAAAGGACAAGATCCAGCAAGAACTAAAATAGTATTAGATAACAAGATCTTAGAACAGACGAATTCATTTAACTACCTAGGATGTATGATCACTTATGAAAATGAAAAAGATATAAACATAAAAATTGCAAAATATTTAAAAATAACAGGAGTAATTAACTCTATATTTAAACCAAACCTAGTTCAAAAACAAACCAGACTAAAAGTATACAATACATTAGCCCTACCGGTCTTAATGTATGGAAGCGAAATCTGGACAATAAAACAAAAAGACAAACAAAGTTAACAACAGCAGAAATGAAGTTTATGAGAAAAACTGCAAAGTATACCCTATTTGACCACAAAAGAAATGAAGATATTATGAAAGAATTAAACCAAGAACCAGTAATTGAAAAAATTACAAAATATAAACATAGATGGATGGAACACGTTCAAAGAATGAAAACAGAAAGATTACCAAAAAAAAGCCTTAAAGTACAAGCCATTAGGAAAAAGAAAACCAGGACGTCCCCTTAAACGATTCAACGATGACTTCTAAGGCCAGAACAGGCCATACTAGGCCTAAATCCTTGATACGTATGATGATATATATATATATATATATACAGTATATATATATATATGGAAAAAATTTCGAGAGAGTGGAGGAAAAACAAAATAGGAAATAAAGAATTAACCAGCCTTTTGTATGCTGACGATCAAGTTATTTTTGCTGAAAATGAAGACCATTTACAGAAAAACCTACACGTATTGAACAAAACAATAGAACAGTGTGACATGAAAATCTCAATAAATAAAACGAAATCAATAACATTTCAAGGTAAAGAAATTAAAAGATGCAAACTAGTCATCCGCAACAAAGTAATAGAACAAGTGAACAAATTAAATATCTGGGAAAATACATAAGCCCCAATGGAGAAATCGACTTTGCATATAAAAAGCAAAAATTCCTAGAAGTCATTGGAACTTTGAACAGACACTTCAGTAGACTGCAGATGTTTAGAACAACCCAAATAAAACTATATAAAATAATAGCCAAACCAATAAAAGACAAGTAGAAGCGACAGAAATTAAGTTCCTAAGACCGCTTGCAGGCTATAAAAGAAAAGACAAGATAAGAAATGAAGAAATATGAAAACAATTATCCATAATTAACATAACAAAAGACATCACAAACTGTAGAAAGAACTGGAAAAACTAGGTAGAAAGAATGAATGAGGAAAGATGGCCAAATATTGCTTGGAAATATAAACCAAAGGGACATCGATCAAGAGGAAGATCCAGGAGGAAATGGGCAGAAGACATTTTAAACCCTTGAAAACGTTACAGGCAAACAATTGCCTAATACGGAAAGCCAAGAAGAAGAAGATGATGATGATGATAACATCGCTCAAAAAAACAGACTGAAAATTCTGTAAACATATTGGTGCGATGGACGAAGTCTGTGTGTTTATCATATTTATTAATAGTTATTATATTTTGAAATTTGATTTAATTGGAATTATGATTAAAAAAGGATGAAATGATAGTTTTATTTTATTTCTATTTATGTAGTTCATTTATTTTCTCTTTGTTTTATTTATTATATTATATTATATTTATTTCTGTTCATATCTTTGGCATAAGAGATCATCCCTTGACTTTACTCTATTTTATGAGCATTTTTAATGCTCATCATAATTGCGTATGCATATTAGCTCACTTCCATTTGACCTATAATTTGCCATGAGGTGTAACGAATTTCTATATTGTAATGATTTCCTTTGCCACTAAGCCTATATAACGACAACAACAATGAAAGTTGGAATAGAAAATATCACTTGTAGTAATATAAGCAGTTATTATTCTCTATTCAATGAAATTTTTGATAGCTATTTAAACTTGCTATCGATTTTAGACATTTAATTGTCAAGTGGAAATGAAAAAATCTCTACTCACTGTGTGGAACGACAAAAAGCAAAACAAAAATACAAAAAAAAAAAAATCTTGCATGCCTTATGTGAGTTCCCCGCGTGCAACAAACACCGTAAAGACCAATTGTTGACATTTTGTCATTGTTATGTAGTTCGCGGAACTGCATGCAGTAGTCAGAGCGCGCTATGAAATGAATGACAGCAGGAAGTACACGTTATCAAACTTCACAGCTAGCAGAGAGGTGGAAATATTAGTTCCCAAAGGATCCGCGAGGATGTCAGCATGGGCAGCAAGCACCAACTGCAAAGGAACGTCTTTATAGATAATATGACAGTCCAGTAGGTAACTAGAACAATGAACCTTACTGTAAATCATAAGGGATAGGATGCAGGAAATGGAAACTGGTAACTTGAAGAGGAAAGCGGCTTACGACCTGCAATATTGGATTTATGGGAGTACGAATGTGTGTGTGTGTGTGTGCGTGCGTGCGTGCGTGCAATTTAGTTGTTGCTTTATTATAAGCGTCCTCACTTTAAATCGTAAGGTTATTTAGAAGCGGAATACTGCATAAATAGGTTACATATAGGGTGACTCATAAGTCACGAGGGGTTTAAAGATTTAATATTTTTTTATTTATTAATTATTTTTATTCTTTTTGTTACAATGAAATACAGAACCTGTGACAAAGAGAAAAAAGTCTACACTCAGATGAAGTGCAAATTGCATTTTGTCCTAGGCAACTGTTAATTGCTAACAACAAATAAGCTAAAATTACAAAAAAAAAAAAAAAAAAAAAAACAGCAACAAGATATGATTGCAGTAAGAGCTGTGATAATATTGACTAATATTTGCAGCAACAATATTGAGCTTCCTACGAACACAAAACGTTGCAAAAATATGTTAAAAAAGTGATTGTAAATTTAGAAGTATCGTGTTCAGGAAAATACTATTCACTTAGCGTACAATAGAGTAGGTTGATATTCTTTCCAAAGTCTGGGCAGTTTTTGTGCTCTTGAGAAAATGAAAAAGAATTCCTTATGATAAGGAAATGATCTCTGAGGTGAATTTATATTACATTTTCCTTAAGTGTTCATTCCGTATCGCATGACTTCCTTCACCGAATCATATAAGAGAGTGACTTGTATTAGCACTTTCCTGGTCTGTTTCTTTCGTGGTGTGTTTAAAGTCAGTTTAATTGCTGTCTAAATTGCCCGCAGAAAAATGAAATGAGAAGTTATCAGCGACATAACGCTGTTCTCCCTCTCTCATAGTAACGCCGTCCATAGCATCTTACTGGTTTGCCTTCTGCAGTAAGGTTTAAGATAACTTACTCAGGTAAGAAAGAGGCACGTGTGGACCGCCCTGCAGCCATTAGTTACCGATATGGAAGATTTTAATGAGCCAACAAATAACAATAATAATAATAATAATAATTGTTATTATTATTATTGCTGAAATGCTTTTGGCGACAACGAGTTTGGAAACTTGCAATACTGAGAAAGACAGTTTTAATTTTCTTTTTGCATAAAAATAACTATTTTATTTTAACAATTAGGATGTCTAAATACGAATCATTTTTCTCTGAGTAATAATTTATGTCATTTCTGAGAAAGCTCTTCTTTAATGTATTTTTACATGATTTAGATTTGAAACGAATACTAGACTTCATTTCTCACCCTTTAAGATGCATTTTAAGTGGCAAATAACCATTATATTAACTTACCCTCCCTTTGGTTGCAATGTCCGCATAAAAGAGGTCTTGCGATCCTGTGACGTCACAAGATGTGTTTAACGTTGTTTTCATACCTCATGTTATTATTGTAAAAGCATTACTCTAGAATCTTAATGGTGAAATAATATTTTACTTTTTCTTACTGGAGAAACATTTTTCCTACTATAATAAAAAAGACGGAGTGTGCGCTGTTCAAATATCTACCATCCATTATAAGGGGAAGTTATTAACAATCCTCCTCCTCCCTCCTAAAAGGAGAAAAAAAAATCCATTTACCAAAAGTTTTTTTTTTTTTTTTTTTGTCAAAACCATAGCGAGAGAGCACATAACCCACAACTCTTTCTTCTTTTTCACTAGACACAGTCTTAGAACAAAGAAGAATATTTTCCAACATTAATGACTTCATTTCTGCTCTCTTTTATTACAATTGCCTCTGACAAACTTAAAATTAATTACTTAGACATATACTATTTTGCCTTCTATTGACACAGTAATGCTAACAATTGAGAAACCGCCTAAGAAAATTACGTTAAACTCTTTGTCTGAGCAAGCTCAAGAGCCTATAAGACCAGAATACTAATTGAAAGTTTTCCCGATTCTTCATAATCTGAATTCCCAAAGGAAGCGAGTGCCTTCATCATTAATTTCTTGATTGCTTGTGTTTACAGATATTGTAGCAGGACATATCTCGAGAAGCATGCGTACTATCAGAGAAGAGGATTAAAAAGTTAAATGTCATTGATTTATTTTAAATATAACGACTTTAAACTATTTTCAGTGTTTCCTGCAAAAAATAAAAAGAAGTTCGTCATATTTCATTATTGAAATGCTCCATCATTTGATTAATATTAAATGCATAAATGGCTTTAATATTATCCATACAGTGCAACCATATCAAAAACTGCAGTTTTTATGTTGAACTGTGCACAGTTCAACAATGCACAAGTCACTGAGCATTGTTGAATTGTGCACACGCGCGAAATACTTTTAGTATTTCGTTTTGAAATGATAAAATTAAATGATCTGCTGTTCTTTTCTCCGACTGCCATGATTACTATAATTATTATTTGGAGAAATGACGAGTTCTCAGTGTACAATCCATGGGGTGGCGAGGTATGATTGTGTCTCCTTATATTAAATAAATAAATAAATAAGGAAAAAAAAAGTGAAGTTGTTCCAACACCCAGATGTTCATGAAGCGCTTTTCTGTCACTTCTCTCATCACTGGTTGGACACACAAAGGTAATTCTGTCCCCGTAACGAACGGGAAACGAATTTAACACCACACCGAACTAGTGCACCACCCTAGTGGAAAAATCATTGATTACAAACTTGGTGGATGGACAGTGATTCTTGGTGGTGTGTTCGTCATTATAATCGCCATCTAGTTTTCGCTTCAGCGATCATGTTTTCGCTCTTCCGGTAACGAACCAGAAAAAGCATGCCGGAGGGCGAATGGCAAGGGTGAATAAGAAAAATTGAGGTCGACAGCACTTTGCTCATCAGCTGAGAAAGATTTCCTTGTTATCGAGTATATGTGCGGGAGTGTCATTGATGAATACTGGTAGGTTTTACAACGGGAAAAAAAATAGATACTTGGAATGTCCGTGGAATTACATACAAAATTGATGAGCTAAACCGAGAACTAAAAAATAGAAACATTAATATAGCAGTAATAACTGAGACAAAAAAAGAAAAAGAAGGGATCTCAAATTCTAGAAGATTATGTCATGATTATCTCCGGAGTTCCAGAAGACAAATGGGCTTCATCTGGGTTGCAATTTGGATTAATAAAAAATTAGAAAACAAAATTTCGGATTATACTCGGGTATCAGACAGAATAATCAAAGTTAGAATGAAAATTATGAATCGAACATTCAATATTTTCGGAATTTATGCACCAGTAGATGGAAAAGAGGAAGGGACAGAAGAATTTTACGGAAAACTTCAGGAATGTATTGATGAAAGAAATAAAAATGAAGCAACAATCTTGATGGGAGATTTCAACGCTGGAGTGGGAAATAACCCAATAACAGGATGCATTGGATCAGAGGGAGAATCAGTAATCAATAACAGTGGAATTTATTAAGAAACTTGTAGACTGCATATTTAACAGTCTACAAATCAGTAATACTTTCTTCAGACATAAAAATATACATAAGTACAAGTGGGAAGCAAGAGGAACTAAATCAATAATAGATTACATTATTATTAACAACAAACGAAATAATAATATCAAGGATACAAGGCTTTTTAGAGGAAGCGAAATTGATAGTGATCAGATGTTTGTTGAAAGCAGATTTGAATTCATAAAAAGAACCGCACACTTCAAAATGAAAAAAGATAATGAACCAGCATCTAATAAACAGTTAAAATTCACCTCCTAGAACAGGAGAGTATTCGAAACTTATATAAAAGCAGAATGAGAGATAAAATAAAACCAAACACAAACAATATTGAAAATGACTGGAAAAATATAAAGGAAATCATATTAAATCCAGCAGAAGAAAGTTTTAATATAAATCAAGGAAAAACAAAAAATGGCTCAGAACTTGGAATGATGACTTAAAGGAATTAATCGAAAGAAAAAAAAAGCTTCTAAAATCTATCTGCAGAGTAAAAACACTGCTGATTATATAGAATATAAGAAACTACGGGCTGAAGTCAGAAAGCTTTTCAGAAGTATACTCAGAGAAGTTTGGAGTAAATATGTTAAATCATTAGAGCTGGATATCACTGGACCACAAAGAATAGGTTTTAAATTTTTCAGGCAACTACAAACAGCAGGAAATCACAAATTAAGAAATAATCTAATTTCCAAAGCGGATTGGATAGAGCACTATAAAACATTGTGGAATGAAAAACAAGAAATACAAAACAATGACAAAACTCACAAAATTGAAGATATCAATACACAAGAAAGTAAAGAAGAAATTGAAATGGAAGAATTAGAAAAAGAATTTAAAAACTCAAGAAATAAAAAAAAGCCCAGGCCTGGATGGATTAGGCGTTCAGCTCTTTAAACATACAGACAATAGCTTAAAAGAAAACCTACTTAAACTCTTCAATAATATATGGAAATATCAAAAGATCCCAAAAGAATGGGAAACCGGAGCAGTAATAAACATTCACAAAAAAGGTCCCAAGGACAAATGTGGAAATTACAGACGCATTACTCTCTTAATAACAGCATCTAAACTGTATGCAAACATTTTAATGAACACTAATTAAATATACAGAAGAAGTATATTAAATTATATTTAAATATACAAAATTATTTAGAAGAAGAACAGTGAGGTTTTAGAAGAGGGAGAGGGTGCAAAGATGCCTCTTTCACAATGCAACAGATCATAGAAAAAAATAAAAGAATTTAACCTGCCCACTTTTCTTCTATTTATTGACTACGAAAAGGCATATGATAACTTGAACAGAAATCTACTCTGGAAAATATTACAAGATGATAAAATACCTCCTCAATTAATTAATGCAATAAAAAAGTCTATACAGAGAAACAGCAGTTTTCATCAAATTTTCGGATGGAACAGATCTATAACTATAAATAAAGGAGTAAGACAAGGTTGTGGCTTATCCCCAATCCTATTCAACATTTATATAAACAGAATCCTAAAAGAATGGAAAACAACTCTCAAAGATGAAGTTAAACTAACAAATAATATACATCTAAATATGATACATTATGTAGATTACCAAATACTACTTTAAAAATCAGAAGATAAACTCCAAATTGCAACTAACCATCTAAATGAACAAGCAAAAAAAATTTAAATAAAGTCTCTGAAACAAAAACAAAAGCTATGGCAATGTGTGGAAACACCATTCAAAAAGTCAAACTTATGCTTAACAATAAAATAATAGAACAGGTTACAGAATTCAAATACTTGGGAAATATAATCTCACAATACAATACTGATTCACAATTGGAAGCAAGACTACAAATTTACAATAGAATGAGTGGCATAATTAAAAGAAATTTTGGAAAACAAATGACTAAAGAAACTCAATTCAGATTACATAACATGACCTCTAAACCATCCCTCAAATTTGGAAATAAAACCTGGATTCTAAAACAAAGAAACAGACAAAGATTGGAAGCAGCACAAATGAAGTTTCTAAGACCTCTCGTGGGATTCACTACGTTAGAAAAAAAAGAGAAACACAGAAATAAGAGAACGATTAGATACAAAAAACATGCATCATACAAGAAACAGAAGAATATCAGCAAAATTGACTATGCCACATAGAAAGGATGAATAACAATAGGATTCCCAAACTAGCATATAACTATAAACCTACAGGAAGAAGAAACCGCGGACGTCCAAGACTGAGGTCGAAAGATCAACTTCATCTACAAGGCAGGAACAGGACATAAAAAGTCTATACCTGAATAGCTCAGACGACGACGACAACGGAAAAAGTTGTTAGAGGTGAGAAAGGCCTCTCAGATTTCAATCTCTTATATTGGTTTAACGGTAAATAATTTTTAAGCCTTATTATTATTATTATTATTATTATTATTATTATTATTATTATTAATCCTTTTTTAAATAGAAGCGGCTAATTAAATGTCCAGTTTTTATTATTTATTTGTTTGTTTTCATTCATTGTTTGTAAACACTTTACAAATACAAATTAAAAATAGATTTTTGTTTGCAGCACGCACACACTTTTATAACAAAGCATCATCACGCTGCGATTTTGTGTACTTGTCCATATTCTAGTTCTTCCATCTGCTTGAAATAAGATGAACTAAGATTCCTTATTCCACGAAGCAGCCCTTCTCCAGTCCTCTGATGTCTCATTCTAGTTTTTTTTTTTTTTTTTCGTATTAGCTTTATCTTTAAAGGATAAACAAGACACTCTTAACCGTTTTGTGCTATTAAACATCATGTAACGGGAAGAAGACTCTAAGTCGTTGTTGTTGGAATCCAACGTCACAGTCCATTCCATTCATGTTCTATTTGAGTGGAGGCAGAGACTCTTCGTAGGTGAGTGAAGTTTTTCCGCGTCATTTTACTTATGCATCCGAATAGTAGCAATTGCAGTATGACAGGATGCTTTGTCCTGTTCAAAGAAACACTGGTATGTCTATAAAATTGACACAGAATACGAAACACTGCATCATCCAGAAGAGTGGCATATCCGTCGGCGTTAACTCTTCCAGCCACGGCAATAAAAGATCCAATTCCATATACAGGAGTAAGAGCTATTACAATCTCCATTACCAAATTTCACAGTTAGATTGATAAATTCAGACATAACACATTCACAGGCATCCTCACACTCACGTCACATCCTATCAAATTGGAAAAGAGTGCAGCTTTGTTTCTTGTCCATATCACAAACTTCGAAAGTTCTATGTACCTGCCACGATGTTCATGACACCAGTGTACTCTGTGTTGGAAGTCCATGATATGGAGCAATACCTCTCTAAGTCAGATACTTCCGAGATTTCTGTATCAACCAAGTATCCTTGGTCCTTTAATGTTAGCTTCCTTCGTCTTTCTGTGTACTTTTTAGCTGCGGTGGAACTCTTTCCATGTGATGATGTTTCTTGTTGATTTTTGTTTAGTCAGTTATTTGCGAATGTAACGAGCGAAAGGCCACTGATATCACATTCTATTGTAACACATCATCAAAAGTCCATAAGTTCTTCACGCGTCACTGATTGCATTTATACAATAAATCGCAACACTAGTAATTTTGCTCTTAGTTAGGTAAAGTACAAAATATCAAATTGTGAATAGAAGTAAGGTCTTTAATTGGAAAGTTTAACATCTCTATAAAATAAACAAGAAAATTACATCTATATTTACATTTGCGAAATCTTCAAGATACGGCATGGACCCAAATGGCTATAAACATGCAATGTAGATGTATAAGAACACATTTCCCCGGACCATTTTTGTGAGAAATATTTCCTCAGTATTTTCTTAAAGCATCTCTGATGTATAATAAAAATCGACTGTGTGCATACGGAATTCAAGATGCCACACTATCATTGTCGTATCCCATATTTCTCTTTTCTATTCTTGGTATTAAATGTTTGCAGTGCTCAATATGATTAGTGCTCATGATGTTACCAAATATTTTGACTCTGAATATATATTTTAACCAGGATGAGAGAGAGAGAGAGTGAGAGAGAGAGAGAGAGAGAGAGAGAGAGAGAGAGAGAGAGAGAGAGAGAGAGGATAAAATGATAGTGGAAAATGCGAAAATAATTATTTGTACATTAAGTTAATAATTATTTGAACGGACCACATAAAATAATGCTTATATTTTAACTACATGACAGTGCAGAGTCGTTTTGAAGTACAGACGCAGTTTTCAAATGTACAAAGCTATTCAATTCTCGAAGGCAATAAGCTTTCCAGGATGTAGTCATCCGGTTTGTTTGCGTGTGTTTTTTGAAAGAAATGTAATCGATCAATCTCTTGGCTCAAAATGGAATCCCAAACCATCTGGCAAGAAAATATCTTGAATATATCCTTCAAGTAATATTAGTAAATAGGTGCACTAGATTTAGTCTGACATCCTCAATGCTATCGGAGTCATGTAAGTTGAATTTCGATCCAACAAAAAAAAATACTGGGTTACATTGATCTGAATTCCACTTTATATGTTCTTTTCCATTTTAAACATGCTGCAGGCATTTTTTTCTTTCTCCCTCTTTCTTTTTCCTGGGAGGATAGGCTTTCAAGTTGTCCACTGACCGATGTTAAACAGTAACGTAACTTGCTCCGATTTCCACATGAAAATTCCACGAACTGCTTGGTTTATTTTTTATATGAATAAACGTTGTGTGTATACAGAAGTTTAATGTGAATCCCACAAAAAGAATTTACAAACCAATCAAACATTAGTACTGTGTTGAGGAAATGGTTAAGATAACCTAGAAACCCAATGCTGGAGACTATTTTTCATGAAAATTTTCAAGCTACTCCAGGCCTCCAGTAAGCGGGATTGTGATTTCACACAATGAAATTCATCTCCCACCAAAAGATATGCACAGTATCTTTGGGATGGGAGATGCCAAGGTGCATTCTAACCCTTAACCTACTAGTTAAGGGTTAGAATGCAAAGCGATCGTTAGAATATATCGTTACACTTTATAGTAATAATCACTTCAAGTTATTATTATTATTATTATTATTATTATTATTATTATTATTATTATTATTATTATTATTATTATCCGCTTCTAGCTTTCCTTTTCACATCAGCTGTCTCGCCATTTTCTTTGAAGAAGCAAGGTTATGATTTTTTTAAAATTATTTTTTTATACTTGCAGTAAATATCTCTCTTCAGGAAGATTATGAACAATACTTTTTTCATGCGATGAGAACTGAGCCATCCACGAACTCACAAGTCCACCATAACGTTAGCATCTGCAACCTTTATATTCTTCGGTGATGCGACTAAGCTTGTAGATGATGTGAGATGCATTTTGCAGGTCCGTGAACTATTGTTATTACAACACAATAGTGATCGTTACTTGTGACGTGTCACGTGCTTTCTTCTTCTTTGGATGCATTTCGCAAACTGTACGTACATACCATTTGTCCTTCAGTACTCAGGTTATTCCAGTAAGATTCTGCCAAGACGTAGTTTGATATTTGGAATTCTCACAAAAATTTGTTTTTCCTAAATTTTAATTTCAATTTCAAGCATATGCAGAGACGCATATCGACAAAGTACCGAAATTATTTATTGCAGAAACTCCATGTTGAATGGATGAAAATTTATCAAATTTAGGATTTGGAATAAAGAAAAAGAAAAATAAATAAATAAACGCGCATACGATTCAATTCTGATTTCAACCGGATCATTTTCAGTAGCAAAATTTAGTAGAAGAGTTCTAAATTATATTAAAAATTCTGCACTTGTTGGATAGAGTTAATGAGATTTCGATACTTAGGGTTTCTATTGAAATTTTTTGATTCGTGTCAAGTTTCGTTTCCGTCGGATGATTTGTGGTAGTAAAATAAAGAAAAACAAAATTCTCTATCTAGAGCATACACATCTTAAACAGCTCAATGTGTTCGCTATAATGTTTTACAAACTTGTCGGATATTTTTCCAACGGTTCTAGGAAAATTCGCCGTAAACATTTTCGCCGATATTGTGCATTAATTTTTGTAACTAATCAATGGATGATAAAGGTATTATAAATTCATTAAAAAGTCAAAATATTATTAAGGTGAATATCAGATACATAACATAATGAAATCATTTAAAATTTGTGCAAATTAAAGGAGATGCTGCGTAAATAATTAACTTTATGCTGCGGATCGTCGATTCAACAAATCCATCAGTAACATCGCAATTTGGAAGAAATGCTAATACTGTGAAGCATTTAATTTTCGTGTTGAATTCAGCATCTGTTTGATAGCGTAACTTTAAACCAATGGCAACAATTTTGCGATATAGATTTTGTACCAGATAGAAAAAGCGTTGCTGGTTGCTTTCTCGAAGTCAATCATTAATGTTTCGGGATCTAATGATGAACGTAAGCTCTTTAAGGCACTGAATATTCTGCTGTAAGTTAATTCTGATTTGCCAGGAAGCTAAGCACAAAGCCGCCATGGAATCCTTAGGGGATCATGCCAGTCCCAAGCCTGGATAAAGGAGGTGGGTCGGTCAGATGAGTGTCGATGCTCTGACTGTAAAGAAAAAACACGATTGTGATGTGATGCATATAGGATCAACAGATACAACATGCCAGCTCGGGCGTCGCCCGGATTAATTTGCACAATTTTTAAATGATTTCAGTTATGTATCACTGAAATTCACCTTAATAAAAATTGGCCTTTTTAATGAATTTATAATACCTTTATCAGCCATTGATTATTTAGCAACAATTAATGCAAAATATCTTAAGGCGAAAATGTTTACGGCGAATTTTCGTCACGTTTTCCAACTACCACTATTCAATAGAGTACCATTATTCCCCTTTGAATAATGCAAATTTGAATAAGCAAATTCCCATTATTCCCCTTTGAATAATGGGAATTTGCTTCAAATATCATTACAGTTTTTGTCGAAAGAGCATCTGAAATATTAATAAAAAGAGAACTGTGAAGGATTGCAGCATTTACTGTGTGTAAACGATTACTTAAACATTTGTTGTCGCAGTGCTTGTTTTATCTGGTATGTTTTAGTAATTTCATTTATTTATTTATTTTCATTACTACCAAGCCATTCACAATGATATTTCTTTTCCCTTCTTTTTCGTTTTAAATGTTTCAACCACACACACACGCACACACGCACACACACACACACACACACACACACACACACACACACACACACACACACACACACACACACACACACACACACACACACACACACACACACACACACACACACACACACACACACACACACACACAAATGGGAATCTGTTTATGTATTTACAAAGGTTGGGGGAGGGATTTGAGATGTGTGAATTGTTAGGAGTTGGCAAAAGAAAAATAGCGTTAGTATGAAAAAGAATACACTTTTTGAACTGTGAGGAGGCAATAGATGTGATGTGTTTATGCCAGGATAGGCTAGATGAGAAAGCCAGCTTATGAAGAAAAAACGAATCTTGGTTAATGAGCAGAGTGTTATGAAAAGTGAGAAAGAGTCAGACATGGTTTTTCTTCTGGAAAATAAGAACAGAATTGTGTTTAAGTAACATTAAATTTACTAAATTATATTTACTTCATTTCATTTAAAAGATTGAAGTCTAAGACATTGGCATAAAAGGCACAACTGAGTAATACAAGGATTCTGGGAACGATGGAAATAAATGGAGCGTACAGGCATCAGCAAAACTGTGAATAGGATTTGGACATTACTAGGAGAAGAACATTGACATACAAGAGGAAGGATGTAGGTGAAAGCACAGTGCCTTATGGTACTCTGCGTCGATAGAAAATTCAGACAACAGGGAATTATTACCATGATACAAAAATAACGTCTAGATTGGAAGCTGAAAATACCCTCATAAAGAGTAGAATGGAGACTATAAGACA
Organism: Typopeltis vanoorti; assembly: GCF_054136105.1. Classification (NCBI taxonomy): domain Eukaryota; kingdom Metazoa; phylum Arthropoda; class Arachnida; order Uropygi; family Thelyphonidae; genus Typopeltis; species Typopeltis vanoorti. Next base: position 170,763,487 of record NC_143549.1, on the reverse strand, counting down.
GCAGTTTGGAAAGACGTCTGTGATAGATAAACTGTCTTGGAGATATTAAGACTGACTACCAGAGGTTATCGAAATCTTTCCATGACCTTTCTCCAAAAGTGGGTAATATTAGCTAGAGGGTCCCTATAAGTCCGTTAGAACTTATAGGGACGTCTAGCTTAGAACATCGTGTTCTAAGCTGGAAGGTCCGTAGAACTGGAATTTCGGAATCCATATAGGTGTTTCCTAATTACTCAATAGGTCTCTAGATACTGAAGAAGCTGGTGGTTCACGACCTCTATTACTTTTGAAAGTAATGAGACGAAAGTAATGGGATGATAGTTTGATGGCTAACTTTTATTTCCCCTTTTTAGGAATAGGCTAGAAAAAAAGCTTGCTTCCATTCTGTTGGATAGATGCCAGATGTGTACGATTGCTTGTAAAGGCGATATAGGATGGGTGTTAATCATGGAGCACAAATTTTAGTACAACTGTAAGGATATGGTAATATGAAGTAGAGAATTTATACCATCTATATTGAGTATTTTCCTGATCTTTTTCTGGTGAAAGATCTGAATAGGCACATTAAGGTGGTTTGTGGAATAGTAGAAGGAGATTTATTTTGTTTGCCTAAACAAGAGTTGGAGAACAAGACTAATGCCAAGCGGTTTGACATATATTTGGGAGATGTCGCCATTGTTTCAGCAGGAAGTGTGTGTGTGTGTGTGTGTGTGAGAGAGAGAGAGAGAGAGAGAGAGAGAGAGAGAGAGTAAAGCAGAGTTTTGCCCAAGAGTCTTAACAAGGACAGAGGGCTCGATTGTTATTGGGCAGGAAGCAAGCTTAGTAGTTTCCTTTAGATTTGTTGATGATAATTTCACAGATGTGAGTTATAGTGTAAGCTGAGTGAGGGAAGCTGAATTTTTTTAACTCGAACGATTGAATATATGCTTCATATTTAGCATAGACTGCTTTGGCAGTCGTTTATTCCCTTTACGGAATGAACGAACACACGATAAACTTTTCCATGGTTCTTTTCAAAGTGATGACAAGTATGAAAATGAATGTGAATCGGCGATCACAGAAAGGTACTCGAAGTGTACTTATAACCGTGTACCTTTGATTTACCTTTATTTCTAGTCTTACTACCCAGGATCAGAAAAACAAAACTCATAGACACAATACACGATGTCTCATGGGAACATCTGAATACATTTGTTAGACATGAATTAAACCAAGATAATATACATTAAAGTAACGTCATTAAGTATATATCAATGCTGCGGTATTGGAGCCATGATGTAATTAAAAACAAAATTGAAATAAATCAACAAATTTTAGGGAAGAGCCTAAATATCAGATGACATTTTAGATTAGAAGGTCGGCGTGTTATACGTTGCAGACAGACCAGGAAAGGGGGAGGGGAAAGAAATAATCTGATATATTCTTAAGCTGTTTAAAACTCACCTAAAAGTGATAAATATTTAAATGCTGTTGTTTAATTTTGAACCAAAATTGTGTATATTATTGCCATTGTAGTCTTGTAGAAATGATATGTAGATTAGTAGATCTTTGGCAAGAGCATGTAGGGAAACGCTACAAAAATTCGGCTAAGTTGCTTGGTATGTTCTCTCTTCCGAAAGCCTGTGTTTATTGTTAACCTGAGCCCACTATCAGTAAAGGCTAAAGGTTCGAACCTATATTGGTTTTTTTACAAATTCTGCTTCCCCCCCACTTTCTTTCAGAAACCAGTTAGAGCTCGAGACTCTTAAGCCCCCATATATATATATATACTGTATATATATATATACTGTATATATTAAGCACCATATATATATATATATATACTGTATATATATATATGGTGCTTAAGAGTCAAGCTGTATAACTGAGAGGAGACCTCCACATAGCCTTTAAAGGAATGCGGAGAACCGACCAGGGCTTCTGACCTAATGTCCAATCCTCACCGTCTCGTGATGCACCCAGTTGGGTATCTACCTGGATACTGAACGAACGAGGATGGGCTGGCAATTTCAGATTTAGCCGACCAAATTCTATTCTTATTGGTTAAACCAAAATAAAAAATGATGGTACAATATAACAAAATTTCATGCTGGCTGGGGCGTCGCCCAGTTAAACAAGGCCCCCGTTGTTTACGCCAGGGAACCAGGGCGAACAGCGAAAAGTCAGTTACTGGAACAAATCTGAAAAAACACCCCCAACTCAACATCACCAGAGTTAAAGATTGGTACTATCAACATAAGAAGCCTGAATGGCAATGAAATGGAGCTAACTGAGGAATTAGATAAATATCAGATCGACATAATAGGGGTGACTGAAACAAAAAAAAAGACCAAAACTGGTGAGATCTTTCTGAGCAATAAATACAAAATGTTATATTCAGTCAATGACAATCAAGGAAAAGAAGGGGTAGCTATAGTATTCAACACAAAATACGAGGCTAATCTTCTTGAATGGCAGGCAGTCTCAAGTAGAGTAATGTGGGCAAATATGAGAATGGGGAACTGGACAATGAGACTTATTTGTGCCTATGGTCCCACAGAAGGTTCTACTAAAGTAGAAGTGGTGGAATTTTTTGATGCTTCAGAAAAAGCAACTGACACAATGAAAAAGAAAAAGTTGGTCCTTGTTGGGGACCTAAATAGCAGAGTAGGAAATGATTTGTCAGACATACAAAATATTTTGGGAAAATTTGGAGAAAAGAGCAAACCCAACAATAATGGCAAATACCTGTTGGAATTCTGCCCAGGACATGGACTGGTTACTACTAACACCATGTTCCAACATAAAAATGTGCATAAATTCACATGGAGAGAAGAGGCAAGGAATAAGAAAAGTCTCATTGACTATGTTATTGTTGATTGTAATGTTTTCTCCCTGGTACAGGATACCAGAGTGTACAGAGGATTTGAAATTGGAAGCGATCACTATTTAGTCTTGAGCAGGATAAAATTGAATTTCATATTGAAAAGAATAACATGTAAGAAAGTTTTAAAGCGAATAAAAGTTGAGCAGCTCTCAGATGTGAACTGTAGACCAACATAAACAAAGATTATTGAAGAAAAAATGAAAGAGTTTGAGAACAGGAACCAAACCTTGGAAATTCAGTGGCAAGCCTTGAAGAAAACCCTGATTGATTCAGCCAGAGAGGCATGTCGTGAGGTTGACTGCAAGGATAGAAAAACCAGGATTCCATGGTGGACACAGGAAGTTAAAGAGGCAGTGAAGGAAAAGAAAAAAGCATATCAAAAGTTCCTTGCAAATAAGTCAGCTTTTGCTCTTAGAGAATACAGAGACAAATGTAAAAAAGCGAAACATTGTGTAAAACTAGCTAAACAAAAGTCATGGGAGGACTTTGGCAAGAACATAGAAAATAAATATCAAGAAGGTGGTTAGTTATTCTGGAGGGTATTGAAGAAGCTTAGAAATGGAGGAAGAGTGCTGTAAAAAGAGTTAGAGATGATCAAGGTGACATGAAAACAGGAGAAAAAGATATCGTTGAAGTATGAAGTAATTACTTCGAAAAATTGCTAAATGAAACAAGCAGTGATAGCACAGTGGTAAAAAAACACTCAACAGGCATACAGTCAGGAATACATATCCATACCTGAAGTAGAAAAAGCCATCAAAGGCTTGAAATGTGGAAAGGCAGCAGGAGTAGATGATATCCGACCAGAAATGCTGAAGTATGGTGGTATAAAAGTCTTACAGTGGCTGCACTGCATAGTTCAGAAAGTCTGGACAGAGGGACGAAGTCCCGATGATTGGAATAGAGCTCTAATAGTACCCACATATAAAAAGGGAAATAAAACTGAATGTGAGAATTACAGAGGTATTTCTCTACTGAGTGTTCCTGGCAAGATCTATGCAAGTATACTTGAGAAACGGTTGAGAAGAATTGTGGAAGAAAAGCTTGGTGAAGAACAAGCTGGATTCAGGCCAAATAGAGGCTGTGAGGATCATATCTTCACTTTACGACAAATAGTCGAGAAATCATGGGAATATAACAAAAACCTGTATTTAAATTTTGTGGATCTGAAAAAGGCATATAACAAGGTGCCAAGAGAGAAGCTATTCAATAGGCTACAGGTATATGGTGTCAATGGGGCATTATATCAAGCAATACTTAGTCTTTATTTGAGTTGTACGTCGGCAGTTAGAGTTGAAGGATGTACAGGGAGATGGTTTAATGCTAAATATGGTGTGAGACAAGGATGTACATTATCCCCTCTGTTATTCATTATCTATATGGATCACATTATGAAGGAAAGTGGTATTAAACATGATATCAGAATTGGAGATGTTAATGTATGCCCTTTGCTTTATGCGGACGATGTTATACTTCTGAATAAATCCGCTACAAGTTTGCAAGATTCCCTTACTAAATTGAATAACTGTTGTAATAGATATGGTGTGAAGGTCAGCATTAAAAAGACAAAGACAATGAAAACAGGTAGAATTGTTGAAAATGTCAACTGTATTGTGAACGGGTAACCTGTGGAACAAGTAAAACATTTCAGCTACTTAGGCACGACTTTTAGTGAAGATGGTAAATTAAATATGGAAATAGACAACAGAATCAACGAATCTGGTAGGAAGTCAATTGAATAAATTCATATGGAATAAGAGAGAAATTAGTCGGAACACTAAATTAGCTGTATACAAGACAGTGTTCAAACCAGTTTTAACTTATGGATCTGAGAGCTGGGTCAGAAGTAAAACACTTGACCAAAGACTAGACACCGCAGATATGAGAGTCATGGGAAAGATTAGAGGCGTGAACAAATGGCATCAATGACAATATCATATTAAAAACGAGGATATCAGGAAAGAACTTGGCATTGTTGGCATCCAGGAATGCGTTAGCAGAGCTAATCTCAGGTGGTATGGTCACTTAAACGGAATGGGCGAGGAAAGATTAGCAAAACAAGTGTTCTCTGCTAGGTTGGCAGGAAAACGACCCAGAGGAAGCCCAAGATATAGGTGGATTGATACGGTACAACGTGTCTTAGATGATAGAAATATAAGATCTGATAATGATAATATTGGAGTCTTGACAAGTAATAGACTGATTTGGAGGAAAATTGTAGATAGGAAGTTATTAATGATGTAAATTTTTCATATAGTACTATCATATCCTCTACACCCCTTGAGGGTACATGTCAGGAATTTGATGATGATGATGATGATGATGATATATATATATATATATATATATTATACTACTAATAATAATGAAGATTTAGAAAACTGGTTTATACCAGTTTCCTTCGAATAAAAAATATTTCTCAGAAAAACAGCTGAGTAAAAGTTTATCCTTTCGTGGAAGCGATGACATTTTCTTTAGAAATAAAGGGAAAAATCATATTATACCAATAAATATAGTTTATTTAACTAATGTATAAGCACGGAATTAAGAGAGATGGAGAGAAAGTAGTTAAAGTGTCGCTCGTTCGTTTATAATGAACAATAAAAGTCCTTGAATATTTAATCCCTTTCACCTTCCATTCGCGTTGTTATTCTCAATTACAACCTCCGCTGACCTCTGAGAAGCGCTTCCATTATCCAAGTCATGCAGACAATACCTGGTAAGGCACAGAAACGAGATCGAGCCTTTGGGGTTAAGAGACGTCTCTGGTGGTATGCAAAAGACGTCAAGACATTAACGGATGTGAAAGGATTTCAGAACTGTGCAGCGTGTTTCTTCATCAGTCCTGGCTGAGAGCAAAATGCGAAGGAAGCCTTCTGGACTTGAACGTTTGGGCATAGCGGAATGACAAAGAAATGCGATCTTTTCAGACGGGGGACAGGTACATCAGCGGGTGTGTGATGGTGAGATACGTAGGAAGCAGTGAGTAAACTCCGGGGATTTCATCGATCTCCGGGAACCCGTGAAAGGAATCTAATCGATCGGATGGACGTGGTTGCACGAGCGAATCTAACTTTAAGGGGGTAGGAAAAGCCGCAGACATGACACGTTTCCCGTGCCATTTAATAGGCTCAAACATCAGGGTTACGTGAAATTTAATGGAAATGGCTTGCCGAGGATGCCTCCTGGAAACTACAGTCAACACTAAGCTGTTAGTCGCTCCTTTCTCCCTACAAATCCGTCATCATCCGTTGAACGTTCTCTTTCCAACTTCAGAAACTTCTGTTTTGCGTGTGTCGCGACTTGCTCCCCTCTTCATACATCTTTCCTCCTTCCTAATCATTATATCCCCTCGCACCTTATTTTGCGAACCTCCCATTCGGTCTTCTTCCGTTATTCCGTCGCTGTTCACTCACGCCACAACTTTCACCGTGCTTCTGTGGATCTTCCCTTCCTCCCTTTTGCAGCGCAACTAATTGCCTTTCTCCCCCTTTTTTTCTCTTTCTCTTTATACATTTATTATATTTATGATTTATCATTCTTTTCTTTCACTGTGCTTTCCCTTTTCTCTCTTATTCGCTGAGCAGATGAAAGAAAAAAAAAAAGGAAAAGAAGAGACTTTCTCTCTCTCTCTCTCTCTCTCTCTCTCTTAAGCTCTCTGTAACCCCCCCCCCCGCAACTACAATAAACAAAGAGATTTCTAGTCGAACGGTAACATTTATTTTTTTTCTTTTATCTCATATCAATATCCAAAAGAATATCGCTAAACCAAAATTTTTTGTATTCAAAATTACCTACAGAGGCCGCCTTCAGTCTAATTTTCAGCTGTATGTTAATGTGCTCGTTCTAAAAATTTTCAAATGTACAAAAATATTAAAAATATTAAGTATTTTTTTTTAAGAATAAGATTTTGAATAGCCACAAATATTACCATGTTATTGCAACGTGATATATTTTGTCAATTGACAAAAAAGAAAAAGAAATCAAGAAAGAGGATGAAAATAAAATGTAATTCTACGTTATTATATCGTAGAAATACATCTTATTTCAACGTCTTATTAACAACGTAGAAATACATCTTATTTCTTATTATCGCAAACGGTTATTACAATCTAAGGGAACATACACGAGCATTATTTGATGTCACGAAGAAATCTTGCTCATTTGTATGGAGCCAATTTGTTAAGAGTTTACAATCCTAAAATTTTAGAAGTTATTTAAATATTAATATCAGGAATTGTAAAAATAGCATTCTTTACTTCGGAGGATCATTTCTTCCCATCTCACCTCCCCACTTCAAAATTTTATAGAACCAAACGCGAGCAATGAGATAGCAAAACTAAACGACTCTGAAAAAAGAGCGTCCACAAGAATCACTTCCAAATTTTTCATGTAACTTCGCTCGACATTATACAAGCTGGCAGTACTAACCGGACAAGACGCCATTCAGTCTTTCACATCTTCTCCAAAGTGACGTATGGCCCAGGGTAGCTTTTTACGACCTGAAATAGACATAAAAGCGTGTTGGAAACATGCACACTTTCATCGCTCTAGCTGGCTTACAGACTAGAGGAATACATTGCCATGCAATAGCCACATTTTTCATCAGATTCTGGAAGGTGTAGTTCATTCATAATATTCGTGTTTTATGTGCGTACATCTGTTCTGTGATTAATGTTACAACGCTAGATAACAATTCTTTTTCCCTCTCAACAAAGTTAGGTTTGTGTTTACGCAGTTTTTCGTTTTCAAAGTGTTGGCAATTTGCCATCAGTACGAAGCTATAAGTTAGAGTTGCAGGGCTGCAAGCGCTGGTTATATAGTCTCGAGTTTGAATAATAAAATGTGAAATGCCGTTTTATGAGTAATACAGCCGTTGTTCGTAAGAGTACAACAGCCTTTCCGGCAGCCACAACATGTTTTTCGAATATCTGAAAGCCTTTTAGGAGAAAAGAATGGTGGATTGATGTTCATGTATAAAGTTTTGCTGAGACACACTACGCTCCTTTATATATATTGAAACAACTTCGTCAATTTTAGAATATTCAGTTTCTTTCTCTGTTTTATTTATTTTTTTTAAAGTATTTTTATTGACTGAATTCAAAACTAGTATTTGTTTGTTTGCAGGTTTTTGATGCGGTAAAAACTGTGGTGATGATCTGCCCGCACAGCTGAGCCCGTGATACACACTGTGCACTGTGTTGCAAAATAACTTCACTAGTAAAGGTTAGTGGAGAGAGAGAGAGAGAGAGAGAGAGAGAGATCTATATAATCACTCCTCACCTGCCTGTACGTTGACTTAGTAATAGCAAAATGCGTTAAAAAATGATCAAACGTTATCTCTTTTCTCTTTGACAATTCGTGTCTTGACAAGTCAAACATCCTAAGTAACTCTATCTAGCAAACTTAACAAAAGGAGACAGGAACAAACATTTATCTGAATGACATCGTTAATAAGAACATAACATTTCATTACATATAATACCATCTACACTGTTGTTAAGTGTTCATTCCATTTTTGCTTCAGGAATTTAACTTTCGAGTCACGTCATGATTATTCCATCCGTTACGCTTCGGTTTATTTCTCGACATCATTTTCTATCGTTCGACTTATTTCTTCTCTCTCTTTGTCTTCCACTTTCACGACTCTTCTGATTAGTTCTGTAGAAATGCTCTCTCTCCCCTGGTAGATGTCAACACTTACGTGTTCGGCAATCTAACGGTGACAAAGAACTCCCATATACTTTTAAGGCAGCCCCGCCTTTGTTGAGGAAGTGACTTTAGAATTTATGACCGTACGATATTCTAGTAGCTGAAGAAAAGCTCTACCCTCATCCTGCCTTCTTGAGCAGTTTTTTTTTTTTTTGTCTCCTCTTTCTGTCGCTCACGTTTCTAATATGTCCACAAAAACATGCTCTTGTTATCAATGTGGAAAATAGGAAGCTAATCGCTCTATTTTTAATTAAATATAATCCTTAAATCCACTACTATTTGCTAATTATACAGGGACCTGTGTACAAGGATTACATTTGCTTTGCTTAAAACAATTTTATTTACCGGCTATTGTTATCCATTTAATCCAATAGAGTAGAAAGCAAAAGGCACATGAAAATAATTAAATCTAAAAAAAAAAATCAAAGTTTTCAATGACATAACGCTATTGAGCATGTAGAGCTTAAGATACTTTCGTCTGAGTTTGTTTCAGAATAGATTAGATCCTCTTGGGCGGCGGTAGCATAAAACAGTATTTACTAATTATTAAGCCTAATTATGAGGCTAACTCTATTTTCCTTAGATTTGATGTACGTTATGAAGTTATAAAAGTTGAAAATTTAAATTGTACCGAAATATATTTTTGATATTAAGCTATTTCTCATGGAGAACGAAAATAAATAAAAATAAGAAAATGATTTCCTGCTTTATGAAAATATTCCCAGTATTCAGAAAGTACGTGTATTTTCCGCCGACTTCAATAGTATTTACTTACATTCCATGTTGTTTTTTCCTTCGAAGCATTGGAAAATAAAACATTTGCAGGGTAAGAGAGTAGAGTCGTATTGGTGGCCAGACATTCCACCACGAAGGAGTGAGTGGAGTAATTGTTGTGATGTAGGAACCCACCTCCAGTGCACTATTTCTTACATCTTCCCGTATACGCCTCAGAACATATGATTAGATATATCGATTCCCAGTTTGATCATTGGGAACAGAAATTACAGATATACAATTATCCAATTGGTGCATCGCAATATTGCAAGCTACAACCTTGTTAATAATCGGTGAACGAGTCACCAGGTTCTACTATACTCTTCTCTACTTACATCTGGCGGAAGAGTTTTGCACTAACTGCAGTAGTGTCATCTGTTAGTCAATTCGAAAACTTTTGTTTTAGAATATGAATCCAATCGAGAAAAAAAAGATTTGAAACTGTTTGAATAACATCTGAAAATATTCAAAATATGATTTTGAGATAACACAAAAATAACATTTAAAGACTGGAGTAAATTTTAATTTATTGAGAATCAGATTTACAAGAGGAACTGAGAAACGACGTCAAATTTTCTGAACAAAGAAAATTTGACGTCTGAGAAAGGGGAAAGATAACTAATTATAGGAAATGATAATTTTCGCAGTAGAATAAAAAGAAGCTGCAAACCTCAATAGGAGTAAAATCACCAAAGAATAAATGGCTGTTTATCGGACTTCAAATATGCATCCCGTAGAATTATGGCTTGCACTTAATCATTATGCACACGCAAACATTGACTATTTTAAACCGCGAACAGATTTTATGATGCTCTTGAGATTCATTTCTCAGTGAATAAATGAAGGGTTTGTTACACCAAACAACAGAGTACAGAACGAGAGAAAAGGAAACATGAGATATGAAAATAAAAATAATTTCAAACCGTATAAAGGCAGATAGGTCATTATTCGACCGATGAGTGACTGAAAGACTTGTAAAATATCCGGTAATAAAGCTCCCTCCCGACAGTAAACAGCATTGTTATTTTGGGTGGAGTAAGACACGAGTCTATTCAATCAATAATCCAGTAACTTTTCTTTGGAAATAAGACATCGTGGCCGTGGCCTACTTTTAAGAAAACTAAGACAATAAAACCTAAGAAACAATAGTTAAAGAACACACACGCAGTAACACGGGATCAAAGTGAAACCTTTACAGTCAGGAAGCACAGAAATTTAATTGATATTGCGGTAGTAAAGTGCAGTTGTAAATAAATTATTCAAATAGTGCAGCCCAAAGGCCTAAGACAGCATGAGAAAAAACAAAAATCATTATTCATCTAAAATCCATCAAATGATGGATTTTAGATGAATAATGATTTTTATTATGAAATGAATGACTGAATTAAATATTAACATTAGCTAAAAAACGTACAGAAAATATTAGCTGTTAATCATAAAACGTCTTATACTAAATCCCTCAGCAAAACAGATAAGTGGTGTAAACTTGGCCAGTTTTGAGAAGCCGTTCTGCTCAATACCCCTCACGATCGTGTTACATAATTTATTAACTGATGACAGTTCAGTCTTTTCCTTGACTAATAGTTTCACATCGAGATCTCCTCCTGCATTTAATATCTTATATTGTGACACGCGCTATAATTTTCAATTGTTATTAAATTTTATTTCGCATCTCTAATTGTAAATAGTCGTATTGACAAAACAGAAAATTCTATTTATATTAAATATTTATTTTCCTAAGTGAATACAGTTATGTCCGTCATTTGCTTATCTATATTTGGTAATACTGTACTAGTATGAAACCCATATTTCGTAATATAGATACGTATTGGGTAACTGACATAAAACTTATTATCTGATATTAACTGTTACAACGATAAGGGTATTTCAAGTGCAGAAAGCTCAAACCAAAAATTTAAAACTTAACTTAGTTAGCAATAACACAAAATATAAACTAAGATGTAATCCGGATATGAGACATTTTTTGACGAAATGCACGCAAGAAATCTGAAAAAGAACTATGAAGCAAAAAAATCCATGATAATTATTATTATTACGTGACACCTCCAGGGAGTCCATAGACTAATCGAGGGAAGGCACCTACTCTACAACTCTCCGTCTCCACCACTCAATCCACCAACAACGCATTTACACTAACGCCATCTACCGCCCATCACTATTAGTATTTTCACAAACAATCACTGGCATCCATGCCCACGGAGGATTCGAACCCGTAGCCTTTTGGCTGGAGAGGGGATTCGCTGATCACTCGGCCAAACAGGCCGGCAATTATAATAAAGTGAATATGAATTTTTGATAACATAAATAATATATTTCAAACAATGCATAATTGCGGTATTAGAAATCTATTATTATTTCAAAGCTAATCAGAATATATCAAAAGAGCGAAAAAATACGGGTTCCCAGACAGAGTTCGTGTCTTTTAAGTAGAGACATGCCAAGGCAACTCCGATGCTGAAGATTGCAATCTCATAAAGTCTTATTTAAGGTCAAATTAGAAGATTTTAATTCAGATTCATAGGCCTGTGCAGCTCAGTGGAAGTGGCGCTTGCATCCTCTGCGATTGCCGCACGAAGTTATAGTTCGAGTCTAGTCGCCGACTGGAGGAACTTTTTCTAAGCCTTTCTTCGACTGGTTCACGAGTTAGTCGATCTCTGGCACGGGCAAGCGGGTTTGTTCTCCCAGAAACTCGGGTTTTTCATCCCGTAAACTCAAGAAAATCGACCGGAGAACCCACATTATTTCAGACAGTAACATATCTTGTTAGGGTTAGGTATCAAGAGATGGCAGTACTTGTTTGCCGGTCTATTCGTCGGTAGCTGCGTATAATTAGTGATAGATATGGGCCAGCTATCTCTGATTGGCTACTGGTGGAGATTGAACTGCCTACTCAGTCTCCAAAAGCTAGATGGGGTTTAAAGACGTCGCCTACTCCATATATGGGAATAAAAAGGCGTTAGATTATTATTATTATTATTATTATTATTATTATTATTATTATTATTATATTAATTCAGATTCAAATAGTTGGCTTTCCAATAATGATGTTTTAAATATCCTTTAATTATTATTATTATTATTATTATTATTATTCGCGAAAAGTTTAAATCTATAGTACATTGTTACCAGGTGGACTAAGGATTTTTTTTTTTTTTAATATTTATTTATGGACCACTTTCAAAACACTTCAGACCTCCAATAAAGGAAAGTTGAGATGCATTGCTTACCTATATCCAATCACAAACTTCCATGCCTGTACTGGACTCGAATGATCGCCATGTTGGCTGGAAACCTGGTGCATTAACCTTTCAGTCAACAAGATCGTTCATTTTGCGAATTGACGTCTTCTGGACTCTTTTCAACCAATCTAAATTCGTTTTTCTAAACTATTATGTATTCACAATGTTGCATATGCGAACATTGTGAATTTAAGTCGCATATACGAACTGTTCGGTTATAACCGAACAGTTCGCATATGTTATATATATTATTAAAGAACATTATGGAACGTTCTATACAGTATAGTAATTATAGAACAGAGTAGAACATCATCTTCGGCTATAGCATTATAGCCGAAGAGAGATATAATGCTACAGTCAATTAATTTATTTACCTGTTTAAAAACATGGACTTTATCATTTCTTATCATCTCTAAAGCTTTGATAATCTATTAAGCAACTGGATTGCTTTAGGCAATCCTGTTTTTTGAAATGAACAATGAAATGAACCAATAATAATAATAATAATTACTTCCTTTACATCATCTATTAGGTATGATATGATTTTCTAAAATTTAAAAACTATTATATAATATAATCTTATATTATATAATATTATAATATAATATAATATAATATAATATTATATTATATTATATAATCTGAGCTATTATAAGCTTAGAAACTACCTGGGTTCAGAGAAACAAAAATTTGATAAGAAAGAGCATTCATCAAATGTTATATAATTTCTTGGTATGTTTAATTTAGCATTCATCAAGATGAAATGTGATATGTCATTCCTACGATTCCAAATCCTTTTTTTTTAATTTAGATTCTAAATGTTATATATATCTAGTATATTAAACAAGTATTACAATGATTATAGATAATCATAAAAAAAGCACTTGTCGCGATACTATTCTCATACAGTCGCGTCATTCATCATTCGTGCATATTTGAATTGGGGAATTTTTTTTTTTTTTTTTTTTTTTTTTGTATGCTTATCCTTCTGTCTAACTTTGCAACCTGACGCGTTCCGATTTAAATCCAAACAGAAAGCGCTCTCAATACATTTTCATAAAAATCCCAAATAAGAAATTTTAACAAAATCCATCCAACCAAAGAGATGTTATTGTATGCGTATGGACGAACAGATAATAATAATAATATAAAAAAAAATAGTTGGGTGTTACACATTTTCCCAACCTCGCCTAAAAAAGAACAATAATGAAGATTTCTGGGTTTTTTACTACTACATAAAGCTTTTAAGTATTTTTCATGCATAATTATTTAACAAATAATAAGAACATTTTTAATAATAAAAACTAAATACAAAGAAACTGCTTGAACGGCACATTTTGAAAATAATACATGCTAACGAAGCAATAAACTTGAGAGAGAGAGAGAGAGAGAGAGGGAGGGAGAGAGAGAGAGAGAGAGAGAGAGAGAGAGAGAGAGAGAGAGAGAGAGAGAGAGAGAGAGAGAGAGAGAGAGAGAGAGACTTTGAAAATACAATGCACCAAATGTTCATGTGGAAAATAAACCTCATCATGTTTATTTTTACTGTCACTTGTTATTTGGAATAATTAAAGCACTTAAGATCTATTGTACTTCTCTTAACTCTTCATTTCTTTTCATCCAATCAGAGTATGCGTTGTATAATATTCCGCATAAAGAAGGTGCAATCATCTCCTGTAATTCCTTATGGGAAACATCTTAAATGTGGTTTTCTGTAAAATGACGCTGTTCGTGTTTTGTGTAATGAAAGCTGGAGATTGTCTGTTACTGGGAGGATGAAGAGTATCCTAGTTACAGAACAGTGATGAGACTATTTATCAACAGCCTCCTTGGAACGGAAAACAAAAGCATTCTCGTTTCCTTTACACGCAAATAAAAGACTAGTTATCTAGAGTGGAAAATTGAATCCTCTAACGTCCGCAAATCTTTGCGGAAAATAGGACGCTCATTGCAAATGGAGAAGAAGAGAGAGCGATCTTTTTTTATATAAAACGGATTAAATCAGTGTTTTCTCTCCTGATTAAATATATATTTTTTTAAATATTAAAATGCATACGAATAATTCAATTAAACATCACAATTTGAGCCAAAGTGAAATAAACAGAAACGCTGTAACAGAGCGTGATGAGGAACGAGAAGTCAATTATTGAAATAACAGAAAATTAAAAACATTGTTGTAAACGCCACAACTCAATCACAATGAAACATTTTGTAGTTCACATCTATAAAGATGTTTAAACATTGTCAACCATTTGACTAATTAAACCTCGAAACATAACAGAACTTAGAAGATGCTTCTTCTAAGATACGAAGAATATCTGTTTAATTAATTGGTGTCGCTGGATTTATGCTTCAGACACCACAATTGGGTTTGCACAAAGAGATTAGCTATTCACCGTTACTGATTATTTATAGCTCGCACTTCGGTCGTTGTCCAAAGAGTAAATCATTGCCGACAATGAAAGTCCTTTTATGTTTATCGGTAATGCTGTTACGGATAGGCGCTCAGCATCGCTTCGATTTTATATCACTGTTTCAAAGGCTAATTCCCTCAAGAAAACGGTGAATAACATCTCTCAGGGCTGGTGCTATTTATAAATTATACCTTTTAAGCTTCTTAACTTGTGATAATTGAAAGAATGATTATTGATCTTCGCATGTGCGAAGTACATTCGCAATACTAACTCACCAATCAAATCGGAACTTAAGCATTTTTCAGAATATAATTACAATATATTGTACAACTTTGAAAACAATAATAGGACTATATGACTCTAGTTTTTTGAGCAGAACTAACTTTGTGATCTTGGTTCTACTAGATGTTGAAATTCAAAAATTTGCCAATCTATCTGGCTGAATAGATAGTGTCCTCACTCTCCAAGGTAGGATTCGAATCCTACTATATACATGGAAATTTACGAGTCGTTAAACTGATTTTCATCGTTCGGTTGGAGACTACGCTATGAGAGACCTGAAGTGGCTTAAAATACTGTCATGTTTGGTCTGTAGAAAAGGATTCCCCCCCCCTTTTTTTTTTTAGCCGACTGGCAGCACTAAAATGTGTTGTGGGATCCCCGCCCTTTCCTGGTTGGGATTACTAAAGCAATTACTTGTATCTGCTCTCATAAAATAAGGAAATGTAATGCTGTAGTTAGACAAAATCTGATTTGTAGATGTTAGGCCTTTCTCAGTTATAACTGGCAAGACATGAATAAGAAGTGACGCAGATTCTAAAGAAAAGGACTTCTTCGTTAGGAAGTGTGCAGCAACGATGGCAACCTTATGCTAAATGCCTTCTTCTCCAAATGTTTTATGAATTAAGATATTTGGCGATTGAAACGACATTGTGAGATGGGTAAGTTTGCTTTGTTTATAGTCAAAGCATAAGTAACTATGCATATGAGGACGACGGAGAACACGCGCACAATTAACTGTCTGTTAATTGTGCGCGTGTTCTTCTGGCCGGTGTGTCTGTTTTGCGAGGAGAACTCTTATAGGCTAAGTCACCTTCAGCTTAAAGAGTCGTGGTACAATTCCCTATGTTTCTAGATGAGATATAATAAAAATATTCATTACTTACTGCGTATACTTAGTGGATTTAGCATTGTCATCTTGGAAAACAGTTCTTCATTAGGAATGAAACAGTGCTTCATGAGATGCAGACAACTGCTCGCAGCTAAATGATTCAACATTGACTTCTAACCTGAAATAAAAATACACGTCATAAAACCTCTTCCACGTGATTTATGGAATCGTCTGAACGTCATTGCTGATATCGGGAATCTTACAAACTATAATTCGTTGGTTTCACACGAATTCCTTTTTCTTCCTACACAGTGAAGAAAGATCACAGCGAAGAATGGTTCATTCAGAATATATAGCATTTCTCTACTTCTTGGTAGTCCTTGCACTAATGTATTAAATTAATGTTTCCAGGAGAAAGAGAGACAGATAGAAAGAGATGAACGTTGTATAGATTAATCCAGCTACTGTATGTTGTTCTTCTGATCTAGTAACTCAGCCTCGAGAATTACATAATATCTGCTGTTCGGTAGGAAAATCTTGGATTCGATCCCATTGAGGAAGCAAGAAATGCTCATTAGTTTTTCATCTGAAATGTGAACCAGCCAGTTCCACAGAAATGTGGCAAAGTTTTCTCTACAAAACAGACAAACCACCGAAGAACTGATAGACACATATAAGGATCTCATGAAGTTAGATGTCACGGTTTAATTCTATACAATAGCAGCAGGGCAACATGGTGTATTTTTTATTAGAAAGGCAACTCACGATAATAACAGAAAAAGTCTGCTGATGAATTATGGCTTAGAATTCATGCGAATTTGTTGTTATCATAAGTCAATATTGGTTATTACTTATGGTGTTCTTTGCAAATCTCAAAATCTACTAATCAGGAACTTTTTGAGCGAGTTTAGCAATGCTTAATAAACCCTTCAAGTCTCCACTAGCTATTCAAAATAGCTCCATTCGCTAGTATGTCATCGGAATACTTCATTAAGAAGATGAATCAGACTCCTCTCTTCTCTGATTTAGGTATGGCTTGCATTTCCAGACGTCCATCCTTCATTTCATTATATTTTTCATTTTCATAATTCATAAGTGAATGCTTCTGTCAGTACAGCCTATTAAGATAAAAAGGGATACTTTTAAAAAGTATAAAGCCTCCTATTTTTCAAACTTTTAAACCTAATATTTCACAATAGCTTGATAAAGGTTGCTACTTTATATTCTCAGGCATTTTAAATGCAATAAATCGATTGGAAAGAAAACAGTCATAGTGTTTCCTTTCCACGTGCGCTGAAAGGAATTCTATCTTTTCTTGGGAGAGACCCAAATTGGGCAGATCTTCATCATTATTATGGTTCTGCTGTCAACTACGGTATCTTACAATGCAGCAAGAAATATGCATGTCAATTTCTGCGGTTTTCTTTCCCCTCTATCTAGTACGTGCCTCACGTTCGTATTTGAATATGCCCGAGCGAGTCAATGGCCAAAAATGTGATTTTTCAAAGCATATTCTCTCTCTCTCTCTCTCTCTCTCTCTCTCTCTGTGTGTGTGTGTGTGTGTGTGTGTGTGTGTGTGTGTGTGTGTGTGTGTGTGTGTGTGTGTGTGTGTGTGTGTGTGTGTGTGTGTGTGTGTGTGTGCGTGCGTGCGTGCGTGTGTGTGTGCGCATTTCGTTTGGCTTTTTTTTTCCGTAGGCAGCATAAAAATTGCATTGAGATGAGATGAGGAATCTTCTTTGCATCTAGAAAAAGAAAGAGAGAGAGAGAGAGAGAGAGAGAAAGAGAGAGAGAGAGAGAGAGAGAGAAAGAGAGAGAGATGTTTAAATTGATTAATGAGTAATTTTTAAAAGCCTTATTCTTCCGGGTTTCATAAAAGTATTGCAGACAACTTGAAGGAAATAGACTGACGAATTATCTACAATTCGGATCGGAACATTTCGTGAATAAAGCACAGAATGGCTTTAACAGAAAAGCTGTAGTAGTTTGTCGGTAGAGGAAATAGCCAATATAAAAACAGCATGGATAAATATCTCATTTGTATTTTCAATTTGATATCCCCACAAGGAAATAACAGAAAAGTCTACGCCAATATTTTTCAGGCATTCTAAGTCAGTGAACAGTAAATGCGTTTAGAAATATTTCTTTGTTGAACGGCAGAGGAGTTTGCTTCAATACAGGAAAGTCGGTCGGTTCTTTTGAATTAAAAAAAAAACAACAACGTAAAACCACGAAACTGGCATTATTCTTCTTCAGCATTATTATTATAACCAGCATTTATTCTCTGGCCAGTTTTCATTTTTTTACGACTAAATCATCTTTAAAATTCAGTGGGAGGGAAAAAAACCGATGACTCAACTGAGGCTGCTGTTGCTGCCTGATCAGCACAGATCTTCTCTCGAGGTTTTCCAGTAAAAAAAGGCATCGCTGCTGATAACTGCGCTACGGCATATCTCAGGAGTTGATGCTTATAGATGGTTCAGTTACTGCTTTTTTTTTTGGGGGGGGGGGGATTACAGCTGAAGTGATATGACTTTCGTGTATTTTTTTACCTGTTGTTTTATCTTGGGAGGATGAAACCCCTGATACTTCCACGTGAAACCGTCTAACTAATCTTCAGCTGAGAAGTCATTATAAAGATTTTTCGCGTCTTAGACCCGATTCGAAGACAGGTGTTTCCAGTCAAAGGATAACGTCGATACCAAGTGAACTACGAAGGTTTCTCAGTTAGAACAGTTTTGAATTTCGAGTTATTTAACCAATCAAGATGCTTGAACAGTGCTAGAAAAATAATCAGTTTTATTGATTTCGTTTGATTATCGCCGACCACCTAATACGACCACAATTAAGATTTAAGTACCAGTTTGTGAAGTGCAGAAAGTAAAAGACTTAAACTAGAGAAGACTATTCTAGACTAAACTAGAATCAATTACTCCTCATCTATAATCAACTCTGAAAATTGTTTTACTATCTGTTATGAAGTTTCTTTTGATAAATAAACATGATTTGACATATTGTCATTGTAACTTCATTGTAAAGCTTTATAAGGTTTTTTTTTTTTTTGCAAAGTAATAATAATAATTTTATAAAGTTCATTTTTGGACCTTATTGTCAATGTAATAGGCTTTCATTTTTCTCAAGCTTTCTAACTCATTGAATTCAGATATTATACAAATCGCGCCTTTTTTTTTTTAACCAAAGAAATCAAAAACCACATATGAACGCTACATCATCCCATATCAAGTAACTATCCATTGACATCGAACGTTATGGCGTTCAGTAGAAAACCAAAATACGTAACTCGAGTATGCTTATAATGCAATACCGTTCGTGAAAGCTCCGATAATGTTCAGAGATTCTGTGATATCTTCTGTAGTGAATGCTCTTTCCGATTGCCTGTCCAGTCTGTGTTCTCTGCCACATCACCCACACATATACAGTGTGTGTGTATATATATATCGATTTTTGTGTGTATGCGAGCATGTATCTAACCATTGTTATTCCTACTATTTATAATCAATACACACACTATGTAATCCAGTCCTGCACTGTGCTGTTATGTGCTCTTTCTTCGATATTTTTTACCAGTATATAAGAAATGCATTTCAAATAACGCAGCAAAGAGTAATAAATAGAATTGAATATTTTCCATCTTACTATATGAAGGGAAATGGCCTGAAATGGTTTTATGTGTATTTTTTTTCCGCTTGTTTTTGGTTTCCACGTATCTTTGAAGGCTTGTTAAAAAGTACAAGAAAGAAGAAACTCCATTAAATGCTATCGAAGCGTGCAAACTGATAGACGATATTTCATCCTTGCTTTAATGGATGTTGACAACCCCCAAAAGCAACTCACGATTGTTATTTGCGGATTTTTCATCTGTAATATTTCATGTTTCGTTCTATCATTGCTACTGCTTTGTTGCTTCTGATGCGTACAAACTTGAATTTTACTGAAAAATATGTCTGACGTCAAATAATTCTTTAAATTCATTACTATTTTATGTAAATTTAGTTAAAAGATGGAATTGCTGGATTTTTTTTTCAGACGAATATTCACATCGTATGAGATTTAAGAATTAAATTAAGTATATGGGATGATACGGCATCCTCCAATCTGCTGATTAAGAAAAAAAAAAAAACGACGTAAAGACGGCACTTTTAACTCCTTTCTGACATCCGCTCTGTAAGCCACCTTTCCGAAGTGGAAAATTTCATGCAGTACTTCTATTTGATCAGAGATATTTATAAGTTACTTGCATTGACAATAGGACAGGCCTTCAAATCTCACTATACAGGGTGTTCGGGATAAATTTGACATATTTATAATTAATTATATTTTTCCGTAAGTTACATGTATTAACACACACTTCTCTTCATTTAAAAGTTTGGACCCTTCTTCATTCATATACAAGATGTCAGAAAGGATGGATAGCTGGAACCCACCTGAATCATGGAAGAGAATAACTTGTATCATGATGATTCGTGCCCGCCATCAAAATAAGGATATTACGACTGCTGCCCAATGCTCCCTGAATACAGTAAAAACAATCAGGCATGAACTAGAGACTTGCAATGGTGACTACGAGGATGTAGCAAGAAGAAAGATCCCTAGCAGACGATCTGATTGCGTTCGTACAGCAGAATTCCTCGCAAATCTGCAGGAACAGGTGTTGAAGAACCCTGGCATTGGAATTCGGGCTTTGTTCGTGGAGTTGCTAACTGTAGTCAAGCCCTGGATAACAAGGGTAGCCAATGGTAGGCCGTATGTATGGCAGCAGGATTCGGCCCCTTGCCACACCTCTGGGAAAAGTCAAAAATGGTTGTCTGAAAATTTCTACGACTTCACCAGTCCAAATGTTTGGCCTCCAAACTCCCCAGACCTTAACCCCATGGATTATTTTGTATGGGGCGCAGTTGAAAAAGACACCAATCGCACTTCCAGTAATACAAAAGCCCAGTTAATGGATAAAATTAAAACAGTTTTTGCGGCCCTTCCCAGGGAGACTGTAGCATCAGCTTGTTCGAGGTTCCGAAGCAGAATTGAAGCTGTGATCGATGCTAATGGTGGTTATTTTGAGTAAATCTTGTTGATAGTATTGTAATTAACTCTGCCTGTAATGTTTTTTTGTCAATTCATTAAATTTAATAGATACAAAGAAGATTTTCTTTTTCCTTACGAAACTGTCAAATTTATCCCGAACACCCTGTATAAGTTTGCATTCGAATATGCCCAGTTTTCTATGAATATTTCAAAACTCATATCCATTTCTTGGGTCACGTAGGGATTTTTAATTTTTATTTAATTTTTTAAAATTAGCTTATGTTATATTCCTGTGTCCAGTGTTTTTCATCACGAAACTACTCAGATTATTCGCACAGGATTTTGATGGCCAAACACATGAAAACTGAACACAACACAAAACAATACAGAAACCAAAAAAAAAAAAAAAAAAGTGATGTGCTGAAACCGAAATCCATACTTATAATGCAATATATAAAGTGATGAACTTTTCAGACCACATGAGGGTGGTCTGAAAAGTTCTGGGCCTAACATATAATTTCAAAGTTATTTTTATTTTTTAACACAATCTCCATTAAGACTAATACATTTATTCCAGCGATGATCCAGAGCCATTATCCCGTTCCTGTAGTGGTTCCCAGTAAGATCTGCAAAATACCCCTCTACAGCTGCAATCACCTCTTGATTTGAAGAAACGCTGACCAGCGAGGAGAGTTTTAGTTTGGGGAAGAGACAGAAGTCAGAGTGAGCCTCAAATCTGGGGAACAGGATGGATGTTCGAACAATTCATAGTGCAGATCCCTTAATTTTCCCATTGGCAAAACACCTTTGTGGGCAGGTGCATTGTCCTGATGAAAGATGATATTTTTCTTCTGAAAACAGGGTCTTTTCTCCCGAAGTTTTTCGTCTAGTCTGGTTAAAAGATCGAAATAATATTCCCCGGTTATTGTTTTACCCTTTTCAAGATAATTAATAAACAAAATGCCTTTAGCATTTCAAAACACCGATGCCATGACCTTTCCTGCTGATGGAACTGACTTTGTCTTCTTCGGCGCTGAACAACCGGCTTCTGTCCACTGTTTTGACTGCTGTTTGGATTCTGGTGTGTAATGTAACAAGTCTCATCCATAGTAATACATCGACGCACAAAATCAGTTTTATTCTTGTTAAAATGCTCTAAGCACTGTTCAGAGATTTTCATGCGAGTGCGTTTTTGATCTGCTGTGAGCAAGAGCGGCACTCATCTTGCGCAAGCTTTTTCATTTGCAATTCTTCATGCAAAATATATCCTACACGTTCTTTTGAAATGCCTATAGTCTCAGAAATTTCACGCACTTTGACTCCCTGGTCATTCAATACCGTATCGTACACTTCATCAATGATTTCTGGTGTTGTTACACTTTTTGGACGTCCTTCACGTGGATCATATTCAAGGCTGGTACGGCCACGTTTAAACTCAGCAGCCCATTTCTTAATTGTCAAAAACGAAGTAGAAGAGTGCTCATAAACATTTATGAACTTCGAATGAATTTCTTTTGGCGTTAAACCTTCTTTTACAACGAATTTTATAACCGCATGATACTCAATTTTATCCATTTCAAGGGATACAGACAACACTTTTGCTTCAGACAGCTGTGTAAAACAAACTATTTGATAGAATGACTTCCAGTTTCACATGGATGCTTATGACAGATGCATGAACTTAAAAAAAGATAACCTTGCCGATAGTTTCGTCATCTATGGTCGAGGCTGAGAACTTTTTAGATCACCCTCGTATATAAAATTTCTACATAAGGTCTCTTGATTGCTATTTCTTAAAGAATATTAAGACAATCATAAACGCTGATGTTATTACCAAATAAACAGCTAAAAATATTAATCAAATAGCCATTTATTTTATATAAAGAAAGATGCAGACCAAACTGACAATGAAGTTTCAATTGTCAATCATCCTTTCTAGAGTTTTTTAATGCTCACATTTATGCCATTCGTTTGTTCATATGTGGTGGCAATCCTTGGACATTCTTGGGTATCTAGGCTTATTACTCTAAGAAAATCCAGTGACACTGAAATAGTGCATTAAGCAGTTCTAGAAAGTAATTAAAAGTACTAATTAGAAATAATTAGTACTCTTCCGTACTAAATAATTAGTATAGACTCTTAACAGATTTCGTATCTGTTAAGCAGAATAAAGTTACGGATTTACCTGAAGTTTTCGAATATTACTTTACTCCTTCTTTTTAGAGCGGTTTTCTTGAGAATAAGATTTTAAAAGTGAGAAAATACATTATATTGGGAAGCAAAGATTATTTTCAAACTCCTTTCTTTTATCTATTGAAAAAATCCACAAAACAGAAAAAAAAAATAAAGAAAGAAAGAAAGGAAAAAAAGATTTCCACATGTCTTGATCGTATGCCAAAAACAACATAAAATATCTGATTACCCTCGGGATTTAAACCAACAATTGAATTCCAAAGATTTTGTTTGTAACGTAGTCAAATGCTACGCAACAAACAGACCTTATCTTTAAGTTAAGGGGGATAGTAAATCCCGTATTATTTTACAGCCGGGTACGAAACTCGGAGATCGAAATCTAAGAGTTTCATGCCGAAGAACTATCGGCGAGTCCAAGTCATCACATGGGTAGTACAACACTAGGGCAACTCGGAGCAAGCTCCGTCACTATCCTTAATATTTTCTCATAATGTAAAACTCAGCTCCTAGGAGATGTGTTACTGTTTTACATTATGAGGAGAGGTCACTACCCAGACCGGTTTCGACCTTATGAATAAGTGAAACGGGCTCTAAAAATAAGACGATCTCGAGAGATCGCCCAACTCCGCGTTGTTTCACTCAATGACAGGCTCACCCCGTCACCGAGAACTTCTCAGCATTGGCTCTACCCAGTGGCAGGCTCACCCCACCACCAAGCACAGCCATAACCTCAGCGGTGGTCCCACTCAGAGATAGGCAAAAACCTGTTCCCAAGCAGAGCTTCTCAGAACCAAAATCTCACCCGCACCGGTTTCGACCTTTATTGAGTTAGGTAGACCTGGAATATCAAGGTTTAGTTCTTAAGTTCTTAAAAGAACTGGGAGATGGACTGAGTCCTTGACTCTTTATCCCGTCATCTGAATGAAGAAAATCTGTGTGGATGGGGTGTTATTGAGCTAAAAGCTCTAGTCATGACTGGGTAACGGCAATAGCCGAGCCTGAGTTAAAACTTCATTGGCTACAGCATTGCCATTCATTACCCTGGAAGTCTCCTAAAAAGGACTTTTTTCCATTTTCGCATGATCAAGGTTTAAGTGAACCGAACTTACCCCTACTAACAAATTGCCAGACCGGTGTACTCGTATATTATTATTATATTATTATTACTCCCATAAAAGAGCCAAGAGGCTATTTTTTTTCCGATGACATAGATTAAGTTAAGGGGAATAGTAAATCCCGTATTATTTTATAGCCGGGTACGAAACTCGGAGATCGAAATCCATCGAAATCTAAGAGTTTCATGTCGAAGAACTATCGGTGAGTCCAAGCGTAAGTCATCACTTGGGTAATACAACACTAGGGCAACTCGGAGCAAAGGTGGAGAGCAAGCTCCGTCACTATCCTTAATGTAAAACGCAGCTCCTAGGAGATGTATTACTGTTTTTAATAAAATAAAATAAAATAATAAAATAATTTTAATAAAATAATACGGGATTTACTGTCCCCCTTAACTTAACTTATGTCGCCGGAAAAAATAGCCTCTTGGCTCTTTATCGTAGACCTTACTTTTTTTTATATATACCATATGAAGAAATATTTTTATATGAATAATTATGAATATACCATATGAAGAAATTACAAACAACCTTAATGAAGGTGTTAGTATGTTCAAGAAAAATCTATTACCTGCTGCTCAAACATCACATGGATAAACGGACTCATCTGATTTTCCCTTTCAATCGTTTTCGACCGTAGGTGACTTTGTAGGCATTGCCGACAAAGTATTCCTGGTAAGATTTTTAGAGGGTAGTTTCACCATTGCTTCCCCCCCCCCCCTTACCAATTTTATCCCGTCTCAGGACCGGCATATGGCTGGGACGTATTCATGACTATCATCCATGTGTATTCACGGTGCCGGTGTTTGCCTGTTCTGCGGGACAAAAAACCGAGTTTCCGGATGAAAAAACCCCTACCTCCGTATGAAACGGGCTAACTCACCTTTAGTCGAAAGAGACCAGATAAAAGTTCCTCACGTCACTGACGGGAATCGAATCAAAGTCTTTCCGACCAAATGGCTTCGGCTATACCATCGATTCGCAATCGGTGGTGCGTGTACCCCCGGGGATACGTGCTGGGCAGTTCAGGGGTACACGATAAATAATCAAAAATGGCGTAAAAACGAGTAAAGTAAACTATTTTACATTAAGATAGGCACTTTACAAAAGTGTCAGTATTTTAAAACAGCTGTCTTAAAAACAAGGGGTACAGTTTATAGAAATGGGTTTAAAAGGGGTACGTAAGACGAAAAAGGTTGGGAACCACTTGTCTATACTCTATACTGACTGAGCTACGGAGGCTCTGATGAACGGACTGATATGCTAATCGTTACACGGTGTACGCAATTCTTTTAAACAAGTGTAAGCAAAATTGCGTAAGCAAGCAAAAATAAATACCGATCAACATTTTTATTTCTAAATGTGACTAAGAGTTGATGATTTATGAACATTCGGTTTTTTTACCAACATCACTGCGCAGGTGATTTAGATGTTAACATGGTTGTTAAGAAAGAATTTCCAGTATTGCGTAAAGAGAGTTTGTGGAGTTCATTTATTTCACGGCAATGTTGTGAGTTTGAAACTACTTTCAAAATCTGTTTTGTTACAAAATAGGAAATACTCTATTCTTTGGATTTTACATAATGACACAAGAAAACGGAGCTTTTGTTTCAGTTTCTTCTCTGTTAAGAAAATAGTAGGAGGTCGTTTTATTAAAGTGTGTTCACTTTATGGTGATGCCGGACAGTTTTTCTCTTTTTGTAAGTCATTTCAGCTGTACATGACAACAGCTTGTCATTTCTTTGACAAACAAAAATCCCAAGTCTTTTCTCTAGTGTATGATTTCTCTACGGAGAAGATTTGAAGAAATTTTATTGAGAGGAAAGATGTACAATTTATCTTCGAAAGTTTGCTTTTAAATTTCTCGAAGAACATATAGTAACCACGTGATCAAGAATAAACATATCTGCTAAATATATTAAGTAACAACGAAAAATTCGAATCCACTAGTGAATTATCCCTCGGGGTGCAGTCGAATTATATCTTCTGTAAACAGGATTTATAAGAGATATACTTCGGTTACTAATGACACAGTCTCCAGCGTTTTTCTATAAGCAATTTTCCACTGAATGTAAGTTTGCCGATCTCATATGGAGTCCGAAGTCTGTTTTAAAACCCCAACCAAACATAGTGACCGGATACGGTTTCTTGTTCATGATCATAGTCAACCAAATACTATCACAGAGGTCAGATGGTCTGTATTCAAAATAAGATAGTTGGTGTTTTCATTCTGATGCTATCTTTACATAGATACACAAACGAAGCAGAATGTACTTGCAGAGCAATATATTATCAACTGAAGTTGCGTGTTGAATTCAAAGCTTCATTAGAATAATGCACAGAACGCTAATGCAATATCACGTGAATACCAGAGTATCGCACTCGAAACCGCAGGATGCATTAGCAAATGACTAGTCATACTCTATAAAACCAAGTCCTCATTGTAAAAAATGAGATCCATTAACTGTACGCGAACACAAAACAAGCAAATAGCATTGCTCATTTCTAAATGCAGCCGTATGCATATAGAGATGAGCAGAAGGAGATTATAATTATTTATTTATTTTTGTGGACCAAAGCCTGAAGTGATACCGATGTAGAAGTTCTCGACATTATTGTGTAAGAACTACGAATCCTTCTGACTTTCCATTTATTGGTCTACAAATTCAAATTTGTTCGTGTCCCCTATGATGAAAACCAGAATCATCTAATGGCTTCTGATCAGAAACATTTTATCTGTAAATACCAGGAATGTGATATTATTTCTGTGAAACAATACCATTTTGTTAAGGGGAAGTGACAGACAATTGATTTCTGGAATTCCAACTCAAATCTCAGTTTTTTGTTTTTTTTATCGTTGCCTTTTGCTCAGCTTGAAATCAATAATGCCCCCTTTTAAAACTTGATGTGAAATTAATAGTAGCTTTGAGGTTATGACGCTCTTCTCTTCTTAATGAGCACTAGTTGAGAGTCTCCGTAGCTCAGTCGTTATACACGAAGCCCTTTAGTTGGAAAGACTTGGGTTCGATTCCCGTCCATGAAGTGATGAACCTTTATATAGTCTCTTTCGATTAACGGTTAGTTAGCCTGTCTCATACGGAGATAGGGTTTCTTTTCACCCGGAAATTCGAGTTTTTCATCCCTCAAAAACAGGCAAACCAGACCCGAGAACATACACGGATCTACAATCATAAAATACATGCTTAATCCCACATTAGGAAGGCTCAACCCGTCCTAAGGGACGAGGGAGCAGGAAAAGGGAACCCCATACGAATAACTAAATAATGAGTTCTAGTATTTTATTTATTTTTTAATTTCTATAGTAACATTCAAAATAGTGTTCTCTACTGACTTGTAACTAGATATGAACCGAATCTCACTGTAGTGATTTGGAAACCTAAGAAGTCATCTTGCTGCCACTGCAGCAAGATGAATCATGTCCTTGAGCGGCCAAGACAGAAGTAAGGTGTCAGTGAGGCAACTAAGATCATTGGCATTTTATTCTTCTTCAACTCATCTGTCCCTTAGGAGGAGTACAGTTCCCTGATTATTGGTTATGACGAATTAATGCAGTCGGATACGTCACTGCTTTTCTGCATCCCCTAAGAGCAAGTATTTATGGCTGTATATCTGTGTATTCACGGGGACGGTTTGTCTGTTTTGAGAGACGAAAAACTTGAGTTTCCGGAAGAAAAAATCTTCCACCTCTCTATGAGACGGCTTACTCACCATTTGATTGAAAAGATCTGATAAAAGTTCCTCTCGTCATAGACAGTATTCGAATCCGAGTCGTTCCAACTGAAGGGCTCGTCTAAACCAACTGAGTTATGGAGGCTCTGAGATGTTGATTATGTCCATTAATTGCATGTTCCTTGGTTACTGTGTTTTATGTGGCGGGTAGGCCGTATGAGATCGGTTAATTTACTTTCCACTTCATCCTAATTGATATTTAATATCAGTTCTTATTGACCACACACACACACACACACACACACACACACACACACATTCTGGACCAGAATTTGAAATTTGAATGCTAAGTAGAGTATGTTACTATAGAAAAGTGTGAGAACACTCATTATGATCAATCAGATCCTTAAACTGCATTTAAAATACGAATTTTCCACGACGACGTTAAGTAGTTTGCTCCTTTTTTATTCACACAGAATATGCTACTTACTACATTCTTTCTTTCTTTCACCAAAGAATTTAGTGGAATATTTGTATTGCTTACCTCGGGCGAGACAAGCAATAATAATAAAAAAAAAAAAACTGCAGCAGAGAACTAAAAAAGATTTTTAAAGTAAGTTCGCTTTTGTTTTTGGCAGGTCATTCTGATTAAACATAATTTTTTTCTAAGATAAGGTTTTTTTGAGCAGAATTTTATTCATTACTTCTGTTTTTGTTTTTGTTTTTAATTCAAAAATTCCAGAAAATAAAAGCCAAAAATCCCTTCATTAACTGTAGGAATTTCAAAGCATGCTTTGGACGGTGGTTTTATTTTATTTGAATAGGCACGTTAACTGTCTCTTACCCATGCGCGAGTCGTCTCCTGCGATGAAATCTGTTTTACGAAAACAAGACTACCACCATCACCACTTAAATCACGGTACTCTTAATTAAGAGACTTTCCAACTATTTGGAAAATATGCAGGAAATATTTTATTCAAGTGCATAATAAGAGATGAAAAAAAAATCTTAGGAAATAAACTCAGAATACTTGGCTAATCACAAGTCCTTTACTTACTTTATATCCAATGCTATGCTGAGAAAACTTCTATAAGTATGCACTTTAATTGAATAATACGATTTAGGCCTTGCTAAACTAAGTTTGCTACCAAGTATTAATCATATACTTGTCCAATTTATCAAAGAAATTTCTCAAAGATATGAGATATTTCTTTCAAGAATAATATCTCTGTGAGCCGATAGTCCAAACTAATTTTACTAACTGCTGGATAAAAATGAAAAATAAAAAGGACTGTCTTTAGAGCATGACATCGTTTTTTTTTATTATTGACTCTTCCTCAATAGCATGCTGAGAATTGATTTATATGTGCATCACTGAAATAGCAAAACACAAATGATAAACTGGATTATACTTACAAAAACATTGATTTGGTGCTCTAGCCGAGCTGGATGATTAAGGATAACGCCCTCGCTTTTTTTTTTTTTAATATAAATACGAATTCATAAAAGGCTTGTAGCCAAAGTGCATTAGTATTAGATCGTGGGCTAGCTAAGTAACAAATAATGCGGAAATCTGCTCTTAAGAACAAACACGGTACTTTTTTCAAGCTATTTCAAGTCCCAATAAAAAGATGGTAGTCTCACATCAGAAGATGAAAATCATTTTCCACCTAAAGATTTACAAACATTCATGCTCAGAGTGGAATTACACCTATATTCTGTGTTGAAATCCTTCTGTATAAGGTGTCTCTGGAACTGCGGAATACTAGTACTGTATATTCTACCTTAGAGTTCTGAAAAATAGCATTTTTGATCTCCAGAGCAGAAATTCTTAATTTTATTATGACCGAATTTTCTTTTCGTGGATTTAAAAATATAGGTTTTCAATCTTTTATTGTGAGACTGCTTATAAAATGCAGAATGTCTGAAGTCAGTGTATCGTCTCTATTAACTGTATGTGCTCTGAAGGGTTTGCCTCTTTCGCGGGATGAAAAACCTGGGAGACAAACTCTACAACCGATCATGAGACGGGTCAACTCATCCTCAATTAAAATGGTCCTTATAAAGAAAAGCCTCAATAAGTAGGAAGATTCCCATTCTAAACGGAATGTGAACCTTGGACTTTCCAAAAGTTAGGAGCGTCCCCATATTGCATTCCGATTGCGATATGGAGGTGTTGTTAAAACGTAGGTGCTTCATTTTTTTCTTTTATTATCCCCCCAAAATTTTCACTTTTAAAGAAAATGCAGCAGTCGGTTTAGTAGTGAAACAACTATGACTGTGTGTGGGGGTCAAGCAATCTTTGCCGCCTATCGTACGTAATATGTTCGTAAGTTCAAGGTGTCAAGCAAAAAATACCGAAACTCCAAAAGTACATCCGCCCCCTGCCGTATCAGTATTTGTTCTTGCAGAACAAGAAATTGAAGTGCCTGTCAAGTGAATGGAGGTTTCTCTGCTTCTTGATGGCTTGACGTGTGAAGATGTAGTACCTGCTGTGTCCACTTGCTGCTCGCGGAACAAAACAACTTTTTGTTTCTTTTCTGAGAGTCCGTCTCTTTAAATGGAGGCCATAGCGAATGGCGATTTTCTTTCATTTTTCTCTTTTGTTTAAACGTTGGGAACAAATACGAGGGACAAATGTCGCACAAAGGACTGTTCTTTAAGAGAACAATAGATGGAGAAAAGGAAAATGATTCTGAAGTTAACTGAGAACTATTAAAAGTGAAGTATAAAAGAAAAATAAATAAAATACAAGTCTGTAAGACACAACCAACTGATAGTACAGTATATAATACATCGTTCTGAATTCCTCGTTCGGTTTTAAGTCTTTTTTTTATTTAAATAAACAAATTTTTCAAGTTGCACTTTGCTATTTCAGGTGCTTTGCAAATAGAAAATAAACCTCGCTAGTGTTCCAGGGCTATCTACCGTAAGTCATTCTCGGTAACCCTGATCTTTTCCTTTAGAATGTAAATGAAATTTCACAAATGATTACCCATCTATTTAACACTCGTAGTCCGCATTTAGAATCCATCCACGCATGTTCACTCACAGTTGGGATTCGACTATAACTCTTAACTGCAAACTCCCAAGATAAACGGTCACCTTCAGGTACAGTATAAAAAAACTAGCGGAAGTTTAACAAGCGTGGGACTCAACACCTGGAAAGCAGTCCGTTTACACAAAAGCTGCATATAGTTGATAAGAAATTGTTTGTTGGTTGAATTTTTTTTTTTCATTCTACCTATGCCGTTTACTGGAATATATTTTTACAATTCTCCTGAGGTTTAATATTAGTTTAGAAGCTTAGCTTCTCTGTTCTTTTCCAAACAATATTTTGGCTGTAGTAAAACCATCAGTCTATCACCTAATTTGCATAGAGCAGTTCATCTATATTTATTTATTTATTTATTTATTTATTTATTTTATTTATTTTTTTTTCCGATTTCAGTTTAACAGAAATAAATTTTCGTTCCACATCCATTGTTTTGTTTTTTGGCTTCCTCCGTTCGCATATTTTACCTTTTATTATTCGTTATCTTATACATCACTCTATGTTTCTTAAAACTAAAGTTCATTTTAATTTTTTTTAAAGGTTTCAACTCCATTTCAACTTCAAAATCAAAATAAATCTTTCCGAATCTTAAAAACACTTTAATAAATGTAAAAATGAAGAGTCACCAGAGCAGTTATTGTCCAAAGCAGATTTCATATATGGAAACGAACAGTGGAGGACTAATGAGGCATTCAGAAAGTATGCATGAATCATATTTTAAATGAAGGGCTGAAGAAAATGCAGAATTTCGAGTATCTGAAAGATAATTAAGACTGATCAGTAAATTTTAAACATTTATAAAACAAGACAACTAATTCAGATTATATCTAGATTGGTCACCCGAAGATGGAATCTCAATTCGAACAAATGCCAATAGTTCCTTTATAGGCGAATTAATTTCAAAGCAGAATTATGTCTTACCAAAGAGACATTCAGATATCTTCAAGGTAATTTTGATACGAAAATAAAATTAAGAGCAATCATGAAAACTAAAACAATTAACAGAATTGTATTTGTCTTACTTTGGATGAGAGGACTAGTATTGGAAGTAAAAGATACATCTTTAGTATTCTTTATCATTTAGATGACATGAACATTTTAAACTTGGGATTAGCTCGTATAATCAAAAAAATGTTTGTCAGTTGACATTCAGAACATTGTACACTTACAAATGCAAGAATTCTGAATAATGTTTTTTAAAAAAAAGTTATTGTGGTATATAACAAAAACGTATTGTGTATAAAGAGAGATGAAGTCAAAATGCAGAAATTTTTCCATGAAAACTTCATTTAGTTGTTGCTGATAATATGTATGAGCGAAAATTTATAATCCTGAGAATCCCGGGACTTCAAAAAACAACATCTCGTGTCCTCGGGAACCGAAAGCCTAGACTCCGAAACCCTATTGGGAACTAAGGCAATGTAACGTCATCATCCCATGTTTAATGGGATGGTGTTCACACAGTAAACAGGTCATTCTTATGAGGCTTCCGAATGCTTGCTAAGGAAATTTATAAATTGGAAGTAAAGCAAGTGATCGAGTAACTTTGTTTTTGCTGTGAGATAATGCTATTAGTGGCAAAACTGTTCTTTGAGTGAGAGGATGATCGCCTGTCGCATTTGAGGGCGAAGGCGAAAGGCATATCTACAAATATGCACGTCGAACTCCGCGGAAGACGGACTTCGACGTGCATATCCGTAGGTATTTGTAAAATATTGAAACATTGAAACTTTCTAGTGTATGAGCGATAATAATAATAATCTGATGTTGGTCAACGCTTTTGTTGCAAGAATGATTTCTAACTGATTTTTTTTTGTCTTTCTAATTTTTTGATTTCTGTATCATAATTTGTACAATATTCGCTTCATAGAACAACTCCTCAAATGAAATATATTGCTTGTTAATTTAATAAAACATCTCGTTTTTCCTTTTAAATGTATAAAATCATTAGCATATTAATTGTTAGTCTGCTGTTTATGTGATGTTATAGTGTCGGTCCATCATTAATCAACATACGCAGACTGAAAGCCTAAAAGGAAAAATTAACACATACACAGGCGAATTGTGTCAATATGTTAATTTCACACATTAAATTTTATGTGCCTTGAAGAACAAATGGGTGTAAGGCATGCAGAGTTTAATATCCATAATATTACAATACGAGTTAATGACTCAAGTTTAATGATCTGCTATTCCGAATATTTACACTAGAGGGCGTTCAGTCTAAATTCATTATAGTAATATTTACATCAAGGTTGATGAATGGAGTAGATTATTTACTATCTAAGAATCTTTTTAGTATAAAAAAAGGAACTTGACCCTTTTTAATTACACGCATTATGGCCTTCTGAACCCTCACAGCATTCATGAGATGCATCAGCCATTTATAGTAATCCAGAGCAAATATTTTGGTAACGGAAACTGAACTGGACACAACAATAACTATCTTCTAACTCAACCATCTAAACTACACTTTATACAGTTCCTTCAGTCAATGGGGATACGGGGGAGGGGGAAATTCATTAGTCAAATACCTTCAGATCGAATAGTAGAAATAATTCTTACGGAAATGAACGTCAACGTTCCCCATTCCATTCAAATTCACTGACAACTATTTAATCCTTGCTTCTTCAACAACTTTTCAAGGAAGTCCAAGAAATAATTCAGCATATCAGTGGCTCAACAGAAAAAAACTCCATTTCACACTTAGCACACACCTCAGCATTTAACAGATGGAGAATATAATGGAAATCTGATTTTGAAAGGGTCAAATACAGAAAACTTTTGTCCAGATGGCAGTCACGAATTATGGTCTGTTGCCAGAGACACTGTGAAAAATTTCTGCCTTTGCATACTCCCAACTCATATTGTTTTGATCGTAGTATCACTCCAAGATAAGACTTCATGGTATTGTTCTCCAATTTCTGCATAGACGACTAATGCAAACCACCTTCGACATGCATGCGACATGCAGCAGAGGTGGAGGACTTGAGGTTACCACTCCCACACAGGGAGTGCCTTCAATCTAAGCATGCTTCGGACAGTGCACCTGCAAGCTGCTATATTCTTAGAATCTTTCCAAGCTGAAAAAGTGAGGAGTAGCAAGATTATTAGTCATCTGATCGGAAAGCCTCCTTGAAGCTTCCCGATACACATAATAGTACACATGATCGAACCTGTTGGTATCAGGTTCGGTCATGTGTACATCTCCAGTCTGCAGAAACAGTTTTACCGCTATACTCGCGAGTGCGTGAGTCACTGGTTTCCTAGTTACATATTTACGGTTTGGAGAGTATGCCATTTCACACCTAAAGTAAGAAATGGTGGGTGGTGGTGTGTCACCGAACGATGAAAGTCATCCACAACTTAGAGTTCTAGTTGGAATTTTCTCTGGACAGGGTCTAATTTTAAGGCAAATGTTTGCCTCTCCCAAGCCCTCTTTGTGGAAACAGGAAATATCACAGGAAGGTGGGTCTGAATTGGCTTGTATCTCATCTATTAAAACATGAGTACACTAAAGTAAAAAACCAACCCAATAATCATCTCAAGGATTGCGCTTCTTATTCTTACAGATCAGATCTTGCACGTAAAGTATGTCTAATAACTCTAATTGATAAGCTCAAAGAATTCTGCTAATCAGAATGGCAACGTTCCCGCAAATATTGACATTTTGATAGGCATTTAAAAAAGAAGCACTACCTTTGAAAGCTGTTCTACTTAATAAAAAAAACAACAACTCAGTACAGTTACTAATATTCGTCATAAATGTGGTCTATTTATTTTAAATCATACACGACTGAAAAAAATGAATGGTTGGATGGTTGACCAGTTGGATGGTCAACCGTTATTCAAATGGCCATAAGATCATTGGTCTACTTAGTAAAATCTTGTTGTTCATCTGACTGATGCTTGATAACACAGGCTTTCAGAACTATTGCTATCTGCTTTCTTCGATACATAGATACATTTTTTAAAAAAAAAGTGATTGCATTTTTGAACTAAATTTGTGGAGAGGTTTATTATTCTTTATCAGAGAGTGCACTTTTGAACCCCCCAAAAATACAGTCGAATTTTCCCTTGTCCAGATTTAAAACAATATTCCATTGCTGACAACAATTAAATTCTGATTGCAGACCCATTTTGAAAAATCACGAGAATGATGTTAAATAATTAAATTATTTAAACAAAATAATTTGTTTAAATAATTTAATTTTGGTAATTGTTACAATCCTTGATTCGAATATAATAGTAGAATTGCAAAAATCTGCCTAACAAAGATAAAAACTAATCATTTCAATTGACAGCCCTTTTTGTTTTCATTTTGTTTTATTTAAGAGATTACAGTTCATCAGCTGATGGGAATTTATGCTACTTGATAGCTGACGTGCATAATTGTTTCCTTCAATCTCTCCTTATTTTTGCCATTACAAATGTAGATAATGTAGGATTACTAAACATTGAGGTTTGTTTTATCGATTCTAACTGCTATTAAAGAGAGCGAAAATAAAATCAAGACAAAAAAAAAATTGCGATGTTGGTGCTTTCTCCGATTGCTTTAACTTTCCAAAATTTCTATTTTCAATTTCTTTTGTTTCTTTCTTTTTTTGTACTAAATGCATGTGATCCGTACCCATTCTTTACGGAAGCAAGCTTCAGCTTTCATCTTCCAGCACCCGAAGACACAACTCTGTAACAAGAGATAAAATAATAAAGTCACGCACCGGCAATTTTGTCTTCGATTTTCCTCTTCTTACCCATCATTCAATCCGGCGCATCACAAGAATATTTGACTTACTGAGTTCCTCAGAAACAAAGATGACTTCTACTTTTTTCTTTCTTTTTTCTGCACCACTCGCTAGGACTGATGGCTGTACAGTGAGGGAAAGCCTAATAAATGAAAGCTTCTTGGATTATTTTCTCTTCTTTTTTATGTTTTTATTAATCTGTTTTAAAGTACCAGTTGCTAGTAGTTGGAAGATTGCCTTTTTTCTTATAGGCATCTTTTACACATGTCCATATACTATCTCAATCTGTCTGCAGTCTAATTTGCATACATTTCAACAATTCCTTTCAATATTTTTTAAAATAGATGTAGAGGAGAATTCCTGTTGTAGTAATATTACTGAATATTATTCTTTATTTGGTAATCTTAAACTCGAACTTTGTTATTATACTTGAGATGGTGGGTGTTGGATTTGCAGTTGAAAAGAAAGAATGAAAGACGCACAGCGAGTCTTCCAGTTGAAAGCAAAATAGGATATACACACTCCAATATCTTAAATATTGAGGGATAACATAAATAATACAAATGGAAGTATTATTTTCCCTACGTCACACTGTTACGCACAACCCTCGTCAAATGGAAAACATAGCACATAAAAATACATGAGTAATAATTAGTCAATTTTTCGCTTCCAAAATTAAAATATAATCCATGTAGTCCGGTATTTAGTGGCTTCTTCTTGTCTTGAATAAAGTAAGCAAAATGCATAAAATAAATCATCAGACTTTAATAGATTATAATGAACTGTAATTTTATAAACACTACGGCTGATCAGTTTGTAGAAATAATTGATAGTTTCATTATATTTCTAACATAATATTCAATTTAAGGTATATATGGGAACTTCTTTCGGATTCGAGATTTTGTTAAAATATTTGACCTGCGAATTATGTTCTTTCTCGCAGTCAGTATTTTAAGACAATCTAATCTAGGCTCAGTACAACCTGTGAATTTCCGTTTCTTCAGCAAGTTGCTGGTTGTTTACTTGAGAATGCCTAATTGATATGTGCATATTGGCATCGTACCCAAACTTTTATCCAACTAACTTTTCCATTTTAGACCACTGTTAACGCTTTTTGTGTACTCGATCGTTCTGCGTACATAATTGAAAGGAATTCCAAATGCACCTCTGGATTACCTTTACACGCTAAAAATTTGCTCATTGCTTAGTTGCATCTATTTTTCTGCAATCTACGGGATGTCGTCCCATGCTTTTTTGATAGGACAGTGCATAATTCCAAAAGGAAAAATAACTGTTCACTTAATCTCAAAAAATCTCAGAATTACTCGTCCTAAACTTATTTATTAAGATCCTCTTGTGGATAAAGATTACAACTGAACTGTTGTAGTGAAATTAAAAGAAAAAACCACCGATATTAAGGAACTCCTATTTAAGCTGGCAAAATGGGCCATTTAAATGATATACTGTTAAAAATTCTCATTACTCTATGTCGCTGGGGTAATGGCTTTAAATTAGTGTTTGATAAATTGCGCAATTTAACATTACATGTGCTTACTAAATAAATAAAAAAAAAACAAATGACGCAAGATTTTACATGCAGATTGCATAAAGTTAACCAACCCTTTCGAAATGACAAGCACGTAATTAATTTAAGGATTACGGCTTGTTATTGCGCACAGGAGGCCTTTGCGCTTTACCACTGAAATATTGCACTTGGGCAACAATAACTCACCTCACAATCCCACTATGCGCATGACACGAGAAGAGAAGCTAGTGATATTTGTAATAATTTCTATTAATGCTCCAACAGTTCGTGGTATTGGCTGAAGTCTTTGAACACTGGAAATAAACAGAACAACTATGACACACACACACACACACACACACACACACACACACACACACACACACACACACACACACACACACACACACACACACACACACACACACACACACAGATTACTTTTGTAACAAAGTATGACAAGAATGAAAGAAGCCAACAACTCACAATCCTAGCAACTGGCCGCTAACACTTATCCAAGTGATGAATGTTACATTATTTCCACACTAGGTATGTAATAATTTAGTAGAAAGACTCCCTATACAATGAAAAAATCATCCGTTTTTAAGATGTCAAATGGTCAAACGCCATCGATCTAAATGTGCACAAAGCGATCATTCAGACCCAAGAGTATTGTGAACGTCTTCCTCGCGGTTCGCTCTGTTTGTAAGTGAGGTAAACTCTTCGTGTTCTACGAGATAACCTTGTTGGCAAGAACACCAAGTCAACAATGGTTACATTCTGTGTTCCACTTAACAGTGATAACTGTCATTTACACCCCCATTGCCAATCTCGCTACCAGTCATTACTCTTGTGGCGATCTTTAAATTGGCTTGCTGCCAGAACTCTCAGAGAGAGTCAAAGACTTCACTTTGGACCTTATACACTTCAAAGTGTGAGTATATCCTGCTCAGTAAGAAATGTCATGGTTTTGGGAAGTAGAAACTGGCATATGAAGCTTGATAATAACAAGAAATTTTGTGAAATTGTTCTGAACCATTTCTCCAATAGTATTACAGCACACCTTTATCTGAATATCTCGTATTCTGTTTCTAAATTTCATACAAGATAGCTTTTCTCTGTGTCTGTATATCTATTTTTTTAGGAACAAAGAAAATAATGGGAATTTAACAAAACATCATTCATTAACACAGCGAACCTGTAGCCATTTATTTATTTATTTATTTATTTTTATTTTTTGGTCATGTGGTGTAGTGTAGACATTTTTTTTTTTGGCCTAATTTTATAACGAAATTGGTGTCATCTAAAGTAAATTTGAATTATTGAGTTAATTTAATATCGAGTTAAAATAATGGATTTCAGCAAAATACATCGAACCAATAGAACGAGAAAATGAATCTACAACATCTTCTAGGTTGAACAGTTGCTGAGTCTTGGGTCTCATTGCTGATCGGAGAAACATTTCTACAGAATAAAAAGACGACAACCGAAGATGGAATGAGAACATCTAGCAAAATAGCTCGCTACAGATTACCTAATCTAGGGAGTAGGTTCGAAGTAGTTTAAAAGAATTGAGGACCGAGATCTGCGGTGGATTGCCTGAGTAGGACCTAAATTGGTAGTTAATATCGAAAATTGATAGAGGGAAGAGAAAACAAGTTGTTGGATGCGAGACCATAAGTAGAAAGGTGCTACGGTAACAGACGGGTAGATAAACCAAGTCCTACTGCAGCACTAACGCCCTCTACCTTATAATGCAATAACCTACAATGAATACTACTCTCTTGTAAAATGTAGTTTACAGGGAATTTTGTTGAAGAGGTTATTCTATCATTTGTTTCTTGCCCATTATTTCTCCATCTGTCTTTCTTCTTTTCAATTTTTTATTCTCTCTTTCTCTCTCTCTCTATCTATCTATCTATATTCTATTTTTTTTTTTCTTTCATCGTGATAAAAATAATGACTGGGAGACAAATTTAATAAAAAAAAAAATCCAATATTAATTTTAGTTTACTTTCTTTTTTGCTTTCATCCAAGTTCCTTTCGATGTCACTTTTATTACCTTTACCTTAGATGCAATATTCCGTGGCAAAAAAAAAATAAAATAAATAAAATAAAAAATAAAAAGAAGCAAAAAAAAAAAAAACAATAAGTCCCGCAAAGTCTCCCAGGGATTAAAAGTCAAACCAAAGGAAACTTCTTTGTTTGTGAAAGAAACGCTTCTTTTCTTCCCTCCACTGTGGAAAACTCGAAGCTCTTGGAAAGGTGGAGGCAAATAGTGGTTGACGCATCCAATCTGAAGTAACCGAGAAACGTGCTGCTAACAACAAAGTCTTTTTTGACGGTAGAAAATTTAGTCGCTTCTAAAACGTTGCCTTTTCTATTTTGCCAACAGATCAGAAAGATGCTAAACAGTTCTTTTGGAAGTAGTGGCATCGCGTCACTCGTGAAACCGCTCAATCTCTTTCTCCTTTTCTTCAAGAAACTCGCTAAGGCATTCACTAAGGTGAAGAGAGTGGCAGGGCTCATTCCTTAAACACAAAGCTTGTCGTTCCTCACGCACCAGCGACATCTTAAGGCAATTTAGCCTAAATTGCGCTCCGTAAGGAAAAAAAAAATAGAGCGAGAAATGAACGAAGAAAAAAAAAACAGAACGTTAAAAAAATGAAAGGAAGGGACAAGAAGGATAAAGGAGTTCAGCCGTGCGCACTATTCGTTTATTGCCTTCTCTTTATACACGCGAATGCAGCGTCTCAGACGGAAACGCGTTTCTTCGAACAGAAATGGGGCATTATCTGTTCCTATTAATGCATCTGTGGGAGATTTTTTGGCCCTTAACGAAGGTCTTAAATATTAAAGGCGAATGCAGAAGTAGCTTAAACCGTGCATTTTAAGCTATTTTTAGAAGAACTGGACAGAATTTTTGTCCCTTCTCAACTTCAGTGTATGCTAATGACGGCAATAATAAAGTTGTCGCTTAGTCAAGTCACAATTCTCGCATTTTGCTACATACTTGAAGTTATGTTTTAGTTTGCATCCCTTAATATAAATTAGCCGAATGTTTATGAGACTTTTGTCATTTCTTATTTTTGTCACAGACCATTTTTTTTTTTTTTAAATTTCAACTGTTCTTCGCAAGATGCAGACCTAGAGAATCTATTTTTGAAACTATGACATAGAATAATTGGAAACAAAATAAACCCTTTAGAAAGAACACTTTAGTTTCCGAAATTATACATTGCTGTGTTCTGGTAATCCATGGGAAAAACCAGATAATACAACAGAAAAGAAACAGGTGGATTTGTTGGGGGAGGGAGGATGCAGAGGAAATCAATTGAAGTGAGAAGAGTTGTTTGGAAACGGCATAAAAAGAAAGCAGGCGTTAAAAAAAAGATCACAGATTGGAAAAGGGATCGATGCTGTTGCAAAAGATACATTGTTTAAGATACGGTTACAAAAAGATAATAATATGCATGACAATGAAAGAAATAAGCAAAGTTCTTTTATAAAACTGATGTAATGAGAACCTGCTTGCATCTGAAATTGTGTTGACGTTTGTTTGCACTAGTGGGATGCTATGCAATTACAGAGTCGACTTCGGATATTAATACAGCCAACTATAATGAAAAATAAAACTAAACAATAATCTCTTACAACATTTCCTACACATAGCATAGGTCAGATATGCCTGTTTGGAACATATTTTGATGTGCTAATGTAAATCTCTTTTTTTGTTTTGTTTCTTATATACTTTACTGACTGACGTCCAACAAACGAATACAAATTTAAAAAAAAAGAAAGGAAAAATAAATAAATAAATAAATAAAATGTCATCACGTGTGGTTGATTGATTGCAGTAAGCATCGCTATCGTATCAGTTTACACATGTCGTAATCAAGAACCAACTGGGGATGAAAGAATCCCCAAATATTCCGCCACATCGACCCACCCGACACACTATCAGTGCTGATTTCATCTTATTGCGGCTACAACACTCATTTAACCAGCAGTTTGCCAAGTAACTATAATTAGTTCACCTCTGCCGGTAAATACTACCCACAGGAGCTGAAAAAAAAAAAAAGAAATAAAGTTGTGTCATGAATGTACCGAAAAAGAAGTAATAGGAACTGTTGTTTTACACCCTCCTATTAAATGTCATTTTTTTTTCTACCAGAAGTGTGCATGCCAATCAATATCAGGGCATGCGCGCGCACACACATACGCCGCTGTGTGTTTGTTTGTTTGTGTGTGTGCTTATGGAGGCTAGGAAATTAAGTAATGCTAATTCAGAAGTACATCGAGGCCGACAACACACAAACTGATGTTTCATTAAATTCTTTTTAAGAATTTAATCTCCAAATCAGCTCATTACTTAAAAGCGACGAACTAATTATTTCCTTTTTTTTTTGCTTTTTTTTTACTTCCTGCTTAATCGATAAAAGAAGCAGGAATGTAATTACAGGAATGGATCATTGAGCAGTTCACAGGGATATAGAATACATTGTGGTCGAATGTTGACTGTAGGAATTTTTGGTCTGTTTTTCTGTGATCATTAATTTCTTTTCCTTTTTAAACACGCGATCTGTGAAGGCTTAAAATGAAACTTTTTTGAGCTCAGCACTCAGTTTTTATTTTATTTATTTTTTCTAACATGGATCTAAGTTAGAATGAGTACATTTCCTAGTTTCTTGGTAACAGAAGATGGACACTCGGATATTTTCTTGAACAACTTAGAGAACAAGTAACGAAGACCTGAAATCATAAATAATACTAATA
Organism: Typopeltis vanoorti; assembly: GCF_054136105.1. Classification (NCBI taxonomy): domain Eukaryota; kingdom Metazoa; phylum Arthropoda; class Arachnida; order Uropygi; family Thelyphonidae; genus Typopeltis; species Typopeltis vanoorti. The sequence goes on along the minus strand of NC_143549.1, from coordinate 170,721,214 downwards.
CTAATAATAAGTTATTAAGAAGTAATTGCAGAAATATCAAATTAAATATTCAATAGGAGCCAAAAAAAATCCGCACGACCAGAAAATTCATTTCTCCTCAAAAAAGTTAGATGAAATACAATCATGACAAACTACAAAATTGTTGTTTTCCATTGTCATCGTCACGCTGAGCTTTGACGTGAGCAAATATTTTGTTACAGCTGACGCTAAGTTGCCTTGGTAACTCATTTCAAAGGTTTTGGTAACAATGCAGTAGATTACTGCTAAGTTGATCAAATCCAACTTATGCAAGCTGAATGTCACGAAATTGATCAAACTCAACAACGCGTCTAATCTTCGATTCATATGAAGTCAACAGAGTGAATTCTTGAATTAGAATGAATACTACCATCAATTAGATATGAGATTTCTTGGACTTTATTTAATGGCATGTTTTCTTGTTGGATTAGGATGAGAAAATGTAAGTCGTCGATTTTCTAAATTACGCATGAAAATTTCATGAGAAAACCAAGCTGGTTATCTTGAATTGGAGAACAGGTAATGAGAGATTTTATAAAGGTAATATTTTAATCTATGATTTTTATGACTGCTTTCTTGAGCAAAATAAGAGTTACTAATTTGCTTTAAATATTATCAGCGTATTGTTGTCTTATGAAACATGATATAACAGAAAAATAATTTTTGGTTATAACATTTTACTGTTTATTGCGTCGACTGATAAAGCGATGGCATGTCATAGCTGACATGCCACCTCTCCAATGCAGAGAAAGCTTAGTTCTGTTTAATTAGATCAGTTAAAAATATGATTATCTGGTGTTTTACCTTTATGCTTGAAAATGAATGTAAGTAGAAAAAATGGTGAATTTAAACAGGACGGAAGATGCCTTTCTTATCACTGTTAGCAAAAATTATGATCTAGAATGAAAAAGAAACAGTTGTTCATCTTCATGGAAGAAAACATCAAAGTTGAGTTCTTAATAGTTCTGGAACCAGAAGTTCCAAAGTTCTTAATAGGCCTGGAACTGGAAACCTCTGAAGTTCTCGACAGTTCTGGAACTGGAAGTTCTGGAGTGCTTAATAGTTCTGGAACGTAAACAAAACTTCGACAACGGAGCTTCATTCTATAAGAGAAATCAACGTCTCCTTAAATGGCGAAAAGTTTCACCCAATAGATATTTGCATTCCATGAAATCCCAAATCCAGCACCGCACATTAATTTAAATCTAATAATTTAATGCAAGTTAGTGAATAAAGACGATTCCATAAAGATCAATTCACATCTCGTAAATATTTACAATTTATTTGCTTCATGTCTTTTGGTTTGATGGAAGTTTCAAAAGACATTTGCGGATAATATTGCATGCATTTACGCATTAAATAATTATAAAGCATTCGGAGCGTAGACAGCCTCAAGTCGTAAATATTAATATCCAGTGGTAATCAGTATCCTAGCCGCATGGATGTGCCACTGTTAATAGAACAACAAATATTGCTTGGCAACTTTAGTTCGCATTCATTCGGAAAATATTAGTGAAAGCCTTCAAACGGATATTATTATGATCTCACTGTTCTACACACTAATGATACGATCGGGCAAGGAAAGCAGCGAGGTCGAAAGGAGTTTTCATTTCCTCCAGGGCTTTATAACCTGAAGAATATTGGAAGGTCTGAAACGATAAAGAGAGCCGATAGTTTTAAAGCCTTTACGAATACATTACGGATTATTCCGCAAATAGAAACTATCTTTGTAAATGAGAAAGGCCAACAAATGTGTAGCCACCTGAATGATCGGATATCCTTCAGGTGGCTATAAATTTCGGGGGCGGCACCTAAAAGACCATCCTTTCTTATTCAGGTGGCTCTACATTCACTTCTGTTACCTATTATCAAAACACCAACCAGACTGCTCTTTCCATGAAAAAGAAATGTGGAAGAAGAAGATCAGGAGAATCGTTACTTTGATAGAAACATCTGTTTTGACATCTCTGTTTCCGCTACACGTTTACTGTGCCGTGGAAATTCCCTAAAAAAGTCTTCACATTGCTGTTATTAATATTTAGAGTCAATGCGCAGCTTTAACAATACAACGACCATATATATCTCATGGTTATCGATTGCCTACTTCCCTTACTGTCTTTATAGTATCCCTGTACTGAGCTTTATCCAATAAACCAGTGGCGTTCAAATACGAACTTCCAAAAGGCGGCTATCTTAACAACACACCCATCGACCTTCTACGTGACAAGTGATTCGACCAGTAGTTTATCTACAAGCCACATAATTCTCTACGTTGACATAGAAACTCTCTCGCCCACCCTACCACCTGACCGCTCGATCGGGGTATTTTATCAAATTTCCATTGATCGGTCAATTCGGCCGAGTCCAGAAATGCCCTGTTGCACTTTGCGTTAGCGTTGAAAGAAATCGATGAGCGCTCCCCCCCCCCCCACACCCCTTCTCTGGCTCCACGCAATGGGAAATGAATGAAATGTGACTTACAGTAAAGCACGTATTGCAGCTATCACGAACTGCATCTCTCACTAAGCACTGTTTGGTCATCGCTGTCAGATGAATTTTGCGATGCCGTTGTGTACAAATCTTAACTCCAATCAGGAGCTTTAAATAAAAGCTGCAAATTTAGTTTCTGTTTTTAACAGCCAGAAACAAAATGAGCAGAGTTCTGAGTTATTGCTCGCAGTACTTTTTTTATTGGAGAATGCGACTGCTTATTTTTTTCCCTTTTAGCAAGTGGAAATCTCTTTAAGACAAATCTTGTAATTCTCCGTACCAATCACATGATTTTTTACACTGTCCATTCAATTATTGTAATTCAATGCATAATCACTACTAGTTTTACATTAATTTCATACATGCTGTTGAAACATTATCTCGTGAACTTCAAGATTAATTATTTTTAATAACTATTAGTAGAATTAATGTTTATTATTTAGCATCACAATGGATTCCCAGTGGAGGCTACTCCACAGGCTTCTCTCCGCAATCCACCCAATTGAACTGCACCCATCAAAATGTATTTTAGGTAATTGTCTGTATTCTCAGGACGGTTGGCCTGTTCTGCATGGAAAAACGCAATCAATTACGTATGAGGCCGGCTAACACTCTCAGAAAAAAAGCTTATAATGAAATTCAAATATATATCTTTATATTATCCATTATCCATGCGACCAGATAATGTCCTTCAATGCAAGCTGTACAAAACATTTTTGTGATTATTTTATAAATATAATCTTCTTCTTATTGTGCTATCTTCTATCGAAGGTCAGCGACCATCTTGGCGAACAAACTGCGCTCTTGTGTTAATCTGAGCAGTTGTGCACTGCTCTTTCCTGTCCACGTCTTGATGTTGTCAAACCATGATATTCTTTTTCTTCCTCTAGTTCCTTTGCCATCAATTCTTCCTACCAAAATAGTTTGTAGAAGTTGGTATTTGCTGTTTCTCATGATGTGGCCAAGATATGATGTTTTTCGTTTCTTGATTATTTGTACAAGATATTTAGCTTTGCCAATGGATTTTAAGACATCTTCATTGGTAATTTTTTCTGTCCATGATATCTTTAGCATTCTTCTGTATAGCCACATCTCAAAGGCTTCGATTTTCTTGATGGTTGTCGCCTTCAATGTCCATGTTTCAACTCCATAGAGCAGAATAGACCACACGTAACATTTCAGCATTCGGCATCTGACTTCCATGTTTAGGTCTTTATTGCAGAATAGTGTTCTCATTTTCATGAAGGACTGCCGTGCAACTTCAATCCTTGTCTTTATATCTATTTCTGGATCCCACCGTTCATTAAGCCAGCTACCAAGATATTTATATCTTGACACTTGATCAATATTTTTCCCATTGAGTGTCAGTTTCATTGATGAGGCTGGATGTTTGCTGATGATCATGTATTTTGTCTTGTTGATGTTTATATTTATTCCCATTCTTTGGCTTTCTATGTATACTCTGTCAACGAGTTTTTGGAGATCCATAATGTTATCTGCAATTAGCACGGTGTCATCTGCATATCGTAGGTTGTTAACAATCTTTCCATTTATTGTGATTCCCTCTGGACATTCTTCCAATGCTTTTTTAAAGATTACCTCTGCATATATATTGAACAGGAGTGGTGAGAGCACACATCCTTGTCTCACTCCTCTTTTGATGTTAATATCACTGGTGGTAATGTTGTCTAATTGAACGGTAGCTGACTGATTCCAATACAGATTTGTTATTAGTCTTATGTCTTGTTCGTCTAGCCTTATTTGGCGAAGGATTTCTATTAAGTTGCTGTGTCTGACTTTGTCGAATGCTTTTTCAAAATCTATGAAACACATAAAGACAGATTTCTGTTTTGCTATGCATTTTTGTATCAATATTTGGGTACAGAAAAGGGGCCTCTCTAGTACCAAAACCATTCCGAAAGCCGAATTGTGTTTCACTTAGAGTTTCTTCACTTTTTCTATAAATGCGATTCTGAATTACTTTCAAAAATATTTTTAATGTTTGGCTCATTAGACTAATAAGTCGAAAGTCACCACAGGAATTCGCTTTGGGTTTCTTTGGGATAGTGATAAATGTAGATTTGAGCCAATCTGATGGAAATTCATCACTTTCATATAATATTTTATTAAATAGTTTTTCAAGAAGTTTGATGTTATCTGGTTCGATTAATTTTAAAAATTCTGTTTGCACACCATCTGGTCCACTGGCTTTTCCTGTTTTACTTGTTTGTATAGCATTCTCTATTTCGCATTTCATGATTGCTGGTCCTTGAATGTTATCTTTTATATTTATAGGCTTCTGTCTAGTATCATTGAAAAGTTCTGTTACATATTTTATCCAAATCTGTGCTTTATTCTCTTCTTCTAGAACTATTTTTCCATTTTCGTCTCTTAGAGACACTATTTGCTTTTTCCTCAGTTTTCCAGAAATTTCATTGATTTTCTTATACAGATTGAAATTATCATGTTGTTTCTGAAGCAGTTCAATTTCAGTACATAAATTTTTCATCCAATTTTCCTTGGCTTCTTTTATTTTTTTCTTGATGATGTTATGTGTTTCTGTATACCTGGCTAGGTCTTTGTTTTTATACATTCTTCTTGTATCAATAAGAGAAAGAATCTCATCTGTCATCCATTCCTGTTGTTTTATATTATTTACATAACCTACTTCTTCAATACTTGTTGTTACGATGGCATTCTTTAAGCTATTCCAAAGAGATTCCACACTTTTATTTTCTTCTATGTTAATCTGTTGTAATCGCAGGTTAAGCTGTGTCTTGGCACTTTTATTTATGTTCGGGTCTTTCAGTTTTGCTACATCAATTTTCTTTTTCTTCTTTTGTGATTTTTTAGCTGATTTTAATCTAAGACGTACTTCTGCAACTATGGGATTGTGGTCTGATGAGATATCTGCTCCAGGATAAGTTTTTGCACTCTTTATACTACTGTGGAATCTTTTATTTATCAGTATATAATCAATTTGATTTCTGACAATATTATGTTGGTTATCTTGAGGCGATTTCCAAGTGTACAGTCTTCTTGGTGGAAGTTTAAACCAGGTATTTGCTATTGTTAGATCTTCTTCCTGACAGAATTGGACTAGGCGATCTCCTCTGTCATTTCTGGTGCCTAAGCCATGTTCGCCAACAATTTCTCCATCACCCCCCCTCTTCCCACTTTTGCATTGAAGTCACCCATCACTATGTTTATATCATGTTTCTTTGTTAGGTTTTTAATCTCTTTTAGGTGTTCATAAAACTCTTCAACATCTTCTTCACTTTTGTCAGCTGTGGGTGCATAAGCTTGGATGATATTTATGTTAACGGGGTTTCCCTTAAGTTGTAACAGCATTATCCTTTCAGAAAATGGAATCTAATTTATTACTGATTTATTGATTTCTTCATCTACTATTACAGCTACACCATGTCGATGTTTGTTCTCATCATTCCCAGAGTAATACATTGTCATATTATCTTGTTGACACTTTCCAGATCCTGGCCATCTTGTCTCGCAAATTCCTAAAATCCGGATGCCCAGCCTCTTCATTTCTCTTGTGGCATTTCTTAATTTGCCAGCTTCATACAGAGTTCTGACATTCCAAGTTGCAATTTTAAAAGTGGACACCATTTTGAGCCCGGAGATTCTTCGCACCCCTGTCCCATTTAAGGGACGCCGGAAACTTGGGGCCAATTGTAAGGGTTTGCTCGCCATGGTGGTTGTTCTGGAGATAAGGTAGAGCAGTAGTTTCTCCATTTGCTTTCTGCTCCGCAGTATTACAGACGTACACAATATAATCATATTGCCATCTGCAAATCTCTGATCACAAGCTTTTCCGTCATCATTTGGCTTCAACCTTGTGTCAGTACTGACAATGCTGCTTCCCAATGTCAGGGGCGGTGACCCCAGTAGGTACTTATTTAATGGCGGCACTACTCGCCATGTCATCGAGTTGTCATTGGGCTTTGTGAGGTTTTAAGTGAGACAGAGTTACCACTTCTGCTCCCCCACGCCCTGATAGCTCAGTCGCTGTTGGTCCACGGCTGCTTATTCGCCAGATTGCTCTGCTTATATCGCAGCTAACCTCCATATCTGAAGGCTGTTCCCCGATCCGCCACCTAGGGACGCACCCGGTAGTAGTCAGCTCTGCCCCGGGCTGAGCTGACTACTACCATCATCATCATCATCATCATCATCGAATTCCTGCCATGTACCCTCAAGGGGTGTACAGGATATGACAGTACTACATGAAAAAATTACATCATTACTAACTTCCTATCTACAATTCTTCCTGACTACTACCGGGTAATATAAATATAATACGGAAATAAATAAAAGGTGTTTTTATTAAATTTATCATTACCAGCAAAACTTTCATTTAACAGAAATTATTATATCAAAATAAAAGAAATATTATTATTGCTAAAATAGTGTATACCATTTGTAATAATAACATTAAAATAAGCAAAACACTTAATGCTATTGCAAAAGATCTAATGATTCGGAAAACATTTTCTCGCTATATCTCAATGCATTGCGCTTTTCCTTAATGTTGCGAATGAAAAAGACAGCAGAAGAAAGAATCGCACTCAATTTATATATCGACTCTTCCATTTGTTCGTCAAAGAAAATGAATTTATGCCCAAATTGATTCCAAACAGATAAGGAATCGATTTATCTCTTATCAGTTTTGCTGCACGGGTTTGAATTGGTTAAACTCGCTTGAGTAATTAGCTCTGATGGTCATTATTGCTTTTTGTGGTCAATTAACATTTAGCGCAAAGATCGATTAATTGTTTGTAGGCTTTCAAAAATGATATTCCTATGATACTAAAATTCAATGAAACTTGATTTTTTTTTTTCATTCACCATAAAAGGCAGACATAAAACTGTGCTGTTAACAGAAGGCAATAAAGGGTCAAGTCTCGTTAATCGGACAGCAATATAAAGATATCGTCCTGTTATCAATAGTGTAAAAAAAGTCTCCAAACTGGTCGGTTAGAATGTCGTGTATTTTGAATTACAAGCCTTTACCCAGACGGTGGTCCTTATTAGATGTAAAAGGGCTTGTCCATTGCTTGCATAAAATATCGTTAAACCATTAAGTTCATATAACGAACTACCAGGCTGATAAATGCATTAAAAGACACAAAACACCGTCATAAAGTTGGTCACGTAACGATCTTCGTTCCACTTTGCTTTTTTATGTGTGGTGGTGGTGATTAAACTAAGGGATCGTTAAAGGGATGAAAAACAAGTTATCTCTTCACCTTGAGCAATTCGCTCTTTTCATTTTCTGTTTTATTAGTAAGCTGAGAAATGTGTTTCACATTACATCCGCTAACTGCAGAAAAGTTGGAGCTAGTTTTTAAGGTAGTATCGTCAGAGAGAATTGCGTCACATTTCTAGTTTGTCCAGTTTCTTTCACCACTATCAAGATATCTCGATATGAAACTATCATATTACGTCCGCAATTTAGGATGAGAAAGATAAAAAAAAAAAGATAGCAAAAGCCAAGCTAAATGTAAAGAATTTCAGATCTCTTCTTCCGGCTTTGCTCTTAATAAGTCAATTATCTCACAAAGTGAAGTAAAAAGAGAGAGAGAGAGAGAGAGAGAGAAAAAAATTGAGATAAAAGTAGTAGGAACAATGTATATATATAATATATATATATATATATATATATATATATATATATGATATCTCCTATCAAGATATTGTTCAGGGTCTAAACTCATAGAACATTTTTTCTTCCTTCACTAATGTATTCTTTGGAATACATTTCCTTCGCATGTATTTCCTAAAAATTGCAAATCCAATTCGAATTCAGATTACAACTTTGTTGTAAATTGGAGAATATATATATATATATATATATATATATATATATTAAAAAAATTTTTTTATCATAGAGATAATTCATGAATGAATTTTCCTAGAATGAAAATACCGGCATTTTTGTTACTAGCTAAACAATTCCATGTTACTCTTTTCCTTAACTCAGTTGCATTTTATTATTATTATTATTATTATTATTATTATTATTATTATTATTATTATTATTATTACCACTACTACTACTACTACTACTAAGAAATAGTAGTAGTAGTAGTAGCAGTAGTAGTAGGTAGTAGTAGTAGTAGAAATCCATAAAATAAACAAATTATTATTTAATAGATCCTTTTTACAGAAAGAAAAACCAGAATTTCCGAGAGAGAAAAAAAAACAGTTACCAATGACAGAGATTGAACTAACTCGGGAACCGGTCGGAGAAAGGTTTAGAAAAAAGTTCCTCTACTCAGTGATTAGATTTGAAATTAAGTCTAATGGCCTAGGTAGAGGATGCAAATACCGCTTCCACTGAGCTACACATGATTTCACCACAGGATGGCAGCACTTGTTTGCCAGTCTCTTCATCAGTTGCCACTTATAATTAGTGATAGTCTTGGGCTGGCTAGCTCTGATTGACTACCGGTGGACATTAAAGTGCCCACTCATCGAAAAGTTAGACAGGACTAATACGGTCGAGCCTACTCCCTATAAGGCGTTAGCTGATAGCCGATAGATTATTTTTATAACTGGCATTTTGCAGATTATATTTATGCAAAAATAATAAAAATAATCCTTCCAGGATTAAAAAAATGCATAAATATAAGTAGGCCTTTCAACAATCAAACAGCAAAGCATTGCATAGTTCAATGGAGTGCGCACGCACACGCGCGCACACACACACACACACACACACACACACACACACACACACACACACACACACACACACACACACACACACACACACACACACACACACACACCAATAGAATTAGCATATCAGTAAAATCATCTGATCACAGTAACAAGACAACGGTGCCGACGCAAATTTATTAACCTGTCTCACATACGTATGTGGATTAAGGGTCATATAATTTGGAAACCTTGCTCTAGACCAGTGTTTCTCAACATAGGGCGTACGCCCCACGGGGGGGGGAATTTGAATATTTTTGGGGGAAATTAGAAAATGATGTTGCAATCATCACCTCATCACTGCAATACTCAAAACACTTACTGTTGTCGGCGAGGGGGCACATCAAAATCTTTGAGGCGTTGAGGTGGGGCATGATCCAAAAAAGTTGGGAAATACTGCTCTAGACTAAAGATGAACCTCTTTCAAGTTACTTTAAACGTTTGCCAGGCAGAATTATTTAACATTGTGCTCTATTTATTTGTTTTATGCTTACCCGTTGACTCGCACTGTATCATGGGGATTTCGTAACAAGATCTGAAGAAATAGGGTGGTTAATCCTTATTCTCTCAGTCTTCTATGTTTGTATACTGCGTGTGTTCTTTTGGCTGGTTTGTCTCTATGTGGGATGAAAAGCCACAGTTTAGAGAGCGAAGAAAACTGTACCACCTCTGTATGAAACTGCTAACTCACTTTCGATTGAAAAAAAACTTCATAAAGATTCTTCGCTTCCTGAAAAGGCGATTCCAACCTAGGCCTTTCCAACGAAAGGGCTTCATCTATACCAACCGAGCCAGCGACCCTCACTTTGTGTTAGTCTGTGATAATAAATGTGCCAATATGATAGGTACATTTTCGTTACTGAACTTTCGGAACGGATTAATTTCACATTTGTTTCCTTAAGGTTCTGTAAGTTTTAAATGCCTCTAGATGTCATTCAGTCTTCCACGAGTAAAAGTTTGTTTGGTGAATATTGTTTTATATTTCATAGATTTTTATAATTTTTTTTATTGTTATTTTAGGAATTTCGCTTGGTTTCGAAACTTTTTTTTCGAAGGTCGTTTTCTTTCATAAACTTTCAGTGACGTCCACCATCCATTGAAACACTTGCGTTACAAATTTTTCACATCGAAGCACTTTATCGTCCACTGCTGTTTGTCTGTTCAAAGAAGCGAGAAGTGCTAATAGTTTAGGTTTTTCTCAGGAATTTTCCTGAAAGTTGAAATTTTGCAATTTCAGCTATCCTGTTGAAATTGCAATTACTATTTGAACAATCCGCTAATATATCAATTATTCATTCTTCGTGTGAATTTAACAAATAATGACTTACTGTAGTAAGAGCTATCGGTTTTGTGCTAAAAAAGACATTTTTATAACAGTGGCTTACAACTGTTTGAGATGCACTGTAAAATTAGAGCTCACTAGAATCGCAAGTAGATCAATGGTTTTGTAATCCAACAGTCAAGTTCTGGAGTGCGGGGAATATGCAAGACTATCGGATCGCACTGTGCGTTTTATCTGTCTTTTTCATCTGCCTCTTAATGAGTTCGCTGGCATTCAATTTCTGAAATTAACAGACTGCCGAAATTTATATTACACTCTCAGCTTGGTGGTAAAGAACAGCTATTTGGATGTATGTGGATCTTTCATCTTTCGAGAAAAGTACGCACTTCTATAAATAACAAAATAGTAGACAATAATACACTTTGGTTGATTTCATTGGCGAAAATCCAACATATCTGGAATTAAATTACTATGAATTTATTGATACGTAATTATTCATGATGTTATTAATTGACAATTTTTTTTTCAGATTTATGTTACTGATCAACAAGATATTGGCAAATAAGATTCAGTCTTCTGTCTACTCAGATTGTTTCCCGCACGCCTCTAAACAGCCTGAGATATAGATGAATTTCTGCAATAGCCAGTTTATTTTTGATAATATTTTTTCATACTATGTCGCTATCTTTATTTAAGTGATAACCTGCGAATTTTGATAGGAAACTTGCAATTCAAGTCTCCAACTGTTTCGAAGATGTCTCAAAAGAAATTATAAAAATAAATAAACAGATAAACAAAATAAAAACATGAATCTTCATTAGAAGAGTAATTATTTGTTAACAGTAATTAATGAAACCATTAATTATTCTCAGAAAGGCTTAATACTGTAAGCGGCACACCATTAATATTAAACTATCAGGCTTTAATATGTTACCCCTCGCCATTCTACTTGCATAAAGTTGAGACTTTATTAAGGGGAATGCAGCGAAAGGAACTCATGAATTTGCTAAATAAAAGCAGTTAATAGGACGTACTGACAGTTGCTCTTTTCAGTTAGGAAAAAATTGAGGAGTCCGAATCCCGTATAGGACACATGGGGCGTTTATAAAGTCTCGAGGTGAGTTTGCCGGTCATGAATGAAGGCAACCAATACCAGAGAAATAAATTTTCTTACATTTTCATCTTCAGGATATTTTGTTATCAAGTTAATAGTTTTTCCTTTGGTTATTTTTTATACGAATAACAGGCATATAGACTACGATTCTAAAAGATGCTGTGAATCTTTTTTCAACTTCAAATTATTGAAGAAAGTGCGACAAATCTGAATTTTGTCATCTTTTTTTTTTTTTTTGTTCTGGATATTTCTAATAATTATTTCGAGTCGCGTATAACATTAGTGAAGATCACTCGTTGAAGATTAATGAAGAAACTGTCGGTAGAATAAGTGAAGAAGGAGAAATTTCATTCGTACTGTTCTGGGTCTTCTACGATAATGAAGAGAAATTATCAAATTACCCTTTAAATTTTACATCGCTTCGCAGTACGGAATTATCATTGAGAAAAAACAAGTTGCGCCCTTTATAACATTAGAGAATATTTGACGCAAACAGCTTTTAAAATGACGTTTTGTTATTTAGTATCTTCAGACTGCCGCTTTTCTTAGCAGTAAAGCAGCGATAATTGTTGAGCATATTGCAGGGCGATCAGCTCTGTTGAAACAGAGTGTAGTCCATACAGAAAAAAAGTTATGTATGATTTTAGTGTAACGTAATATAGAACTTCGTTTTGTACTTTATATATCCCTTTTAGTCCTATGGTCATTAATACAGTCAGCAACAACGAAATCCTCCATTAATAACATCTACTGTTGCATGAGATCGGGTACATCATTCCCAAAACTGGACACCAGCATTTCTGAAGAGAATCCCGTTAGGAAAATTAATTAGGATTACCAATTAACATATTATATTTTTAAAATTATATTTAAAGATAAAAGGGAACATTATCTTCGTTAACATTTTCGAATTCTAGACGCCTAGAATAGTCCTTTGGGAATCCGAAGCGTTGTTGCCTTGGCTTGAACACCCCCGAGACACTTCGCAAGTGCGGCTGTTGGCGGCCTCCTCGTTTAGAGTGACTAACTGGCCCACTCGCTTCCTCCCTTCCAGCCTTTCAGGGTTAGCAGCCCTGGTAGGGTTAAGTTTCCTCGCTCCTGGGAACAAGAAAGAATATGTAGGCTCTGTCTCTGACTGTTCCGAGTCAGGAAACTCGTCAAGGATCGACATCGAGTCGAGATTCAGGACTTGTTCAGGGCTTGAGTCGTCGGTCACCCGTCCTAGCAGCGTTTCAGAGAAAAGAGCACATCGTACCTGCAAGAACTGTGACAAACAAATACTAGCAAGCAAGAAGCATGAATGTCTGGCCAACCGGTAGCTCCGGATTTTAGACACTGTCTGTTCGGAGTGCAATCATGCTTTTACTACAGCGGTAGGCCACGGAGTAATCGTACTTCGAAACATCCAGCCGAAGCCAATGTCGCCATATTCACCAAAAGTGAATGCTCGTTGGTGGGCCGAAGAAGAACGTCTCGCTAGCCATGAGATACAACTAATGGCTAAATGTACAAGAAATATTAACGAGGCCCTGGTAGCAGTGCTCCCTCATAGAACATGTGATGTCATTAAATGCCACAAGCGGAAGGCTAGTTATAAACTTTTAGTTCGGGAGATGACTGAACATCGGAAGGGGTAATATCTTCACAGAATGGAAGGGGTAATATCTCCGTACCTCCCATCTCATCTTCTCCATCCCTGGACCAGCACGTCAGTGAACAACAACTCGATCAGGCACAAGAGGCTCTGGTCACCCGTTTAGCTACATCCTTCGATTATCCTCCTCTTCCAAGTTATGGCCATGAGGCTCTTAAATCCATCATCCGTGCCCACCTTTCTGGGCAGGATGTATCCCATAAGTTGGTAAAATACCACAAGAAAGAATTCTCCGAGCACCAAGAACCATGTCACCATCGGCCTCTGCCCCTCCCTATAAATATAGTGTCCAAAATAAAACAGAGGAAGAGGGTGGGCCTACGCAGCGATGCAGGCCCTCTACAAGAAAAACAGAGGGATATGCACTAAAGCTATCTTAGAATGCGCTTCCCCCTCCATCTCTAGAAGGGCAACATGAAGAGTTCATGGAGTATTGGAGCTCCATCTTCTCCAGTCCGCCTCCACATCTCTTAGAGTGTGGCGAGCTCGTGATACTGCGATCCATCCCTGCATCAGACTTATATAGCCCTCATCTCTAGAAGAAATCAGATCAGCTTTTCCGCCTACAGCAGCTGCCTCGGGACCAGACGGTTTCACCGCTTCTGCTACGCAAGTTCCACTACCCATTCTACAGGACCTACTGGATGTTCTTCTCTCCACCAAAGTCATCCCGCCTTGTTTTCGTGCATCCAGGACGATATTCATTCCTAAGAAAGAAACTTCATACACTGCAGCTGAATATAGGCCCATCATCATCTCTCCTGTCCTCCTGCGACTTTTTCATAAGGTTTTGGTTCGAAGATTGCAAAAGTTCATCCAACATGATTATCGGTGGAGAGCCTTTGTCTCTTCGGATGGCTGTGCCGAGAACATCTATCTCCTCTCCTCCCTCCTCTCTGATTCTAGACGCCGACTGAAGCCTCTCTCTATATATATGGCGTTACTGGACCTCCAGAAGGCCTTTGATAGCGTCTCCCTTCCTTCTATCCTTCAAGCGCTATCCATTGCCAGATGTCCAGAACCCTTTCTATCCTACACCCTCTGTCCAAAAAGAAACCGAACTTTTCGAAAATAGAAGAAACTAGTGGGACCACCTATTCACCTGTTGTAGCTTTTTTGTTATCGAAAGCGGTAACCTTCATTAGTGTTGTGTCAACTGTTTATGACATTTAGTGACAGTATAATTTGACGAACGGTCGGAAAATGAGTTTCAAACAGAGACCTGCGATTGACTTTTGTGTTAAACTTGGTAAATGTTTTACCGAAATGCATCAAATGCTTCAAAACACTTACGGTGATGAATGCTTATCTCGTACTCAAGTTTACGAAGAGTGGTTTAAGCGATTTCAAAGCGGTCTTGAGAAGCTTGAGGACGACGAAAAGCCGGGCCGTCCAAAAACTGGACTGAGCGAAGTTGACAGCCAAAAAAGTGCGTAATTTCAAAGAAAATCCGAAATCGTCCGTGAGATTGATTGAAGATGAATTGGGGATTCCAAAATCAACTGTGCACAACATCTTGACCGAGAGTTTGGGCATTCGTAAATTGGAATTCGCGATTTGTTCCCCTCAAGTTGACCGACGACCGAAAAATGTATCGAATTGAACACTGCAAGGACCTCATTAAAACCGCTCGTAAGGACTCAAATTTCCTTGAAATGATCGTTATTGGTGACGAAACAGTATTTTGAGTATGAGTCCGAAACAAAGCCCAGACTGATAAGTGGAGACTACCAGAAGAGGAGCATCCGAAAAAAGTCGCTTAAAGAAGTCAAAAGTAAAGATAATGCTGATTTGTTTCTACGATTCCAAGGGAATTATCCACAAAGAATTCATTCTGTCCTAGCCAAAGAGTCATTATGAGTTTTATCTCGAAGTTTTGAAGCGATGGATAGCGAGAAT
This sequence comes from Typopeltis vanoorti, assembly GCF_054136105.1. NCBI lineage: Eukaryota > Metazoa > Arthropoda > Arachnida > Uropygi > Thelyphonidae > Typopeltis > Typopeltis vanoorti. The sequence continues at coordinate 170,706,016 of NC_143549.1, read as the reverse complement.
TCGTCGCGTACGGCATGAATATCGTGACGACAGACAATTCGTCAAAACACTCTGTGACTCTTGCCACTATAACTCGGTTTCTAATGAAACAAATGTCATAAACGGTTGACACAACACTAAGAAGGTTGCTACTTTCGACAACAAAAAGACACAACAGGTAGCGCCACTAGGCTCTTTTATTTTCCAAAAGTCCGGTTTCTTTTGGGACAGAGGGGTGTATATCTTATAGTTAATTCTGGTAGCTCTGTAACTATCACGACAGGAGCCCGGGAGACAGCGATTTCTTTAGTGCAGGGAGTTCGCCAGGGAGATCCTTTCTCCTGTCTTCTTTAATAGAATCATAGATGAGTTTCTTCGCCCCCTTCCTAACCATATTGGTTAGGAAGGGAGCGAAGGAGCTTCTTCCTTTAATGTTATGGCCTTTGCAGACGACCTCATTCTCCTAGCATCCACTAAGGTAGGTTTGCAGGAGCTCCTCGACCGAGCAGTTGACTTCTTTCATGTTAGAGGCTTAAAAATGTAATGTTGAGAAGTTCTGCTCACTAGTTCTTGTCCCTTCTGGTCACGACAAGAAGGTCGAGAATGTAGAGTTTTCCCTGCACGGGAGGCCACTGCATCCTTTGACCATCCTAGAGGAGTCGAGATACCTAGTATCATGTTCGCTCCAAAGGGTGGTCTTCTGTTCCTTCAGTCTTAGAAGCTGGGCTTACATCTTTGAGGGAGGCTGCTATTAACCCCCAAGCAGAGGCTCTTTATTCTCTCCTATTATTTACTGCACCGCTTTTACCATAAATTGGTACTGGGCAGGACGTATGTCTCGGTATTGTCCCGAATGGACAGTGCTCTTCGCTCTGCCGTTAGATCGTGGCTCCAATTGCTACCTGACACCCTGATCACTTATTTTCATGAGAGGGTGAAATGGTGGACTCGGAGTTCCGTCGCTCAGGTGGTTTGTTCCTCGTCTAAGATTTAATAGATTAGCCAAGATAGAGTCATCCTCCTCCTCCCCAATCTGTAGGGAAGCCTTCATTAGTCTTATACTACAAGAAGACTTTGGGTTTAAAGGGTTGGATCCAGTATCAGGGCTCCCTGATTGTGACTGAGCTAGCAGAGCGCAAGATGTGGGCATCTCTGCTCCACAACTCTGTGGATGGTGCCCCGCTAACAGAGCACCTGGTGCCACCTCAGCATCAATGGGTAAGGGACGGCACCAGAATGCTACCAGGGTTATGAATTCATTGATCTTTTGAAGACTAGAATCAATTCCTCCTTACTAGAGCCCTCACAGCCAGATGGATCAGAGACGACACCCGCTGTAGGCTGCCTCTACAGCGAAACTTTGAATCATATTGCCCAGTGTTGCTTCCACACACATGGTGCCGTGGTCTCCATATTAAATAACCGTTTCAAAAACAAAGGTTGGGAGACCATGGTAGAGCCGCACCATTGGACCAACAATGGGGTAAAGAAACCGGACTTAGTAATGAGAAGAGGGAGTGATGTATGGGTCACTGATGCCCAAGGTAGTAGGTTCAGGGCGCCCACTTACCGACTGCCAAAGGTGCGCTACTATGAGCGAAATGCAGACCTTGTAAGACAGATAGAAGAGGAGTTTGGGGCGGCTCCTCATTTTAAGCGCCACTATCTCCCTCCGCGGCGTTTGGAGTGCCGCAAGCTATAGGGACTTACGTCCATTAGGTCTAACATCTAGGGACTTTTAAATTACTTCCTTGAGAGCACTGCAGGTTATACTGATGGCCTGGCATTTCCACCAGCAAATGACTAGTCGGATCTCAAACTCAAACACGTCGTGTATTCGTGCGTAGAGAATTCGCATGTTATTCAAAGTAATATTAGTTAGGATAAGAACAAGAAATGGAAATTGCCTACCGTGCTTTCAATAACAACTTCTTGTCTACATAATTCAGTATAACTTCCTCCACTACTGTAGTAATGACGAAAGTAAAGACCGGCTACCCACCGTTTTCCAAAAGTTATGACTAACAGATTATCGTTTAGGGAATTAAAGAGATTTTAGCAGATAGCTATCGTGGTATTAAAGCCAAAGTAACGAAGTCTCCGATGGGCTCGTGTATTTTTCTACACCTGATTGAATCTGTCACCTGTCTTGCGGAATGAAAAATAGATAGATAGATTGACAGATATGCGTTTACTTGTTTTCTGTATAAACGCATTTGTTCTATATTTTCACGTGTACACGACTAATTATTACACAGCGCATGAATTTTATGATTTTTTTTAAATTTTTTTATCACCATCCTTAATTCTACGTGAAAAATAATTAGCAAGTCATTTTGTAAAACGATCTGCAAGAGTGTCTGCGATGCGCGATATCGGAAGCATTTATCATCAGAGTTTCATCGCTCTGAGCTATAATCAGCAGCGGAAAATAAAATAATTTTCTTCTTCGGGAAATCCATTTTCTCTTAAAATCAGTATGCCGAAGGATTTCACTACCGCTTGTCGCTGTTCAGTAATGACGGAAATCTCCAGCTTCGAAGTGCACGACTCCTGGGGTCGGTGATCTTAAATGTGTTAAGAAGTTGGCACCAGACCAACAAATGAAATTGAAGGAATCTCTTAGACAGTTATTTTAAGTCGTTTTTATAGTTTTTTTTTTCTTTTTTTGATGAAAAATAATAATAAAAAAACATTATTCAGTGTTTTCAGTTGCTCTGAACTCTAAATAAAAAGTCTAAGAATAAAACAGGAATCCCTGCCAATTGCACTGTGAATGTCTACAATTATTATTTTTTTTTTAAAGTAAGAAATTTTTAATTTTAATAATTACTTGCTGGAGAAGTCGGTTTCGTGCTTGCTTAGAGAATGATTAGGTTTCTCTGTTCATAAAAATCTGCAAGAGAAAACTGAAAGGGAATTCGCGCTGAAAAAAATGTTTTTTTTTTTTTCTATGTGAATGTATGCTGCATCTGACAGCGAATGCGCGAGAGTAGAGAGAATTACAATTAAAAAGGCGCTTATTTACGATGCTACTAAACTACTACTACTATTTTTACAACGTATATTATTATAATATTCATAATGATGATTATTACAGATCTTTCTTTGCAATTTTACACTGTATATATACAATATCAATGGATATAATCACTCTATATTGCATACTTTTGTTACAGTTATTACATACATTACATACATTTGATTACATATGATACATTACTTACATTTGTTTACATATGATACTTACATTACATACATTGGTTTACATGTGATACTTACATTACATACATCTGTTTACATATAATACATACATTACATATATTAGTTTACATGTGATATGTACATTACATGCATTTGCTTACATGTGATACATCTTGGATGAGAACTAATTTCTCTGCTTTCATCCTCGAAGCTTATATGTAAGCTTATCTGAGGATCACACCAGTTGATTATTTTTAATTTTAATTTAAATAATAATAATAATAATAATAATAATAATAATAATAATAATAATAATAATAATAATAATAATAATAAATAAATAAATAAGCGCACAGCAAACTTGGGATAATAAAGACATCTATTTTTGCTTGCGCGCGCGATTGATTTCACAATTAACAGTTTTTCTAATAGAAATAAATGTGATCAATGTAATGTTTATAATTGATGATTCTTGCAGTCATTTCCTCCCTTTATGACGAAAAAATCTAAAAATTACCTTGCAGTTATATATACGCGCGCTAACACACACACACACACACACACACACACACACACACACACACACACACACACACACACACACACACACACACACACACACACACACACACACACACACACACACACACACACACACACACACACACACACACATTGAATAGTGTATTCAGTTTTAGATGGTATGTAATTTTGGTGTTCGGGGTGATACCATTGTCGCCGTAATATAGCCTGTCCTACTTACTGGAGGTTTAAAGTCTTTAAAAGTGCTATGACAGATAATGTAATCCTTAGGCTACCCGAAGTGCTGAAATTTACTTTTGTGCGGATTCACATTATTCACCTCCGTTTATTCAGACGTGAGAAATACATCTGCATTTTAATTAAATGTCTTTAATTAATTTAATTCAATTAATTAAACCGAATCGTTCTCTCTCTCTCTCTCTCTCTCTCTCTCTCTCACTGCACAGAACAGTGCGTATTTATGCTCGTATTCACGAAATGTGTTTGTTGAGCGCGTGTATCACACATGAAATCCTCATGTGATTGTTTTGAATTTCGTGTTTTTTTTCCCTAGCTAGTTTGCCTGTTTTATGAATTTTATTAAAAAGCTGAAAAAGGAATTTCTATGAGAATAAACTATTCCCCAGTCGTATCAGACTGGCCAACCGATCTTTAGTTGAAAAGGTCTGCTGACAACAGGATGCAAACCAACGTGTTTCAAACTAAAGGGCATCGTCCATACCAACTAAGCTTCAGAAACTGTTTAACAAATGCTCACTACGCTGTTAATGTTAATGAGAGTGTATGCGAAATCGTCAAAATTGAAACTATAAGTTTCAATTTTGAAAGAGTCTAGTGCTAGAAAAGCTAAATCGAAATGTACTCTTCGAATATATGCAATGCAACAAAAATATTCATAAAATAGAGGATTACGTAGAGAATGGGTTGTTTAGATTACGCCAATGTGACTAGGAAAACGATGCGAATATTATGTCTAAAAATTGCGTGTATTTCCTGGCCAGTCTGCATTTATTTTGTGGGATGAAAAAAATATAAATTTCTAGGAGAAAGACATGTCATCTTTCTCACCTTTAGTGAAAGTCTTCATAAACATGTCCTTATGTAATGGTACATTACTGCGCTAATGTACCATTACATAATGAAAAAACATCACTAATTGTCTGTATAATCGTCCATTCCGTTGATGGAAGGCTTAGTTGATTTTTTGCGCTATGAAAGAAATGGTTTTGTTTTATTTCTGAATGAAATTATATAGCTTGCCCTAATTCCACAAGACTGATAGTTGATATAAGTCAAATACCTATTATTCAAATATCTTGCTGGATTATTACTGAAGAACCATATTACACACTCTAGTCATCTCATCCACATTAGATTCACATTAGAACCAGATTAAATACTCTGATCTTAATAAAAAAAAAACTCAACCCAGTTTGTTCAGAAACTGTTGAATGAATATTTCTATTTCGTCGTCTGACATCACTACAAATCTAGATATAGTCTCTCTCTCTCTCTCTCTCTCTGTTTCTCTTTCTCACTTCATAAGTGTACCGTTAGATGAAGTACTGCGTCTTATGGAAGGCCTTTTATCACTTGTCGCAAAACTATTCAAGCAATGCTATCAGTCTAATTTCATTGAATGAAAGAACCATCTTTATAAGCAACGTTTTGTCCTGACCACAGGTAGTTCCTTCTGCAGATCTATTCTTGGAGAACTTCGAGAAAATGTTCTTTATCCAACCCAAAACCTGCCACTTGGTTAAGACATTTATTATTTGGGAACATTATATACCAGATTTAAATATATATTTTTTCAATTCTTTAAAATTCTTTCACACAAAAATCCAATTCACTCTAGAATTAAAGAGCCAATGAAAACCACCTTTTCTTGATGTTCTGATTTTAAAAACAACATAAAAATTAATTTCGATGAACATTTACTGAAACTCCACACATTCCGTAAACATGGAACTAGGGTCAGACTCGTCAAAGATCTGAAGTTAGAAGGAATGAGCATTCTAGTGGTGTGGCATAAAGAAGAGAAGGAAAATTGCGAGTCATCATCTTGGAATAAAACCACATGTTCTAGCTTGAAGAAAACTTCCTTCCACGTCGAATCAAAGAATCCAATATTGTCTTTCATGCACATGATTTCCTCCAACAAAACTAATCACTCATCTTAAATTGTGCCTGGAAGTCATTAATTAGATCTCTGAGGATAACTGATTTAAAATTTAAATTGTAAATCAGTTATCCTCAGAGATCTTAATTAGTTAAGAATTTAAATTTTAAAATTTAAATTCTTCATGCTCATAAGGTTATCTCATATTTTAAAATTTTAAATTTAACTTATAATCCTTACTTAATTCTACCACCTTGACCAAGCCACTGGCCCTTAGTGCTCGAAACTAGCCAGTAAATATTGTATTGTTATAACAGCTAATGACTACTCACCCCACACTTTGTTTCAGGAATTTTTTCTCTTGTTATTATTATTATTAAACCTCCAGGGAGTTGAATTATCGAGGGAGGCAATACATTATCTACATCAGCTATCATATCTTCTCTTAACCTCACAAAATGCATCACTATTTCAACAGAAAAGCTGTTCTGTTTACTCATGGTTCTGTAAGAGGAAAATCTCCCTTTTACTAACACCGCACGAAATCTTAACTTCCACATACGTTTCTTTGTCCTCTCTCCATCATCAATATAATGAAAAAGTTCATCAACCGATATCCTATAACACTCTCTCCGATGTTTACAGACGTCTATCATATTATTCCTCTTTCTCCTGTCTACTAATATCTGCAGGTCACATACTGTTAATCTATCCTCATAATCTATATTCAATAATCCTGATATAATCGTTGTAACGCTTCTTTGTTTTTTCACCATCTCCTCATTGGAACCCGGAAGACCAAATCTAGCTACAGCAATCCTGGTGCGGTTGTATTTAGGCTTTGAAAAAATAATTTTCTTGTTCTCACATGTAAATAATCGTTTCAACATCGCAATTATCCTTGAGTTATATTTTCAATTTTGGCTATGTGACCTTTGAACTTCAACTTCCTATTCATCATAATTCCAAGATTCTTAGTCCCATTTCTCATTCAGTTTCTACAACATAATTCCACCAATATAATATGTCGTCTTTAGATATCTTATCACCCCAAAGACCATAACTTTACACTTACTAACATTAAATTGATAGCCTTTAATATTTGCTCTCAGTTCCAGACTATCTAAATCACGCTATAAATGCTAAATATCAGTAGCATTTCTTATTGCCCTGACTATCTCCGCAACATCAGTAAACAATTGCAGATCAACTCTCAGGACCTTCCCAATATCATTAACGTATAGATTAAACAACAATGGTCCAAGGATTGATACATGGGTCACGCCACTATATACCATTTACCCCATATACCATTTTCAAAAAAAAAAAATTATCTGTCAGCTACCCACTTATCGAAGCCAATAGTTTCTATTCCAATTCCATATTCCCCAGTCTATTCAACAGCTTTTCATGTGATATCTTATTAAATGCCTTAGTTAAGACCAACAGTATAATAGTATATCCATTCCATTAATCCCATAACATTATTACATAATATGAGCCAATTTCTCAAACATGACCTCCCTTTAGTAGATTCATGCTGTTACTTGCAAAGTATAGCTTGTTCGTCAATCAATTTCTATATGTGTTTTTTTTTTCCAACTTCTCTTAAATTCTTCACAATCACTCTAAATATAACAATAGGTCGATAGTTAGACAATCATTCTTTGCATCACTCTTGTAGAATGGGATTATCATACGGTGTTTTTATTCCTAGGATCTTCTCTGAGTTGAGACTCAAACTTTTCAAACATGTCAAGGGCCTAGCCAGTTTGGGTAAACATTCTTTTAGCATACGCATCCCATCCATTCTTGAATAGTGTATCTGAATGTGTTCCTAGTTCAAAGAACAAATAGGATGGGAGTGAAATAGATGTGCAACCTTATTAAGCAAGAGCTCCATAAGAAAGAAAATCGTGAGAGTAAGAGTGAGAATTCCTACTAAGGAATTCTTATTCAGGCTGCAGCAGCTCTGGAACCTCCTTCTTGCACTTATATCTATTCATCTAATGTAATGGAAAAACTGTGCTATATATTACATATGCATAGTGCTATTTAAACAACAATAGTCCAAGGGAAGATGCCTGGGATACACTAGCCACCTTAAATCTGACAGATTCGCATCCACCGTATGCCACTTTTTGATGGTAAGAGCTGTCAAACAGGTTGACAGGTTTTAGTGAAGTGTGCATTCATTTGAACAGTTGAATCTGCTTCTTTCAGCATAATGAAAACATTCTGCGCTTTATATATTTCATAACTCCTCTCACTCTTATTATCACGATGTTCTTTCTTATGGAGCTCTTGCTTAATAAGGTTGCACATCTGTGTCACTCCCATTCTATTTGTTCTTTGAACTCTAGGAACACATTCAGATACATTATTCAAGCATTTTTTCGAAGCTTCCCATGCACTGATGATAATTTTTCCCATTCAGTAACTGGCACATGGGAATGAGCATAGTATCCTTCTGAGTTTATCATACTTACTAGCTTTGTAGTTCAGCATGCTCTTGTTCTAAATGGAACATCCATATACTTAGGTACTTCAAATAATTCTGTATTGATTATTCCACATAATAAATATAAAATCATTGAAATTCTTATCTAGAAGTAAACTGAATCTGCGTGTTTCACTTTTCACTCATATTTAAATTAATTGTCGTTTGATTTTAAGATTTCATTAAGATTTCCCAGAGTAATTCCCTCTAATAATTCGTTTTCTTTCATATTACCTCTTCGAATAGGAGGATACTGTGTTTATAATAGCTAAAAATAGTTCGCCAATTTCGGATTTTACGATTGGTTATTTTGAGCATCTAGTCGAAAGACATAAAACGATATCTTGAACGTTACATTTTGTCAGTCTGGTCAAATTCTGTCTCTTATTAGCCTCAGGAAACAGTCCAGACACAAAATGACAAAGATGGAAAGAGGCTGTCTCCTTTGCCGACAAAGAATAAATCACATTATCCCTCGGTCATCTCCTGCACATGTTAGAGAGACGCCTACTTATTGATCTGCGTGGGCAGAAGCAATAACGGTTTGCCTGCGAGAATACCTTTCGTTCAGGTGTGGTCTTAAATCGCACGAGGATATGGCAATACGTTACAACTTTTATTTCTCATTTGAACTGAAGTTGGAGAATTATGCGTCTTTCATTTTCTTTTCTTTTCTTTCTTTTTTTAATGGCTCTCAATTCACACCACTTACTTATGTATTCAGTCACGCGGAACTCGTGCTGTAACAATTACTACCCTTGAATATTTTAGTGGAAGAGGAAACAAAATTGTAGGAACCTCAGTAATGTCTCTTACAGCTGCATAATTAGCAAAAATAAAAGTAAACCTTCTGTGCTTTCGATTGCGGAAATCTGTCGTTATTTCTCGCATGCTTTTTTGTACAATTTTTTCTTCCAATATTAGAAATATTGGAAATATTAGAAACGTTTTTAATTGAGAAAACGAAGGGAAGAAAAAAAAAGGTATTAATTACAAAAATTTGACAATAAAATATTCTCATTAAAGCAACAGAATTTTTCAGCCACAAACTTGACGAATAAAAATCTGAAATTATTATTAAAACATAAACTAATTTATATAGATTATGAAAAATGTCATAACTAAATACCAAATATTAAACTAGACTTTCAAACTGCAGATTCATAAATTAATATCGTAACGTTGGATCATTTAGTGTTCTGTGCACTGAAAAGCTTCTTGATAACTTCCATTAAGCTAGATAAGCAGAAGAAAGACTTCCAGGTTTGATTCTATTCACCAACTACATGATATTTTAATTATGCCTTTTTTTCTTTCAAAACTCCAAAGTAAGTTGATCTCTCGCTCCCATCTGTGTTTTATATATTTATTTCTTTTCCTCTAGTTTTTAATCCCGCACCTACGCAAACGCCACAGCAGAACACACACACATACCATAAAAGCTAATTAGGAACAGAAAGAAGAGATAGATGGCAGGACTTATCTTGCCTAGTCTATCTATCCAGTATGGCTAGAAGCTCATTGATCTTTTGTGATGAAAAACTGTGGAAACCGTAATCAATGAGCAGTCTTCACGGCGTCTTGAATTGCCCTTCGGTTGGAAAGACATGGGTTCGAATTCAGTCTAGGATATAGAACCTATATAAGGACTCTTCATCTGAATGAGAGGTAGCCAATCTCATATGGAGGTTACAGGGTTTTACCTATCTGCTAAACAAGTTATTAAACTTTATCCTTCTTTCTCTTCAAACTTCCTGCCCATCCACGTTACTAACGTATTGTAGGTTCAGAAACTTTTCGTCTATGAGATTACCACAAAAGAAAACAAACCTGCAGGAGGACACACGAAATTAACAAACCTCTGTACGCTGGTCTCATAGCCTTTGTTACATCCGTCAGCCATAATTCCAACCAGCTTAACCCAATCACCGTTTCATGATATTCAGTTATACGTCGAAACAGAAAAGGCTTAATAAGGATTTACAACTCTTATGACAAGAAGAAAGGATCTGCTTTCTCAATCTAAGTAATCATTTTTTCTAAAAAAAAAAAGCTAAATAATAAGTTTACCCGCTTTTAAAGCTTTAATCGGAATAACATAATTTAATCGGTATAACATAACTATGGCTAGTCTTTTATTGCATTGAGGGTTTATTTTGGAAGAATTATTATTGTTTTGCTGTTCCCGTTGTTATAATTATTTAATGCACCTATGAGTTGTGGACTTCATTATGAGAGACCTTCACAGATGCACATCTCCCCTTTATCTATTGAATGTATTTTCGTAATTGAGTATGATCGTAGACCAGTTTTATGCTTTACTCGGGGGGAGGGCACACTTAGGAATGAGCCCGACTGATTCACTTTTCATTTTATTTTAATGCATTTTGTTACTGATTACACCAAATATAATTTTTTTTTCGTTTTCCTGTACAACAGATATATGATAAGATCTCTGAACAACAAGAACAACAACAACAACAAAAGTGATTTGTTGTCATGTAACAAACTACGATAACGAGTCTCTCAACGGAATCACCTACAAACCAGACATGCAGATCAATTAATTAAATAGCACTGTGTGTATGTGTGTGTGGCAGAAATAAGTTTCTGATTTTGTGTTCATGCGTCATCGAACTTTGCTCCTATAAGATACCTTTAAAACGTTTACAATTTTATGGAAAAGTTATCACATACCAGAATACACAATGCATTACATATCTATTGTTATTTAATGTGTTACACGTACGTAATTCATATTTAAATTTAAATAATTAATATTTATGTTTATACTCAAGATACGAATACTTTAAAATTTCTGGTGGTTGAGATTTGTCAATGTAGCTGCACGCGGTTCCACAAATCCATAATCAAAATTTAATCAAGACATTTTTACGTACTTATTTTGATTTTCGTTTCCTAAAACGAATGCCAAATAATTGTACAGTGCAAGTGGTATTCCCACTATGTGCACAACTCTCCATTTAGTATACCTAATGGCTATAGAGGATTGCTAACTACTTCTATTGCTCAAGAGATTTACAGATTCAATTATATACCTCAGTGTTCAATCGTTCTACAAACTCCGAAGAAATTTGGAGATAATTCGGTTTCGATAGCGTTTCCTTCGAAAGATATGGATTCGAATCTTGTATAGGACACGAAAAACCTTTATCAGAGCTATTCAACTGAATGTGAGTTAGTCGGTCTCATAAGAGGGTAACAGGTTTATTTTCCTCCCGGAAACTCAGATTTATCATCTCTGGTAAAGTGGCCAGGATAGCACACTCAATATACATTAAAAGTATATTTATTTAACCACCTTATCCTGAAATCATTGTTACCAAATCCAGGAGTACTTGGAAGATCGTAGGGCGCTTACGTGCCCTACGATCTTCCAAGATTTATCAGAATCAATGATAATAATGTGTCATATGCTAAAACTACCATATTTTCCAACAGTCCTTAGTGAGGCTTAACTTCTTCAAGCAAATTATGATTAATTGATTATTCTAAGCTTGTACGCTAACATAATACAATATTTAATCTGAGTAGAGAAGATCTGTAGACACCAGGGATTATATAAAATTGCAATCAAAGTTTTCCTCTAAGTACAAAAGCCACTAACAATGCAATACAAAAAGCAGAATATAAAAAAAGAAAGAAAGAATGGAAGGGAGTAATTCAGTATACTGTAACAAAACAATTTTTGTCGGAAGTAAATAATAGAAGGATTAAAGATAAAAAGATAACATATTACGAGAAAAGCGAATATTTCAAAACATGCACAATACGAGTACATGCCTCGTATCTCTTTATAGTAAACACCTATCGGGATGTTAAGCGTAGAAAATATGAAAATAAACCAAATATATTTTATGAATAGCCCATTATTAATTTTAATTACATCAAAAATTCTTAGTGTGAGATAAAAGTGTTTTAAACAGGTTGATTTTATTTGGTAATTCTATGCGAGTACAGACTGACAAAACTCGAATCTTTGAGGCTTAGTATGGAGTAAGAGTAAAGATATACAATGAGATTGGAATAATGAAGGGAAGAAAGAAGGTACGAAACAGAAAGGGATCATGGAGAAAACAGGAAAGGTAGAGATGATGGAGGATGATAATCTTCCACTTCAGTGAAATGAAATTCAGTGTTTTAGCCTGTCGTTTTGACGACATTCCTTTTCTAACTGAAGAATAATGGATACTTTCATATACATCCAGTAAATATGAAAGTTAACTTTATGCTTACGACGGGTATTATTTTGAAATGCAGTTTTCTCTTCTATTTTTGATTCACAATAAAGATATTAAGTCACAAAGTAAGATATTAAGTCATAAAAATAGATCCTGGCGTTAAATCTTTATGAAAATAATATAGCTACCTCCCACTGCGATATCATTCACGACTGTGTGTTGCTTCAAAATCGGTGCACGTGAGGAATTCGTTGCTATAGTAACAGCCTTGGAAAGAACTCATAGCCCACGCCTTTCCTTTTTGAAGCTCATCCAAGCTTGTTCTATACTTTCCACTATAATAATTAAGTTTAACGTCGTAACTATGCAGTATACCCCTTAATTTCCATGTTTCATGAGGCTTCTGAAGATAAAAGCGACTTATGAGTGCATTATTATTATGTTATAAGGATCAACTGTCCAGCTATTTATTCCGGCACTATGAATTATGAGCTCGTGTAGATTGCGTGACCTTATATATGAATTGCTAGACTACATGCTACAAGAAATTCAGATATGACGCAATAACAACAACAATATATTTATGCTTCACTGTTTTGTGGTCCACATTACATTGATTATGTTGGCAACTACAAAATAAAATATATCACTATTCCATTTATTTGTATGGCTTTTGATCCATCTGCACAATATTAAATCAGTCACAATGATCATATCGATCATCAATACTAACCACTCAGTAACTAAAATCCACAGTATGTACTGCGGTAAATTAAACATTTAAATTAATCGCTTTCCTGTCTTATGCTGCATCATAAGGTTGGAAACTTTGATGGAAATATATTTTATGAAAGTTATTGTAGAACCTCCGTAGCTCAGTCGTTATAGACGAAGCCGTTTGGTCGGAAAGACCCGGGTTCGCTTCCCCTCCAATATATGAGGACTCTTTATCTGGTCTCTTTCGACTAAAGGCGAGTTAGCCGGTATAGTACGGAAGTTGGGGGTTTTCCACCCTGAAACTCGGTTTTTTTCGTGAACACAAGCATCTACAGACATGGGAGGCATAGGGGCTTACCTTCGTATCCTCGAGTAAGGTTGGGGTTGCAAGAATAAAAAAAAAAAACCTCACCGTAAAGGTAAAAGAGGAGAATAAAGTAAAAGAAAGTAGAAAATTATTGTATTTGATAATAGGGTGACACCTTAATTGAAATTCGTATTTCAATATTATTAATGTACGAATAGAAAAGAGAAGGGACAGAAATGCTTCTTGAGATAAAATTTTCTCTGCTGGTTATTTTACTATTAAAATATTATTGAGAAAAGGCTTACAATAATAATCAGACTTAAATTTAATAAGAGAAGGCTCAATGTATTGATAAACTCTGCGTGCATAATTATTCTGAAGCTTGAAATTATGGATAAAAAGTCTACATCTAAGTATATTTTTTTTTGAAAAAGAAAGCCAGAATTTTAGAGACAAATGAATACTGTGATTCTGAAACTGTGATTTGTCTGTTTAATTAGTTTGCAGATGACAAAATAATATGATCTCGATTTCAATCTCAAAGCCAGCATATTAGTCAGCCATATGCATTACGGATTATACTAAACAATTTGTCTTTCAAAAAGAATTGAATGAAGTTCACCAAGCTGCTTCTAAGCAACTTATTTTCAGTAAATCGATTTTCAACATAATTTTCTATTTTGCAATTTATGAAAGAAATGCCTGCGTTTGAATGATGTATAACATCGAGTGAGAAAGACTTCTTGGGTTTGCAAAGGTGAGAAGGAGATATGTAATACGTTATTACAGAGCTGGAGTTCACACAGTTAGATAGAAAACATATAGTACTTTGATAGTTCATTCACAATTACTAAATAAATAGTGACAGTCATTAAATATCCATTTTGTATATATTTTTTGGAAAATTTCCTCGTTTCATCTTATCTTCCTTTACCTATGACCAAATTATTGCCAATTAACTTGGCGTTTCCGGTTAATGATTGACGATTAATCCTATCTCCACAATTTGCATTTTCTGTTAAATGCGTTTGTCTCTGACCTGTTTCTCTTTCTATCTCTCGTGTAGAGAAAAGGCATGTTTCTTGGTTGATAAATTCTGCTTTATATAAGCCTAGCTATTCACATTCAGCTGAACTACCTCCTTGATCTATTTCTAAGACCATCCTCAACAAAACTGAAAAACAAAAAAAATAGTACCATAGCTTATAATTGAAGGTGCCCTATTTCGAGGAAAGTTTTCTTATCTAGTAGATTTTAAATTTCTAGTAGATATTTTAAATTTCTACACAGTAGATATCACTATTGTGTTCAATAACAGTTAAGAAAGTAAAATTAGATTCCATATCACTAACAATATATTGGAACTCCAGGGATTATATACGTAGCCTAGCATCAGAATGATTAAATTACCCCCGACGGAGTAGTTTCTCTGCATAACTTATCTGCATGTACGGGAAGCATCTCAGTGATTAGATGGGCAATCATTCCAATTTGCTCCAGTGTTTTTGACACTTGGAAAGTGCATATCCGTTACGTTCATTCCATCACCAAACGCATTGACTAAGTCAAATGCATCTGCTAGAAGCGCATATACTTTGATATGTGTCTCTAAGGAGTGCGTTATGTTTCATTTCGTTCCCAGCACGTACGGTTCGGCAGCTATCAAAGCCGTATATTGTGATGTTCATGGACTACTTTATAAACACGTGAGCCATTTTGAAATAGCTTTAAAACCACTATATTTCTTACCAAAAATAATCTCACCATCAAGCGAATATTGTGGATAGGTATTATCAGGGGAAAACATTTCAAGGATTTGAAATATTAGCATCTCATCAACTTTCTAAGTCTATTTCAATTAGGAAAGTGAATAAATGTTAAAGAGAAAGTATAAAAATGTTTCTCCTATCGATTTCATCATATTTCACCGTATCTGAGACTAAAAGGCATCTACCACTTCTTCCTCCGGCTACTTCAGATATTCGTAGACTCATTTTCAACGGTAGTACCTGATGTGACTTCCCGCTAAATTTTTCTTCTGCTTTTAAAAATGTTAGTCATTTCAAAACAAAAAAAGATTTGCAGAAACTAGATAGAAAAGTTTTTAGGGGAAAATGGTATCCGTAAGATCACTGCGTACTTCTAATGCAGACTTTATAGATTTCCTGGCTGCCGCTATTGGAAATCTATTGAACAGATAGCAAAATGCTTTTTTTCTGATTTGTCACTTTTCTTTGGTTGAATGGACGAGATACTGTGACTATTTACTTATTTTTCTTGACGCCATTTCGGGAGTGTTATCAGTGTAGACCACACTCAAAGGAAGTCGTAGTAATGAGGTTTCTCGCTCCTCTGGAAAGTCATATTCAGCAGTTTCCATTACTAGAGTCCAAGTAAGTTGCATTGTTCACATTGATTCACCGGTTACGTGGAATGTTCTAGACGCGAACTATATAGATAAGGGGTAGAAGATATTTATCATATTTCATCATATGTACACCTCTTTTCGAAAGGGAATGTTGCGAGTATTGTTCTTATATTGGTTTCAAAGAGATAGAAATTTTTATCTATTGATTCATATGTTTTGTTTCTGCTCTGTTATGATCTTTTCGCGTGCTTTATGTTTCATGGGGAGGATGTGACCTTTTGATATGTTTCGTGTTCTCTAGTTGAAATCATCAGATTATGCATTATTCAGCAGATCAATCCATAAGTAAAATACAGTGATGGATTTGAATAGCGTCACAGATAAGAAGCATATAATAATCTTCAGCATTTCTATCTTTATCTATTTTATTTTTCTGTATTTTATTTTATTTTATTTCATTTTTTGAATATTATAACATTTGTAGCTTATTGAACAATGATGAAACGCTCGAAACATTGAAATGAAATAAATATTTTTAGAACAGACACTTCCCTGCTTGTTATTGCCTGGAGAAAGGAGACACTCTTTGAATGGTCTATATACAAGTTTTTAATATTCCCTGCATATGTGCGTTTCAAATATTTTTTCACTATGAAAGGAAAGAAGACAAAGAAGATATGGACATATCAGCTCTTTTGAAAGTCTCTCTCTCTCTCTCTCTCTCTCTTGCATTCTGATATAATTTTTCATATTCTTTTTTAGTACAGTTTTCGATACATAGTTGATATTATATGGCTATGCCATTACGATTTACGAAATATGGCAGCCGATAAAATAGTTCCTTGACATTCCGGTCTACTAACATGAGTGTGCTAATAGACCGGCATATCAAGGAAGCAGTTAAAACTAACGACATTTTTTTCATTTTATTTATAACACTGTATGATATTAAATTAATCTTTAATATTATGTAAATATCTTGTACGCTTTTAACGCATGCAATTGCCAAACAAAGATGTTAGAAAATTTACGTACTCCCCCTTCAAAAAAATCTGATAAAAAACTTTGTTGAATCCGACATGTAAAAACATTGATTAAGTATTTCAAATAACGAACGTAAATATTTTATATTTACATTCGTTTGATTTTGAAAAAGGTTTTCATACAAAAAAAAACCTAAGGATTTCATAAATAAAGCTTATTCGCTATAAACTATTTTATCAACGTCGTGAAATTATCGGAGTATTCCTACTCCATTGCTGGAAGGAAGAGAAAACGACTTGCGTTGATCTATTCGCTATCCCAGTTACAGCGCAGTCCTCCCCCTCAGAAACCTCCCATTTATATTCTCCCATCCTCCCTAGCGGAGTCAGAAGATGCATCTTCCCATCTGGTTGGAAATACGTAAGTTCGATCTCCCCCCCCCAACCCCTCATATACCATTCGAAGAGCATTTATCAATGCTTTTCAACTAAAGGTGAGCCAGCCTCTATGGAAAGAATGTAGTAAGATTTTTACAGATTCAAAAAAGAAACAAATAGCCAGGAAACCCAGACACTTAATAGACAATTGTTTTGGGATATTCCTGACGAACCAACTGCAACTACATCTCATGCTTGCAAAAATATTATCGAATACATTCTTAAGTGTATGAAAAAACATAGCAGAACAACACACCTCCACCTGTCTTAAGAAAAGCAAACTATTTTGCTTTGCTTATGAGAATTTCCATTTGTCATAAGCAAAGTTTCTTACCTCTTCCCAGTATTTCACTTGTTCGTTATTTCAGGAGCAGATTTCATCTTGCACTCTTAAAGGTGAAATCATGTTAACACTAGGTGGCGCTTCGTAAGCTCTCGCATAATAGGTTTACTGATGTCACTGGATTTAGCCAGATTCATTTTATATTCTTCAAGGTAAGCGACTCAGTTCTGACGTATATGCCTCAACAGCTGAAGTGTTTTCGTTTTTAATTTCAGCCAGTAACTGGAAGGAGGAGAGCTATTAAGTGGTTTCTATTTTTGAGTCCTACTGGTTGTTTAATAATGCGAACGTAGCTAAAACTGAGAACCACACATTTTAAAGCCAAGTGGAGATTTCGGTACCATCAGAGTTCAACACATCGCTGAACTTTGTTCTTCAGTACTGAATGCTGCAAATCTTTCAGAAGAAGAACCTAATGGCGTCGTTTCCAAGCTGTACAGAATTCTAAGAAATAACTGTCTGAAATTTTTTTTCTTTTTTTTCCCCTCATTACTTTGTAATTACTTTGAAAAATTACTTTGTAAGATCTGGAGTTAATTTAACATTAACAACTACCAGCTGCGAATTCTTGTTTTTAATAACAATCTTAAAAATTTCTCCTTACTTTTTATTAATTGCGTGTGTTATTAAGAAACTTGACAAAATCCTTCACGTATTACACATTACATTATTAACATAAATTAAAGAAATTATTCAAATTTATTCTGACTTTAATAATACGCTCTCGTAATATTAATTTTGTATCCATAGTTACATTAACTAGATGTTAAATATTTAGAATCCATCTCCTGTAAGAAAATAGAACGTTAATCAGCATCTAGTTAGTAATCACTGTGTTCAATATTATTCCTCAGTATCATGGCATACGGAAATTGCAACAACCTACAATTTATGCCTCCTGATATATCAAAAGCAAGGCAATTCGAAGGTTGTACAATAATACAAATGATATCTAAATATTCTGCTGGAATTGGTTAAGATATTAGAAGCATTGCAAGTCAGGATAAAAAAACGAGACATCGAAGAAAGTATGAATATATGCTATATTGATACATACATTAACCTTATTGATTACTGTGCAGGTAAATAAAAATAAAACATACACAATCAAATCCCCAAATAGTGGAAGATAATCGGCAGTGCTTGTTGATCCTGAGTGGTACAATGTAATTAAGATTTGTTAATTTCAAACCATTACTTCTGTTTTTCTTAATGCCCCAGTAATG
Source organism: Typopeltis vanoorti (assembly GCF_054136105.1). Taxonomy (NCBI): domain Eukaryota; kingdom Metazoa; phylum Arthropoda; class Arachnida; order Uropygi; family Thelyphonidae; genus Typopeltis; species Typopeltis vanoorti. The sequence goes on along the minus strand of NC_143549.1, from coordinate 170,687,084 downwards.
TTAAAAGGTTGAATGACTCTTCATTATTTCAGGATTCTGCGCTTATTGTTCCTATCTGATGTCTCGTTGCATCATCACCATCATCATCACAATGAATAAAACGAGATTTTTGGATGTTTAGAAATTTGGCGTATTTGGGGATTAAACTGTGCAGTGATTTACTTCAAAAAGAAGAGAAGAAGATTGGGGAAAAAATTCTCATTCTCTCTTACTAGAATATCGAGTTTAAGTTATTTGTTAGGCTTCAGTGAACTTCTAACAGAACTGTGGCATTCAAATCATAGCAACGTGTTAGTCTGAATTCAAAAGCATCTGTTGATAGTTTTCTATACATTAAGAACACATTAAAATAATAATAATAAAAAAAACAGTCCATGTAGTTAATTCTATTTAAACATTGAATGCCACATTGTGCAATAATCAAGTATAATCCAATATTTCCAACAGTACATTAGTATTGTTGGAGGGATAAGGATTTTTTTAAAAAAATATTTTTTTTGTTGTTTTATTTATTTATTGTATTTTTGCTTCTAACGCAAAAAATACGAAGTAAAATAACAGAAATATTCGTGGCATTGTGATCACAAAGCATTGCTGAATCATTCGTATATTTCACCCTTTAAGTGTTCCATTGACGTTACCAAGCATTGTTTCAAGCTTGTTTTTCCAATTAACAAGCAATTGGAATGGAATAGATTGAATTTGGTTGAAACACTTAGGCTATGAGGTCAGCATATTATGTCTGTTAACTGTGTTTGTGTGTGTGGGGGGGGAGTTGATGTGTTAATGTTAACATTCCACTGCTGCTACCAAGAACATTTACTGAACTGAATGAATGTATTAGTAAAACTATCTTACCAATTAACTTGTTTACATGAGTGCATGTGTGGTATCACATAACTTTCAATACTTGGAATGAAAGCTTGGTACATATTTCCTATTAAATGGTATGATTGTTCACGACTTCTAAAGTACTGAGATATAAGCATTTGAATTCGGTCGTTATGAAACATTCGGAATTATTATTACTATTATTACGGGCAACTCCAGGGAGTCATTAGACTAATCGAGGGAGGCCCCAAATCATATTCATCACAACTATCTGACATTCATACAGTATCTATCATACCTCGCCTTAAACTCATTCACTGTCACAGCATCCACTACAGACTCAGGGAGCGCATTCCACTCATTCACTACTCTAAAAGTAAAGAACCCAGCTCTAACACCTTTACTAACCACACTTTTGCCCAGTTTCCATGGATGTCCCCTAGTCCTCCCACAACCAGCCCTGTTCTCAAAAATATCTTCTGAATTAATTTTATAGAAACCCTTCAGTAATTTGAATGTCTCAATCATATCTCCCCTCCTCCGCCTATCAACCAATTTTTGCAACCCACAAATCTTCAACCTGTTCTCATACGGTTCATTCCACAGACCTGCTATCATCTTGGTCACTCGCCTCTGGATCCTCTCCACCTCCTCCCCATCAAGAAGAAACCTAGGTGACCAAATCTGAGCACAGTAATCTAGATGGGTCTTATCAAGGCTCGATAGAGAGGAACAATAACCTGCTTGTCTCTGCTTGTCAACGTATTCTTCAGCTACCAAGTGATTTGATGAGCTGTTTTGGTCACTTTTGCAATGTGTCCCCTAAATTTCAATTCCCTATCCACCAACACTCCTAAATCTCGTGCCTCATCAATTTCCTGGAGCAGGGTTCCACCAATGCAGTAAACTGCCTCCAATCTTTTCACCCCAAAATGCATAACCTTACATTTTGCCACATTAAACTGACATCCATTCTCCTTAGCCCAGACCGCCAATCTATCCAAATCATCCTGCAAAATTTTGACGTCATCTGCATTCACTATTGCCCTACCCAACTTCGCATCATCCGCAAACAAATGAACTGTTCCTCTCAGATCATTTCCTATATCATTTATGAACAAATTAAACAGCATTGGTCCAAGAACAGATCCTTGTGGCACACCACTAGTCACAGGCCGTCTTGTGGACTTTACTCCCGAGTAAACCACTCTCTGATATCTCTCCGTCAACCACCCTCCTATCCATCTCACCAACCCTATGTCCATTCCCATATGCTGCAATTTACTGATTAGAATTCCATGTGGAATCCTGTCAAAGGCCTTGGCAAGGTCCAGCAGAATCACCGTAAACCCATTGCACTTATCCAGTTCAGCCGTCACTGTGTTATAATACGTGAGCAAGTTACTGAGGCATGACCTACCCTTCACAAAACCATGCTGTCCCCGATACAGATCCGATACATGCTGTCCCCGATATATAGATCATTTTTTAAAATCTTTTTATTTATATACTTTCTTTCGACGAAAGGTGAGTTAGCCGGTCTCATACTGAGGTGGGGGGGTTTCACTCAGAAACTCTGGTTTTTCGTCCCCCATAACAGGCAGACCTGCCCCGTGAACACATGCATCTACAGACCTAGGACACACACACACACACACCGGGAGGCATAGGGCCAACCATCTTATCCTCGCCTTACGGTTGGTTGCGATGTTCAAGAATAGTTGGAATGTCGTGGACGCTTAAGTGCTTGTTAGGACCACTGATGATGATTTATATTCCTATTTAAGAAGTGAAGAATATACTTATATTGTTACTTTCTGTCCTTCTTTATTAATATGCTAATATGTTCATATTATATTATCAAGACATTCAGTATTATTAGCAATAACTCTGATTCCTAAATATTATTTCCTGTTAAAATATCTCTAAACAAATTTTTAAAAAAAATCGAAACGAGTGGAATATATTCCTTTACATGCTATTAAAGAAAATGAAACACACAGGCACTAATTATAATGAACAAACGACTGATAGAAACATAACTATCCACACTAAGCAGCTGAAATGTGGAACAATAGGAGAATTCCTATCACGTCAATTAAGCCATCATATTTTTTTTTTATGTGAATCACACGAAAGGATGTTAGCCTATAGTACGCTAGTACTAGTGTTGTATGTGGGCTAAGGTTTACATATTCTGGAAACTCTTCTCTAGAGATAAAGCATGGGCATTTTCAAAGGCACTTCAGGCCTCCAATAAACAAGGTCACACCGGCTGATGATATCCATCTACCACTAAAGACGTTCCCAAGGACATCCGTACCCACTGTCTATTGGTTAAAGAGAAGACACATTAACCAGTCGACTAACTAGGCAAACGTATGAGCCAGTTCATTATTTATAATTATTTGTTTCAGCTATTTTATTAAACATATTTCAAATTTTAATGAAATAATCCCATCTTTTTAATACTTGCTTGGAACTCATTTTATATCCTCCTCTTCGTGATCTGTCAGAGGCAAACGAAGTTTTCGTTCCCATTAAAAACGTGAATTTTCCATAAAGACGAGGCTGTCGCTGAGTGAGCAAGTTAATCTTGGAGGTGCAACATTTTATGACCTTCCGGTGCGGTTGGTTGTAGCTCGATCCGTTCCATCAAATTACGCAACTGTCACCTCTTAATAGTAGCATCCGGAACTCGTGGAGCGTGAAGAGAAAGCATTCATCACCAGTTTATAAGCACACACTCCCTTACATTTAAGAAATAGGAACTTGCTAGTTATATCAGAAGCTTGAACTAATGGCTGTCGTGAACGTTGATGCTCCATAAATATTCTTTGGTTACTTTCACCAAATGAACGGAACTAGAAATGTTTGCCCAAATTTCCAAGAAAACTGCAACATAAATTGGAAGAAAAATGACGGATATACATCTTCCAGGAGGTTTCAAAAGTGTGGCTTGATGTTAAAGCCACACTTTTGAAACCTAAGTTTAAGGATTTATTCAAAACGACAAGTAATCGGATATTAAATTGAAATTTTTTTTTCGCATAAATTAACTTTCTGTTCCTGCTAAATTTTTAATAAATCCTTAAACTTCACAACTTTTTAAATCATTTCTGATATTTAACTTTCAATTGGTATTTCATACTCACCTGGACTATGCACTAATAACCGATAAAGAGTAGAGCAACTGTTACTAAATATTTCTGGTATGCTAATTAGTCCAAAGATTTGTACTTCGAACACCAGATGGCGCCACAGGATAGTTACCACCCATTTTTTGTAACAATCGTCTGAGAATTCTAGGAAAGAAATACTATTTTGTTAGCATTATTTTCAGAGAAAAATAAGATGGATGTTGTATTTTTGATTGTTGTATTTTTGATTCAAATTGATAATATTCCAAACTAATATAAATGTTACTTAACATTTTTGCTTAAAGGACCGTGGTACGTATCTAAAGCGAAAGAGTAATAGAAACAGATATTTCGTGAAAAACAAAAAAACAAAACAAAACATTTTTCTTGAACTTTTTCTACAATTTAGCAAATTGTTTCGCAGCCCACTCATCTACACTTTTGCCAACATTCAACGTGTTCATATGAACTTCATAATGAGTATGGAAGGTTTGTGGATGGAACCGACTTGTTTCATCGTTATGACAAGAAAGTGTCTTCGTCAATGTTCTTTCTTTCGATTTTGGGAGGAGATGAACGCTAGATGGAACCATTTTTGGGCAGTATAGTGGATGGCGTAAGAGGGCACATTTCTCTAGTCTTCATGAGGTCGTGTGAAGCCGCACATTACTCCATGATGACGAATGTTTTTCACCCATGCCTTCGATTTTTGTAGCCATGAATTCTGAACGCTGTACATCGTTGACGCCCAGGAACGCACTACCGAGATTTGTATCGCGGACCCATGCAGTGCAGCGTCAAATATTAACGATGTTCAAACACTGATCCCGCAAAGGACTTCCATTCGCCAACCAACGAATGTCAGTCGACGGAATTTTCTGCGGTCAGAAACTCATTACTCAGTCACAAACCATCATCCGGTGTCATTTATAACGCTATAATTCAAAAACCTTTAATGGCAGTAGTGTGTGTGTGTGTGTGTGTGTGTGTGTGTGTGTGTGTGTGTGTGTGTGTGTGTGTGTGTGTGTGTGTGTGTGTGTGTGTGTGTGTGTGTGTGTGTGTGTGTGTGTGTGTGTGTGTGTGTGTGTGTGTGTGTGTGTGTGTGTGATTCACATTAAAATGCAGTGAATGAGTTGAGTCCAATTTAGTTCTCACTGCAACGTGAGTGTTATTTATGATTCACATTACTATGTTTATTAAATGATGCGTAATAATTATAATTCTGAGTGTCTTCCAATATGATAATGTTCAACTTCACAAGCGGAATACAGGAAATAACTAAGCTCTCATGCAGATAACTGAATCTCATCGTCACATGGCATTCATTCTCTGCAAAGGCATTTGCTGGCGTAGGTGAAGAAAAATAAAATTAAAACTGCCTAACGGAAACAACAAAGAATTTATTTGAAGAACCATCCTGGAACTTTGATTAACTTCAGGTCTAGTTGTACTCTATGTTACCAAATAATGTTTTTGTTGTTGTTGTTGTACAATAGTTGCACCTGTGCATTCATAAACACATGCATCATATCGAAATAAGTATTACTGTAGCACGGGATTTCGGAGAAATCAAAGTTGCACACATCTTTAAAGCTCAAAGGTATTCAGTTAAGTTGAGATTAGGATTATATGCAGATTATCCAATCTACATAATTTTCCTCCATCATGCATTTTCTTGTTGAAAGACGTGGATCTGTTTATAAAACTACTACAGTCAAGGAACAATTACATTCTCCAAAAGTGATGCATATCAGTCGATTTTTATCCTTATAAAAATTTCAACCAAAGATCTGAGTCCATACCAGGAAAAATAGTTGTGGATCATTAAACCCCTACCATTAAACCAGGCGTAACGTTCCTCAGACTTCGGTCGCTGCCATCACGCCAACCTGATTGAACATGGATGTTGCGCAATTAATCCTCTATACTTGAACTTACACAGACCATTTACGATGTTCTTTACATCAGTGTAGGCGATAATCAACAGTGTAGGCGTCACTCTTAATTGCAGTGGTCGATGTTTGGTTATTTTCAGCTACGCTTCCATTGGAAACTAAGACTGTGTTTACTGTCCTACCACAAGCTCCTATATATTTCCGAAATTCGTGTTTGAAAATTTTCGTATTATACTATCACCATTTCTGCACCATCATTCTGAACATACTTTAGCCCCTTGGTGTTAGTATCCTGTGTATGTTTCTTATCCGTGGGAATATCTTCACATTTCATCCCCTGATAAATGTTTCCCAGTGTTGATTTTGGGTGACTCACTATTTCAGCAATGTCGCAGATATGTTATTCTATGAGAATCTCCTTTGAAATCATCATATTCTTCAGATACGACCGGCAGTATATAGATGGACAGTCAAGTCTTGAGGTATATCTGTTTGCCATTTACAAATATAGCAATACAGGCCATGTGTGATGGCAAGATAAGATATATATATATATATATATATATATGTATATATTATGTTGGGCCCATATACGAGAGGTTGGTTGGTCAACCTATAGTACATTAGTACCGTATATGGGTAGTAGGTTGGGAAAGGAGAAACTTGTTTGCATTTGATTAAAAAGCCTGCATGTTGTATTCCTTGGGAACTACGTTAGGGGGGGGGGGGGGAAGACTATTCCACAGTAGGGTGAAAGAGGAGGAAAAGAAACTTGTTCCGTGGGTTTCAAGGTGTACTGTGAAAGGATGTTGGGCGGTAGCTGTACGTGTCTCGATGGGCTTACTACAGAGTGGGGGAATTATTGATGCTGTTTCGGATGAACATTTTCCATGGAAATATTTATAGAATATACAAATTGCAGAGACCAAACGTCTATGTGAGAGGAGTGAGTAGGTGAGAAATCAATCTAATTGTTCTCCTCTATATTGAGTCAAGCATTTTGAGTTAAGCATTCGATAGCTGGGCGAATTGTGATTTGTATAATGTTAACAGCTGTGTAGAGGTGAAGTAGCGTCTTGAGCGAAAGAGAAAACCTAGTTTTTTAGAAGCTGAGGATGCAATGGTTGTGATATGTTTATGCCAGGAGAGGCTTGATGTCAGGGTAATTCTGAGAAGAGAGATCTCGTCTTGTCTGGGAATTTGAGTGTTATCAAAAACAATGTTTGGGGGGAAATGGTTCTTTTTTGTGAGAAATAAGACACAATTGCGTTTTACTAGCGTTGAAGTTGACGAGGTTATCTAAGCCCCATTGGAGGATGGCTTGGAGGTCAGAATTAAGGGCAGTGATGGTCGATGTTTTGTGGGCTGAAGTCAGTTGTGTAGAGTAGGGTTTGTCAAATGAGAGGGAGGAGTGCAATGTGCTGTCGTCTGCAAAACTTTGTATTGGGTTAGAGGTCAAATGAAGTAGGTCATTGATATATAGAAGGAAGAGGGTCGGTGAGAGAACTGAACCTTGTGGGACCCCCAGCAATAGTTGGATGGTGAGAGGATAAGGAGCCATCTACCATCCTACATAGTGTTCGTCCAGACAGGAAGTTGGCAATCCATCTACAGAAGTCCTAAGACAGTCCAAATGATGGGAGTTTGTTTAGTAAGTCTTCATGCCAGACTCGGTCAAAGACTTTGGAGATATAAAGTGCAACTACTTGGGATTCGCCGAATTTCTCCATGGCATTTGTCCAGTGATGGGTGATGTATGAGAGTAGATCTCCTGTTGATCGGCTTCGACGGAATTAGAACTGGTGGTCACTTAATTGGGCACCTTCAAGGTAGAGTAGGAACTGACAGTTGATGGTTTTCTCCATCGCTTCAGATAGAATCGAGGTGAGTGAGATAGGGCGGTAGTTAGATGGCAGTGTTTTAGGAATGTTTTAGTGATGGAGTAAGAGAGTGGGTACAGACGGCATAGGATAGGATTCAATTCTGTTGCGCAGACTTTCAGGACAATTGAAGGAATGCCATCTCGGCCAAGGAACTTTTTTGTGTCTAATTTAGACAACAGGTTTATGATATCTTTTTGGCAAAAGGATACAGGGGGCATTGCATGTGGGGCAGTTGGAATGACTGGAGGGCATTTATCATTGTCAGTTATGTCTGCATTGGAGGTGTACCGCATCACCAAGTTTGTGCATGTGCATCAAAATTTGTGTGACTATGGATCATTCAGGGATCGCAGGCATAATAGTGGGCGGCCACGATCGACGCGAAATCCCGCCATGGATGAGGGGGGGGGGGTGTTGCATGCGATGGACAATAATCCAGAGACAAGCACACGTGCTATAGGAGTACCGCTATAGCAGGTGTGCTTGTCTCTGCTATAGGAGTATCTCGATCCAATGTACTGCTCGTTTTACACTCTGAGTCCTTATATCCATTTCATCTGCAACTGGTCCAGTTACTGATGGCCAAAGATTATCCTCGAAGTGTGGAATTCGCGCAGTGGTTTCTGCAGAAAAGTGCCGTAGACCCGGATTTTCCAACTTGTGTTTTGTTCACGGATGAAGCTTCATTTACCCGCGAAGGGGTCTTCAATCACCACATTGTTCATGTGTGGGTCCATGAGAACCCACACGCTGTGCGATCATATGCTGCACAACAACGCTTCGCCATTAATGTATGGATAGGTATCATCGCTGACTGTTTAGTCGGCTCATACCTGTTACCACCCGGACTGGACTCCCAGAAGTATCCGCTAGAAGAAGTTTTGCCGGATTTACTGAACAATGTTCCAATGACTGTGCGTCGGCAGATGTGGTTCCAACATGACGGGACTCCAGCCCATTTTGGCATTTCTGTGCGTCAGTATTTGGAAATGTCCTTTGGATCATTTCCATGGTGTGCGAAACGCCTCTTACCTCTGACATGGACCTCATGGCAAGAATCGCCATCGCCTCTGCTAATATCAGGGAAACTCCAGGTATTTTCGAAAATGTACGGCAATCAATGCGTCGTCGGTGTCAGGCATGCATCACTGCTAATGGTCGTAACTTTGAGCACCTGATGTGAAACCATATTATGTATCCAACTACTATTGAACTGTTCAGTTACGCCTAATCAAGTTTTTTACACTACTTACTGCTTTGTGTTATTTCTGTATCTTTGTGTCCCTGTTAGTACCTTCTGGTTGCGTTTCCAGTCATGCTTTCCTATGTGAATATGGTTGATTTTGATGTTCTCTACCTTCCCTCAAAGTTTGTACGTGGAATTTTGAAACACCCTGTATACCACGATGAATTAGAACGCCGAATAGTTGAATCCAAAGAAATTATCCTAGACTCTTCTCACATAAACAGTAACCTTAGTTATAGTTTGTCAGACTCCCATAGTTATGCTATCAGATACTGGCGCACTTGTGAAGTCACACGCTCGCAGATGCCTAACAATAGAACTTTAGCCAGGACTGCAGCTTCAGTTCAAACTTAATTCCAGTTCATAGTCTGTTTTTGTAGTGGTACAATGTTTCTTTACGGTGTTTTTTATGTTTGCTTTTAATGTTCTCACGCCTGAAGAAGTCGGTGTTAAATTAAATTCATTTGTTTTTCTAATTCTCGGAATTCAGTTAGTAAATAATATGAACATTTCTACATGCCGAGTCAATACAGCTGACACACACACACACACACACACACACACACACACACACACACACACACACACACACACACACACACACACACACACACACACACACACACACACACACACACACACACACACACACACACACACACACACACACACACACACACACACACCTTCTGATATAATATGTATCGGAATGTATGCATATATATATAAATACATACATTCCGATACATATTTCAACATTATCTGTTTATGAACCAATTTAACTTTTAAATGCTTGGTTATTTTGCATCTGCTAATAATTTATCCAGGTTTAATCTTTACACATCACATGAAGAGCACTATCTACTTTCGCTAAGGTGCCTTCCTAATGAGATATCTGTTTACATATTGGAAAACTACGAAAAAGACTACATTATTCAAAATCCTTGCGACACATAATTAGCTAAACTATCCACAGTTTCTGTGTACATAAACAGATGCGTTCTCCTTCTTCTAAATTTTCCTGAACAAACTTTTGCGACCGACCATTACTGAAGCGGTCATAAGAGGCCCTTAATCCTATTTAGTACCACTCTTCCACAAATATGGCTATCTGTTCGCCTCCATTTCGACTGTAGGCTATAGGAAACAGTGAGTTTCCATGACAACAGCAAGTACATTGTCGGTTACAAACCAGACAACAATTAAACTGGTGCGTGTAGCGACCTGAGCGAAATGGACTGTTAGGAGGCCTGGGAAGTGTGCTAAGTATCGCACTGATCATCTATACGCTGTTCGTCTCGTGCCTGGAATAATAATCAAGAAATATTTCTCTTCGACTTGATTGCACGAAAATCTCAAAACATATAAATAACTTTCTAGCTGAGGACAAACTGCCACTTTGCTCCAACTTCGGAAAACGAGAATGAAGTTTTAGTTGACGGGCTAACGTTATGACCGATCGATTAGACATTTCCTGACTCACAACGAAGATTCTGATAAACTCGAATGATGCGACTGCACTAAATTTGAATGTTGGGTCTCGAAAGATTTGGAAATTATCGAACAACATATGCTTCTCTTTTATGAACTCTTTTATGTTATTTTAGCATTTCCTTATTTCACATAACTATTTCTTTCTTCATCTGCTAGAACCGTGTCATTATTTCAAACGACTATGAAACACAAAATATAAAACATTGGAACGTTAACACCTCATCTTCGCCTGTATTAAAATAAGTTGGTTGTAACAAACATCACAATAAAGCAACGAAGTTATTGAAAATCCTAGGATTATTTCCCACTTTAACTACGTTACCGGAAGGTTGTTCGAATTACCAAGAACTAAAGTAGGCATTAATAGACAAGTTTTTTTTTTCACCTTCTCATTAGTTGTGTCTGATCAGTTTGTTTATATTCTTAGCTCAATCTGAATTCCACATAAACTGTGATTAAAATATCTTAAAATATAGATGCGATTGTTGGGAAAGATCTGAATTAGAATCTTGTCATCTTGTCTAAACGAGAGAAACATCATAATGTCTGTTCAACAGAATGTGTGTTATATCAGTGAGAGTTCATTCCCTCCTCCCTCAAATAACAATAGACAAACTAACCTCAGAACACACATACTTGCAGATGTGGTAGAAGATGAAGATAGAATTAAGCGTCCCATCCCAATTATAACTAGAATTATAAATAGTATATGATGAACAGACTGCTTAAGGGTGTCTCCACCGTCATATACTTTCTGGTAATGTAGATGAAATGGGCGATAACCCTAGGATATGCAATAATATTTTCGTGAGGGATTCTTTTTGTGAGAATATTATTCATTAGAAGTAAAATCGCAGAGCGAAACTAATCTTCAATGAATGGAGAGTGTTGTTCATATTTCGTTTTAATAAAGAAGAGAGAGAGAGAGAGAGTTGTGTACCTAGATTCCTGCTCAGAGCATGAGAAGAGCGACACACACACACACACACACACACACACACACACACACACACACACACACACACACACACACACACACACACACACTGTTGGTTGGTGGTCGTTGTTACTTCTCTGAACAAACAAAAGCAGACTAAGATGGGAAAATTACAGACCTTTGTGGATTCTTGTATGATTTTGAAAGGCCTTTCTGCACACTCATAAACAAACTCAAAATTTGATAAGATTGTGAGCGGGTAACTGAGCACACAAAACAAAGATACCGGGAAGCATCTTACGGAAAACGTTCCGACATATTTTAACTTAAGTTTCTCATAATTCAATCCTTAAAAACGTTTTTAAGGATTCGTCATTCCTGTGTCTACGGTCATATGTAGTTAAATAAAATACAAAAAAAAAACAATTAAATTTATCAAATACCACCATTCTTAAAAAAATGTTTTCTGTATTTAATTTCATACATAAAATTTTATGCATTGGGTAATATTTACTAATAAGATAATTTTCATAAGATTTTATGTACTTTTTTTAAAAAAAGTATATTTTCGGTTTTATATGAATATCGTATCTTTTAATTTAATTTAATTTATTTATTTTTGTTAGAGAATAATGATATTTCGTGAGAGAAGAATGATATTGTGTTTGATTCTGTGTGTGCATATTAAATGAGAAAATGTTACTTCTTGTACTTTAACCGTATAAATTTCACTGTGCAAGATATTTTCCGAGGAATTTCTAAAGCAACTTTCTTATTCTCTTAGTCTTGTGATGAAGAAAAAAAGTCACCGACCACATTGCGATTGTGCTGTGTGTGTGTGTGTGTTTATGAATTGAATGGGAAACTTTTTTTTAAGAACGCAGACGACACAAAACAATATATGTTTGCAACAAAAACAACATTGTGTGAGTTCCCAGGCTGATTTGTCTGTTTTATGAAAGGAAAATCCTTTTGTCCCCGTATAAATCAGCTAACTCGCCTACAGATAAAAAGCCGCCACTGTTAATGTTACTCGTATTCCAGACTTATTTCGCAAACTGATCTTTCAAACCAAAATCAAATGAAATTAGGGCGACTGTGCTATGGCGACCTTTTGTTAGAAAGACGTAAATTCACGTGAATCAAAGGCAGTTAACATTTTCGAAACTATTTAAACGAAGCTGAGTTAATTAGTGGTAGTGGAGTTAGAAGAGTGTTTTCTTCCTAAGAAAATGAATGTACAAAATTCAAGCGACAAAATACTCTGTCAGGTTCTAACCGCCTGTTTTTAATTCCAAACAATGTCATCTAGTCTCTAATATCACTTGATTTTTCATTTCCATTTAACTTCCAAGCCTCTACTGAACACGTTTTGTCTGTTGCGATTTAATATAAATGAACAAGACTCATCAGTAGCTGAAATAAAAATCCTTAAAAAAAATAAGTTTTTTTTTTTTTTAAGGATTCGTCATTCCTGTTTCTGTCACGTAACAATAAAGTATCAAATGAAGTATATGTAGTTGATATATTTTTCAGTTATGAGATACCTGAGACCAGTTAATATAAGTTGAACATTTCCCCTAAGATACTTCCTAGCATGTTATCACTCTTTTGTTTCCATTATCTGCCCACGTGACAATTTGATCCAGATGTGATGAACATGAAACAGCTTATACCAAATTGCTGAGATGGCGAGGACCTTAACTTCGCACGCAGTCAACGGACCGCTTACTTCAACTTTTCGTCTTCAGGTGGACCATTTTATCCAAACTACCTATAGATAACGACCACGCTTCCCGTCTTAAGGGAATATAATGGGTCACTTGCTTCAAATTACCGAGGACACACGGACATTTCTGCATTCCGAAACAAGGGGCATCATGTTCTATTGCAGTTTGTATCGATCAGCATAATCAAATTTGCTTCTTTTCTCGGTTTACGCACGCGCACGCACGCACACACACAGAATAAATAATAGATTTATGTACTTAGAATAGATTAAACACTTAGAATAAATTTAGAAACAAGTTTGATTACTTGAACAGAAGCCACATTCGAAGTCGTGGACAGTCCTAAATAATGAAGATATTTCTCAAGGAATCTATGTTTCGATAATAATACATCAACCATCTGAAGTTAATAACACGCCGCTGTTCACTGCAGTATAGAGGAAGTAACTTGCACAATTGGGAGTTCACTTCTTGTTTAACATTAAATCGGTGTTAAGCTGATAGACGCCACTTGATTGATGATCATTCCCAGCTTAATAAATGCCCAAAACTTGGGCAACAATCTAATTTCAATTTCTTTTGGATGTTTGCCAATTGGATCATGTGCGGTATTCTGCCAATATAATTCGATTCAGGAGAGCCATTTGTGTCTCTTCTTCACTATACATCAACTGTAAATGGATTTCAGCTAGCTTAGAACTTATGCCCAGTTTGTGATTGCTTAATATAGGACAAATGCTTAGTTTTCTGGAGCCATAAGCAAAAATAATTTAGCCTGTTTTTAAACAAGCATTAAAATATTTATACATTTAGCATAATTATAGGTAAATATCCCACATGCCTGTCCTACCAGTGGTTCTCTGGATTAGTATTCAGAGAAAGGTCCACTTTTACTGGATTGCTTAGATGTAATAAATGCTGTTTGTGAATTAGGCCGAATTAACAAAGATTATGAGGCAACTAACTCACCCTCAGATGGAGAGGACAAAAACCCTTCGTGAAGATCCTTTTCATACTAGATGCGTACGAACATAAATCTTTCTATTCAAATATCATCTCTATCGGCTGACCTGCGGATAATCATAGTAGGAAAAGTATACAGCACTAATGTGTGTTCATTAATACATGACATTAGTGGAGCAGGGGTATACTGTAGAAAGCTTATAACTAAAAATTGTATAATAATATAAATAGTTTGCCCGATCTTAAGGCATATCCAGAAACATATATACTTACTTCAAATGGTAAATAATCTTCTCTGAAATGGAAAGAACTTTATTATCGGAGTAAACTGTTTACTCCGATGTTTACATGTGATATCAGAAGAAGCATGCTACTAGTAGCATCCTCATCCAGCGAGATGATATTCACATTGTCTAATATATCTGTCCTCTTATCTCCGAAAAAAAAAAAACGAGAATTCGAGATCTAATGGAAACTGCATACTCCATCAATTAAGTGTGTCGCATAATCTTCATATCACTCTGAATATAAAAACAGGAATATAGAACTAATCTATCAATGTACTACCAACATCATACAAAGAATAAGCAATATTAATGACTTGCGAGAGGTCTCGTTTGTATAATCAGGCCGTCTATAAGCATCTCTGAAGGTAGAAGAGACTTTCATGGGCATGTTAGTGAAGACAGATGAAAGAAGTATTTCTCATGTAAGCATCAGAGAACCCGTAACAGCAAGAATAATTTGAATGAATAAGTGGAGTGTCAATATCTTATGCTTGAATTTCCTAACCTTTCATCATACAAAGGAAGTTTATGTGTGTGTGTGTGTGTGTTAAAGATACCAAGCTATTTTAAATCTAAACCTGGTTTTATATATATATATATATAAACTTTGAAAACTTTATATTTTTGGCGAACAAGATTTAATATGCACAAAAAGTATTCTCTTTAATATTTGTCAAAGTATTCCTGATTCTTTCTTGCATATTTCTTAGGGTATGCATCAGGACATCAGTTGGTAAACTAGGTCGCAACGAGGGTATTTCGTCAAGAGCTATATGAACGGTGTTCTAACCCATGTGTGCCGATTCGGAAAGCTCTCATCTGTCGCAGTGCGGAAAAGGTCCCTAAAAGGTATATATCTCTCTCTCTCGCTCGCTCGCTCTCTTTCTCCCTTCTTTTTCATTTCTTTTCCCTTCTACTCCAGCTTAGACTATATTCACCCTGTTGTACTTAAACCAGAGTCTCCAAATCGTACTAGAGTTCGTTCTATTGTATTTCAGTATCTTACTGAAATAAAATAGAACCCAATGGTTCTTGTATAAAATGTATAATAATATCAGAAACTCTTTCTAAATATTATTGAATTGAAAATCAATCAAATTATATTACTGAAATGCATACGTCTTTGTAACTATTAAATAGAACAATTATTCATGAATTCTGTATACTTATGTGTGCTTCAGCGTTTCTTGAAATTAATTTCACTCAGGGTGTTGCAGATCCTATTAGAATTGCACTGTGAGCGAACAAGCACATTTAAATAATGATAATATTTTATTACAATAGAATTGCATGCAGTATTAATATATATTCCCACATTGTTTCCTAACCATATAAACTAGTTTGTTAATCATCTATTAATAAATTTCCCGGAGACTTTAAAACTGTCAAAGCATCAAAGTTTTATTCACAAACTACTTCTGCTAATATTATTCTATAAAAGAATCCTAATTTTTTTAAAAAGCGAATAATAACTTACATTTACTTTTCTGCTTGCACGAGCGGATTGGTAAGCCGAAATCTCATTCCATCCATTATCAAAAGTTTTCGCCCATCAGAAAGTAAAACCGTCTAATTACAGTCATTAATTCAAGTCAAAAACAGCTCGTGAAACACACAGAAGTGTCGCGAGTTGCGCTTTCATAAACGAATGGAGAGAGTTCATTTATCAAATGAAGACAAGAATTCAAGTTAGTGACGTATTAACGGGCATAACTACGAACAAACTGAAGCAAAAGATAGAAGTGAAATACATTCGAAATGAGTTTGTTTGAAGGAAGAATTAGTTCTTAATCTGCGCTTCGGTGAAAGGCTTTGGTAAGACCTAAAATGTAATTAATGTTGATCGAGGTATCGGAGTATTCTCTTTTGTTTTAAGTAACTCAGTCAAATTTTGTTCAGAATGCAATATAAAGGGAAAACCGAATAATAGAACGAACAGTCTCACAGAATCGGAAATGTTTAAATAGTATGAAAATTAAATATTCTTCCATTCTGTCTTATCTTTTATTTCGGCAGCAAAAAAGAGAAGAAGAAGATAAATACCGAGTTTTATTTGTGAGGTTCGTATGCAATTACTTGCATAACGAAAACGGATTCGTGGAAATGAGATGGTTTTTGAATAAGCGCATAGAAATAATTTCTCACAAATACAATGAAGAATTGCATCCTTTGAAACTCAATAAAAGTGCTATCTGATTTAAACTGACCAAAGATTCATTCCATTGTTGCTGTTAGGGTTGCACTAAAAGAGTTAAGGCTGCGAAGTTAAGGATTTTTTTAACTATCAAGCAATGTGTTCTCCGAGAGAAGGGGGATACTATTTTTAATATTACAAATAACTTTAGAAAGTAAGTTTTGATTAAAAAGGATGAAAAAAATAGCAGTTAAATATCATCTTTCGTTGTGAAGAATATTTGATTTAATCGTTTTATTTAGTGATAAAGTTAGAGTAAAATTTGGGAAAGTACTATTCAATAATTACATAGGAATGAAACGTTTTTTTTTCTTCAAACATTGCAGTGTTATGAACATTTCAACCTATACAAATGAAGATTTAATGTTTATTTGTGTTTTCGTATTTTAAATTTTAGATCACCACACTGCATTGGCCGTCACTGCATTCCATGCAATGCCACTCCCTCATCTGTCTGTGGAGATAAATGTTTTTAACCCGGTCTATAAATTGGTGGTGTAACCAGTTCGAACATGGACAAATCAATATTAACAGTACATAGTAGTCCGATCAGCTGAGAACCTCCCAATAACACCGGACAATATTGCAATATCATTCGCGAATGCTTCGAAGGTAGTCGACGACTGTGGCAAGTAAAATATACTTTTACAGCAATGGGAAAAAAGTGGTAACAAGTTTGAATTAATAAAAATTTATGGCGAAATACAATTCATCTTTAAATTATATATTCTGAACCTATTGCAAAACTATAATATATTAAATATCGAAAGACGTGTTTCAATTTATACTCGTTAGCTAGAAAGAAATAACCATAATTCATGACTCTCTCTACATAGTAAAGGCTTCACTTGGTAGCTTTTAGCTGATTTTTATTTGGAAATATGAAAACATACACAAAATGTGTAACACGAAATCAATATACACAGAAATTTATTTTCAAGGAAATTTTCATCAATTTTTTTCAAATCTATAGTCTACATTCTACATTTTTTTTTGTAACTAGTGGAGTTCCGAAGGCCATGTCTCTTATGTTATAGTTCCCCACCCAAAAGAAATATGTAAATGAGAAAAATAAAATAAAATAAAAGATAGATTGAAATATCCATCTTATTTTAATGCATTATTTTTTTAAAAAAAATCTTCTTATTTCAATACTTATATTTCCACCTCTTTCAAAGCCATCATAGTATTTATCTAATCTCTGCTTTGACGGGGTCTTCATTTTCATATGGATATTCCTTGAGATTGCTTTCACTTTACGAAATAAATAACCAGAAATCCGATGAAGCCAAATCGCTGTAGGGAGAAGTTCCACTTCGTTCACTTCGCCGACTATCCAAGTGATAGGTTTAAAATTGTGGAATATTATCCTTATATCTTGGATTTGGCTTCATCGGACTTCTGGTTATTTCATAAATCGAAGGGTATCCAAGGATATCCATTTTGAAAATGATTCCGAAAACAACCTGAAGAGTTTTACTACGACAGCTTTGAAAAACTTGTTACGCGGTGAAGAAAATATATTGTAAGGGAGGAGATTACGTTGAGAAAAATACTTTGAAGTCTCTACTTTATTTTATACGCTATCTAATGTCTTCTTTTTTATTTCGTTGACATATCTCTTTTGGGTGGGGAGCTATAATAACGGAGGCATTACTTTCAAAACATCACTCATACTTAGGTTCGATATCGTTAGCTCAATAGAGTAAGTTGTAATCTGTTTTTCCCCACCCTATAAAATACTTCATATTTTCCCTTGTTATTAGCAAGTATACGTTCTACTTGGTATTATTTATTAGCAGCACTTACGTTTTCTCCTTAAAAAAGGTCTCACATATTAAAAAAAAGAAAGAAGCAAAGAAGTATTAAGACTGCAGTGCTGTGCAGTTTAGAAGCAGTTAATTTACTCCCATTATTTTAAGTATTTATTGTAATTGTTATTGCTTCTAATTTGCATAATCAATAATTAAAACAATAATATCAGTCCTGGATCAGGTTTTAAATAACAATCCTCTTCCTTTCTCAGTATTTAGTTCACGTTTTCATGTCTTTTGCTCACATTTTGACATGTGAAATGATTTTTTTTTTGAATTTTTTCAGTGTATGTTGGCTGAAAAATTCCAGACAATAGCAAATGATATATTCTATATATCGCCTACTACCGTCTGGAATATTCATAACATAATTCGAGTTCCAGTAAATGGCGAATTACGGCTCTAATAATTCTTATAATAAAAGTGATTAGTCGTTACTGACTTTTCGCAGCACTTCGCTCGAATCACTGACCCTTTTGAACTGAAATAGCGGAGACATACGCTTACTCTTTTTATTTTATGTTTTTTTATTAAAAAGTGTTTTTAAGCGATCAAAGCGTAAACCCTAAATGAAGCAAGTCAGCAGTATAATGCAATCACACTAAGTCTCCCCATTTTGCTACAAATCATTTAATTATACTGCATGAAGTTTGCATTGAAAACGTGATGTTTTGCATTATTCATATCTTTGGGGTTTCTTTACATTATTTTTACTTTTGAGAACCGCAATGACACAAAACTGTTTTTTTTTTTTTAATTTTCATTTAATATCGTAAAGCTCAAATGTTTGCATGGCACAGACAGCATCTAAGGAAGATTAAAGTCATCCAAAACAGATAAACGTGTGCTAAATTTTTTTTGTAAAATGAGAAGCGTTGTTTGAGGTATGAAAATAAATAAAGGTGCTACGTGAAGCAGTCTGATTCACATCTGGTGCATTTTTTGTTGATGTTTCGAGCAGATCTCAAAATTACGGTTCTAAAATGTAATCAATTCAATCAATAACTGGTGTGTCTGATAAGCCTTTCCCCAACAAGGAATATTTTATATCACACCCCAGCTGTGTTACTGAAAGGGATGCATAATCGCTCCGATAGTGCAAACATTTCAGTGACTTATTATTTTGCAATGAAACACTTTCTTATCAACTATAATATAGGTAGAGTAGGTGGCGTAGTAATTCTATTTATAGTGAAAAGATGCCAGTACTGCACTTATGGTGTAGACAAGAACCAGTCACTCAAGATAATCAATGTTTCACACACCTTTTTATAGCTGGAGAAGATCTTTGGGCCTTTTCTTTCTCCCCTAGCTTCTAGAATATTTTGTGTCAACGATAATGCGACCTCACCCTCCAAATAGTGAAATGGAAAATCTCGATAGAGTTGGGATAGATTCCAAGTTGCTACATTGCGGAAAGAAATATGTACGATATACCATCAAAAAATAATTTTAAAACGCATTTTTGTGAAATATTTAAGACTTTCTCTGAATGTTTCAATGAAGAACTTACAAACTTACAGATAAATTGTCATCGTCAGCTAGTCTGAATTTTTTTTTTTTTATAAATTCTAGAAATAACGTCAGTGGATGAAAACTGCTCCATCTCTGCTACTAGTAATCCACACGGGAGCCTAGGCAACTGAATCCCCTTACAATCGTCAGCCTACAATATTCAAGTGTCGAACCGTTGCAGTAAAACATGGAATCTTTTTTGGGGGGAGGGGATCAGCAACATAGGAAACTGATAGTATTTTTTCTGTACTTCTTTCCAGCTTCTGTCCCAAAAGTCTTTAGAATGCACACCAATAACGACTTGAAGTTGGAGCGAGTTCTTCATTGCGACCACAACCACTCTGTTAAAATTTATATCCCTTTATTGTCGATGAGAATAGCCTACATTCAACTTATTTTTTTAGTTTTAAATCATTAAAGAAAACGTATAAGTCGTGTTTTTGATGTGCAGTTTCTACAAAAGAAATTGCAAGCACAACTATAAAATATATTATTTGAAAGCTGATCAGTGCTAAAACAGTACTCTTAAAAACTTTTTTTCCCATTTGCGCCACTTAATTATACTTTACTAGATAAAACTATTTATTTTGTAATTGTTAATTCAATGGAATAAACCGAAGTTTTGTTAGACATTTACATCAGATTAGCTAGCTTTGTATCAAGTCTTCGTTTGGCATCCAAATTCTACTGCAGCGTTCATGTTTATGAAAGTGTCAGGTAGCATCGTCCAGTGTAATACCATCATCACCTTTCGCGATCAGCCTGCAGCATGAAGATTTTCAATATCTTTTGGAAAGGATTTCGAAATGGGGGAAAATCTCTCTAAGTTATAGTTCTCTTGTTGCATCTATCTTTCACACTGAGTTGAATACCGAAATTAAATTAAAAATTTAAGTTATATTACTATACTGCAATCCAGCTGGCTATGGAACTATTGAATAGGCATCATCTTATATAGAAATGTGTTTAGTACAAAAACTTCTTCTAGATCTGTCTTCCATTTTTCATCAATCATTTGCCACCATCATCATCATCATCTCTCTCTCTCTCTCTCTCTCATGCTCCACTAAATATTTGATTTAGTGGAGCATGAGTGTGCCCTTCTGCCGCAGATAGTAACCTGCACTACTCAGCTATAACAAAATCAGGACTTTGAAATACCTTCCTTGGTAATAATATTAAAGCTTCCGTAGTATGAGAAATTTTCAGATTGACCAGTAGGTGTGCTCAGGAGACTAATCTTTTTTCTACTAGTTTTCATCCTTCACACTTAAATTCATAGTCGATTATTGCAGCCTGTTTCCCTTCTTCCTGCTTACGGCCATTTCTTTTCATGCCGAACATAAAGTTCCTTGTGATAGGTAAAGTCTCATTCATCTTATGTAATTTGTTCTACTCAGAAGTAGGCATTCTAATTATCAGTTTTTAAATTTTCTCAGATAATTGCATCACGTTTTCGTAAACAGGAGCATTTAAATTTAAAATAAGGCATTATGATATATTCAGTAGCCCAAAGAACAGAAATATTACATAGGTAAATGGAATTCACCCGCAATGCGTGACCAAGGGCACACAACGGTTGCTAGTTATAAATAAGAGATAGATTCGGGAAGAGAGTGTTGGCGTTTACGTGTACGATGATAGTCAAAGGTCGTGAGTTGGGTGACTGAAAACGAAGTTTAATATGGAAGCTATATTAACCCTTAAGATTAAATCGGAAACCAATGCCCTGATACGACATCCATTTGCAGCAGTGTCTCCTAAATGTCTAGCATGATGATGTGCTAAACGGAAAGCGTCAGGTCAGCATCGGGCATGTGGAAGGAAACACCTGATTGTCGCGAGAAGTGAAGAAAGGATAGGGTTAAGAGAAAACGTAAAGCCCAAAACATGAGTTACAATTGGTCAAATGATTTGCTCAGTACCACCATGCACAGCCCTTTTCTGGATAGGGCATAAGCTATCCAGAAAAAAATGTAGCTATGGCTAAACACAAGCGAATTAACTTCATCACTAGACACCAAGAGGACTGGAGAAATATCTAATGGAATGCTGAATCCCAGTTAAGATGTTTTATGCAGAATGAAGTTAATGCCTTCCTGTTCCATCGCTAAGATTATACATAATAAACTAATAATTCAATGCATGTTAAATATAATAATATATGAGTTCAAAACTATTGCGAAAGATACCGTAAGAGTTGTATAGTTTACTGCTTTATGATTGTTATATACTTCGTTGGATATTTATATATTTGCTACGTTTATTATTCTTCCTCTCTTCAAATAACAGCCATAATAATAATAATTGACAATACCGTATTTATTTCTTGTATATAAAGCGCACGAAAAGAAGGTTAATTCAACGTTTCCCTATTTATTTAATTTAATATTCACAAGGAATATAAAATAAATAAATTTGCTGATTTCTACATGATTTGAAGCATTAATAGTCATCACGCATTGTAAAAAAAAATTCACTTGCTAATTGTTGAGGATTAGAGGATTTTTATAATTAATAATCGCCAGATATATGCAACGTAGACAAAACAACAAAGGCAGTTATATTAGTTCTCAACAATACGGATCGGGTACGTTACTTGACTGAGAACATCATCCGTTACAAAAAAAAAGAAAAAAAAAACCCAGCTAAATACAATTGAACTAGAAAAATACACCTTCATGATATAAGGGAAGATATAATGACCTACAAAAACATTCGATCAATATCGCAATCACTAATGACTTCAGAGCCCTGAGATGAATTAGGGGAAGTGGTAGTTAATGAGGCGTGGAGTACTTTGGGTGTGCATTTGCTTCCTGGTGGAAAAGGCGGCAATAAATAATAAATGGCTGTTATTAGGAATGCAGCAAACGATAAAAGGATATGTTTGGATGGTGTGTGTGTGTGTGTGTGTGTGTGTGTGTGTGTGTGTGTGTGTGTGTGTGTGTGTGTGTGTGTGTGTGTGTGTGTGTGTGTGTGTGTGTGTGTGTGTGTGTGTGTGTGTGTGTGTGTGTGTGATGAACGACTGTGTAAATAACTTCCAAACTCAAAACATAAAAGAAAGATACTTATCATTTATAGTTTAATATCCTTTAAATATTTATATAGCAAACAGTCTACTTTTCGCTTCTTTTTGAAACATGATTCCTGCCGAAGTTTGAGAAGGATTGCTATTTACTTTACTTTCTTTACTTTAGGTGGAAACAGTATAGACTAATCTAAGAAACTCGCTTTAGCCCGCAAAATTAACAATAAATTCAGTTTATCATAAAATCCATTAAAAGAGTGTACTAACACCGTATACATAACAAAACAAGCCTGTAATTTTATTGCCAAAAGCGCATAAGTAGGGCTTAATTAACTTTCTGAAGAATTGTGGAAAGCAAACTTCAGCCTCAGCCGTTACTGAGAACTGGCCCAAAGCTTTCAGTGATTTTCAATTGTCGTGCCCTTTTCCGTGGGGAAAGAGCAGAGAACTTCCACCTTTTCGTTGTCCTAAACCGTAATACTATATATTATTATCTGAAATAATCAGTTTTATGGTCGCATTTCTCGAATCCCACGTTAAAATCTATGTTTCCCTTGAGAAAAATCCTTAATTGTCTAAAGTCTGATGAACTTTAGATCAGTTGAAAAAAAGATGTACAAAAAATTTCACTCGGAGACTAGAGTCGAACATATAATAGTCTTTCGACTAGCAGTCCAGCGCCATGGAAGAAAACACAATTTCTGTATGTGTATGTGTGTGGGGGGAGTCTTCGCAACGCACGCCTGTTACTAAAATATCATGAATAAAATAACATACTGCCTTGAGAAAATAAGAAATGTTTTTTTTATGCAATTAGTTAAATAAAAATTAGCAATAAATAAAAGCACATTTACCAATAATTTAAATCGTCTGTTTTACCTATTTCAGCGAAGAGAATAAAATTTTGAAATTTGTATTTATAGCATTTTTTGCAGAGTAAAAAAGTAAAAAAATTGTTTTTCAAAGATCAGATGGTAAACTTGCAGTGCATTTCTTAATGGTACTCACAATTTTCGAGAGGCTGTACTCTAATTGGTTATAATTAGACTAGTGGCAACTAAAGCAACGAGTCCAGCGTTTTATGAGCGTTGACTGTGTGTGTGTGTGTGTGTGTGTGTGTGTGTGTGTGTGTGTGTGTGTGTGTGTGTGTGTGTGTGTGTGTGTGTGTGTGTGTGTGTGTGTGTGTGTGTGTGTGTGTGTGTGTGTGTGTGTGTGTGTGTGTGTGTGTTCTCTGACCATTATTTTAGTAAAAAAGGTCAGGACTTCCAAAAGATGAACACTGTTAATTCTGTATGTCGAGCATCTCAGTATCTTCGTAGAGCAGTTGGGAGTCGCGACATTTGCTCTTTGGAAAAATCTATCTGGATTCGTATAGCGCCTAGGATGAAATCAGAAACGAAAACTATAGAGAGCTTTTCAACTGAAGGTGAGTTAACTGGTCTCATATGGTGGTAAGCAGATTTCTTCTTGGAAATTCGAGTTTTTTCATCCCTAAAACAGAAAAACCTATTGGAGAACACGCACGCTCTATTAACAAACATAACACACTGCTCTCGCCGTAATTCCATAACAACCTAACCAACCCAATCCTCTTTATGAGACTATCCAATAGTTTGACTTCAGTGCAAAAAGAGAAATTTTAACCACAGTACCGTTACTATAAAAAAATTTTATAAAAGGGTTATAAAAATTCACACATCTTCTCTCTCTCTCTCTCTCTCTCTCTCTCAGTAAGCTACAATCATCCACACTTACCTTGTTATGTCAAATTCAGATTTAAATTATTTAGCACAGCATTTGTTTGACTGCTGTGTTATTTTCGATGTTTTTCTCTACGGGGGGGGGGGGGTTGACATCAAGTGTTATGAAAGTAAATGAGGTCATCAGTCCAGAGAGAAATGACCTGGGTTGGTTAGGATTATCAAGAGGCATGTGTTATGTATATCATTTGTTTCTGGCAATTTTTTTAAAAAAGAAAACAAACTCTACGCTCTTTGGTCTATATAAACTCTATGGTCCATTTGAGTGGTCCATTGTATGAAATCCATTCTCAAATTGATTGTTTTATTTGCAAGAAATTCATGATATTTCTATATGAAACCATATAATTCAAAACTCTTGGAAAAATAAAAAACGTTTCTCTCCTTAATGAAATTTTAACGAATGTCTTTCATATTGATAAAGATGAGTTATGTCGATCAAACTAGGGATGAGCTGGATTTTTTTTAATTAATTTACAGCTAAAGGAACTAAGAATGCTAGACGTATTTCATGTGTGTTTGTTCATGTTCCTCTGTCTGTTTTGGGGGATTAAAAATCCAGGTTTATTGGAGAGAAAACCTTTCCTCCTCAGTATGGCATAAACTAACTCAGTTGAGAAGCCCTTATAAAGATTTCTCGCATTCTAGGTGACATTCGAATTCACGTCGAACGCACTAAGAAAGATGGGTATCAGAAATGATACGACGACATTTGGACATTTTGCATATCTTTTCTCAATTTGTCATCATTTCATCATGTCTATCATAACTAGACGTTGGGAAAAAAAGTAACAGTATTTCCAAATAACAATCCTTCTACATACGAAGTAGCAGTTCATAGAAGAGTAGGAAGTAATTATTCTGGCTTTGTTCAGTAGCCCTCAAAACGTCAATTCATTAAATTCCATTACGAGAATCTCTTCAGTCTCTCAGTTTATCAAAGGTCGCAATAAACATCATTCATGTTTACCGAGCACACATTTGCCGAACGCAGTTATCCATTTGTCTATCCAGTCCTGGACGCTAAATGTTACTTGTCGTTAAGTAATCAGTTGTGTCAACAACAGCGTGATTATCAAGGAGTTGATTAAAACATTTCCATGGTATGTTTCACCCTAGTCAATGACAGTCTTATTATAAGTGAAGCTGGCATTAAATTTTGGTATAAACTAATGAGTTCTACAGCGAATGTTATAGAGTATCAGAGAAAGCAACACCGAAGCACAGAGATTGAGTCACTTGTACATGCTGGCATAGTTTTTGGTGTTTTCATTTAATGTGCAGTTATGTTGAATCATATTAGTTAGGTTGGATTAGAAGGCTTCGGATATCCTCGTAAAAATCTCATGTAGTGAGAGAAAAATATTCTCTATGGATATTTTTTTTATTTTATTTATTTAACTTGTTAAAATAAACATTACACGATAGGCAACAATGACTATTTACATATTATAAGTATATATTTACAGAGAAAGAAAACATTTTCCTTTCGATGTACAATAGAGAATGCAATAAATGAATATTCAAAATTAACAGTTCAGTTTCAGTCTGAGTTATCATTCAGATGAAGCACATTGTCGTCGTCAATCCAGAAGAGGGTACCAGTTGGATTCCACTCCTCTAGGAATTTCGCGACAGTTCTTGTTTCTTTGAAGTGCTCAAGTTCCAATAGAAGCCTGCTTTTTAGTTTCCGACGGAGGATGTGCATGAGGGTTTGTGAAGTTTCAGTGATGGATGGGTGCTGATTACTTCTTGTCTGTTTTAGGGAAAAGCTGTAGATGACGGCCTTAGCGCAGATGAAGATGAAATTGCATGTTCTGTGTCTGTTTTCTTCTGTGTGGACTAAATTCCAGTAGTCTTCTTGGCTGTGTGTGTAATTACAGGTGCTAGAGGCGGTATTCAGGGCATAGGTGATTATCACTTTGTTTGCAGGGCAGGTCAGATATGTGTGTTCCAAGGTGCCTGAAACGTCACAGAATGGACACAGATCCGTTTCTCTTAGCTTAAATTTGTAGAGCTTTGAAGGAGTTGGCAAGATGTTATGCCATAGTCTCCACTGTATTTCGGAATCTGGTTTGGCACATTTTGATTTATATGGCAGATCCCACTGAAAACTGTGTGGTATATGCAGCCTTGTAGATGAGAGTGTTAAGGCTGAATATAAGAATAGTAAGGATGGGGACACTGACATGAGGAAGTGGTATATTTTCTTGTAGTTGGAGGGAAGAATTGGAAGTGAGGCTTCAGATTGTACAAGATGAAATATTGGCCCCGAGCAGTTTCTAGAAGGAATACGGATTTCCTGAGGTGTAGCGATATCTGGATAGGCTTTTATAATGGAGGCTTGCAGCTGTTCATATTGCTTTTCAGTTTTTGGGTTATTCATTGGTAGGCTTGTGAATGCTTTCCACTTTAGGGTATGGGTTAGGAGGTCTCCTATGACTCTTATTCCTGCCCAGTTCCATGTAGGGAAAAGAAAAGGCTGGCCAGTTGTGAGACTTGTGATGTTTTTGTTTGAAAATAGTGGTTCTGTAAGTACAGCTGACTCTGTTGATCCTGTGAGTGTGTGATGGAGTCCTGTGTTTTTCCATCGCTGTAGAGCATCTTTGTAAAAATAAGGTAGTTTAGGAGGAGATGGTGCAGGACTGGCCATTCGGAGGATTGTGGAAAGTGTAAGTCCTCTGGTGGATGCTTTCGTGATGTAATCGAAGGTGGTTACATAAGTGTGATTGCATTGAAGTGTCTTTAGGAGGAGGATTATCCTGAAGGATCGAATCTTGTTTTCAAGGGAAATCAGGCCTTGACCTCCCTTGCTGAGTGGCTTGCAGAGTTGAGGGTATGTTGTCCAGTGAGTTTTGTTCCAGAGGAAACGTTTGATTTCCTTTTGAATGTGGTAGAGAAATTCTTCAGGAGGTGTGAGTACTTTGAGGGTATAGATAGATAGATAGATAGATAGATAGAGATATATTTTTTTTTATTGTAAACATAACAATCTTATTTACATGGGGGGTGGGGGGGGGGGGGGGTGGGGGGGGGGGGGGGTGGGGGGGGGGGGGGGTGGGGGGGGGGGGGGGTGGGGGGGGGGGGGGGTGGGGGGGGGGGGGGGTGGGGGGGGGGGGGGGTGGGGGGGGGGGGGGGTGGGGGGGGGGGGGGGTGGGGGGGGGGGGGGGTGGGGGGGGGGGGGGGTGGGGGGGGGGGGGGGTGGGGGGGGGGGGGGGTGGGGGGGGGGGGGGGTGGGGGGGGGGGGGGGTGGGGGGGGGGGGGGGTGGGGGGGGGGGGGGGTGGGGGGGGGGGGGGGTGGGGGGGGGGGGGGGTGGGGGGGGGGGGGGGTGGGGGGGGGGGGGGGTGGGGGGGGGGGGGGGTGGGGGGGGGGGGGGGTGGGGGGGGGGGGGGGTGGGGGGGGGGGGGGGTGGGGGGGGGGGGGGGTGGGGGGGGGGGGGGGTGGGGGGGGGGGGGGGTGGGGGGGGGGGGGGGTGGGGGGGGGGGGGGGTGGGGGGGGGGGGAAGAATAATCATAGGGTATATATTAGAGTATCAACATGGATACATTAGCGATTTTTTATATCTAATATATATATGTGTGTGTATGTGTGTTTAAGGACAGGTTTTTTAAGTATATAATTAATTATTCAGAAAAACTCGAAACACGAGAGCCATCACGACTTTCTCTAAGAATTCCCACACTTTAACAGGAAAGAAATA
The DNA here is from genome assembly GCF_054136105.1 of Typopeltis vanoorti. Classification (NCBI taxonomy): domain Eukaryota; kingdom Metazoa; phylum Arthropoda; class Arachnida; order Uropygi; family Thelyphonidae; genus Typopeltis; species Typopeltis vanoorti. The sequence goes on along the minus strand of NC_143549.1, from coordinate 170,658,663 downwards.
CCCAAAATGTATTGGATAATTAGTACAACCATCTATAGAAGAAAAAAAAACTGTATGTTTGTGTGACATAGAATATAGTTAAATTAAATTATCATTCCAAACTCAATAACAACAAACATTCACGTCACGAATCCTAATGTTATCTTGAACTTGTCAGAAGTGTCCCACCAATCACGAGACGATTTCTTATCCACTAATATCATCCTTTCCATTCAAAACAACAACGTCACTTATTTACAAATAACAAATGACGTCACTTATCTACATCTGAAAACAACACACACCCACAACACGAATCCTTATCTCTACCATCACCCATAATGCCATACGCGAACCAAAACACAAGAACTGAAGCCAGTGACCACATATGCTCCCAGGGAAATTCCTGACTCAGGAAGCCACGCACACCGGAAGCATTTGGTTTAAACTGTCCCACCAATCACAACACGAATCCTTATCTCTATCATCACCCATAATTCCATAGGCGAACCAAAAAAATCACCCATAATCCCATACGCGAACCAAAACACAAGAACTGAAGCCATTCACACACTTGCCCACATGGAAATTCCAAAATCATGACGTCACTCACAATGACGTCAGGAAGACACGCCCACTTTCCTTATCTTATCTTGATCTTGATCTGGTCAGAACCGCCACCCCTACTACTACTGAAGATATAACTTTAAAATGATTTAACATATCATTACTCAATATATATCATTATATTAATATTAAAATATACTATTTTAAAGAAAATATGCATCTGCGCAGTGTGCAAAATTATGAAAGACAAAAACCCCGTGTTGTTTATTTATTTATTTTTATTTCCAGCCCAAGCAAATAAGGCTATGAGAGTAGTAAACCATGTCTATAAATTGTGTGGGTTCTTCTGGTCGGTGTGCCTGTTTTACTGGAGGAAAAAACCTCTCCACTTCCATAGTGGAGGTTAGCTAACTCCACTTCCATAGCGGTTAACTCACCTTTATTTGAAAAGCCCTAATAAAGGTTGTTCGCATCCTAGACAGGATTTGAATTCAGGTCTTTCCAACCGACTGAGCTACGGAGGCTTCCCTGTTGCTTATGTTCCCAAAGGCTCATGCAGATGGCTATGATTGAATGATGAAATGGCTATGATGGAATTCTGTTTATTAAGAATTTCACAGGGGTTGTTATTAAGTCCATTATTTTTGCTATTTTTGATTGAGAATACTGACTTTCATATTAAAATTTCATAATAAAACATATCTTCATATTAATTTTTCATATTTAAAAAAATTTAAAATCCTATTGCTTCAGAAAAAATTAAAGATTTCATTGATTTGAAAATGGCAATTAATATTTAACATAGTGCACTAGCCTCATAGCATAAACTTCAGTCTTAATTCAAATCAAATGAAACCAAACCCGTTTTTTCAGGGTAAAAAATCCAAATTTACTGGAGGAAAATTATGCACCTCGGTGTGAGACTGGCTAATTAACTTCGTTGAAAATGTTTATAAAATTTCCTCAGGTTATAGACAGGATTTGAAGCCAGGTTATTCCATCCAAAAGGAAAATGGCGTAATGCAATATCTTTCGAAGGTTCAACTGAGGCTGCATTATTCAGTAAGAAATCTGGGAAAAGGAAGAATCATAGAGAAATACAGCGGAACCATAGCGCAACTGGAAGATTGAAGGAACATGGTTTCCTTCATCTGGAAAAGAGCTTAAGTGCTATTCTCATCGTGACGAGAGGAATCTTCATATGAGTTTTATCAACTGAAGGTGAGTTAGCCGATCTCCTGCGGTAGAGGAAGATGATTTTCTCAAGAAAACTCGGGTTTTTCAACCCTCATGCAGGCAATTCGGCCAAAATATACACACAATTTAGAAACAAAAATACTGTCGGTGGCGATAGATACCGTTGTGTGTAGATGATGTATAGGGGAGTTTTTTGGATGAGGAATTATTACGATGGAAGTATTACTTTCGGAATTCTGTTTAAAAGTTATTTCATTTTTTTTTGGGAGGGGTAAATAGAGGATTAATGAATGTAGGTGTATAGAGTGGAGCATCCTCCCACAATGAGTCCCTGGAAGCCTTCGGGATGTCACGTAATAATAATAGGAAGAAATAGGGTTCTTCTATAATTTAGGTAACCTACTTAAGAGACTGGAGATTCTAATGGTGTTTTGGGATTGTATGTGACAATGAGGAGGGTTAAGAAGTTAAAAATACCTTGAGTAAAAAAACTAACTAAATTCAAAATTCAAAAATTTCTTCTCGCATTTTTTTCGAATATATTATCAAACAAATGAATGTGAATAGAGCAATATTATTCTAATTTTACTAACAGATATTCAGTTATTATTATTATTATTATTATTATTATTATTATTATTATTATTATTATTATTATTATTATTATTATTATTATTATTATTATTATTATTATTATTTCACGTAATTGATACACAGTCAAAACAAGATTTAAACAACATTATTTAAAAAAACAAACATTATTTAAACAACAATTTGACCGGTGATACAGAACAATTGAGATTCTACCCAAGAATCTAAAAATAGTCTGCTGTCAGGAAGCGTCGTAAAATATGGACTGTTCCAAAATAATGCTGTTTTTTGTAGGAAAAATTGCGTTAAGTGCACCGATAACTATTGGGATAAATATTGGGTCACAGCCTGCCAACTTCGATTGCCAGATCTCGGAATTTTTCCAGGTTCTTTGTTGTTAATGTTGTGATCTCTGGGTACTGCAATATCGATAATCCAAACCTGTCGATGTTCGCTAATCGTGATGTGATGTCAGGTCTATTGTGTTCTGAATGACGATTAGTTTGCATTAGAAAGTCCCAGAGAATTTTTGTTGTTTCGTTTTCAAATACAGTCTCTATTTTATGCTGCCACCATTTATCAGATGTAAGAAAGCCATATTTTTTGCATACATGCCAATGAATCATTTTGGCCACTTGATCATGGCGGTATTTATAGTCAGTTTGAGCTTTTTTGCTGCAGGCACTGATTAGATGTTCTACAGTCTAATTTTTCTGATCGCATAATCTGCATTTGTTGTTATTATTGATGTTAAATATTTTTGCTTTCATTGCATTAGTTTGTAATGCCTGTTCTTGAGCTGCTTCTAAATCCTTCTGTTTCTTTTTTAATATACCCATATTGTAGCCATTGCCACGTCTTGTTCACGTCAGTTTTGTCCTCAGTATCTCTAAGAAATTGGCCATGCAAAGGTTTATTTTTCCAGTGCACATATCGGTTATTTTGCTGTTCCTTTTTGTCATCGCATTTGTTTCCTGTTGCTTTCAGAATACACTCTTGTGTAACTGTTTGAAAAATTTGCTCAAGGCTATTGTTGTTCTCCAATAACTTTTTAAGCTAATTTCTTCTTCTTCCACAGTCTGTCTCACTTGCAACAGACCCCGTCCACCTATTCTCCTTGGTAGGTACAACCGGTCAACATCACTTATGGATGTGATGCATGATGCATAGTCATTAGTTTTCTAGTTTTGCGGTCCAATTTGTCCAGGTCTTCTTTTGTGCAATCTATTATGCCAGGTGTGTATCGGATCATTGGTATAGCCCACGAATTCATTGCTCTAATTGTGTTTAATCCATTTAGTTTTGTTTTCAGAATATTTCTAACTCATTTAGTGTATTCTGCTGCTGATTGTTGTTTAACTTTCGAGTGGAAAATGTCACTCGCTTCTAATATTCCAAGGTATTTATAGTGTTTGTAGCTGAAATTGCTTTTATATATTTCTCTTGATCAAAATTAAAATTGGTAGTGTCAATAATTTTTCCTCGTTTAATAGATAAAATTGCGCATTTATCTAAACCAAATTCCATTTTGATGTCCTGACTTAAAATACGAACTGTGTTCGGTAAAGAGTCCATTTGTTGGGCCGATTTTCCATATAACTTCAAGTCATCTATATAATAGATGGGAAATTTTAATATTACATTTAGGAATTTCATATCCAAGTTTTGTTTTGTTCAGAATCATAGATAAAGGTATAAAAGAAATGTTGAAGAGCAATGGTGACAAGGAATCACCTTAGAAAATTCCACGTTTAATGCTGATATCTCCGAATCGTTCATTATTCACTATTAAAGTTGTTTTCCATGATTTCATAGCAGCAGCCAGAACGGAACATATGTTTTTGCTAATTCCAAATGTTCGTAGTGATTTTAGGATCCCGGAGTGTGGGAGGGAATCGAATGCTTTCTTATAGTCTATCCATGCCATGTTTAAGTTAGTTTTTCGTCTTTCTGAGAATCATTTTATTAATAAGGATCTGGTCTTTTGTTCCTGTGGATTTTTGAGAATTGCCTTTTTGTTCAATCGGATAAATCTGATTATCTGATAAGTAGTGGTATATGGAATTTGCTATGATTGCAGTGAACAGCTTAAGCATAGTTGGTAGGCATGTTATAGGGCGATAGTTACTTGGGTCTGCACCCTTATCTTTCATGAAAAGAAAAGTGCTCCTAGATATCATTCAGTCTTCCACTGAGCCTGGCTGTGGAAAATTTAATTATTTTTAACAAATAATTAAATTCTTCTGCCATTCAATCATGTAGACTGGTTAGATGCTTTAACCAAAATCCATGTAGTTTGTCTTTGTCAGGTGCACTCCCGTTTTTTAATTTTCTAGCTTGTGCGCTGACCATTTCTTTAGTGATAATGACTTTTGTATTTGTTTTTGTTTTATTTCTGATTCTATTTCCTTCATCTATGAGGCATCTTTATTGTGTTCAATAGGATTATCCCAGATTGTCTTCCGAAATTTGAGTGTTTCTTCTTTTTCTGTGAATGATTATTTGCATTTGTATTTCTCTGGAGAGACTGAAAGAACTGACGTTGGTTCTGTCGAAATTGCATATTTTACACATATTGGTTTATTCTTGCTTCATATCTTTTACTTTTCTGTGCAGTAGCTATAATTCTTTGTTTTAGCTCTTCAGTAACTTCAGCAATTGTTTTGTTGGCCAAATTATATGTGTTAATCAGTTTGTTTTTGATGTTATTATTTTTCAGCCGTCCTTCTTTAAAACTCTTTACGTTGCTGAAATCAGCTCAAAGTTTGTTGACTTTTCGTTCCAACCGGATATTCCATGGTGCAGATTGTTTCATCCTTGGCATTTGCTCTTGCGCTTTGCATCCAAGCTTCACTGTAATGATATAGACTGTGCTGTATAGGAGCTGATTTGTTTCCTTTATGCTGTTGGTTGTGATGGTTTTAATCACAGTATTTGCGTCTAAGAGAAGCTGTTTTAGCTTAGATTTATGTAAAGCTTTTAATGGTGGGTCTTATGCGGTCATTTATGGAGTTAATATGTTCCAATAACCCTGACCTGATTTTACACTGCACTTCTGTCAAAACATTCTCGGGTATGTCGTTAGCTTGATGCCTATGAATTGAATTTCAAAGTTTGATTTAGCTCCTGATTATTTGCTGTTAGTGGAGTCGTTGGTTCATTACGTAACGCTTACAGCTCAAGTTCAGTAAATATTTTTTACGGAAAATGAAAATCTTTTGGTCCATAAGTCTTTGTTCGGTTATTGCAAATTCTGGAAATTTTTGTTTCCAAATTAAATGCATATGCTTTTTAAAACCTCGTTTTTCTGGTGTTGATCTGTGAAAGATTTCATAGCTTCTCTGTTTTCTTCTGCAGTCCATTTTTTTACGTTTGGTGTCTTTCAGTCGCTTTTCAGCTTTCTGCCCTAATTGCCCAGCAAGGAGAGTTGTGTCCCGTAGCCCACTTGTCGCCTGATGGTCAGGATCCCCAACATCTGTTGGGATCCTCAACAGTCCTTGATGACCCGGGCGTCGACTGATCCGGTATGGATCTCTTCTTACTTTTAACCATTAAGATGGGTAATGGAACACCGTTATTCTGGATCCTCAGTTGAGACCTGCCTGATAAGGGTGGATCTGCTGGCAGCTATGCTACCGCCAGAATAGCTCTGAACATCAATGAAGCACGCAAGCCCCACCGCCACGACAAGGACGTGTTCCTTCGGGGGGGGGGGGATGTTTTTATTGTTGTTGTTATTAATTAGTTTTTAATGTGAATTGTTGAGTGAATAGTGTTTTAGTGTTCACTGATTAATTACTATTTAATGTGATTCTGGACAATTTTTACTAGTTCATTTGAGATTAATTTTCTATACGTTCTGATTATGTAAGTGACATTAACTATCTTAAATTGTGCATCATCCATCCCAATGGCTTTAACAGGCCTTTAAGGCCCACAACCTTCTAAGCATGCTTGGATTTCGTAACCGAAATACGAGGATAGAATGGTCACTCCTATGCCGCAAGGTATTCTTAGCTGTATCCCTGTGTGTTCACGGGGCCGGTTTGCCTGCTTGCGGGATGAAAAACACCAGATAAACTGGCGGAAAAAACCCTACTTCCCGCGCCCAAGACCGGCTAACTTGGCTATGGCTGAGGAAGATCCTTCAGCTCCTCACGGGAATCGAACCTTGGACACTCCTTCCCCAGGCATATGGTTGCGAAGCGCAAAGCCACTAGGCTAACTGCGGGGACAAATTGTGCATCAGCAACCTAATGTTTTAGTCTAAAATAAAGCACTCAAACAAAAACTGAAATATAGATTAGTTTAATAAAGAAATAAAAGATATAGGTTTTAGCGGATGTAAATTCATGTTTACGATAACTACGGTACTTGCATCCATTTAAACTTCTCAAACCCAGTTAATATAAGAAACACATGAGAACCATTTCGTTTCATTCCCTGTTAAAAACTACATATATTTTCAAATTATCACCACCATAACAAATTCCAAACTGTGCCGTTTAGAATGATCACTAGATCACTATTAATTAGCAAATTTATATCAAATACTAATTTTGAAATAATCTTGGAATGACGAACTTTATATGGAGATAGCTCAGTATGATAATAAAATGAAGATATTAAGATAAACATTCAATATAAATTACTACTAATATATTAGATCTCAATTTCAGCAAGTATTTACTGGAAGAGAGCTCAGTTTTCTTTTGCATGAAATAAAAACCGAAATCGGTCACACGCAATATTTTTGTTTGTTTGGAGTGAGAATTGCCTTGAAACGAGTCTATTCTTATTTTGTTCCTTCTTCTTTCCTCTACCAGTTAAGTATACCGTGGATGTGATCGCATTTGTATTTCTTCAGTTATCGCCTATAAAATACTTTTTTTTTTTCCCTTTCGGAGATAACAGGAGGTAACTTATACGCCATTTACAAATCTATCTGAGCATGTAAAACAACGACATTTTTTCACCGACGTGCAGCACTCAAATCTAAGCGCCATTGAAAATTTCCACCAATTACAAGGTTTTTATGGTGACGGAACTGTACATGTCAGTATTATACCTCTTTGTGCAAGTTCAAGAAACAAGCGATGGTCGATATTAATGACAGTTCGCAAAGTGGAGGTCCACGAACTGCAGCTCACCATTTCCATAAGCAGAAAACTTGAGCAGTTAATCGGTGAAAAACAGAGATTAATAGAATGGAAATTGAATATTGGATTATCACTCTTCAGCTACATCATTATAGAATGAAGCTGTCGTATTGTGACTGTAACTCAATAAAATCCAATTTTAAGCTCTGGTATTCTGTCAGTCTGGAGTTGGCTATAAATTGGAGACATCTAAAAAATATCCATTTTGAAAGGAATGTGCAGATCAAAACAGAGATGAGAAAAAGGTTCAGAAAACAACCGGACTGCGGACAGGACGGCTTTGAAAGTCTTGTTACTCTTTGGGTAACACGTATTGAATGGGAGTGAGATTGGCAGAGAAAAAAAATATACAAATAAAGCAGAAATTTCAAGCTGTTTCGTTTTTTTATTTTATTTTATTTTTTCACCGACGTGCAGCACTCAAATCTAAGCGCCATTGAAAATTTCCACCAATTACAAGGTTTTTATGGTGACGGAACTGTACATGTCAGTATTATACCTCTTTGTGCAAGTTCAAGAAACAAGCGATGGTCGATATTAATGACAGTTCGCAAAGTGGAGGTCCACGAACTGCAGCTCACCATTTCCATAAGCAGAAAACTTGAGCAGTTAATCGGTGAAAAACAGAGATTAATAGAATGGAAATTGAATATTGGATTATCACTCTTCAGCTACATCATTATAGAATGAAGCTGTCGTATTGTGACTGTAACTCAATAAAATCCAATTTTAAGCTCTGGTATTCTGTCAGTCTGGAGTTGGCTATAAATTGGAGACATCTAAAAAATATCCATTTTGAAAGGAATGTGCAGATCAAAACAGAGATGAGAAAAAGGTTCAGAAAACAACCGGACTGCGGACAGGACGGCTTTGAAAGTCTTGTTACTCTTTGGGTAACACGTATTGAATGGGAGTGAGATTGGCAGAGAAAAAAAATATACAAATAAAGCAGAAATTTCAAGCTGTTTCGTTTTTTTATTTTATTTTATTTTTTCACCGACGTTTTCGATGGAGAACTATCACAATGGAAGTATTACTTTTGGGACTCTGTTTAAAAGTTACTTTTTTTTTCTTCTTTTTGTCGAGAATATGTAATATTGTTGTGATTTTTACTAATTCAAAATGCTCCTCCATCCCCAAACATATGAAGGATGCTCACAATTAGCTTAATTCCGATTTAACGGAACAAAATCTCTACAGCTCGATTGTTTACTGTTATAGAAATCTTAACAGCGAAATACCGTTGGTGACCTATAATACACTTTTTTTCTTTCTTTCCGGAATAAGCAAGTCTAGTGTTATGATTATAACTCATTTGTGGTTGTCGAGAATACATGAAGGACGGAAACAGAAATGTAATGGCATTTAACACCGTTTCTTTATTTCCGCTTCTGTCTCTCTCTCTTTCACATACACACTTTACTGGTCTGGTTGGTATATCCCCTCTCCACCCACAGATTGAGGGTTTGAATCTTGCTGTGGTCATGAATGCTTCTGATTGAGACGACTGGAGGCTAAAAAGTGGAAAAAAAAAACAACTTTAATATTTGATCTCCAGACCAGGGGTTTCCAGACTATGTAAAAATCAATGAAAAAAAAAAAATCCTTAACCTATTCACGGTACTAATGATACTATATATATATATATATATATATATATATATATATATATATATATATATATATATATATATATATATATATATATATATATATATATATATATATATATATATATATATATATATATATAAGTTTTTTTTTCACCTTGGGTAATGTATATTAGGGTTGCCTAGTAATTTTATAAACTTGGTTATTTTACTCCTAATCCCAAGCAAACAAACAGTTAAGTTTGCTCCTGAACGTAGTTCAATTCTAAAGGTGGTGCAACACCAGGGAAACTCATTGTAAAGGTGGGTAAAGCTCTGATCACTATTCTTAGTATTTTCCATAATGTAAAGCACATCTCACTAAGAGATGTATACTGCAATAACTGGATTACCAACGTAACTACTAGTTACGTTGGTAATCCAACTTCTTCAGGTGTCAAAGTACAAAGAAAAATACAAATTAATCCGATGGAAACATTACATAATAACAACAACAGATCTACTAAAAGCTGTAATATAGTTTAAATTGTATTGGATGTTGGCGGCCTTCATCAGAGTTTATAGAACAAGACGTGGCTGGCGGGAGCGCTGACGCGGAATCTGTTATAGGAAATGTCTCTTTTGTGCTCTTCAACCCGGAGAAGGATAGATTTATCAGTCTGCCGTAGTAAGGTTGTCCACAATTACAAAAAATCTTGTATACTCCTGGGAACTGAAAATAGACAGATGCCTTCATGCATCCTCTTACCACTACCCCTCCACAGAAATTTGGCATTATCTCCACCCTTGCACATCGGGCCATATCCTTATTATCAGATGACGTAGAGCTTCAACATGAACTTAATTTACTCAAAAGGACCTTTCTTAATAATGATTTTACTTCAAAAAGTATTGAGAAACTTCTATTTCACCGTCATCAACAAACTAATGAAGATTCTACTATCCCCAGAGCTTACATCTCCTTGCCTTTCATTAGTTCCCTCTTCGCCAAACTGGCTAAAATTTTAAAAAAGTTCAACATTAAAACATGTTTCTCTACGTTACCTAAACTCCATTCTATCCTTTGTCAACCTAAAGAAAAACATTACCATCTTCAGTTCCCAGGAGTATACAAGATTTCTTGTAATTGTGGAAAACCTTACAACGGACAGACTGATAATTCTATCCTTCTCCGGGTTGAAGAGCACAAAAGAGACATTTCCTATAACAGAATCCGAGCCAGCGCTCTCTCCAGCCACGTCTTGTTCTCTATAAACTCTGATGAAGGCCGCCAACATCAAATAGACTGGTCTCAAACTTCTAATATTCACAAATGTTATGATGAACTTGAAAGACGTATTCTTGAGTCAAAAAGAAATTACCCTCGATTCAACCCACGTGAATAGCAGCCTTAGCTACAGCTTGTCAGATTCGCATAGCTCTGCTGTCCAGTGCTGGCGTTCTCGCGATTTCACACGCACGCGTAAACATACTGCTGGAACTGCAATAGCGCGGACTATAATTTAAACTGTACTACAGTTCTTAGTAGATCTGTTGTTGTTATTATGTAATGTTTCTGTCGGGTTAATTTGTATTTTTCTTTGTACTTTGACGCCTGACGAAGTTGAATTACCAACGAAACTAATAGTGTCCTAATTAAATTTTATTATTTATTATCTCGGTGTTAAGTCATTTAAATTAAGTTAATAAATATATATATATATATATATATATATATATATATATATATATATATATATATATATATATATATATATATATATATATATATATATATATATATATATATATATATATATATATATATATACATATGTGTGTGTGTGTGTGTGTGTGTGTGTGTGTGTGTGTGTGTGTGTGTGTGTGTGTGTGTGTGTGTGTGTGTGTTAAGAATACCAAGCAATTTTATAAGCTAGGTTTTTAATTCTTTTTCCCAAGTAAGCAAAGAGACAAGTAAATCAAGTTTGTGGCTGCACGTAGTGCAGCACGAGGCAACTCGTTGTAAAGGTAGGGTAAGATCCGATCACTTTCCTTAGAATTTTCCCCTAATGCAAAGCACATTTCCATGCGGAGATGTATGATGTTTTGAATTAAGGTAGTGGTCACTACCCAGACCGGTTCCGACCTTTATTGAGGTCTCGTCAGTGGGTAGTGACCATTACCTTAATGCATAGCATCATACAATACATCTCCGCAAGGAAATGTGCTTTTCAGTAAGAGAAAAGTTCTAAGGAAAGTTATCAGAGCTTACTCCACCTTTACAACCAGTTGCCTAGTGTTGCACTACGTGCAGCCGCAAACTTAACTTACTTGGGAAAAAGGATTATAAACCTAGCTTATAAAATTGCTTGGTATCTTTAACACACACACACACACACACACACACACACACACACACACACACACACACACACACACACACACACACACACACACACACACACACACACACACACCATATATATTATATATATATATTGAGATTTATTTGAAAACGCAACATGTTTCGTCGGGATTGACTTCATCAGGCATTAAGAACATAGAAAGCTATTAAAAGACACTGAAAAAAACATTGAGACACTCTAAAGCTATACAATTATAAAGCTATAATATTCGACTGTAAATTACAGTTATTATGAACTTGAGCTATAATCCGTGTTAAAGTTCTATTGCTCTCACATTTGGGATGATGCTTATGAGCTCCGTTAAAATACTTGTCTTGATACATAACCAAGCAGTTAGTTTTCCTGTATGCTTTCTTCTCCATTAACACTTCTTGTCAATGTTTCAAAGTGTTTCACAAGTTCTCGGACAGGATGAAAAACAAAACAGTCGCGTAGCTACTGCTGGAAGCACTGATAATCTTCTTTTGAGATCATTCAGAACATCCTACGATTCAATCTGCATCTTAACATCCTTTTCATACCTTGCCCTTAGAACTGCAATTTCATCTTGGAGAACAAAAACAAGTTAGTGGAAGTTGTAGAGTTTGTCAAATTATTTCAATAACATCTATATTGTTCTTGGACCAAAATTAGCACAGAGAAATAAAAGAGAACTTTATAGTCAGTGGCGGCTCGTGGCTTGAAATTGTGGGGGTGCTGCAACTGTCGGAATATACATACACACTGTAAGTACAATGTTTGGATAAAATATCAAAATTACGGTAAAATTTAAACATGAAAAAATATTGTTTATTATCAATAAAATTATACAGTTTGGTATAATTCAAAATTACTTAAAAATAATTTTAAAAATAAAAATAGCAGGGTTTTTTCTCCCGGAAACTCGGGTTTTTCATCCCGCATACATACAAATCGGCCCTTCAGAACACACGCAATTTACAGACAAAAATTACTAGTTGTGGTGGTGTTGGAGGTGGGCGGTAGATGGCGTTGATTCGTAGTAGAGGTAAGGTGTAGGGACAGTTGAAGATGTCCTCCCGCGATGAGTCTTCGGACTCCTTGGAGGTATCAGGAATAATAATAATAATAATAATAATAATAAGATATATTCTTCTTGTTTTGTTTCATGAAAAAATATTGTTTATTATCGATAAAATTATACAGTTTAGTATAATTCAAAATTACTTAAAAATAAAATTCATTCCTTTAATTGTAATTAAAGGAATGCAATTTTTGTACATTACCATTAAATCCTTTAATGGTAATGTACAAATATTTAAAGAGACGGAGTAAAGACGATAAGCACTACGAACACTCTACTACTGGCGCAAACTGCATATAAACAACAGTGGAACTGCGCGACAGACAGTGCCGCATTACGCTAATAGCTCGCATCTCACTATGACGTGCATATGCTTGCGCGCGTAGCAATATGACACTGTAGTAAACACAGTGCTGCTAGCGTCCTTCGCCCTCCTAAGTGCTACAAGATGGGTTTTTATTATTTTTTATACAAAATAAGAGAATTGTATAGGATTGTTGATGATGAAATTAAATATTGCAAGCAAATATAAATAAATTAATAAATATATTATATCGAGAAAAATTGTGGGTACTGCAGTTCTGGAGTGCCTATGTACGAGCCGCCCCTGTTTATAGTTCATCCCTACCCTTCCATCTCTTTCATTCTCTTGGTATCCACTCAGAGCTTAATTGTATCTATCTTTCCTCTGTAAATTTGATAATATGGCCAACCCATCTCCACTTCACAATATCCTCTTCTCCAATCATCTCTCTGATTTTATCATATATTTTTTTTTCATGTGGAACATTCTTCTCACCAAGACACTCTGGGCCATACAACCGGTCTTTTTTTTTATTTTTATTTTTTTAGTCGTTGACAATGTCTCACTTTCATAGGTAAACACTAGAATAATGCACAAATTAAATTTTTTTTTTTTTTTAATGCATACATGCAAATCTCCTAACAGATAATCTTGATTTTCATCGAGGTTTTTTCCTTGTGTGATTTTTCAATTTATTTCTGTATCTTGTTTTTCTTTAAAACTAACTGACCAAGGTAAATGTAGTCCTTCACAATTGCAATAAGATGATCTCACAATTTTAGTTCGACATAATTCGAAGTTTTTATCAGTTTTGTTTTGGAGATGTCAATCATTAAACCTTTGTTTTTTTCTTGATTTCTTTGTCAAGGTCATTTAGCATATCCTCAACTTCTTTAATTTTTGCTAAAATCATCTGTAAAATATAAATGATCGATGAGTGTGTGTGTGTGTGTGTGTGTGTGTGTGTGTGTGTGTGTGTTTTCCATTGATATTAATTTCTTAATTTTGTCACAAGACATTCCTAAAGACTTCAAACGTAGCACAAAAAAAATAATAATAAATAATATTGGATGTGACAAAAAAAACCTTTATTTCCATGATATTTTAGCTTTACACTGGCTGGGCTCATAAGTTTTAATATATGGTTTTTAATAATTGATATTTTTTCTGGGATGGCTTAAGTAGTTGATCATTTCTTACTGGTCTAAAGAGTCAAAGGAATAATATTCATTTCAAAGATAATATTCAAATAAAGATAAAATTCAAAAGCTAATATTCATTTATTTTTTCTATTACTTGATTAATAATGTGAATATATGAAGTATTATAGAGAATATTTCTCTGAAGCCTGCTTGCAGTAATGCATTATCTAAAATCCTTGTGATTCTATTTAGCATAATGATATAAACATTTTTCTGCAACTGTGTTAGTACATTAATTGACCTATAATTATTGATATCATCTCTGACGAATTTTTACATAAGGTAATCAATAATGCATGCGTTTCAATGGCATAAATCATTGAACATATTTAGTATGATCCTTGAAAGTGTGAACCTCCTGATTTTATGTGTTCTGTTAAGATACCATCTTTAAGAAACCAAATTTATTCTTCGCGGACTTGAGGACTTTCCATAATTTTTCTGTTACAATTAGTGGTTCTGTATCTTTCTCATCTGAATTTATTAGAAAATCTGTATCTGTTTCAATGACTGTGTATAGGTCCCTATAAAATCACTGCATATTACATTATATTTTTCTCTGTTGTATTTTTACTAGAAACATCTATTAGCATACACATCCGAAATTCCTTATGAGAAATGCTTTTTTAAGCAGATTGAAAAATTCACCCCAACTTATTAATTAAGCATTTGACACGTCTTTTATTTATTGTATATATGCGCTCCCTATTAACGTTAGTAGAAAGGTAAAAAATAAATAAATTGTAGAATCCGATAGGTGGCACAATATTATATCTCTTAATTTGTTGGCTAAAAAACGCAGAAAGGTTCAAACTCTGTCATTCTCTTTTTCTCGAATTCTAAAGGAGTCAAGTTGCCCAATGAAGGTTCTCAGGAAAATTCCCGACCCCTTGTTTTATGCGGCTTTTAGTATAATGTGGCAGTAGTAAATTACGACATTTCACATAACTAGACCGTTAATAAAGGATATTAAATTTCATCATTCAAAATTATATAATTGTGGAGGAAAAAATACCTTATATCTCAAAAATTGAATTTGGTATTATACAACAGGTTTTGCAGAAATAAGGTTTTGCATATACCGATGTATCCAATCCACAGCTTTTCAGACGACAGTACCATACATTTATCCTAATCCTTTGACAAACGACGTAGTTCTCAGATATTCCAAACTTCAAGATCATCTACAACCAATGCCTTAGACACTCATGCTATCCTTCCAAGGAAAAAGGATAACCTGATCACTTTCAATATCACCAAAATGCATTCCTGCATTTTCTATCGCAAAAGGCATTTCATCTCACCTTCCCTTACCCTCAGTAATACACAAATTACCAGACTGGTTTAGATCTCGAATCCCACTTGTGGCATAGATGTTTTGAAAGTTTTTTTTTTTTTTTTTTTTAAGTGGAAGACGATTTTCGTCATCCAATGTGAGACCATCTCCCTTTTTATTGGGGAATTGAAGTAACTTGAAAAGTTCCATGTTAGATCTGAAGAAGAGGGAACAGTACTGTCTTCCCTCCACCCAAGTTACTAAATATGCAAATAGGTTTACAACATTTCTTGGATAAGATTCACTTTTAAAAAGAATTATATATATATATATTCTTCATCATCCTTACTGTTGAGAACATACTTGCAGCATGCCATAAGAAATGTGATGGTCGTAATCTTAATTACTATTATTTGTATATAAAATTATGCGTATGTTCTAGTAAATTAAAAATGTGAATAAATACTCTTGTGGAAAAAAAAACTGAATTTAATTTTATTAATAAAATATTAAAAATAATAATAAGTAATTTTTCAACCGTTTAAAGTCTGTCTCCCAATCAGAGTATTTTTAAGATTTAATTATTTTAATATTATTATAACATCCAAACTAATAAATAAATTTTCAGTTGTCTAAAATCTGTCCCAACCATTGGAAACATATTTAAAAACTGTATTCAGCTATAATATCTGCTTATATCTGAAAATGATACGGTTCATATTTTTACCATAAAAATAAACCCAATGTGTTTTAGAATTACCAATTTTAATATCTAAAATTTATTAAAAATATCAAATAAAACTCAAATTAAATATTTACATGTTCCACTAGATTTTGGTAAGTTGCTGCGGCAGTTCCCTTCCATTCTCGAACTCGAAGAATGGAATGGAATTTCAGCAGAAGAGCAGAACACATTTCACTCCGCGTTCCAATTCATCCCGCGGGTTTTGATGTGTCCGAGATCAGAGCTCTGTGCAGACCAGCGAAGTTCTTCAATATCCATCTACAGGGCCGTACTTATACACAAACGCACGAGGCTCTAGCTGGGTCCCAGAAAAATGAGTGAAATTTAAGGGGGCCCAAACAATGGGGGATGGGCCCAGGAGCACTCTACCGCCTTGAGGCCCGTTCGCCCAGGAAAAGTGTAAGTACGGCCCTACCCATCTAATCAAACTATTTCTGCACAGACATCACTTTGTGAACAATGGAATTGTCATATTAATACAGGAAAGGACCTTCACCGATCTCTTACCTTAAGATGGAAAGAATTGTCAGTTGTCTAGAATATCATTATAGCCATAGTTTTAAGATTCTGCATCACTGGAACTAGGGGAGCTCAATCATACAATGAAAAACAGCTTCCGAGATTAATGCATCCTCTACCAACTTCACAGTTGGTACAACTTCTTCGAGCAGGTAGATTTTTCCTGGACATCAACAGCATTCCCTGATTGCCAGCCCCATCTTCGCATCACCCCAAACACCTGAACATCTACTCTCAGTCCATTCTAATATCATTAATATATAAATCTAGCAACAATGATCCAAATTCCTGAGGTAAAACACTGCACACCTTAAATATGACTGAGTCACATAGCTCATATTATCACTTTGTGATAATCGTCCGTCAGCCGCCTAGTTATCAAGTCAACAGTTTATATTCCAATTCCATATTCATCAGTTTATGCAATAGCGTTTCATGTGGCATCTTATCAAATGTCTTAGCAAAGTACAGTATCACAAAACTAAAGATGCATAAAGGGTATTCATTCCTTTTATGTATCTCAGCTATAACATTATTAACAAATAAGAGCAAATTGCTCAGACATGATCCCGTTTATAAAATCCACGTTGCTTGTTTTTCAACCCATTTCTGAATGCAGGTTCTTACCAACTATTTTAATTTCTTTGCAATCACTCCAGAGTTACTAAGGTCAATAATTAGATACATCAGTCTTTGCACCACCTTTGGGTAAAGGGATTGTCATACATTCATTCATTCCTCTGGGATCTTTCCTAATCTCAGATTTTCAAATTCAACTGAATTTCTTTTACGCGCTGATATCCCACCTGTCCCTACTGCTGAATTCTTATCGAAGTTACGAGAATCTCCTTCTTATGCACCTCTATCTCTTTAACCAACATTGTGATAGCCATGTGAAATATTTTGCCCACACTAGGTGCATAGATATTAGAGAACTGAGCACGCATTATTTGGACAATTTCATATGATTTCAGCACAAAGGTACAGCCTGCATTCAGTAATGTTATTCTTAATATTCATTCTTTCTTTTACTTGCAGCATAATGATAAAATTATTTTGGGTTGTCCTTAGCCTGTGCAACCAATTTATTTTCATTCTTCAGATGAGTTTTCCATACAATACTAATAACTTTTCCGGTGTGCGCTATATATAATTCATAACTCCCCTCACTGTTATTCTCACGCTATTTTTTCCACATCACTTTATGGATCCCTTGCTAAGGTTGCACATCCATTTCATCTCCGTCCTATTTCTTTTTCGAAGTCTAGAGACATATTAACCTACTACATAATTTCAGAACTTTTCAAAGCTTCCAATGCATTGCTGGTATCTTTCACATTCATTGATTTTTATCATGGTCAAAGATAGTGTCCTCCTGAGCTTACCATAATTTCCAACATTGCGGTTAGAATTGGAATTTCCACATGGTTGTCTGCTTCCCAGGTTAGTATGGCGTGATCACTGTCACCAACTGGTGCAAAACTTTCACATTACTAACTGAGGCTCCTTCTGACGGTATTAACATTCTTTGACCTCGAGTTGCTTCATTCACATGCTAGTTGAGAAGTTATCTCGCAGCAGATTAATAAAATCTCCTACATTCGTATCGTGAGTTTTTTTCACTACCTAATCAATGTTCAGATAATTTAAGTCACCACAAAAATTATTCATTTAGTACCATCAGGGTAATTTGACAATGCATTTTTTTCTTCATCTCCAGTACAGCCAAATTTCTAGTAAATCCCGCCATATACATATTTCATTCAGTTAACCTTCACTTTATACTAGAAAGCTTAAAACTGATTACTACTTTAGACATTATTGTCACTATTGGTTTCATGAATTTCTATCCTAACTGGACTCGGATCATTTGATCTCATTAGTGGAACCCGTCTCCTCTACCATCTCTTCTGTCATTCTTAAGAATACTATTTTCTTTAAATTATTCTAATTATTATATTCGAGTCTTAGAGCCAGGTCTCAATAATACCAACAATTTCTCTAATGCTCATGGAATTTGTATATAGACACAACAAATTATTTCCCGGCTCTTAGTATACTTACATCTGCAGTCTTCTTGGCTTAGTTGGGCAACGTTATCTTTTACTCCGCAAACACACTCAAAAAGTCCGAATCCAAAGCATAGCCATCCTTTCACCAGATTCTTAATTATACTCAATGACATTCCTATCACTATTAAGTTTGCACACACCAGATGAACTCAGGTATACACTGTCAGCTTTCCTCCCCAATGTTGCAATTTCTCTGACGCGCTACAGTAGGTTTTACTCCAAAATAACTTCACTAGACAGCTCATGTGAAATCGATTCAACTGCACACCGTCCCTCTTATACAAGTTTTTTCTGCCATCAGACTCATTCTACAATTCAAAAACTGATATCCATTTCTTCTGCGCACGAAGTCTGCGCACTGAATCATTTGCTATCATAACCCTTCTTAATTCATTACTATCGTATTTCTATAATAAACTGTTTTAACTTTGTCACTTTTCTTTCTCGCTTATCCATCTAAATCATTAAAGTTTTCAGTGGCTTGAAAAACTACATGGGGAATGCAAGAATCTCGGATTCTCATTAACCAATCCATAATACTAATGTACTACTGTTATTATTATTATTATTTGGGAATTTTAGCCTAAATAGCTAATCCTAACAGTGTGTAAATTGTGTGTTTTCTTCTGGCCGGTTTGTTCTCTTTTGTTCAATGTATTCGATGAAAAACTGCGTTTTCGGAAGGAAACTTCCATCTCCACATGAACTTAACTAACTCACCTTTAGCCTTAAAGTTCCTTTAATATTCCTTAAAGGTTCTTCACCTCTTAAGTTCTTTAGATCATTATTACTTGGTCGAAAGTTACACAATACCCCGAGTACAGTGCGTTTTAAATTATTATTTTTATTGTTAACTGGGTATCTCATTGAGTCCAAGACTAACCTATCCGAATTCTAGTACCTCCCACATTGCGTCAATAGACTCATTGCGAGAACTCTAGACTACCAATGTTCGCCCAATACCCATCATACCTCTGCTTAAACCGATTCATCGATAAAGCGCTGGCAAACTATTCAGACAACTCATCCGACTCATTCATCACTTTCGTAGCAAAAAAAAAAAAAATCTAAACCTTGCATTCCTACTAACTAAACAAACTTTTATTCAATCTTCAATGAAGACCTCTTGTTTTTTCCCTCCTTCCATATATTGAAAATTTTCACCTACATTCATTCTATAGAACTCTTTTAGCAGCTTATATGTTTGTATCATATTCACCCCCTCTCTCTCTCTCTCTCTCTCTCTCTCTCTCTCTCCCGCTATCAACTAATTTTTTTGTAACCAACAAATCTCTTACCTGTCCTTATATGAAGCATTCCACAGATCTGAAATCATCTTGATCACCTACAAGAAAGCCAGACAAGCAAATCCGAGTACAGTAATCCAGATGTGGATGTATCAACATGTTATCAAGAGGAATAATGAAATCTCGGTGTGCTTGCAAGCATCCAAGCGATTCTCTATGCTGTTTTGCTAATTTTTGTAATATGGCCTCCGAACTTCAGTTCTCTGTCAAACGTGATCTCTAAATTCAGAAAGGAAATCCCATCAATGTAGTATAGTATACAGATGAGCCCTTTCACTCAAAAGTATATAACTGTATTTTGCCACATTGAAATAAAGCATATCACCTTTGCAATGCAAACTTATTCAAGTCATCCTGAGGCATCTCTCTCTCTCTCTCTCTCTCTCTCTCTCTCTCTCTCACTCACTCACTCTTTTCCCCCCTTTCCCAAATATTAGCTTCATCAACAAACAACCGAATGTAAATGAAATAGAAACCTTTATAAACAACTGAATAGAAACTTTCAAGATATTAAAGGGATTTTATAAAATTGATGCAAGTGAAAGTTTTTCAATATATGACAAATAGTCAGAGAACTAGGGGTCATCCGTGGAAGTTATGTAAGAGTGTGGTTAATAGAGGTGTGTGGAGCAGAATTTTTGCGTGGAGAGTGGTGAGTGAGTGGAATGGATGATAGAATTGGTTGTGAGTTCCCTGATGATGAATGAATTCAAGGAGAGGTATGCAGGGCAGCAGTTACACTTTTTTCAGAGGGGTGGAACCAGAGAGAGACGCTAGAGTGCTCCGGGGCCCCTTATTGTTGGGGTCTTTCATTGGCCCTGATTTTTTGGGGCTCCGCATCAATTGTAACCTCATGCGCCCGTGTGGCTCAAGTACGGTCCTGGAGGTATGATAGGATTTGTGTGTATAATGGTTAATTTGGGTCTCCCACGATGAGTCTCCTGATTCCATGGAGATGCAGTAAAATAATAATAATAATAATAATACATTCCTTAATTGCCACTAATACCAGTAATATAGTGATTAAGCAGCAATGGTCTAAGAGCAGAAATTAAAATTGAAACTGAATGTTTAATTTATGTTAATCAATTAATTATTATTATTTTTTTTTTTAATTTATGGAGACGGTGAGTTTTGTACAGTAGAGTAGAATAATACCTCCCTTCGATGAGCCCTTGGATTCGTTGGATGGGTAATTTATTAAAATCCTCATATGTACTTTTTCCTCATATATAAACAACATATACTTTTAAAATTAGGTTCCAAGATTAATTAATAAAAGCCGAAAGTGAATTCGCTATCAATGCCCTTCGCTACACACACATTAAAATTTACAGTTTCCTACCACCTGTTAATTTATTAATAGCTTAGTAATAAAATTAAATTGCATAACAATCAATCAGCCAATTAAAGACAAGCTTCGCATCGATTGTGACTATGCTGCTTAGCCTAGATTTAAACGCGAAGTGTAAGATAGTTACTTCTGACGGTTGGTATGTTGATTTTCTTTTGCTACGCTGATGAGTAAAATTCGCTGTGGTGGTCGGATGGTTTGAATGGATGAAGCCGAAGATCCTGGTCGTCGAGAGGTTCGTCAGTCGGTTTTCAGCGCTGTTCGTCAAAGGATTTTTTCAGGAAATATTTTTCACGGTACACGAACTGACACTCGTCGTCATACTGCTCCCACAAGGCGACCGGTAATTACGTTAAACCGATTAAAGATTTAAAAATTGTTTCTCCTGGCGAATATACACATTATTATTATATCGAGCAGTATCATAACAGGTTCACTGGATATTGCCTGTAAAAATGCGTAGTGTTATTTTAAAAATTTTTATTTTGCTGTATATAACATATTTGTGTTAAATGTCATCCATTGTCCGCAAGGAGCCTAGAGTTTTTTTTTATCATTTGTTTGACACATGCACTCTAGTTTTTTTCGTTGTTGTTGTTGTTTGATAACAAATTTTGTACTGTTTTTCCATATTACATTAAAAGTGGACTGATTTACAAAAAAACTGTGATAACCAAATAAATTTTTAGGGTGCCAAATATAATTAAATGTCCCCCTTTAAACAACTTAAATATTTCTATCATAACCCCTCTTTTTCTACTATCAACCGACTTCTCCACACACACCTTCAATCTATTTTCACTGGGAACAATCCTGAGATCACTCACCTCTGAATGTTCTCCACCACTTCCTATTCTCAAAGAAACCCCAGAGACCAGACTTGAGCACAGTAATCCAGGTGTGGGTGTATCAAGGCTTTATAAAGAGGAATAACACTTTCCTTATTTCTACTTGTTAATGTGTTCTTCAATAGCCAAGTAATGTTATGGGTTACCTTAGCAACCTTAGTAATATATCCTATAAATATAACTCTCTGTCTACCACCACCCCTAAATCTCTAGCTTCATCTATTTCCTGGAGTACAGTGTCATACACGGCTTGTAATCTATTTATTCCAAAATGCATAACTTTTTATGCTAAACTGACATCCATTAACTTTTGCCCATACTGACAGCCTATTTAAATCATTCTGCAAGCTCTCTATGTTGCCTTGATTAACTATTGCTCTAGCTAGTTTCGCATCATCGGCAAACAACTGAATATTTCCAATCAGGATATTTCCTTATATCATTTATGTACAAATAAGCAGCACTGAACCTTGCAGCACACCACTGGTCACCTGTTTTCGCCTTGATTCTCCCTCCATATACCACTTTTTGATATCTGGCAGCCACCTTATTATTATTATTATTTGACACCTCCAGGGAGTCCAAGGACTCATCGAGGGAGGGCACCTACTCTACAAATCTGTCTCCACTACTCAATCCACCAACTGATCGCAACTACACTAACGCCATCTACTGTTGACCATCACCACTAGTATTTCCATGGACACTCACAAACATCCATGCCCATGGCGGGATTCGAACCCGCAGCCTTTTGGCTGGAGAGTGGATACACTAACCATTTGGCCGGCCAGGACGGTGCCACTTAATCAGTGTTATATCCATCCCCTATTTGTTCTAATTTGTGCAACAGAGTTCCATGTGGTATTCTGTCAAATGCCTTTGAAACATCCAGCAAAATCATCATGTAGCCATTTCTTCTATTCAATTCAGCTGTTATTTTATTATAAAAAGTTAATAATTACTATGGCATGAGTAATAAAACCCTTCACAAAGCCATGTTTACTCTCATACAGTGTCATATTTTTATCTATCCATTCTTGAATTCTCTTTTTGACCTATTTTTCTAGTACTTTTATTGTAATGCCTGAGATACTGATTGGTCTATAATTTGCTACTGCAGTCGTAGAATCTCCCTTATGGAAAGGAATAATTTTGACCTCTTTCCACTAACTCGGAACTCTACCAGAGCTGAAAGTTAAATTAAAGAACCTAGTCAAAAGCATTGCCAGTTCCCTTGCACGTTCTTGAAAACCCTAGCTGATATTCCATCCAATCCCACAGCTGTATTTACATTGAGATTCTGCAATATAATAAGAACCTCCAATTCATCTACCTGTGTTACCACATTAGTGTCTATCATATAGGTTAAAGCTGTAACCTCACTAGGATGAGGTTACAGCTCAAGCACTGACAACACCTCAGGCAATCCATTTCACTCATTCAATACCCTTGTCGCAAAAAAAATCAAAACACCTCACATCATTATTACCTGCAGTGTTGCTAAACTTTCAGTGATGACCTCTTGTTATATCTCCCTCTCTCTACTACATGTACTGCAATATTTCCCCTACTAGCATTCTATAACATCTGTTTAGCAGCTGTGTGTTTCTATCATATCTATCATACCTTGGTATCAGTTATTGGATCGGAAGGATATTGACAGTGCATGGTAAAAACACTTAAATGATACAATATCTGAATGTGTCCCTAGAGTTCAAAGAAGAAGCAATTTGTAAGAAAAAGATGATGTGGAAGAAATATCGTGTGCATAATGATGATATCCATTATGAAAATTTTAAGCAGCAGTCTAGAATAGTCACAACTGTTGTACAGAAAGCTAAGTCATAATATGAAAAGAAACTAGCTCTGCAAGTTAAAGACAACCAAAAAGAATTCTATCATTACGCTGCAAGTAAAAGAAAGAATGAATTTGAAAAAATAACTCTACTGAATGTGAATGGTATGCAAGGACTGATGCATAAGTTATTATTCATCTAATGAGCAGCTTAATATTATGCTAAAAGCTATGAATCTGGTATGTGCAACACTAAACTCACTGCTACTTCTTTGTGTATGAGGAAACTTGTGTGAATGAGGAGGAAGTACTGGAACTGTTGCACAAACTGAATAAGAATTCTGCAATAGGAACTGATGGGATATTAGCACGGATGCTAAAGGAGAACAGCTGAACTGGTGACCAGGCTATATAATTTGAGTCTCAGAACAGGGAAGATTCCACAGGAGTGATAATAATGTATGTTATTCCCATTGCACAAGGGTGGTGCAAAGGCTGACATATCCAACTATCAATGAATCAGTATCTCAGAAGTGGTGAAGATTTTTGGAAAAGTTGGTTAAAGTTCTATTTAGAAATGGACTGACAGTGATTTTCTACTTTGCAATGAACAGCATGGGTTTACTAAGGGAACGTCATGCTTTAGCAACTTGTTCACATTCTATAATGTTGCCACTGAGCTAGGCAATGGAAATGGATACACCATGATGCTTTTGGACTTTGCTAAGGCTTTTGACCTAATACAGCATGGAAGACTGTTGCATAAATTGGAGAATATGGGATTGGATTTTAAACTATTAGAATAAGAAGATGGCTGACTGACAGATATCAAAATGTCATATATAGGGTGTGAATCTGCAAAATTCAAGGTAACCAGTGGTTTGTCTCAAGGATCAGTTCTTGGTCCATTGTTATTCAATCTGTACATTAATAACATTGAGAAGGATTTGACATGCAACATACAGCCATTTGCTTATGATGCAAAGTTAGGTAGGATAATGAGGAGTGCTGTTGATATGCAGTACTTGCAGAATAATTTGAATAGGTTGGTACTGTGGGCATGTGAAAATGGCTGTCATTTCAATGTTAATAAATGTAAAAGATCATGCACCTTGGTGTGATTAGATATCCCATGTCGTATTATATTGGTGGGATTGTGCTTGAAGAAACTGATGAGGCTAGGGATCTTGGAGTTTTAGGTAGTTGAAGAGTCATGTAGCAAAAATTGTGAATATAACTCAGAGAATGGCAATGCTGAAACGAACCTTGACATGTAAAGATAAGGATGCCATTTTGACTCTTTACAAGGCCTTGATAAGACCTCACTTGGACTAGCATGCAGGGCTGGTCTCCTGGTTTCTGTGGTGATTCTGATACAGTGGAGAGTGTGCAAATGCTTGTCAGAAATGATATCAGGATTGTGTAATACTGATTATGAAGACAGATTGAGAATTTGTAGGCTGTGGACCAATTTCTTGCATAAACTGAATAAGAATTCTCCAATATGAACTGATGGAATATCAGCATGGATGCTAAAGGAGTGTTCAGCTGAACTGGTGACTAGCAAACAGGAGAAAGAAATCACATTACCAGGTCTATAACAACATCCAACTAAGTATTTCATTCATTCTATTCACCTCTATCTCACACCATACTGCCTCCAAACCACTGGCACTATTTCTCTCTTGCATCTCTATTTTGTATGGACATCACTCTTTATCTATCATTAGCACTCCCACTCCCATTTTACCCTTTCAATCCTCACGAAACACATCATACCCTTCCATCTCTATTCTTGTCAGGATGATGTCCTCATTCAACCATGTCTCACTTATTCCAACAATTTTTGGGTGAACAGACCCAATTAATGCAATCATTTCATTTGCCTTGTTTCTTACACTTCTAGCATTTGTATTACAAACACAGCAGCTTATTCCTAGATCTATAGCTAGTTCTATTAACACCACTTATTTGATGTGACTTCATGTTTAACTCGAGCCATTTCTTTTTCTCCTTATTCATCTTAGAACCTTCTTCAATTTTAACTGTTTTCCCTTGATTCCAGGTCATCCCCTTCCCTTTTTGTATACAAATGCATTCACATGCTCTGGGAGTATCAACCTTAGTCATGCTGTGTTCCCCTGTCCACCCTGAGCCTCCCCATTTCCCTGTCTGTCTTGCACACCTGTTCTTTCATTCTCTATACTCATGCCACTCACTTCTTCATTCACAACCACCTCTTCAGTTTCTCCTGTCTCACTCTCCCGTTCTTCCACATCGCTTCCCGCTTGATTCTTCTCTACCTTCCAGCAGCAGTCTCTCCAGGCAATTCATGTCGAAACCACTCAAATGCAGTCCATCGCTCCTATGCAGTTCACTTCGCCTTTCAACTCATTCCACACATTAACAAACTGCACTCATTTCTCCTCACACATTTCTGCCAACATATCATTCATAATCCTTGATTATGAATATTCATATCACCACTGTCATACCTGGGCAACAAGCTTACTACCTTTCCTATCACATTATTCTTTTTTATCCATCTCAACAACCTCCTGATATCCAGTTTGACGTGTTCTTTGTATGCAGTCAAATCATTTATACTTATTACAAGTACCAATTCTTTTGCTTGCTTGCTTCTCATATCTAATACCTCAATTACTCTACTCATTCTACCTCCAGTAAAACGTACATTATGCATCCTCTCGTCCAGCACACCTTTAATAATTGAATCACCATACAACGTCACTCATGGATCTTTCATTACTTCTTTTATACAAACATTATTTGTTTTCATCATTTTTACTCTTCTATATATATCTTGAATATGTTATTTCGATGTAGTAATACTGCTACTGTAATTTTAAAGGGCACTTTGCATCCATGGCAACCTTGATGTATGTACATGGCTTGGCTGGGTGGTTAATGATTGTCTATATTAAACGAATATTTTAAGTTGCATTATAAATGCAACTTAAAATGTGTGCAACAAGTTGTTTTGTTAGCAGCTAAGTTATTATTTACAAGGTTTACACCTTGTTTTGTCACATTAATAGATATTCTTAAGTTAAATGATCTTGAGCACTTTGTTCTGTCACTAAACTATGCTTTGTAAAAAGTTCAGCTTATTTTGTATTATATATAAAGAAAATATAACTCAGCTCTTCTAAAAATGCATTCATTTTTTTATGTATATATCTTATGTAGTCTGTTGTTTCAACTGCTGCTAGTGTTACAGAGCATAGTAGATATTCTCAACCAACACCAGCCAGGAAGAAAAGCTTTATCAGATCACAAAGACAGAACAGTCATGCCCCATCAGTAACATTTGGAGAACCCGACAAAAATGCTTCAGTTCAGGGCGAATTATACTTTTATAAAAATTTTGCATATGAGAAAGATGTAAGTAACTATATGATTTTTTATTATATTTATTAATACATATAAGACAAAAAAGGAAATGTTTGTTTTGTTTTTACTTTTTTTTGCATGTTATTAGAGAATGAAACTTCTCAACTTATGAAGTCGATTTTCTTGAAATATATAAATAATAAGCATCTACATTAACAGTGATATGAAATTTTAAAATGAATGAATATTCAGGTCTGTAATATATTGGTTGTTGGAATAAAGATCTATCAGGTATTTGGCAAAGTAGTTCTTGCATTGCATGAATAATTTTTTAAAAACTTTTTCTGTAGATGTTCAGTAGTTGTGTCCTTTGTTTGAAAACTTTTTTATAATGAACTTTCAAGTAAAGGTGAGTTAGCTTGAAATCAAATACTATGACATGATTTCAAGTTATAGTATTTGCTCTTAGAAACTCAGGAAGAATCCCTCAAAGCAGACAGACTAGATGGAGGACATATGATAGACATGACATAATATACTGATCTCATAGATTACTTCCTTCAGATGAGGTCAGTATATTATGTCTGTGTGACAATATACTGGATCTCTATAATGGGTAACATTATATATGTCCAGTATATGATTTGTTATCCATCCTTTATATATATATGATATATATATACACACACACACATACAGAATCCGTCTTTCAAAAGATGTCGTTACTCACATGAATACTAGCATCAACACATGAACGGTAGGACAGGCAAACAAAATGGCCAAGACTATTGTCGTTCGAGGAATCAAAGACCATTTTAAAGTGGTAGTTCAAATTTGAGAATGTTGTCGAAGTTTAAACACACGGTACAATGGGTCTCAAACTTATCATGAATACGTGCAGTTGTCAGGCATGTTGGAGGTTGTATTGCAAACTCATGCCTCCATTGTCATTGAACTTCAACAAAATTCTCAAATTTGAAATACCACTTTAAAATGGTCTTGCATTCCTCGAATGGCAATCATGCCTCAGCCATTTTCTTTGACTGTCCTACTGGTCACTTGTTGATGCTAGTATTCATGTGAGTAACAACATCTTTTGAGAGAATATCTACATGTTGCTACCGTAATTCGATCCAACTTCGAAAAAAGTCCATAGATGACATCTGTTGAAGTATGTACACATTTGTTTTGACGGACTCTGTATATATAGAATGAAACCTGATTTCACAAAGTAGCCAAAAGGTTTCATCAAACCAGCTTATTACCTGCATTCTCTCATAATTCTCTCACAATCCACTCTAAATACACAATAGACTTCTCACTCTCTAAGACAACTTCCTATGCTATCCTTATCCTCCTGTCCTATTAGAAAATCTAGCCCAGTGTTCATCTAGGGAAGATTTTAGGTCTTTGCCAAAATATGCATATTACACACTCAATTTATCTTAATCCAGTGTTCCAGAGGCCTGATATCATATTTTTGTATGGGCACCTCCATGGAGTCCAAACACTCATCGTGGGGAGACCAAACTATCTACACAATATCTATTGTACTTCTCCTTGAACCAACAAACAGACAAAACTGGCTGGCAACCCATTCCATTCATTCATCACTCTCTACATGAAAAATCTAGTCCTCACACCCTTACCAACTGCATTCTTACAATTTCCAGGGATACCATCTTGTTCTGCCACCTCTAGCCAAGTGCTGAAACATTTCCACTACATCAGTCCAATAAAATCTTTTAAGTAACTTAAATGTTTCTATCATATCCCTCCCCTCCTTTTTGCCTATCAACCAACTTTTACAACCCACAAACCCTCAATCTATCCTCATAAGGAGCATTCCACAGGCCACTAGGCCTCTGAATAATCTTCACTATTTCCTAATCCCCAAGAAACCGAGATGACCAAACTTGCATGTAGTAATCCAGATGTGTTCATCAGTAATCAAGTAATTCCATGAGCTTCCCTGGCAACCTTATAAATATGCCTTCTAAACTTCAACTTTTTATCTGTTATGATCCCCAAATCCCTAGCCTCATCAATTTCCTGAAGTGCAGTTCTATAAAAGTGGTACACAGCTTGAAATCTATTTGTTCCAAAATGTGTGACTTTACATTTAACTGATACCCATTATCTTTTGCCCATACTGATATTCAATTTATATCATCCAGCAAACTCACCACATTGCCTCGCTTTCTCCTGAATTCTGTTCCTCCATATACTACTAGGTATCAGTCCATCAGCCACCCTTGTATTCATGTCATCACTTTTATATTCATCTAAATTTATTCTAATTTGTGTAACAACATTCCACTTGGAATTCTGTCAAAACGTCTGCAAAACCCAGCAGCATCATGTAGCCATTCCCTTTAACTGAGCACTCACTCTATTATATTCTGACCCTTCACAGAGCTATGCTTACCCTTATGAAGTATCATATTGTTATCCAACGATTCTTGAATTCCTTTGAACTTTTGCCAGTACACCACCACTCCTAAAATACTGATGGGTCTATAAATACTGTAGTCTTAGAGCCTCCTTCATGCCAAGGAATTATTTTACTCTTTTTCATCCAATGGGACTTTCCCTGAGCTGAGACTTAAATTATTATTGTTATTATTATTATCATCATCCTAAGATCCTATGGAGATGCAGACTCATCTAGGAGGTCCCTGTTCTCTCTCTCTCTCTCTCTCTCACACACACACACAGCTCATCATACTGTTCCTTAAGCACATTCAAATTCTCAGCAGACACCATGCTCTCAGGTAATGCATTCCAATCATTCATTACTCTCCATGCAAAAAACCTGCTTCTCACTCCCATGTTCACACCCTCCTTATACAGCTTCCAGGGATGACCTCTATTGACCTCTCTCTCTCTCACCCATTCTCTCCTGCCATTTTATGAAAAATCTCTTCACTGTTAATCCTATAACATTTCCTTAATAACTTGTTCACCTCTATCATGTCATCCTTCTTCCTCCTATCGTTTAGCCTCTGCAAATTGCATCAGCTCAACCTATCTTCATATTATTTAGCATAACATAGATCAGAAACTGTTATTGTCAATTTCCTCTGGACTCTGTCCAATACTTCTTAAAAAACCAGGTGACCAAATTTGTGGACAGTAGTCCATATGTATATAATGGAATATATACACAATGGAATTAGAATCTCCTTATTTCTACAAGTCACTGCCCTCTGCATCATTCCCAGAATTCATTGCATTGTCATCACAATTTTGGCAATATATTCATTATATTCATTAAAGTTCAGATCTTATCCACCATCATTCCAAGATCTCTTATTTCCTCCACCTCCAACAATATATCCCCACTAAGAGTAAATTCTACATCCCATCTTTGTTTTCCAAATTTTATAACCCTACATTTAGCAACAGTGAACTGGCATCCCTGCTCCTGTGCCCATTCACTTAGTCTATTCAAATCTTCTTGTAAGGCTGCGACATCTGCTCTACTCCTCATAGTTCATCCCAACCTTGCATCATCTGCAAACAACATACTGTATATCCCCATTCACATCTTTCCCAATATCATGAACACCTGACACACAGATTGGACTATAATTTGATGCTTGAATTCCATTTCTTCCTTTATTAAGCAGTACATCTTGCATTCCTTCCACTCCTTTGGTATGTGACCAATTGTAAGATGTATATTAAACAAATGTCAAGGCAGATATCAACTCCCTGGTACATTCCTTCAAAATACTTTGTGATATATCATCAGGTCCTACAGCCTTATTAACATAAAGTTTGCTTAATTCCCCATATACCTCTTATTCACTCACAGTCAGTCTCACCTATTTATAGATGAAAGACCTTTATAAACTGTTCATTAAATATCTCAAGTATATCCTCCACAGCAGTTGTCCTTATACCATTTTCTATAATCATTGCCCTCTGAAGATATTAAGCAAGTAATACATTTCTCTGTATTACTTGCTTAATCTCGTCATTCATAAATTTTATATCTACCTGATTTAACCTTCTGACCTTTGGAATATACATTTAGACATTGCTTCTACTAGATAGTTCTTGAATATCACCCAAGGAGCATTGATCTTCTTTCTACCCAACCCCTCATTCCATGCTACCACTGCAAACTGTCTCCTAAGTCTCTCATAATCACCAGTCTTGTAGTTCAACATACGTCCTTTACAAGGTCCTAACATGGTTGGCAACCATCTACATAATCACTTCATGGTCACCCTCACCAACTGCAGGGAGAATTAGAATTGACACCTCATTTATAAAAAAAAAAAAAAACATCTTCTAATGAGATGATCAAATCCAAGAACCCTCAATCCTCATGCACCCTCTTATACTGCCTTAGGTTCTGTTGCCCTAAAAAACTCAAGGAAACTCATTTTCTTTACTTCCAGTTGCTATCTTGTCATCTCACTCTATATTGTCATAATTAAAATCACCCATAATGATCACCCTTTTCCCAGGGTGATCTTTACTTGACTAATTTGATTATACATTTCCTAGTCACTATCTCCACATTGCCAGGTCTATAGCAACATCCAATTCAATATTTCATTCTGTGCACCTCTATCTCACACGTACTGCATCAAAACCAATGCCACTATTTTCCTCTTGCACCACCTCTACCTTGTATGGGCATAACTCTTTTTCTATCATCAATAGCATTCCACTTTTTTTTACCCTTTCTACACCCTCTGTCCAAAAAGAAACCGAACTTTTCGAAAATAGAAGAAACTAGTGGCGCCACCTGTTGCATCTTTTTGTTGGCTAAAGCAGCAACCTCCATTAGTGTTGTTTCAGCTGTTTATGACATTTGTTTCATTAGAAGCTGAGTTATAGTGCCAAGAGTGACGGTGTGTTTTGATGAACGGTCGGAAAATGAGTTTCAAACAGCTGCGATTGACTTTTATTTTAAACTTGGTAAAAGTTTTACCGAACTGCATCAAATGTTTCAAAAAGCATATGGTGATGAATGCTTATTCCATACTCAAGTTTACAAGTGGTTTAAGCGATTTCACAGTGGTCGTGAGACGCTTGAGGACAACGAAAAGCCAGGCCTTCCAAAAACTGGACTGAGCGAAGTTAACATCCAAAAAGTGCATGATTTCATCAAAGAAAACCAGAAATCGTTCATGAGATTGATTGAAGATGAATTGGGGATTCCAAAATCAACTGTGCATGACATTTTGACTGAGAGTTTGGGTCTTTGTAAATTGAATTTGTGATTTGTTCCCCACAAGTTGACTGATGACCAAAAAATGTATCGAATTGAACACTGCAAGGACCTCGTTAAAACCTTGTAAGGACTCAAATTTCCTTGAAATGATCATTACTGGTGACAAAATGTGTTTTGAGTATGAGTGCCAGAGTGCTGAGTGGAGACCACCAGAAGAGAGGCATCTGAAAAAAAGTCGCTTGGAGAAGTCAAAAGTAAAGACAATGCTGATTTGTTTCTATGATTCCAAGGGCATTATCCACAAAGAATTTGTTCTGCCTGGCCAAACGGTCAATGGTGAGTTTTATCTTGAAGTTTTGAAGTGATTGATAACGAGAATTCATTGCGTATGGCATGAATATCGTGATGATCGGCCGCTCGTCAAAACACACTGTCACTCTTGGCACTATGACTCGGCTTCTGATGAAACAAATGTCATAAACAGTTGACACAACACTAACGAAGGTTGCCGCTTTAGACAACAAAAAGATACAACAGATGGCGCCACTAGTTCTATTTTTGAAAAGTTCGGTTTCTTTTTGGAGGGTGTATATTCAGGAAATACATCATACCCTTTCATCTATATTCTTGTCAGGGCATTATCCTCATCCAACCGTGTCTCACTTATTCCAACAATTTTTTGGTGAAATAATTCAATCAATGCAACTTTTTCTTTTCTCTTGTTTCTGATAGTTCTAGCATTTGTATACAAACATAACAGCTCATTCCTAGATCTATAACAAGTTTCACTAATACCACTTATTAGTTTTGACTTCATACTTTCCTTGAGCCATTTCTTTTTCTCCTTGCTTATTCCAGAACCTTCTTCAAATCTAACTGTTTTTTCCAGGTCATCCCTTTTCCTTTTTGTATACAAATGCATTCACATCTTCTGGGAGTATCAACCTTAATCATGCTGTGTTCTGCTTTCCATCTTGAGTCTCTCCATTTCTCTGTTTGTCTTGCACATTTGTTCTCTCATTTTCTGCACTCATGCTACCCACTTGAATCATTCATTCCTTACTCACCTGATCCTTCACATCACTTCTTACTTGCTCAGATTCTTTCTCTGCACTCCTTGCTTTCCTTTCCTGCAACAGTCTCTCCAAATGACCCACACCAAAACCATTTAAATGCAGTTAATCACTTTTATACAGTTCTGTTTTTCTTTCAAACTCCTTCCACACATTAACAAACTACACTCCATTCTCTTCACACATTTCTGCTACTGTATCATTCATAATTCTTGCTGTCTGGCTCATCACTGTCATACTTGAGCAACACATGGACTACCTTTCTTATCACACTATTATTTTTTTCAACAACCTCCTGATATCCAATCTTACATTCTCTTTGTTCCCCATCAAGTCATTTCTCCCTACTATCACTACCTCTCTGTTCACTCCTCGTATCCAACTCCTCAAACATTCTGTTTATTTTACCTCCCAGAAAACAAACCTTGTACATTTTCTCATTTACCACACCTCTAATAATTGAATCTGATACAATGCTACTTGCAGGTCTTTCATTACCTTTTTTGTACTGATACGATTTGTTTTTGTCTTCTTAACTCTTCCATACATATCTCCAGTTCTCTTCATTTCACTCCATGTCTATCTCATCTTCACCAACTCAGCTTTCAAATCTTGCATCCTTTTTTGCTATCATTCATTCTTGCTATTTTATCTCAGTCACACACAACTGTTAACCCTGCTCTCCACTTTACTGTTAATTGCACTCTGTTTTTCAAAGTCATTATCACCCGCTTTATGGCTAATCAAACTTTTTTCCTCACTGTCACTTCCACACACACTCTCTAAACATTCACACAATGTTCAAATGCTGCATCAGTTATGGTGCAATGTTCCCTACTGATATTTAAACTTATTGAAATAAGTTAAATAAACTAATTTAAGCAAGTCTCGTGATCCACATACCCTACTTGTTCTTTTCTCTTATTCAGTATCTCTATGTAAATATCTGCGACATCTTCTCATGCATGCATACTGCATTCATGGCACCATGTCATTTTTGAGAAATCCATGCCATTTACTTTGTCTTCCATGCGGACTACACAAAGCGTTGCCTTTGAAACACTGCCAAGTTGTATCAGTGTTTTAA
This sequence comes from Typopeltis vanoorti, assembly GCF_054136105.1. Classification (NCBI taxonomy): domain Eukaryota; kingdom Metazoa; phylum Arthropoda; class Arachnida; order Uropygi; family Thelyphonidae; genus Typopeltis; species Typopeltis vanoorti. The sequence goes on along the minus strand of NC_143549.1, from coordinate 170,623,983 downwards.
CAAAAACAATGAATTTTTGATATTATCTAAGAAATTTATCCAAACACTGCATTCTACACTCATATATCTTACAGTAATACTTAATCTACAATTTAGACAATATTGGCATGCAAATATAAAATTATCTTAACTTGCTACAGCCCACACGATGACCATTGTTTAGCTCATGCCAGCTAGTGTCAATCTCCAATTAAATAACCTACTCAGAGGTATTGCGCACTTTCTCATAAATGTGAGCTGATATCCCATCTAATTCCACAGCCATATTTACATTGAGAATTTGCAATATATGAGGTACCTCCACTTCATTACCTCTGTTCTCACATCAGTTCCTATCACTGCAGTAACCTTACTTGGATGATATAACCTTGGAAAAGTAATCACTCAGTAACTGAACTGCTTTGTTTGCATCTGTCACATCCTCAGCACTTATTAATGTTATCCTTCCATGATCATTGTTCCTCTTACTTGCTACATCAGAAAAGAACTCTTTGGGATTTCCTTTGGCATCTAATTTTTTCTATTGTTTGTGAGCTTGTTGGTCACTTTTCTCCTTTTATTCCCTGGATTAGATGGACATTGAAAGTTTTTTCACTTGGTTATACTATAAATTAAAGATGCCAAGAAATTATATTCTTGGTTTTCCTAAGTCCCTTCCATAATGCATAGCATTATACTTGTCCATAAGGATATCTGCCTTGCATTATGGGATACTAAGGCAATTGATGTGAAGTCATTAGCCTCTGTATGCAAGTAACCCATTTGTGAAGTTTCTTCACATGCATACTTTCTTTGCTTACACTTGGATAAAGGGTGAAATCAAGAATATAATTTCTTGGCATCTTAATTTATTTTATATCCTGCACGTGATTTTTGTAGTTCCATTCCATAATGATATTAATCCATCTAACTCCTACCTGAATAATGTTCCCAGCTTTGAGTATACAGTCTGATATTACTTCTTCCAGATATCCCTTGACTGTTTCTCATGCACTGCTAACCTCCTTCCCTTGTAGGATTTTATATCATGGTGCTGCCTCAAGCTTCCTCCTAAGCTTGTCATAATTAGCTGCCTTCTAGTTCCACATATACTCTTTCTTCACTGAAAATTCTGTATGGTTTGCAACCTCCCAAGTCACATGATCACTCTTCCCAATAAGTGGCAATGTGCCACTTATTGGGAAGAGTGATCATGTGAACCTTAGTTATGGATAGCGCTTGTGATCCTAGAATCAGATCCAGCATTCTCATACTACTGAGTCCTCACCATCACACGCTGTTTCAAGTAATTATCTCTCAGAAGGTGTATAAATTCCATTTCCTTCCTGCCATGCGATCTTTCCTCCTCCTCACCTATGTCTCCTAGAGCTGGCCACCTTATCCTCGAATTATAGTTATGAAATCCAAGGATACTTGGAAGGTCATGGGCACTTAAGTACCTGTTAGAACCACTGATGATGATGATAAATCTGTCTCTTTAATTGATGTCCCCCATAATATACTTGATCTGACCCCCCCCCCCCCCCCGTAATTACTTGATCTGCACTCATTATACTAATTTTTTGATGTGCATGTCATTGACATCATTCTTGGAATCTACTGGCCTATAGGCCACTAGGTTCCAGGGATGATGTCAAAATATACACTTTGTTGAAAACAAAATGTATATTTTGTCCTATTAGCCTCAATCTCACACCAGACTTCTTCAAAAAAACTGCCATCTGCCTGCCTGTTTCCTACTATTTTTGGGTGCAATTCATCTGTATCATCAGATACTAAACTCTTCACATTCTATCTCTATAACTTTTGGTGAAATTGCACTAACCAATATCAAAAACTCCTCTCTCTTGTTTCTGGTATGTCTAGCATCAGTATTTAGAAACTATAGCATAATCTCAGGCTCCCAACCACCTTTACAGCCTGCATGACATGATGGTAGAGAGAACAAGGAGTCACCAGTGGAAGTTGTATAAGGGTGTGGTTAGCAATGGTTAGGACTAGATTTTTTGCTTGAAAGGTGGTGACTGGGTGGAATGGGATGCCAGAGGTGATTGCAAGTACTTTATCAGTGAATGAGTTTAAGGACAATTATGATAGTTATTATATGAATAGTTATGTCATTATAGTTATTATGATAGTTATTATATGAATAGTATCATCATCATCATCAGTGGTTCTAATAGGTACTTAAGTGCCCACGACCTTCCAAGTATCCTTGGATTTCATAACTATAATTCAAGGATAAGGTGGTCAGCTCTAGGAAACATAGGTTAGGAGGAAGAAAGATCGCATGGCAGGAAGGAAATGGAATTTATGCACCTTCTGGGAGATAATTATTTGAAACAACATGTGATGGTGAGGACTCAGTAGTAGGAGAGTGCTGGATCTGATTTTAGGATCACAAGCACTATCGATAACTAAGGTGGCCACATTGCCTCTTATTGGGAAGAGTGATCATATGACCCTGGTCGTGTGTGATTGATGAGTCTTCTTACTCAATGAAGATATCTGTATAATAATGTTATTGATTATTAACTTCATTTTCATACTTGTTTTATTTTATATAGCAATTTATCAATAGATTTTATAATGTAAAGTTTTCATGATTATGTTCCATTTATGGTGTAGCCATCAAAACAAAAAAAAAAAAAAAGGAAATTGTTGTTAATTTATTGTTTATATTTATCTTTTTCTTTCAAAGGGTCATCCATTTTTACGAGTGCCTCATGATTGCAATGTAGAAGAGGTAGAATGTGCTCTGACGAGAGAGTGGCATATAAAAGATCCACGAATAGTATTGGTATTTATTTCAAATGTTGCTCCGCTTACTGGATGGGTGAACACTAGACAACTAGATAATTTTCGGAATGGATTAATTAAGGTACTATTTTTTTTATTAATTTGCATAATTTCTTATGCAAATTAATAAAAAAATTTTTATGGACTGCATCCCTCATAAAAACATTGTGTATTTTATTTCTTAAGATTGGTAAGAAACACCAGTTTGTTTACTGATTGATGCAGTGATGACAATTCTGCACATACAGTCATTTAAAAAAAGTGTTTTTTTTTTAAAAAAAACCATAGTAATGAGCATTATCTTGCAATGGACAAATGATGAACTGAAGTAGACAAAAAACATGTGAGTAGCAGGACAGAGAAGATAAATGTGAAGTGTGAGAGGAGAGAAAGCGTATGAAAAAAAAAGCATTGTCTCCCTTCACTTCTGTCTGGAAAACATAGTGAACATTTACAATTTGAGCATAAATCTGCATAAATGTATATGTGGTAGTAATTTATATTACTCTAAAAATGTCATGTACTATTTAGACAGACACCATTCTAACTGTTAATGTTGCTTGATACAACAGGATTTTTAGATAATGTGTTAATTGCTGTGTTTTAAGACACCAAAGGCAAATTTCAAAAATTTAAAACTTTCCCAATTATTAGTATTTTATCTCCATCATAGTTTACACTTAAACACAGCTTCATGATATACACTGTGTAGGCATTTTAAGGCACCTTTAAATGTGATGGTTTGCAATGCTTAGCTCTTCTGCTGTATCTTTAATTATCTGTGATCTTTGGTTTTGGCACAAGATGGTGGACATTGACTAAAGATAGAAAGAACTGGAAAGTTGAGGGGGGGGGGAGGAAGGCTTATATCCATGGATAATATTTTGTATTTGCATTCTCTTAACTGGTTATTACCATTTAAAGTGCCTTAATCGAGTACATTTCATTGTAATTGCTCATTTTGGTTGATTGCTCTGAAATTGTACTTGCAATGTCTCATAAGTATATGAACAGCTTAAGACTTTTGAGAATATCTAGTGTTTATTATTTATTATTTTTTTATATTAAGATTAATATTGAGTTTAATGATAAACAGTGTACAGTATTTACTCAAATATTTTCCCCCAAAAATTAAAGTTAAAAAATCATGCTGCTAGATATATGTGGGGATTTTTGGAAACTAAAGTTTATGAGGAAAAAAATTAAAAAATTAAATAGATGTTTATAATTTAATTATCAGTATTCATTATAATTTATAATTGCTCACATTATATATAAAATGAATGCATTTAAATTTTAATTAGCAACGTTATTTATGCTTCCAGCCACTCACCTTCATCAAGTAATATATTTCAATCTTTAGCGACAATGCTGTAATTAAATTCAAACAAACAGTTTCATTATTGCTTGTCCTTTTATCATATAGGAATCATAAGATCACCATGATTTAAAAAAACTGAAAATGGGTATGACTTGTAAAGAATCTACTATTCACTGTCACTACTACCAGTCTCGCATATGATTGGTGCAGTATTAACAAAAGAATGCATGACTCAACAACAAAGGCAAGCTAACAATTGTTGAACTGAAATGCTGATTCTCTTCAACCAAATTCCAAAATATCTGAAACTTCCATAATAACATTCACTATTTCTTAAAGTTTTAAACTTTTTTCATGTGCAAAGTATATGCAAAACTTTATAATTTCTTTTTTTGTAAAGTAAAATTAGGGGTGTGAGATATATGTGAGGGCAAGTTATATTATTATTGTTATTATTACTATTATTACAACCTCCATGGGGTCTACAGACTCATCGTGGTAGGTTCATTCAACTGACAACATATTTATCATGTAGAATCTTAAAGTCCTTAACACTCCTTGCATTAACAACACATTCTGGTAATGCATTCCATTCACTGACAATTCTCCGTGTAAAAAATTACTCCTTGCATCCTTCTTCACCATCACTTCCAGGAATGACCTCCGGTTCTTCCCCTCTCACCTTCTACTCTTTTTATAATCCTCTCTGGATTAATCTGATAAAATCCTGTCATTAAGTTAAACATCTCTATCATATCACCTCTCTTCCTCCTATCCACCAAACTCTGCAATCCACATCTCTTCAACCCCTCTCCATAATCAGCATTTCAAACTCCTGATATTGTCTTAGTCACTCGCCTCTGGATCCTCTCCAATGTCTTCACATCGCATTGAAAACCAGGTGACCAGATTTGAGCATAATAGTCCAAGTGTGGTCTGACTAGTGCCTTATACAGTGGCACAACTGCTTCCTTTTTCTTGCATGTTAGAGTACTTCTTATCATAGTAGCACTACGATGTGCAACCTTTGCAATCCTAGCAATATGCCCTCTAAACTTCAGTCTACTGTCAATCATCACTCCCAAATCTCTAATCTCATCCACTTCCTGTGGTACAGCACCATCAATATAGTACATAGCCTTATATTTCTGCACTCCAAAATGCAACACCTTGCACTTATTGATATTAAAACTACAACCCCACTCTTTTGTCCAAGTAAAAAGTCTATTTAAGTCTTCCTGAAGGGATTTAGCATCAGCAGTGCTACTTATAATTCTTCCCAACTTTGCATCATCAGCAAATAACTGCAAATGCCCAGTCAGTTCACATGATATATCATTTACAAATAAGTTAAACAGCTGGGACCCAAGAACAGAACTCTAGTGCACACCACTCCTCACTCTTCTTTTTTGAGACACTGCTCCATCATACACAATTTGCTGGTATTGTTCAGCGAGCCAAACTCTGATCCATCTAACCAATATACTGTTTATTCCCATCCTCTGCAGCTTGTACACCAACTTATGTGGTAATCTATCAGATGCTTTTGCAAAGTCTAAGAATATCACTGTATGTGGTTCTCCCTTATCTAACTCGCTCGTCACCTTATCATAAAATGCAAGTAAATTACTGAAACAGGACCTACCCTTTACAAATCCATGCTGACCTTCATAAAGAATGCCATGCCATCAACCCAATTTTGTATTCTATTCCTTATCAATCTCTCCAACTACAGTTATACAGACTGTAGACAGTGAAGACATGTCTTAGAACCATGCTTATGGAGTGGTACTATTTTGCCCTCTTTTGATTCCTTAGGAACTCTCCCCACTGCAAGACTTTCACTAAATAACCAGGTCAAGGGCATAACCAACTGCAGTGCACATTCCTTAACGTGGTGATATGTCATCCATTCCTACAACCTTATTCACATCTATCCCAACCAACATCTGATACACCTCTGTTTCTTTCACTTCCAATTCTCGTAATACTTGCCTGTCTTCTATATTGTACCGGATAACTTATACCAGTATTATATATGCTGATAAAGTGCCTGTTTATAATTCCACTATATCCTTTGCGACTGTTAGTCTGCTGCCACGACTATCCACCAATATTAGTCTGCCATAATTATTCTTCTTCTTGCTTGCCATGTAGCAGAAAAATTCCCTCAAGTTAACCTTGGCCTGCCCAGCCAATCTCCTCTCATACTGCACCTTTTCTTTCTTTCTTTGCCATACTCGTCACCTTTCTAGCCTGCACCTTATACTCTTCATGGATCTGATCACCACCAGCTGTCTTATACCCCCTCCATAACATTTTCTTTTCCAGCACAGCTTGCTTGATTTCACTGTTCATCCATTTTACTCCCACTGTATTTACTCGCTTAACCCTTGGTATGCAGTAATACATTGCTTTTGTCAAATACTGCCTTATGAGTTTCCATGCATTTTCAACATCTTTTTCTGCTCAGCTCATCTACCTGATGTACTGATGCTGACTGAGTACAGAGCTTCCTATAATCACCTGCTTTATACTTCCACATATATCAATTTTTGGCAGTGACCTTTTCTTGTTTCATCACTTCCCAAACAAGTACCTCATGATCACTCTCGCCAACTGGCGGCAGTGTCAACACCTCATTAACAACCACATCTTGTCAAGTTATCACCAAATCAAAACATTAAAGCCTCTAGTTGCTTCTATCACATGCTGTTTAAGATACTTATCTCTAGAAATTTTACAAACTCGCTCTCCTTGTTCCCATACACTATTTCCTCCTTCCAGTCTATATTCCTGTAATTAAAGTCTCTCATCAGGAATATCTTCTTTTTACATGCCCAGCTAATTTGCCTAAACATTTCATAATCAGTATTCTCTGCATTCCCTGGCCTATAACAGCATCCTATCAGATATACTTAACCTGTTTATTTCAACTTTGCGCCACACAGATTCAAAATCTGTGCATGCACTATAAACTTCCACACTTTGCAGACACAATTCCTCTCCAATCATTAACAGCATTCCCCTCCTCTTTTCACATCTCTATCCTTCTGGAAAATTATATATCCTTCTAATTCTATTTCTGACATCACATCCTCCTTAGACAACCAAGTTGCATTTATTCCAAATACTTTTGGGTATACCATCTCAATCAGTGCCACAAATTCAACTCTCTTGTTTTGAATACTTCTTGCATTTGTATATAAGCATAGCATAACAATCACTGTGTGTTTGAGGCCATCCTACCAGCACCAATATTCTCTATTCTAGCTGCTATACTACACCTCTCTCTCTTTGGTTTGATCACTCTGATTTTTCTGATCCTGATTGTGATTTCCATTCTTACCTGTCTCATCCTCACCTTTATGCATTCCAACACCTTGTGCTGCTGCAGCCACATCTTCAACCTCATATATATCTTCCTCCTGCTGTACAATCTGTTGATTTGTGCTATACTGTTCCACAGGTAGACTCTGATCATGCTACATTAACTTCTTGAATTGGTTTGTACCATTTGAACCTTCACTTCAAATTCACTCCACAGATTTATAAATTGAACCCCCTTTGCCTCATGCAACTCTGCCATCTTACTATTCATTATCTCTGTTCTCCTTCCCAGTTCACTGTTATCATATCTGCGCAACACGCCTATGACTTTCCCAACGCAATAACTTCCTCAAGTTTCTATCAACATTCTTCTTCTCCCCAACTGAGTCATTTGTGCCCACAACTACCACAACTAATTTGGATGCCCGATATTTACTTTTCTGCAACACATCAGTTATTTGCTTTATTTTTCCACCAGGAAAACATGCTTTGTGCACTTTATTAGTAATCATACCTTTAATGATCGAGTCCCCATACACTGATATATGACTATCCTTTGATTTTTCTTTATAACATTAACTTCCTCCTTCTCCTTATCATCAACCAATTTCTCCTTTAGCTGTTTAATATCCTCTTCTAGATGTTTCATTTCACTTTTCATTTTCATTAACTCCTGCCGAAGCTCTTCTACTTTGGTCCCAATGTCTGCTCCCATTTCTAATCACTCTAATCTATCCAGACACTTTTCACATATGTTAATGCTTTCCATCTTCTTATTTATCCAAACAGTCCACAGATCGTTCACATTTTTTTTTGGTGCATACAAATAGCAGTTTTCTCAATGCATCCACTGCGAAAAATCCAAGGCAAAGCCAGACTTTTGTACAGAAGCCTTCCGTGCCACTGACATGCGTTTCTTTATGGACGGCATCTTTAGAAGCTGAAGTAGTACAACAAACAAGTAGCAAAACACAATATAAACAACAACAAAAAATTTCATCAACACCACTGAAGGACACTTGTATCCAAACTGAAAAGAATGCAGCACAATTAGCGACAAAAAGCCACACTATGTTAAGGTAAGCTTTTCTAACTCATTCATTAACTTGGGCAAAAAATAATTACTTTGACTTTGTTCACAATGGAAGATATAGTCACAAGGAGAGAAAATAAAGGATATTATATTTTCAGTGTGAACAGGAGTATTGCTGGTATGGCAGAATACTCATAAAAGTGGAAATTTAGCAGGAAGGCAGTAGTAGGGTCATCACAGAAAGGGCATTAAGACAAAATATGACACCAGTTACTCTTTTGTAGGCTTGGTAAAACCTGTAATAGAGAAAACATAGGTAAAATTATTATAACCAGACCTCCATGGAGTCAAAGGGCTCACTGTGAAAGGCCCCTCACCATGCTATCCATTCTTAACACTGTACAATCTACTATTGTACAGTGTTAAGAGTGGATAGCATGGTAACATGAATTAACACACAAAAAATACTACTAGCTGTGTAGTATTTTTTGTGTGTTAATTGCATTTGTCTGGCTGATCAGACAAATTTTCTGGCTGATTTGCTTACTTTCCAGGATGAAAAGCTTGCATTTTTCAGGAAGGAAAATCCCTGTGATACAAGATTGGCTAATTCATTATGAATTGAAAAAAACCATATATAAAGATTCCTCTTATCATGAGGAGAATTAAAAATAAAAAGCATAGTAAAGAATAATTGAGGTGAGATTAACCAAACAGGCCATAAGAAATCCCAGAGGGTTCTTTTGTTGCATGGTAAGTTAAAGTAAGAACGATTATCTAACAATAAAATAATGAATAAAGAGAGTAGGAAAGTGATAGGAATAGAAGAAATAATTGATTAACCAAGTTAACCAAGCTCATTTATCAACCAGATGGAAATGTGATGATAAAATAGAGATAATAAACTGGAGGTTCAATTTGCAAACTATGTGAATACAACAGTAAGATTAGGTGAATATCTGAATGTGTATTACAGACAAGCACAAGTAATATATTATAGGCTAGCTAGTATCTATAGTGGTTAAGATATTGGACAAGTTATTAAGGCTTGAATTCAGGAATTAGGTTTTGTGTAAAGAAGGCTTTTCTTTGCAGTTCATTCAATTTCTGTAACAAGTTTGTTGGATAAGGAAAATAGGCTACTATCAATCTTGTTGGACTTTGTAAAGGCATTTGACATTTACTACACAGAATGTCATCATGTAAATTGAATCTGGTGACTATCAGACAGCATTATATGGTGAAGCACCGTTTGGGAGAATGTGACAGTAGTGGGTTGCTGTTGAAGCTGTTGCATTAATTTGTTGCAGATGATGCTCAGCAGGGAAGAACAATAATAAATAAACAATCTAGAGGTTTTGCAGGAAAATTTGAATTGACTGACATTGAGCATAGATATTGGTTGCCATTTCAGCATTGCAAAGTGCAATTATTATTATTATTATTCAGGCCTCCATGGAGTGAAAAGATTCATCGCAGGAGGTCCTTCCTGGGAGACACAAAGTCTATCAAGACTCATCATGGGAGAGTCCCTCTTAGGAAACACAAAGTCTATCATACCACTCCTTAAAGTGATTGACTGTTCTCGCTCTCACCACTCTATCAGGCAATGCATTCCATAGTTCAACCACCCTCCATGCAAAGAAACCACTCCTCATCCTCTTGCTCACAGTTTCCTTTCGTAACTTCCAGGGATGGCCCTTTTTTATTACTCCTTCACGCTGTTCAACCAAGTGAAAGAACTCCCCAGTGTCAATCCTGCAACCACCTCTCAACAGTTTAAAAGTCTCAATCATATCACCTCTCCTTCTATCCACTAAATTCTGCAGCCCACATTCCCTCAGGCCAATCTCATAACTAACATTGTACAGTGCTGAAACCATCTTTGTTATCTGCCTTTGTACCCTTTCCACAATTAATTTATCCCCTTCAAATCCTGGGACCAAATCTGTGAACAATAATCTAAGTGTGGTCTGATCGGTCTTATACAACGGAATGATAACTCTTTTATCTCTGCTGGTCAGCGTCCTTCTCATTATTGCTCCATCACAAGCCTTCTTCTGTACTCTTCTCCATCAACCATCCTCTTATTCACCTCACCAACCCTATATCAATCCCCATGTGCTGCAGTTTTTTTATTAGAATTCTGTGTGGTATCCTGTCAAAGGCTTTTGCAAATTCTAACAGTATTGCTGTAAACCTATTACCTTTAGACCAGATATACCAAGGTCTTATAAAAAAAAAAAAAGCAACTTCTTTACCCCTACTCACTGGAATGTTCTTCAACATCATACTTATTAGTTTTGCTGTTTTTCTTGACTTAACAGCAAGTCTCTGAACTTCAAATCTCAGCCCGCCATTATTCTCAAATACCTAGATTCCAATTTCTGCAGTTATTGATGTGTAGTTAGAGAGAGAGTGTAGTTATTAATGTAATACTCTCTCTGACTATGCAGTCCAGCATATATATCCCACTATTTGTTCAGTGCCAAAGAAGACAAAGTCGGTTCCATCAGCAGGAAAGGTCATGGCATTGGTATTTTGGGATGTTTATTAATTATCTTGAAAAGGGCAAAACAATATCTAGGGAATATTATTCCGATCTTTTAACCAGACTAGACGAAAAAATTTCGTTGCAAAGTAGAGATTCTCTTTCAACCCCATTTCTGAATGTGAGCCCTAATCAACTTTTCCAAACTCTTCACCACCATTCCTGAGATACTGATTGGTCGATAGTTGGATATATATGCTGGACTGCATAGTCAGAGAGAGTATTACATCAATAACTATACTGCAGAAACTTAGTACAATCATATTTGGTCTATTGTCCTCAGATTTTGACTGTCTCTATTTTGTAGGAAGTTGGTAGAGAAGATTTGTTGGTAGATATAACCAGCATGGTAAGGTTTATAGAATGGTCAATTTTCTACCTATCAAAAATTGATAGGTAGAAAAGTGAGGATATGATATAAACAAGTTATTACAGTTATTTTTGATTACCTGGCAGGAAGTGTGAGAATGGTCATTCTTTCTTGGAAATTAAGTGTGGTTAACAAGGATGTCAGGACTGAATGTTTTTTTGTTTAGAGAGTGGTGAACAAGTGGAATGGATTGCCAGAGAGAGAGAGAGAGAGATAAGTTCATTATCAATGCAAGTGTTTAAGAAGAGGAATGACAGAAATTGTGTGAGTGAGTATGTGTCCCTGCAGTGAATCCTAGAACTTCATAGATATGCCCAATTAATAATAATTCATATTTGGTATGCAGATGTCTGCTGGTCCTTATAAACCTATAAACTGTTTTATAATATGTAATAGTGGAATAGTTTGCTATAGTGAATTTCTTTTTGTATTGAATTGTATCTGTTGGACTTTGGTGATTGTTTTTAAGTATTTTGTCATTGTGGTGTTTACTATAGTCATTTCCCTTCAACATTTAGGCTCTTTTACAGCTAGTATCTTAACTTCATAGAAACCTGATTATTGTTATAATATGAAAGTTAATCTTATCTGTAAAGTCAGCATGACTGCTGATTTTACAGATAGGAAAAACAGCATAAATATAGGCACAATGCTGAAGAACATTCTGATGAGTAAGGGAAAAAAAGACGTTGTTCCTCTTTATGATGCCTTGATACAACCATATCTGGTCTACTGTCCTCAGAAGATTTTGATTGCCTATGTTTTGGAGGGAGATCTTAGAGAGGATTTGTTGGTAGATATAACCAGCATGGTAAGATCTATAGAATGCTCTTTGAGATTAAAGATTTGTGTGTTTGAAAATTGATAGGTAGAAAAGTGAGGTGTGTATTCTTGGATTGGTGTGTTTGTCTTGGGAGATGAAACACCAGATTTTCTAGGAGGAGGAAATGCTGTTGCCTTTGCATAAGCTAATCTAACACACCTTCAGTTGAAAATCCTTTATAAGGGTTCTTTTGCATCCTAAAGAACAATGCTGAACAGTGAGATTGAAACTCATGTCTTTCCAGGGGGGGGGGGATTGTCTTTACCAACTGAGCTGTGGAGGAGGCTGTTTTATATTATACACTAGACCTATACTTTAATATCCCCTTACTTTTACAACTGGTAATTTTTTTTTTTTTATTATGACTGAAATAGGCCAAGAAATGAGGCAATCAAGATATGTGTACTTCACTGGCATGTTGTTGTGTGACTGTGACCACAACATACAACAGAAAATAAAACATTTTAACTAGTATGAATGATTTCTAATATCTGAATCAGTATTGTTTATTTATTTATTTTTTTATCAATAACTAAGTTTTATGTCCATCACTGCCTGGATCACATCACAGGTGTGCAGAGGGAATTAGTCTACAGCTTATAGAAGTGAACTGTTATGGCTTACATCACTCTTCATTTATTATCAGTTTAATTTAAAATTATTTATAATATAGTACACATGTATGTCCTTAGAAATATCCAGAAAGAGAAAAAAAAAAGTAAATTTGAGAGCACAATACCCTTAAAGCAATGAGTTGTGATCGTCGAGATTGTGGTGAAAAGATAAGAAAATTTGAAATTGTGTGTGCCATTAGTGATTATTAGTTTTTTTAAATATTGTTGTATGATAGATGCAATTTGTAGGCAGCGATCAGTGTAGTTATAATTCTGTATTTGTTAAATTACTTTGTGTTTCCTGTGTTTAGTTTTGAGCGTGAGTAAGATAGCAGTGAAACATAAGATAGCACCAAAGACGAATGCAAGTAGCATTAATTTTTTGAAAATGGTGAGATGTCGTGAATGCAGTATGTATGCATGTTTGGGGAGAGAGTAAAGATATTTATGTGGAGAGGAAAAATAGGAGAGGTGAAAGAGTTTGGGTGTGTAAGAAGTACAGTATACTTATGAATTAAAAGATATCATTGAATGTAACTATGGGAGTAAGCAGAGTTGATGGTATAGCTGAGTGCTTGAGTGGTAAGGGTAAGACAGCAGGCAAAAGTGGTGATGAGTTAGCGATGTTGATTGGTAAGACAGCATGCATAGATGGCTGGGAGTTAGCAACAAGACAGTGGACGTACAAGTTACTGAAAATGTGATTTGCATAAATGGCACTGAAAAACTAATTGAAGATATGAAAGTGGAATTAGTAAAGATGAAGCAAGAAGGTAAACATATGAGGAATGAGCTGAGAGAATTACAGATTTGCATGAGAATTTGAGGAAGAATGGGAAGAAAGATTTGAAAGAAATATCTAATGATTTGAGATTGGCAGTGTATGAAGATTTGATGATAAGAGGTGTGGTGAGTGAAAAGGTGCACAAGGTATGTTTTCCAGGAGGTAAAATAAGCAGAGTGGTTGAAACATTGGATAAGAGGAGTACTTGAGCAAAAGAGTTGGTAATAGTAGTTGGCATGAATGATTTCACTGGCAACAAGAATAATATAAGGAGAGATGTCATAAGGCTGTTAAGGAGAGTGAAAGATAACAGTGTGATAGGTAAGGTAGTCAGAGTGTTGCCCAGGGAATGATAATGATGAGTTGAGAAGGTGAGCAAAGATTATGAATTGTATGTTAGCAGAGTTGTATAAGGGAAAAGGAGTTCATTTTGTGAATGTGGGATGCTTGAGGGGCAGATAGAGCTGTATAAAAGAGATGGGCTACATTTGAATGGATTTTGTGTGAGTCAATTGAGAAACTGTTGCTGCAAGAGAGAGAGAATGACTGAAGTGAATGTAAGACCCATTGAAGCAAGAGGTGTTTAAGAAGAGCAGGAAAGTAAGGTAGGCAAGTTTGTGAATGGAGAGGTCAGTAGCATGAGTGAAAAGAATGAGAGAAGGAACACAGAGTGGACAGGGAAATAGGGGTAGTCAGGGTGGATGAGGGAGGGGAATACTGCATGAAAAGTGTAGATGATGGTTTCAGGAGTAGATGTGAGTGTGCAAGAAAGGATTAAGACAGTCAGGGATGTGGGGGATGACATTTTGGTCTGAAAAGGGGTGTAATATCAGTGATGATAGACAGGAATGGACAGGGGAAAGTGTAGAGGAATCATGTCCAAGAAGTGTGGTTAGTGGGACTTGTTATAGAACAGAAATAAGCCTCTGTGTATGTTTACAAATGCTGGAAGTATTAGAAACAAGGGGAATGAAACTGTAGTGTCGATAGAGTTCATTTACCCAAAAATTGTTAGCATAAGTGAAACATGGTTGAACAATGATGACATTCTGACAAGAATAAAGATGGAGGAATATTTTGCAAAGACAGACAAAGCAAAAAGACAGGAGGAGTATTACTGATGATGGCAAAGGAGTTGTTCCATAGGGTGGAGATTCAAGGAGCAAATACTGACAGTGGTTTTGAAGCAGTATGGTGTGGAGTAGAGGTGGACAGGATGAAATGTTTAGTAGGGTGTTGCTATAGACCTGGTAATGTGGAAGGCAATGAGAAGGAAATATTTAGACAAATCGGTTTGCTAATAAGTAAAGGTGATCGTTATGAACAATTTCAATTATGGAGTTATAGACTGGAATGAAGAGACATCATCAGGAATCAAAGAGAATGAATTTCTTGAGTTTTGAATGAATAACTACCTTAAGCAGTACGCAACAGAAGCCACACCTGGATCAAGGGTCTTGGATTTGATTCTCATCAGAACATCTTGTTGTAAATGAAGTGTCACATCTTCCTCCAGTTGGTTAAATGGACCATGAAGTGATCACTTGGGTGGTGGCCATCCATATCAGGACTTTTGTGAGAAAGAGTTGTGTGAAACTATAAGGCAGGTGATTATCACAAGCTCAGGAGGCAGCTTGCAGTGATATGATGGAATCAGGAATTGCATGGGAAGGAAATCAGTGTTGCTTGGTCTCTACTCGGGAATTATTTGACAGAGGCAGTGACTGATTATATTCCAAAAGTCAGGAGATTAAATCAGGTAGATGTAAAATGGATGAATGAAGAGTTGAAGCATGCATTCTGGAAGAAATAGGCATTATGGAGGTGGCCCAAGATGAGCGGACATAATCAGTTACATAAGGAGTACAAAGAGCAAGCAAGGAAAGTGACTCACTTAATAAGGATAGAAAAAGTGCGGTATGAGCAGCAGTTAGCAAATGACACTAAAAGAAATTCTCGGGAATTTTTTCCATATGTGGCCAGTAGAAGGAAGAATGGTTATGGGAAGATGATGTTGGTCAGTGATAATGGGAGAATGATAAACAGTGAGGAGGATATGAGCAGTTCATTCAAGTATTCCATCCTTGTGATTTAACCTAATGCAGAACTTGAGTGCAGTAGGAATGGGGAAGGAACCACTTCATGTTGGAGGTTTAATTGAATATTTACAGCACTAGGAAAGGATTAAAAACTTTAATGCTTCCAATATTTCATCTCAGTCACTAGACATCTTCAGGGATTACAAATAACTCTTGTAAAACACACACAAAGAACAACACAATACTAAATGTTGCGATAGACCTGGTAATGTGGAAGGCAATGAGAAGGAAATATTTAGACAAATCGGTTTGCTAATAAGTAAAGGTGATCGTTACTGAGTACTCTGGATGTCAGTAAAGCTGTGGGACTGGATGGTATTTCGCCACGAGTTTTGAGAGAATGTGCTAGGGAATTGACAGTACCTTTAACTTGGCTTTTCAATGAAAGTCTGGCTTTGGCAAAGGTGCCCAGGGAATGGAAGGAAGGTAAGATAGTGCCATTGCATAAGGGTGGTAACAGACTGGAAGTGTCTAATTATAGGCCAGTCTGTGTGTCATCAGTAGTTGTTAAGATCTTGGAGAAAGTAGTGAGGGAATGGATACTTGAGAGAAGGGAGACAATGTCAGGTAACACTGAGCCCAGTGGAGTCTAGAAGGGATAATGCTGGGTATAGAAACAATGGCATTTATATGCTGTATACTAATGCCAGGAGTATCCGGAATAAGGGAGAGGAATTGGTGGCGCAGATAGCATCAGCCTGGCCAAAAATTATTGCGATCACTGAGACGTGGTTGACAGAAGGGGATATAAAAACAAGAATAGAAGTCGCTGGGTATAGCATTTTTCGTCAGGATAGGAGGGGAAAGCGTGGTGGTGGGGTGCTGCTTATGATAAGTGATGACCTATGTCCTCTAAGAGTGGAGAATTTGGAATGAAGTGAGACAAATGATTTTGAGAGCATATGATGTGAGGTAGAGGTAGGCAAGACAGGATATTTAGTGGGGTGTTGCTACAGACCCAGGAGCACAGAGGATGGGGACCAGGAGATGTTTAGACAGCTAAGTTTGGCAAGTGCAAGAAGAATGATTGTTATGGGAGATTTTAACTTCAGTAGTATAAATTGGAGAGAGGAAGATGCATGTAACAATAGGGGAATGGAATTTCTAGAATTCTTGAGGGACAAATGTCTTAGGCAACATGTAACAGAGGGAACAAGAGGTTCAAAAATTTTGGATTTGGTTATAGCATCAGAAGAGTTGATAATAACTGAGTTGACGTCTCTCCCACCAGTTGGAGAGAGTGACCATATGGTGTTGACTTGGAAAATGAATAGACATGCAGGAGTATCAGAGATGGGAACTTATGTGGAATTATAAGGCAGGTGATTATAATAGTCTTAGACGTCAACTTCGGGAAGTTTCATGGAGGGAGGAATTGGAAGGCCAGGATATCATCAGTGCATGGGAAATTGTGAAAGAATATTTGTTATCAGCAATGGTAAGTTGTATACCACGAGTGAAGAAGAGGGCGCAATTTGGAGTAAAGTGGATGACAAACAATATTAAACAGGAATTGCATGCGAAAAAGAGGCTATGGAAGAGATATAAGGAGACAGGTGAAGAGATGCATGAGGAATATAAGACACAGGCCAGAAGAGTGACTCGTGTGGTAAGGAAAGCGAAACTGGAATATGAGAGGAGATTGCCCCTAAGATCCAAAGAAAATCCTAGGGAATTTTTTAGCTATGTGGCCAGTAGGAGGAGAAATGACTGTGGAAGAATAATATTGTGGAATAAAAATGGAAATAGAGTGACTGATGCAGAGGACATAGTGGAATTGTTCAATGAACACTTTATTGGAGTATTTCATCCTAGAGGAGTCAGTTTTAATGCTAGAGGGATAGGGCTAGTTCGAGGTTTAGAGGTACAGGAGTAGAGTGTGTTTCAGATACTGAGTACTCTGGATGTCAGTAAAGCTGTGGGACTGGATGGTATTTCGCCACGAGTTTTGAGAGAATGTGCTAGGGAATTGACAGTACCTTTAACTTGGCTTTTCAATGAAAGTCTGGCGTTGGCAAAGGTGCCCAGGGAATGGAAGGAAGGTAAGATAGTGCCATTGCATAAGGGTGGTAACAGACTGGAAGTGTCTAATTATAGGCCAGTCTGTGTGTCATCAGTAGTTGTTAAGATCTTGGAGAAAGTAGTGAGGGACCGTGTACAGCATTGGGCAGATGAGGGTAATGTTATCTGTGAGAATCAACATGGATTTGTGAATGGAGGCTCTTGTTTTAGCAATATGCTAGCCTTTTATAATAAAGTTACAAGAGCATTAGATGAGGGAAAGGCATATACTGCAATTTTCTTAGACTTGGCGAAGGCATTTGACAGGGTGCCACATGATAAGCTGATATTTAAGTTGCAGCACATGGGTCTGGATGTCAGATTGGTCAACTGGATTCAGGATTGGCTGTCTGATAGGTATCAGAGAGTTGTGTATGGTGGAGCAGTTTCCAGGAGGCAGAGGGTTACAAGTGGGGTCACACAGGGCTCAGTACTAGGACCTATATTGTTTAACCTTTATATCAATGACATAGCCAGTGGATTGCAGGGGGATATTCAGTTGTTTGCAGATGATGCGAAGCTGGGAAGGATTATTAGTAATAGTGCAGATGTGGTAGCCCTGCAAGAGGATTTAAATAAGCTAGATAGATGGGCAAATGAATGGGGGTGTCAGTTTAATGCAGCAAAATGTAAGGTCTTGAGGTTTGGGAAACATCGATGGGATGCTGCATACTCAATGGGAGGAGTTATACTGGAGGAAGTAGGGGAGACAAGAGATCTGCGGTTGATGATTGATAGAAACCTGATGTTTAGGGGACATATTGCAAAGGTGGTGAAGGTAACACAGAGGATTGCTGCTATTATGAGAAGGACGCTGACCTGCAGAGATAAGAGGGTTATCATTCCGTTGTATAAGTCTCTGATCAGACCACACTTGGACTATTGTTCTCAGATTTGGTCCCCAGGATTTGAAGGGGATAAATTAACTGTGGAAAGGATACAAAGACGGATGACAAAGATGGTTTCAGGACTGTACAAGGATAGTTATGAGGATCGGCTGAGAGAATGTGGACCGCAGAGTTTGGTGGATAGAAGAAGGAGAGGTGATATGATTGAGACTTTTAAACTGTTGAGAGGTGGTTACAGGGTTGACACTGGGGAGTTCTTTCGCTTGGTTGATCAGCGGGAAGGAGTGATGACAAGAGGCCATCCCTGGAAGTTACGAAAGGAAACTGTGAGCAAGAGGGTAAGGAGTGGTTTCTTTGTGTGGAGGGTGGTTGAGCCGTGGAATGCATTGCCTGATGGAGTGGTGGGAGCGAGAACGGTCAGTGAGTTTAAAGAGTGGTATGATAAACTTTGTGTTTCTCAGGGGGGACCTCCCCTCGATGAGTCTTGACAGACTTTATGTCTTAGGAAGGACCTCCCTCGATGAGTCTTTTGACTCCTTGGAGGCCTGAATAATAATAATAATAATAATAATAAATGAAACACGTGCGTGATAAAGTCCTATCTAGGTGGTGAGCCCTCTATGGGCATTTGTAGGTGGCCTATGATGTAAAGTGGGACCTGTGACACTTAATGTTTTCCAAATTTTGGGAAGTTTATGCATATGTATTTAATTAAATTCAATCAATTTCTGAGTGTCGCTGCAGATTCTAAAAACAACTTTTCCTTTTTAAATTTGCTGTGGTGGAACATGGTGGTTTTCTTCCAGGAGATCCTGTGGGTCTGTATGTGGATCCAATACATGGTCTCCAAGGCCAGATTGACCATACTCATGATTGAAGATGTACTATTTGTGTTCTAATCCAGGCACTGAGAGAGGTGGGAGCCAATCTTTGGTAGAACACATAAGGATAGCAAATTTCCAATGGGAATTAAAAGCTGTGTAGAGATGTACTTTTATAAAGAGCTGGCTAGTTTTTCTGATGTTCCACGGATGTAGGGGATGGTGATGGCATTTTTGAAATCCTTCTGAAGCGATGACCAAGGAATGGGGGAGGTACTGATTATTTTTCTAATTCTGTAATCATTGTAGCCATTGGAAAGGAAGTGTTGTATATGTGGTTGAGTTTGGTTGAAAGAGAGGTTCCATGGGAACAAAGATTATGGGCTTTATTGGTTAGTTTTAATAATGCCATACTGTTGAGAGAGTGGTGATGGTGGGAAAGTTTGTAAATGTATCTGCCTGTGTGAATGGGTTTTCTATATACAGTGAAGGAATAGTTACCATTCCTTCACTGTATATAGAAAAGTAACCAGAAAAATAACCAGAATTGATGTCAAAGGAAAAGACATCTAAGAAATCAGAAGGGAAAAATTATTTTTAAGAGTTTTAAGGTGTCATTTAACGGAATATTGCTATATCATCTTGCAGCTCTCTCTCTCTCTCTCTTTGGTCTATATTTATCCACCTCTTTTGGTAGCTGATATCTTTCATCTTAAATAGATGTTCTTTCCATTTTTCTCTATATTCCTTGATCTTTTCATTTATGTCATAAATATCTACTTCTTTTCTGATGTCGTCATTTCTTATATGGTCCAATGTTGTGCATCCTTTAATTGCTCTTAAAACTCTTCTCTGCAGCTTGTATTTTACTTTCATCTTTCTTTTTAACAGACAATGTTTCTGAACCATATAGTAGAGTGGAAGTGGCCATTACTTTATACAATTTTAGTTGAGTTTCTTGTCTTATCTTATATTCAGTGTTCTTTTAATTGTTACTGTGTAACAATACAGATCTTCTGAAGTTTCTTTATTTTTTCATCTATATCTTTATCTTTTAGATATGTTATTATGCAGCCTGAAAAGTTAAACTATGTCATCTGTTCTATTATTTTATTTTCTATAACTATTTTTGATCTAATATGATCTCGACCTTTGAATGCCATGACTTTGGTTTTCTTTTATGAAATTTTTAAATTGTATTGTTGGCTTATTTTGTTCAATTCACAAACTGATTTTTGAAGGTCATCTTCATTGTTTTGCAATATAATCTGATCATTTGCATACAACATTGTATTGATAACAGTTTTTCTGGTTAACTGGATACCTTGTTTTATTGTTGTTTTCCATATTTTAATAATCTAATCTATCTATCTACACACACACACACACACACACACACACTCACTCTCTCTCTCTCTCTCTCACTCACTCACACACAGTTAGGTCTCTTTTCGTGTGGTAGATAGGTCTTTTTTGTGCGGTTTTCTGTGGAACTTAACTTATATTGAAAACTTAGGAATGCATTCCATAATTTTGTAAAACCGCATAAAACTGAAGCAATGAATTAAAATAAACCTAAAATTGCATAAAAAAGTTTATAAAAATTCAGGAAAATAAGAATGCCTAAGTTTGTTTTAAAGCTTTATTCATTTAATTTTAATGAAAAGTAACAATTTTTTTTTTTTACATTTTTTCATCAGAATTATTGTCGCTATTAGACAATATTCGGCAATGTTTGCAAACTGGTGCAAAATCACTTTCATCACCAGAAGAGATAGTCAGTGCATCAGATCTGTATGGTAAAGGCAATGGTTCTTCATAAACAGAATTAGCTTCACCCTCGATCTGTGCTGATTTTTTAATTCTGATAATGTAATCAGTGATTAAACTTTGCGATGATGATTTTACTAATTTTTTATACAGCTTGCGATATCCAGACATACAGTTCTTCAGCTCACATTGGAATTTAAAGGCTCGTTCAGAATTTGTATCATTAACAAGAAAATGATTTTCCAATTTATTGCACAGTTCAAGACCTTCTTCCGCTTCACCATCGTTTTCTGGATCTTCGACGATATCTAAAGTTAATCGATATCAAATAATATCATCATCACTTAAGTCATTATACATAAGCAATTCATCTACATCATTTTGGCTAAATGTATTAAAATCTTCTCTACCAATTTCATGTGCCAAAGTAATGATTTCTGCTGATAATGTAGATGTATGAATGGTTGCACTGTTTGCAACATATCCAGGCCAAGCTGCTTTCCAGCAGGCATTTAAAGTGTGTGGTCTTATTTCAGCGATAGGATGCAACATGATTTAAGCAGTCCAAAATAGAAACATTTTTCCAAACGTCAGTTACTGTTAATGATTCACTTTCTAGTTTATCCAATATAAATTGAAAGTGTGCTTAACGTAATATTTTTTAAAAGTAGCAATTATGTCTTGATCTAATGGCTGAATAATGCTTGTTGTATTAGGTGAAAAAAAACACTACCTGCACATTTGGATGTTCTAAATGCAGATGACTTGTTGCATTGTCAACAATTAATAAAACTTTAAAATCGAGAGCTTTTTGCTTCATATATGTTTCCATTTCTGGTACAAAGCAATTATAGAACCATTCAGCAAATACAGCAGTTGTTACCCAGGCCTTTGTATTAGCCATCGTGGAGATCGATTTACTAGGAAGGGTTTCAACATTCGGTCCCCTGATGCATTACAAAGTAACAACTTATTAATCTTTGCTTGCTTTAAACCCACATGCTTTTTTTTCTCAGACTTCGCGATGTAAGTTCGAATAGGCATTTTCTTCCAAAACAATCCTGTTTCATCAGTGTTAAACACTTGATTGGGACAATATCCACTATCTTCAATAATTTTGGCTAACTTCTCATGAAAATGTTTGGCTGCTGCTTCATCTGCTGCTGCAACCTCACATGTAATCTTCACATTATGAAGTTGAAGTGCATTCCTTTTTAAAAACCCGGTTAGCCATCCTTTGCTAGCCAAAATTTCTATATCAGCCTGGGAAGCAGAAGTAGATTGCTCAGTTGTTTCATCTGTTCATAAAACCGAAGAACTTTTTGTTAAATTAAATAACCACTTATAGGAATTCTTCTTTGAGTTAATTCTTCAATTCAAATTACGAGCGCTCGTTCCGTTTTTTCTAATAAAGCATCTCTTGAGTACGATGGTAATTCGGCATTTAGTTTTGTGCCAGAAATCACAGATTTTCTTATTGCAACTTCATTCTTTTTAATTGCTCTTATAGTAGATTTGCCTAAATTGAAATGTTTACCAATTGCCGTAGATTCCTCTCCTTTTGCTAAGAGTTCTAAAATTGCAATTTTCATTTCCAAATAAATTGCTTTACTTTGGTGCTATTTTTCTCCATTGGGTCAAATTAAATCTTTAAAATAAAAATTAACAAAATTTAGACTTACGATAATG
Organism: Typopeltis vanoorti; assembly: GCF_054136105.1. Classification (NCBI taxonomy): domain Eukaryota; kingdom Metazoa; phylum Arthropoda; class Arachnida; order Uropygi; family Thelyphonidae; genus Typopeltis; species Typopeltis vanoorti. The sequence goes on along the minus strand of NC_143549.1, from coordinate 170,601,070 downwards.
AGAAGACAAACACTTACATGCAAAATTAAACTTCACAGACACTCACTGCTTACACATTACTCATGTTACGCCAGAGTGTGCTGCAACATGCTGTTCATTATGTACAATGGTACATAAATTTTGAAGTTATGCACCTCATAAAAAAGATGCACATAAAGAGAGACCTGACTGTGTGTGTGTATGTGTGTGTATTTTTTTTCTTGTTTCTTCATTATATGCTATAGTTTTTCTGTGTGTATTTTATTTTTATCAGAAGTTTTCTTGTAATCTATAAAGGCTATCATCATCATCATCAAATTCCTGCTATGTACCCTCAAGGGGTGTACAGGATATGATAGTACTACATGAAAAAAATTACATCATTATCAATTTCTTATCTACAATTTTCCTCCAAATCAGTCTGTTACTTGTCAAGACTCCAACATTATCAGATCTTATATTTCTATCATCTAAGGCACTTTGTACCGTATCAATCCACCTATATCTTGGTCTTCCTCTGGATCGTTTTGCTGCCAACCTGGCAGAGAACACTTGTTATTGCTAATCTTTCCTCGCCCATTCTGTTTAAGTGACCATACCACCTGAGATTAGCTCTACTAATGCATTCCTGGATGCTGACAATGTCAAGTTCTTTCCTAATATCCTTGTTTTTAATATGATATTGCCATTGATGCCATCTGTTCATGCCTCTAATCTTTCTCAGGGCTCTCACATCTGTGGTCTCTAGTCTTTGGTCAAGTGTTTTAATTCTGCCCCAGCTCTCAGATCCATAACTTAAAACTGGTTTGAACACTGTCTTGTATACAGCTAATTTAGTGTTCCGACTAATTTCTCTCTTATTCCATATGAATTTATTCAATTGACTTCCCACCATACCAGCTTTGCTGAATTCTGTTGTCTATTTCTATATTTAATTTACCATCTTCAGTAAACATCGTGCCTAAATAGCTGAAATGTCTTACTTGTTCCACAGGTTCTCCATTCACAACGCAGTTGACATTTTCAATGATTCTGCCTATTTTCATTGTCTTTGTCTTTTTATTGCTGACCTTCATACCATATCTATTACAACAGCTATTCAATTTAGTCAGGGAATCTTGCAGACTTGTAGCAGATTTATTTAGAAGTATAACATCATCTGCATAAAGCAAAGAGCTGACATTAACATCTCCAATTTTGATATCATGTTTAATACCACTTTCCTTCATAATGTGATCCATATAGATAATGAATAACAGAGGGGATAATGTACATCCTTGTCTCACACCAGATTTAACATTAAACCAGCTTCCTGTACTTCCTTCAATTCTAACTGCTGACTTACAACTCAAATAAAGACTAAGTATTGCTTGATATAATGCCCCATTGACACCATATAACTGCAGCGTATTGAATAGCTTCTCTCTTGATACCTTGTCATATGCCTTTTCCAAATTGACAAAACTTAAATACAGATCTTTGTTATATTCCCATGCTTTCTCGACTATTTGTCGTAAAGTGAAGATCTGGTCCTGACAGCCTCTATTTGGCCTGAATCCAGCTTGATCTTCACCAAGCTTTTCTTCCACAATTCTTCTCAACCGTTTCTCAAGTATACTTGCATAGATCTTGCCAGGAACACTCAGTAGGGAAATACCTTTGTAATTCTCACATGCAGTTTTATTTCCCTTTTTATATATGGGTACTATGAGAGCTCTACTCCAATCATCGGGAATTCGTCCCTCTGTCCAGGCCTTCTGAACTATGCAGTGCAGCCACTGTAAGACTCTTATACCATCATACTTCAGCATTTCTGGTCAAATATCATCTACTCCTGATGCCTTTTCACATTTCAAGCCTTTGATGGCTTTTTGTACTTCAAGTATGGATATGTATTCCTGACTGCATGCCTGGTCAGTGTTTTTTACCACTATGCTGTCATCACTGCTTGTTTCATTTAAAAGTTTTTCAAAGTAATTACTCCATACTTCAAGGATATCTTTTTCTCCCGTTTTCATGTCACCTTTATCATCTCTAACTCCTTTTACAGCACTCTTTCCTCCATTCCTAAGCTTCTTCAACAACCTCCAGAATATTTTGCCACCTTCTTGATATTTATTTTCTATATTCTTGCCAAAGTCCTCCCATGACTTTTGTTTAGCTAGTTTTACACAGTGTTTAGCATTCTTGCATATGTCTCTATATTCTCTAAGAGCATGAGCTGACTTATTTGACAGGAACTTTTGATATGCTTTTTTCTTTTCCTTCACTGCCTCTTTAACTTCCTGTGTCCACCAGGGAGTTCTGATTTTTTTATCCTTGCACACAACCTCACCACATGCCTCTCTGGCAGAATCAATCAATGTTTTCTTCAGAGTTTGCCACTGAATCTCCAAGCTTTGATTCCTGTTCTCAAACTCTTTCATTTTTTCTTCAATAATCTTTGTGTATTTTAGTCTACAGTTCACATCTGAGAGCTGCTCAACTTTTATTCGCTTTAAAACTTTCTTACATGTTATTCTTTTCAATATGAAATTCAATTTTATCTTGCTCAAGACTAGATAGTGATCACTTCCAATTTCAAATCCTCTGTACACTCTGGTGTCCAGCACCAGGGAGAAAACATCACTATCAACAATAACATAGTCAATGAGACTTTTCTTATTCCTAGCCTCTTCTCTCCGTGTGAATTTGTGCACATTTTTATGTTGGAACATGGTGTTAGTAATAACAAGTCCATGTCCTGAGCAAAAATCCAACAGATATTTGCCATTATTATTAGCTTTGCTCTTTTCTCCAAATTTTCTCAAAATATTTTTGTATATCTCACAATCATTTCCTACTCTGCTATTGAGATCCCCAACAAGGACCAACTTTTCATTTTTCATTGTGTCAGTTGCTTTTTCTATAGCTTCAAAAAATTCCTCCACTTCTACCTTAGTAGAACCTTCTGTGGGACCATAGGCACAAAGGCTATATGAGTCTCAAAATTAAATTCTCGTCTTTTTTTATTATTATTGTTATTCATGACACCTCCAAGGAGTCCGAAGACTCATCGCAGGAGGACACCTAGTGTACAACTCTCCATCTCCACCACTACCAAACCTCTACTACCAATAAACTACATCAGCACCATCTACCACCCCACAACAAGTATCTTTTGTCTGTAAATTGTGTTTTGAAGGGCCGATTTGTCTGTATGCAGGATGAAAAAACCCCAGTTTCTGGGAGAAAAAACCTGTTACCTCCATATGAGATCAGCTAACTCGCCTTCAATTGAAAAAGTCCATATAAAGATTCCTCCCATCACGATGGGAATCGAACGCAGGCATTTGTTCTTCCAATTGCGTTCTTCCAAATGTATTTCTTCAATAATTTGTTTCAACACACAAATATTGTCTGTACGTGATTTTCCATGTCTGAAACCATTTTGTTCTTCTGAGAGTAGATTGTTTGCAATATTTCTAGGTCTTTTATTCAGGATTTTATGGCAAATTTTGTAATCTGTAGTTAATAAACTTATTCCTGTGTAATTCCACAATCATCTGTTTTTTTTCTCAAATATAGATATAACCTTAGCTTTTAACCAGTTTGATGGAACCTCACATTTCCTCGAACAGTTATTTATTAATTTTAAGAATTTGTGATGTAAATATTCTGCACCTTATTTCCAAACCTCTACATTTATGCCACCTAATCCCGTTGATTTTCTATTTTTTGATACATTTATTTTTTTCTTTTAGTTCTTCCAATTTTATTGGTTTTATATCAGTACTGATTTCATCATTATTATTTTCTGTGATTAAAATAAAATATTCATACCATAAATTCTTATAATGTTGTATCCATTGTTTCTCTAGTATTATGTTGATTTGTGCTGTATCTCTTTCTTCGTTGTTTAATTTCCTTAATATTTTGTAGGCTATATTTTGCCTTCCATGTATGTCCTTTTCTATTTTATTAATAAATCTGTTCCAAGCATCTTGGTGAGCTTTCTCTACTATGGTTTTAGCTATATTTCTTTTGTTTTCTTTGTATGTTTTTGTAGGAGTGATTTGTATGGCATTTATTTTTCTTTTATTTCATTTTGTATATCTGTGTTCCAGATTTTAATGTTTTTCTTTTTCATTTTTCTTTTTTTAATTTTTTTATTGTATCTGTTTTTTTATAATAACATTATTTCATAACATATGGTGGTAAATGTTGGCTTTTTTTTATAAAAAAGTTCTTTAATAAATTCACATAAATAGTTCTTTCATTTAAGTTTCAAATAAACTTTACTTTATTTGAACTTAAATCACAATCATTAGAGCTAGTAATTTGTAATGTGCATATCTCTGAATGATCTGGATCAGATGAGATGGAAATAATCAAATTGTTGTGAGTGATAAATGGTAATTGGGCCTACAATACCTCTGTCATAATCCCAGCTGTATTTCATAATTCATAAGAAATGGTTCTGCACATATCAAACCAGTCACTTAACTTGGAATTAAAATGTTAAACTTTCACATGAAATTCTTGTGGCTCGAGGAAGCCACAAGAAATTTCTTTGAAAGTTTCAAATTTTGATCAAGGAAATAATAATTATTATTATTCAGGCCTCCATAGAGTCAAAAGACTCATCGTGGGAGATCCTTCCTAAGAAACACAAAGTCTATCAAGACTCATCGAAGGGAAGTTCCCCCCGCCCCACTAAGAAACACAAAGTCTATCATACCACTCCTTAAACTCATTGACAGCTCTCGCTCTCACCACTCCATGCAAAGAAACCACTATGTAGGAAGTATTTTTACCTTGGGTATAAATATGTAAAAGATACCAAGCAATTTTAAACCTGGTTTTACTCCATTTCCCAAGTAAGCAAACAGACTAAAAGTCTGTTATTGCAGGCGCAAACTTGACTTTTAGTCTGTTTGCTTACTTGGGAAATGGAGTAAAACCAGGTTTAAAATTGCTTGGTATCTTTTACACAAAGAAACCACTCTTCACCCTCTTGCTCACAGATTCCTTTCGTAACGTCCAGGGATGACCTGTTGTCATCACTCCTTCCCGCTGTTCAACCAAGTGAAAGAACTCCCCAGTGTCAACCCTGTAACCACCTCTCAACAGTTTAAAAGTCTCAATCATATCACATCTCCTTCTTCTATCCACCAAACTCTGCAGTCCACATTCCCTCAGCCAATCCTCATAACCATCATTGTACAGTCCTGAAAGCATATTTGTTATTGCCTTTGTACCCTTTCCACAGTTAATTTATCCCCTTCAAATCCTGGGGACCAAATCTGAGAACAATAGTCTAAATGTGGTCTGATCAGTGTCTTATACAATGGAACGATAACACTTTCATTTTATCTTCACCACCTTTGCAATATGTCCCCTAAATTTCAGGTTTCTATCAATCATAAACCCCAGATCTCTTGTCTCCCCCTACTTCCTCCAGTATAACTCTTTCCATAGAGTATGCAATGTCCCATCGATGTTTCCCAAACCTCAAGACCTTACATTTTACTCCATTAAACTGACATCCCCAATCATTTGCCCGCCCATCTATCTAGCTTATTCAAATCCTCTTGCGGGGCTACCGCAACCACACTATTACTAATAATCCTTCCCAGCTTCGCATCATCCGCAAACAACTGAATATCCCCTTGCAATCCACTGATAATGTCATTGATATAAAGGTTAAACAATATAGCTACCAGTACTGAGCCTTGTGGGAGCCCACTTGTAACCCTCTGCTTCCTTGAAATTGCTCCACCATACACAACTCTCTGATACCTATCGCACAGCCAATCCTGAATCCAGTTGACCAATCTGACATCCAGACCCATGTGCTGCAACTTGAATATCAGCTTATCATATGGCACCCTGTCAAATGCCTTTGCTAAGTCTAGGAAAATGGCAGTATATGCCTTTCCCTCATCTAATTCTCTTGTAACTTTATCATAAAAGGCTAGCATATTGCTAAAACAAGAGCGCCCCTTCACAAATCCATGTTGAGTATCACTGATAATATTACCCTCATCTGGCCAATGGTGTATATGGTCCCTCACTACTTTCTCCAAGATCTTAACAACTACTGATGACACACAAACTGACCTATAATTAGACACTTCCAGTCTGCTACTGCCCTTATGCAATGGCACTATCTTACCTTCCTTCCATTCCATGGGCACCTTTCCCACAGCCAGACTTTCATTGAAAAGCCAGGTCAAAGGCTGTCAGTTCCCTAGCACATTCTCTCAAAACTCTTGGTGAAATACCATCCAGTCCCACAGCTTTACTGACATCCAGAGTACTCAGTATCTGAAACACACTCTACTCCTGTACCTCTAAACCTCGAACTAGCCCTATCTCTCTAGCATTAAAACTGACTCCTCTAGGATGAAATACTCCAATAAAGTGTTCATTGAACAATTCCGCTATGTCCTCTGCATCAGTCACTCTGTTCCCATTTTTATCCCACAATATCATTCTTCCACAGTCATTTCTCCTCCTACTGGCCACATAGCTAAAAAATTCCCTAGGATTTTTTGGATCTTAGGACCAATCTCCTCTCATATTCCAGTTTCGCTTTCCTTACCACACTAGTCACTCTTCTGACCTGTGTCTTATACTTTTCATGCATCTTCTCTTCATCTGTCTCCTTATATCTCTTCCATAGTCTCTTTTTCGCATGTAGCTCCTGTTTAATATTTGTCATCCACTTTACTCCAAATTGTGTCCTCTTGTTCACTCGTGATTATACAACTTACCATTGCTACTAACAAATATTCTTTCATAATTTCATATGCACTAATGATATCCCGGCCTTCCAATTCCTCCCTCCACAAAACTTCCCCAAGTTGACATCTTAGACTATTATAATCACTTGTCTTATAATTCCACATACGTTCCCTTCTCTTTGATACTCCTGCATATCTATTCATTTTCCAAGTCAAAACCATATGGTCACTCTCTCCAACTGGTGGGAGAGATGTCATCTCAGTTATTATCAGCTCTTCAGATGCTATAACCAAATCCAAAACTCTTGAACCTCTTGTTCCCTGTGTTACATGTTGCCTAAGACATTTGTCCCTCAAGAATTCTAGAAATTCCATTCCCTTATTGCTACATGCATCTTCCTTTCCACAGTTTATACTACTGTAGTTAAAATTTCCCATAACAATCATTCTTCTTGCACTTGCTAAACTCAACTGTCTGAATATTTCTTGGTCCCCACCCTCTGTGCTCCTGGGTCTGTAGCAACACCCCACTAAATATCCTGTCTTGCCCACCTCTACTTCACGCCACATGCTTTCAAAATCATTAGTGTCACTGCCTTCCAAAGTCTCCACTCTTAGAGGAGATAGGTCATCACTTATCATAAGCAGTATTCCACCACCATGCTTTCCCTTCCTATCCTGCCAAAAAATGCTGTACCCAGCGACTTCTATTCCTGTCATTATATCCTCTTCTGTCAACCACGTCTCAGTGATCCCAATAATTTTTGGCGAGGGTGATGCTATCTGCACCACCAATTCCTCTCCTTTATTCTGGATACTCCTGGCATATAAAGCATATAAATGCCGTTGTTTCTCTGCCCAGCATTATCCCCTCGGCCTGATATTGTCTTCTGTCACTTCTGTTATAATTAATTCTTGATTAAAATATTCTCTAGCGCTTAAATTTCCTTGAATTAGACACAGTGTTGTCTAATTGACTTTTATTATACTTTAAGGAAACCTTATTCAAATGAAATAGGCCTCATGTTATTACTGAAACATGAGGTCCTGTGTTAGAGTCTGATATTGTATCGCTGCAAATAAATTGGTAACAAATTCCAATGTTCTGTTTCCAGTAAACCAAAGTTGTCAAGACTCAAATTCAGAAATGACTCGATCATATCTCAATCTGAGATCCTTATAATAATGATTTAACCATCTCTAGGTTTATAAGACATTAATGGAGATATCCTTGTAATTAGATTTCCTTGCTAAGAAGGAAATGCTTTCAATGATTTTTGTCACTACTGCTCACAAAAAAAGGTTGTAAGCCTACATTATATTAATACTATGAATGGGCTAAGGATTTTTTTAAAATTCAAAAAAAAAAAATATTGATTTATTTTATGTAATTCAGAAAGCTCACTCTCTTAGAGAAAAAATGGAAAAATCAAGTCACTTCCTGCCTAACATGGCATTGAAATTAATATCCCACCTGAAGGCAGTTTTGCACATCCATAACCATTGCAGAATTCAAACTCACAGTCTGTTGGTTTGAGGAGCAAATACATTACCCACTTGTCCAACAGGCTGGCAAATTAGAAATGATTGATAACTGAGCAGTGCTGAACACAGAAATATGTCCTCAAAATACTATCTTTTAATTGTTTAAACTGATTTTTTTTATTTCACCGATATTTGGTACTGTTTGAATTAATTTAATGTTAATTTAACATGAATATGCACTTTTATATATATTTCTTCTCTTTTTATAGGCTGCTAATGCAACTGAGATGTGGATGCTTACCAATGGTATCAATATTGGTATTTCCAAAATAATTGGTGATGCAGTGCAAGAGGAGCTATCACAAAGAGAATCACTCAGGTGCCACAGACATCCAAATCAGGCTACCACAAAATTACCGTCACTTACCTTAATTGGAATAGCTAGAGATGATCTTCTTATTCATAGTGATAAATTGGAAACGGTAAATATATATATCACTTACAACTTGACAAAAATGTCAAATTTATGAAATGATGTGAATAAAATTTTTTTAGAAGAAAGTTTTTAGATTCTTTGCTTAAACACAAATTATTTTGAGAAAATCACTAATGCGTATATAAAGCATAATCAAGTAGAAGATTTAAATCTGCACCTGAGATGTTGATAAGTCATAGAACACCTTATCTTAAATTCATTTCATCTTATTGGCCTGGTTGGCCGAGTGGTTTTCGTATCCACTCTCCAGCCAAAAGGCTACGGGTTCGAATCCTGCCGTGGGAATGGATGTTTGTAATTGTCTATAAAAATACTAGTAGTGGTGGGCGGTAGATGCCATTGGTGTAGATGCAGTTCATTGTAGTTGGTGGATTGAGTGGTGGAGACAGAGAGTTGTAGAATAGGAACCCTCCTCAATGAGTCTTTGGACTCCCTGGAGGTGTGAAGTAATAATAATAATAATAATCTTCATACCTTATCTTAAATTCATCCATGATTGCAATAACTATAGGATCATTGCACTGATTTCAGATGCAAGCAAAATTCTGCTATATGTGATTAAAGAAAGACTGAAAAACTACATTGAACTACAAATCCCAAATGAACAGGCTGGTAGAGGTACTAGAGACCAAATTGCAAACACAAGGCAGCTAATAGAAAAAAAAAAAACATAAGTTCAATATCCCAATGTATCTCTGTTTTGTGGACTATATCAAGACATTTGACTGTCATTTGGGAGATACTCTGTAAATGTCTGAACAAAATGGGAACTCCAAAATACCTAATCAACCTAATAAAACAACTATATGACAGGAACTCAGCAACAGTGAGGATAGGCCAGAATATCTCAGAATGGTTTAAGATAGGATACATTCCTACCCAACTCCCTTTTCTATCTCTCGATCTGCTCAACTTCTATAGTGAATTCATAATGAGAAAAGCTCTTGATGGATGGAAAGGTAGTATCTCAATTGCAGGTAAGAAAATAAACAAACTCAGGTACACAGATGATACTGTGCTTATAACCAGTAATGAACAAGACCTGATGTCACTTATTGGGAGAGCATTAAATAAGTGACATCAGTTCTCTTTCATTACTGGCTATAAGCACAGTATCATCTGTATACCTGAGGTTGTTTATCTTCTTATTTCTGTTAAAATTAATAGTAATAAGACCAAGTATATGACTATAAAAAAAGAAGAAAGATCTACTCATACTTAGAAAAAGTTGAATAGTTCATATATCTTAGAGCCCTGATAGGAATAAAGATGGAAATAAACATACAGAAATAAAAAGAAGACTTGCAATGGGAAGGAATGCCATGACACAACTAAAAAAAGATATGGAAAGAGAGAAATATTTCTAACACTACCAAATATAAACTAATGAATACCCTTGCTTTCTCAATCATTCTCTATGGTGCAGAATTATGGACACTTGGTAAGAACATAGAAAATAAATATCAAGAAGGTGACAAGATATTCTGGAGGTTGTTGAAAAAGCTCAGAAATGGAGGAAAGAGTACTGTAAAAGGAATTAGAGATGATAAAGGTGACACGAAAACTGGTAAAAATGATATCCTTGTTGTATGGAGTAATTACTTCAAAAATTGCTAAACGAAATAATCAGTGAAAGGTGCCAAGAAAGATGCTGTTCAAAATGCTACAGTTGTATGGTGTCAATGGGCATTATATCAAGCAATACTCAATAGTAGAAAACACTCAACAGGCATGCAATCAGGAATACATGCCCATACTTGAAGCAGATAAAGCCATCAAAAACCTGAAATGTGGAAATGCAGCAGTAGATGATATTCGACCAGAAATGTTCAAGTATGGAGGTTTAAAAGTCTTACAGTGGCTCCACTGCATAGTTCAGAAGGCCTGGACAGAAGGATGAATTCCAGATGATTGGAGTAGAGCTCTTATAGTACCCATATATAAAAAGGGAAATAAAACTGAATGTGAGAATTACAAAGGTATTTCTCTACTGAGTGTTTCTGGTAAGATTTATGCAAGTATACTTGAGAAATGGTTGAGAAAGATTGTGGAAGGGAAGCTTGGTGAAGAACAAGCTGGATTCAGGCCGAATAGAAGCTGTCAGGATCAGATTTTCACTTATGACAAATGGTTGAGAAATCATGAGAATATAACAGAGATCTATACTTAAGTTTTGTAGATCTAGGAAAGGCATATGACAAGGTGCCAAGAGAGAGATGCTATTCAAAACGTTACAGTTGTGTGGTGTCAATGGGGCATTATATCAAGCAATACTTAGTCTTTATTTGAGTAATAAGTCAGCAGTTAGAATTGAAGGAGGTATGGGAATATGGTTTAATGTTAAATCTGGTGTCAGACAAGGATGTACATTATCCCCTCTGTTATTCATTCTCTATATGGATCACATTATGAAGGAAAGTGGCATTAAACCTGATATCAAAATTGGAGACATTAATCTCAGCTCTTTGTTTTATGCAGATGATGTTATACTTTTAAATAAATCCCCTACAAGTCTGCAAGATTCTCTTACTAAATTGAATAACTGTTGTAATAGATATTGTGTGAAGGTCAGCAATAACAAGACAAAGACAATGAAAATAGGCAGAAGTACTGAAAATATCAACTGCATTGTGAATGGAGAACCTATAGAACAAGTAAAACAGTTCAGCTACTTAGGCACCATTTTTAATGTAGATGGTAAATTAAATATAGAAATAGACAACCAAGTTCCACTTATTCCAATTATCTTTGGGTATACCGACTCGATCAATGTAACAAACTCTACTCTCTTGTTTCGAATACTCATATTTGTGTACAAGCATAAAAATTTTGAGGCCATTCCAGCACCAACATTCTTTATTCTAGCTGCTTTACCACATCTCTCTCTCTTCAGTCTGACCACTCCTGTTTCCCTGATCCTGACTGATTTCCTTTCCTACCTGTCTCATTCTCACATTTATGCACTCCATCACCTCGTGTTGCTGCAACCACATCTTCAACTTAGTATCCATCTTCTGCCTATCATACAACCCATTTAGCTGCTCTATTTTGCTTCACAACTAATGCAAGTAAACCCTTTGCGTCACACAGTAGGATGCAGGACATATATGGTGCAGAGGGTGAAGCTTGACACTTTTTATATTCCCTGTTATCTGTTTCGGGAGCAGTGATGGGAGAGATTTGTGAGCTATTTTAGCTCGCCCTGAGCGGGCAGAAGTGGTTATACGTCGTTGAGTGTTAGGATGGCTTTCGGTCTTTTACGTTTCCAGTGGTCATTACCGTCATAGTTTCCAGCTTGTTGTATATTAGTTGGTTTGGATGTGTAGATGTCTTCATAAGGAATTTTTCTGCTAGGGGAGTGTAGTAGTGGAAAGATGTAGGGGATATTTATGTCCCGGTGGATCCGGCATTCCTGATGAACCACGGGGCGTCCAGTATCATTCGCAGGCACTTGTTCTGTAGTCTTTGTAGCTTGAGGATGTTTGTCTTGGAGGTATGGCTCCAGGCTGGGGAGGCATATATAATTGTGGGACAGATCACTGTCTTGTAGAGTAGAATTTTGTTTCTTGAGCTTAGTTTGCAGTGTCTGTTGATCAAGGGGGGGTATAGCTGGGCGATAACTTTTGAAGCTTTGGTGCATGTGCTCTTGATGTGGCTGTTGAAGCATAATCGTTTATCGAGAAGTATTCTGAGGTATTTTGCGTCAGTTTTCCAGGGAATTTTAGAGTTGAACAGGGTGATATCTCCTTTGGGGGATGCTCATCTTCTTGTGAAGAGTATCATTGTGCTTTTCTGGGGGTTTAATTGTAGTCGCCAGTCTGAAAACCATTTTTCTCGATTCAGGATGGAGTCTTTGTAGTTTTTTGGTTACGAGATGTGGTTGGCGGGATCTGGCTAGTATAGCCATGTCATCTGCATAAAGGGCGATGGTGGATGTGAGAGGATTTTGAGGGATGTCTGCCATATAGATGTTGAACAGGATCAGAGCTAGCAGTGATCCTTGAGTAACTCCAGCGAGGATTTTCCATTGGGTTGAGACTGTTTCATTGATTTTGACTTGCATCCTCCTGTTTGAGAGGTATGATTTAATCAGGTGTATCATGTTTAGTGGAAGGTTTGCGATGATAAGTTTGTAGAGGAGGCCTTGGTGCCAGATCTTATCGAAGTCCTTTGAGATGTCTAGGAAGACAGCTCCAGTGTGCTGATTCCAATTAAATCCTGTGGTGATGCATTCTACCAGTCTATGGATCTGTTGGGTGGTGCTATGATTTTGACGGAAGCCAAATTGTTCTTGTGGAATGATATTTAGTTGGTTGACATGATCTTGGATTCTGATGAGGATGATTTTCTCTGCTATTTTCCCTAAGTTGGATAGCAGGCTGATGGGACGTTAATTTTCAGGTAGGTGTGGGTCTTTTCCTGGTTTGTGAATTGGGATGATGTCAGCTATTTTCCATGACTGGGGGAAGTGCTGCCATTTGAGAATGGAGTGTATGATGTTTGCCAGATGTGCTGGCTTTGCATGGTAGTGCCTTGATGACTTTGTTAGTGATGCCGTCGGGACCTGGGGCTTTTTTTTGATCTTGAGATGGTTGATGATGCCGATTATTTCGGTAGGTGAGGTAGGCATTATAGGGCTTGGATTGTTATCAGGACGATTTACTGTGAACCTGACTTTATGATGGATCTTGTATACATGGCTGATGTTTAGGTTCTCATATGCAGGACTGCATTGTTTCTCTAGGTTTCTTTTTATGGCTTCGGCTTTGCCAGCATCTGTGTATGCAAGATGCTGTTCTGCTTGGAGAGGGGGAGGGATTTGTGCTTGTTCCTGATGTTGTTTAGGAATTTCCATATGGAATGATCTGCTGTGGAGATGGAGGTGAGCTTGTTGTCCCATTGTTGATTCCTGTGGTTCTGGAGAGTTTCTCGGACAGATTTGTTTAATCTGTTGAGGGTTGTTTTGTCCTGGGGAGCACGTGTGTTGTGGTATCTTTTTCTTTATCTGTTTTTTCCCTTATTAAGTCCATGATTTCTTCCGGGAGACGGTTTTGTTTGTGGGTAATCGTGGATACTGTGGCTGCTGTTATGGCTTTATTGATTTGATTGGCGGGGTTCTTTATTGCCATGGGGGGGGGGGGAAACCGGACCAATGTATTCTGGTAGCACTTTCCTAAGTTTCTACCAAACAGTGAAGGTTTGGGGGGAGGTGACTGGTCTTTGTTCCCTAAGTGAAGTAGGATTGGGTTGTGGTCTGATGATAATTCATTCAGTGCTTGAATACTGTACTGGTATTTGATGTTGTGTAGGATGGCGATGTCTAGGATGTCGGCTGTGCCAGTTGGGCTGTGGTGGGTTGGTTCGGTGGTCCTGTTACGACAGCGTTGTTTAATCCTGTGTAGCTGAAGAGGATATGGCCATTTTTATTTGTGGTTCTGCTATTCCAGGAGGGATGTTTGGAGTTTGTCCCCAACGACGATGATGAATTCATTTGTGTCCAGTACAGCATCCAAGTCAGAAAATAGCATGGTCTTAGCGGAGGGAGTTGTAGGTGGCATAGATTTTAAGTCTTACAGTTGAGTTTATGTGGACTTTGACACTGGTGAGTTCTAGGTTGGGGGGGGGTGAGTATTCCATTGTGCCTGATGCAGTTCCTGATAAATATGGCTGTACCACCGGCTCTGTAGTCCAGTCAGTCATTTCTATACAGCGTGTAGCCTCTCAGTTTTAGATTGTCTGCAGGTCTTAGATGAGTTTCATTAATTAGGATGATGTCAGGGTTGTATCTGTGAGTGAATTCTTGAAGCTCCAGTGTCTTCTTTTTTAGGCCATTCATGTTCCACGCGGCGATCTGTAATGAGTCTGGGAGTAATCTAGTTTCGTTTATTAACAAGCATTGATAAGATGGTTTGAGTTTCTTTTAGAAATCTTTTTGTGGAGTTTGGTGAAGGGTTTGACTTACTGAAGTCTTGAAGCATGTTTGCCAATGAGGCTGTGATGACTGTTGTCATGTTTGGAAGAATTTAGTCCTGCTGGATATCTTTGGATGGGTGGGCTACTTCGGGGTATGTCCTGCTTCAACGGTGGTTTTCCAGACTGTTGGTATTTTCCATTTGTGAGAGCTGGTATTTTGTTGTCTTTTGTTGGGTGTCAGGCAACTGGGCTGTTGACTTTGGTGCCTGTGGGCAGGGTTGAGAGATCTGTTTCCTTTTGTTGTCTGTTTTATTCTTAGGGTAGTGACTGCAGTCTCCGTAGTTTGCTAGGTGGGTCCCCTGCAGTTCGCGCATTTGGCTGGTGAGGTCCTGGGTTTTGAGCAGGTTGCTGTGGGGGTGGTTTTGCCCACATTTGAGGCATTTGTAGTCTGCTCTGCAGAGTTTTTGTGCGTGTCTGTACTTCTGACATCTGTGACACTAGCCCGACGAGGCTCTTTTCCTTAGTGGTTCAGTTATGATTTTCAGACCACAGATCGTTGTTATGTTGTATATGTTCTTATGTGTGTTAGGTATCTCTACGAGTGCTAGGGACATTGGACTCTTGTCAGCCCGTAACATTCTGCTGACCTTGACAGGTGGGAGATCGTGGAGTCGGAGGTCTTCAGTTATTTCACCTGTGCAGATGTTTTCTGTTACTCCCCTGAGTACAACTTTTAGGTTTTTCTCTGACTTCAGTGAGTAAGTATGATATTTAATATGTAACTCATCCATGATTTTTGTGAGGTGTCTGTGCTCCCCTACTGTGGCAGGCTGGATTTTAACTCCGTCGCCTACGTTTTTTGCCCATGAATAGGCAATTTTTGTTGTTTTGCATAATAGGCCTGAGGGCCGTCCATCGTTCTTTTTCCCGTAGTACAATTGGAGGAACTTTTCATTGTTGGGTGTGGGGAGGTCAGTGTTGGGAGCATCTGCTTCCATCCCCTCGTTTACCTGAGTCTCCACTGTTTTACGCTTTTTTCGAGCATGGGTTTCTGTATCGCCTTTAGGTGTGGGAGCAGAGATAATCAGGTTCATCTTCCCTTCTTCCCCTGGTGTTGAGTTGTTCCCTTCTGTGGAGTCATCTGTCGCTGAATATAGGTTTAGAAACCCTGGCCACTCTACCTCAAAATTCTTCAACAGTTTTTTGAGGAGGTCTAGAGCACCAGCTTCTTATCCAGAGATTGGACAAAGTCGTCGGGATTTAAACTGTTCATGTTTAAAAGTATTCAAATATGCCTACCTGAGAAATATTTATAATGGCAAAGAGAACGGGCAAGGGCCGGAAAATTACATCAAAAGTCAAACTCTTACCTTGTATTCTGCTATCAAAGAAGATTCACAAAATCTAAAATTCACTAATCACCACTGAAATCAAAAACATTCTTCACAACAACAACAATCATGCCAGTATTCATCTTCTGCAAAACTCGCTTCACACACTGCAAATCAGTGCAGAATATATATGTTCTGTATACAAGTATGAAAATGGTTTATTGCCATATTATTAAAGTACTTTGGATCAGAGATGGTTCTAGAAAGTTTTTCGCTTGGTTAAAAAAGCATATTATACTTTACAAGAAATTACATTATTGTTTTAATCCTTTATCCAAGCATAAACAAACAAAGTTTGCACTTGAAGATGCTTCACATGCAAGATACTTTGCCAGTAGAAGACTGCTGCTGGAACTGCTCTGGCAAAGATAAGTTTTATGTTTTGTAATATTTGTAAAAACTATGCATTTCAATGAAAATTTATTAATTATTGATATTGAGATTGAATGCATAGTAATTTTCGAGGTAGTAGTTTGCAGCAACTTTTTTTTGTAATACAGATTACAGTTAATGGAGGAAAAATGGTTGTGGAAACAAGATCAACTAGACACAGCATGAAAATCGAGTGTGGTGTGTGTGGCAGATTTTTCAAAGCTGGGAGGATAGTGTATATGCATAGGGAATTGCAGACAATGTGTTGTTGAGAGAGAGATTGAAATCGACAAGAGATGTGGGAGGGTGTGGGTCTGTAGAAAGTTTGATATTTTAATGAACTGCACTTTGAAATATTCAACCTTCAAATAAAAGCAAGCACTCCATAAAGATTTCAGTGTCATTCGTTAGAAACTTCACTGGCTTAAGTTTCGAAACGCGCTTCTTTGCATTTTTTTTTCCCTTCGGGACAATTCGTCGATATTAACGGCAGCTGTGCAATTGGTCTACGAAACATAACGAAATGTTTCCGACTACCTGGAAGGAATGAAGGTTGGGGAGGGGTGGGCAATAGAAAGCTTCACGCACAGTTGCTTTAATTGTCTGTATTCCCTTAGTTGGGAATGAGGAGTGAATGTTAAATGAAAGATGGAAGGTGGTGAGTGATGAGATCATCATCATCACAGATTATGGCAATAATGAGGAAGACCTTGTCATGCAGAAGTAAATGTCATTTTCTCCTTTGTATAAGGCCTTTATCAGGCTGCATTGGGCCACTGTGCACAGATCTGATCTCAAGGAGTTTAGGATATCTTAGAGAAAATGCAGGCCCAAAGAAGATTTACTAAGTTCATGTTGGGGCTAAGGAATGTAGTATATGAACACCGATTGATGGAATGCAGTTTGCAGAGCCTTGTGAATGGAAGTTGGAGAGGGGAATACAATTAGTATGTATAAGTTGGTTAGGACTTATACATCCTAAACCTTGTGTGGGGAGAGGTTAGTGAGTGAAATGCATTGCCTGGAAGTATGGTGATAGCTGAAACTGTGAATAGGTTTAAGGTACAGTTTGATGATCTTTTTGTATATTTTGTGTACCCAATCATGTATTTTGTCCTGTTAATTTCTATCTCATGCCAGATAACCTTGAATTAATTGCCTATATTTTTGATTCTACCAACACCACCACCAATATAAATTTCTATTCTAGTTGGCTTAATCATTCTATCATTTTACTCCATCCTTCCTATATTGTCTGTATTCCCTGAATATTTTTATATGGGGTCTTGGCCATAAACGGTTTCTGGAAACCAGTACATTTGTATTCTAGGTGAACTCAGGATTATTAAATCCCCTCATTTTTATTAATTTTATATTTTTATATATTTTTCATTTATTATTTTTGTACATAGTCTGGAAACCCTGTTCTAGAGACCAAACATGGAACTTTTTCAAGCCACTTCAATGAGCAGGACAGTGGTCTTACACTGGGTGATGAAGTTCATCTCTTACCTTATGACAATAACAAACATCCATGCTTCTGATGGGATCAGAACCTGTAATGTGTTGATTGGAGAGAATGTATTAAACCATTGCATTACATTCCTTATAACAATATTCCTTCTCATCCAGGTTTCTTTCCACCAACATCCCCAGTCTCATCAATTTCCTGTAAACTAGTACTGTCAATATGATATGAATGTAATTCAGGATGTAATCTTTTCATCCCAAATTGCATTACCTTATGGAGGGGATGAAAAGTTTGGATAAACACCTAGAACAAAAATATTAAAGCAACTGATATAACCACAAGAAAGAACATATCCTAAAATCCTTCAACCCCCATGTTTCATCAAATTGTAATAATTTGTTCTTTTTCTTTTAGGATATATAAGAAGAGTTGCTTTAATATTATTTTTGTTCTAGGTGTTTATCCAAACTTTTCAGTCCTCCCTCCCTCCCTCATGCATTTTACAACATTAATTAATGTTGTAAAATGCATAAAATGCATGTAATTTATTTAAATCATCCTGTAAGATATCTGTATCACCTTTATCAACTATTGTCTTCATCTTGTGTGATGACTGACAGAAATTGAAGTTTAGGGAACATATTGCAGAGGTGGTAGTGGTAATCCAGAAGATTGCTGCAATACTGAGAATGTTAACCAGCAGAAATGGTGGTGGCGATTTCCTTGTATAATGCTCTGAACAGACTTTTATCTGGATTATTGTTTTCAAATGTGGTCACTGGGATTTGAAAGGAGTCAGTTAACCTTAAGATTTTGATAACAGAGCAGAGTTTGATAACAAAAATGATATCAAGATCATACAGTGTTACTTATGAGGACAGACTGAGGGCATCTGAACTGCAGAGTTTGGTGAAAAGAAGATGAGGAGATGATATAATTCAGACATTTAAACGTTGAGAAGTAGTTACAGGGTTGACAATGGAGAGATCTTTTGAAGAGTAGAACAAGAGAGAGCCATCCCTGGAAGTGGTGAGGGAGAAGTCGCTTTTCTGCATGAAGGGTGGTTGGTCTGTGAATGTATATGATAGTATGGTGAGAGCACAAATGTTGAATAAGTTTAAGGAATGGTGTGATAGACTTGGGTTGTCAATGATGGGTCTACTATGATGATGCTTATGATTCCCTGGAGATCCTGATAATAATAATAGTATGTATTAATAGTATCAAATATCCCAGCATCTTACTTGCTGGATTGTTGCAATTGGAAAAGAAATGCCCTTTTAGAGTTTTAAACATCTGCAAGCAGTTAGATTGGAGAAAATCATTTAAAAAAAGAAAATCAAAAAAGTTACGAAATTCTTGGTGATATTAAGAGTGATTAGAGACAGGAAATGAATTTGATAGAAAAGAGCAGAGAGATTTTTTAGCCTAAGAAGATAAGAAAAAAAAAAGACATGCTCAAACTCTGATGAGGTTTATCAAAATCAACACATACACTATGCTGCCTTTGAAATGAAAAAAGCCATCATGTACTTGAGAGAACAGAGATGTCTGTAGTTCTTAAAGTTGAAATTTGAGATTTTTTTTAGGAAAAATATATGTTGTTTTTCAGATTTCAGATGGAAATGAACACTGTTAAGGTTGGAACTATGACACATAATGTTTGAAATGAATCTGGAAGGTTTTGGGAGATCAAAAAACTTATTTTCTTGACTTTTTATACATTTACAGTTGAATTAAAAATTGGAAGCAGCATAAAATTATTACAGTTATTCATATTTTACTGAGCCATATACATGGAAAATTTCAACCAAATCCTCTCAGTTCCCACTTAATCACTGCTTTTCACCTTTCTGGTAGCAAGATCATTTGGCAGCATCTTAAAGCATTGCTTTAGGTCCATTTCAGTATATATCCAACATGAAGAGAAATAATAGAAAATGAGTAAAACAAGTCTTTTTCTGTAGTCTTAAATGGTTTTTGGTCACATCTAGTTGCAATAAGCAAAGTGGTAGTATTATGCTGGTAATGGAACTCATATACTACCAACTGATGCATAGTATCACAGAGGCTTGAATGTGATACTATGCATCAGAATGTGGACTGCAGAGTTTGGTAGATAGAAGAAGGAGAGGTGATATGATTGAGAGGTAGTTACAGGGTTGACACTGGGGAGTTCTTTCGCTTGGTAGAACAGCAGGAAGGAGTGATGACAAGGGGCCACCCCTGGAAGCTGTAAGCAAGAGGGTGAGGAGTGGTTTATTTGTATGGAGGGTGATTGAACCATAGAATACATTCTCTGATAGTGGTGAGAGCAAGAATGGTCAATGAGTTCAAGGAGTGGTATGATAGACTTCGTGTTTCCTAGGAAGGATCTCCCACGATGCATCTTTTTAACTCCATGGAGGCCTGAATAATAATAATAATCTCTCCTCATCTATTTAATCCCCACCTGGTTTATTTTTCTGTGGGTTATGCATTCTAGTACTACTTCTCTCAAGCAATCCCTGATCACTTCTCATGCACTACTTGCATTCTTTCCTTGTAGTTTCTTAAGGCATGGCACTGCTCCTGAACTTCCTAAACTGTTATAATTACCAGCTTTATAGTTCAGTGTAAACCCTTTTTTGACAGAGAATTCTATATGTTTAGCTACCTCCCGGAACAAGACTGTATGTTCACTTTTCCAATTGGAGGCAGATTGTCTATCTTGATTATGGATACATATTCTGATGCTGTTATCAGATCCAGCACTTTAGAATCCCTGGTCCCTCCATGACATATTGTTTCAAGTAATTATCCCTTAGCAGCTGTATAAATTCCACTTCCAACTTGTCCTTTGGAAATAATTTCAAACTATCATTATTTTTCTGTTTGCTTCTCCTTGTACATAAATTTGTAGAAAAACTTATTGAGCGAGGGCCATATTAGTCGTCATATTTCTTCTTGAGAACACTTGCCAAAAGATATTCACAGCATCTAGTGTCAGCTGTTTCTATCACACCATTTGCGTGAAACCAAGAATATAATTTTTTGGCATCTTTAATTTACATTATTACCCAGTTTCTCAGAATTGTGTCAGAACAACATATATGCCATTTGCACATTATGTTAAAATCTAAAATTAAAATATAACTATTCAACAACAGCAAATCTTTTTTTGCAACACTTTTTATACGTAAGCATTTGGAATATATTATCATGAATCAACCAATAAGTAGTTACTTGTTGATTTGTAGTTGTTATGACTCCTAAAGCATATCACACTAGTTTGAAAATGGAGACTTGATTCATGCTTGACACGAAAGTATATTCTTCTTTAATATTTGACCTAAGTGCAAGCAAACAAACCTTACATTGAAGTATCTTCACAACTTAGCTTATTGTATAAAAAGGCAACTGACCTCGCACCAACTGCCTTGATATCAATATTACATTCCCTTTCAGACATGTATATTGTTATGCATTATGGAAGGGTTACTACCCAGACTGGTAGTAACCTTTATTGAGGTCTCGTCAGTGGGAGCTAGATCCAGGCTGAGGTTGAATGCAGAAGTCATGTTTTAAGCCTAACATGTAAAGAGAAGAAGATGATACCCTAAAATAGAATTCATCTGTTCTGACACAAGCAGCAAGCAGTTCTACTTGCTCACCACAAATCAGTAATACCCAGATCTCATACCCTTGCAAAAAAAAAACATTCTTATTCAGCTTACAGGAATACATTCAGAAATTCAGAATTACAGAAATAAGTGAGACATGGTTGAAAGAGGATGACATCCTGAGAAGAATAGAGATGGAAGGGAATTATATGTTTCGTGAGGATAGAATGGGTAAAAAGGGAGGAGGAGGAGTGCTATTGATGATAGAGAAAGAGTTATAGATGCAAGAGGGAAATAGTGCCAGTGGTTTTGAGGCAGTATGGTGTGAGATAGAGGTGAATGGAATCAAATACTTGGTTGCATATTGTTATAGACCATGTCATAGTTATAGACCATTATCAGGTGGTGATAATGAAATGTATGATCAAATTAGAAAAGCTAATAAGAAAAGGGTGATCATTATGGGCTATTTTAATTATGGCAATATAGACTGGAATGATGAGATAGCAACTGGAAGTAAAGAAAATGAGTTTCTTGAGTTTTTGAGGGATAACTACCTCAGACGGTATGTAACAGAGGGCACATGAGGATTGAGGGTCTTGGATTTGGTCATCTCATCAGAGGATGTAATTATAATTGAGGTGTCAAATCCAATTGGTGAGAGATACCATGAGGTGATTACCTGGGTGGTTTTCAGAAGTGTGAGGACCTCTGTGAGAAAAGGGTATATGCGGAACTAGAAGGGGGGGGGTGATTATGAAGAGCTCAGCAGACAGCTTACTGGTGTAGCATGGAATGAGGAGTTAGCTGGAAAAGAGATCAATGGAGCTTGGGAGATTATCAAAAACTATCCAGTAGATGCAATGTCTAAATGCATTCTAAGGATGAGAAGGTTAAATACGGTAGGTGTGAGATGGATGAATAAAGAAATTAAGCATGCAATACAGAGAAAAAGGACATTATGGAGGCAGCATAAGAGAAGTGGAAATAACCAATTCCATGAGGTTTACAAAGACCAGGCAAGGCGGGTGACTTGGTTCGTGAGGGTAGCTAAAGTGAGGTATGAACAGCAGTTAACTAATGAAGCCAAAAAGAATCCTAAGGAGTTCTTTCGATATGTAGCCAGTAAAAGAAAGAATGATTATGGAAAGATGGCATTGATTGGAGAAAATGGTATAAAGACAGCTGTTGCTGAATGTGTGATGGAGATACTTAATGTGCAGTTCATAAAGGTCTTTCAGTCTTGTGAATGTGACTTCATGGAGAGATTGAGAGCAGTTGTTGATGGGAGGAGAGACTAACTGTAAATGAGCAAGAGGTGTGTGGGGAGTTGAGCAAACTAGATGTTAATAAGGCTGTGGGATTTGATAATATATCACCACATATTCTGAAGGAATGTGCCAGGGAGTTGACACCTGCCATGATATATTTTTTTAATAAGAGTCTTGCACTCAGTCAAGTTCCTAAGGAGTGGAAGGAGGGCAAGATTGTACCACTTCATAAAGGAGGTGTTCTAACTCAAGCATCAAACTATAGGCCTATCTGTGTGTCAGGTGTTGTGGTTAAGTTGTTGGAGAAGCTTGTGAGAACTAGGATCCAGAATTGGGTTGACAATAATGGTATTATCTTTGATGGACAGCATGGATTTGCTAAAGGGAGGTCATGTTTTAAGAATCTACTTACATATTACAATAAAGTGACTGCTTCCTTGGACAGAGGAGAAGGCTTTGTGAAATCCCAGTAATATACTTGGATTTCGCAAAGGCTTTTGATAGATTACCTCATGATAAGTTGACAGTCAAACTAGAGCAGATGGGGTTGGATATTAGATTAATGCATTAGATTGGAGTCTGGCTGTCTGATAGGTATCAACAAGTTGTGTATGGGAGAGCAATATCCAGGAAAAGGAAAGTCACTAGTGTGACTTTCCTTTTCCTGGATATTGGTCTGTTTTAGGGCCATTACTGTTTAACATGTATATTAACACGTTCACTGCCAACTACGAGTATACTCGTAGTGGGTAAACCTGCTTCACAAGCCAGCTAAGAGTATACTCGTAGGATGCTTACCGCCGGGAACGAGATTATTGTAGTGACCTTGAAGAAGTGAAAATGCTTGGCTTGTGGGGCTAGCTTCAAAACTGTGTATTCTCATAGACCGTATATGCTCTGTACAAGCCAACTACGAGTATACTCGTAGGACGTTTACCTCCGGTAACGAGATTATCGTACTGACCTTGAAGAAGTAAAACGGCATAGGGGAAGAGACCATGTCAAAGTAGCGTGGCAGCGAACGTGTTAATGATATTGGTGAAGATTTGGATGGAGTTATTCAGTTGTTTGCAGATGATGCAAAGTTGGGATGAACAATGAAGAGTAGAATACGTGTGTAGAGGCTTAAGTGCTGTGAGGACATCATGTTGGAGGCTTAATGGATTTTTTACAACACTCAAAAAGAATTAAAATAGAATTTAATACTTCCTATATTTCGTCCTAGTCACTAGGACATCTACAGGGATTACAAAAACAATTAATGTAACATATACACAAATAACAAATAATACTAAGCCCAACCACGTGGGTGACACAAGCTAAGAAACTAAAAATCTTACTCAAAAAAGTATCTTCCTGCCCCCCTGACGTCACGAAAAAACTTAAACCTTTCCGCTCCCGTCCCCCCCGAATATACGGTTTACCAAAAATCCACAAACCCAATTCCCCACTCAGGCCTATAGTAGATGCCACCAATGCACCTTGCTATAGACTATCTAAACAGCTGGCCAACTCTCTGATCCCCCACACCGGAAGGTCCCCTTCCTATATAAAAAACTCGACCCACTTTAAAGCCCTCACAGAAAATTTAACCTTGAATAAGACAGACATATTGGTAAGCTTTGATATCTCCTCTTTGTTTACCAATATTCCCTTAATTGACACCTTATCTCTCTTAGAAAACGTTTTTCCCTCTGACATTTTAGATCTCTTTTCCTTTGCCATTAACTCTGGGTATTTCTCTTGGAACAACAAAATCTACAAGCAGATAGAGGGAACTGCCATGGGTTCCCCCCCCTCTCACCCCCCCTGCCAATTTCTATATGGAAGATTTTGAAAACCGAGCCATAGACTCAGCTCCACTCAAACCTTCTGTCTTCTATCTGGCTAAGATATGTAGATGATGTGTTCTCTATTTGGCCTCATGGCCCAGACACGTTAGACTCCTTCCTCAGTCATCTCAATAGTCTACATCCAAGAATCCAGTTCACTATGGAAAAGGAAAAGAACAATTGTTTACCCTTCCTAGACACCTTAGTCATACGCCTGCCTAATGATACACTTACCTTCGCCGTATACAGAAAACCCACACACACAGGCAGATACATTCACAAACTCTCCCACCATCACCCCTCTCAACAATATGGCATTATTAAAACCCTTACCAAGAGAGCCCACAATCTTTGTTCCAGTGGAACCTCCCTCACTACTGAGCTTAACCACATACACAGCACTTTCATCTCCAATGGCTACAGCGATCACAGTATCAAAAAAATAATCAACTCCTCCCCCATTCCCTGTCCTTCTCGTCAACAAGATTTTAAAAATGCCATCACCATACCCTACATCCGTGGCACATCCGAAAAAATAGCCAAGATACTAAAAAAGTACAACCTACACACAGCATATAAGCCGCACCTCAAATTTGCTACCCTTATCCGTTCTACGAAAGATCAGCTCCCTCCTCTCTCTCTCTCTCTGCCTGGAGTTTACAAAGTACCCTGTTCCTGTAAGTTGGCGTACTTTGGACAGACAGGCAGATCAGTATCCGTCTAGAGGAACACAAGTCGTACATCTTCAAACACAACTATGGCCATTCAGGCTTGGCTGACCATGTTTTGGACACCACCCACAGGGTATCATGGAAGAAAACCACCATGCTCCACCACAGCAAATTCAAGAAAGAGAGACTTTTCTTAGAAGCAGCAGCATCTCTCAAAAACCAACCAAATCTCAATAAATATGGTTGCATTAAGCTTCCGAAGATTTGGGAAACACTCGTCACCAGAGTTCCCACCTTACATTCCAGGCCACCTACTACCGCCCTTAGAGGGCGCTCTACCTAGATAGGACTTTAGTGTCACCCACATGGTTGGGCTTAGTATTGTTTGTTATTTGTGTATATGTTACATTAATTGTTTTTGTAATCCCCGTAGATGTCCTAGTGACTAGGACGAAATATAGGAAGTATTAAATTCTATTTTAATTCTTTTTGAGTGTTGTAAAAAATCCATTAAGCCTCCAACATCATGAAGAGTAGAGACGATTTTGTGACCCTACAAGAAGACTTGAATAAATTGAGTGATTGGGCACGGAAATGGGGATGCGAGTTCAATGTTGCAAACTGTAAGTTTTTAAAATTTTGAAAACGAAGATGGGATGCAGAATTTATGCTTAGTGAGGATATAGTGTTGAAGGTGGAGGAAATAAGAGATCTGGGAGTGATGGTGGATAAGGATCTAAAATTTAAGGGACACATAACCAAAATTGTGAAGACAACACACAAAGGCTTCTGGGAATGATGCAGATGACATTGACTTGTAGAAATCGGGAGATTGTTGTTCCGTTGTATAAGGATTTGATTAGGCCACACATGGACTATTGTGCCCAGATTTGGTCACCTGTTTTTAGAAGGACGAAGAGATGTTGGAAAGGGTCCAAAGCCGACTGACTAAGGTAGTTTCTAACCTCTGGAATGTCGAGTATGAGGAAAGATTGAGAAGATGTAATTTGCAGGATCTGGTGGAGGAGGAAGAGGGGAGAGATGATAGAGACCTACAAGTTATTAAGGGGTTGTTATAGGATCGATGCTGGAGAAGCTCTACAGAAAATAGTGGGAGAACCAGAGGTCATCCCTGGAAACTGTATAAAGAGGATGTGAGTAGGGGAGCGAGAAGCAGGTTTTTTTCATGCAGATTTGTAAATGTTTGGAATGCCTTGCTTGAGAGTGTGGTGTCTGCAAGAGTTTGAGTGTGTTTAAGAGACAGTATGATGAGCTGTGTGTGAGATAAAAGGACCTCCCAGATGAGTCTTTGACTCCATGAGGTCTTGGGGTAATAATAATAATAATAATAATAATTCCCTTTTGCACTTTGCCTCTCTTTCAGATGTCAGTAGAGATATAGTTATCTACGCTTAATGAGGCTAGCACATGAGTAACTCCATTTAGTTTTTTATGCCTCACATACACACATATCAAGGTTGCATTTTTTTTGTCCTGCTTGCTGTGTAAGCTCATTTTAGATGAGTTCTCGATAATGATGCTAACATAGGCATCAAAATGAGAATTCTTATTTTTTTCTTTATTTTCATTATATTGTTTCATTTTTTTTTTTTTTTTTTGCAAAAACTATACTGCAGTAAAATAAAACAAATGTATATAGTGCTTTTCTAGACATTCACAACCTATGATTATTTGAGAAGATATGCTGACATTGACTGACTGGATCCCTAATAGTTAATATAATATCTGCTTAACCAGTAGCACACTCAGGATTTAATCTTGGAGGGGGCCGAGTTGAGTAGACGATTTGAGAATGCACACTACATTGCATACGACCTATGACTGAGCATCTGCAGTGATTGCCAATACATGATACCCGTGATCTCCTCTGGCCCGGCTTGGGCAAACGAAGTAGCGCTCGGATCTCCGGTATTCCCACCTTAGTGGCCGCTAATTCATAAGTAGTATAGAAATAGAAGATCCAACATAAATAAAAAAAGAATTTTAATTAGGAAAAGATTTTTAGTAAATTTTCTAGTGTTTTTTCCTTTTTCTTTTGGAGTGGGCCAGGGCCCCTTGTACCCCTCCCTGGGTGCGCCACTGTGCTTAACTATATGTATATGCTGAGAAACCAAGAAGTGAATATTCTTTCAGTGTTAGATAGTGTGCAGTATTTGTTGATAAAAGCAAATTTTAGGGAAAGACAACATATACTAGAATATTAATTAAAAACTTTAAATAATACTTCCTATATTTTGGTAATGTTACATTACCAAAATATAGGAAGGTACTTCAAAATGTCTGATTCTAGGACCAACTTCATTTGTTTTACTCCAGCCATATTTGTTTAGTGTTAGTGCCTGTATGCACATATCATTATTTTTATGTTCCCTGAAGATGGTAATGTAACATTACCAAAATATAGGAAGTATTAATTAAAGTTTTTAATTAATATTCTAGCATACGTTGTCTTTCCCTATAATCTGACAGTTATGTATTTTCAATGTATAAATTTATCTACAAGAATTAAACTACTGTATGATAGTTTAATTTACAAAACTTTCCTAATTTGTGGAAACAACATTGAAATGTTGTTATCATTCACTTTATTTGCTTCTTCTTCTTCCTAACATGGAATTTAGGAATTGGCTTGTTCCGGTCTCATGCCATCTCTTTTTTGGTCTTCCAATTCTTCTTTTTTCACTTATTTTGTATCTGTATAATATTTTTGGTCTGCTGTTGTCCATTCAATTTAAATGTTCAAACCATTTTTGTTTATACTGTCTTATGTAGTAATTAATTACTACATAAGACAGTATGTAGTAATTAATTGGTTTAATTTTCAGAGATTATAAGATTTCTTCATTTGTTTTGTAGTCCCACTTGGCATATTCTGCTGTTTGAATTTGTTTTTCATCTTTCCTTTTTATGGTCCATGTTTCGCTTCCGTAAAGTAGAGTTTTGACAAGACATTATATAGTCTGATTCTAGTATGTTTTTGCACTAGGGATGGCTTAAATATATTATTTATTATGCCATTTGCTTTGACAAAGTTTGATATTTTAGTGTCTATGTCTTTTTCTTCTTCATATGATACATCACAACCCAAGTATCTGAAAGTGTTGATGTTCTAGTATTTTATTATTATTATTATTATTATTATTATTATTACGGGCAACTCCAGGGAGTCATTAGACTCATCGAGGGAGGCCCCAAATCATATTCATCACAACTATCTGACATTCATACAGTATCTATCATACCTCGCCGTAAATTCATTCACTGTCACAGCATCCACTACAGACTCAGGGAGCGCATTCCACTCATTCACTACTCTAAAAGTAAAGAACCCAGCTCTAACACCTTTACTAACCACACTTTTGCCCAGTTTCCATGGATGTCCCCTAGTCCTCCCACAACTAGCCCTGTTCTCAAAAATATCTTCTGAATTAATTTTATAGAAACCCTTCAGTAATTTGAATGTCTCAATCATATCTCCCCTCCTCCGCCTATCAACCAATTTTTGCAACCCACAAATCCTCAACCTGTTCTCATACGGTTCATTCCACAGACCTGCTATCATCTTGGTCACTCGCCTCTGGATCCTCTCCACATCCTCCCCATCAAGAAGAAACCTAGGTGACCAAATCTGAGCACAGTAGTCTAGATGGGGTCTTATCAAGGCTCGATAGAGAGGAACAATAACCTGCTTGTCTCTGCTTGACAACGTATTCTTCAGCAACCAAGTGATTTGATGAGCTGTTTTGGTCACTTTTGCAATGTGTCCCCTAAATTTCAATTCCTTATCCACCAACACTCCTAAATCTCGTGCCTCATCAATTTCCTGGAGCAGGGTTCCACCAATGCAGTAAACTGCCGCCAATCTTTTCACCCCAAAATGCATAACCTTACATTTTGCCACATTAAACTGACATCCATTCTCCTTAGCCCAGACCTCCAATCTATCCAAATCATCCTGCAAAATTTTGACGTCATCTGCATTCACTATTGCCCTACCCAACTTCGCATCATCAGCAAACAAATGAACTGTTCCTCTCAGATCATTTCCTATATCATTTATGAACAAATTAAACAGCAGTGGTCCAAGAACAGATCCTTGTGGCACACCACTAGTCACAGGCCGTCTTGTGGACTCTACTCCCGAGTAAACCACTCTCTGATATCTCTCCGTCAACCACCCTCCTATCCATCTCACCAACCCTATGTCCATTCCCATATGCTGCAATTTACTGATTAGATTTTTTTTCACTATTTTTTTTCTTATTGCATTTTCTCCTTTGAATGCCATTATTTTTGTTTTTTCTTTAGATATTGTCATGTTAAATTGTTTTGAGATATCATTTAATGATTTTAATGATCTTTGTAACCATCTTCTGATATAGCTAATACTATTTGATCATTTGCAAATAAATTGATTATCTGTATATCTCACCTCTGCTTTTTAATATATATGTATTGAAAAGCAGAGGTGAGAGGGTACATCCTTGTTGTACTCCTCTTGATATATCTTTCCATTCTGAGATGTGTTCTAATTTAACTGCTATTTTATTTCCTGTATATATTTCTTGAATGGATTGTAAAAGTTAGTTTGGCAATTTAAATCAGTTAATATTTTAAACAATGTTTGTCTACTAATTTTGTCAAAGGCTTTTTCATAATCAATAAAGGCCATATGTGTTTCATTTTGAAATTCTCTTCTCTTTTCTATTAATAATTTTAAAGTAAAAATTGGATCTATGCAGAAACCGCCTTTTGGGAAACCATTTTGTTCTTCTAGTAGTTTGTCCTCTACAATTCTGCTTAGTTTCTCTTTTAATATTCCTGCATATATTTTATATGCAGTATTCAGCAGACTAATTCCCCTATAGTTATTGCAATCGTCTTTATTTCTTTTTTTATAGATTGGGATAACCAGTTCTCTTTTCCAAGAGTTAGGAGTTTTTCCGGACATCCAGACTATATTAAAAATTTTCTTAAGTCTTTCATTAAATATTTCACCTGCATTTTTGTATAGTAATATATTTATATTCTCTTCTCCTGGTGTTTTCCTATTTTCATCTTCTTTATTATATTTTTCAGTTCTAACATTTTGTTTTTATTATATTTTGTATTTCTTTGTTTCAGTCTCATAGTACTCTTTTTTTAACACTTTCATTGCCAAGCTGAAAATTGGAATTTCATGTGGTGGCCAAATTTTTTATATTTTTTTATTTAGTTAGTGACATCCACGCGATAACCCGTGATCGGCCGTTTGGTGAGAATTCGCATCGCGTGATCGAGTGATATCATTCATTTTCAAGCTGAAAATTGGAATTTTGTGTGGTGGCCAACTTTTTTTTATTTTTTTATTTAGTTAACGACGTCCACGCGATAACGCGTGATCGACCGTTTGGTGGGAACTCGCATCGCGCGATATCGCGTGTTTGGCAATGAACATGTTAATCCATTTGTGCTTTATTCCTACGGTTTCTGTTGCTACTTTTGTGAGAATTTGTTTCAAATTTTCCCATTCATCTTCTATGTCACATGTGTGGTTTCGGTTTTTAAGTTTGTGCATTTTTTATATTGTTGTGTAACTTGAGGATCCTGTAATGAAGAAATTTTGTAGCTTGGCTGGTAAGAATTTTCAATTTTATGAAAATGTTTTTAGCTACTTTGGTTTAAATTGAATTTTTCTGATACCACATAATGATCGGAGTTTAATTCAAAGCCTCGATATACTCTTACGTCTAAAATTAACTCTGCTAATTTAAAATTTGTGATAACGTAGACAATTACTGATTTCTATCCTCTGGTTGACCAAGTATAGTTATGTATTTCCTTGTGTTTAAACATTGAATTCATTATTATTATTATTATTATTATTATTATTAAAACAAGACCTCATGGAGTCAAAGACTCATCTAGGAGGTCCTTTTATCTTACACACACATCTCATCATACCGTGTCTTAAACACATTCAAACTACTTGCAGACACCACGCTCTCAGGCAGGGCATTCCAATCACTCACAACTCTGCACGAAAAAAACCTGCCTCTCACTCCCTTACTCACACCCTCCTTATACAGTTTCCAGGGATGACCTCTGGTTCTCCCCTGATCTCCCACTATTCTCTGTAGAACTTCTCCACCATTGATCCTATAACAACCCCTTACCAACTTGTAGGTCTCTATCATATCTCCCCTCTTCCTTCTCTCCACGAGACTCTGCAAATTACATCTTTTCAATCTTTCCTCATACTCAACATTCCAGAGGTCAGAAACTACCTTAGTCATTCGCCTTTGGACCCTTTCCAACATCTCTTCATCCTTCTGAAAACCCGGTGACCAAATCTGGGCACAATAGTCCAAGTGTGGCCTAATCAAAGCCTTATACATTGGAACAAGTATCTCCCTACTTCTACATGTCAGTGTCCTCCGCATCATTCCCAGAAGTCTTTGTGTTGTCTTCACAATTTTGGCGATGTGTCCCCTAAATTTTAGATCCTTATCCACTATCACTCCCAGATCTCTTATTTCCTCTACTTCCAACAATATATTCTCACCAAGCATAAATTCTGCATCCCATCTTTGTTTTCCAAATTTTAAAACCTTACATTTTGCAACATTGAACTCACATCCCCATTTGCTTGCCCAATCACTCAATTTATTCAAGTCTTCTTGCAAGGCCACAACATCTTCACTACTCTTTATGGTTTGTCCCAACTTTGCATCATCTGCAAACAACTGAATATCTCCATCCAAATCTTCACCAATATCATTAATATATAAGTTAAATAGTAATGGCCCTAAAACAGACCCCTGAGGCACTCCACTAGTGACTTTCCTTTTCCTGGATATTGCTCTCCCATACACAACTTGTTGATACCTATCAGACAGCCAGACTCCAATCTAATGCATTAATCTAATATCCAACCCCATCTGCTCTAGTTTGACTGTCAACTTATCATGAGGTAATCTATCAAAAGCCTTTGCGAAATCCAAGTATATTACTGGGATTTCACAAAGCCTTCTCCTCTGTCCAAGGAAGCAGTCACTTTATTGTAATAAGTAAGTAGATTACTAAAACATGACCTCCCTTTAGCAAATCCATGCTGTCCATCAAAAATTATACCACTGTTGTCAACCCAACTCTGGATCCTAGTTCTCACAAGCTTCTCCAACAACTTAACCACAACACCTGACACACAGATAGGCCTATAGTTTGATGCTTGAGTTCGATCACCTCCTTTATGAAGTGGCACAATCTTGCCCTCCTTCCACTCTTTAGGAACTTGACCAAGTGCAAGACTCGTATTAAAAAAATATGTCAAGGCAGGTGTCAACTCTCTAGCACACTCCTTCAGAATACGTGGTGATATATTATCAAGTCCCACGGCCTTATTTACATCTAGTTTACTCAACTCCCCAAACACCTCTTGCTCACTTACAGTCAGTCTCTCCTCCCCATCATCAACTGCTCTTAATCTCTCCATGAAGTCACATTCACAAGATTGAAAGATCTTTATGAATTGCTCATTAAGTATCTCCACAACACATTCTGCAACAGCTGTCTTTATACCATTTCCTCCAATCAATGTCATCCTTCCATAATCATTCTTTCTTTTGCTGGCTACATATCGAAAGAACTCCCTAGGATTCTTTTTGGCTTCATTAGCTAACTGCTGTTCATACCTCTCTTTAGCTACTCTCACCAACCAAGTCACCCTCCTTGCCTGGTCTTTGTAGACCTCATGAAATTGGTTACTTCCACTTCTCTTATGCTGTCTCCACAATGCCTTTTTTTTCTGTATTGCATGCTTAATCTCTTTATTCATCCATCTCACACCTACCTTATTTAACCTTCTCACCCATGGTATACATTTAGACATTGCATCTACTAAATAGTTTTTGAAAATCCCCCAAGCTGCATGGATCTCTTTTCCAGCTAACTCCTCATTCCATGCTACATCTGCAAGCTGCCTCCTGAGCTCTTCATAATCACCCCCCTTGTAGTTCCACATATACCCTTTTTTCACAGGGGTCCTTGCACTGCTGGCAACCACCCAGGTAATCACCTCATGGTCACTTTCACCAATTGGTGGATGATTTGACACCTCATTTATAATTACATCCTCCGATGAGATGACCAAATCCAAGACCCTTAATCCTCGTGTGCCCTCTGTTACATACTGTCTGAGGTAGTTATCCCTCAAAAACTCAAGAAACTCATTTTCTTTACTTCCAGTCGCTATCTCTTCATTCCAGTCTATATTGCCATAATTAAAATCACCCATAATGATCACCCTTTTCTTATTTGCTTGGCTTATTTGACTATACATTTCACTATCACCACCATCCACATTACCAGGTCTATAACAACATCCCACCAAGTATTTGATTCTATTCACCTCTATCTCATACCATACTGCCTCAAAACCACTGGCCCTATTTCCCTCTTGCATCTCTACCTTGTATGGACATAACTCTTTCTCTATCATCAATAGCACTCCCCCTCCCTTTTTATCCCTTCTATCCTCACGAAACACATCATACCTTTCCATCTCTATTCCTGTCAGGATGTCGTCCTCATCTAACCATGTCTCACTTATTCCGACAATCTCTGGGTGCACAGACGCAATTAGTGCAACCATTTCATCCGCCTTGTTTCTTATGCTTCTAGCATTGGTATACAAACACAACAACTCATTTCTGGATCTACAGCTAGTTCCACTGATACCATTCACTCGATGTGCTCTCTCCATGCTGAACTGGGGCCATTTCTCTTTCTGCTTCTTCATTTTAGAACCCTTTGCAACAACATCTGTTTCCTCTTGATCCCTGGTCATCCCATTACTTTCCTGCCTACACATGCTCTCACCTCCTCTTGGAGCATCCACCTTTCTCACGCTGTGTATCCCTGTCCACCCTGGGCCTCCCCGTTTCCCTGCTCCTCTTGCACACCCATTCTCTCATTTTCTATACTCATACCACTCACCTCTCCATTATTTTCCACTTCTTCAATCTCTCCTGTCTTACTCTCCTGCTCTTCCACATCACTCCCCTCTCAATCTGATTCATTTTCTATATTCACTTCTCTACCTTCCAGCAGCAGTCTCTCCAAGCGACTCACACCATAACCACTCAAATGCAGTCCATCGCTCCCATACAGCTCACTTCGTCCCTCAAACTCATTCCACACATTAACAAACTGTACTCCCGTCTCCTCACACATTTCAGCCAGAATACCATTCATAATCCTTGCTCTCCGCCTCATTTCACCACAATCATACCTAGGCAACACACTGACCACCCTTCCTGTCACACTATTCTCTTTTATCTTTCCAAGCAGTCTCTTGACATTCATTTTGACATGCTCTTTGTTCTCTCTCAAATCATTTGTACCAATTAATACAATTAACACTTTTGCTCGCTCCCCCTCATATCCAATGCCTCAATCACTCTACTTATTTTACCGCCTGGAAAACATACCTTGTGCATTTTATCCTCTAGCACACCTTTAATAATGGAGTCGCCATACAACGCCACTCGCTCATCTTTCGTTAACTCTTTCATGCCATCATGATTTATTGTAATAGTTTTGACCTGAATTCTCTTAATTTCATTCCGTATCCATTTCATTTCTTGCCTCATCCAATCTAATTCACTTTCCGAACCTCGCGACACATTCTCTCTATCATTAAATCTTTCTAACTTTCTAACTCTCGACCCCCTCTTCTCACATTCCCTCTCATTCATCCTTCTTTGTTTCCGTACTTTCGGTCCAACATACGTCCAACTTTCACTATCATTCTTCTCACTTTCACTCTCATTTATCTTTCTTTGTTTCCGTACTTTCGGACTAACATGCGTCCAACTTTCGCTATCATTCTTCTCATTTTTACTGTCATTCATCGTTCTTTGTTTCAGTACTTTCGGTCCGACATGTGTCGAACTTACGCCATCATTTATTCTTTCGATTTTTTTTACTTGCGATTTCTGCATTACGCAAATTCTACTTTCATTCGTTCTCTCAATTTCGTTTCTTTCCACCTCACTTTCGTCCCTTTTAACATCCGTTACGGTTGTCAAATCGCTCTTTTTCTTTTTTCCTGATTTTTTAACATTTTTTCGCTTCTCTTGCTCAGTATCCTTTTCTTTCAAACGTGCAATCGTGATACAATCGGTACTAGCACTTTCTGTCATCAATTTCATATTCGCATTCATTAGTTCTTCGTTCAGGTCACACTTCGCACACACCCTTCTTCCATCTGCACTAAACATTAACAAATAATTTATGTAATCGATGGAATACATATAACAGACCTCACACTTAACGAAACGACTGAAATCTACATTCAAATCATGGAATGACAATGCCGCCGCCATTTTTTTTTCTCTCTGCCGGTTATAGGTCTAATAATAACGATTTCGTAATTTAGTTTAGACAAGAAAAAAAAACCCACACTAATAATACCGGTAGCGTACAACGTTTACAGCCGCTCTTACTCAAACAATTACGCATATATACTTAATTATTCCTAGTAAAAACTTATCTGAATCAGGAGCTCTTCAAAACACGTCCGCAGTACTTGGCCCACTCAATTATTCTCATATTTTAGTATAAATGACAAAATCACGCAATCTGCGACCATTTTATCATTATTATTATTATTATTATTATTATTATTATTAAACAAGACCTCATGGAGTCAAAGACTCATCTAGGAGGTCCTTTTATCTCACACACATCTCATCATACCGGGTCTTAAACACATTCAAACTCCCTGCAGACACCACACTCTCAGGCAAGGCATTCCAATCATTCACAACTCTGCACGAAAAAAAACCTGCCTCTCACTCCCCTACTCACACCCTCTTTATACAGTTTCCAGGTATGACCTCTGGTTCTCCCCTGATCTCCCACTATTCTCTGTAGAACTTCTCCACCATTGATCCTATAACAACCCCTTACCAACTTGTAGGTCTCTATCATATCTCCCCCTCTTCCTTCTCTCCACTAGACTCTGCAAATTGCATCTTTTCAATCTTTCCTCATACTCGACATTCCAGAGGTCAGAGACTACCTTAGTCAGTCGCCTTTGGACCCTTTCCAACATCTCTTCATCCTTCTGAAAACCAGGTGACCAAATCTGGGCACAATAGTCCATGTGTGGCCTAATCAAAGCCTTATACAATGGAACAAGAATCTCCCTACTTCTACATGTCAGTGTCCTCCTCATCATTCCCAGAAGTCTTTGTGTTGTCTTCACAATTTTGGCGATGTGTCCCCTAAATTTTAGATCCTTATCCACTATCACTCCCAGATCTCTTATTTCCTCTACTTCCAACAATATATTCTCACCAAGCATAAATTCTGCATCCCATCTTTGTTTTCCAAATTTTAAAACCTTACATTTTGCAACATTGAACTCACATCCCCATTTGCTTGCCCAAGCACTCAATTTATTCAAGTCTTCTTGCAAGGCCACAACATCTTCACTACTCTTTATGGTTCGTCCCAACTTTGCATCATCTGCAAACAACTGAATATCTCCATCCAAATCTTCGCCAATATCATTAATATACAAGTTAAATAGTAATGGCCCTAAAACAGATCCCTTGATTTTGATTGCATGTATCTTCGCCAAATTTACCTATGTTTGTTTTGTATTTTTTGTTTTCTCTTCTGGCATTTAAATCTCCTGCTAGTAGTAAATAGTCAGTTTTGTTTATTTTATCTATGGCAATCTGTAATTCTTTATAAAATATATTACCGTCTTCGTCTTTTCCCTCTTCTGGTGCATATGCACCAATTATTGTTATGTGGCCTCTTAATGTCTTGAGTCTAATTTTTATTAGTCTTTCATTCAAATAGTTGTAATATACAATATTGTTTTTTAGGGATTTATGTACCATAATCATTATACCTGGTTTTGCTCTTTCTTCTTTTTTTACCCCACTGTAGATTTGTATATAGTTGTTTGTTTCTTTTGAACCTTTTTGTTTTTTCTTTGTTTCTATTACTATACATATATTTATGTTAGCTTGGTTTAGTTGTTTATGAAGTTCTTCTTCTTTGTGTGCAATACTTCTCACATTCCATGTTGCAATCTTCATTATGTGTTCCTTTTTCCAATTTCATTTACTGTTTCCTGAATTGTGGTCTTTTCCCTATCAAATTTCCTTGATAGTCTGTCTGGCTTTTCTGTGCATGAGACTTGAAAGTATTTTGAATTTCCCCAGGTCAGGTTACTAACTTGTCGCTGGGTAAGTCCAGTGGTAGGGCTGATACCTAATGCCTCTGGACAGACAGATCTAACAGCATTTACTGTGTTAGGGTTATACTGCCCATACTCAGTCGCCAGTGCCTCGTTTGTACTTTTAGAATAGGATGGACCATGGGAAGGTGAGGTTGACATTTGAGTGGGAGAGGCTATCTATTGCGCTTCGCCACCCCTTCCACTTTATTTGCATACTTGCTAAATAAGCATCACTTTTTTTTATAGATATATGCCTTGGATGGATGAATTTAAGTTTAATATCTACTTTCTTTTCTAAAAGTTGTGAAATTTCAATTTTTATCACAGAGAAAATAAAAAGAAAAGCTTAGATCAAAATACATCTTTTTATTTATTAGGAAATATGACTGGAATTTCAATACTTTGGATTATAACTTTTTGAAATGTGTACTGTGCATATTTGATGTGATTCTTATATGTAATCTTTCTAGGCATTTCATGTTGAGATTCAGAATGAAGGAAGCCGTCCAGAAGAAAGTAAATATGATCTGAATTCAGATCACTCTCATTTTATTATTATTAAAGATGGCACAGTGAATAAAACTGGGATCAATTATTTTCTTCTTCGTCTAGAACAGTATCTTGCATCTTCTGTTGAACAACCCAAAAAATCTACTTCTGAAACAGGTATTATATCTTTAAAACTTTGTATGCACTGCTCAGAAATATTTTTTCTTTTCTTTTAAGACTTGAAATACAAAATTTTATTTTTTCATACGCTTTGATTTGTTATTCATGATTCATTAATTTGTTATTGATTTCAAGCACTTGAATTACAGCTAATAATGCTGCCAACTTTATAGCAAATGTTGTTGCAACTTGCTCACTATAATTAATGGTGGAAAAGTCCCAGTGAGAGCTTCACACCTTATAGCAAATCCTTCCTTTGGATTCTACAAATTAGCACCATACCTAAAATATTTCTTGCTAATCTGATTACATGATTGTGTTATTGATTAATTACAATATTATTGGCATCAGACCTCCATGGAGTCCAGGCTCATCATGTAAGGTCACTGCTGTACACACAGTGCTCACTGAGCTTTGTCTTAAATTCCACCATTTCCACAGTTGCCACTCTATCAAGCAATGTAAAGAACCTACTCTTTACTTTGCTGTTCACACCATCTTTATACATCTTCCAGGAATGGCCTCTTGTTCTTTTACCTCTGTATTCTTCAATTTTTTTTTTTTAAAAAAAAACCTCTTCCAATTTAACCGGTGATGACCTTTTCCCAGATTACATGTCTGAATCTTATCATCCCTATTCATGAGACTCTGCAAACAACATTCCCTCAGTTCATACCCAACATTCCTGAAATCTGATGCTGCATAGTAAATCCTATCTGAACAATCTCCAGTATACCCCATTCCTTGAAAACCAGGTGACCAGATCTTCATACAGACATGATCAAGTTCATATACAATGGAACCATAAACACTTTACATGTCCATCACCACTCCCATCTCTCTCTCTCTCTCTCTCTCTCTCTCCTTCATAATTTCTCAACTGATTGTATATTCTGCATCCAGCCTTGCCTACCAGTTTCAAAACTTTACACTGTACAACATTGAACATAACTTCACCAAATGTAATCTATTCAGATTTTCTTGTGAGGCCACACAGGAAAATTTGAATAGTTCTCGCTAATATTGTATTATCTGCTTCTCTCATATTCATACAGGTTAAACGGTAATGGCCTAAAACACACCCTAGGAGCACATCACTATGAGCATCCCCTTCAGGGATACTACTCCCCTTGCACAACTTCCTGATACTTATCAGACAGACAGCCAGTCTCCTATTCATTATGCTAATTTATTTATTATTTGTACGCTATCCCTCACTATCCTCTCTACTGCCCCTTAGGACTAGTTGAGTCCTCCTAATAAGGGATTAAAGTATGTATTTTTGATCATAGCAGCGCGTGTTCACTGGGCCGGTTTGCCTGTTCTGAGGGACAAAAAACTTGAGTTTCAACGAGAAAAAACCCTCTACCTCCATATGAAACCAGCTAACTCACCTTTAATCGAAAGAGACCAAGTAAAGGTATCTCACGTCATGGACAGGAATCGAACCCCAGGTCTTTCCGACCAAAGGGCTTTGTCTATACCGACTGAGCTATGGAGGCTCTAGTTTCTTCTGTAAACTCAGGAAAGTACTGCTGAAATTCCTTTTGAAGGGATTTAAGGTGCCCAGAGCAACTCACCCTTTATTCTACTGTCTTTATTCAAACTTCAAGACACCGATTAAAAATTAATTTTGCCATTGAATTTTGCAGCATAATGAATATTTTTTCAGTTTACTATTTGTAACATAGAATTTTATACTAATGATAACACTGCATTTGTATATTTTATTTTTATGGAGTGAATCAAGGTCTGCTGTGGTGGAAATTTGAAAAAATATTAAAGGCCTGCCATAGCAAATAATTAAAATAATATAAAATGTTTAATATATATGAACATGTTTGGGCCCTTGATATTTTTTTTAAAGTATTCACCATGGTGGACCTTAAGTCACTTCCCTTCATTTATCAAAAATCAGTGTTACAATTTCTAGTAGAACATTGAGTATGGCCATATTAAATAAGTGTTGAAATTTCCTATAAAAATAATTGCAGCTAAAAATAACTACATGACCGACCCCCAGAAAACACTGTGCAACCCCCTTGACGGTCGCGACCTACAGGTTGGGAACCCAGTGTATAGATCAACTTTGTGGGCCTATAAAATCATTTAAACTTTGTGTATACTGTCTCATTTGTATTTACACTATTGTCATATATTTAGCATATGTATAATAACTGAATAAGTATTTACAGTGAGTTGCATGACATCAGGTATGCTCAATTCTGTGTGTGGGGGGGCAGTTACTCTGGTTATTTGGAAGAATGAATGTTTTCCCAAAAGTTTGTTTTTCCTTTTATATAAAGTTCTGATAATTCAGGAAACTACAAATAATAGACATTGGAAGGATTAATGTAATGTAAAATGAATGTTCATATAATCAGTAAGACTGCAAATAACAGATTGGAATTATTGACTTTTTTAATGTCAAATTAGAGTTTAGAAAAATTAGATTTTTTTTTTAAATTCATTATTTTTTTTTTATGTTGAGCCCAAACATGAGAGGTTGGTTGATCAATCTATAGTACATTAGTACTGTATACGAGCAGTGGGTTGGAAAAGGAGAAACTTGTTTACATTTAATTTAAAAGGTTATTTAAAGATATTAAGAGATTGGAGATGTCACATGATTCCTCTCCATTTTCAAGGAATAAAAATTTCAAATTGGAATTAATAGCAGTTTTTGATATATTTTTCATAAATAAAGATTTAAATGCTTTTGAAGTCTTCAAAAATGAAAAAAAACTTATGTCTCTGAATTTATATTACTCTGTGTTTCAGATTCTAAAACAGTTGCTTATGGTCTTGGTAGGTATACTATACCTGTTTTAGCAATCCTTATTCAGGGAGGTACTGATTCAGCTCGTTTGATACTGGATCATTTAAAGAAACAACTTCCTGTAGTAGTCATCCGAGGTAGTGGGGGACTAGCAGATATTATTGCATTTGCACAGAATGAAATTGAATATAGGTAAGTAAATTTATTTGCTTGCTTTGATAGACTGTTTTTTTATTGAGTTTAGCTTGAGCACTTATAGAGCTCATATATTGTTTTACGTTTTTATCGTTAGGAGAAAGATTATAATAGCATGCTTTATATCACACATATTGGTCCCTGAAAATATGAGAAACACCAAACTTTATTGTATTTATTCTGTTGTAAACAGATTATGCCACACAGTTTTCATTTGTAAGCATTACTGCAGCTACTCATTGTCATCATAATCAATCCTTATCTGTCCACTGCTGAATGATGATCTCCTCCATATTTTTCGACATTTCTCCATCTCTGACCCAGAAGCTCTAGTTGTTTCCCATTGAATGATATAGTTCATTTCTTCATTTTGTTGATGGTCTGCAAGATCTTCTTGAACCTTCTCATGCTTGCCATTCTGTACAAATTTTGGTCCTCCTCTCCTATCTTGCGATGTGTCCTCTCCATCTCTATTTTTTTATTTCTTTAATAATGTCTTTTAATCCTTTTTCCTGATATGTTTTTTACCTATTCTTTTTATATCAACATTGATCTTTCCATGTTTCTCTGTGCAATTCCTAATTTATTTAACACTCTTCTTGTGATGCTCCAAGTTTCTGCTCCTTATGTCATAGCTGGTACGATGCATTGTTCATATGCTTTTCTTTTAGACAGATGGGTAAGTTTTCTTTAAAAATTTTATTGTATTTTCCAAATTGTCTCCATCCTTGGTTTATTCATTGTTTTATTTCATGTTCCCAATTTCTATTTATGTTAATTATTTATTATTATTATTATTATTATCTGACCTCCATGGAGTCTGAGACTCATCATGGGAGGTACACACTATTGCACACGATTCTCATCCAACCATACCTTAAACTAATTCAATGTGTTTACATTCACAACACACTCAGGTGATGCATTCCACTCACCAAC
This sequence comes from Typopeltis vanoorti, assembly GCF_054136105.1. NCBI lineage: Eukaryota > Metazoa > Arthropoda > Arachnida > Uropygi > Thelyphonidae > Typopeltis > Typopeltis vanoorti. The sequence continues at coordinate 170,559,015 of NC_143549.1, read as the reverse complement.
AACTGTAAATGCAAAGAACCTTCTCCTCACTCCTCTGCTCACACTCTCCTTATACAGTTTCTAGCGATAGCCTATTGTTCTACCCCCTCTTCCATTCTGTGAAAAATCTCTTCCATGTCTACCTGATAACAATCCCTGACTAGCTTATATGTCTCAATCATATCCTTCCCCTTCCTCCTGTTCACGAAGCTTTGCAACTTACATTCTCTCAATCTGCTCTCATACTCCACATTTCAAAGACCACTGATCACTTTTGTGAATCTGCTCTGGACCCTTTCCAAAATATCCTCACCACCATGAAAACCGGTGACCAAATGTCTGCACGGTAATCCTCTGCATCGTTGCCATTATCATATGTGATGTCTACACAACTTGTGCAATATGACCCCTGAATTTCAGGTCCTTATCCACCATCACTCCTAGATCTTTGCATCTCCTCTACTTCCTTTAAAGTTTCCTCATGAAGTATATGCTTTGCATCCCATCGTTGCTTACTTTATTTCAAAACCTTACACTTTGTAATATTGAACTGATAGTTCCACTTACCTGCCCATTCATATAATTTATTCATTTCATCCTGTAAGGCCATAACATCTGCTTGACTGTGCATTGCTCTGCCCAATTTTGCATATCTGCAAACAGTTGCTTATCACTAAACTTTTCAAACATCGTGGATGTAGAGCATATGACCATTGTTTCTTATGTGCATGTTTTCTCCCTTCTTACTTCACTGAGTCCAGTGATGAACAACAACGGTGCCAAAACTGATCCCTACGGCACAATACTTGATGAATCTTTGGATTCTTTGAAGATGACGTGTAATAATAATAATAAAAGTTCTTATGTATTTGATTTTATGCCTATTGAGTTTTAGTTACCTATGATTAAAGTATAATGAGTTTTTTCTTTGTCCACGAGTCTTCCAGTTTTTTATAAAATCGTTCTATTTCATTGTCTTCATGGCTTGTTGTTGGTTCATATATTTGAATGATTTTAATTTTATGTCTTGAGTTTATTTTCAAAAACAGTTGGGCTATTGTATCTGATATTCCTTGTATACTTATTAACTGTTGTATTCTTTGTTTGTGAATTAGGGTTGTTTGAAAAGTTTGGTAAAAAAAATAAGTTAATCACATTTTTTTTGAAAAAAAAATCACCTTTATTTCTCAACATAGTCTCCACCAAGGTCTACACATTTGGTCCTGCGAGTTTCCAATTTTTTCATCCCATCTAAAAAGTAAGATTGGTCAAATTGTGCAAAACAGTCATTGACAGCCTTGATGACATCCTCGTTTGAAGAAAATTTTTCCCACCAAGCCAAATTTTTAAATTTGGGAACAAGAAGTCACATGGGACCAAGTCTGGAGAATACAGTGGATGTGGAACCAGTTCAAACATTAATTTGTGCAATTTTACCATAGCGACACCTGATGTGTGTGGGACAGTGCACTGTCTTGATGAAAGAGCACAGAAAAGTGCTCTTTAATAAAGATCATTTAAAAGAAGAACTGAAGAAATAAATAGCCAATCTTGGCCATTTTTCTATTCAATTCTACTTTTAAACTGTCCAACAATGACGCATAATAGACTCCTGTTATTTTCTTATCCTTTTCCAAATAGTCTATCATGATAATTCCTTGGGAATCCCAAATAACAGTGGCCATCACCTTCCCAGCTGACAAAACAGTCTTCACTTTTTTCAGTGTTCTTTCACCGGGCATTGTCCACTGTTTTAACTGCTGCTTGGAATCAGGTGTGTGTAGTGGTGGATCCCAGTTTTGTCTACAGTCATGAATCGATGCAAAAGATCCTGCAAATTGTGATTAAACATCGGCAAACATATTTGTTATCTACTTCCCAAACATGTCTTTTCATATGTGTTTTTGATTGACGGTCAACAATTGCGGAACCCATCGTACACACAGCTTTTTCATGTGCAATTTTTTGTGCAGGATATTATACACCTGTTCAGTTGAGATGCCTACAATCTCAGCAATCTCACACACTTTCACTCGATGGTCTTCCATAATGATACCATGGATTTTTTCAATCATTTCCTTTATAGTGACCTCAGTCGGGTGTCCGGAGTGCACTTCATCTTTGATGGATTTACAACCACGTTTAAACTCATTTATCCAAAAATATTTTTTAATTTTGATGCAGAGTCCCCATTAACTGCATGTAACTTGGCTTTGCTCTGCACGGCCGTCCACTTTTTCAAATAAAAGTATTTTATCACTGCACGAAACTTGTTTTTCTCTATTTTTATGAAAAATGTGAACACAGTCATTTTAAATGTTTGCCAAACTAGAACTACGTGTCGCACGTGGCTAATTTGCCAGGGGTCATGAAAAGGATGATACGTGCCGACACTGGTATAAATGAATGAATTGTGTTGCTGTCTATTGGAAATTTACTAAACTTTTCAAGCATCGTGGATGTAGAGCATATGACCATTGTTTCTTATGTGCATGTTTTCTCCCTTCTTACTTCACTGAGTTCAGTGATGCCCAATTTCATTTCCTTTATTTCTTATTCAAACTATACAAGGTTTGCTTCCTCTTTCATATTTTATACATTTTACAACAGCCTCTACTATATTTATTCCATTGTAAACAAATTAGGGCATACAGTTTTCATTTGTATTAGGACAGCCACTCATTAAACTTAGTATTTAGCTTATTATTATTATTATTATTATTATTTAGGCCTCCATGGAGTCAAAAGACTCATCGTGGGAGGTCCTTCCTAAGAAACACAAAGTCTATCATACCACTGCTTAAACTCATAAACTGTTCTCACTCTCACCACACCATCAGGCAGTGCATTCCATGGTTCAACCGCCTTCTATGCAAAGAAACCACTCCTCACCCTCTTGCTCACAGTTTCCTTTTGTAACTTTCAGCGATGTCCCCTTGTCATCACTCCTTCCTGCTGTTCAACCAAACGAAAGAACTCCCCAGTGGCAACCCTGTAACCACCTCTCAACAGTTTAAAAGTCTCAATCATATCACCTCTCCTTCTTCTATCCACGAAACTCTGCAGTCCACATTCCCTCAGCCGATCCTCATAACCATCATTGTACAGTCCCGAAACCATATTTGTTATCCGCCTTTGTACCCTTTCCAAAGTTAATTTATCCCCTTCAAATCCTGGGGACCAAATCTGAGAATAATAGTCCAAGTGTGTTCTGATCAGGGTCTTATACAACGGAATGATAACTGTTTTATCTCTGAAGGTCAGCGTCCTTCTCATTATTACAGCAATCTTCTGTGTTACCTTCGCCACCTTTGCAATATGTCCCCTAAATTTCAGGTTTCTATCAATCATCAACTCTAGATCTCTTGTCTCTCCTACTTCGTCCAGTATAACTCCTCCCATAGAGTATGCAGTGTTCCATCGATGTTTCCCAAACCTCAAGACCTTACATTTTGCTGCAAACAACTGAATATCCCCTTGCAATCCACTGACAATGTCATTGATATAAAAGTTAAACAATATAGGTCCCAGTACTGAGCCCTGTACTTAAACTTGCTGTGGTGTATTATTTTAAGTTTTCTTCCAACTAATTCTATGGTGGGTATCTAAGGCATGGTCTGCCAGCCCAGAGTGGCTGTACTGGTGAAACCGGATGTAGTCTTTGTGTTCTGAAATCCTGATATTTGCTGTCCTGCCTGTTTGGCCAAAGTGGGACAGTTTGGAGCTGCAAGGGACCTGGTATACACCAGGTAGGTCTAGGGGAAGTGGTTGGGCTTTGGTAGAGCGGATAAGGGATGCCAACTTTTTATATGGTCTATAACAAGAAGTCAGGTCATATTTTTTGAGGATATTGGTTGTAGGGGATGGTGATAGATTTGGTGTACTCTTTATTGTAGAGGGGGAGGGGGGGGTGTGGTTTACTGGTTTTAGTATTTTTTGGATTTTTTTGGGGTTATAGCCATTGGCTAAGAAAGTGTTGAGGATGTGGTTTAGTTCAGTGGTTAGGGCCTCGTCATCTGAGCAGATTAATTTTGCCCTGTTATATAGTGTTTTTATAACCCCATATTGTTGTGATGGGGAGGGGGGATTGCTGGTGAATGTATCTGCCAGTATGGGTGGGTTTTCTGTAAACAGAGAAAACCCAAGATCCATCAAGCTGGCGAGTGATTAAAGTGTCTAGGAAGGGGAGGGTGTTGTTTTCCTCTTTTTCTAAGGTGAACTGGACTCTGGGGTGTTGGTTGTTTAAGTGTGTTAGGAAGGAGTGGAGTGTATCTGAGCCATGTGGCCAAATAGCGAACACATCATCCACGTATCGAAGCCAAATAGTGGGTTTTTGTGGGGCAGAGTTTAAAGCTTTCTCTTCAAAGGTCTCCATAAAGAAATTGGCCAAGGGTGGGGAAAGTGGTGAACCCATGGATGTCCCCTCTATCTGTTTGTAGAATTTTCCTTGCCAAACGAAATAGCATGAGTTCATTGTGAACTGAAATAGGGCTGATATATCGGGAGGAAAATTATGTCAGTGTGTTGGAGTGAGAGGTTTTCTATACTGGCTTAAAAGTGGGCTGAGTTTTTACGTGTAATGGTGTGTTGCCAGTATAGTGTGTGAGCGTTTTGGCTAAATGTTTGGCTAATTTATATGTGGGGGAATCAATGCCATCCACTATGGGACGTAATGGCACATTTTGTTTATGTATTTTTGAGAGTCCATATAATCGGGGGGGGGGGGTCTAGAGTTATAAGGTTTTAATTTGTTAGTGACTTCCACAGGCCAAGAAGTGACCTTCTTAAGGAGTCTGTGGAGAGTTCTAATCTGAGAGCTGGTAGGATTATATTCAATACGGAGGTAAGTAGTACGGTCTAGTACTAAAGTATTAAGCTTACCTTTGTTGTCCTTTTGATTGAGCACCACAGTGTTGTTTCCCCTTATCTGCTTTGATGATTACTATTTTTTTGTTTTTCTTCATTTCTAGTAAAGCTGCATATTCGTCTTTGGATAAGTTGGTTTTTGGAGATTTTGCTTTGGTGAGAACACCGGCTACATCCAGTCTGACGTTATTGGCGATCTGGTTAGGAAGGTTGCGAATCCCACCTTCTATTTGGATCATGATTTCCTCGGCAGGTATTCTTTTAGGAGCTAGGGCGAAATTTTGGCATGTGAAAGTGTGGTGAGTGCTTTAGGCTTTAAAACTACAGACGAGAAGTTGACTACAGTGTTCAGTGGTGGCTGTGGTAAGGAAGTAGAATTCTTTATCAGGTTATAAAAGGGGTTATAAAAACACTATATAACAGGGCAAAATTAATCTGCTCAGATGACGAGGCCCTAACCACTGAACTAAACCACATCCTCAACACTTTCTAGCCAATGGCTATAACCCCCAAAAAATCCAAAAAATACTAAAACCAGTAAACCACGACCCCCCCCCCCTCCACAATAAAGATTACACCAAATCTATCACCATCCCCTACATCCAGGGCACCTCTGAGAAAATAACCAATATTCTCAAAAAATATGAACTGACTTCTTGTTATAGACCATATAAAAAGTTGGCATCCCTTATCTGCTCTACCAAAGACCAACCACTTCCCCTAGACCTACCTGGTGTATACCAGGTCCCTTGTAGCTCCAAATTGTCCCACTTTGGCCAAACAGGCAGGACAGCAAATATCAGGATTTTAGAACACAAAGACTACATACAGTTTCACCAGTACAGCCACTCTGGGCTGGCAGACCATGCCTTAGATACCCACCATAGAATTTGTTGGAAGAAAACTTAAAATAATACACCGCAGCAAGTTTAAGTACGAAAGATTATTCAAGGAATCATCAGCAACTCTAAAAAATGTTCCAAACTTCAAACAAATTTGGGTGCATGAAACTACCTCAAATTTGGGAGACGTACATTATGAGAACTTCAGCCCAACGGCCAAGACAACCAAATTAGCAGAGGGCACCATTAGGACTTTAGGAACAATATTAGTTTCTTGCCTTCTTCCTCATTTGCTTTTATTAGTGCCTGCGTGCACATACCATATTTTTATGTTCCTGAAGATGGCAACGTGACATTGCCGAAATATTGAAGTTATTCATTAAAGTTGCCTTTAATTAATATCCTTTATATGCATTGTTAATTCTGTAAGCTAATTATCAGTTAAGCCAGTTATTAATTATAAAAGTTTTGAAGTATTTTGTACATCTGCTATTTTTATTATTATTATTTTTGCCTATAATGTTATCTCTTTACCTAGTTATTTGTTATGTGCAGATCTTTCTCTTTTTCAAACATGGTCATCTGCTCTTATATTCCAGAATGAACCATTAAAGGACACATATCATTATTAAGTAGATATTGTTTGTAATAAATTTTGCATCATTTACATGCATTTTTATGAAGATGTATCTAATATACACAGAAATCTGAATATATAGTATTAAAATATATAGTGCTCACTATGAAAATTATCTGAATTTTCATACAGACCATCTTAGTACATAATTCATAAAAATTATGTACTTTTATTATCTAGTGTTATCTTTTGAAGGTGGGGAATTGGGTTTATTACCATTTTAATAAGCATTTGCAAAAGAGTATTGAATAACAACATCAAATAACATAACAAAACAGCATTGAATGGGATAAAACCTATAATGATAATACAAATCATAAACCTATATGAAAATTCCAATTTATAAATAATCATTTGAAATTGTAATAGGTTTAATAGGTTTTTGTTGCATAATATCAATGTGATAGATAAAATGAGAAGTCTGTCATGTGTTTCAGACTTCATCCATCATTAATGATCCATCATTTGTTCCTTTTTCAGGTGCTTGTTTTGTTCTTCTTCACAATTTTCTTCTGAATTAATTATTTGTCAAAGATTCACAGTAGTCACAGCTAACATTTGTCTTCTAAGGTAGTATCACCAACCGTATCAGTCTGCATAGATCTTAATTGTCCTTTGGGATTTTTGTGGCCATTGAACATAGACACACATTACCTGTTTTGCTAACCTTTCCTCTTGTATCTTATGTTATTATAAAATCTGAAGTTACTATAACAAGGTGACAAATAATTGGATAAGAGAAATGCATATACAGTGGTATGCTTAGATTTTGCAAAGGCTTTTTGATAGATTGCCACATCATATGTTGCTGACTAAACTGGAGCAAATGGCATTGGTTGATTAGTGGATAGGTAACTGGCTATCAGATAGGTATCAGCAAGTTGATGTATGGGGGGGGGGGCAGTATTCCAGAAGAAGAAGGTCACTAGTGGTGTGCCACATGGGGTATGTTTAGGGATCATTGTTGTTTAATTTGTATATTAATGATATTGGGATGGGTTTAATTGGTGATATATTGTAGAATGGTATGCAGATGATGCAAAACTGGGGAGAGTAATGAGGAATCAAGCAGATGTTGTGGCCTTACACAACATCTGCTTGAATAGATTATATGAGTGGATTGAATAGATTGCATGAGTGGTCAACAGTACGGAACTGTCAATTCAATGTTGCAAAGTGTAAAGTTCTGAAATTTTGTAGGCAACAATGGAATGCAAAGTATACACTCTTGGTGGGAAAATTTTGGAAGAAGTTGAGTAAACAAGAGACCTTGGAGTGGTAGTGGACAAGGATCAGAAGTGCAGAGGTTGTTACACAAGTTGTGAAGTCATTGCATCCGATTATAGCAATGATGTAGAGGACCTTAATGTGCAGAAGTAAAGAGGTACTGGGTCCATTTGTATAAAGCCTTGATCAGATTTCATATGGATTACTGAGCACAGATATGGACTCCTGATTTTCATGGTGATGAGGATATATAGAGATGTGAGATATGAAGACAGAGTGAGGGAATGCAGTTTGCAAAGTCGTATGAATATGATTACTAAATAACTTAAGGAATTCACAATGTATACTGGAATATAAATTAAAATCAACTTTAATATATATGAATATATGAATAGGGAGAAGAGCAAGAGAGAGGATTATAGCAATAATCCTCTCTCTAATAAAATAATTGAGACATTTAATTTGTTAAAGAGTTTTTCCAGGTTAATGTGGAAGAAATTTTTTATAGAATGGGAGAAGTGGGTAGAACAAGGGGACATCCTGGAAGCTGTATAAAGAGGATGTGAGTAGGGGAATAAAGATGGGTTCTTTGCATGGAGAGTGATTGGTGAGTGTAATTCATTTGCCTGACTTTGTGACTGTAAATACATTGAATGAGTTTAAAGCATAATTTGATGGTCTTTATGTGTACTTCCTGTGATGAGTCTTTTGACTTCATGGAGGTTGGATGTTGATGATAATAATAATGTTTATGTAACTGTATACCACCTTAATTTAGCTTTGCTCACACATTATTAAATGCTAATAATGTCAAGTAATTTCTTCTAATTATTATTATTATTATCTGAGACCTCCAGGGAGTCAAGGACTCATCGAGGGAGGCTGTAAATTACCCAACCCAGCTATCATACCTTCCGTTAAATTCATTTACACTAGATGCACTCACTACCCCCCCCCCCCCAAGGGCAAATTATTCCACTCACTCACTCACTGCTCTCTGAGAGAAAAACCTAGCTCTTACCCCTTTCTTGACTGAGAACAACTTTAACTTCCGTGGATGCCCCCGTGTTCTCTCCTCGTCTTCCATATAATGAAAAATTTCATCATTTGAAATGCTATAACACCCATTCAAAAGTTTATAGACCTCTATCATATCACTCTTTCTCTTGTTAACCAGAGTCTGTAATCCACATACTTGCAATCTGTCCTCATAATCTAAATCCCATAATACGGATATAATCTTTGTAACTCTTCTTTGCACCCTTTCCACAGCTTTTTTATTCCCTTGAAAACCCGGAGACCAAATCTGTGCACAATAATCCAAGTGTGGTCTTATCAAAGCCTTATAAAGAGGCAAAATACATGTCAAAGTTTGCTTCAGCATAGAAATTATCCTCTGAGTTGTATTTGCTATGTGACCTTTTGAACTTTAAATTCTTATCCACCAATACACCAAGATCCCTTGCCTCTTCAGTTTCTTATAGCATAACCCTGCTAATATAATATGCCACTGGATCTCTAATCACCCAAAGTGCATAACTTTACACTTACTAACATTAAACTGATAGCCATTTTTGTTTACCCAGATTTCCAGTCTATTCACATCATTTTGTAATTGCTGAATATCAGTAGCATCCCTGATTGCCCTGCCTATCTTTGCATCATCTGCAAACAATTGCAAATCTGATGATAGACCCTGGTTTAAGTCATTAATGTATAGATTGAACAATAATGGCCCAAGGACTGAACTCTGAGTTACACCACTAGTTACCTTAAATCTGGCAGATTCACACCCACTGTATACCACTTTTTGATATCTGTCTGTTAACCATCCCCTGATCCAAGTCAATAGATTATGTTCCAATCCCATATTCTCCAGTTTACACAACAGCCTATCATGTGGTATCCTATCAAATGCCTTAGAAAAATCCAACATTACCATAGTGTATCCATTTCCTTTATCCAACTCAGCCATAACATTGTTACAAAATATGAGCAAATTGCTAAAACATGACCTTTAGTAAACCCATACTGTTCCCTGTAGAGTATAGAATGATTGTCTACCCATTTCTGTATACGAGTTCTTACTAACTTCTCTAAAATCTTCACTACCACACCAGAAATACTAATAGGTCGGTAGTTAGACACATCAGTTTTTGCACCACCCTTGTGAAATGGAACTATATTACATTCCTGTGGTATCATTCCTGAGCTGAGACTCAAGTTATACAAATGTGTGAAAGGTCTAGCCAATTCAGCTGAACATTCCTTTAACAAACAGGCAGATATTCCATCTGTCCCTATTGACAAATTCTCATCCAGGTTATGCAAAAGCTCTTCAACCTCATTTTCATGAACCTCTAATTCTTCATCCAATGTAGCAGTAGTACTGCTGTGCACCATACTACATACACGTGGTTGACATATCTTAGCAAAGTGAGCACTCATTAACTGAACAATCTACTTAGCTTCTGACACTCATGTACCATCTGTATTCAATAAAGTTATTCTTCCACATTCATTCTTTCTTTTGCTTGCAGCATAATGATAAAATTCTTTTGGATTGCCTTTAGCTTGCATGGCCAATTTCTTTTCATACTCCGTTTTAGCTTTTCTCACAATACTCGTTACTTTTCTGGCCTGAGTTTTATATATCATAACTCCTCTCACTCTTATTCTCATGATACTCTTTCCACATCATCTTCTTCTTGTGGATTTCTAGCTTAATAAAGCTGCACATCCATTTCACATCCACCCTATTTACTCTTCGAACACTAGGGATACATTCAGATACCTCCTTATTCAAGCACTTTTTCAAAGATTTCCATGCATTGCTGACATTTTTTTCCATTCAGTAACTGATACCATGGGACCAAAGATACTATTCTTCTAAGTTGATTATAATTTCCAGCTTTGTAATTCAGCATGTAGCCTGATTTAATCGGAGTTTCAATACAAGTAGATACTTCCCAAGAAAGAACAGCATGATCACTGTCACCAATTGGTGGTGAAATAGCTATATTCTTGACAGAGATCCCTTCTCACACTATGAGCAAATCCAACACTCTTTGACCTTGAGTTCCTTTTTTCACATGCTGCTTGAGAAAGTTATCCCACAACAATTCAATAAATTCCTGTTCTTTCTAATCATGAGATTTCTCTTCTACCCAATCAATGTTCGGAAAATTAAAGTCACCTATAATGATCATTCGCTTGGTACCCATAAGGCTAAATTGGCGATGCATTTCTTCGTCCCCTACAACTGAGCTGCCATGTCTGTAGCAACACCCCACCATATATTTCATTCTGGTAACTTCTACTTCACACCAAATAGACTCAAACTCATCGCTAAATGGGACATTGTTACCATTGTTTTCTTGTATTTCTACCCTAACTGGACTTAAGTCATCGGATATCATTAGTAGCACTCCTCCTCCTCTCTTATCTCTTCTGTCATTCCTACAAATAGTATATCCGTTACACTCGAGCCAACTTACCATATCTGATTCTGATAGCCAGGTTTCACTAATGCCAACAATCTTAGGCCACATCATATTCAATAATGCAACAAACTCAACCCCTTTGTTTCTAATGCTCCTGGCATTTGTGTATAGACATAATAAATTATGACCTAGCCTATTCTTATAATTAGATATGCAATGTATTTGGTCTTGTTCTAGAATTTTCTCTTTTCCCTCCCCAGACATACTTAAAAGGTCTGAACCCAAAGCATAATGTTTTTATTTTTAACATGATTTTGCTATTGTTGCAATCTTCACCCCAATTTTCTCAGAACTGTCATTGTTTATGATCTTTAATCTTTGATCAACTGTGTTTTTTCTAATTCATCTCTTCGATCCACAATTTAAGATTTATTGAATCACTGTTTTGTATACTTCTAGTATAATGTCAGCTGTTTTCTTTCTTGTTCTGTATAAATTTATTCAACTGGCTTTCCCACCATACCACCAGCTTTATTTATTCTGTATATTTTATAATTAAATTTTATGTCTTCATTAATAATTATACTTTAATAGTTGAAATATTTTACTTGAATTCACTTAATGTTTTCCATAAAGACAAAACTATCCTTGATTTCCAAAAGACAAAACTATCCTTGATTTCCAAAAGACAAAACTGTTTTCATAATTAAACAATCACACATGTGCCACGGTATAAAATTATATTTATTTTACAAATATTTCATTGTGTGTATTGTAAAACATCATTAGTGAGAGTAAAGAGGTCAGGAATTTACACAATAGAACGGTACAGCACATGTACCAAATTTGATTCCTTTTATATGTGTAGTTGTGCATTTGTTAAGTTAAAAACTATTGGGGTGAAAATGATAATTAAGATAATTTCCAAAGGTTCTGAGATGGTAAGGCAGTTATGGTTAGGGTTTGGTCGATGAAGTAGAACTTCAGTATTTTCTTCAAATAGCTGTTTGTATCTGTACATAGATCTGTTAAAAAGTTTTGTGTTTTCCCATTGGATCCTAGAGTTGGCATTTTCCATACTGTTCCAGGCCAGATTTCTGCAGTTTGATAAGCCTGATGTGCTCTTGATGTTCAGATGTTTAGTGGAACCTGTGGCATAGTAATTAAATAATAAAGTAACACGTAAAAACCACAGTGAAATCTTTAATTAGTAAAAAGACAGATATTTCGTACTAAAATTAATAGTACATCTTCAGTGTCTGTAACAGTAATAGGAATGAAATACAGGCAAACGTTCGGTGGATCACCTATTAAAATACAATTGTTACCGCATGCTATGAAATAATAGAAATAACAAATTTAATCTATTAAGATAAATGGTTTTTTACATAAGATAAAAGTCTTCCAGATCTTTGAGAGCGACATACAGTCGTTTCTATTTAAATTCGGTCAGTGTAAGATAGTTTCACAACTTTCTTTGAATAAGTGTTCATATTTGAATCTGCATCTATGGAGGAGAACCACTGGACTTATCCCACTGGACACTATGAGTAGAGTCAATACTGTGCTGTGCCAGACCAGACTTCAGAGGTTTGTTATAATCAATATAATATTGATGTTCTTTTATTCTTTTTTCCAAAGAACAGCCAGTTTGTCCAAAATAAGAGACATCACATTCGCAAGGTATTTGGTAAACACCAGCCAAAGATAGAGAAGACAGTTTATCCTTTGTAGAAGGTAATAAAGAAGAAATTTTGTTGATAGGAATATATGTTGGAATCATTTGATGCTTTTTCAGAATTCTACCTATAGGTTCTGAGATTCCTGGAATGTATGGAATAGGAACTCTCCGGACTGTTGAAGAAACTGAAGGTGTTGGAACATAAGAGTCAAGTATCTGTTGGATTTGATTGGGGTTGTAATCATTTGATTCCATTAACGTTTTAATGATGGAAAGTTCTTTTTGTAAAAATATTGGACAAGAGCAAACTTTATGTGCTCTTTGAATTAGAGATTTAAGAATGCCAAATTTTTGAGACATGTGATGTGCAGACTTTTTGTGAATGTATCTGCCAGTAAAAGTGGGTTTTCGAAAGATGCTTGTAGATAAGGTACCAGAAGACGTTCTAGTAAGGAGGATGTCCAAAAATGATAAAGCACCAGAGTTTTCTTTTTCTGTCCTGTATGACCTATCGTAAATTGCATTGACTCTCCAACTTATCGAATTGCAAAAGTATTATCACATTCCTTAAGTGCTCTGACTGGTCATTCCAGATCCTATATAAAAAAACTCAACAGATTTTCTTGAAAAAATCAAGGATATAAAAATTACAGATTCTGAAATATTAGTCAGTTTTGACATCATTTCTCTGTTCACCAATATCCCATTAACTGACACAGTCAATTCATTATATGAAGATTACCCTCCAGATATCACAAGGATATTCAAATATGTCATCCACTCAGGTTATTTCAGTTGGAAAAACAAAATCTACAAACAAATTGAAGGTACTGCCATGGGTAGCCCTCTTGTCTCCACCTTTGGCAAATTACTATTTGAAACAATTCTAAGATACTATGTTCTCATCCATTCATTCTCAATGGTTGATACTTTTTCAGAATTCTACCTATAGATTCTGAGATTCGTACTAAAATTAATAACGACGTAACGGTACCATCTCTTTGGTACCATTACGTCGATGATGTTTTTACTGTTTGGCCACACACTGAAGATGAACTTTCCACTTTTTTACTATGGATAAATAACCTTCACCCACGCATCCAATTCACTATGGAAAAAGAAAACTCTGGTACTTTACCATTTTTGGATATCCTCCTTACTAGAACATCTTCTGGTACCTTATCTACAAGTGTCTTTCGAAAACCCACTTTTACTGGCAGATACATTCACAAAAAGTCTGTGCACCACATGTCTCAAAAATTGCATTCTTAAATCTCTAATTCGTAGAGCACATAAAGTTTGCTCTTCCCCAATATTTTTACAAAAAGAACTTTTCATCATTAAAAAGTTAATGAAATCAAATGATTACAACTCCAATCAAATCCAACGGATACTTGACTGTTATGTTCCAACACCTTAAGCATTCTTAAATCTCTAATTCGTAGAGCACATAAAGTTTGCTCTTCCCCAATATTTTTACAAAAAGAACTTTCCATCATTAAAAAGTTAATGAAATCAAATGATTACAACTCCAATCAAATCCAACAGATACTTGACTGTTATGTTCCAACACCTTCAGTTTCTTCAGCAGTCCAGAGAGTTCCTATTCTATACATTCCAGGAATCTCAGAACCTATAGGTAGAATTCTGAAAAAGCATCAACTGATTCCAACATATATTCCTATCAACAAAATTTCTTCTTTATTACCTTCTACAAAGGATAAATTGTCTTCTCTATCTTTGGCTGGTGTTTACCAAATACCTTGCAAATGCGATTTTGGACAAACTGGCCATTTTTTGAAAAAAAGAATAAAAGAACATCAATATTATATTGATTATAACAAACCTCTGAAGTCTGGTCTGGCACAGCACAGTATTGACTCTACTCATAGTGTCCAGTGGGATAAGTCCAGTGGTTCTCCTCCATAGATGCAGATTCAAATATGAACGCTTATTAAAAGAAAGTTGTGAAACTATCTTACACCGACCGAATTTAAATAGAAATGACTGTATGTCGCTCTCAAAGATCTGGGAGACTTTTATCTTATGTATAAAACCATTTATCTTAATAGATTAAATTTGTTATTTCTATTATTTCTTAGCATGCTGTAACAATTGTATTTTAATAGGTGATCCACTGAACTTTTGCCTGTATTCCATTCCTATTACTGTTATAGACACTGAAGATGTACTATTAATTTTAGTATGCAATATCTGTCTTTTTACTAATTAAAGATTTCACTGTGGTTTTTACGTGTTCGTTTATTATTTAGTCTTGATGTACAGAAATAATTTTATTGACTGATCTTCCTGTTTGCCTGTAGTGTGAGAGATTGCATGAACATGGTATTTCTTGTACTCCAGATAGCATCATTGTTGAAAATTTGTCAACAATTTGTCACCAACTACTTAGATATTGTTTTGGAGTGATGGTAATTATTTCAGATATTGACCTGTTATCAAAATCTGAAATATTCAGCTCAGCTTTTAACTTTAAGTGACAATAAATCAGTACATTTCATAACCCCTTAACTAAATCCTAAATAGATTCTCTCTGTCCACTCTCAAACTTATCTCCTTTGACATATTTCATTTATACAGATGAAATATAAATAATGAAAAAGAGCAAACATTGTTTACAACCCTTTTTTATACCTTAATTTATACGAACCCATCTTCTGAATCTCCTTCACTTCTAATAGCTTAGTTATCAGCTTAAGCACAGGATATTTTTATTATTATTATTATTACGTGACACCTCCAAGAAGTCCAAAGACTCATCAAGGGAGTGCATCCACCCCACAACTCTCTGTCTACACCACTGAATCCACCAACTACAGCAAACCTCAACTACAATCATCATCTATACCAGCAGCATCTACTGCCCACCACCACTAGTATTTTCACAGACAATCACATACATCCATGCCCCCGGTGTGATTCAAACCTGCAGCCTTTTGGCTAGAGAGCGAATATGCTAACCACTCGGCCAACCAGGTAATATTAAGTCTCCTATAGTTCTAATATTTCTCTCAAGGCAAACATTACCATATTGAGTCCCATATACTGTACTGCTTTGTAGAAAATCTCCCTAAAATGTTTTGAATAGACGTTCTCTTGGAATATTATTATACTTTTGATATACAGAACATAAATGCATGCCCTTGTTATATTTTCATTATTTTTTGAGTAGTTGTCTTAAGTAAAATCTTCTCCTTTCAAGACTCCTGAAGCATTTTATATTACTGTACTCTACGCTGCTAAGCAAATTGCTGTCCTTTGGTCTACCTGCAACCCTCTGTAATTGGGTAGTCAGGTTGCTCTCTTGTAATTCACTGCATGTCATGGTAGGCTCCTTTTCTTCTCACTTTTCCACCAATCCAGGAATGCCTCAGAGCTCTATTCTATCACCTGCCTTCTTTCTCCTATAAAATAAATGTCCTGCTATCAATCACGACTAATTATATTGAATTAGTGGAGCAGAAGACCTATATCATGAAAGCAGAAAAGTCAGTCTAAAAGTAAACAGAGAAAAAAACTAAAATCATGTTTAATCATTTTGTAACACCAAAAAACATAATAATAGAAAACAATTTCTTGGAAAGAGTCTCTTCATATACATACTTAGATCATCTCATTGATCTAAACTGTGGACTCCAAAAGAAATAAATAGGAGGGTTCAACTTGCCTGGAGTGCATTCAGAAAATTGAAAAGCATTTTTCAAAACAATGATGTCTCACTCTGTTTAAAAAGGAAGACATTTAACTAGTGTATACTTCCAGTCATCACATGTGGTTGTGAAACTTGGTTGCTAACAAAAGCACTGGCACATAAACTAACAACAACTCAAAGAAAAATGGAGAGGTTAATGCTAGGCATCACATTAAAAGATAAGAAGCTAAACACTTGGATAGGAAGCCAGACTCAGATCATTCACATCACGTCAGTAAAGGTGTTAGATCTGGGTTCTTTACTTTTAGAGTAGTGAATGAGTGGAATGCGCTCCCTGAGTCTGTGGTGGATGCGGTGACAGTGAATGAGTTTAAGGCGAGGTATGATAGATACTGTATGAATGTCAAATAGTTGTGATGAATATGATTTGGGGCCTCCCTCGATGAGTCCAATGACTCCCTGGAGTTGCCCGTAATAATAGTAATTCTTCACCATAAGCGACTAAATTGGAAATGGGCCAGACATCTATCCAGAAGAGAAGATGAGTGATGGACCACCATATTAATGAACTGGATTCCAAATGAAGGGAAGCAAAGCAGAGGACGTCCTAAAAGAAGGTGGAGTGATGAATTGTCAAATTTTATTATTATTATTATTACCCAAGACCTCATGGAGTCAAAGACTCATGCCAAGAACAGAAAAAGGTGAAAAGAACTGGAGGAGTCCTTTGTCCAGCAGTGGACAGAAAATGGCAAAGAAGAAAAAAAGAAGTGGAGGGCAGAATAAAGTGTACTCCACTTTATTCTGATAACAGTACACTTCTTCCTACTCATTCAACAAACAGTGCAGTGCAAACATTCCAAACTTACCTTAAACACTGATCTTTATACTTCAGTAGGAAGAGAAAAAATCTGACCTTCAATGTTAACCGAAATTACCTTTTCTCTTGCAAAATGATCTCAACTCAACCCAGCTAATACCATACAGGATTAGCTCTCTCTCCTCGAAACCGACATTTATCTCTAGCTTCTCTCTGCATTAATATATTACATCAGTAGCTTCCTCAGCCTCTAAAAACTAATAATTTCTACTCAAGATTCTATTTTGCATCCACCCAGCTACTAATCTTATACAAATCCCAGATCTGTGTATCCTTAGAATACTGTTCACATATTTATGGTGGTGCACCTAAAAACTCCCTAAACAGAGGAAGCTGACTCAGTAAGGAAAGCAAAAAGGCTGTATTATTATTATTATTATTATTATTATTATTCAGGCCTCCAAGGAGTCAAAAGACTCTTCGAGGGAGGTCCTTTCTAAGACATAAAGTCTGTCAAGACTCATCGAGGGGAGGTCCCCCCCCCTGAGAAACACAAAGTTTATCATACCACTCTTTAAACTCACTGACCGTTCTCGCTCCCACCACTCCATCAGGCAATGCATTCCACGGCTCAACCACCCTCCACACAAAGAAACCACTCCTTACCCTCTTGCTCACAGTTTCCTTTCGTAACTTCCAGGGATGGCCTCTTGTCATCACTCCTTCCTGCTGATCAACCAAGCGAAAGAACTCCCCAGTGTCAACCCTGAAACCACCTCTCAACAGTTTAAAAGTCTCAATCATATCACCTCTCCTTCTTCTATCCACCAAACTCTGCAGTACCACATTCTCTCAGCCGATCCTCATAACTATCCTTGTACAGTCCTGAAACCATCTTTGTCATCCGTCTTTGTATCCTTTCCACAGTTAATTTATCCCCTTCAAATCCTGGGGACCAAATCTGAGAACAATAGTCCAAGTGTGGTCTGATCAGAGACTTATACAACGGAATGATAACCCTCTTATCTCTGCAGGTCAGTGTCCTTCTCATAATAGCAGCAATCCTCTGTGTTACCTTCACCACCTTTGCAATATGTCCCCTAAACTTCAGGTTTCTATCAATCATCAACCCCAGATCTCTTGTCTCCCCTACTTCCTCCAGTATAACTCCTCCCATAGGGTATGCAGCATCCCAATGATGTTTCCCAAACCTCAAGACCTTACATTTTGCTGCATTAAACTGACACCCCCATTCATTTGCCCATCTATCTAGCTTATTTAAATCCTCTTGCAGGGCTACCACATCTGCACTATTATTAATAATCCTTCCCAGCTTCGCATCATCCGCAAACAACTGAATATCCCCCTGCAATCCACTGGCTATGTCATTGATATAAAGGTTAAACAATATAGGTCCTAGTACTGAGCCCTGTGGGACCCCACTTGTAACCCTCTGCCTCCTGGAAACTGCTCCACCATACACAACTCTCTGATACCTATCAGACAGCCAATCCTGAATCAAGTTAACCAATCTGACATCCAGACCCATGTGCTGCAACTTAAATATCAGCTTATCATGTGGCACCCTGTCAAATGCCTTCGCCAAGTCTAAGAAAATTGCAGTATATGCCTTTCCCTCATCTAATGCTCTTGTAACTTTATTATAAAAGGCTAGCATATTGCTAAAACAAGAGCATCCTTTCACAAATCCATGTTGATTCTCACAGATAACATTACCCTCATCTGTCCAATGCTGTACACGGTCCCTCACTACTTTCTCCAAGATCTTAACAACTACTGATGACACACAGACTGGCCTATAATTAGACACTTCCAGTCTGTTACCACCCTTATGCAATGGCACTATCTTTGCCAAAGCCAGACTTTCATTGAAAAGCCACGTTAAAGGTATTGTCAATTCCCTAGCACATTCTCTCAAAACTCGTGGCGAAATACCATCCAGTCCCACAGCTTTACTGACATCCAGAGTACTCAGTATCTGAAACACACTCTCCTCCTGTACCTCCAGCCCTCATACCAGTCCTATCCCTCTAGCATTAAAACTGACTCCTCTAGGATGAAATACTCCAATAAAGTGTTCATTGAACAATTCCACTATGTCCTCTGCATCAGTCACTCTA
Source organism: Typopeltis vanoorti (assembly GCF_054136105.1). Lineage (NCBI taxonomy): Eukaryota > Metazoa > Arthropoda > Arachnida > Uropygi > Thelyphonidae > Typopeltis > Typopeltis vanoorti. Next base: position 170,539,706 of record NC_143549.1, on the reverse strand, counting down.
TTCCCATTTTTATCCCACAATATCATTCTTCCACAGTCATTTCTCCTCCTACTGGCCACATAGCTAAAAAATTCCCTAGGATTTTCTTTGGATCTTAGGGCCAATCTCCTCTCATATTCCAGTTTCGCTTTCCTTACCACACGAGTCACTCTTCTGGCCTGTGTCTTATATTACTCATGCATCTCTTCACCTGTCTCCTTATATCTCTTCCATAGCCTCTTTTTCGCATGCAATTCCTGTTTAATATTGTTTGTCATCCACTTTACTCCAAATTGCGCCCTCTTCTTCACTCGTGGTATACAACTTACCATTGCTGATAACAAATATTCTTTCACAATTTCCCACGCACTGGTGATATCCCGGCCTTCCAATTCCTCCCTCCATGAAACTTCCCGAAGTTGACGTCTAAGACTATTATAATCACCTGCCTTATAATTCCACATAAGTTCCCGTCTCTTTGATACTCCTGCATGTCTATTCATTTTCCAAGTCAACACCATATGGTCACGCTCTCCAACTGGTGGGAGAGACGTCAACTCAGTTATTATCAACTCTTCTGATGCTATAACCAAATCCAAAATTTTTGAACCTCTTGTTCCCTCTGTTGCATGTTGCCTAAGACATTTGTCCCTCATTGCCTGTTGTTACATGCATCTTCCTCTCTCCAATTTATACTACTGAAGTTAAAATCTCTGATAACAATCATTCTTCTTGCATTTGCCAAACTTAGCTGTCTAAACATCTCCTGGTTCCCATCTTCTGTGCTCCTGGGTCTGTAGCAACACCCCACTAAATATCCTATCTTGCCTACCTCTACCTCACACCATACGCTCTCAAAATCATTTGTCTCACTTCCTTCCAAATTCTCCACTCTTAGAGGACATTGGTCATCACTTATCATAAGCAGTACCCCACCACCACGCTTTTCCCCTCCTATCCTGATGAAAAATGCTATACCCAGCGACTTCTATTACTGTTGTTATATCCCCTTCTGTCAACCACGTCTCAGTGATCGCAATAATTTTTGGCCAGGCTGATGCTATCTGCGCCACCAATTCCTCTCCCTTATTCCGGATACTCCTGGCATTAGTATACAGCATATAAATGCCATTGTTTCTATACCCAGCATTATCCCTTCTAGACTCCACTGGGCTCAGTCTTACCTGACATTGTCTCCCTTCTCCCAAGTATCCATTCCCACAAGAGGCCACCCCTGCTATCATCCTACCTAGGACACACTGACTCGTTCAGAACAGCAATCTCTCCAGATGCCTACGTCCTTCCTCATTCAAATGTAAACGGTGTCTCGCATACAACTCCTCTCTTTCCTCAAACGCACTCCAAGCATCCACATATACCAGTCCTCTCTTGTCACACATTCTCGCTATTATGCCATTCAATATCACCGCTCTTCTGCTCTGCTCATCCTTATCATACCTAGGCAACACGCACACTATTTTTCCTCTCTCTGTCCTCTTCCGTACAGTCTCAAGCAAAAATCTCATATCTCTCGCTGCCCGACTTACATTACCACTCAAGTCATTCGTTCCTACCATCACAATCATCTCATCCACCCTTTCACTTCTCTTAATTGCCATAGCCACCCTTTCTATTGTTCCTCCTGGCAAACACTCCTCACGCATCCTATCTTGAACACCACGGATCATTGAGTCGCCATACATTATACCTCTTACCATTCCCTCGCTCCTATTGTTTCCATTCTCTCCTCTTCTTTCATTCCCATACCTCTCTCTTCTACTGTTTCCATTCTCTCCTCTTCTAGCACTCCCATACATCTCTCTCATTCCCTCTCTCCTACTGTTTCCATTTTCTCCACTTCTAGCACTTCCATATTCCTCTCTCATTCTGTCTCTCCTACTACTGTTTCCATCCACTCGTCTTCTAGCATTCCCATACCTCTCTCTCATTCCATCTCTCCTACCGTTTCCATTCTCTCCTCTTCTAGCACTTCCATATCTCTCTCTCATTCCGTCTCTCCTACTGTTTCCATCCTCTCGTCTGCTAGCATTCCCATACCTCTCTCTCATTCCCTCTCTTCTACTGTTTCCAATCTCTCCTCTTCTAGCACCCCCATACCTCTCACTCATACTCCTTAAATTCTCTCTCTCTCCTACTCTGATTCGCCTTGCATTTATCTCTTCCATTCTCCTAATCTTATCTTTCATACTTCTGCTCTCATTCACTAGACATTCCACCTCCTCTTTCAACTCATCTATCTCCCTCTGCAGGTCAGTCACTCTTAATCTAAATTCACTCTCCCAAACAAAACCATCTCCTAAACTTCCACAGTCACTCACACCTTCCACACTATCAACCATTATTTTCTCATTCTCTCCTATCATACTACTTGTATGATAGGAGAGAATGAGAAAATTCCTACATTCATTCTCCATTCCTGGAGCAACAAAGTCGGATATCGATATATCTAATGTACTTATTTCCTCCAACTGCCTGCATTTTGCGCACATACGCTCTCCACTCTCTTTAACAAGCCACATATGTAATTCCCTAGAAGCATACATGCCGCAAGTACTGCATGCCACAAAGTCCCTTATGATATTGCTAATAATTGAGTGCTTAAATGGCGGAGGACTTGGCGTTACGCCACTTGCGACTGCTGCTGAATCCACCATCATTCCTTACTGCCGAGTAGCGTAATCTTTAATAATTATTCAATTAATAAATAAGAGGGGAAAAAAGTACAAACATCAGAACATTTAAGTACTAAATATAATTAAATAAAATGAAATATAACTAAATACAGTAACTTAGCTTCGTTTTGTCTTCCACCGTTACGCGTTCGATTCTGACGGTACCAACATATATTATATCGCGACAGCAACTAACTTCCGAAAAACAACCACTGAAGTACACTCGTATTCAGAGAAACAATTCAGCACTCAAAAACGTAGAAAAACGGGGAAAAAAAACGGACTGTTCACCGATTAAAAATCACTTTCTTCTGCACAGCTCAAATTCACCGCCACGTGCTACGGCGACGCTAGCGCCACTCCTTTTTCACTGTATGTGTGCAGAAATTAGTAAAACAGGCCAAAGAGACCTCCAGGGAACTCTTTGATGTGTGATTGCTAGAAGAATGATTAATTAATAAAGACTAGCAACTAATACTGGGGGATATAATATATAGTTGCAGAATTTAATAGGCAAATTTATTGAGTTATTTCATTCTCATAAGTGTAGTATCGTGCAGAGTTTCAGTGAGAATGTAATGTCAAAGGAGTAAAGGTGATTGTTTAGAATATATAAGTGAAATTAAGTTAACACTGTGGTAGTAAGGCAGCTCAATGACATATTGCTCTGTGTTTTAAGGAAATCTTCCAGGAGTTAGCTGCAGCCTAACATACATATGTTTAACATCATTTCTTGTAATATGTTACATAGTCATAAGCAGTCATTTCTATAAAATTATAGAGACTGCAATCATGTTAAGAATAATTACTTTAATTTCCTGACATACTGACTTTCATATTAAGGTTATCATCTCGAACACATCAGTCATCACTCACTCACTCACTCTCTCACACACACACACACGCACACACACACACATTTATATACTACAGAGACAAGCTGTATTACATTTCAAAAAGTGTGACAATAATTTAATCAACCATTATTCTACTGACCTGACTTCTAGTGGGGGGGGGGGGAATAAAACCTATATCAAAGCTATATCCTATTTATAACATCGTCAGAGACCAAATTCATATTGATATTTTTAATAGCAATAGTGGTGACCTAATCAATAATTTAACATCAGTTTTTCTAAGATTCTGGATTAATAGTCCTAATTATAATTTAAAATGAACTCTTAAAACAAAAGGTTATGTGGATAGAATATGGGCCATCAATATTCTTGGGATTTTTAAACTTGGACCAGGAGATGCTTAGGCAGTTCAGCTTGGCAAGTGCAAGAAGAATGATTGTTATGGGATATTTTAGCTACAGCAGTATAAAATGGGGAGAGGAAGATGCATGTAGCAATAAGGGAATGGAATTTTTAGAATTCTTGAGGGAAAAATGTTTTAGGGAACATGTAAAAGAGGGAACAAGAGGTTCAAGAATTTTAGATTTGGTCATAGCATCAGAAGAGCTGATAATAACTGAGATGACATCATTCACACCAGTTGGAGAGAGTGACCATATGTTTTTGACTTGGAAAATGAATAGACATGCAGGAGTATCAAAGAGACAGGAACATATGTGAAATTATAAAGCAGGTGATTATAATAGTCGTAGACATCAACTTGGGGAAGTTTCGTGAAGGGAGGAATTGGAAGGCCGGGATATCATTAGTGCTTGGGAAATTGTGAAGGAATATTTGTTTGCAGAAATAGTAAGCTGTATTCCACTAGTGAAGAAGAGGACACAATTTGGAGTAAAGTGGATGACAAACAATAGTAAACTGGAATTGCATGTGAAAAAGAAGAAGAAGAGATATAAGGAGACAGGAGAAGAGAAGATGCATGAAGAGTATAAGACACAGGCCAGAAGAGTGAGTAGTATGGTAAGGAATGCGAAGCTGGAATATGAGAGGAGATTGGCCCTAAGATCCAAAGAAAATCCTAGGGAATTTTTTAGATATGTGGCCAGTAGGAGGAGAAATGAATGATATTGTGGGATAAAAATAGGAATAGAGTGACTGATGCAGAGGACATAGTGGAATTGCTCAATGAACACTTTATTGGAGTATTTCATCCTGGAGGAGTGAGTTTTAATGCTTAGAGGAATTGGACAGGTTCGAGGTTTAGAGGTACAGGAGGAGAAGTGTGTTTGAAATACTGAGTACTCTGGATGTGATACCCACAAGCTCTGCAATCGCTATGGTAAGCTAAAGATTCGTATTTCTCTCTTGATCAATCAGCTGGCCTTTTTAAAAAAAGATGCAGAGACAATAACCTTATTCCGATCTGCATCAGGCTAAAAAAGAAATTTACGTCCGCTAAGGCACTCCGTATCTATGACCGCACAGAAAAAGCAATGCTTAGAGAACAGATTCAAACAGCCTGCCAAAACCTAGTTACAACACAAAATCTGGTTTCTAAATTACAATCCGAACTATCGAACTATGTTAATTCAGACATTCTACAAACACTTGAAAGAATTACTGACAATTCGGCCAAACATACCCTGGAAAAGAATAAAGAAAAACTCAAGAAAAAATTCCATAGTTTGAAACAATGGCAAAATATGGTGGCCAATCACAGGAATCCATCCAATCAGAGGACCTCATCCCCGATAAACACCAACAATGAACAACAAACAAGGGAGACAAGGAGCACCCAACCACCGACAAGCAAGAACCATGTGATTAACCTATCAAGCCACACCCTGAACAATGGCGAACTTACGCTACTAAATAAAGGACTGAACTACACAATAGCACCGAAAAAGGTAAACAAATTGGATTTTATCTACCACATTGAAAGAGGCATCAGATCCCTACCTAACAATATAGCAGATAAAATATGACTAGAAACCAGTAATGTCCTGAATACTAAGAAAACTATACAGAACAACCTGATAAAAACCGAATTAGCAGCAATTAAATCATTAAAAGCCAAACAAAACATAATAATAATGAAAGCAGATAAAGGCAATGCCACTGTTATCCTTGACAGGTCAACATACATACTTCAAATGAATCAACTAGTAGCCGATAACAACACATATAAATTGGTAAATTATAACCCAACAAAAAGGATAAAGGATAAAACAGAAAAACTACTTAAGTCCGTCACTTCTTTGCCACCAGACACAGCTAAATAACTCAAACCCCATTATGCCCCCCCCCCCAGATTATATGGGGTTCCGAAAATACACAAACAAAATGTGCCCCTTCGACCAATCGTGGAAGGAATAGACCGTCCCAATTACCACCTAGCCAAGAAATTAGCGGCAACACTCAAGGAGTTGTAGGTCATTCCCCCTCCTACATAAAAAACACACAACACTTTATAAACAAAATTAAAAACATAACACTCGACAAAGATGACTTATTAGTCAGTTTCGACATTTCTGCCCTTTTCACTAATGTCCCCATCAATGACAATTCTCCTACTACAGAACAAGTTTCCGCCTGACATTACGGCCCTCTTTGCCCACGTACTAAAGTCCGGTTACTTCGTGTGGCAAAACAAATTCTACCTACAAAAAGAAGGTATAGCCATGGGCTCACCACTATCCCTCCAATCACTAACTTCTACATGGAAACCTTTGAGCAAAGGGCTCTTAATTCCACCACGCTAAGACTGACAGTCTGGTTTAGATATGTTGACGACGTGTTCGCGATCTGGCCGCACGGGCGAAAAACGCTAAACACATTCCTCAGCCACCTGAACAAACAACACGAACGCATACAATTTACCATCAAAATCGAAAACCAGAATTCGCTCCCGTTCCTAGACACACTGGTCACACGTCTTCCTTCAGGGAGTCTATCCTTCACGGTCTACCGAAAACTGACACGCACTGGCCAATACATACATACATGCTAATTCATACCACCACCCATCACAAAAATATGGAGTCATTAACACCCTTAAAAACAGAGCCACAACTATTTGCTCTAACCAGCAAGCCCTGAAACAAGAACTAAAAATCATTAGTGACACATTCATAAATAATGGCTATAACAGGAATACTGTTAATAAAATACTCTATAAAACTACAACAAAAACGAATCTAGATTACAGTAAAACCATAGCCATCCCATACATTAAAGGGTTATCAGAAAAAATCAACAGAATCCTACAACATTATAACCTCAATGCCACCTTTAAACCACCCATTAAACTTAAAACTCTATTCAACTCCTCTAAGGATCCTCTCCTCCCATTAGCACATCCTGGAGTCTATTGTATCTGCTGCACCTGTAACTTACCGTACATTGGTGAAACAGGACGGACAATCCCTATACGCAAAAATACCAAAGAACACAAGAAAGAATACGCAAGAAAGAACACATTAGACACATTAAATATAACCATTATGGTGAAGCAGGCCTCTCAGACCATGCATTCAACACGTTACACCAAATCAACTGGAAAAGTACCTGCTCCTTACACCGCACAAAAACCTGGTACGAAAGGAAATTTAAGGAATCCTGCAAAATCTTGATAAACCACCCAAATATCACCAACAAAGATGGCATGAAAATTCCAAGGATCTGGATGGCACACATTCAGCCTACCTAATATGAAAGATCCAGCATAAGTCAGTACTCTAGCCAATCCTTAGCTAGTATTAGAAACCATTCCATACCAACTGGCTGGAATGATGTTAATATATGTATGTAGTAGACACTAATAATAGGACTCTAGCGTTGATGTATAATGTTTTATTTATTTATTTTATTTTTTCTCACCAGAGGTCAGGCCAACAAATGTAGTAGCGGTTGGTCAGTGTCTTTAACAAACCAGTTTGATTGTAATATAGCTTGTTTCCTGTGTATAGTTGTATGCTCCAGAAGATGACCTTGACATAAAGGTCGAAACGTCAAATGTAGATTTTAGTTATATTAAACTAAATTTTTTATTCAAACACGGTAGTTGTCTCCATAATTTTCAAAAATGCAGTAGTTGTTAAGATCTTGGAGAAAGTAGTGAGGGAACATATACAGCATTGGGCAGATGAGGGTAACATTATCAGCAAAAGTCATCATGGATTTGTGAAGGGGCACTCTTGTTTTAGCAATATGCTAGCCTTTTATGATAAAGGTACAAGACCATTGGATGAGGGAAAGGCATATACTACCATTTTCCTAGACTTAGCAAAGGCATTTGACATGGTGCCATATGATAAGCTGATATTCAAGTTGCAGCACATGGGTCTGGATGTCAGATTGGACAATTGGATTCAGGATTGGCTGTCCGATAGGTATCAGAGAGTTGTGTATGGTGGAGCAATATCAAAGAGGCGGAAGGTTACAAGTGGGGTTCCACAGGGCTCAGTATATTGTTTAACCTTTATATCAATGACATTGTCAGTGGATTGCAAGGGGATATTCGGTTGTTTGCAGATGATGCGAAGCGGGGAAGGGTTATTAGTAATAGTGCAGATATGGTAGCCCTGCAAGAGGATTTGAATAAGCTAGCTAGATGGGCAAATGAATGGGGGGTCAGTTTAATGCAGCAAAATGTAAGGTCTTGAGGTTTGGGAAACATCGATAGGACACTGCATACTCTATGGGAGGAGTAATACTGGAGGAAGTAGAGGAGAGAAGAGATGTGAGGTTGATGATTGATAGAAATTGGAGGTAGTGAAGGTAACACTACCTCCAATCCTCTGTGTTACCTTCGCTACCTCCAATACATATTGGAGGTAGTGAAGGTAACACAGAGGATTGCTGGAATAATGAGAAGGACACTGACCTGCAAAGATAAAATGGTTATCATTCCGTTGTATAAAACTCTGATCAGACCACACTTATACTATTGTTCTCAGATCTGGTCCACAGGATTTGAAGGGGATAAATTAAACTGTGGAAAGGGTACAAAGGTGGATAGCAAAGATGGTGTTGGGACTCTACAATGTTAGTTATGACGATCGGCTGAGTAATTGTGGACTGTACAGTTTGGTGGTTAGAAGAAGGAGGGGTGATATGATTGAGACTTTTAAACTGTTGAGAGGTGGTTACAGGGTTGACACTGGGGAGTTCTTTTGCTTGGTTGAACAGCAGGAAGGAGTGATGACAAGTGGCCATCCCTGGAGGTTACGAAAGGAAACTGAGAAAGAGGGTGAGGAGTGGTTTCTTTGCATGGACGGTGGTTGAACCGTGGAATGCATTATCTGATAGAGTGGTGAGAGCGAGAATGGTCAATGCATTTAAGGAGTGGTATGATAGATTTTGTGTTTCTTAGGAGGGACCTCCCTCAATGAGTCTTGATAGACTTGTGTTTCATAGAAAGGACCTCCCACGATGAGTCTTTTGATTCCATGCAGGCCTGAATAATAATAATAATAATAATAACTGAGATGTCATCTCTTCCACCAGTTGGAGAGAGTTAGCATGCGGTTTTGACTTGGAAGATGAATAGACTCGTTAGACGTTAAAGTACAAGCCATTAGGAAAAAGAAAACCAGGACGCGTCCTCTTAAACGATTCAATGATGACTTCTAAGGCCGGAACAGGCCATACTAGGCCTAAATCCTTGATACGTATGATGATGATGAGATGAATAGACATGCAGGAGTATCAAAGAGACAGGAACGTGTGGAATTATAAGGCAGGTGATTATAATAGTCTTAGACATCAACTTGGGGAAGATTCATGGAGGGAGGAATTGGAAGGCCGGGATATATTAGTCCTTGGGAAATTGTGAAGTAATATTTGTTAGCAGCAATAGTAAGCTGTATTCCACAAGTGAAGAAGAGGACACAATTTGGTGTAAAGTGGATGACAAACAATATTAAATAGGAACTGCATGTGAAAAAGAGGCTATGGAAGAGATATAAGGAGACAGGTGAACAGGGTCCCACAGGGCTCAGTCCTAGGATCTACATTGTTTAACCTTTCTTTCAGTGACATTTTCAGTGGATTGCAAGGAGATATTCAGTTGTTTGCAGATGATGCAAAGCTGAAAAGGATTATTAGTAATAGTGCAGATGCGGCAGCCCTGCAAGAGGATTTGAATAAGCTAGATAGATGGGCAAATGAATTGTGGTATCGGTTTAATGCAGCAAAATGTAAGGTCTTGAGGTTTGGGAGAAATCGATGGAACACTGCATACTCTATGGGAGGAGTTATACTGTAGGAAGTAGAGGAGACAAGAGATCTGGGGTTGATGATTGATAGAAACCTGAAATTTATGTGGGTGGGACATATTGCAAAGGTGGTGAAGGTAACACAGAGGTTGAAAGTTTATTTTTCACTTGGTTAGAATATAATAAATTTAGTTTAATCCTTTATCCAAGTATGAGCAAACAAAGTTTGTGCCTGAAAGTATCTTCAGGACTGGGGTAAGGTGGTGCAACACCAGGACGACTCCTTGCAAAGGTGGAGCAAGCTACCAACACTCCTATCTCAGTATCTCCCATAATGCAAAACACACCTACTTGTAGATATGTCTAATGTTATGCATTAAGGGAGGGCCACAACCCAGACTAGTTTCGACCTTTTATTGAGGTCTCTTCAGTGGGAGCCAGGCCCAAGTAGAGATACCAGGCAGAAGCATTAGCAGGTCATCTTTACCTGTAGGAGTTGCCAAATGGTGTGCCACCTTTTTAATAAATTACTCTTGATTTAGAGAAAGATGTTGAAAGTTTATTTTTCACTTGGTTAGAATATAATAATATTGTAAATTGCAAGGAGTTGTCCTGGTGTTGCACTACCTTACCCCAGTCTTGAAGATACTTTCAGGCGCAAACTTTGTTTGCTCACCCTTGGATAAAGGATTAAACTAAATTTATTATATTCTAACCAAGTGAAAAAAATAAACTTTCAACATCTTTCTCTAAATCCAGAGTAATTTATTAAAAAGGTGGCATGCCATTTGGCAACTCCTATATGTAGATATGACTTTACTAATGCTTCAGGCTAGTATCTCCACTTGGGCCTAGCTCCCACTGACGAGACCTCAATAAAGGTCGAAACTAGTCTGGGTAGTGGCCCTTCCTTAATGCATAACATTAGACATAACTGCAAGGAGATGTGTTTTGCATTATGGGAGATACTGAGATAGGAGTGTTAGTAGCTTGCTCCACCTTTGCAAGGAGTCGTCCTAGTGTCGCACTACCTTATCCCAGTCCTGAAGATATTTTCAGGCACAAACTTTGTTTGCTCACACTTCGATAAAGGATTAAACTAAATTTATTTTATTGTAACACAGAGGATTGCTGCAATAATGAGAAGGACACTGACCTGCAGAGATAAAACAGTTATCATTCCGTTGTATAAGACCTTGATCAGACCACACTTAGACTATCGTTCTCAGATTTGGTCCCCAGGATTTGAAGGGGGATAAATTAACTGTAGAAAGGGTATAAAGGCGGATAACAAAGATGGTTTCAGGACTGTACAATGATAGTTATGAGGATCGGCTGAGGGAATGTGGACTGCAGAGTTTGGTGGAGAGAAGAAAGAGAGGTGATGTGATTGCGACTTTTAAACTGTTGAGAGGTGGTTACAGGTTTGACACTGGGGAGTTCTTTCGCTTGGCTGGACAGCGGGAAGGAGTGATAACGAGAGGCCATCCCTGGAAGTTACGAAAGGAAAATATGAGCAAGAGGGTGAGGAGTGGTTTCTTTGCATGGAGGGTGGTTGAACCATGGAATGCATTGCTTGAAAGAGTTGTGAGAGCGAGTACAGTCAATGAGTTTAAGGAGTGGTATGACAGACTTTGTGTTTCCTAGGAAGGACCTCCTGTGATGAGTCTTTTGACTCCTTGAAGGCATAAATAATAATAAAAAAAATCCATCATTATTTTATGATGGATTATAAAATAATCCATTTTATGATGGATTATTTTATAATCCATCATAAAATAATGATGGATTTTTTTTTATGGAGTATTTTACACACATAATCAAAATACAATTTCTATGCATTCTGGTTGTGTGTGTAAAATACCTTTTACCTGCAAAAAGAAGACACAGTCATGGGCTCACCATTATCTCCACCCCCCCCCCCCCCCCCCCCCAATTACTAACTTTTATATGAAAACTTTGGAGCAACGTGCTCTAGATCCTTTATTTCAGGTTTTGAAGTCTGGCTTCGAAACATTGATGGCAAGTTCTCGATCGCCTGGCCATGATCAGTAAGCTAGTGAACTTGCCTGTAAGGGGCAACAGTGTTGCAGTAAGTCTTCTGTTCCTGTGGTCCAGGACTCAAGGCTTGCTGTGGTACTGGTATAGCATTCAGGGTAAACCTGGCATTCAACTTCTAAGTGCATTTATTGCTATGCCCACTATTTTCAGATAGTAGGTATCCAGGTATGATTATCTGGTGGGTGGAGAGCTCTGGCTCCAAACAAAAAACCCCCCTTGAGCATGAACTCTTCATCCTCAAATTTTTTTTTGGACCCCTCATAAGTTCCTAAGAACCAAAATAAAATAAAAGTACAGAAACAAAAATAAAAGTAAGCAATAAAATAAAAGATAAAAAGTAAGAAATATAGAAATAAGAAATATGACACCAATATATCAATGTTTCTTGTGATCCATGCAACATGTGAAAAGCCAATATTAAAAATGTTGCTCTTCTTTATTCAGATGGGTCGTCTAAGGATAGGCAGGATCTCCCAGAAACAATTAAGAAACTATATTGTAGTGATATCCTTGCTGAAACATCATTGGGTGGAATTCCAATTACAGTAACTCCTAATAAAACACGAAACTCTTCTAGAGGAGTGATATCAAAATGGGATATTCTTGATGCTCCAGATGAGAAGATATGTTCAGAGCATAAAGATCAAGGAGTGACAGATAGGAGGAGAATCCTGATACTTAAGGATGGCCACTGGATTCTGACCATGAAAACATAATCCTTACTTTTCATACCTAAACCTTCCATCATCTGTATCCAGCAAGGTACCTCAGCTGTCCTTGTTAGACAGTTGTAAAACTGGCATTCAGGTGGTAGGATGAAAACTTCAAAATATTAAAACCAAGCAAAATATATCAGGATGTGAAAAGGAAGTTAGCCGCCACTATACCTACCTGTCCACAAATCATGTTATGCTGAGTAGTTGGCAGTTAAAAAAATATCAACAGCTCAAACTCGTATATCTATTCAACCGTCTGATAATTTCACCATATTTAAACTTCATGATCGGGAGTACTCTGTGAAGCACATCAGTCACATGATCTACAGTCTTACTCATGAAACAACCCAAAAATGATCCTAAAATGATTCTATAAAAACCCACATATCAAGAAAATTTTGAAAGGATATCACTGAAAGATAAACCACCAGACAACTCTAGAGAAAAAAATGGATACATCTGTATCCATCAAATGATCTGATATATCCTATGATGCATTGCATATTTTTCCAGAGGAATAGATGGTCACTGTCCTTCCATACTGTCCTAATCAATATTTTGGTGAAACCCATGACAGTTTCACTATAAAATGTTTCTTATTTCTTTAGCTTTGGAGATTTGTCCAATTTCTGAGATGCTGAGGGTTTGCCTTTGTCAGGTGTATGTTTGTCTACTGACAAAGGAAAGCTCACAGCCTCTCAGCAATTAGACAAATCTCCAAAGTTAAAGAAATAAGAAAACTTCTAGTGGAACTGTCATGGGTTTCACCAAAATATTGATGATATCAATATTTTCAATTTGATATCACATTTTGATTTCAATATGATATCACAATTTCCCTCGATGAGTCTTTGGACTCCCTAGAGGTGTCACCTAATAATAATAATAATAATAATAATAATATCAAGTTTTTTCTGCAGAGACACAAACTCTTCTGTTTATCTCTGCGGCTATGTTTAAAGCTCAGTGAAAAGACACTCCTTAAGGAATTTTGCTGTTGTTTATAAGGACAGAATTGGAGATGGTCCTGCCCATGATGTGATAGCAATCCTAGTAGGTGGTCATACATCTTTCCATCCTGTTCAACTTAATACTGCTGAACCTCCTGATATCCATTCTCACATGTTCTTTATGTCCAAACAAGGTTTTTTTTCCAACAAGCATGCAGTAGAGTTGCATGTCATTCAGCTTGCACTTGTGGATATAGATGAAAACCACTACCAAAATGTATAATTTATACGTACGCGAGTGTTTTTCAGTCCATCTCTTCTTCTTTGTATAATTCACATGCAGTGCTTTATGAGGTTTTATAACTGTCATACAAAATGAAAATCCTTAATTTTGGTGTTTGGTTGTGATGGATTCTTAGTCACATTGGAATCGAGAGAAATAAACAAGGTTGGAGATGCAGCTGCTAGAACAGCTTATACTTTTTTGATGTACTGTTTGATAGTCACATATACAGGCTACAGACAGTTTATGAGATTTAAAGCTAATTACTCAGTGACAGTTATCATGACAGGAAGCACGGACAAATAAATTTCATGAGTTTATGCCTGAAATTAAGCACTGGCAGGCTGGTCCTCATAGAAACAGAAGAGAAAAAGTTGTACTTGCTAGGCTCTGCTAGATCACAGAGAGAGAAATAAAATTTTTGCTTATCTGGCCAGGCCATATGCATTCAGGCAGATTGGAAGGCCAGGATATCATTAGTGGGTGGGAAATTATGAAAGAATATTTGTTAGAAGCAATGGTAAGTTGTATACCACCAGTGAACAAGAGAACACAATTTGGAGTAAAGTGGATGACAAACATTATTAAACAGGAATTGCATAAGGAAACAGGAAAAGAGAAGATGCATGAAGAGTATAAGACACAAGCCAGAAGAGCAACTAGGTATGGTAAGGAAGACAAAACTGGAATATGAGAGGAGATTAGCTCTAAGATCCAAAGAAAATCCTAGGGAATTTTTTAGATATGTGTTCAATTTTTAGAATTGTTCAATGAATACTTTATTGGAGTATTTCATCCTGGAGGAGTCAGTTTTAATGCTAGAGGGATAGGGCAAGTTCAAGGTTTAGAGGTACAGGAGGAGAGTGTGTTTCAAATACTAAGTACTCTGGATGTCAGTAAAGCTGTTGGACTGGTTGGTATTTCACCACGAGTTTTGAGAGAATGTGCTAGGGAACTGACAGTGCCTTTGACCTGGCTTTTCAATGAAAGTCTGGCTACTGGAAAGGTGCCCGTGGAATGGAAGGAAGGTAAGATAGTGCCATTGCATAAGGGCAGTAGCAGACTGGAAGCATCTAATCCAATTTGTGTGTCATTAGTAGTTAGTAAGATCTTGGAGAAAGTAGTGAAGGACTGTATACAGCATTGGGCAGATTAGGGTAATGTTATCTGTGAGAGTCAACATGGATTTGTGAAGGGGGCGCTCTTGTTTTAGCAATATGCTAGCCTTTTATGATAAAGTTACAAGAGCATTAGATGAGGGAAAGGCATATATTGCCATTTTCTTAGACTTAGCGAAGGCATTTCACAGGGTGCCACATTATAAGCTGATATTTAAGTTGCAGCACATGGGTCTGGATGTCAGATTGGTCAGCTGGATTCAGGATTGGCTGTCCGATAGGTATCAGAGAGTTGTGTATGGTGGGGCAGTTTCAAGGAAGCAGAGGGTTACAAGTGGGGTCATACAGGGCTCAGTACTGGGACCTATATTGTTTAACCTTTATTTCGATGGCATTGTCAGTGGATTGCAAGGGAATATTCAGTTGTTTGCAGATGATGCGAAGCTGGGAAGGATTATTAGTAATAGTGCAGGTGCGGCAGCCCTGCAAGAAGATTTGAATAAGCTAGATAGATGGGCAAATGAATTGCGGTATTGGTTTAATGCAGCAAAATGTAAAGTCTTGAGGTTTGGGAAACATCGATGGGACACTGCATACTCTATGGGAGGAGTTATACCACAGGAAGTAGAGGAGACGAGATCTGGGGTTGATGATTGATGGAAACCTGAAAATTAGGGGACATATTGCAAAGGTGGTGAAAGTAACACAGAGGATTGCTGTAATAATGAGAAGGACACTGACCTGCAGAGATGAAACAGTTATCATTCCGTTGTATAAGACCTTGATCAGACCACATTTGGACTATTGTTCTCAGATTTGGTCCCGAGGATTTGAAAGGGATAAATTAACTTTGGAAATGGTACAAAGGCGGTAACAAAGATGGTTTCGGGACTGTACCATGTTAGTTAGGAGGATCGGCTGAGGGAATGTGGACTGCAGAGTTTGGTGGATAGAAGAAGGAGAGGTGATATGATTGAGACTTTTGAACTGTTGAGAGGTGGTTACAGGGTTGACACTGGGGAGTTCTTTCGCTTGTTTGAACAGCGGGAAGGAGTGATGACAAGAGTTAAGAAAGTTTCATTTCTTAACTCTGGAAGTTAAGAAAGTTCAGCGGGAAGGAGTGATGACAAGAGTTAAGAAAGTTTCATTTCTTAACCCTGGAAGTTAAGAAAGGAAATTGTGAGCAAGAGAGTGAGGAGTGGTTTCTTTGCATGAAGGGTGGTTGAACCACGGAATGCATTGCCTGGTGGATTGGTGAGAGTGAGAATGGTCAAGGAGTGGTATCATAGACTTTGTGTTTTTTAGGGGGGGGGGAACCTCCCCTCCATGAGTCTTGATAGACTTTTTGTTTCTTAGGAAGGACCTCTCACGATGAGTCTTTTGACTCCATGGAGGCCTGGATAATAATAATAATAATAATAATAATCTTATCCGACTTCGAAAAATTGCATGATGGTTTTAACTTTTTCCAAAAAAAAATTATTTATATAAAGGCTTATTTAGCTCAGTGGAAGTGGCATTTTTTCTACAGTGCTAGGCTGCCTAAAGGAATACCTAAGTGCAATTCTAGTTGTTGACTTGTGGGAGTTTTTCTGTCTTTCTTCAACCAGTTCTCGAGTTAATAGATTGCCTTGCACAAATAAATATCATATCTCCTATTTCAAGCACATATTCAGATGATAAAGAATAATAAGTTTATTATTGCAAATATTTTGTACTGAAATTAACAGGACATCTTCAGTGCACAAGCACAATCACAAGTTGAAGCTTGAACAAAAGAATGTTATTCATTGTCATAGATCTGAGCCTTGTGCTAGAATGCCACCAAACAAGTAATTATAAAATGAAATTCCAAATAAAACTGAAATTAAAATAAATTAACTTTGAAATACAGTTTCAAATAAAATTTGATCAATAAAATAATTAACTTTGAAAAAAATGAAATAAATAAATATGAAGGGATTATGATATAGCTTGCCATTTATGAGGATGAGATGCTATCAAATCTTGGCAATGGGTAAATGGTTATTCAGATTTAAGTTTAGGCCGAAGTGCTTCAGCATTATCTTAAACAACTGCTCAAACTTCAATTGACACAAATGTAAAAGGCAAGTATTGGACCATAAGGTATTGTGGTTATTGTCTGCTTCATGCTGTGCCAGGCTAGATTTTTCAGGCTTATTTTGGCTGATATAAAACTGGTGTTCCTGTAACCAGTTTTTAAATGAACATCCTGTTTGTCCAAAGTACAATTGAAGGCAATCATACTGAACCTGGTAATCACGAGGGAGGAAGAGGTTGGGGGGGGGCTGTTTATCTATTGTGAAGGATAACCAGGAAAAGATTTTGTTGATAGAGAAGAATGTAAGGATTAAACTGTATCTTTTCAGCACCTTTGTGATTGCCTCCAAGATGTTTGCAATGTATGGAATAGGAATTTTCCATTCCAGTGAAGATCTTAGAAATATTAGGTTTTCAAGTGTCCAGGGTGTGTTTAAACTTTTCTGTACCATGACACTTTGGATGGTGTCCAGTTCTTATCAGAGATCCCAAGGATCTCCAACAAAAACTGGACAACATCCAAAGATATGCCGAATACCCATATTTTGAGATGGATGAAGAGCTGAATCTTGTTATAGGTAATGACCTTTGAAGGTAGTTTACATACATTTGTTTATAGTTCAGTGTAATAGCACTCATGGAAGTATATGTAGAAAAAAACACAAAGTGAAAACAGACCATCTGTGAGTAGTGGGCATCAAGAAACTTTAGGTGGGTTTTAGGATGTGTAATAGGCAGCTATAGAAGACAAGTGAAGCCTGTCTTCAGCAGAAGAGGATATAGAGTTTTTAAAGTCACTTTTGACAGTATTGATTATTTGAAATGTATTCACAAGAAAAAGAATAATAATTTTATTATCGCAAATATTTTGGCCTAAAACTAACAAGCCATCTTCAGTGCATAAGCACAATTGCAAGATAAAGTTCGAACAAAGGAATGTTTATGCTTATTGCTCTTAAATTCCATTAACCTCTATCTACAACTGCCTTCCTTGTGAAGTATTCTAAAGAAGATGCTATTATGAGATCTCCATTGAATCAGAAGACTGAGTGTGGGAGTTACCAGTGTCACTCACTCACTCTCTCTCTCTCAAACACACACACAAACCCATTCCTTTAACTCATTCACATTTTCTGCCCTCACTACACTCTTGGATAATCAATTATCACTAAGTACTGTCAGAAACTCCATTGCATCAACACCAGGCTAAACAGAATTCACTGTA
This sequence comes from Typopeltis vanoorti, assembly GCF_054136105.1. Classification (NCBI taxonomy): domain Eukaryota; kingdom Metazoa; phylum Arthropoda; class Arachnida; order Uropygi; family Thelyphonidae; genus Typopeltis; species Typopeltis vanoorti. Next base: position 170,521,545 of record NC_143549.1, on the reverse strand, counting down.
GTGAATCTTCCACTCAAACAGACATTTTTTTTTCAACTTAAAAGTTTGCTGTAGTTAGCTAACTATATTTATCTATTAAGAAATATTGCAATGAAGGGAAAAAACAGCCTCAAGTCATCTTTTTCCATTCCACTTTGGAAGCATGAAAAGGAAATGATTGTTAAAACTTGTTAAATGACTTTTTGCTTTACAGAAAAAACATTTTTCTTCAGGAAATATATGACTGTGAATTGTTTACATTATTATTATTATTTACCAATTGTCTCTTACATGACTCAAATACTTCTTCATTTAGTTATTTGTTTTGTTTTTTCTGTAGACCCCAAGGTATTAATGATGCTGAATTTGTTGAAAATGTACTCAAACCAGAATTGTCTAGCAAAATCTCTTATAATTTTCCAAAATTAAGAGATAATAATTTAGCGAGAAATATGTTTAGAGACCGGATTTTGGAATGTCTCAGATTTGCAAGACAGGTATGTAATTAATATTCATAGCCATTTCTATCACTACAGCAAAATAATAGTGCCTTGAGTCTTGTATGTATTGTATAGAGTCATCTGTTTCTGATGAACTATTAATGCTCATTGATTCCATATTTTATCATTAAATATAGAACATTTCATTTTCATACTTAAAAGTGACCATGAAAGCAACACTTTTTCAAAAATTTGTTTTCTCTTATATGAGAAAACAAATTTTCTTTCATGTTAGAAAGAAAATTTTTTGTTAAAAATGTAATACATTTTTGTAATACATAATACAAAAACGTTTTTGTGAAAAACGTAATGCATATTAGTAGCTGGAAAAGAGATCAGTGCAGCTTCGAGGATTTTCAGAAACTATCTAGTAGATGCAATGTCTAAATGTAATGTATTCCAAGGGTGAGAAGGTTAAATAAGGTAGGTGTGAGATGGATAAATTAAGAGATTAAGCATGCAATACAGAGAAAAAGGGCATTATGGAGGCAGCATAAGAGAAGTGGAAATAACCAATTCCATGAGGTTTACAAAGACCGGGCAAGGCGGGTGACTTGGGTGGTGAGATTAGCTAAAGTGAGGTATGAACAGCAGTTAACTAATGAAGCCAAAAAGAATCTCAAGGAGTTCTTTCGATATGTAGCCAGCAAAAGAAAGAATGATTATGGAAGGATGACATTGATTGGAGAATAATGGTATAAAGACAGCTGTTATGGAATGTGTGGTGGAGATACTTAATTAGCAGTTAATAAAGGTCTTTCAGTCTTGTGAATGTGACTTCATAGAGAGATTAAGAGCAGTTGATGATGGGGGGGAGAGACTGACTGTAAGTGAGCAAGAGGTGTATTGGGAGTTGAGCAAACTAAATGTTAATAAGGCTGTGGGACTTAATAATATATCACCACATATTCTGAAGGAATTTGCCAGGGAGTTGACACTTGCCATGACATATTTTTTTAATAAGAGTCTTGCACTCCTCATCACGTTCCTAAGGAGTGGAAAGAGGGCAAGAATGTGCCACTTCGTATAGAGGTGATCGAACTCAAGCATCAAACTGTAGGCCTATCTGTGTGTCAGGTGTTGCGATTAAGTTATTGGAGAAGCATGTGTGAGAACTAGGATCCAGAATTGGGTTGACAACAATGGTATTATCTTTGATGGACAGCATGGATTTATTTAGGAAGTAGTCACTTTATTGTGCTGTCCATCAAAGTGACTACTTTGATGGACAGCACAATAAAGTGACTATTTCCTTGGACAGAGGAGAAGGATACATAGTAATATACTTGGATTTCACAAAGGCTTTTGATAGATTACTTCATGATAAGTTGACAGTCAAACTAGAGCAAATGGGGATGGATATTAGATTAGTGCATTGGATTGGAGATGGGCTATCTGATAGGTATCAACAAGTTGTGTATGGGGGGGGTGATATCCAGGAAAAGGAAAATCACTAGTGGAGTGCCTCAGGGGTCTGTTTTAGGGCCATTGCTGCTTAACTTGTATATTAATGATATTGGCGAAGATTTGGATGGAGATATTCAGTTGTTTGCAGATGATGCAAAGTTGGGACAAACCATAAAGTGTAGTGAAGATGTTGTGGCCTTACAGGAAGTCTTGAATAGATTGAGTGATTGAGGATGGAAATGGGTATGTGAGTTGCTAAATGTAAGGTTTTAAAATTTGGAAAACAAAGATGGGATGCAGAATTTATGCTTAGTGAGGATATATTGTTGGAGGTGGAGGAAATAAGAGATCTGGGGGTTATGGTGGATAAGGATATGAAATTTAAGGGACACATAACCAAAATTGTGAAGACAACACAAAGGCTTCTGGAATGATGCAGAGGACATTGACTTGTAGAAATAGGGAGATTGTTGTTCCATTGTATAGAGATTTGATTAGGCCACACATGGACTATTGTGCCCAGATTTGATCACCTGGTTTTCAGAAGGATGTAGAAATGTTGGAAAGGGTCCAGAGCCGACTGACTAAGGTAGTTTCTAACCTCTGGAATGTCGAGTATGAGATTGAGAAGATGTAATTTGCAGAGTCTGGTGGAGGAGGAAGAGGGGAGATATGATAGAGACCTACAAGTTATTAAGGGGTTGTTATAGGATCGATGCTGGAGAAGTTCTACAGAAAATAGTGGGAGATCAGGGGAGAACCAGAGGTCATCCCTGTTAACTGTATAAAGAGTGGGTGAGTGAGAAGCCGGTTTTTTCTTGCAGAGTTGTAAATGATTGGAATGCCTTGCCTGAGAGTGTGGTGTCTGCAAGGAGTTTGAGTGTGTTTAAGACACGGTATGATGAGCTGTGGGTTTGATAAAAGGACCTCCCAGATGAGATCTTTGACTCCATGAGGTCTTGGGGTAATAATGATAATAATAATATAAAAATGTATTACATTTTTATATGTAGTACTGTTCACAAAAGGTTTGAGGATCTGCAACCTGCTAGGAGCATGTTCCAGAAGTTACTATAAATAGATAGTTTTCTGGTTGGTCATAATTTTCAAGTTAAAAGTGGAACTGGGAATAGAAACTCACATTAATATCCTGTGGAAGCATTAGTAGGAAACAATATATAGATAAGAGAGAGCATCTATGTCAGGGTTTGGAGTGATTTCATAAAAAGGTTGTTAATTAGCAGTTCTCTATTGAGCACATCTAAGATATTTAAATATTCTGTAGCATCTCTTCAAACATGGTCACAATACTTCAATGATGGACAGATATTATAATTATAAAAAAAATGTTTTGTTTTTTTTACAATAATTGTGATATAATTTCTATTAATATAATTACAGTATATTTTTTTTGTCAAAATCAAACAATACATGTTCATTGCTTGTTGTTAAAATGTGAATATTTTATTTCATTTCCTCTAAATATGTATTAATTGATGGGCATTGAGTTTTGCATGAATATCTGGATTTAAGGAAGTTGTTGTTTGTGTTAGTGATCTTGTTTTGTTTCATTGCTGAGTTTCTGAAAAAGAGAAAGAATAAATCAAAGATCTGTTATTTGAAAAGTGGTGAGTAGGGGTTGAAGGTAGTGAGAAAAGCTCATTAGCTTATTGATACATATTTTGTATGTATCACCCCCACACATAACAGACTTGATATTATGGTTAAAATATAATTTTTTATTTTTTAACCATAATAAATTTCAACCTGTTTAATACGTTTTTGAACAACTGGTGATTGTATTCCTTAGGGAAAATTGTATACTCTTCCAAAGAACAGGTTGATGGACTGAAAGAGGATAATAATAAGTTGGTTTGGTAGGTTTGAATTTGGACAGTAAATAGATGCTGACCAGCAGTTGCTTGTGTGTCTGTTTGCAGGCTTAAAGGAAAGTGGATTGGTAGCAGCTAGTTTCACAGAACTGTGCTCATGAAAATAACTTTGGAAGAGCATAAAGCAGAAATAGAACATCTATGAAAAAGCTACTAGAGTATGCTTCTGAGAGAGAGAGTTCATTTTTTAACTAGATTGCCATCTTCTGGATAGCATCAGATATTTTCAGGAACGTATTTATTTCATATCCAAATACAATTGGTACAGTAGTAAGTAAGTGATACAACATTATTTACAACAAATTAGGATACATTACAAATGACAACAGCTTCAATTTGGTAGGTGAATTACACAGGGACTAATAAGTAAAATATGAAAAAAAGGAAACTGTACATAAGTGATATACAATAAATATGGTCAGATGTTCCTCCAGTATTTTGGGTAATCAACTGCTCTTTCTGTGCAGGATATGAGGTTTTGTTTGCAGCATCCTGTCATTCGAAGTCTGTTGAGGCTTTTCCAAGTATTCTCCAAGTGGGCACCACGTGGAAGATGTTCAGCTGTTGGAATATCAGTATTATTCTCTGGGTATAGTGCAAGCCATTGTTGAAGTCTTGTCTCTGGAGAGTTTTTAGGTGGTTCAACAGTTGCTAGGAAGCTGTCTCAGGATCTTAGTCTTTGGAACACCGTGGTCTGGCCAATTAGTGGGTGGCATTCATCTGCTTCTTTCATCAGCTGAGAATGCAGATCTTCGAATTGAAGGGGTGCAATACCAGCCAAATTATACAGGTCTCTTAGTGGTGTTGGTTTCAGGCATTATGTAATTAAGCAGCAGCTTTCATTCAGTGCTGGATCAAGTTTTTCAGCACGGCAGGATCTGGACCATACTGGGCAGGCATGTTCAACAGAAGAATAGCAAAGTGCCAAGGCAGAAGATCTCAGTGTGCTAGGGTGTGCACCTCATTTGGAGGAGGTAAGCTTAGTATGTGCATCACCTTACACAAAAGAGGACCTTATATCCTGCACAGAAGGAGCAGTTGATTGCACATTCAATTTTGCCTTTTGTTTTTTCTATGTGTGTTTTATATGAAAGAGTGTGATTGAAAGTCACACCCAGGTAGATTGGGTTCTGGGAATGTTCCATATTAGAGCCTTCCCAAGAAATAGAAATCTGTAGCTTTCTGTTGGCTTCCTTATTGTTAAGGTGCAAAAGGCCAGTCTGGGTGTTCAGGGGGAGGTTTGTGGTTTTAATTGATTACTGCAATAATATGTGGTTAGACTATTTAAGGCAAGTGATAGAGTAGTTTCAATGAATGTGAAATTTTTTGATTGAGTAGCTATGGCAAGGTCATCAGCATAGATAAAATTTCTAGTTCCTGAGAAGATGGGGAGATCATTGACATAGATGTTGAAAAGTAATGGTGACACATTGCCTGGGGACGCCATTTTTCTGCGTACGCCAGTGACTCTTCCTACCCCCCCCCAGGTCCAGAAACTTTTCAAGAACTATGACAGAAAGAGTGAAGAAATAACAGTTTTGGGGTAGTACTCTAACTGATGAGCAATTCAGTATATAGGCTATCCACATTCTTTCTTTCAAGTGAGACTAGTGAGGAAACTGGATACTCAGTTGTCATGTGCAAGAGGAAGCCATTAGGACTCTTTGCTCAGTAGATCTTTGCCAGATGCACTGACTGCATCAACTTCCTTGGTTGCTGCAAGTGCTCCCTTATAGTTTGCCCACAGGTGAGTTTCATAATGGATCTCCTGCAAAGCAACTGTGATAGAAACGTATTGGCAATCTCTGATTAAGAGAGATTCTTCTGGATGGTGCAGAAATCAGTGATTGATGAATTTCTCGATTCATTTTTTGAAAGAGCTGATGTAAAAGCATTGAGTCTATAATTAAAAGCCTTGAGTTTGTAACCTGTAATGTAACCTGTAATTAAGTAATGAATTAGAGTTGTAATTTAAATAGATCATTTACTTATTTGAAACTTATAAATTGCTGTATAATTCTAAACAGTATTTTATTTTAGATTCCTTTTTCCTTACTTCTTTCAGAATGAACATCAATACCTTACTGTCTTAAATATTCATGATCATGGTTGCGATTTAAATAAACTTGATGAGTACCTTTTAAGAGCCTTATTTAAATGTAAGTAGCTTTATGATTCATCTTTGTAGATATAGATTTTATCAAAATTAATAAATCTAATGATTATTGCTGTGCTCTTATTCAAAAGTTGAGAATTTTATCAAGGACATTGTAATAATTTATGATGATCTTTTCTGAATTGGGAAGTGTCTGAATAATATTTGATACTGGTTTTGAAATGAACAACAACCAAAAGACATGCATTTCTCATTTTCCAGCTATGTTTCAAGCAGCAGTTTGATTAACTATTATTTTAGTATCATGCACAATATCAGGAATAGAATGTGCAATGACTGATAGCTTCTACAGAGTTTAATTAACAGATAGGTAGGGGAAAAAAAACAAATGCAAAGGAGGATGCTGTACATATGCTTAATAATATAATAGAGCAAGGATGGAATATGCTCATTTATTGAATGTGTTATATCATCTGTCTTACATTGCATTCTATTATTATCAATTTCCACATGATGGGTAAAATTACTGTTCCTTGTGATTGAATAACTTCACTAGGATCTTTAAAATGATTTGGTAATTTTTTTTTTGAATTTTTGAATTAATTAATTAATTTTTATTTTTTATAATTCTGAACAAGACTTTATAGTTGTAGATTAGTTCATGGAAATGGTTGAAACTTACTTGGCTAAAACTGATTTTTCTTTCTTAGGAGTCACATCATCACAATATTCACTTTTTAGATTCATAATCTGAGAAAGTTTGGTCAAAGATTTTGGCATAAGCATCATAGATTTTGTAAAGGATCACTGTATTTTGAAGGAACTACATTTGACACAGATTTCGTTATTCCTTTGATTCTATGTTTTCATTTTCTATTTTTTGATCATGTTTTTATCTGTTTCATATAAGATATTTATATCAAAAGCTGATACCATCAAAGTTCAGTGTTCAAAAACATACCTAAATCCCTACCAAAAAAAAAAATCTGTAAGTCATGATGAACTTCATCATGACTTACAAATATATATCCAGACCAGGATACTCTTAACAGAAAACCAGACTGCAAAAACTCAATCACAGTATACTTTTAATGCCCAGATTACACATTTGATGATTCGATGAGGAGAGAATGGAAACAGTAGAAGAGAGGGAATGAGAGAGAGGTATGGGAATGCTAGCAGACGAGAGGATGGAAACAGTAGGAGAGACGGAATGAGAGAGAGATATGGAAGTGCTAGAAGAGGAGAGAAGGGAAACGGTAGGAGAGATGGAATGAGAGAGAGGTATGGGAATGCTAGAAGACGAGCGGATGGAAACAGTAGTAGGAGAGACAGAATGAGAGAGGGATATGGAAGTGCTAGAAGTGGAGAAAATGGAAACAGTAGGAGAGAGGGAATGAGAGAGATGTATGGGAGTGCTAGAAGAGGAGAGAATGGAAACAGTAGAAGAGAGAGGTATGGGAATGAAAGAAGAGGAGAGAATGGAAACAATAGGGGCGAGGTAATGGTAAGAGGTATAATGTATGGCGACTCAATGATCCGTGGTGTTCAAGATAGGATGCGTGAGGAGTGTTTGCCAGGAGGAACAATAGAAAGGGTGGCTATGGCAATTAAGAGAGGTGAAAGGGTGGATGAGATGATTGTGATGGTAGGAACGAATGACTTGAGTGGTAATGTAAGTCGGGCAGCGAGAGATATGAGATTTTTGCTTGAGACTGTACGGAAGAGGACAGAGAGAGGAAAAATAGTGTGCGTGTTGCCTAGGTATGATAATGATGAGCTGAGCAGAAGAGCGGTGATGTTGAATGGCATAATAGCGAGAATGTGTGACAAGAGAGGACTGGTATATGTGGATGCTTGGAGTGCGTTTGAGGAAAGAGAGGAGTTGTATGCGAGACACCGTTTACATTTGAATGAGGAAGGACGTAGGCATCTGGAGAGATTGCTGTTCTGAACGAGTCAGTGTGTCCCAGGGAGGATGATAGCAGGGGTGGCCTCTTGTGGGAATGGATACTTAGGAGAAGGGAGACAATGTCAGGTAACACTGAGCCCAGTGGAGTCTAGAAGGGATAAGGCTGGGTATAGAAACAATGGCATTTATATGCTGTATACTAATGCCAGGAGTATCCGGAATAAGGGAGAGGAATTGGTGGCGCAGATAGCATCAGCCTGGCCAAAAATTATTGCGATCACTGAGACGTGGTTGACAGAAGGGGATATAACAACAGGAATAGAAGTCGCTGGGTATAGCATTTTTTGTCAGGATAGGAGGGGAAAGCGTGGTGGTGGGGTGCTGCTTATGATAAGTGATGACCTATGTCCTCTAAGAGTGGAGAATTTGGAAGGAAGTGAGACAAATGATTTTGATAGCGTATGGTGTGAGGTAGAGGTAGGCAAGACAGGATATTTAGTGGGGTGTTGCTACAGATACAGGAGCACAGAGGATGGGGACCAGGAGATGTTTAGACAGCTAAGTTTGCCAAGTGCAAGAAGAATGATTGTTATCGGAGATTTTAACTTCAGTAGTATAAATTGGAGAGAGGAAGATGCATGTAACAATAGGGGAATGGAATTTCTAGAATTCTTGAGGGACAAATGTCTTAGGCAACATGTAACAGAGGGAACAAGAGGTTCAAGAGTTTTTGGATTTGGTTACAGCATCAGAAGAGTTGATAATAACTGAGTTGATGTCTCTCCCACCAGTTGGAGAGAGTGACCATATGGTGTTGACATGGAAAATGAATAGACATGCAGGAGTATCAAAGAGACAGGAACTTATGTGGAATTATAAGGCAGGTGATTATAATAGTCTTAGACGTCAACTTCGGGAAGTTTCATGGAGGGAGGAATTGGAAGGCCGGGATATCACCAGTGCGTGGGAAATTGTGAAAGAATATTTGTTATCAGCAATGGTAAGTTGTATACCACGAGTGAAGAAGAGGGCACAATTTGGTGTAAAGTGGATGACAAACAATATTAAACAGGAATTGCATGCGAAAAAGAGGCTATGGAAGAGATATAAGGAGATAGGTGAAGAGATGCATGAGGAATATAAAACACAGGCCAGAAGAGTGACTCGTGTGGTAAGGAAAGCGAAACTGGAATATAGAGGAGATTGGCCCTAAGATCCAAAGAAAATCCTAGGGAATTTTTTAGCTATGTGGCCAGTTGGAGGAGAAATGACTGTGGAAGAATGATATTGTGGGATAAAAATGGGAATAGAGTGACTGATGCAGAGGACATAGTGGAATTGTTCAATGAACACTTTATTGGAGTATTTCATCCTAGAGGAGTCAGTTTTAATGCTAGAGGGATAGGACTGGTACGAGGTCCGGAGGTACAGGAGGAGAGTGTGTTTCAGATACTGAGTACTCTGGATGTCAGTAAAGCTGTGGGACTGGATGGTATTTCGCCACGAGTTTTGAGAGAATGTGCTAGGGAATTGACAATACCTTTAACGTGGCTTTTCAGTGAAAGTCTGGCTTTGGCAAAGGTGCCCAGGGAATGGAAGGAAGGTAAGATAGTGCCATTGCATAAGGGTGGTAACAGACTGGAAGTGTCTAATTATAGGCCAGTCTGTGTGTCATCAGTAGTTGTTAAGATCTTGGAGAAAGTAGTGAGGGACCGTGTACAGCATTGGGCAGATGAGGGTAATGTTATCTGTGAGAATCAACATGGATTTGTGAATGGAGGCTCTTGTTTTAGCAATATGCTAGCCTTTTATAATAAAGTTACAAGAGCATTAGATGAGGGAAAGGCATATACTGCAATTTTCTTAGACTTGGCGAAGGCATTTGACAGGGTTCCACATGATAAGCTGATATTTAAGTTGCAGCACATGGGTCTGGATGTCGGATTGGTGAACTGGATTCAGGATTGGCTGTCTGATAGGTATCAGAGAGTTGTGTATGGTGGAGCAGTTTCCAGGAGGCAGAGGGTTACAAGTGGGATCCCACAGGGCTCAGTACTAGGACCTATATTGTTTAACCTTTATATCAATGACATAGCCAGTGGATTGCAGGGGGATATTCAGTTGTTTGCGGATGATGCGAAGCTGGGAAGGATTATTAGTAATAGTGCAGATGTGGTAGCCCTGCAAGAGGATTTAAATAAGCTAGATAGATGGGCAAATGAATGGGGGTGTCAGTTTAATGCAGCAAAATGTAAGGTCTTGAGGTTTGGGAAACATCGATGGGATGCTGCATACTCTATGGGAGGAGTTATACTGGAGGAAGTAGCGGAGACAAGAGATCTGGGGTTGATGATTGATAGAAACCTGAACTTTAGGGGACATATTGCAAAGGTGGTGAAGGTAACACAGAGGATTGCTGCTATTATGAGAAGGACACTGACCTGCAGAGATAAGAGGGTTATCATTCCGTTGTATAAGTCTCTGATCAGACCACACTTGGACTATTGTTCTCAGATATGGTCCCCAGGATTTGAAGGGGATAAATTAACTGTGGAAAGGATACAAAGACGGATGACAAAGATGGTTTCAGGACTGTACAAGGATAGTTATGAGGATCGGCTGAGAGAATGTGGACTGCAGAGTTTGGTGGATAGAAGAAGGAGAGGTGATATGATTGAGACTTTTAAACTGTTGAGAGGTGGTTACAGGGTTGACACTGGGGAGTTCTTTCGCTTGGTTGATCAGCGGGAAGGAGTGATGAGAAGAGGCCATCCCTGGAAGTTACGAAAGGAAACTGTGAGCTAGAGGGTAAGGAGTGGTTTCTTTGTGTGGAGGGTGGTTGAGCTGTGGAATGCATTGCCTGATGGAGTGGTGGGAGCGAGAACGGTCAGTGAGTTTAAAGAGTGGTATGATAAACTTTGTGTTTCTCAGGGGGGGACCTCCCCTCAATGAGTCTTGACAGACTTTATGTCTTAGGAAGGACCTCCCTCGATGAGTCTTTTGACTCCTTGGAGGCCTGAATAATAATAATAATAATAATAATAATAATAATGATTCATGTCACCACAAGGGGTGACACCTGTGCTTTTGTGTGATCCAACATTGCCTCCCAGAAAATGTCAAATATAGAATCCCCTGCTTTTGGCCTTCTCTGGCTCAAGGTTTATTTGCTCTGTTCAGTAACATTTATATGCTGTATTTGCTGCTCCCCAAATTCCGAAAACCACACTGACCATATAATCTTTCTATCCTTGAAGCTTGATCTTTTGCAGTCTAGCTATTCAAATAGTGAAGTTATCTTCTTAGGTGATTTTAATGTCTCTACAACTCAGATCACAATATTGTGAAAGTTTCCACTGAACAGAATATCCTCCTTCAATCACAAGCAATGTCATATCCTTTGGCACTTACAGTTATACTGTAAGTTTTTTTAATATTTTTTTAAATAAAAAAATACAAACATTTTTGTGATTGTCGGTGCAAATACTAATGGTGATCATGGACAGTAGATGTGTTGGTATAGTTGAAGCGGTATATGATGAAGATGAAATGAATGTTTTTCTTATCTATCATTTGTCAAAAAGCCAGCCAGGTTTGTCTTCTATGGAAATGCCATTACTGATCTTAGATCAAGTATTAACTCAGTTCAAAGAAGATTTAATTATTCTATATTATAGCTGAAGTCAGTTATTACTCCAAATCTAAGAAAAAAAACATTTAATAAATTAAATATTATTTGATATTTGTAATTATTTGTTATTAATTGCTGGCCTGGTTGGCCAAGTGGTTAGCGCCATTCTCCAGCTGAAAGCTGCAGGTTCAAATCCTGCCGTAAGCATGGATGTTTTTGATTGTCTGTGCAAATACTAGTGGTAATAATGGACAGTAGATAGTGTTTGTGTAGTTGACATGGTTTGCTGTAGTTGGTGGATGAGTGGTGGAGACAGAGAGTTGTAGAGTGGGTGTCCTCCCTCGATGAGTTTTTGGATTCCTTGGAGGTGTCACGTAATAATAATAATAACAACTGCATTTCCTTCTCTTTCCATTATACATGACATATCAGGACAATTCATGATATCAAGAATTAAAATATTAAATCACTCTTACACACTTCCTTTGTATTTAATATCACAAACAATTAAAGATAAATGTGTAATGAGCTTAACTAAAGAGTTTAACAAACTCATAATAACAATTATTTATGCAATTATCACATCACATTAATCCATCAGACTACACTTTAAACAAGTAGAAATAAACTTTTTGCAGTTCTAATGAAAACAGAGCAGATAATTACACCCACTGCCTGATCTGTATTCAAGGTTAAAAATATAACCATCTATCCACTTCACAATGAGAGAAATATTTAACTGGGGAAACAAAACAGTCCTACTTTCCTGTAATGAAGAGAAAATTCAGACAAAATACTGCTTCTATTCCAAAAGAAAGAATACAGGTTCCTACATAACATAATTAAAGTACATATTTAACTTCAATTAGTGGAAAAGGATTGCTTAATAAGTTTTGATGTGTTGTCTCCTTTTACTAGCATTCCAGTGGACAATACACTAAACCTGCTTTTTAAAATATTTCCCCTTCCTGATATTTGCATACTCTTTAAGTACTGCCTCAAATCAGAGTATCTGAGCTGAAATAGTCAGCTCTATAAACAAATTGAAGGTGTAGCAATGGGCTCTCTACTTTCACCCCACTGTTAACTTATACATGGGATCTTTTATTATTATATAGTTTTGTTATTCTGTAAAGTTGAAAATAGTTGTTCACATAAATATGTGCTACCGAACAGATAAAATATGCCTAATTCCACATAACAGATTGGGGTATCGATTGACTGATAAATAATTATAGAACTTTGGAATTCCAACATCCATATATTTTTGTTTCAATACGGAATCACATTGAATTTCGATTAATTCCAACTTTAAATTGTCATCAACAGTTTCAACATCAATCGATAGAGGAGAAGTAAATAGGTGAAACTGATTTTCACATTTCTTAAAATCTAAAACTCTTCTTTTGAATTCATTTTCTAATAACTTAATTTGATTGACATATTCTGAAAATTTAAATTTCAGTGATTTTTGTAATAATGATTGACAACATTTAAAAAGGGATAAATTTTCTTTTTGAATTTGTTTTTGCCAAAGTAATAATTTCTGTTTGAAAATGTTAATATTGTCAAATAACATGGTAACTACTTGATGTTTGCCTTGTAGCTTAAGATTAAGTTGACTAAGGTGACTTGTAATGTCAACTGAAAAAGTGAAGGCCTTTATACGTTGATCGTTTTTTAATATTTCACATTCATAATTTTTCGATTCTAAAAAAATGGTAATTTCGTCTAGCAATTCGAAGAATCGCTTTAAAACTTTATGACTGGAAAGCCATCTAATTTCTGTATAATAAGGTAGATCGCCATATTCACTTTCTATATTTTCTAGGAAGTTACTAAATCGCCGATGATTAAGTCCACGTGCACGAATATAATTTACAATTTTACTGACATTTTTTAGGACATGTCCAAAATTTAAAACTTTGGAGCATAGTTGTTTGCTGATGAATAATGCAATGAAAACGTTGAAAATTATTATTACCTTATTCTTTGCATTTTTCTTTAAAATTTGTAACAATTCTTTAACAACACCAGTCATGGCAGGAGCACCATCAGTTGCAAGACAAACTAGCTTTTTTAATAGTAAATTGTATTCATTCAAAACTTCCATAAGGGCGTCAAAAATAATCAACTCCACTGGTTGTATCATGCATAGGAATAATTTCTAGAAGTTCTTCACTTACTTTTAAGTTCATATCACATCCACGAATAAAAACCGCCAGCTGAGCGATATTGCTTACATCTATACTTTCATCACTTGCAAGGGAATAATTAGGTCTGAAATGTTGGAATTATTGATTTTAGTTGATTCCTTAAGTTGCCTGCTATATCATCAATTCTGCTAGTAATGGTATTTCAAGATAAGCTTATATTTTTAAATTTCTTTAATTGATTAGGACACAACACTTCAACTGCTTTAATAATACCATTCACAAATAAATTCCCCTTCAGCGAATGGTTTTGACTTGCTTGCAATTAAATGTGATAACAAATAACTGGTTTTTACCTTAGCTCTGTTATCTTCAATAGGTTTGGTAAATACCCTTTGTTGATTTTGAAGTGTCAATTTTAATTCTGACAATTTATTTTCATGAAGTTTTGCAACATATTTGTCATAGTTTTCTCTATGATTTGTATCATAATGCCTTTTAATATTATATTCTTTGCAAACTGCCATAAAGTTTCTACATATCAGGCATAAATTTTTGTTTCTTTGAATACGAAAATATTGTAACTCCCATTTTTCTTGAAAACTATTATCTTATTCTTCAAATAACCGTTTTTTACTCATACTGGGTGAAGGTTTCGACAATTTTATAAATTCTTTATAATTATAAAAAAAAACTACATTTTCTTACTACTTGAAAATTGCTAACGGCTAGCCTCCAGTTGCTGTGGTCATCGGATGTAGCTGCGTATGTAGACTTGCTCGTTAAAATTCGTTAAAATTTGATATTTATGCAGTGGTGTAACAAGATTTTTTTGAAATGACAAATAGAACATTATTTCCTTTAGAAATTGCAGAGTAGTTTGGCGTATAAAATAATCTTAAGTGGAAATGTTAATTTTTTAAATATGTTTATTTAACTTGGTGTTGTTAAAAGTTAAATAATCATATTGGTTACAAAGTTTGCCAGGTCGCATGTTACTTGTCGACAGGCCTCATGCAGCCTGCATGTTTGACATGCCTGATCTACACCGATGGCATCTATTGCCCACCACCACTAGTATTTTTTTTGTCTGTAAAGTGCATATGTTCTGGAGACACAGAAGTAGTACAGACAATATAGAATTTGTAGAAATACAAAAGTTAGAAGATGGAAGTTTTTTCCCCACTTGGTTAGACTATAATAAATTTAGTTTAATCCTTTATCCAAGTGTAAGCAAACAAAGTTTGCGCCCGAAATATCTTCAGGACTGAGTCAACTCACGGTAAAGGTGGACCAAGCTCTCATCACTCCTTGTCTCAGTAGCTCCCATAATGCAAAGCACATCTCCTTGTGGACACATATAATTCTGTGCATTAAGGGAAGGGCCACTACCAAGACTGGTTTCGACCTTTATTGAATGTTCAAGTACAGGTCAAACTCCAAAAACTCAGTGCTGTTCCCCTCAGTAACAGCTCACCCTGCCACTGAGAAGAACTCTCAGAACCGGTTGGCTCTACACCATGGCAGGCTCATCTCACTATGAGCAGAGCCGCTCATTTGCTAATATCTCATCTGAGGGGTAACAAAAACAGCCGTGCCTCAGTTAACTTCATGAGCTACAGCACTGCCATTCATTACCCCCCACCTGGGTGACAGTAACAGCCGAGCCTTAGTTAAAACTTCATGGGCTACAGCATTGCCATTCATCACCCAAGCTTCCAGCCGGTTTCAACTTTTATTGAGGTCTCATCAGTGGGAGCCAGACCCAGAAGTGGTGATACTAAGGTAGAAGAAATGGAGAAGTCATATTTACCTGTACGAGTTATTATTAAATTAACTTATTACCACCTTATTATTAAATTACTCTGGATTCAGAGATACGTGTTGAAAGTTTTTTTTTTTTTTCACTTGATTAGACCAGTGGTCTCCAAACTTTTTTGATCGCGTGTCCCCAAGACAGAAAAAATAAATAGCATGTACCCCCAATTGATTGAGCAAAAATCTATTGTAATAAGTATTATAAAGAGGAAATATGCCTTGTATCATCATATAATAATGAAAAACGCTAGATATTTTTACACATTATTTTTATTATTAACAGCTTACAAACATATTTATTACAATATTTAATGTGAACAGTGGCCTTGCATTTGTTTCATAATTTCTTATAATTTTGGTTTGATGGCTTCTGATACTGCGATACGGTGCTTCTTTAAATTATGTGCAGTTATTTCGATACGTCTACAAATTGTATTTGCTGATAAAGGAATACATTTTAGTTTATCTACATAATTATCTGCACCATTTTTATAGCAGTTGGGAGTACAAGTGTTTCCCCAGTGTGTGGCTTTTGGTCTTTTGCAATTAAGAATGCAACCTCAAGTGATGCCTCCAAATATTTATCGTTAATTTTAGTGAATTTTTTTAAGTTGTTGGATTGAGAATTACATGTCTTCAAACATTGTTCAAAGAATTGTAAAGATTTGTGTTCATGTTCAGGATGTTTAGTTTTTAAGTGTCTTACTAATAATGATGGTTTCATACTTCCATTATATAGCGTCTCATGACACAATACACATGTAGGACGAGGTTCATTGTTGACTATCATTGATGTAAATCCCCATTTCAAGTAGTCTTCTTGATAATTTCGAACTTTCTTGGGCAAGGTTTTGTTAAGTTTCAGATTGTTTTTATCACTTAATTTGACTGATAACGAACTTGTTTGAATAGAAGAATCGATCCTATCTTTTCCTTGTTGTTCGTCTGATGTAGAAGTACTATCATAATTATCTTCAATTCGCGGTTTCTTTGGAGGAAATTTTTTTTAACCGTTTATCCATTTTGTGAGGGTTAATTTGTAAAATTTAAATATAATTCATTTACTATTGATAATATCAAACACTTTTAAAAAAACGTAAGCAATTTTGATAATATTAATTCACTATTTCTAGTGTAAATGTAAAAGTAAGCACAAAAAGGCGTTGGAATTGCACAGGAACAATATATACTAAAAAAATCGTTAAACTTACTATTGATAGTCAAATAATTAATACAACTGTGGTGTCATCTGTAGATAGCAGGATAACTAAGCAATTTTTCTTCTCTAGTTGGGCTTGTCAACACTAGGATGCTCTACAAACAATAGCAATGATAAGAAGTAAGAGATTTACTCCCTAGTTTTAAAAAACATGACAACTTTGCCACGGACGATTATGTGTGCAAAGTTGCCCAGTGTGCGCTACTCGCAAATTTAAGTTTACAGAATCTTTATAACGTCTTTGTCTATATTAGATATATGTTTAATTGATGAAAGAAAGTAATATTCTTTATCTTTAATTAATTACTTAATTTTTTTCCTATCAATATAAAACTTTTTTTGATGTACCCCCACATATCGACTCATGTATCACCTGGAGTGCGCATACCACACTTTGTAGACCACTGGATTAGACTATAATAAATTTAGTTTAATTTTTTATCCAAATGTAAGCAAACAAAGTTTGCACCTGAAGTGCTTTGCATTATGGGATATACTAAGACAAGGAGTGATGAGAGTTTGGTCCACCTTTACCACGAGTAGCCTCAGTCCTGAAGATACTTCAGGTTCAAACTTTGTTTGCTTACACTTGGATAAAGGACTAAACTAAATTTATTATAGTGGGAAAAAAAAAACTTCCAACATCTATCTCTAAATCCAGAGTAATTTAATAATAAGGTGGTACACCTTTTGGCAACTCGTATAGTTAAATATGACTTCTCCGTTGCTTCTGCCTTAGTATCACCACTTCTGGGTCTGGCTCTCACTTACAAGACCTCAATAAAGGTCGAAACCAGTCTGGGTAGTGGCCCTTCCCTTAATGCATAGCATTATACATGTCCACAAGGAGATATGCTTTGCATTATGGGAGCTACTGAGACAAGGAGTGATGAGAGCTTGGTTCACCTTTACCACGAGTTGCCTGAGTCCTGAAGATACTTCAGGTGCAAATTTGTTTGCTTACACTTGAATAAAGGATTAAACTATTTTATTATACCAAAGTTAGAAACGAAATCAAAAATTATGTCAGAAAATAAAAGTTATGAACAGAAAACAAGAATTCTCTGAAAATGATTAAACAAAGGTTGCATGGAAGAAAAAAGAATGGATTGCAAAACTGAAAAATCAGTAAGGATTAGTACAATATAATACAACAGAGGGGAGAAATATGGACATATGGACTAATTTTTATTTGGGCCTGTACACAAGGAAAGAAACAGATATACAGATTCTCTACTAAATTTTAGATAATGTTGATCCAGAACCACTAATTGTAACAGAACTATGGAATGTTCTCAACTCAGCAAAGAAAAAAAGTACTAGATAAGGTTGTATGTGTGTTTTCTGCTAATATATATATATTAGCAAGTCTGCACGGTTAGCCTAGTGGCTGTACGCTTCGCACCATATGCCTGGGGAAGGAGTGTCCTAGGTTCGATTCTCGTCGGTGACGTGAGGAGCTGAAGGATCTTCTTCAGCCATAGCCTAGTTAGCCAGGCTTGGTCGTGGACAGTAGGATTTTTGCCCCAGTTTATCCTGGGGTTTTTTCATCCCACAAAGCAGGCAAGCCAGCCTTGAGAACTCAACACTACTGACATAGGATACACCGGGCGTAAAGCTGACCACCTTATCCTGTGAATGGTTTGAGGTCCAATGATTAATAAACCCTCGACACCGCAAGGTAAAAGAAGGTAAAAAGATGAGATGAGATATAATAGCAAAACACACAAAATCAGGAGGTTCAACTGCTCAAATATGATAACTACATTATCGCTTATCTTATTATCTAAAAAGGGAAACAGAAATTATACGACTATAGGTCAGTTATTGTTATTATTATTGGTATTATTTCTGGGAAAACTCCCATGTTACTCCTCTTAAAAATTATTATTTTTATGGCTATTTTGCCTGCTTTTGTTTAGGAGTGCCCCTTTTTTTAATATCATTGGCTTTTTTTACTCAAGAATTCCTAGGGCATTGCAGATGTATTTTAGAGATAAATATGTGTAGCTTATTAGAAGAAAATTCGCATACCTTTTCTTGGATGTTGTTGCCTATCTTCTTTCTGCAGTGTGCATACTTCTGTTGTTATAGAGGGAAGCGGGTGTGGCTTAGGCAATGTGGGAGAATTAATTTGAAAAAAACCGGTTTTTTTTATGTAATATGTACATATATTATTTTTAAGGGTTGGCGGAGCACTTTTTTTGTAGGAAAAAGATGAAAAAGGGGGCAGAAAATAGAAACTGTTTTTTAGGGGAAGGGTTTATGGGAAAAGGGGGCCAGGAAGAGGGTTGACGGGGTGCAAGCCATTTCGACTGTGTGGGTTGTCGAACTCATGGTGGAAGTGGATGCTTTGTCATGTCGGCTTGGTGTTTCTGCCTTTGAAGTGCTTGTGTTATCGCCTATTGGTCTGAGTTGTGACCTAATTTTTATGTTGTGGAGCTTCCAATGCTCAGATCTCATGTGGGTTGGTGGACATTGATTGAGTTCTCATCACATTTTATGGCTATCGTTTCTGATATTCTAAGCATTGTTTTGTTGTCTTGTCTGTCTATTATGATGGCCTTGTTGATTTGCAGGGTATGTTTTTGTTCTAGGGCGTGAACTGCTATTTTTGTTTTTCCTGTACTTTGTATTCTATTTTTCTTTTTGATGTTGCATTTTTTAGTGTTTAAATGTTCTGGAATAGGGATGTTACAGTCACGGAAGTGTTGTTGCCCATAAAGACCTGGTGGTATCACAGTCTTTTTGGCAGGGAAATTTGTAGATTACATTGTGATGTTCTAATATTTCTTTGTGTGTGTGAGATTTAGTGGGTTTTAGAAGATTTGCTAATTTTTGGTTTGTGGTGAATACCAGTTTATAGTCAGTATGTTTGAAAATGTATTTGTAAACTTTGTATGTGTTCTGGATATATGGCAGTTTGATAACTTTTTGTGTTGGGAAGTTTGTTTTGGTTGTTGGGGTTTTGGTGGGTTTTTGCTGTCCTGTTTGCATAATTTATTAGTTGTGTGGGATAGTTGCGATTTTTAAAAATCTGTTAGTTTTTTTATTTCTATGTTGAGCTAATTATGGTTAGTTGAAAACTTGTAGGCATTTATGAATTGTGATAGGGTGACCGATTTTTTAACAGAATATGGATGGTATGAGTAGAAATGGAGGTAGTTTCTGATATGCATGGGTTTGTGGTATATTTTTATGGCTATTTTGTTGTTTTTTCTGATTAATGTTAAGTTTAAGAAATTGATGTTCTGTTCGGTTTCCATGGTGAATTTTAGTCTGTTGCTGTAACTGTTAAGGAATGCTTGTAAGGTGGTGATGTGTGTTGGTTCTCCAATGCACAGAATATTGTCCACGTATCTGCCATAAAAGGTGATGCCGGGGGAAAGGGAAGGGTTGAATAGGAGTGATTCTATGTGTGCTAGGAATAATTCCACTAGTTGTCCACTGATGTTTTGGCCCATAGGGAGTCCAAAAATTTGAATATACATGTTGTTTATGTTGAACTTGAAGAAGTTTGCCGAGATGATTAGTTTGATTAAGATTATAATATCATTAGGTGTTAATTTTATATGAAAGTGTAGGGTGTGGTCTTCTGTGTGTAGTGTGTGTGTACGATGTCTAATGTTCTGGGAATGTCTACGTTAGTGTATAATGAAGCTGCATCTAATGAAGTGAGGGTGTCTTCCATGGATAGGGTTATGCTATTTATTTTTAGGAAAAGGTCGTCCATATTTTTATCATAGAGTTATACGTTGTAATTAATGGTTTGAGTAGTTTGGCTACAAATTTCGATAAAGGTGCTGTGGTGGTGTTTTTGTAGGAGACTATTGGCCGTATTGGGTTTACCGTCTTTGTGGGTTTTGATTTGTCCGAACATACAAGGGGTACGTGTGGAGCGGAGTGTTGTGTTTTTCATTGTATTTTTGTCTATCTTGTTTTGATTTTTTAGTGCATGTAGGGTGTTGTTGATTTGTTTTATGAGGTCGGGGGTGGGGTCAATTTGGATTTTTTGGTAGGTGTGTTGGTCGTTTAAGATGGCTGTTATTTTGTTGTGGTAATCAGTTTAGCTTGTGATGACTACTGTATCCCCTTTGTCTGCTTTTGTGATCATTACGTCCGGATTCATTTTTTAATGATAACAGCGCTTTTTGTAAGTTGGGAGTAATGTTGAGTTTTATTATTATTTTACTATTTATGATGTTGTTTATTTTGTGGAATATTATTTCTTTGTTAGGGTCATTCTCTAGTTTTGCTTGGATTTTGATAATGATCAATAGGCGACCAGTAGGTGATAACACGAACACTTCAAAGGCAGAAACACCAAGCCGACACGACATAGCATACACTTCCTCCATGAGTTCAGACGACAACCCACACGGTCGAAATGACTTGCACCCCGTCAACCCTCTTCCTGGCCCCCTTTTTCCATAAATCCTTCCCCTTCCTCTAAAAAACAGTTTCTGTTTTCAGTCCCCTTTTTCATCTTTTTCCTAGAAAAAAAAGCACTCCGCCCACCCTTAAAAATAATGTGTATATATTACATAAAAAAACCCAGTTTTTTTTTTTCAAATTAATTCTCCCACATTGCCTAAGCCCCCCACCACTTCCCTTTCAACAGCAGAAGTATGCACTCCACAGAAAGAAGACAGGCAACATCTAAGAAAAAGTATGTGCGAATTTTCTTCTATTATGCTACACATATTTATCTCTAAAATACATCTGCAATGCCCTAAGAATTCTTGAGTAAAAAAGCGAATGACATTAAAAAAAAGGGGCACTCCTAAACAAAAGTAGGCAAAATAGCCGTAAAAATAATAATAATTATTATTATTATGTGACTCCTCCAGGGAATCCTCCAGAATCAAACCCAGGTCTTTTCTAATCAAAGGGCGCAATGTTCCGATGTTCTTCTAATTGTGCTACGGCAGGTAATTTGTTTGCTATCACAGTTTGTACAAAATCTTTATATCCATTATATTAAATAGAATCAAATAAATCAAGTGGATATTAAATCAGCCTTATTTCAAAGCCAAATATAGAAACTCTAAAAGTTTCATACGAAATTTGACCAGAGAGTTTACAGAAATACACTTGATGGCATTTACGAGTTACCCTATCTGGACTTTATAGGAGACATCATTATTATTATTTGACACCTCCAAGGAGACAATCGCAAACATCCATGCCCATTGCGGGATTCGAACTGGCAGTCTTTTTGTCTGGAGAGCGGATAATGCTAACCAGGCCGAATCAAAGTGTCGGAGAGATCAAATTTTGTACGAAACTTATTGTTTCTGTATTTGGCTTTGAAATAATGCTGGATTTAATATCCACATGATTTATATAATTTTGCATTGCCGAAATGAAGCCTTTTGTCTCTTTATTTTAGTAAATACTTTACGCACCGACTGAGAGTTTGCTTATGAAAAATACACCTCTCCGAACCTTCGAGTTCCTTAGTACTGAACGAAAGTTATTGCTCTCTTAAGGTTTCTGAAGAAACCTTTTCTGGTCTCTGAAGAGAACTAATCAGTTCATCATCATTATTATCATCCAGGCCTCCATGGAGTCAAAAGACTCATCGTGGGAGGTCCTCCCTAAGAAACACAAAGTCTATCAAGACTCATCGAGGGGAGGTCCCCCCCCCTGAGAAACACAGTCTATCACACCACTCCTTAAACTCATTGACTGTTCTTGCTCTCACCACTCCATCAGGCAATGCATTCCACAGTTCAACCACCCTCCATGCAAAGAAACCACTCCTCACCCTCTTGCAAACAGTTTCCTTTCATAACTTCCAGGGATGGACTCTTGTCATCACTCCTTCCCGCTGTTCAACCAAGCAAAAGAACTCCCCAGTGTCAACTCTGCAACCACCCCTCAACAGTTTAAAAGTCTCAATCATATCACCTCTCCTTTTATCCACCAAACTCTCAGTCCACATTGCCTCAGCTGATCCTCATAACTAACATGGTACAGTCCCAAAACCATCTTTGTTATCCGCCTTTGTACCATTTCCAAAGTTAATTTATCCTCTTCAAATCCTCATGACGAAATCTGAGAACAGTAGTCTAAGTGTGGTCTGATCAGAGACTTATACAACGGAATGATAACCCTTTTATCTCTGCGGGTCAGTGTCCTTCATATTATTGCAGCAATCCTCTGTGTTACCTTTACCACCTTTGCAATATGTCCTCTAAATTTCAGGTTTCAATCAATCACCAACCCCAGATCTCTTGTATCCCCTACTTCCTCCAGTATAACTCCTCCCATAGAGTATGCAGCCTCCCATTGATGTTTTTCAAACCTCAAGACCATCATGTCTCCTATGAAGTCTGGCTAGGGCAACTCATGAATGCCGGTGGGTGTATTCCCGTAAGCTCTCTGGTCAAATTTCATACGAAACTTTTATAGTTTCTGTATTCGGCTTTGAAATAATGCTGGATTTAATATCCACATGATTTATATAATTTTGCATTGCCAAAATGAGGCCTTTTGGCTCTTTATTTTAGTAAATAAAATCAAGATTTTTGGATGATGTACAGTCTATAAACAAGCAAGCTTCAGAGCAGAATTTTCAAAAATAGATCATATTCCTTCTGCCCTGTTAACCATGTAATAGAAAACGTAAATAAATATGTAGAAAGATGATATTAAATGTGTGTTGTTTTAAAACCCCTTTAATCCTTCATATCAGTCAGAAATAATAAAGAACTTAAAATAAGCCATCCCAGCAAAGCTTGTTTCTGATTATTAAAAACTATGTATCAGAATTCAACAGTCATGTTAAAGTTAGAACATCAAGATAAGGAATTTTGTATCGAGTGAGAAGAGTGAGGCATGGAGATCCTATACAACCAAATTGTATTCTGCTATATTAAAAGAAATCTTTAGGTATGTCTGATGTGAACACTATGGATTAATATCAGTCATTTACATTTTCCAGATTACATTGTTCTCTTAGCAAATAATAAAGAAAATGCTAAATGACCATGAAAAAGAAAGCAGAAACATAACTAAAATAAAAATCATAACAAATTCAGATCAAATTTAAATTAGTAAATAAACTGTATTGAAATTGTGGAGGACTGCATTTACCTCCTTCAGTTAGTTAGTTTTAAGAAAAAAACAAGATAAAGAAATAAGTAGAAAAAAAAAATCACTCTTGGCACTGATATAAGCCTCTTTCCCTTACTAAATGAGCTGTCCATAATCACCCATCTTACACTTGTACATGTTCGATTTTGACTGAAACATTTTTCTGTTTAACAACTTGCCAATTAAATTCTTTATGATCTGTCTTACCATTTGCTAATGTTGATACCTCAATCCTGATTACTATATCTGAGGTTATAGTCATATCTAATACATTCTTAAATCTCAATGTTATACCTATTACATGCTACCCAAGGTAGTTACCCAAAGGAAACTCCAGCAATTCACTTTATTTTCTTCTGCATGTTGCTTCTCTTTCTCTAAAATCCATCTTTACGATTTCCTGTTGAAACCAGTTAAGCATTTCACAGTCATTGAATATGTATTTTAAGTTCTATAGGATATCTAATAGGTACATTCTCTTATATATTCTATCCTGTTTATCTCAGACACACACACACACACACACACACACATACATATCAGATAACTTAGAAACAATACATATGTATCCATCATTTATCTCTACACTGAGCAAGCATAATTCTATTATTCCTCTTCTATCATTAGCACTGCTCCTTTCCAACCACCCATTCCTCTTTTATTCTTCCTATCCTTTGGAAGATTCTGTATCTGTTCATTTCTATTCCTGCATGTATATCTTTCTCAGTTAACCTAGTTTCATATATATATGACTAATTCTTGGGCAAATACTATCAGCATTATGAAGCCCATCTGAAGGCTCAGAAATCATGCCTGTTATTACTATCTTCTACAGGCTCATCCCCCCCCCTCAAATCACTATCTCTTTGCATGTGCTTCCTTGACATGACCAATTCTGTTGTGTCTGAGGCAGTCACAAACAGAAAAATATAAAGCTCTCTCTCTCTGTCTGCACCTCTTCTCCAGTTTCCCACTTTCTCTATGCCACCCATCACTCCACTCTGACTGTTCTCATTTTCTTGCCTCTCTGGCTGATTCACTTTCTGCACTCTGCTTATCTCTCTGCTCTCATAATTACTCTCCTCCTTATATCCATTTTGTTTTTCCCTCTGTCCTTTCACAATCTGCATTTCATGCTCCTCATTTTTTTTATCCTTACTCACGTGATCATGCCTTTGTACATTTTTCCTCTGATCCAACAATTGCCCTACGTTTCAAACAACAAACTTGTTTGAAAGTTCTGTTATAATTATTAGAATTGCATACTTTACACAGAGTGTTCTATTTTGAAGATACTAAATCATTCAAGTGAAATACATAATCCTTTTCAAGTAGAATACTAAATAGTTTCATTATATTAAAAAAAGTGCCAGGTAGCATCTGTGTGAAAACTAATGGTTGAGCTGATCAAGACTAGATAAGGTTTATGTTTTGTAATACCAGTGAAATTTTATTTATTTCTGATAGTTGGGACTGAATGTTTAGTGGTTTTCAAGATTGTTTGTAGGTTAGGTTTGGTCCTGATTTTTGTATAATTGCAGCTAACAGTAAATGAAGGCAAAACGGTGATGAGAACAAAAACTATGGTGCTGTGCAGGAAAATCAAATGTGAGTGGAATAGATTTTTTGAACATGGGTCCTTTTCACGAGTATAGCATGCACGCAGGAATGTAAAGGATGTGTTTGTTGAGAGAGAGATTGAACAAAAGAAATGAAAAGGTATGAATCTCCAGAAAGTGTGAAATTCTGTTTGATGCTCACATATCAAGAATAGGAAAGAAGGGGAAAAAAAAAAGAACAGAAGGCACTGAGGAGCACAAGATTCAGAATGTTGTTAGTCAAAAGAATGAGTTCTGATAATATGGTTGGGACTATGGAAGAGACTGAAGAAGCAAATATGATTGTAAGTACAGAATAGAGCATGACCTGAAGGTTCAAATATGATTGCAGGAAAAGACCACGACTGATAGAGCAAAATTTTTTTTTTTTTTTTTTTTTATCTGACCCCCCCCCACACACACACAAAAAAGATGAAAGTCAAAAAGATCAATACATGACAAACAGTGAGAGAACTGGAGGTCACTCCTGGAAGGCACGTGAGAATGTGGTTAGTAAGGGTGTGCAGACTAGATTTATTGCATGGAACAGAGTGAATGAATAGAATGATTTACCAGAATTAATTGTGAGTGCCCTGACACTAACTTTGGGTCTCCTGTGATGAGTCTTTGGACTCCATGGAGGTAATAATAATAGTAATAATTTTTGGGGAAAAAGCGGAGGAACGATACAGTACAGCATTGTACAAAAAGTATATCTGTATAACAGACATAATACAGAAACTAAATGCATGTGGGGAGGGATGCAAGTTGATCTGTGAGAGTAGAATCATCAATTAGCCAGATTGCCCCCTTTTAGACAGATTCGAGCAGTCTTAGAGAGAATTTTGGTGCACCACCTCAAATATGTGATCAGTATTTCATTGTTGGGTGGATTTAGGATTTCTATTGAGTTAGCAGAGCTGTAAAGTGAAGTAGTGTCCTGAGTACACAGATTTCTTTGGCAGCTGGCAGAAGTTATTATCATACAGGTATCTCCATGGAGTCAGAAGATTCATCATGGGAGAGATTCATTATTCACATGCTAGCCATATTCACACAATATCCTACACATCTCATTGACGAAGCACTCACAACCACCTCTGCTGGCAACCTATTTTGCCCATTTACCATACTCCAGAAAAACAAAATCTAGAGATAACACCACTGCTAACCACAGTCTTATACAATTTCCACTGGTGATCCCTCTTTCTCTCCCTTCCTGCCATGTACTGAAAAAAAAATATTTAGTGTTAATCCTGTAAAATACTGTCAATAACTTATATGCCTCTATCATGTCTCCTGTTTTTTGCCTATCAGGTAGTTTTTGAAACCCACAGACCAATCTATTCTCATAGGAAGCAAGCATTCCATAGACATATCACAATCCTTGTTACTCGCTGCTGGATCATCTTCACCACTTCTTCATCCATACAGAATCTGGTTGTCCAGATCTGCATGCAATAGTCCACATGTGATCCTTATTAAAACATTATATAGGGGAACAACAACTTCTCTATCCCTGCTTGTATTTTTCATCAACCATGTAATATGATGTGTGCTGTTTTGGTTACACATTATGTCCTCTAAACTTCAACTCTCTGTTCACAATCTCAATCAAGTCCCTAGCCTCATCAATTTCTTGCAGTTCACTTCGATCAATATGGTAAACAGCTTTTGATCTCTTCTTCCCAAACTGCATTGCTTTAAACTCCTAAATTAAACTTGCAACCATTTATCGTTGCCCATACTGCTAGTCTATTAAATCTTCCTCCAGGATTTCTGTATCACCTTCATTTACTATTGCTCTTCCCAGTTTAGCATAATCAGCAAACAAGTGTACAGTGGTACCTCGACATACAAACTTTTTGAGATGCAAACTTTTTTCATATCCCATTTTGACTTCTAGATACGAACCTAGACTCGAGATACAAACTGTGATGCTTTTCTTTTCGAATGAACTGAAGCCTGTTTTACATTATACTTTTTTTAACTTTTTCCCCTAGTACTAGAAACAGGCTTAATGCAGAGTACAGCACCAGCATATATGTATGCACGTTTAGCTGAGTGCTGAACCATCTCTAGTGTAACAGTTGTTCTTACTACATCGTATTCATCTCAAATATGATGAACGCTGCACATATTTGCTTTTTTGTGTATCTTTTTCGGTATTTGTGTAAACAATACACTTCATGAAGATTTTTTTAGGTTTATATTTATTATGTGTACTGTATGCATTTCTTTTTATAAGTGACGTGTTTTATTGTAACTTCACATTTATTTTCTGAATAATCTACCAGATAAGCGTCATTTCACTGATCAGCATATTATTTTCAGCATGGGGCCAAAGAAAACTAACAAAGAAGAGAAGAAGAAAATCACAATAGAAATTAAGAAAGAGATTGTGGAAAAATATGAGAAATGAGTCAGGCAAAGTGATCTGTGCAAGCAGTATGACTTGTCCAAATCCACCATAGCTGTTGTCAAGAAAGCAGATTTTTATAAGGAACTGGATGTGGCCGAAGGAGTATCTATTGTGCCATCTCGAAGAAATAAAGTTATGGAAGAAATGGAAACTTTACTACTCTTTTGGATTAATGACATGCAACTGAAAGAAGATAGTGTATCTCAAAACACGATCTGTTTACAAGCTCAAAATATTTACAAAGATGTTTCGCAGAATTTGCTATCCAATTGCAGTAGCAAAGACATCGGCAAAGAGTTTAAAGCTAGCAAAGGATGGTTCGAGAAATTCAAGAATAGAACCAGTATCCATAGTGTTGTTAGACATGGAGAAGGTGCTAGTGCTGACAAAGAAGCTGCTGAAAGGTTTGTGAAGGAATTTCAGAAACTGATGGAGTCAGAAAGTACAGACCAGAACAAGTTTTCAAATGTGATGAAACTGGGCTTTTCTGGAAGAAAATGCCTAAGCGAACGTTCATCATTAAGGAGGAAATGGTGCCAGGACACAAGCCAATGAAAGACAGACTAACTTTGCTTTTTTGTGCCAATGCCAGTGGTGATCTGAAGATAAAACCTCTGTTGGTTTACCACTCTGAAAACCCTAGAGTCTTTAAAAAGCAGAAAAGTTAATAGGCACAAACTCAGCATTATGTGGAGAAGTAACAGCAGAGCCTGGGTAACCAAGCAATTCTTCTGTGAGTGGATGACAGAGGTCTTTGCTCCCACAGTGAAACAGTATCTACAAGAAAAGGGTCTGCCTGATAAAGTTCTTATAATGGACAATGCTCCAGCACATCCCCCACAGTTGGAAGAAGATTTGGATGAAGAGTTTATTTCATCAAAATTAAGTTATTGCCTCCTATTATCACACCACTCCTACAACCAATGGATCAATATGTTATTTCCAACTTCAAAAAGCTTTATACCAAAACTCTTTTCTAAAGATGTTTTGAAGTTATCACCGACACAGAATTAACCCTCAGGGAATTCTGGAAGAATCACTTCAATATTCTTCATTGTTTGTAACTTATTAGTTAGGCATGGGAACATACATCTATGAGAACTCTAAAATCAGCCTGGAACAAGTTATGGCCTGACTGTGTCTGAGGAACTGCATTGGAAGGACCTGAAAGTGAAATTGACATTGTATATACAGTTTTCTTCCTGGGCCAGATCATGCATTTGGAAGTTGAAGAAGCAGATGTAGAGGAGCTAGTAGAGGAGCACAACGTTGAGCTGACCACTGAAGAGCTATAGGAGTTAAGAAGAGAGCAGAAAAAAGAAAGAGACGAGGAGGAAAAGCAAATGTCTTCAGAGGATGAAGAAGACAGCAACAAAAAGGGAGCAATTCCAACAAGTGACATAAAAAAATCTTGCAGCACTTGGGCAAATTGCAAGAATTGGTTAACAAATGTCATCCAAATCAAGGTGTTTCTAGAGCCACCAATATCTTCAATGACAGTGTCATTAATCACTTTAGAAGGGTGTTAAGGAAACAACACATTCAGTCAACGTTGGATAAGTTTTTTAAACCTCCCTCATCTGGGAGACAAAAAGAAGCAACTGATGACAGCAAATCGAAAACTCCTGAACCACAAGAAAATTGATTTTTTTTTTACAATTTAATGGAAGATGATTTTCATACTAATCATGTAAAACCAAAGATTTCATAAATAAAAATTAATATGTAATGGTATTACATGCATATTTATAGTGTAAAAATGCTACTTCTCACTCCTTGTCCATTTCTTTGCATTTTCTTCATTTAGTTGAGAATAGTTGTTTTATTTTTTGGATTTTTTTAAATTTTTGAATCTGGTAACGGATTAATTGATTTCCCATAAGATATAATGGAAAAATGGGTTTCGAGATACATACTTTTCGAGATACAAACCACAGCCAGGAATGAATTAAGTTCATAAGTTGAGGTACTGTATGTCTCTTGTCATTTCCTATATCACTGATGTATAGATTAAACAACAGAGGACAAAGTACTGATCTCCCCGAGTTACTATAATCACCTGCCTTTTCTTGGACACACCTCCAACATAAACCACTCTTTGATTATCTGTCCATCAGCTACCCTCTCATTTGCTCCAATTTATGCAACAGAGTTCTTTTTGGAATCCTGTCAAGTGACTTTCATGGCTACTCCATCTCACTGAGTAGTCATTCCCCTTATCCAACTCCATTGTCACTTTATTATAAAAAATACTCTTCACAAAACCACATTGCCCCTTGTAAAGTAACACATTCTTATCCACCCAGTCCTGAATTCTGTCTATCTCTAGTTTCTGTAATACCTTAACCCCCACTCTTGAAATACTGATTAGCCTATAATTTTCTGCTTCTGTCTTGGATCCACCTTTATGTAGTAGGACTATTTTGCCTTCTTTTCACTCCATTGGCATCTTCCTAGTACTGACACTTAAATAACACAGCTTGATCAGAGGAACTGATAATTCCCTTGCATGTTCTTGTAATATGTATGATGATATATGATCTAATCTCATGACCGTGTTCACATTGAGGTTCTGCAATATTTTAAGCACCTCCATTTCTTCATTCTCTCGGTTCTCCTATCAATGAATGGCATTGCAACATCCACCTAGATGGGACAACCCTATACTGCGATGGTGAAAGAACAGACTGTTGTGAAGTCAAGAGGACTGGAAAAAGGTACTTTTTAGTAATAAAAGTATGTTTTGTGTGTCCCATAGTCATCAAGGGATATGTTTGGCATCTTAAGCAAGAAGCATTTCATAAAAAAATGCACGAAATGTTTGGTGGGAATTGCACCCTCTGTCACGGTATTGGCTTGTATGACTGCAGAGGGTCCAGGTAGGCCATGTATCACATACGAAAAAGGCAATTCCAAAGTGTTCAAGAAATTCTTGAGCACTTTATGTGATGATGATGATTTCCTTTTTCATCAAGATTCAGTTGTTTGTCATGTTTCAAAGACCACTACTAGATGGCTCAAAGCAAATCACTGTAATTCCTTGGCCAGTAATCTCACCAGATTTAAACCCCATTGAGAATTTGTGGTGAATTATGAAGAAACATATTCCAGAAGTTGCACCAATTGATGAACTTCTTTCTAGTCTGCAGACCATGTGGGCAGGTTTTGATAAAAAAAAAAACAAAAAAAAAAACAAGACTGTGAACCACTAGTAAATAATATGCCCAACCATTTACAAATGATAGAAGCTGAGGGGATGAAACAAATTATTAATTATCATGTTGTTTTCCTTTGACTGTAATTTTTTGTACATTTATTTTTGCATTCAAATAACATGTTTTCAAATAACAGTTTTCTCATAATTTATATTACATTTTTATGTATTTACATGGTTATATATACAAAGTTTGTAGATTTAAATGATGCTAATTCATATTTGGTGATAATTATTTTTATGCAATTAAAATTGCAAATCATTCAACAAATTTCTTTTGATTATTCTAATTTTTTGATTTGGAGGTGTATATAACTGAGCAGAGACCTCCACGTAGCCTTTTAAGGAATGCTGAGAATCAACTGAAGCTTCTGACCCTTAATGTCCAATCCTTGCCTTCTCGTGGTGCACCCTAGGTATCTGTCTGAAAACTGAAAGAACAAGGATAGGATGGCAATTTGGAATTTAGCAGACCAAATTGCATTATTGTTGACTTAAACCACAATAAATTGATATTACAACATGACAGAACTTCATGCCGGCTGGGGCATCACCTGAACCACAAGAAAATGGGGTCCTTGTTTAACAATTACCTGGTTAAACAAGGATCCCATTTTTTTTTTTGTCAGGGAACCAGGGCGAATGAAAAGTCAGGTACTAGAACAAATCCCAATACATGTCCCAACACAACATCAACAGAGTTCTAGATTGGTACTATCAACATAAGAAACATCAATGGAAAATAAATTCAATTATTATTATTATTATTACATAACACCTCCAGAGAGTCCCAAGACTCATTGAGGGATTTTACCTACTCTACAACTCTCCATCTCCACTACTCCACCAATCGCAACTGCCTTCATCACCTACACCAATGCCATCTACCGCCGACCACCACCACCACTAATATTTTCACAAACAAACATCCATGCCCGCTGCAGGATTCGAACCCACAGCCTTTTCACTGGAGAGCGGATACGCTAACCACTCGGCCAACCAGGCCGGTGACTAGCAAAAGAATTTGGGTAAGTACTAGATTGACATAATAGGCATGACTGAAACAAAGAAGACAAAAACAGGTGAGAGCTTTCTTAGCAACAAATCCAAAATTAAAAAAAAATCAGCTAACGCCTTTTTATTCCCGTATACGGGGAGTAGGCGAGGCCATTTAGCCCTGTCTAACTTTTGGAGACTGAGTGGGCAGTTCAATCTCCACTGGTACCATTCAGAGATAGATGGCCCAAGGCTATCACTAATTAAGTGCTACACAGTGAAGAGAGATGGCTCAAATGTGCCGCCATCTCGTGGTCCCTAACACAATATATTTAATGTCTGAAATAACGTGGGTTATAGCTTGTGTAGCTCAGTGGATGTGGTGGTTGCACACCACGGCGCTTGGCCGCAGGAAGGAAGACTTGGTTTCGAGTCTAGTCGGCGACTAGAGGAAATTTTTCTAAGCCTTTATTCGACCAGTTCCCGAGTTAGTCGATCTCTGACACGGGCAAGCGGGTTTTTCATCCCGTAAACTCAAGAAAATCGACTGTAGAACCCACATTATTTTTTCAGACATTAAATATATTGTGTTAGGGACCACGAGATGGCGGCACATTTGAGCCGTCTCTCTTCACTGTGTACCGCTTAATTAGTGATAGCCTTGGGCCATCTATCTCTGTTTGGTACCAGTGGAGATCGAACTGTCCATTCAGTCTCCAAAAGTTAGATAGGGCTAAATGGCCTCGCCTGCTCCCATATATGGGAATACAAAGGTGTTAGCTGATTTTTTTTTTTTTATAATGTGGGTTCTATGGTCAATTTTCTTGAGTTTATGGGACAAAAAACCAGAGTTTCCTGGAGGAAAAACCCACTTGCCCGTGCCAGAGATCAACTAACTCGGGAACCGGTCGAAAAAAGGCTTAGAAAAATTTCCTCTAGTTGCCGACTAGACTCGAAACCAAGTCTTTCTTTGTGCGGCCAAGCACCGTGGTGTGCAAACGCCACATCCACTGAGCTACACAGGCAAATCCAAAATATTCAGGCAATAACATTCAGGGAAAAGAGGGAGAGGCTATAGTATTCAAGAAGATATATATCTCATATATATCTTCTTGAATGCCTGCCATTCAAGAAGATATATATGAGAATAATCTTCTTGAATGGCAGGCATCAAGCAGAGTGATGTGGGCAAATATCAGAATGGGGAACTAGACAATGGGACTTGTTTGTGCTTATTGTCCCATGGAAGGTTCTATTAAGGAAGAAAGGGAGGAATTTTTTTGAGGTATTAGAGAAGGTAGCTGACTGAATTAAAAAGGAAAAGTTGGTTCTTGTTGGAAATCTAAACAGCAGAGTAGCAAATGATTACCAGACATATAAAAATGTTTTGGGAAAATTTGAAGAAAAGAACAAAACTAATAATAATGGTAAATGCCTGCTGGATTTCTGTTCAGGACATGGGTTAGTTATTACTAACACCATGTTCTAACGTCTCACTGACTGTTATAGTTAATAGCAATGTTTTCCTGCTGGTTTCAGGACACATGAGTGTACAGAGGATTTGAAATGCAAAGTGATCGCTGTTTAGTTTTGAGCAAGGTAAAATTGAATTTCATATTGAAAAGAAGGGTATGTAAGAAAATTTTAACTGAGTCAGGGTTGAGCAGCTTTCGGAGGTGAACTGCAGACTCAAATATTATTATTATTACTACGTAACACCTCCAGGGAGTCCAAAGACTCATCG
Organism: Typopeltis vanoorti; assembly: GCF_054136105.1. Lineage (NCBI taxonomy): Eukaryota > Metazoa > Arthropoda > Arachnida > Uropygi > Thelyphonidae > Typopeltis > Typopeltis vanoorti. The sequence continues at coordinate 170,487,843 of NC_143549.1, read as the reverse complement.
AGGGAGGGAACCTACTCTACAACTCTCCATCTCCACCATAACTACCTTCATCATCTACACTAATGCCATCTACCGCCAACCACCACCACCACTAGTATTTTCACAGACTATAACAAACATCCATGCCCCACAGCAGGATTCAAACCCTCTGCCTTTTGGCTGGAGAGCAGATATGCTAACCACTCAGCCAATCAGGCCAGCATACACAAACATCGCTGAAGAAAAAATTAAAGAATTTGAAAATAAGAGTCAAACCTTGGAGATTCAATGGCAAATCCTGAAGAAAACATTGATTGATTCAGCCAAAGAGAAGCATGATGAGGTTGTTGCCTGTAAGGATAGAAAAAACAGAACTCCATGGCACACTCAGGAAATTAAAGGGACAGTGAAGGAAAAGAAGAAAGCATATCAAATGTTTGTGACAAGTAAGTCAGCTTCTGCTCTTAGAGAATATGATAAGACTTTGGTAAGAATATAGAAAATAAATTCATGAAGGTGGCAAAATATTCTGTAATTACTTTGAAAGACTGCTAAATGAAACAAGCATTGTCAGCATGATGGTGAAAACGCCCAACACGAATGCAGTCAGGAATACATGATCCATGCTTGAAATAGAAAAAGTCATAAAAAATCTGAAATGTGAAAGGAAGCTGGAATGGATGAAATTCTGCCAGAAATGCTCAAATTTGGAGGTATAAAAGTTTTGCAGTGGTTGCATCGCATAATTCAGAAGGCCTGATCAGTGGGTCAAATGTTGAGTTTTCCTGGTAAGATTTAAACAAATATACTTCAGAAACCGGTTTCAACCTTTTTTGAGGTCTCCTTAGTAAGTAGCTAGACCCTAAATACCAAAATTTCAACCTCAATAAAGGTTGAACCCGGTCTGGGTAGTGACCCCACCTTATAATGCATTGCAGTATACATCTTCTAGTGAAATGTGCTTTACATTATGGGAAAATACTAAGAACAGTGATCAGAGCTTTACCCACCTTTACAATGAGTTGCCCTGGTGTTTTAACATCTTTAGACTTGAACTTTGTTTCAGGAGCAAACTTAATTGTTTTCATACTTGGGATTAGGAGTTAAAATAACCAAGTTTATAAAATAACTTGGTTATCCTAATATACAATATCCCCAAGTTAAAAAATGTATTACATCTATATCTCCTCCAGATATTTTTATTAAAAATGAAAATACCTTGTTGCAGCTTCTATAGGTAAAGGTGATAAGGCTCCGTATTACTAAAACCTTGGTATTTAGGGTCTAGCTACTCACTGAGGAGACCTCAAAAAAGGTTGAAACTGGTCTGGGTAGTGACCCCACCCATAATGCATTGCAGTATACATCTTCTAGTGAAATGTGCTTTACATTATGGGAAAATACTAAGAATAGTGATCAGAGCTTTACCCACCTTTACACTGAGTTGCCCTGGTGTTTTAACATCTTTAGACTTGAACTTTGTTTCAGGAGCAAACTTAATTGTTTTCATACTTGGGATTAGGAGTTAAAATAACCAAGTTTATAAAATAACTTGGTTATCCTAATATACAATATCCAGTTAAAAAATGTATCTCACACACACACACACACACACACATATATATATATATATATATATATATATATATATATATTTTTTTTTTTTTTTTTTTTTTTTTTGTGAGAGAAATTTTATCATCTTCAGGAAAATCTTGTTTCTTTAAGTTGTAATCTTTCTATGTGGAGATAATAAGGAATAGAGGTATGCAATGAGAAGTGACAGACTCCCAAACATACCACCCACACAGAGGGAACCCAATATCTTGTCCACATGTGGTCTCAACAATTTCCCTTGCAATCACTGTGCTTAGTCTTCCATCACTCACGAACTGGCAGAGTAAGTGGCAACAGGATTTGACACTAGCTGATTGGGAAGCCTCTGAATTCATTACTAACTGGTTTAGTCTCATGAACCAACCAGTGGTTAGCCTGCAGAACCATTTTACTGCAGCATCCTCAAGTGGGGGAGGGATTTGGGCCCCATACAATATGATTGGCATGTCGTTGAAGGAGGGTGTCGCTCACACTGCATCTGGGAAGGGGGGGGAGAAACCAGAACCCTTGTTCTAGCAACCAAACATAGCTGCAAGCTAATTCAGACCTCTAATAAGCAAAGTGATACTATTTCACCAGCCAATGACAGATATCTACTATGATTTACAACCAAGTGATTGTGGAAATGAAAGTGAGCATGAATGTTAAAACAGAAGCGAGCACAAATGCTGGAATAAATACAAAGAATGGAAAATAACTCAAGAGTGCCTGTTCTGTATGAAGGCTGCATTATTAAAGGGGTGGCTGTAGAAGAGAGGGTGTAGTCTCTTTTCCAGGATGGAGAATGAACAGAGTGATTTATGCTTTGGATGTGAGAAGTAAATGTGCAAGGAAGGTTAGTGATGGTTGTGAGAATGCGAATTATTAGGTTGGGCACAGAGAAGATGTGAGGATGGATATCAGAAGATTATTGAGGTGAGTGAAAGACAAAAGTGATTCAGGAAGGGTATTTAGGGTGTTGCTCAAGTATAATGATGAATTGCGACATAAAGCAAAAGGCATGAATGTATGTAAACAGAGCTGTGTGAAAAAAAGGGGTGGTTTGTTGATGTGTGGGAGGCATTTAAGTAATGATGGAATTGCTAAGAGTGATTGACAGTTATAATTTCAAGTTGGTAAATTCCTTTATGTTGTTTCCAACATAATATACAATACAATCTTCCTTTCCTTTTCATGCCCTCAATATCTTTTCCAACATAACTGCCTTTACCAATGATTCATCTTCTTGGATAACATGTATAAAGTATGTTTGATGACATGCTTCCAAGGAGCATTCTGTCTTTATGCTGTCTGAAACCTTATTAGTCATTCTGTCAAAATGTATTTTCGATATTATCTTCTAAGTATGAATGCTACTCCATTTATTCAAAGATTTTCACGTTCAGAGTAATAAATCGTGAAATCATCATTATCAAAGTGACTCATTGCTGTCCATCTCAGCTCACTAATTCCTAAAATCATGAGTTTTTCTTATATCTTTCTTTACCATTTCAAGTTTTTATATGCTTTCTTACATTCCATATTTCTATTTTATGTAAATTAATAAAGAAGAGGCATCTACTTCTGAAATTAACTCTATCAGAAGTTGAACTTCCTGAATACAGCTTCATTATTCATGTTAATTTCACTGGAGATTTCTCTTTGCCAGTAGCCATTTTGATGCCCTTCTGACCTGGATGATCTTCCAGCACAATATCATAATATTATGAAGTCTTAAAATGCTGAAAAGGAGTATAATTTTGGCCATAAATAATGATAAAAAGAAGGCAATATTTGAAACTTTCATGATTTATGTGAAGATTCAAAATTTATAAAATGTAAAATATGCAATTCATTTCAGACAAATTATGGAGACTACATCCATTTCCATTTGCCTGAAATGAATGCTGATCACCATATAACACTAAAGGAAAGGGTAAAATATGCAAGTAGTAGCAGATATCTCAGGGTTGATAGTACGGGGGGGGGGAAATCCACATATACAGCATCTATAATTAATCATGTAAAATGCAACAGTGATGTATAGTGATGAATTTGCAAAACATTGTAACAAGTAAGCATTTAGTGAATCCACCAGAACAACTAATGCTATTTGATGTTATTGAAAAATGTAAAAAAATGAGATTTAAATGATAAATGTGCAAAATCTTTGCATTATGCCATAGCTGAAACTGAAATGATTGCATTGGATAACATGCTATAGTGAATTGCTCAAAATGAAGGATGTAAGGCAAACAAGTAAACATTGTACCACAGTACAAGGTATTCTAATTAAAAATTTGAATCTGATTCAGAAATAATAAATGAAGTTGACATCATTCCTTTATTCAAATAAATGTGACATTGTAAGAAAAATAATTATGAAAAGAAAAATATTATTATTATTATTCTGGCCTCCATGCAGTCAAAAGACTCATTGCAGGAGGTCCTTCCTAGGAAACACAAAGTCTATCATAATACTCTTTAAACTCATTGATCGTTATCGCTCTCACCACTCTATCAGGCAATGCATTCCATAGTTCAACCACCCTCCATGCAAAGAAACCACTCCTCACCCTCTTGTACATAGTTTCCTTTCATAACTTCCAGGGATAGCTCCTTGTTATCACTCCTTCACGCTGTTCAACCAAGCGAAAGAACTCCCATTGTCAACCCCGTAACCAACTCTCAACAGTTTAAAAGTCTCAATCATATCACCTCTCCTTCTTCTATCCACCAAACTCTGCAATCCACATTCCCTCAGCCGATCCTCATAACTAACATTGTACAGTCCTAAAACCATCATTGTTATCTGCCTTTGTACCATTTCTACAGTTAATTTATCCCCTTCAAATCCTGGGGACCAAATTTGAGAAAAATAGTCTAAGTGTGGTCTGATCAAGGTCTTATAAAACGGAATGATAACTCTTTTATCTCTGCAGGTCAGTGTCCTTCTCGTTATTGCAGCAATCCTCTGTGTTACCTTCACCACCTTTGCAATATGTCCTCACCTAAATTTCAGGTTTCTATCAATCATCAACCCTAGATCTCTTGTCTCCCCTACTTCCTCCAGTATAGCTCCTCCAGTAGAGTATGCAGCATCCCATCGATGTGTCCCAAACCTCAACACCTAACATTTTGCTGTACTAAAACGATACCCATATTCTTTTGCCCATCTGTCTAGCTTATTCAAATCCTCTTCCAGAACTTCCACATCTGCACTATTACTAATAACCCTTCCCAGCTTCACATCATCCTCAAACAACTGAATATCCCTCTGCAATCCACTGACAATGTCATTGATATAGAGGACAATATAGGTATCAGCACTGAGGCCTGTGGGGAACCCACTTGTAACCCTCTGCCTCCTTGAAACTGTCCCCCCCCCTCATACACAACTCTCTGATACCTATCTGGCAGATAATCCTGAATCCAGTTGACGAACCTGACATCCAGATCCATGTGCTGCAACTTAAATATCAGCTTATCATGTGGCACCCTGTCAAATGCCTTCGCTAAATCCAAGAAAATGGCAGTATATGCCTTTCCCTCATCTACTGCTCTTGTAACTTTATTATAAATTCTACATATTACTAAAACAAGAGCACCCCTTCACAAATCCATGTTGACTCTCACAGATAACATTACCCTCATCAGCCCAATGCTGTACACAGTTCCTCACTAATTTCTCCAAGATCTTAACTTCTATTCGTAACCCTTTGATGGCACACAAACTGGCCTATAACTAGACACTTCCAGTCTGCTACTGCCCTTATGTAATGGCACTGTCTTACCTTCCTTCCATTCCCAGGTCAAAGGAGCTGTCAGTTCTTTAGCACATTCTCTCAAAACCAGTCCCACAGCTTTACTGACATCCAGAGTACTCAGTATTTGGAACACACTCTCCTCCTGCACCTCTAAACCCTCAAACCTCCCCTATCCCTCTAGTATTAAAATTGACTCCTCCAGAATGAAATACTCGAATAAAGTGTTCATTCAGCAATTCCACTATGTCCTCTGCATCGTTCACCCTATTCCCATTTTTATCCCACAATGTCATTCTTCCAAAATCATTTCTCCTCCTGCTGGCCACATAGCTAAAAAATTCCCTAGGATTTTCTTTGGAGCTTAGGGCCAATCTCTTCTCATATTTCAGCTTCGCTTTCCTTACCATACTAGTCACTCTCCTGGCCTGCGTCTTATATTATTATTCATGCATCTGCTCTTCACCTGTCTCGTTATATCTCTTGCATTGCCTCTTTTTTGCATGCAGTTCCTGTTTAATATTGTTTGTAATCAACTTTACTCCAAATTGTGTCCTCTTCTTCACTTGTGGAATAGTGCTTACTGTTGCTGCTAACAAATATTCCTTCACAATTTCCCAAGCACTAATGATATCCCGGCCTTCCAATTCCTCCCTCCGTGAAACTTCCCCAAGTTGACATCTAAGAATATTATAATCACTCGCCTTATAATTCCACATACGTTCCTGTCTCTTTGATACTCCTGCATGTCTATTCGTCTTCCAAGGCAAAACCACATGATCACTCTCTCCAACTGGTGGGAGAGATGTCATCTCAGTTATTATCAACTCTTCTGATGCTATGACCAACTCCAAAACTCTTGAATGTCTTGTTCCCTCTATTACATGTTGCCTAAGACATCAAGAATTCTACAAATTCCATTCCCTTATTGTTACATGCATTTTCCTCTCCCCAATTTATACTGCTGCAGTTAAAATCTCCCATAACAATCATTCTTCTTGCACTGACGAAGCTCAACTGTCTAAACATCTCCTGGTCCCCATCCTCTGTGCTCCTTGGTTTATAGCAACACCCCACTAAATATCCTGTCTTTCCCACTTCTACCTAACACCAAATGCTTTCAAAATCATTTGTGTCACTGCCTTCCAAAGCCTCCACACTTAGAAGACATAAATCGTCACTTATGAAAAGCAGTACTCCACCACCATGCTTTCCCTTCCTATCCTGCGAAAAAATGCAGTACACTGCTACTTCTATTTCTGTTATTATATCCTCTTCTGTCAACCATGTCTCAGTGATCCCAATAATCTTTGGTCAGGCTGATGCTATGAGCGTCACCAATTCCTCTCCTTTATTCCGGATATTACTGGCATTAGTATAAAGCATAAAAATGCCACTGTTTCTGTACCCAGCATTATCTCCTCTGGACTCCACTTGGAAGAAGGGAGACGACATCAGGTAAAGCTGAACCTCTGGTTCAGCTTTACCTGATGTCGTCTCCCTTCTTCCAAGTACCCATTGCCACAAGAGACCGCTCCTGCTACCATCCACCCTGGGCATTCTACTTTCCCTGCATTGACATACTAACTCGTTCAGAACAGCAATCTCTCCAGATGCCTCCATCCTTCCTCATTCAAATTCTAGTAGTCTCTCACATGCAATTCCTTTGTCCTCAAATGCCATCCAAGCATACACATATTCCAATCCTCTCTTCTGACATTCTAGCTATTATATTATTCAGTATTACTGCTCTTCTGCTCAACTCGTCACTATCATACCTAGGCAACATGCACACTATTCTTCCTCTCTACATCTTTTTTCGTACAACCTCGAGCAAGAATCTCATATATCTGGCTGCCCAATTTACATTGCCTCTCAGGTCATTTCTTCCTACCATCACAATCATCTCATCCACCTTTTCACCCCTCTTAATTGTCATAGCCACACTTTCTATTGTTTCTCCAGGCAAATACTACCCACGCATCCTATCTTAAACACAACGGATCATTGAGTCCCCATCCATTACACCTCTTATCACCCTGTTCCTTGATTGCTCACATGCATCCCTCACTCTCTCTCTCTCTCCCTCCCTCCTCTGGCACTTTCTCTCTGTGTTTCCCTACTTACCTGCCTTCCTGACATCACTGTATCCCTGATTCCAGTGCTCCCTCCCATTCTTCTCATTCCCTCTCTCCTACTGTTTCCATTCTCTTCTCTTCTATCATTCCCATAACTCTCTCTTTCACTGTTCCTATTCTCTCCTCTTCTATCATTCCCATATCTCTCTGTCATTCCCTCTCTTCCACTTATCCTATTCTCTCCTCTTCTCTCATTCTCATAACACTCTCATTCCCTCTCTTCCACTTATCCTATTCTCTCCTCTTCTCTCATTCTCATAACACTCTCTCATTCCCTCTCTTCTACTGTTCCTATTCTCTCCTCTTCTACCATTCTCATAACTCTCTCTCATTCCCTCTCTTCTACTGTTCCTATTCTCTCCTCTTCTATCATTCCCATAACTCTCTCTCACTCCTACTCTGATTCGCTTTGCATTCGTCTCTTCCATTCACCTAATCTCATCTTTCACACTTCTCATCTTATATCCTAGACATTCCACCTGCTCTTTCATCTCATCTCTCTCTCTGCAAGTCAGCCACTGTTATTGCCATTCATCCTCCCATTTGAACCATCTCTGAAAACTTCACAATACTTCAACCTTCCCATACTCCCCACTCATTATTTTATTCATATTTCTCTCACCATTCTCACCCTCTACCATACCACTCATCTGTCTACATTGAGAATCTCCCACCTCTGACTCAATGAAGTCAGTTATAGTCACGTCTAACTCGCCAAGTTCATCCCATTGCCTGCATTTTGCACATATTACTATTTCCCCATCTCTCACCTGCCACATATACAACCGCCGGGACACATACTTTCCACAAGTCCCGCATGCTACAAAATCCCATATGATATTACACAAACAAAATGGAGTCCTTAAATGGGGGAGGACTTGGTTAAAACGCCATTTGCAATTTTAACTGCCTCTGCTGCCATTATTCAAAATAGTGTTGAGGAACTCTAAACGCTAAATAAGTATAAGGGAGTTTAACTATATAAGTAAAAGTACAAACAATACAGACAAAACATTTAAGTATACTAAATATAAATAAAATAAAACTAAGTAATGAAAATTTATGTTATCTTCGTCTTCTCTTTCAGTGTTATGCATCCGATTCCGACCCTGTCTTCTCTGTAACCAAAATACACAATATAGCAACAACAATTAACTTCAAAATCAACCACTGAAGGACACTTGTATTCCAGAAAATCACCGTAGCTCAAATCTCGACAGAAGTCAGACTATTCACCGATTAAAAAAAGCACTTTTTTCAGCACAGCTCAAATTCCTCGCCACGTTCTCGTATATCACCTCTTTTATTGCTGTATTGTCATCAAATTAAAAAACAGGATCAACTTCAGAAAAACATAAACAAACGATGAGATGATTATATATTTTAATTGCTATTATAGCTGATGATCCATTAATGTGATGGTAAGAATGGAAAATCACATTGCCAATTTTGAGTGGATAGCAAGAAAATTTCTTTCACCACCAGCATACCATCCATCATCATATGCAGTGAAAGAGTTTTTTAAGCAGTTTTTTTTTTTTACATTAAACTACCAAAAATTGCTTTTTTTTTTTACATTGCGTTTTATTTGCAACTTCATTTTGATCATCATCATCATCAAATTCCTCATATTTACCCTCTAGGAGTGTACAGGATATGATAGTACTACATGAAAAATTACATCATTACTAACTTCCTATCTACAATTTTCCTCCAAATCACTCGTTTACCTGTCAAGACTCCAACATTATCAGATTCTAAGGCACTTTTTACTGTATCAATGCACCTATATCTTGGTCTTCCTCTAGGTCTTTTTCCTGTTAACCTGGCAGAGAAGACTTGCTAATTTCTCCTCTCCCATTCTGTTTAAGTGACCATGCCACCTGAGATTAGCTCTGCTAATGCATTCCTGGATGCTGACAATGTCAAGATCTTTCCTAATATCCCAGTTTTTAATATGATATTGCCATCGATGCCATCTGTTCATGCCCCTAATCTTAAACCCAGCTTTCAGATATACAAGTTAAAATTGACTTGAATACTGTATTGTATACAGCTAATTTACTGTTTTGGATAATTTCTCTCTTATTCCATATAAATTTATTCAGTTGACTTCCTACCATACTAGCTTTATTGATTCTGTTGTCTATTTCCATAATTAATTGACCATCTTCACTAAAAATCATGCCTAAGTAGCTGAAATGTTTTACTTGTTCTATAGGTTCTAAATTCACAATGCAGTTAATATTATTATTATTATTATTACGTGACACCTCCAGGGAGTCCAAAGACTCATCGAGGAGGACACTCACTCTACAACTCTCTGTTTTCACCACTCAATACATCAACTACACCAACATCATCATCTACACCAATGGCATCTACTGTCCAATACCACCACTACTATTTTTCACAGACAATCACAAACATCCATGCCCATGGCAGGATTCGATTTTGCAGCCTTTTGGCTGGAAATCGGATATGCTAACCACTCGGCCAACCAGGCCAGCAACCAGTAATGAGCCGATAATGTTTCTGCCAATTTTCATTGTCTTTGTCTTTTTAATGCTGACCTGCATACCATATCTATTACAACAGTTATTCAATTTAGTCAGGGAATCTTGCAGACTTGTAGCAGATTTATTTAGAAGTATAACATCATCTGCATAAAGCAAAGAGCTGAGATTAATGTCTCCAATTTTGATATCAGGTTAAATACCACTTTCCTTCATAATAATGTAATCCATATAGATAATGAATACCAGAGGTGATAATGTACATTCTTGTCTCACACCAGATTTAACATTTAAACCAGCTTCCTGTACTTCCTTCAATTCTAACTGCTGACTTACAACTCAAATAAAGACTAAGTATTGCTTGATATAATGCCCCACTGACACCATACCACTGTAGTGTTTTGAATAGTTTCTCTCTTGGCACCTTGTCATATGCCTTTTCCAGATCTACAAAACTCAAATAGATATCTTTGTTATATTCCCATAATTTCTCTACTATCTGTCGTAAAGTGAAAATCTGATCCTGACAGTCTCTATTTGGCCTGAATCCAGCTTGTTCTTCACCATGCTTTTCTTCCACAATCCTTCTCAACCGTTTCTCAAGTATACTTGCATATATCTTACCAGGAACACTCAGTAATGAAATGCCTCTGTAATTCTCACATTCAGTTTTATTTCTCTTTTTATATATGAAATATATAAAAATATATAAAATATAAAATATATGTACTATGAGAACTCTACTCCAATCATCTGGAATTCGTCCCTCTGTCCAGGCCTTCTGAACTATGCGGTGCAGCCATTGTAAGACTTTTATACCTCCATACTTCAGCATTTCTGGTCGAATATCATGTACTCTTGCTGCCTTTCCACATTTCAGGCTTTGATGGCTTTTTCTACTTCAAGTATGGATATGTATTCCTGACTGTATACCTGGTCAGTGTTTTTTACCACTATGCTGTCATCACTGCTTGTTTCATTTAAAAGTTTTTCAAAGTAATTACTCCATACTTCAAGGATATCTTTTTCTCCCATTTTCATGCCACCTTTATCATCTCTAATTCCTTTTACAGCATCTTTCTTCATTTCTGAGCTTCTTCAACAACCTCCAGAATATCTTGCCGCCTTCTTGATATTTATTTTCTATGTTCTTACCAAAGTTCTCCCATGACTTTTGTTTAGCTAGTTTTACAGAGTTTAGCTTTCTTACATTTGTCTCTGTATTCTCTAAGAGCACAAGCTGACATATTGCCAGGAACTTTATAAGTCAGCTTGTGCTCATTTTGATTTAAATCCATAATTATTCTCTTTAACAATTTTGTTTAACATAGTTTCATTAATAATTTTTTTCTTTTTACTTGTGGAAATAAGAGATGCATTTTTTCCTCATTTTATGTTATATTTTTTCTTTTAATAAATTCTTTGTAAAATTAAATGACTATTTGATTAAATTTAAGGAATTATTATTAATAGTAGTAGTAGTAACACGGGCAACTCCAAGGAGTCCTTAGATTCATCGAGGGAGACCCTAACATCATGTCAAAAACAACTATTCAACATTCTAGAATTATCCTTGAATTAATGCTAGAGTGATAGGGCAGGTTCAAGGTTTAGAGGTACAGGAGGACAGTGTGTTTCAGATACTGATTACTCTGGATGTGGGTAAAGAGCTTTGGGACTGGATGGTATTTCACCACAAGTTTTGAGAGAATGTGCTAGGGAACTGACAGTGCCTTTAACCTGGCTTTTCAATGAAAGTCTGGCTGCGGGAAAGGTGCCCAGGGAATGGAAGGAAGGAAAGATAGTGCCATTGCATAAGGATGGTAACAGACTGAAAGTGTCTAATTATATACCAGTTTGTGTGTCATCAGTAATCAGTAGTTGTTAAGATCTTGGAGAAAGTAGTGCGCGACAGTATACAGCATTGGGAAGAAAATAGGGTAATGTTATCTGTGAGAGTCAACATAGATTTGTGAAGGGGTGCTCTTGTTTTAGCATTATGCTAGCCTTTTATGATAAAGTTACAAGAACATTAGATGAGGGAGAAGCATATACTGCAATTTTCTTAGACTTAGCGAAGGCATTTGACAGGGTGCCACATGATAAGTTGATGTTTATGTTGCAGCACATGGGTCTGGATGTCAGGTCAGATTGGTCAGCTGGATTCAGGACTGGCTGTCTGATAGGTATCAGAGAGTTGTGTATGGTGGTGCAGTTTCCAGGAAGCAGAGGGTTACAAGTGGTGGTCTCACAAGGCTCAGTACTAGGAACTATATTGTTTAACCTTTATATCAGTGACATTGCCAGTGGATCGCAAGGGAATATTCAGTTGTTTGCAGGTGATGCAAAGCTGGGAACGATTATTAGTAATAATGCACATGTGGTAGCCCTGGAAGAGGATTTGAATAAGCTAGATAGATGGGCAAATGAATGGGGGTGTCAGTTTAATGCAGCAAAATATAAGATTTTGAGGTTTGGGAAACTTCGATGGTATGCTGCATACTCTATGGGAGGAGTTATACTGGAGGAAGTAGGGGAGACAAGAGATCTGGAGTTGATGATTGATAGAAACCTGAAGCTTAGGGGACATATTGCAAAGGTGGTGAAGGTAACACAGAGGATTGCTGCAATTATGAAAAGGACACTGACCTGCAGAGATAAAAGGGTTATCATTCCGATGTATAAGTCTCTGATCAGACTACACTTGGACTATTGTTTTCAGATTTGGTCCCCAGGATTTGAAGGGGATAAATTAACTGTGGAAAGGGTACAAAGACAGATGACAAAGATAGTTTCAGGACTGTACAATTTTGTTTATGAGGATTGGCTGAGGGAATTTGGACTGCAGAGTTTGGTGGATAGAAGGAGGAGAGGTGATATGATTGAGACTTTTAAACTGTTGAGAAGTGGTTACAGGGTTGACACTGGGGAGTTCTTTCGCTTGGTTGAACAGTGGAAACGAGTGATGACAAGAGGCCATCCCTGGAGGTTACGAAAGGAAACCTTGAGCAAGAGGGTGAGGAGTGGTCTCTTTGCTGGAGGGTGGTTGAACCATGGAATTCATTGCCTGATGGAGTTGTGAGAGCGAGAATGGTCAACGAGTTTAAGGAGTGGTATGATAGACTTTGTGTTTCTTAGGGGGGGAAGGGATGAGTCTTCACAGACTTTATGTTCTTAGGTTACATTTAGGCCTGAATTATAATAATAATAATTCACACAGTATCTATCATACTTTTCCTTGAACACATTTACAGCCATGGCACCCACAACAGATTCTGGCAGCTTATTCCACTCATTCACCACTCTCCAAGTAAAAAACCTAGCTCTAACACCCTTGCTAATTGCACTCTTGCCCAGCTTCCATGGATGGCCCCTAGTCCTCCCATCACCAGTCCTATTCTCAAAAATATCTTCTGAATTAATCGTATAGAAATCCTTCAGTAATTTGAATGTCTCAATCATATCACCCCTATTCCACCTATCAACCAATTTCTGCAACCCACAAATCTTCAACTTCTTCTCATAAGGTTCATTCCATAGGTCTGCTATCATCTTGGTCACTCGTCTCCGAATCCTTTCCACCTCCTCCCCATCAAGAAGAAACTCTGGTGCCCAAATTTGGGCACAGTAGCCTAGGTGGGGGGGGTCTTATCAAGGCTCGATACAGAGGAACAATAACCTGTTTGTCTCTGCTCGTCAAAGTATTTTTCACGAACCAAGTGATTTGATGAGCTGATTTAGCCACTTTTGCGATGTGCCCCCTAAATTTCAACTCCCTACCCACCAACTGTCCCAAATCCCTGGCCTCGTTAATCTCCTGCAGTAAAGTTCCACTAATGTGGTATACTGCTGCTAATCTTTTCATCCTGAAATGCATAACCCTACATTTTGCTACATTAAATTGACATCCATTCTCCTTAGCCCAGCCCTCCAAACTATCCAAATCATCCTGCAAAATTTCGACATCCTGTGCATTCACTATCGCTCTACCAAACTTTGCATCAGCAGCAAACAAATGAACAGTTCCTCTCAGATCCTTTCCTATATCGTTAATGAACAAATTAAACAATAGTGGTCCAAAAACAGAACCCTGCTGCACACCACTAGTCACAAGCCGTCTTTTGGACTCTACTCCTGAATAAACCACTCTCTGATATCTCTTCATCAACCACCCTCCTATCCATCTCACCAACCCTATATCCATCCCCATATGCTGCAGTTTACTGATTAGAATTCCATGTGGTATCTTGTCAAAGGCCTTAGCAAGGTCCAATAGGATCACTGTAAACCCATTACCTTTATCCAGTTCAGCCGTCTCTGTGTTATAAAACGTGATCAAGTTACTGAGGCATGATCTACCCTTCACAAAACCATACTGTATCCCATTTTCATCTATCCATTCCTGTATTCTCCTCTTGACTATTTTCTCCAAGACCTTGACAACAAATGTAGAATTAAAGAATGTAGAATGTTGAAAGTTTATTTTTCACTTGGTCAGACTATAATAAATTTAGTTTAATTTTTTATCCAAGTGTGTGCAAACAAAGTTTGTGCCTGAAAGTATCTTCAGGACTGAGGTAAAGTGGCGCAACACCGTGCGACTCCTTGCAAAGGTGGAGCAAGCTACCAACAGTCCTATCTCAGTATCTCCGATAATGCAAAACACATCTCCATGTAGAATGTTATGTTTTCATTTTCAAGTGCTTACGTTGTTAGGTGAAGTATTATCACATATTTTTCATTTTGTTTATTTTTATCAGTCTTTTATAAAATTTGTCATCTCTCTCTCTCTCTCTTTTTTTTTTTTTTGGTAAAATTCAATTCAGTGTGATCGGACTGAATATTTGGTATTTGGAATATTGTTTATTATGCAAAATCATGCTAAATTTGGTAAATTCCTACTTAAGTATCATTAATCTAGGATTGCTTGACATAAAATTGTCATTAACCACGAGATCCTTTGAATGAAAAAACAAATTACTTCATAATAGTTTTTGTAAATATGAATATTCAAAGTATTTAAAAAAGTTTATTCAAAGTTCAAAGATGTGCTGAAGCCGTGTTACACAACCAAACAAATTTTAATGAACTCTCCATTCTACAATTTGGGAAATTGTTATTATTAACTGTACGAAATATATATATATATATATATATATATATATATATATATATATATATATATATATTTTTTTTTTTTTTTTTAAATGATTCACAATAGTGTTTGGGTTTGCAGATGCCTTTTGACATCCTTTTAGATTTCAGTGTTATCAATTGCATTTCACTATGTAGTTGCATTCACATTTCCATTATTATTCTTTAGTCTATAGTGATGATGTTATATGAGATGTAACATGAAATTTTTATTGTTATTATTATTATTATTTGACACCTCCAGGGAGTCCAAAGACTCATCGAAGGAGAGTGTGCCAACAGCATCGAACGATTGGTCCCCTTTTAACTACTAACGGTGCTCAAACTTACTTAACTGAGCCATTAGTAGCAGAGGCTCTACCAATCGACCAACCTTTTTGTTAATGTTTTAATTAACCTCCCAACCGACCAAGATGGATGAAATAGCCAGACTACCCTAGCTATTTTCATGGATCAAAACTTCATTGGCATTCTACCTTTTATCATGCCATTACTTCCCTCCATAGTTAATCCCTTTACGGCTATCTTAGAGCCATTATTATTATTATTATTATTATTATTCAGGCCTCCAAGGAGTCAAAAGACTCATCGAGGGAGGTCCTTTCTAAGACATAAAGTCTGTCAAGACTCATCGAGGGGAGGTCCCCCCCTGAGAAACACAAAGTTTATCATACCACTCCTTAAACCCACTGACCGTTCTCGCTCCCACCACTCCATCAGGCAATGCATTCCACGGCTCAACCACCCTCCACACAAAGAAACCACTCCTTACCCTCTTGCTCACAGTTTCCTTTCGTAACTTCCAGGGATGGCCTCTTGTCATCACTCCTTCCCGCTGATCAACCAAGCGAAAGAACTCCCCAGTGTCAACCCTGTAACCACCTCTCAATAGTTTAAAAGTCTCAATCATATCACCTCTCCTTCTTCTATCCACCAAACTCTGCAGTCCACATTCTCTCAGCCGATCCTCGTAACTATCCTTGTACAGTCCTGAAACCATCTTTGTCATCCGTCTTTGTATCCTTTCCACAGTTAATTTATCCCCTTCAAATCCTGGGGACCAAATCTGAGAACAATAATCCAAGTGTGGTCTGATCAGAGACTTATACAACGGAATGATAACCCTCTTATCTCTGCAGGTCAGTGTCCTTCTCATAATAGCAGCAATCCTCTGTGTTACCTTCACCACCTTTGCAATATGTCCCCTAAACTTCAGGTTTCTATCAATCATCAACCCCAGATCTCTTGTCTCCCCTACTTCCTCCAGTATAACTCCTCCCATAGAGTATGCAGCATCCCATCGATGTTTCCCAAACCTCAAGACCTTACATTTTGCTGCATTAAACTGACACCCCCATTCATTTGCCCATCTATCTAGCTTATTTAAATCCTCTTGCAGGGCTACCACATCTGCACTATTACTAATAATCCTTCCAAGCTTCGCATCATCCGCAAACAACTGAATATCCCCCTGCAATCCACTGGCTATGTCATTGATATAAAGGTTAAACAATATAGGTCCTAGTACTGAGCCCTGTGGGACCCCACTTGTAACCCTCTGCCTCCTGGAAACTGCTCCACCATACACAACTCTCTGATACCTATCAGACAGCCAATCCTGAATCCAGTTGACCAATCTGACATCCAGACCCATGTGCTGCAACTTAAATATCAGCTTATCATGTGGCACCCTGTAAAATGCCTTCGCCAAGTCTAAGAAAATTGCAGTATATGCCTTTCCCTCATCTAATGCTCTTGTAACTTTATTATAAAAGGCTAGCATATTGCTAAAACAAGAGCGTCCTTTCACAAATCCATGTTGATTCTCACAGATAACATTACCCTCATCTGCCCAATGCTGTACACGGTCCCTCACTACTTTCTCCAAGATCTTAACAACTACTGATGACACACAGACTGGCCTATAATTAGACACTTCCAGTCTGTTACCACCCTTATGCAATGGCACTATCTTACCTTCCTTCCATTCCCTGGGCACCTTTGCCAAAGCCAGACTTTCATTGAAAAGCCACGTTAAAGGTATTGTCAATTCCCTAGCACATTCTCTCATTAGTGGATTAACTTTTGGTGAGCGACCTTTGTGTCACCTGTCTTTACCTGTACTGTGTTACTTGAAATTTCCTTTACTGTCCTAAGATATTTTTGACCTTTTTTTATTGCCTCACAATTGATTTATTGTTTCTCTTCCCAAAAATTGAAACAGATTTCAGATGTGTGAAAATAATTAATCCTGAAATGACCACCGATCAGCCTTTGCAATGAATCTGTTTAGTAATAGTAAATTTACTGGAATACTTTACTGAAAATATTGGAAGAATATTTTATTCTTCCAATCAGTGCAACGGAACAGTTGCACTGATTGTTCTTTCACTTTACTTACAATATAGAAACAATTTTTTTTCGTGAATTTTCAAATGCTTGCATTGAAAATATTATGTCAAATATTTATATTTTAAAATTATATTTATTGAAATAAATATGACCTTTTGCTTTCTTTCCTAGCAATATACCAGTATGTGGATTATCACATTTCAGTTTCAGAAATGAATTTTTTGTTTTGTTTTTATGATCAACAAATGATGTTAAATTGCATTACTAGGTTTCTGATTGTGAGTCTTTTTAGTAGCAGTAATTTATATCCAATAATATTTTAGCAGGGACTCTTTGCCTTCGTCTTTTTTTTTTTTTTTTTTTTTTTGTATGAGGCACATTACGTTAATATCCAGTGCATAACCACTGTAGATATGTTGAATATTATTATTATTATTCGTGACACCTCCAAGGAGTCCGAAGACTCATCATAGGAGGGCACCCACTGTACAACTCTCCATCTCCACAACTACACCGAACCTCTACTACCAATCAACTACCAAAATATAATATGAAAGCTATTATATACGGAATGATTCAAAATTTATGTTCATTTTGAAGATTTTCTAATGCCCCCCCTCCTTATCCTCTCCTGGAACTTGATTACATTACTCTAAATTTCTACAGGTCTGAAAGTTAAAATCCACAACAGGTCTGAGTGGAACATTATTCTTGTGGATTCTATTGGCAGCTCGACTTACAAATTATCAAAATTTTTATCTAACCTTCATCCTCTCATAGGCCACTCAGCATCGTTAATTAAAAATTCCACAGAGTTTCATGCAAAAATAAAAGACATTTAACTGTTGGAAACTGACATGCTAATTAGCTTTGACATTGTCTCCCTCTTCACTAATATGCTCCATAAGAAAACAATAGACTTGCTAACTCAGAAATTCCCATCCGACATTGTCGAATTATTCAAATTTGTTATTACATCTGGATACTTCCTGGAAAGAAAAAATTTACAAGCAAGAATAAGAAACAGCAGTGGGGTCTTCCTTATCACCAAACTTAGCCAATCTCTCTCTAGAACACCTGGAAGAAAAAATTTTCACGTTTAATCCTAAACCAAAAATCCAACTACGATACGTTGATGACGTCTTTACTGTCTGTGGTCATTCTGATCAAGAACTACACTTGTTCCTAGATAAAATCAATCTTCATCATCTGTGCATCAATTCACGCTCGAAAAAGAATCTTCATAAGGTATCCCCTTCCTGGATGTACAAATCCAAAGAAAAGAAGATGGTTCCATCTCCACTTCATAAACTGACTTTTTCAGGACGCTATATTCACAATTCTTCTGCTCACCATCCGTCTCAAAAATTTGACATCATTAAATCATTAGTAACCAGAGCACACAGATTCTGCTCCTCTGAAGATTCTTTAAACCAAGAATTGGAAATAATCAGGAATACAGCCATACAAAATGGATACAATCCAAAAACAATGCAAAAAATCGTCGATCACTTCCCCGCACATCAACCTAGACAAGAACAAACCTGTAGGATTTTCATACCCTATGTCAAAGGCATCTTCGAACATCTTTCAAAAATTATAAAGAAATTTAAATTCGCTGCTACCTACAAACCAGTCAACCAAATCCACAATTGGTTACCTTCTCCTAAAAGCTAACTCTCACCTCTTATGCTAACTGGTGTGTACGAGGTTCCATGCTCATATAAATTATCCTACTATGGACAGCCAGGTAGATCCATTAACAAATTCATTTCGGAACATCCAGATCATATCTGTCTCATCAAACTGCAGAAATCTGGCCTTGCACAACACGGAATTGAAAACCCAAATTTGGGAAATTGTTATTATTAACTGTATGAAATATATATTCATATAAACATGAACGTTTATATAAAGAAAGTGCTGAAGCCCTGTGTCACAGACCTAATTTGAACCGTAATGATGTTCTTACTATTCCTAAAGTCTGGAATATTGTCATCGTAAATTGTATAAAATAATTTTATATGTTATCTCATTTTAATGTAATCGTTTTCTTTTCTTTTTTTTCCAGATATATTTTAATTTCATTCTACAACACGTTACTGCACACATAGAGGGATTCCATTGTAAGCATGCGCCCTAACTGTATGTAATTCCTAATATTGTTTAAATTAACTGTACTAAAGATGTCCTATGATACTCAAGACGAAATATGTATATTTAGTCATAAAAGCTTAGATTACTCTCACTGCTGTTGAGAAAGAAAAGAGAGAACACTTCACCAGAAGTCACACTAAAGTGCCTCAAGCTGTAGTGCAGAATACATCAAGAATGTCTTGTTTCGTTTTCAATTGTTGATTAGCAGAAATACTAACATTTCTTTTACATGCCATGCTGATACATTATATATGCAAAATAATTTCTAAATTTATAATTATCAGTTTCACTTTTCTTATCGAAAAATTAGAAATTATTTGATACAATTATCATGAAAAAGAGAATTTGAATTATTTTAAAAGTAAAGGAGCATATGTGTTACATAATATTTTTTTTTTGAGGTGTGTGTGTGTGGGGGGGGGGGTTATAGACTTATTCAATCTGCAGATATTTCAGAGAATTTATTTTATAAATCCTTCACAAGACAACTATTACAAACGTAAATCACTTGGGGAACATGCCCATTCATTTTAGTGTAAAATAGTAGCAAAGGTTTAGCTACTTCAACAATGCCACGCATCTAAACTAGAAAAAATGTTGTTATATTTGCTGCTGTTAGAACTCTTACATAAATAATTTTTTTGACATGATTTCTCTATTAGTTATAATGTAATCAATTTACAGATTTTTGCCCTCTTGCATTCTCCCATGTTATATGCAGTGATTTCTTCTTTGTACTACAAGAACAAATATCAGATAACAGAAGAAAAATATGTAGTAATTTCTTTTTCATTGGGTAAATTTACAATGTTCTTTCTTTGTGTTTTGAGAAGAAACGCAAATGATTTTTTCTTACTATTTTTGCCATTATAACATCTGATATAAGAGTGCTATTTTAGCATTTTTCTCCCACATGAGAAAGAGAAATAAGACGATAATATTGTTAATTCTGTCAAACTTCATTGTAGCGCAAATTTTTTATTACAAAAATTTGTAATATATATATATATATATATATATATATAAATCTCCCATACAAGAAATTTGGAACTCATATCACATCAATGCTGTGTGTTGGCAAGGTGAAGATGTTCATGTTATTATTTATACATTTGGCAAGTGCAAGAAGAATGATTGTTATGGGAGATTTTAACTACAGTAGTATAAATTGGAGAGAGGAAGATGCATGTAGCAATAGGGGAATGGAATTTCTAGAATTCTTGAGGAACAAATGTCTTAGGCAACATGTAACAGAGGGAACAAGAGGTTCAAGAGTTTTTGGATTTGGTTACAGCATCAGAAGAGTTGATAATAATTGAGATGACATCTCTCCCACCAGTTGGAGAGCGTGACCATATGGTTTTGACTTGGAAAATGAATAGACATGCAGGAGTATCAAAGAGATGGGAACTTATGTGGAATTATAAAGCAGGTGATTATAATAGTCTTAGAAGTCAACTTCGGGAAGTTTCATGGAGGTAGGAATTGGAAGGCCAAGATATCATTAGTGCATGGGAAATTGTGAAAGAATATTTGTTAGCAGCAATGGTAAGTTGTATACCACGAGCGAGGAAGAGGACACAATTTGGAGTAAAGTGGATGACAAACAATATTAAACAGAAAAAGAGGCTATGGAAGAGATATAAGGAGACAGGTGAAGAGAAGATGCATGAAGAATATAAGACACAGGCCAAAAGAGTGACTAGTGTGGTAAGGAAGGCGAAACTGGAATATGAGAGGAGATTGGCCCTAAGATCCAAAGAAAATCCTAGTGAATTTTTTAGCTATATGGGCAGTAAGAGGAGAAATGACTGTGGAAGAATGATATTGTGGATAAAAATGGGAACAGAGTGACTGATGCAGAGGACATAATGGAATTGTTCAATGAACACTTTATTGGAGTATTTCATCGTAGAGGAGTCAGTTTTAATGCTAGAGGGATAGGGCAAGTTCGAGGTTTAGAGGTACAGGAGGAGAGTGTGTTTCAGATACTGAGTACTTTGGATGTCAGTAAAGCTTTCGAACTGGATGGTATTTCATCACGAGTTTTGAGAGAATGTGCTAGGGAACTGACAGTGCCTTTAACCTGGCTTTTCAGTGAAAGTCTGGCTTCAGCAAAGGTGCCCATGGAATGGTAGAAAGGCAAGATAGTGCCATTGCATAAGGATGGTAACAGACTGGAAGTGTCTAATTATAGGCCAGTTTGTGTGTCATCAGTAGTTAAGATCTTGGAGAAAGTAGTTAGGGACCATGTATAGCATTGGGCAGATGAGGGTAATGTTATCTGTGGGAGTCAACATGGATTTGTGAAGGGGCACTCTTGTTTTAGCATTATGCTAGCCTTTTATAATAAAGTTACAAGAACATTAGATGAGGGAAAGGCATATACTGCAATTTTCTTAGACTTAGTGAAGGCATTTGACAGGGTGCCACATGATAAGCTGATATTTAAGTTGCAGCACATGGGTCTGGATGTCAGATTGGTCAACTGGATTCAGGATTGGCTGTCTGATAGTTATCAGAGAGTTGTGTATGGTGGAGCAGTTTCCAGGAGGCAGAGGGTTACAAGTGGGGTCCCACAGGGTTCAGTACTAGGACCTATATTGTTTAACCTTTATATCAATGACATTACAAGGGGATATTCAGTTGTTTGCGGATGATGCGAAGCTGGGAAGGATTATTAGTAATAGTGCAGATGTGGTAGCCCTGCAAGAGGATTTGAATAAGCTAGATAGATGGGCAAATGAATGGGGGTATCAGTTTAATGCAGCAAAATGTAATGTCTTGAGGTTTGGGACACATCGATGGAATGCTGCATATTCTGTGGGAGGAGTTATACCATAGGAAATAGAGTAGACGAGATCTGGGGTTGGTGATTGATAGAAACCTATAACTTAGGGGACATATTGCAAAGGTGGTGAAGGTAACCTCTATGTTACCTTCACCACCTTTGGTGGAGCTGATCAGATGAGGGAATGTGGACTGCAGAGTTTGGTGGATAGAAGAAGGAGAGGTCATATGATTGAGACTCTTAAACTGTTGAGAGATGGTTACAGGGTTGACACTGGGAATTCTTTCGTTTGGTTGAGCAGTGGGAAGGAGTGATGACAAGAGACCATCTTTGGAAGTTACGAAAGGAAACTGTGAGCAAGAGGGTGAGGAGTTGTTTCTTTGCATGGAGGGTGGTTGAACTGTGGAATGCATTGCCTGATGGAGTGGTGAGAGCAAGAACAGTCAATGAGTTTAAGGAGTGGTATGATAGACTTTGTGTTTTTTAGGGGGGGGACCTCCCCTCGATGAGTCTTGACAGACTTTATTTTCTTAGGAAGGACCTCCCACGACGAGTCTTTTGACTCTATGGAGGCCTGAATAATGATGATAATAATAATTTAATTTTTATTTTTTTATTTTTTGGTGAAATAGTTAACATTTCAGTTGTAGCATATTTTCTCGAATTATAAAAATTGTATTGTACATGAAAAAGAGTAAACAAAAATAAAAACAATTTCTATATTTTTAGTCTATCCAATATAACTAAGATCCAGTTACCCAGCATAGAACAAGAAACTGCATTTCTTGTTATAGGCAATTGAGACACAGCTATGAACATGAGATAATCTGATTAAATGTTCTCGTCAGCATGAGGAATTATCACACCTTCTAAACGACATGACGGCCAAATTGCACATAGTCTGAATCGTATCCAGATTTAGCAGGATGTATATAGATGTCCTAGCTGGTTGGGAGGTTGATAAAGTTATTTATTATGGTGTGTGCATGTCAATCATGGAGGTATAATAGGGCAACAGAATTTGAAATACCAGTTTCTTCACAAAATAGAATGCAATCTTATTGGATAGTTGGCAGGTATATAAGTGATATTTATAAGGTAGTAAGAAAGGAACAAGAGATCATTTCTCAGAGGTGAGTAAATGCGTATTAAATAAGTGAATATAAATTTCTTTATACAGAATATGTAGTTCTTTCTGGAATATGTTTTCTAATAATGAGGAATTGACTTTTAGTGGTTATTATTATCAGCTATCTGCAATAATCGACAGTAGTTTTCAGTTTCCATGAAGTTCATTTGGCTTAATAGAGGTTGAGTAGCAGTAATAATAGTAGGTATGTATCTGTTTGAATTTTTAATAAAATATCCTAATATTATAGTGTTTCCACATTTTAGCTCAAAAAACTGACTACACAAATTGGTTGGAGCAAATGGAAAAAGATCTTGTTCTTACAATTGACTGGAACATACCTGATATAGCAATGAAAGAAGTTTTACTTAAGGATACCTCAAATAAATTTAAGGTAAATGTATATAGTTTTAAAATTGCAAATCAGGATATAATCAAATCTCACTTATTTTTTATTTCATGGTGTGGTTATCTCTGAAAGAGAGAAGTTTATAATTGCACTTTGATTTTTATGAGTTTTTTTTTTTTTAGTTTATTATAAAATTTGGTAAAAGTCAGTGTTTTTTCAAATTTTCATTGATTATTCATTCATTCATATTCACATTGAGAAGAATGAAAGATAACAGTATAGTAGGAAAAGTTGTCAGTGTGTTACCGAGTTATGATGAAGAGTTGGGATGGAGAGCCAAAATAATGAATGGTATGTTAGCAGAGCTGTGTGAGGAGGGAATACAGTTTGTGAATGTATGGCATGTGTTTGAGGGAAGAATGAAATTATACAGGCATGATGAGTGTTGCATTTGAATAGCTTTGGAGTGAGTGCACTGGAGAAAGTGTTGCTGGATGGAAGTATGGTGTGTGCAGGAGATCAGAAGAAAGAGATAAAGGGAAAAATCAGGAGAATGGTATTGAAGAGACAGAAGTGCTTGGCAATGGAAACAGTAATAGTGTGAGAGATGAAGAGAGAATGGGAATGCAAGAGGAATAGAGAAATGGGGGGCAGCCTGGGTGGATGGGAGACATGGCATAGGGAGAGTGGATGTTGAAAGCAGCAGTGGATGTGTGTATGAAGATGGAGTATATTGCAAAGTGAGTGGGGAAGTTGAGACTGAGCAGATATATATGGCAAGTGGTGATAAGGTAATTAGGCAGGGGTAGTGGGGAAATCACAACCAACAAATGGCTCGGATAGGACTGGTTATAAACAAAAATAATAGTACAAAAATGAATTACTGTGTGTGTTTATTTGCAAATGCCAGAAGTATCAGAAATAAGGGAGATGAAATGGTTTCACTGATTGAGTTTATTCACCCTAAAATCATTAGAATAAGTGAAACATGGTTGAATGAAAATGACATTCTAACAGGAATAGAAGTGGAAGGATAAAGCATTTTTTGCTAGGATAGAAAGGACAAGAAGGGAGAAGGAGGAGGATAGCAAGGGAATTATATCCATATAAGGTAGACATGAAAGAAGGAAATATTGGCAATGGTTATCAGCCATTGTAGTGCAACATAGAGATTGATAGGAAGGCATATTTAGTTGGATGTTACTATAGGCCCTGGAATATAGAGGATGGTGATGATGAAGAAATGTATAAATAACTTTGATTAGTAAACAAAGGAAGGATAATTATTATGGGTGATTTTAATTATGGTGGTATAGATTGGAATGAAGAGACAGCATTGGGAATAAGGAAAATGAATTTCTTGAGTTATTGAGAAATAACTATCTCAGGCAGGATGCGAAGGAGGACATGCAAGGATCGAGAGTTGTAGATCTGATCATTTCATTAGAAGATGTCATTGTGAGAGGGGGATTTCACATTTTCCTACAGTTTGTGAATGTGATCATGAAGTAGTCACCTTTGTTGTCACTAGCCATATGCGGAATTATAAGACTGGTGATCATGACAATCTTAGGAGACAGCTTAGAGCTATAACATGGAACGAAGAGTTGAGTAGTAAGGAAATAAATGCTGCATGGGAATTGACAAAGAAATACATAACAGCATCAATGTGTGAATGTATTCCTAAAGCCAAAAGGCTGAATAAGGTAGGTGTAAAATGGATGAATATGGAGCTTTAGAGGAAGTACAAGATGAATGATGGTACTAATCAGTTACATGAAGAGTATAAAGAAAAGGCCAGGAGAGTGACTCAGTAAGGAAAACAAAAGTGCAGTACAAGCAGAAATTGGCAAATCAGGTTAAGACAAAACTTTAGAGAACATGTTAGATATGAGGCAAGTAGAAGAAAGAATGATCATAGTAAGATGATGTTAATAGATGAAAGTGGTAGAATGGCAGATGCTATAGAAGATGTTGAGGTATTAAATTATCAATTTATAAGGGTGTTTCTTCCTGATCAGGGTGGAATCATGAGGAACTTTAGAGGACATATAAGAGGATAGCTTAATTGTGGGTGAGCAGGAGGAATTTGAGGAAATAAACAAACTTGATGTCAGTAAGGTGATAGGATTTGATGACATATCACCACACATCTTAAGGGAATGTTCCAAGGAATTGGCATGCCTGTTTAATGAAAGTCTTTCAACAACACAGGGAGTGGAAGGAGGGTAGAATTGTTCCACTGCATGAAGGTGGTGGTAAGGCTGTAGCTTCAAATTATAGGCCAGTCTGTATATCTGGAGTTGTGGTGAAGGTACTGGAGAGATTGGTGAGAAGTAGGATACAGAAATAGATTGATAACAGTAGTATTCTCTATTATCAGCATTGTTTTGTTAATTTGAATTCATGTTTCACTAACTCAGTTATGTACTATAACAAGGTGACAAATACCTTGGACAAGGAAGACGCATATACAGTGGTGTACTTGAAATTTGCAAAAGCTTTTGATAGACTGACACACGACGAGCTGGTAAATAAATTGAAACAGATGAGATTGGAAAACAGACTTCTGAGTTGGATCATTGACTGACTGTGAGATAGGTATCCAAAAGTTGTATATGGGGATGCAGTATCCCGAAAGAGGAAGGTCACTAGTGGTGTACCACAGAGGTCGGTTTTGGGACTATTACTGTTCAGTTTGTATGTTAATGATATTGGGATGGGTTTATCTAGTGATATGGAGCTGTTTGCAGATGATGCACAACTGAGGAGAGCAATGCAGAGTCAAGCAGATGTTATGGCCTTACAAGAGGACTTGAAATAGGTTACATGAATTGGCCAGTAAGTGGAACTGTCAGTTCAATGTTGCAAAGTGTAAGATTTTGAGATTTGGTAAGCAACAATGGGAGGCGCAGTATACTCTTCATGGGGAAACTTTAAAGGAAGTAAAGGAGATGAGAGATCTAGGAGTAATGGTGGACAATGACCTGAAATTCACAGGCTGCATTGCATAAGTTATGAAGTCATTACATTGGATAATGGCAATCATGGAGAGGACTCTGACATGCAGAAATAAAGAGGTTGTGATTGCATTGTATAAGGCCTTGATCAGGCCTGATATGGATTATTGTGCACAGATTTGGTCACTAGGTTTTCGTGCTGGCAGGATATGTTAGATAGGGAACAAGATGATTCACAGAATGGTTAGTGGTCTTTGGAATGTGGAGTATGAAGACATTGAAAGAATGTAAATTGCAAAACCTCATGAATAGGAGGAGGGTATGTTTGAGATATATATACATTAGTCAGGGATAGTTATCAGGTTGATAACTATCCCTGACCCATTCTATGATAACTATCCATTAGTCAGGGATAGTTATCATAGAATGGGAGATTGGGTTAGAATAATAGGCCCTCCCTGGTAACTATAAGGCAGGTGTGAGCAGAAGAATGAAGCATGGAGAATGATTTATGAATTGATTGCATTGCTTGAGTGTGTGGTTCACAAAGGTGGTCAGTGGTCTTTAGAATGTTGAGCACAAGGACAGATTAAGAGAATGTAAGTTACAAAGCCTTCTTCAGGAGGAAGAGGGAGGATACATATAAGCTAGTGAGGGGTTATTATCAGGTTGACATGGAAGAGATTTTTCATAGAATGAGGAGGGGGGGGTAAAACAAGAGACCATTCCTGGAAACTGTATAAGGAGGGTGTGAGCAGATGATAGAGAAGATTATTTTTATGGAGAGTGATTGGTGAGTAGAATGTATTGCCTGAGTGTGTTGTGGATATATAGACACATTGAATCAGTTTAAAGCATGGTTGGATGAGCATTGTGTGCAATAGTGTGGACTTCCTACGATGAGTCTGACTCCATCGATGTCAGATGTTAATAATAATAATTAATTACATTGAAAATCAGTTTCAATGACAGATTGTATAGTTTACTGATTTATTATAATAAATTTAGTGTAATCCTTTATCAAACATGTTAGACATAAGCAAACAAAGTTTGCGCCTGAAGTATCTTCAGGACTGAGGCAACTCGTGGTAAAGGTGGACCAAGTTCTCATCCCTCCTTGTCTTAGTATCGCCCATAATGTAAAGCACATCTCCTTGTGGACATGTATAATGCTATGCATTAAAGGAAGACTACCCAGACCGGTTTCGACCTTTGTTGAGGTCTCGTCAGTGAGAGTCATACCAAGATGGAAGCAATGGAGAAGTCATATTTACCTGCACGAGTTGCCAAAAGGTGTCTCACCTTATTATTAAATTACTCTGGATTTAGAGAAAGACGTTGGAAATTTTTTTTTCACTTGGTTAGACTAGAATAAATTTAGTTTAATCCTTTATCCAAGTGTAAGCAAACAAAAATCAGTTCAAGATATAATGTAAACAGAAATTAATGTAATATATATATACATATATTTTTTTTTTTCCTTATGGCTCCTTTTCTCTTGAACTGATTTTCAAGTCAATGCAACATCAAGGATACAAAAGTCAAATTATAGTGGGATTCCATTGTAAGCATGTGCTCTAACTGTATGTTATTCTTAGTATTGTTTGAAAAAAACTTCCAACATCTTGCTGATTTATTGTTACTTAGTAATTATTTCAAGTTGTTTAAAATTACTGAGTAATTCTGAACATTTGTTTGCTCTGAGTAACTTTTCACAGTAATGAGTATTATATGTGGGTGTGGGAATGCATGCAGTCTGTTAACTGATCAGCAGAGTGATTAAAATGTTGAGCATAGGAGGTTATTATATTGTGATAAGCATTGTACTAATAATGAATATGAGGAGTAGTTCAAGAGTGCAGGTAACAGAATTAAATGATCTAGTGAGAGAGAGAGAAAGAGAGATTGAGAACAGAAATGCCATATGTAAAATAAAGATGGAAGATTGGAGAGTAAACGAAATAGAATTGGATAGTCATATTTTTACGTAGAATTTATCACATGTAGTTTTTTAGAATTAACCAAAGAAGAGGAATGTGACTTTACAACTATTCAGTACTGCTGCAGAATTATTTGAAGGAGTAGAAAACTGATTTTAAATGCTGGGAATAAACTGGAAGATGTAAGTGGCAAAGCTCATTTCATTATAGAAAGCATGCTCATGTAACTGCCTATGTATACAAGTAGTAAGTTGCAGTAAAGAGCTGAGTTTTTAACTGGCATGTTGGCTGATCCATGAAAAAAAAAAAAAGATAGGTTATTTAGTTTTGTTGGAAATTTTTGCTATCGAGACCACATTTTAATATGAATAAGGAGCTTATTAAAAAATAAGCAATTAAAAACCTGACAAGTTTTGTGCATTGTAAGACATACATCATCAGGGGTAGTGGTACATAAAAGTTTTACACAAAAATAAAGGCTATTAACAATTAATTACATGTATTAGATGTTTTGATAACTTCACAACTGTTAAATATAATTCATAAACCAGAATACAAATGATAAATTCGTTAATGTATTTGTATTGGAATATGGCTAGTTGTTGCTATCACATTCTGTGGTATCATGCATGCTATATCCTGGGTCCATGGGAGTTAAATTTTTGAGGAAAGTAGACCATACTTGATGTATGGTCTACTTTGTCCCTTGATTTTTATTGCATTGTGTAGGGATCCTATTTGTGAGGCTTCTTTAAATATCCTGTGAAATAGTTATCATTGATATATGACATTTTTGTTTGTTGCTAGAGTACTTGATGCCAGTAGTGGTTGTGATGAATGCTGGCCTTCTTTTTTTGATGTCTTTTACGTGTTCAGACATACACATCTCTCCCAACCTTCCTGTCTGGCCTACATAACAAATGCCACAAGAAAAATGAATCTCATAGATGCCTGGTTTTTTCATGGAGTGATGTGTAAGTTTTGGTGGATGTAAGAATCTTGATATTTTTTGTAAAGGTAAAAAAGCCACTTTTATGTTGTACTCATGGAGCAATGCAGCCACTTTGTCTCTGACATTCTTGGTGTAAGGTAGCATGATTGCATTCTTGAATTCTTGTTTAAGTAAGGGAGTTTCAGGAGATGGACGTATTAAGTATTTTTCTGATCATCATGGGTTCAAAATCATTAAGTGCAAGGTTCTGTTTCAGGTAGTGCAGTTCTTTATTCATTTTAATTGACATGCTTGATATATTGTATATCCTGTCTCATAAAGTTTTAATTATGCCTATCTTTTGTAATGAATAGTGGTGTGAAGTGGCATTTAACCTCTCTACCGGCCGAGGTGGATGAAATAATGAGACCAACATGTTGAATCGTATCCAGATTTATCTGGACGTATATATATGTCCTGGCCAGTTGGGGTGGGGATAAAATTTTTATGTTGTGGTAGGTTTTCTGTATATCAAGGAAAGGTAATTTTTTGTACTGTTCTAGCTCAAGAGTGAATTTTATATTAGGATGCAAGTTGTTCAGATAATCTTTGAAAGCAATCAACTCATCCACTGTTCTTGACCAAATACCGTGAATATAATCTACGTAGCATAACCAAAATTTTGTTTCTTCTGATAATTTTTAAATGCATTAGTTTTGAAATTTTCCATAAACAGGTTGTCTAAGGCTGGAGAAAGGGGGGAACTCATGGAAAATCCTTCTTTTTGTTCCCAATATTTGTCTAGAAGAAAAGCTCTCCTACAAGCTCTATTGCAATGGACAACATTGCTCATACACCAGTTAACACAATTCACCATAGCAGTCATACATACCTGCATGTATCTTATCTTTCAGCAAACTATTGACAATTTCCACCCATCTCGCACCCAGCAGCTCTTTGAAGCTCACAGAATTGAATACTCTGATTTTGTTCCTGACTACACAGATGGTTCAAAATTGGAGGACCTAGTTGGGAATCTTCTGCCATTTTTCCAGACAGCACTGATGATGATTTAACCATTCTCATGTCCACCTCTTGGTAACTTTGTAAGCAAGTGTTCTCCATGTGCTGTCCTGTTAGGCACTGCTTCTTTCAGTTGTTTGATGTTGGTATCCACTGGAAATGTATTGAGCCAGCGTGTTCTTTTTCGGCCACTTCTGGTTCCACTGAATATTCCCAACATCACATACTTCTCTAGTGAGTTGGCATGCATGTGACATAGTCAAAGTAAGTTAGTTGTAGTCTTGTGATTTTAGCTTCCTTAGCTTCCAGTGATGTTGCTGGTTTTATGAGCTACAGCACTTCCCTGTTTGTCACCCTGGCTGTCCATGGTATTTGTAACAATTTCTACCAGCACCACATTCCAAATGCATCAATTTTTATTCAGTCAGCCCTTTTTATTGTCCAGCTCTCGCACCCATATGTTTATTATGGGAAAGACTATAGCTCTGACTAGTGTACTTTTGGTATTTTAGAGCAATGTCTTTGCTTTTCCAGATCTTATTCATGTTGACCATTGCTCTACAGGCCAGAGTAATCCTACAAGCATAGGATCACTCTGGTCTGTAGAGCAGACCCACCTCTGAAATCGAGCAATTGCAGAGGTGGGTCTGCCATCATTATTGGTTTTTCAACCAACAAAGATGAAATCCTGAACTGATTCAATTTCTTCGTCACTGATTTTAAACTTCACTTCTCTACTCTACTGTTGTGATGATCTTTGTTTTTTTATGTTAAGGTGCACTCCCATTTTTTCACTTTCTTTCTTGATTTTCTAAATTAGTTTTAGCAGGTATTCTTCTCTTTCCGCCAATTAGGTTGTGTCATCTGCATACCTTAGGTTGTTTATAGTTCTAACTCCTATCTTCACCGATATTGGATGAGTCCATGTCTAATTTCCTCATGATCTCAGCATAGAGGTTGAAAAGAAATGGGAACAAAATACATTCCTGGCTCACACCCTTGCTGATCCTGAACCAGTCTGTGTTACCATAAAGTGTTTGCACTGTTACTTCCTGATCAATATACAGCAATCTAATAAGCTTGATCAGGTGAGATAAGACACCAAGGTCATGCAGAGCCACCCATAGCTTATCATGCTCTACACAGTCAAAAGTTTTTCAATGAAAACTGTAATCAATGAAACACATGTACATGTCTTTCTGGATTATTGAAAAGACACATTTATGGGTCTTTTCAATAATCCATTATTATTATTATTATTATTCAGGCCTCCAGGGAGTCAAACGACTCATTGTGGGAGGTCCTTCCTAAGAACATAAAGTCTGTCAAGACTCATCGAGGGGAGGTTCCCCCTAAGAAACACAGTCTATCATACCACTCCTTAAACTCATTGACCGTTCTCGCCCTCACCACTCTATCAGGCAATGCATTCCACGGCTCAACCACCCTCCATGCAAGGAAACCACTCCTCACCATCTTGCTCACAGTTTCCTTTCGTAACTTCCAGAATTGGCCTCTTGTCATCACTCCTTCCCGCTGTTCGACCAAGTGAAAGAACTCCCCACTGTCAACCCTGTACCCACCTCTCAACCGTTTAAAAGTCTCAATCATATCACCTCTCCTTCTTCTATCCGCCAAACTCTGTAGTCCACATTCCCTCAGCCGATTCTCATAACTATCCTTGTACAGTCCTGAGACCATCTTTGTCAT
Source organism: Typopeltis vanoorti (assembly GCF_054136105.1). NCBI lineage: Eukaryota > Metazoa > Arthropoda > Arachnida > Uropygi > Thelyphonidae > Typopeltis > Typopeltis vanoorti. The sequence continues at coordinate 170,455,357 of NC_143549.1, read as the reverse complement.
CCGTCTTTGTATCTTTTCCACAGTTAATTTATCCCCTTCAAATCCTGGGGACCAAATCTGAGAACAATAATCCAAGTGTGGTCTGATCAGAGACTTATACAACGGAATGATAACCCTCTTTTTTTTCTGCAGGTCAGTGTCCTTCTCATAATTGCAGCAATCCTCTGTGTTACCTTCACCACCTTTGCAATATGTCCCCTAAGCTTCGGGTTTTTATCAATCATCAACCCCAGATCTCTTGTCTCCCCTACTTCCTCCAGTATAACTCCTCCCATAGAGTATGCAGCATCCCATCGATGTTTACCAAACCTCAAGATCTTACATTTTGTTGCATTAAACTGAGACCCCCCCATTTCATTTGCCCATCTATCTAGCTTATTCAAATCCTCTTGCAGGGCTATCACATCTGCACTATTACTAATAATCCTTTCCAGCTTCGCATCATCTGCAAACAACTGAATATCCCCTTGCAATCCACTGGCAATGTCATTGATATAAAGGTTAAACAATATACGTCCTAGTACTGAGCCCTGTGGGACCCCACTTGTAACCCTCTGCCTCCTGGAAACTGCTCCACCATACACAACTCTCTGATACCTATCAGACAGCCAATCCTGAATCCAGTTGACCAATCTGACATCCAGACCCATGTGTTGCAACTTAAATATCAGCTTATCATGTGGCACCCTGTCAAATGCCTTAGCTAAGTCTAAGAAAATTGCAGTATATGCCTTTCCCTCATCTAATGTTCTTGTAACTTTATTATAAAAGGCTAGCATATTGCTAAAACAAGAGCGCCCTTTCACAAATCCATGTTGACTCTCACAGATAACATTACCCTCATCTGCTCAGTGCTGTATACGGTCCCACACTACTTTCTCCAAGATCTTAACAGCTACTGATGACACACAGACTGGTCTATAATTAGACACTTCCAGTCTGTTACCACCCTTATGCAATGGCACTATCTTACCTTCCTTCCATTCCCTGGGCATCTTTGCTGAAGCCAGACTTTCATTGAAAAGCCAGGTTAAAGGCACTGTCAGTTCGATAGCACATTCTCTCAAAACTCGTGGTGAAATACCATCCAGTCCCAAAGCTTTATTGACATCCAGAGTTCTCAATATCTGAAACATACTCTCCTCCTGTACCTCTAAACCTTGAATCTGCCCTATCCCTCTAGCATTAAAACTGACTCCTCCGGGATGAAATACTCCAATAAAGTGGTCATTGAACAATTCCCCTATGTCCTCTGCATCAGTCACTCTATTCCCATTTTTATCCCACAATATCATTTTTCCACAGTCATTTCTCCAACTACTGGCCACATAGCTAAAAAATTCCCTAGGATTTTCTTTGGATCTTAGGACCAATTTCTTCTCATATTCCAATTTCGCTTTCCTTACCACACTAGTCACTCTTCTGGCCTGTGTCTTATATTCTTCACGCATCCTCTCTTCACCTGTCTCCTTATATCTCTTTCATAGCCTCTTTTTCACATGCAATTCCTGTTTAATATTGTTTGTCATCCACTTTACTCCAAATTGTGTCCTCTTCTTCACTCGTGGTATACAACTTACCATTGCTGCTAACAAATATTCTTTCACAATTTCCCACGCACTAATGATATCCCGGCCTTCCAATTCCTCCCTCCATGAAACTTCCTGAAGTTGATGTCTAAGACTATTATAATCACTTGTCTTATAATTCCACATAAGTTTCCGCCTCTTTGATACTCCTGCATGTCTATTCATTTTCCAAGTCATCACCATATGGTCACTCTCTCCAACTGGTGGGAGAGACGTCAACTCAGTTATTATCAACTCTTCTGATGCTATAACCAAATCCAAAATTTTTGAACCTCTTGTTCCCTCTGTTACATGTTGCCTAAGACATTTGTCCCTCAAGAATTCTAGAAATTCCATTCCCCTATTGTTACATGCATCTTCCTCTCTCCAATTTATACTACTGAAGTTAAAATCTCCGATAACAATCATTCTTCTTGCACTTGGCAAACTTAGCTGTCTAAACATCTCCTGGTCCCCATCCTCTGTGCTCCTGGGTCTGTAGCAACACCCCACTAAATATCCTGTCTTGCCTACCTCTACCTCACACCATACGCTCTCAAAATCATTTGTCTCACTTCTTCCAAATTCTCCACTCTTAGAGGACATAGGTCATCACTTATCATAAGCAGCACCCCACCACCACGCTTTCCCCTCCTATCCTGACGAAAAATGCTATACCCAGCGACTTCTATTCCTGTTGTTATATCCCCTTCTGTCAACCACGTCTCAGTGATCGCAATAATTTTTGGCCAGGCTGATGCTATCTGCGCCACCAATTCCTCTCCTTTATTCCGGATACTCCTGGCATTAGTATACAGCATATAAATGCCATTGTTTCTATACCCAGCCTTATCCCTTCTAGACTCCACTGGGCTCAGTGTTACCTGACATTGTCTCCCTTCTCCCAAGTATCCATTCCCACAAGAGGCCACCCCTGCTATCATCCTCCCTGGGACACACTGACTCGTTCAGAATAGCAATCTCTCCAGATGCCTACGTCCTTCCTCATTCAAATGTAAACGGTCTCTCGCATACAATTCCTCTCTTTCCTCAAATGCACTCCAAGCATCCACATATACCAGTCCTCTCTTGTCACACATTCTTGCTATTATGCCATTCAATATCACCGCTCTTCTGCTCAGCTCATCATTATCATACCTAGGCAACACACACACTATATTTTCCTCTCTCTGTCTTCTTCCATACAGTCTCAAGTAAAAACCTCATATCTCTCGCTGCCCGACTTACATTACCACTCAAGTCATTCGTTCCTACCATCACAATCATTTCATCCACCCTTTCACCTCTCTTAATTGCCATAGCAACCCTTTCTATTATTTTCTCCTTGCAAATACTCCTCGCGCATCCTATCTTGAACACCACGGATCATTGAGTCGCGATACATTATACCTCTTACCATTCCCTCTCTCCTATTGTTTCCATTCTCTCCTCTTCTTTCATTCCCATAGGTCTCTCTCATTCCCTCTCCTCTACTGCTATTCTCTCTTCTAGCATTCCCATACCTCTCTCTCCTACTGTTTCCATTCTCTCCTCTTCTAGCACTCCCATACATCTCTCTCATTCCCTCTCTCCTACTGTTTCCATTTTCTCCACTTCTAACACTTCCATATCCCTCTCTCATTCTGTCTCTCCTACTGTTTCCTTTCTCTCGTCTTCTAGCATTCCCATACCTCTCTCTCATTCTATCTCTCCTGCCGTTTCCATTCTCTCCTCTTCTAGCACTTCCATATCTCTCTCTCTCTCTCATTCCATCTCTCCTACCGTTTCCATTCTCTCCTCTTCCAGCACTTCCATATCTCTCTCTCTCTCTCTCATTCCATCTCTCCTACTGTTTCCATCCTCTCGTCTGCTAGCATTCCCATACCTCTCTCTCATTCCCTCTCTTCTACTGTTTCCATTCTCTCCTCGTCTAGCATCCCCATACCTCTCACTCATACTTCCTAAATTCTCTCCTACTCTGATTCTCCTTGCATTTATCTCTTCCATTCTCCTAATCTTATCTTTCATACTTCTGCTCTCATTCACAAGACATTCCACCTGCTCTTTCAACTCATCTATCTCCCTCTGCAGGTCAGCATCTCTTAATCTAAATTCACTCTCCCAAACAAAACCATCTCCTAAACTTTCACAGTCACTTGCACCTTCCACACTATCAACTATTATTTTCTCATTCATATATATCTTTTTTTTCATTCTCTCCTATCACACTACTTTTCTTCCTACATTCATTCCCCGTTCCTGGAGCAACAAAGTCGGATATCGATATTTCTAATGCACTTATTTCCTCCAACTGCCTGCATTTTGCGCATATACTCTCTCCACTCTCTTTCACAAGCCACATATCTAATTCCCCAGATGCATACATGCCGCAAGTACTGCATGTCACAAAGTCCCTTATGATATTGCTAATAATTGAGTTCTTAAATGGCAGAGGACTTGGCGATACGCCACTTGCGACTGCTGCTGAATCCGTCATCATTCCTTACTGCCGAGTAGCATAATCGTTAATTATTCAATTAATAGATTCTGTTAAATAAATAGAAAAAAAGTACAAACAATTACAAGCAAAACAAAACATTTAAGTACACTAAGTTCATTTTGTCTTCCACCGTTATGCATTCGATTCCGAAGGTAACCAAAATATATTATATCGCGACAGCAACTAACTTGCAAAAAACAACCACTGAAGTACACTCGTATTCAGAGAAACAAAAACGTAGAAAAACAGGAAAAAAAAACTGACTATTCACGAATTAAAAATCAGTTTCTTCTACACAGCTCAAATTCACCGCCACATGCTATGGCAACTCTAGCGCCAATCAAAGATAATCCATGTGATGTTAGCGATGTGATCTCTAGTGCCTCTCCCTTTCCTGACCCTAGCTTGAACATCAGGTTGCCCCTGATTGATGACTTGCTGTAGCTGCTGTTGAATAATCTTCAGTAGCATTTTGTTTGGATGAAATAATTGGAGTTGTTGTGTGATAATTGGAGCAATCTCTGGCATCACTTTTCTTTGTTAATGGGATGAATATTGATCTCGTCGTCCTTAGGCCATTTCCAAGTGGACCATAACTCTTGATAAGGTTGGCTGGCACTATTTTTAGGAGTTCTGCAGGTATTTTATCAATACCTGAAGCTTTCTTGTTTGGCATTTTTCTCATTGCCCAAGCCACTTCTCCCTTCAAGATGTTTGGTTCTCTGTCCATAAGGCCATTTTCATTGTCTTCTTGGTGTTCAGTCAGATTGGCATATAGCTCTTCTGTGTATTCTTTCCACGTGTTTTTGATTTTTTGCTCGTCTCTTAATTCATCTTCATTGCGGTCCCTGACTATTCCTTGTCATACAGAGAAACTGAATTGCATCATCTTCACTTCAGCAAACAGGGTTCTGGAATTTCCCTTTCTGTCAGCATCCTCTAGATGTTGACTTCATTTATCTGCCTTTCCTTGTCCTTCCTGGCTTCACGTTGGAAAGCTGCATTGAGCTTTTTTGACTTCATCCTTGTTTCTCCTGGCTTTGGCTACTCTTTTCTGATCAGCTATTTTGATGATGTTGTCATATAACCATTTGTTTGTTTGTTTTCTGTGGCATTTGGTATGGCACATGTTTCTCAGCAGTTTCGATGATAGTATCTCTAATCTCATGATATTGTTCCTCTGTGTCTTTCATCCATCAAGATTGAGTAAGTTAAACCTGTTCTTTGCTTCCACAGCATACATTGGTGATATGTAGTTGACATTGAACTTTATCCAGATGATGTCATTCTTTTTCTTGCACAGTTTAAGCTTCATTCTTGCCACAAATAGTTGATGATCTGTGCTGCAATCAACACGAGGTAGTGTCTTTGCAGAGAGGATGGAGCATTTTCCAATGCTGTTGGAATAAAATGAAGTCAGTCTAGTTCTGACATTGTCCATTCGGTGAGGTCCATGTGTTGTTTATTATTATTATTATTACGGGCGACTTCAGGGAGTCCTTAGACTCACCGAGGGAGGCCCTAAACATCATGTCCACACAACTATACGACATTCTCACAGTATCTATCATACCTTGCCTTGAACTCACTCACCATCATAGCACCCACAACAGACTCTGGCAGCTTATTCCACTCATTTACCACTCTAAAAGTAAAGAACCCAGCTCTAGCACCCTTGCTAACCACACTCTTTTCCAGTTTCCTTAGATGTCCCCTAGTTCTCCCACCACCAGTCCTGATATCTCAAAAATATCCTCTGAATTAATCCTATAGAAACCCTTTAGCAATTTGTATGTCTCAATCTTATCTTCCCTTTTCCACCTATCAACTAATTTCTGCAACCCACAAATCTTCAACCTGTTCTCATAAGGATCATTCCATAGACCTGCTGTCATCTTGGTCACTCGCCTCTGGATCCTCTCCACCTCCTCCCCATCAAGAAGGAACCTAGGTGACCAAATCTGGGCATAGTAGTCGAGATGAGGTCTTATCAAGGCTCGGTACAGAGGTACAATAACTTGCTTGTCTCTACTCATCAAAGTATTTTTCAACAACCAAGTGAGTCGTTAAGCTGATTTGGCCACTTTTGCAATGTGTCTCCTAAACTTCATCTCCCTATCCACCAACGCTCCCATGTCCCTGGCCTCATCAATCTCCTGGAGTACAGTTTCACCGTTAGGTTGGATAAATGTTGTTTGGGTTTGATAAACCATGTGTTCACAATGCTGAAGTGATTTTCCTGGCAGAATTGCATGAGACAATCATCAGCTGCATTCCTTTAACCCAAACCTGCCTGCTATTCTTGAAATTGCCCATAACATACAGTAGTCCTTCTTTTGTATTTGGTTTAGAGCATTTTGAAGTTCATCGTAGAATTGTTCTATTTCAACTTCACTTGCTTCTGAAGTTGGTGCATAAACTTGTATTATTACTATGTTGAGTGGTTTACCACAAATTCAGATGGATATTATGCGATCACTATCTGCTCTGTGATTCTCAACACATCTAGCTACCTGCTTGTTTGCAACATAAGCAATTCCCCTTCTTCTAACACTGGTTTCAGAAAAAGTAGACTGTAAATTCAGCAGACTGAAACTGACCATTTCCTGTCCAGCATGAATCACTAATACCTAGGATATCTCTGTTTGTTCTGCTCATCTCAAATTTCATAATTTCTAGTTTTCCAAGGGACATGTCCCTGATGTTTCATGTTCCAATTTGGTAAACTTTTGTGTAGCACATTTCTTTCATCAATTAAATATGCCAAGAAATTATATTCTTGGTTTAATCCTTTATCCAAGTATAATTTCCATATGAAGTAACTTCATGACTGGGCAACTTGTATATAGAAACTAATGACTTCACATCACTTACCTTGGTATCCCATAATGCAAAGCACCTATCCTTACGGACATGTATAATGCTATACATTATGGGGAGGGTCTGGATATGACTGCTCCCATATGCATAATGGACATGTATAATGCAATGCATTATGGGAAGGGTCACTACCCAGATCCTTCCCATAATGCATAGCATTATACATATCCATAAGGATATGTGTTTTGCATTATGGGATACCACTGACAGCCAGACCGAAGTGATACCCAGGTTGAAGTCGTGCAGAAGTCATATTTCCATATACAACTAGCCAAATTAGTACTAAAATACTCTTAATTAGAGACAAATGTCAAAAACATTTCCACTTGGTCATATTATAAATTAGTATGCTGCCACAGGCCAAATCAAATAATTATTACACATATGCAAGCTTAGGTTTATTGAAAATTACATTTATTAATCTGATACATTGTGTTTGTTTGAATCAAGTTTTCAGGTATCTACTGGTAAATTGAAATTTCTGCTATTAATATGGCTCTGAAATTTGCAACCATGAGATTTGTACATAGTGATGACTTGTTTAATTTCAAGAGAGAGAATGTTTGTTTCAGTATGTATGTACTCTCAAATAATGATGCAGTTTTAACACTTCTCTTCTTAAACATTTTATTTCTTGGGATAAAGGAGCTTATAAAAATCAAGATAAGAAGACTCTCTACATTTGCTTTCGATAGATTTGAATTCTTTCAGTTCTGTTACGAAAGGGGTCTGAAAAGTTCTCGGCCTTGACCATAGATGGCAACATTATTGGCAACATTTTTTTTTCTAAGTTAGTACATCTGTCATAAGCATCCATGTGAAATTGCAAGTCATTCTATCAAGTAGTTTGTTTTATACAGCTGTCCAAAGCAAAAGTGTTGTCTGTATCCCTTGAATTGGGTAAAATTGAAAATCGTGCAGTTATAAAATTCTTTGTAAAAGAAGGTTTTATTTTACACCAAACGAAATTCATTTGAAGTTCATAAAAGTTTATGAGCACTCTTCTCCTTCATTTTTGACAATTAAGAAATGGGCTGCCAAGTTTAAGCGTGGCCGTACCAGCCTTGAAGATGATCTATGCGAAGGGCGTCCAAAAAGTGTAACAACACCAGAAATCATTGATCGAGTGCACGGTATGGTATTGGATGACCAGCAAGTTAAAGTGCATGAAATTGCTGAGACTATAGGCATTTCAAAAGAACGTGTAGGATATGATATATATATACATTTTTATTTATTTATTTTTTTTTTATTTTATTATATATATTTTTTTAAATAAAGAATCTTGTGGTGCGATCATAATTAAAAGAAACACATGTATTAACCACAGTGAAAATTATTTAATTGTAAATATTTCATCCTAAGTATCTTAGGACATCATCAGTACAGTAGTTTAAAACAATAATAGAAATAACATAGTTAGGGCGAATGATTACAATAGAATCTCATTAAACGTGCGTAATGCGTTACAAAAAAAAAATTAATTATTTAACACAATTTTGTATGACAATTTCCCATACTTTTGGAATAGTAAGAACATCGTTGCGGTTTAAGTTTGGTCTGTAGTAGGGCTTCAGAACTTTCTTTGTATAAACGTTCATGTTTATATAAAGATCTATATACAAGTTTAGACTTTTCCCAATGGATCATATGGTTGGATTTTCATTTCCGTGTTGAGAGAGGCCAGATTTCTGTGGTTTAAAAAGACAAATGTGGTCTTGATGTTCCGAGATGCGTTTCTGAACAGACCTACCTGTCTGTCCAAAGTAAGACAATTTGCATGAGCATGGAATTTCATAAACACCAGGAAACATCAAAGGTGAGAGTTTGTCCTTAAGAGAAGGTAACAAGTTGTAAATTTGGTTGATAGATTTGTAAGTAGTGTAAGTAGTGGCAAAATTGTATTTCTTCATAATTTTAGAAAGACGTTCGGAGATGCCTTTGACGTAAGGTATGGGAATCCTATGGACTTCTTCCTGTCTGGTTTGATGTGTGGAGAAGTGACTGATGATTTTTTGAGTTGTTTTCAGATTATATCCAATTAGGATGGCTGTATTTTTGATTACTTCTAATTCCTGGTTTAAAGATGCTTCAGAGGAGCAGAATTTGTGTGCTCTGGAAACTAGTGATTTAATAATGCCAGATTTCTGAGATGGATGATGAGCAGAAGAATTGTGAATGTAGCAACTTGAGAATGTAGGCTTGCAAAAGACAGACTGGTGATGGAACTGTCTTCTTTTCTTTGGATGTGTAATCCAAATGGCATTATTAAATCACTAATTTCCAAAGCACACAAATTCTGCTTCTCTGAAGCATCTTTAAACCAAGAATTAGAAGTAATCAAAAATACAGCCATCTTAATTGGATATAATCCGAAAACAACTCAAAAAATCATCAGTCACTCACATATCAAAAACCAGACAGGAAGAAGTCCATAGGATTCCCATACCTTACGTCAAAGGCATCTCTGAACGTCTTTCTAAAATTATGAAGAAATACAATTTTGCCACTACTTACAAATCTATCAACCAAATTTACAACTTGTTACCTTCTCCTAAGGACAAACTCTCGCCTTTGATGTTTCCTGGAGTTTATGAAATTCCATGCTCATGCAAATTGTCTTACTTTGGACAGACACATAGGTCTGTTCAGAAATGCATCTCGGAACATCAAGACCACATTCGTCTTTTTAAACCGCAGAAATCTGGCCTCTCTCAACACGGAATTGAAAAGTCTAAACTTGTACATAGATCTTTATATGAACATGAACATTTATACAAAGAAAGTTCTGAAGCCCTACTACACAGACCAAACTTAAACCACAACGACGTTCTTACTATTCCAAACGTATGGGAAATTGTCATACAAAATTGTGTTAAATAATTAATTTTTTTTTTGTAACATGTTACACACGTTTAATGAGATTCTCTTGTAATCATGCACCCTAATTGTATGTTATTTCTATTATTGTTTTAAACTATTGTACTGATGATGTCCTAAGATACTTAGGATGAAATATTTACAATTAAATAATTTTCAGTGTGGTTAATACGTGTGTTTCTTTTAATTATGATATATTTTGCACGAAGAATTGCAAATGGAAAAGCTTTGCACAAGATGGGTGCTGCACTTGCTCACAGCAGATCAAAAATGCACTCGCATGGAAATCTCTGAACAGTGCTTGGAGCATTTTAACAAGAATAAAACTGATTTTGTGCATCGATTTATTACTATGGATGTTACTTGGATTCACCATTACACACCAGAATCCAAACAGAAGCCAGTTGTTCAGCACAAAAGAAGACAAAGTCGGTTCCATCAGCAGGAAAGGTCATGGCATTGGTGTTTTGGGATATTAAAGGCTTTGATTGATTACTGCATGATAAATTGATAGCCAAACTAGAGTGGATGGGGTTAGATATTAGATTAGTGCATTGGATCGGAGACTGGTTATCTGATAGGTATCAGCAAGTTGTGTATGGGGGAGCAATATCCAGGAAGAGGAAAGTCATTAGTGGTGTGAATCAGGGGTCTGTTTAAGGGCCATTGCTGTTTAACCTGTAAGTTAATGATATTGGTGAAGATTTGGATGGAGATATTCAGTTGTTTGCAGATGATGCAAAGTTGGGATGAACTATGAAGAGTAGAGAAGTTGTTGTGGCCTTACAAGATTGAATAAATTGAGTGAATGGGCACAGAAATGGGGATGCGAGTTCAATGTTGCAAGATGTAAGGTTTTAAAATTTGGGAACAAAGATTGTATGTAGAATTTTTGCTTGGTGGGGATATGTTGTTGGAGGTGGAGGAAATAAGGGATCTTGGGGTGATAGTGGATAAGGATCTGAAATTTAGGGGACACATTGCCAAAATTGTGACAACAACACAAAGAATTCTGGGAATGCTGCAGTGGACATTGACTTGTTGAAGTAAGGAGATTCTTGTTCCATTGTATAAGGCTTTGTGTAGGTCACACATGGACTTTTGTGCATAGGTTTGGTCACCTGGGTTTTTTATTTGGCAAAAGGACGAAGAGATGTTGGAAAGGGTCCAGAGATCTTATTAAGGTACTTTCTGATATCTGGAATGTCGAATATGAGAAAAGGTTGAGAAAATGAATTTACAGAATCTGGTGGATAAGAGGAAGAGGAGAAATATGAAGAGGACCTACAAACTAGTAAGGGGTTGTTATAGAATCAATGTTGGAGAAATTTTGCAGCAAACAGTGTGAGATCAGGGGAGAACTAGAGGACATTACTGGAAGCTGTATAAGGAGAGTGCAAGCAGAGGAGTGAGAAACATGAAGGCAGAGCTGTGAATAATTGGAATGCTTTGCCTGAGAGTGATGTGTACGCAGAGAATTGGAGTGTGTTTAAGGTGTGGTATGATGTGCTGTGTATATGACAAAAGGACCTCCGAGATGAGTCTTTGACTCCATGGTGTCTTGGGATAATAATAATAATAATTTGTATATATATTTTATCCTGAAGAACTTAATTTTCAGAGGCCAATCTCTTATGTTTCATTATCTCTGTAGTTATTTGCAACCGGATTAAACCCAGCCTATTTCTAAGAAGAATATCAGACATGAAGAAATATACAGAAAGTATGTCTTACTTCCAGTAAAAGAATGTATAGCATACAGGAGAAAGAAATATCAAAAGCATTTTAACAGGATGTAAAAAGTTAGAATAAATAGAAAAGTGGAAACCAAGTATTAGAAGACAGTTGGAAGACTATGATATTGCAATTTACCACACCATCCCATCCCATCAACTATTGAGTGTGGTATGTAATATCATTGGGAAAAAAAACAAAACTGCCCTGTAGATACCTCAAAAGGAACATACAATTTTCCTTTTGTATGTTCCTTTTGGTTGAGAGGTCTTCTTGACTTATTTTTTGAGGGAGGTCTTTTCACCATATTTTCAACTTTTAGAGATATCTGATTATTTTTTACTTTAATCAATTGCAGAAACTTTTATTAGATTGATAATTTAATATGATAACTTATTCTGGCCTATACATTCATTACTCATAACTATTATTATTTCAGGAAATAACAATGTATGCTAAAATTTTAATTAATACTTTCCTATATTATAGCAACATTACATTGCCATCATCAGGGATCACAAACATGATATTGTACACACAGGCACTAACACTGGGCAAATGAGGCTGAAGAAAGGCAACCAAAGTTAGGCCTAGAGTTCTAAATGGTACCCTCTAGTGGGCCAGATTGGGTGGTCTTGGCCATTGCACTAAACATCTGAGGATGTGCTTCTCGAATTAGGGGTAATCTCATGCACCCAAATTTGTTGAGGTTGGAAAGTTTCTGAGGCAGATTAGAGGAATAGCCTCCCATGTTTGTAGTTGTTGCATTGTAATAGAGTAGCCTTCTTCCAGTGTATCCTGTGGTGGTAGCCCAAAGCATGGTCAGCAAGTTCTGAGTGGCTGTAATGGTTGAACTATGTAGTCTTAGCATTCAGAAATTCTGATATTGGCTGTCCTGGTTGTTTGGCTGGGTATCCAGAAAATTCACTGAAAACAGTCTATTAAAAGACAATTTATTGAATGAAAATTTAGTCGAAAATTTTCATTCAATAAATGAAATCGAAAAAGCAATTAATCAGATAAACCATAAATCGAAATACAGTTCATGAAACAACAGTTAATTGAAAAAAGCAATGAATCAAAAGGCAGTTTCTCGAAAAAGCAACTCATCAAACAGTAGTTAACGAAAAATACAATTTATTGATAGGCAATTCATTGAAAACCAACAATTCATCGAAACTAGAAAACATTGAATGAACAATTTGCCACAAAATTAATTATAAGATGTGAAATGAAGTGTATTTAAAAAAAAATAAATAAATAAATAAATAAATTAAAAACTGTAGTTTTATTGGATTAACTTGTGATGATGCAGTTGAACCTTAGCATGGTATCCCCTTTATATGTATTAGATATGTGTGGTAATTTTTCTTTCTTTTTTTTTTTTTTCCTTTTCTTTTGAGAGATATTCCTTTCACTCATTATGTGTTGTACAAAATCTGGAAAAGAAGATGTAAAAAATCTTTATATCATCATGGATCCTTCATTTCAGGGAATGTTTACATTTCTAATTAAAGGTGCCTATTACTGCTAATTATTATTATTAATTTTATGTGTTGTACAAAAATCTGGAAAAGAAGATGTATAAAATCTTTATATCACCATGGATCCTTCATTGCATGGAATGATTACATTTCTAATTAAAGGCACCTATTACTACTAATCATTATTATTGTTAATAGTAGGTGCATTATTTTTATTGTTAGTAGTAGTAATAGTAATAGTTATTATTATTCCCCCTCATCATTCTATTAAGATAATTGCAGAACAAAATGATTTCCAGTTGTTTTTCTTGTCCGATAAATGTTTCCTGTCTGTAAATATGTGTGTTCATGCAACTGGTTTGCCTATTTCCTGGAAGAAAACCCTGCCATTTCTGCATGAGGTCTACTAACTTGCCTTCAGTTGAAGAGGACTGATAATAATTATTTGTGTCATAGACGAACTCAAATCTTTCAACTAAAATGCTTCATTTATGTCAATTGAACTACAGAGGCTCTATTATTATTATTATTAGTAGTAGTAATAGTATGCAACTTTCACTCACACACCAGTTATGTGGGATGAATTTTACTCAGATTTTGCATTTGAAATTTTTACAAAAATTTGTCGAACCATTTCAGTTTTCAGTTCAGCTACAAAGGATGTATCAAAATTATATATTACAATAACTCTCTGACTTAGTGGAATTCAAGGAAGTTGTGTGTGGTTCAGTTTTTAGTTCCAAATGGATTAATTTTATTATAATTTTTGTAAAGAAATTTCCAAATGATATTCCATTCTGGCCAGATGAAATTTAATGAAATTTTATAGTTAAGATCTATATTAAAATTTGTCAGTTTTGATTTCATTCAGACTATTCTTGTGAAAAAATTAAGTAGAACGAAATTTGTTGTCGAGAGATAAATCACTATGAACACAATGAATCAGTATGTATACTTACAGAAAATTTGTTTTAAAATACAATACAATAATAATTACATCTCAATGACTACTTACATATGTTGTCTGCATCTTGAGTAACGATAGACATTATTACCAAAGACTTTTAAATGATAGTTCACAAGAAAATTACTTTTTCTTAATTATTATCAGTGAATTGTTTTTTTATCAGTTGCATTTGCGACGAGTTGTCATGCAATGAACTGTCGCTTGATGAAATGTTTATTCGATAAATTGCCTTTTTGATGAATTGCCATTCATTAAATTGTTGTTCAATTGATTGTTTATTTGACGAGTTGCTTTTTTGACAAATTGTTGATTGATGAATTGCCTTTTCATAAACTCTTTCGATTAACTCTTTTTGGTGAATTTTCATGGAACTGTTTGGCCCATAATTGGGCAGTTTTTAACTGCAAGGGATCTGGTGGAAACCTAGTAGGTCTAGGGAATGTGGCCAGTCTTTGGCAGAGCAGATAAGGGTGCCAATTTTTTATGTCATCTATGAGAAGTTATAATTTTTAAGAAGTAATTTTTCAAATCTCTCCTCTTCCCTGATGTCTCCTGTTTATTCACTAATGTCCCACTCAAAGATACCTTAGACTTCATCCAAGCCATATTTTCTCCCAATATCTCAACCTTGTTTCAGTTCATAATCATAAACTCAGACTATTTCGTTTGGCAAGGAAAATTCTACAGATAGAGGAGACGGCCATGGATTCTCTACTTACTCCACCCCTGGTAGTCAACTTCATCATGGAGACCTTTGAAGATAAAGCCTTAAACTCTGTCCCACATAAACTCATCCACTGTCTGGGATAGGTAGATGATGTGTTCTCCATTTGGCCAAATGGCCTGGATATGCTTCACGTTTTCTTAATACATCTAAACACAGTCAACATCCCAGAATCCAGTGTACCTCAGAAAAGGAAAACAACAACAGTTTCCCATTCCTAGATCCTCTGATTACACTCCAGCGTGATGAATCCATGGCATTCTCCATTTACAGAAAACCCACACATATAGGTAGATACATTAGTCACTCCCCCTTCCAAAAATATGGGACTATAGAAACCCTCTGTAACAGAGAAAAATTAATCAGTTCCATAACAGCGCCCTAACTACTGAACTTGCCCATATTCTCAACCCTTTCTTAGGCAATGGCTACAGTCCCGAAAAAAATGCAAAAAATATTAAAAATCTGCACACAATGCAGGATTTTAATATTTTGTAGATCAACTCAAAATCTATCACCATTCCATATATCCAGTGCACATCTGAAAAGTTAACAAAAATCCTAAGGAAATAATACCTAAAAACCACTTACAGGACCTAAAAAAATTGGCATCCCTTATTCACTCCACCAAAGACCAGCTACATTCCTTAGACCTACCAGGTGTCTACCATGTCCTTCAGTTGCAAATTATCCTACTACAGCTAAACGGGCAGGACAACCAACAATATCAGAATTTCTGAACACAAGGATTACATTTAGTTCCACCATTACAGCCACTCAGGACTTGCTGATCATTCTTTGGGCACCCACTATAGGATACACTGGAGAAGCCCACCTATTACAGTACAGCAAATCCTTGAATCTGCCTCAGCCCTGAGAAACTTTCCAAACCCTCAGCAAATTTGGGTGCATGAGACTGCCTGTGATTTGGGAAGTGCTCATTCTCAGATCTTCAGCTGAATGATGAAGACCAGCTAATTTATCTAAAAGGGTTGCCATTTAGGACTCTAGGCCTGACTTTAGTTGCTTTTCTTCAGCCTTATTTGCCAAATGTTAGTGGCTGCATGCATATATTATTGTTTTTGTGATCCCCGATGATGGTTATGTAATGCTGAATTATATGAAAGTATTAATTAAATTTATAATAATTAATATTTTAGTATGTGTTATTATTTCCTGAAAAATAATAATTACAATAACTAACTTCCAGAAAATGTTATGATAACGCAGAACCAAAAGTATTACATACTTTTGGTTCATCACTTTTTTTGTTGTTGTTGTCCTAAATAATAGTATGCAAATTGCATACTTCATTGCATAATGCAATATCCAGTCTTTGCAACTACTGCCATAAATAGCACAAGTTTATCAATGAAATTATAATATAATGGACTTTGTCTAAAGCATATCAATAGTTAGATTCATGTGCAGGTACATAGTTAATAAGAGTGGTAATGACATTAACTTTTATAAGCTGTTATATATAATCTTCATGTATTTATGCTTCAATGCTGGCTAAAGCTCGTATTATGATTTAATAAAAGAATCAGATAAACACAGGTTTAATGGTTCCATTATTTAAAGTTATAAAAGGATACAATATAAGAATTGTAGCAATGCACACAAACCATGCACAAAAAAATGCTGGAAATATTTGAAACACTGAACTTGTGTTTTATTATTCCTTGTGCTGCTTTCATTCCATAATGTTATCTTCATGAAAGAAATGTGATTTGAATTATAGAATTTCATTATATTGTAGTTGTTTCTGAACGATTAATTTCTTAGGTATACATACTAATTCTCTATGTTCTAGATTAAGGATATTGTATTTGAAGAAGCTCTTTTGCGACCCAATCGGCAAGATTTTGTAGAGCTGTTTCTTGATCGTGGTTTTCAAATACATGAATATCTCACAACGAAACGTCTTCTTTCTCTTTTTCGCAAAACTCGGTTTCAAGAATTCTTTCGTACTGTTTGTTGGGAAGGTGCGTTAGGCCATGGAGTGGTAAGATTAAAATGCTGTTATTATGACTAACATTTTATTTTATTTTATCATTATTCTTTGTGCATTCATTTTAATACAATGAACATTTCTTTCAGAAAAAAATAAAAGTTTAAAAAATGGGTCAGTTTCCATACCTTTTTAATATTTCATTTAATACAGTAATATCTAAAGCTGTAGTTGTTTCTGAACTATTTATAGTTTAGCCTATCATATACTTTTGCTTGGTCAGCTAAGAATAAAACAACATAGCTTGTGTTGATATTTGTGGATATCAGACTAACATATACCTGTAATATACAGGTATATGTTAGTCTGATATCAACAAATTGCTAGTTTAAGCCCTTCACTGTAATATCATGGTAGAGAAGCCTCCCAGTGATGTTACTGGTCCTTTCCATTCTTCATCTATTTCTGTTTTTGTCTTTTCACTCTTCTACTTTCCAGATTACTATCACTGTAATCCAACACTTGGGTGCTATGTTTGTCATGTAGCCATGGTCTGTTTAAGTCAACTCTGCTTCAGCAGGTGGGCATTCCTGTATGGCATGACCATTGTTAAGTCAGTTAGAGAGGCATACTTACCAGGATAAACTCAGTATATCATTGTAGTGAGTCTCTTCTTCCATAATCTGTTGAGGTTTAACTTCCTTATTGATGCATATTTCCACTTCTACCTTAATATGGATGTGAGGCTACAGTAGAGGTGAAGAAACAGGGATAAGAAGTGCTAGCCATCAATTATTGCCATTAAGAGGTGTTATAATCCTTCACACTCAGGATGGCATTTTACAGGATTAACTAAAGTTTGTAACTGGACTTGGGACCCCCCCCCTGTTACTAATCAGCGCACGAAACACATAATTCCTTACAGTATATTAGCATTACATATTACATAAGCAATCTGCTTACGTTTTATGATAAGGTGACAAATGTGTTGGATAAGGGAGAATCATATACAGCAATTTTCTTGGACTTTGCAAAAACATTTGATAGATTATGACATGATAAGTTGATGTATAAATTGCAGAGGTTAGGAATAAATAGTATATTTGTTAGCTGGATTGGAGATTGGCTCTCTGAATGATGCCAGCAAGCTGTGTATATTATTGTATGCACTATAAAACCTTTTCTGGGTATGTCATAAAAAATAGAAAAACAACTGAAGTCATTTTTAAATAAAAATGCTATATTGTTGTTATTTTATTTTAATCAAATATTTTCTATATATTTGTAGTGTATCTTGAATAAAAATTTAAATATTTTAAAAAAAAAAATTACACCCTTCATAGGCCATGTTTAGCCTATGAGCCTCCCACAACTAACAGACTTGTTGTGGGAGGTTCATTCAACTGACAACATATTTGTCACATAGAATCTTAAAATCCTTAAACTCTTCGCATTCCATTCACTGACAATTCTCCATGTAAAAAATCTACTCCTCACCACACTTTTACATAACTTCCAAGAATGACCTCTTGTTCTTCGCCTCTAACCTTCTACTCTTTTTATAATCCCCTCTGGATTAATCTGAAAAAATCCTCTCACTGACTTCAATGTCTCTATCATATCACCTCTCTTCCTCCTATCCACCAAACTCTGCAATCCATATTTCTTCAACCTCTCTCTGTGTATTCCAAAGTCCTGACGTTGTCTGAATCATTCGCCTCTGGACCCTCTCTAATGTCTCCACATCACATTGAAAACCAGGTGACCAGATCTGAGCTCAATAGTCCAAGTGTGGTCTGACCAGTGCCTCATACAGTGGCATAACCACTTCCTTATCATTGTATGTTAGAGTACTTCTTATCATAGCAGCACTACGATGTGCAGCCTTTGCAACACTAGCAATATGCCCTCTAAACATCAGTCTACTGTCAACCATCACTCCCAAATATCTAATCTCATCAACTTCCTCAGTACGGCACCATCGATATAGTACACAACCTTATATTTCTGCACTCCAAAATGCACCACCTTGCACTTATTGATATTAAAACTACAACCCCACTCTTTTATCCAAGTAAAAAGTCTATTCAAATCTTTCTGAAGGGATTTAACATCAGCAGTGCTACTTATAATTCTTCCCAACTTTGCATCATATGCAAATAACTGATGATCCTCAGTCAGTCCACATGATATATCATTTACAAACAAGTTAAACAGCAGGGGCCCAAGAACAGAACCCTGGGGAATGCCACTGGTTATCCTCCTTTTTTGAGACACTGCCCCATCATACACAACCTGCTGGCATCGTTCAGAGAGCCAGTCTCTGATCCATCTAACCAATATACTATCTACTCCCATCCTCTGCAGGTTGTACACCAACTTATCATGTGGTAATCTATCAAATACTTTTGCAAAGTCTAAGAATATATATATCACTGTATATGATTCTCCCTTATTTAACACACTTGTCATCTTATCATAAAATGTAAGTAAATTACTAAAAGGGGACCCACCCTTTACAAATCCATGCTGGCCATCATAACGAAAGCTATGTCCATCAATTCAATTCTGTATTCTATTCCTTACCAATCTCTCCAACACCTTGACCAAAACTGCAGTTATAATTGGAGACTTCTGTCTTAGAACCATGCTTGTGGAGTGGTACTATTTTGCCTTCTTTCCACTCCTTAGGAACCCTACCCACTGCAACACTTTCATTAAATAACCAGATCAAGGTCATAGCCAACACTTCTCACACAAGTACCCCATCATCACAGTCTCTCACCAACCAGCAGCAGTATGAGCACTTCTTGTGAAGTTATCACCAAATCCAAAACATTAATGCCTCTAGTTGCTTGAGTGACATGCTGCATAAGATACTTATCTCTCAGAAATTCCACAAACCCCTTTTCCTTATTGCCACACACTAGCTCCTTCTTCCAGTCTATATTCATGTAATTAAAGTCTCCCATCATCATCACCTTCTTTTTACATGCCTAAATAATTTGCTTAAACATTTCACAATCAGTATTCTCTGTATTTCCTGCCTATAACAGCATCCTATCAGATATACTAACTGTTTATTTCAACTTTGTACCACACATATTCAGAATATGTGCATGCCCTACCAACTTTCACAATTTGCGGACAATTCCTCTGCAATCATTAACAGCACTCCCCCCCCCTCCTCTTTTCATATCTCTGTCCTTTCGAAAAAGTATATATCCTTCTAATTCTATTCCCTACATCACATCCTCATCAGACAACCAAGTTTCACTTATTCAATTATTTTTGGGCATACTGTCTCAGTCAATGCAACAAACTAAGCTCTCTTGTTTCAAACACTCCTTACATTTGTGTATAAACCTAACAATAACTGTGTTTTTGAGCCTATTCTATCAGCACCAACATTCACTATTCTAGCTGCTATACTACACATCTATCTCTTCAGTTTGACCACTCCCATTTCCCAGATCATGACTGTGATTTCCATTCCTACCTGTCCCATCCTCACCTTTATGCATTCCATCATCTTGTGCTGCTGCAACCACATCTTCAACCTCATATCCATCTTCCTCCTGCCATTCAGTCTGTTGATTTGTGCTACCTTGTTTCACAGGTAGACTCAGATCATTTACCACTTAACTTCTTGACTCAGACGGAGCCTTCTCAGAAAACAATAGCCTTTCTAAATGCCCAACACCAAACCCATTCATATGTAATCCATCAGCTTGATACCATTCCAACTTCCCTTCAAATTCATTCCACAGATTTACAAATTGAACCCCCACCCCTTTCCCTCACACAACTCAGCCATTTTACTATTCATTATTTCTGCTTTCCTTCTCAATTCACTGTTATCATATCTTGGCAACATGCCTATGACTTCCCAACAACACTAATTTTCCTTACCTGCTGCAACTTCTTCGAGTTTCTATCAATTTTATTTTTCTCCCCAACTATGTCATTTGTGCCCACAACTGCCACTAATTTTGATGCCAGGTATTTCCTTTTCTGCAGTGCATCAGTTATTTGTCTTTGTTGTTCCACCAGGAAAGCATGTTTTGTGCACTTTATTAGTAATCACACCTGTAATGATCAAGTCCCCATACACTGATATACGACTATCCTTTGACTCTTTCTTTTTAATATTCACTTCCTCCTTCTCTTTATCATCTGCCAATCTCTCCTTTAGTTTTTTAATATCCTTTTCCAGATATTTCATTTCGCTCTTCATTTTCACTAATTTCTGCCAAAGCTCTTCTACTGCAGTTTCGAAGTTTGCTCCAATTTCTAATCGTTCTAATCTAACCAGACACTTTTCACATACGTTAATGCTTTCCTTCTTCTCATTTATCCAAACGGTACCCAAATCTTTCACATTTTTTGGCACATACATATAGCAATTTTCATAATGCATCCACTACAAAAAATCTAAGGCAGAGCCAGAGTTTCATATAGAAGCCTTCTATGCCACTGACGTACGTTTCTTTATTAATACGCGTGGATAGGCTTATGTGTTCGTCAGACATGTTATGATAGGTTTCACGGTATAAAAAGAACACAGATGGTTAAGAAAATAACTATTTATTAACTTAAAAGCTAATATTTCACTGGTAATATATCCAGCATCTTCAGAGCACACAACACAAAGTTTGTTACAAAGGCAAGACAACCACAATCCGGTGTAACAGTGGGGACAGTATAAGTGATTGCAGCGTGCAACACAAGACTAAAGTCCTAATATGGCGCCATCTAGGTTAAAAAAAAAAAAAAAAAAAAAAAATTTAAATAGTAGTCCAAATGATAAAAATAAAAGTAATAAATATTAATTTGGTCTTAGGACGACTGTCTCCCAAATCTTTGGTAGATTTATACAGCCATACTTGTTGAGGTTTGGGGTATGTTTCAAGGCTTCTGTTGATTCCAGGAACAACCTCTCTGACTTGTAGAAGCTTCTGTGCATTACTTTTGTTTCTTTCCAATTGATCCTGTGTGTAGGGGTATCCAAAGCATGGTCTGCCAGACCCGACTTACCATAGCGAAAGTGTCGGATATATTTTTTGTGTTCATTTTGTGTTGTATCCATAACTACAGTGGCGTTTCCTTTGTCTGATTTGGTTATTATTGCCTAAAACCAAAATAATGGCTTCCGTTGAACGTGGGATTCACGACTTGCCACCAGCCATAGCCAATAATATCAGGTTAGACATGGCCAATATCCTTATCCATTCTAAGCCTCCCAAAAATAACATCCCGCATAAAGAAATAATAGCCCAAAAAGAATTACGCAATAATAACCACATTACAATAACCAAATCAGACAAAGGAAACGCCATTGTAGTTATGGATACAACAGAATATGAAAGCAAAATGCATACACTGCTCCAAGACCGGTCTACGTATCAAATCATAGATCGAGATCCCACCAACCCACAAAAGAATAAGGTGTGCAAGTTACTGAACAAAATCACTTCCTGGCCTAAAGAAATTGTCAAAAAACTTAAAACCATACACGTTAAAGCACCCAGAATATATGGTGCTCCAAAAATACACAAACAAGGTACACCTTTACGTCCTATTGTAGATAGTATAAACAGTCCTACATATAAACTAGCCAAACATTTAGCAAAATTACTAACCACTTACACAAACAATTCTCCCTCTTTTGTTAAAAATTCTACCCACCTAAAAAGTATTTTAGAAAACCACACCTTAAATAGTTCAGACCTAATGGTGAGTTTTGATATCACCTCATTATTCACTAATGTACCACTGATTGAAACACTTAACTTACTAAATTCACAATTTCCCCCAGATATATACCAGCTATTTAAATTCACAGTACAGGCAGGTTATTTTACATGGAAAGGGAAAATATACAAACAGTTAGATTGGACAGCCATGGGTTCACCTCTTTCTCCCTCCTTAGCCAACTTCTACATAGAACATCTGGAAAAATTAGCTATCAACACAGCCACTCTCAAACCTAGCCTCTGGCTACTCTATGTTGACGATGTGTTTGCCATTTGGCCACATGGCCCAGACACATTGAATACATTTTTAGTGCATCTAAATAGCCAGCATCCTAAAATCCACTTTACAATGGAACTAGAAGCCAATGACTGCCTGCCTTTCTTGGACACACTGATCACATGTCTTCCAGAAGGTTCCTTATCATTTTCTGTTTACAGAAAACCCACACATACAGGGAGATACTTACACAAACAATCACACCACCACCCTTCTCAACAATATGGTATCTTAAAAACACTAACCCATAGAGTTAGAGCAATCTGTTCCAACGACATTGCTCTCACTGCTGAACTTTCTCACATCAAACCTTCTTAAACAACGGTTATAATCCCCGTAAAATAGATAACATACTAAATGCTATCCATAAATCCCTTCTATCTACCACAGAAGACTACAACAAAACAATCACCATCCCATACATTAAAGGCACATCTGAAAAGATATCTAGGGTGCTTAACAAACACCAATTATGCACAGTATTTAAACCTTATAAAAAATTAGCAACTCTCATCCATTCACCTAAGGACAAATGCACTCCTTTATCACATCCTGGTGTCTATGAAGTGCCCTGTTCTTGCCATCAAGCCTACTACGGACAGACAGGAAGAAATGTGGACATCCGCCTCAGTGAACACAAAAAATATATCCGACACTTTTGCTATGGTAAGTCGGGTCTGGCAGACCATGCTTTGGATACCCCTACACACAGGATCAATTGGAAAGAAACAAAAGTAATGCACAGAAGCTTCTACAAGTCAGAGAGGTTGTTCCTGGAATCAACAGAAGCCTTGAAATACCCCAAACCTCAACAAGTATGGCTGTATAAATCTACCAAAGATTTGGGAGACAGTCGTCCTAAGACCAAATTAATATTTATTACTTTTATTTTTATCATTTGGACTACTATTTCAAATTTTTTTTTTTTTTTTTTTTTTTTTTTTTTATACCTATGGCGCCATATTAGGACTTTAGTCTTGTGTTGCACGCTGCAATCACTTATACTGTCCCCACTGTTACACCGAATTGTGGTTGTCTTGCCTTTGTAACAAACTTTGTGTTGTGTGCTCTGAAGATGCTGGATATATTACCAGCGAAATATTAGCTTTTAAGTTAATAAATAGTTATTTTCTTAACCATCTGTGTTCTTTTTATACCGTGAAACCTATCATAACGTTTCTTTATTAAAGCCATCTTCGGAAGCTGAAGCCGTACAATAAACAAGTAGCAAAAATCAATGTAAACAACAAAAAAATTTCAACAGCATCACCACTGAAGGACACTTGTATCCAGACTGGAAAAAAAAAAAATGCCGCATAATTTGCAACAAAAAACCACACTGTACTGGCTATACCACACTATGCCAGCCTGGTTGGCCGAGTGGTTAGCATATCTGCTCTCCAACCCAAAGGCTGTGGGTTCAGATCCTGCCATGGGCATGGATGTTTGTGATTGTCTGTGAAAATACTAGTGGTGGTGGTGGGTGGCAGTAGTTGGCGCTGGTGTAGAAGATGATGGTAGTTGCGGTTCGTTGTAGTTGGTGGATTGAGTGGTGGAGACAGAGTTGTAGAGTAGGTGCCCTCCCTCGATGAGTCTTTGGTCTGCATGGAGGTGTCACATAATAATAATAATAATAATTAAAACACTTTTTTTAGCACATCTCAAATCTGCTACTACATTCAGTCGCAACATGGTGGCCAAAACAGCATATCAGAGTACATGGTTGTTGAAGAACACACTGAAAAGCAGGTATTGGGAAGTTATTATTCCACTTTATAAGGCATTAATAAGACCACATCTGGACTATTGCACACAGATCTGGTCACCTGGATTCCTTTGTGATGAAGAAGTGGTGAGGAGGATTCAGAAGCAAGTGACAAAGATTGTTGCAGGTCTGTGGAATGTGTTCTATATGGATAGATTGAAGATCTGTGGGCTCTGAAAACTAGCTGATAGCAGCATATTAGTTACTGAAGGAGCTTTATAGGATTGATAGGGATGACTTTTTTTTCTTCTGTACTGTGCAGGAAGGGAGAAAACAAGTAGTTATCCCTGAAAATTGCATAAGATTGTGGTTAACAGGAGTGTTAGAAGCAGATATTTTGTTTGGAAGGTGGTGAATTTATGGAATGTGTTGCCAGTGGTGATTGCTTCAGCAAGTGCCTTAAACTCATCTGTGAATGAGTTTAAGGAGAAGTATGGTAGATATTGTGTGAATAATGGTAAGTGTGTCAATGTAGAGTCTCCCACGATGAGTCTTCTAACTCCATGGAGATAACAGTTACACAAGGAAAATATTGATTACTACATGCAATTTAGTTAAGTTTCAAAGTAATTGTTATTGAATGCAAATGAAAACTTTCTCAACCTACATCACATCATTACCCTTGTCAGAAACATAGCATGATTAAAACTTTGGTTTACTTTGCACTTTAACTATGTTCTTTTGGTTCTCTTTTAATTAAAGAACTGTTCTTTATCAGAGCTACATTCATCTCTAATGGACACAATACAAAAATAATAATTAAAATAATTAATACTCAATGTTGGAAAGTGTAAGGTTTTGATATTTGGTAAGCAACGATGGGATGCAAAGTATACACTTGGTGAGGAAAGTTTAACAGAAGTAGAGGAGATGAGAGATCTAGGAGTGATGGTGGACAAGGACGTGAAATTCAGGGGCCACATTGCACATGTTGTGAAAATTACATTGGATAATGGCAATGATGCATAGGACGCTGAAATGCAGAAATAGAGAGGTTATGATTCCATTGTATAAGGCCTCGATCAGGCCACATATAGATTATTGTGCACAGATTTTGTCGTTAGGTTTTTCATGGTGATGAGGATATGTTGGAAAGGATCTAGAGAAAATTCACAAAGGTAGTCAGTGGTCTTGTCTTTGGAATGTGGAATATGAGGACAGATTGAGAGAATGTAAATTGCAGAGCCTCGTGAATACGAGGAAGAGGTGGGGGGAATATGATTGAGACATATAAGCTAGTCAGGGGTTGTTATCTGGTTGCCATGGAAGAGATTTTTCATAGAATGGGAGAGAGGAGTAGAACAAGAGGCCATTGCTGGAAACTATTATTATTATTACGGGCATCTCCATGGAGTCAGTAGACTCATCGCGGGAGACCCAAACTAGCAAAACAATATCTGTCATATCTCTTCTTGAATTCATTTACAGACGAAGAGCTCACAACTAAGTCAGGCAATGAATTCCACTCATTCACCACCCTCCAGGCAAAAAAACCTTGCTCTGACACCTTTGCTAACCACACTCTTCTTTAATTTCCAGAGATGACCTCTTGTTCTTCCATCACTATCACACAGCTGAAACATTTCCCCTGCATCAATCCTATAAAAACCTTTTAGTAATTTGAATGTTTCTATCATATCCCCTCTTCTTCACCTATCAACCAATCTCTGCAATCCACAAGCTCTCAATCTATCAATGTAGGGAGCATTTTTTATATCACTCACCAACTTGGTCACAATTCTCTGAACCCTCTCCACAGCCTCCTCATCTCCAAGGAATCCAGGTGACCAGACCTGAGCACAGTAATCCAAATGTGGAAGTATCAATGCTTTATAAAGGGAAATAATAACCTCTTTATCTCTGGATGTCAGTGTGTTCCTCAACAACCAAGTAATCCTATGTGCAATCTTGGACACCTTAGCAATGTGTCCTCTGAACTTCATCTCCCTATCTACCAATACCCCTAAGTCCCTAGCCTCATCAATCTCTTGGAGTACCTTTCCATCGATGTAGTACACAGCTGGTAATCTTTTAATCCCAAAATGCATGACTTTACACTTTTCCACATTGAACTGACATCCATTTTCTTTTGCCCATTTTACCAGCTTCTTTAAATCCTCCTGCAAACTTTCAACATCAGCTTGATTTTTTATTGCACTACACAACTTTGCATCATCAGCAAACAACTGAATATCTCCCTTTAAGCCATTTCCTATATCATTTATATACAAATTAAACAACATTGGCCCAAGCACAGAGCCCTGAGGCACACCACTGGTCACCTGCCTCATTCTGGACTCGGCTCCTCCATACACCACCTTATGGTATCTCTCCCTGAGCCATTCTCCTATCCATATCACCAATTTAATATCCATTCCCATCTGCTCCAATTTGCGTAACAGTGTTCTATGGGGTATCCTGTCAAAAGCCTTAGCAAAATCCAGAAGTACCACTGTGTAGCCAGTTCCTTTGTCCAACTCTGATGTTATTCTATTATGAATAGTTAATAGATTGCTAAGGCAGGATCTACCTTTAACAAAACCATGTTGGCCTCTATAGAGTATCATATCCTGATCCACCCATTCTTGAATTTTGTCTTTAACCAACTTTTCCAATACTTTTACCACTACTCCTGAGATGGTGATTGGTCTGTAATTCAATACCGCAGTTTTAGAGCCACCCTTATGCAAAGGAACCACTTTGCCTAACTTCCACTCCCTAGGGACCATACCGGAGTTCAAACTTAAATTAAATATCCAGGTAAGAGGGGTTGACAATTCATTTGCACATTCATGCAACACCCGAGCTGATATTCCATCTAAGCCTACCGCAGTGTTTGCATTTAAGTTTTGCAATATATTTAATACCTCTGATTCTTTAGCTTCAATTTTCACATTAGCTATTGCTATAGGTATAGAGATATCCTCACTTGGGTGATAGACTTTTGAGAAGTGATCACTCAGTAACTCGACTATTACATCTGATTTTGTCACCTCAATACCATCAGCACCCACTAAGGTTATCCTTCCGAAGTCATTCTTCCTCTTACTTGCCACATAGCGGAAGAACTCTTTGGGATTACCCTTGATCTCTTTGGCTAAGGTCTTCTCATAATCTGATTTAGCTTTTCTTACTATGCTGGTAACCTTCCTAGCTTGAGCCTTGTACTGCTCATGGGTGTCCTGATCGCCCTTCTCCTTGTAAATTCTCCATAACATTTTCTTTTTTTGCAGTTCAAGCTTGATACTACTGCTCATCCATCTAATGCCTGCCTTGTTTGACCTCCTGACCATGGGGACACAATCTGATATTGCTTTCCTCAGATACCCGCTGATTTTATCCCAAGCACTGCTAACATCTTTCCCTTGCAATATGTTCTGCCATGGGATGGCTGCAAGCTCACTCCGAAGCTTGTTATAATTGCCTAACCTGTAGTTCCGTACATACCCCTTCTTAATAGAAAAATCCACAGATTTTGCAACCTCCCAAGTCAATACCACATGATCGCTTTCACCAACTGGAGGTAATGAGGACACCTTACTTATGCATATAATCTCTGAACCAATAACTAGGTCCAGCACTCTCACTCCACGTGTCCCTTCAGTTACGTGCTGTTTCAAGTAATTATCTCGTAGAAGATGTATGAACTCCATTTCCTTTTTGCTACGTGATATTTCCTCCTTCCAATTGATATCACCATAATTAAAATCCCCCATAATAATCACTAAGCCTTCACTCATTGCACTAAGTTGCTGATGCATGAATTCAATATCTCCCCCCCCATACTCCCTGGCCTATAGCAGCATCCAACTGTATATTTGGTTGCGTTGGTCACTATTTCGCACCAGACTGCCTCAAATGAACTCTCATTCACATGTCTATCATCATGATATACTACTTTCTTTGGCTGCAACACATCAGCTATGTAAGCAGGGTGTGAACAGATTATTGAGGAGTAGGTTCTTTGCATGGAGAGTGGTTGGTGATTGGAATGCATTGTCTGAGTGTATTGTTCGTGCAGACCAGTGGCGTCCCGTGAAGCTTTAAGTGGGGGTGCTGCCTATACAAAATAATTTTAAAAAAATTAATTTTTTTCTAATCAGTAATCAATTTATTAATAAATAAATCTGTAGATTTATTTATTAATAAATTTTATTTAATTTATAAATTGTAGATTAATAAATAAATCTGTAGATTTATTTATTAATAAATTGATTACTGATTAGAAAAAAATTAATTTTTTAAAAATTATTTTGTATAGGCAGCACCCCCACTTAAAGCTTCACGGGCCACCACTGGTGCAGACACATTGAATCATTTAATGCACGGTTGGATGAGCATTGTGTGCAATAGTGTGTACCTCCCTCCATGGAGGTCAAATGTTAATAATAATAATAATGGCCATCATCCAAATCCTCCTATAGAAGAGGTTTCCATAAATTCCATTACATATGTAAAGGAAACATTGGAAAGAATTTTGAGATGTTTTCACCAAATTGATTGGTGAAAACATCTCAAATGGAAAGCAACTTGACCTACAAGTTGCTTTCCATTTGGTTAGAAGTTAAATTCTTTCCTCTTCAAAAGATAAATATCTCCACTTCCTTGTTCTGTATCCTATATTCATGTGTGCCTTATTATGAAGAGACAGGTCATTCAGCTCAGATTTGTCTAGAAGTGCATCGAGATTATATTTTATTTCATCAGTCTGGTATGACCAGTCGTGCCTTATCCACTTCATTGGAATTCTACTACTACAGAATTCCTTGGAATGAAACTAGTCTTACACAAAAGTTATTTTTTACTTGAAATATTATATAAAGAAAGTTGTTAAGCCCACTACATTCACAAACTGAACTCAACAAGAATGACTATCTTAAACTTTCCCAGTTTTGGGAAGACATATTAAATAACACTTCTCATTTCCTGTATTTAATAAATTAGTAATTATTACTTAAAAATTTCTTTCGTTCTTTGTAATAGTTATGGATCAAATTATCCTCCTGTAGTCTGATAGCATATATTCTCTCTCTCTCTCTCTCTCTCTCTCTCTCACTCACACACACACACACAAATTTTAAGTGTTAGTTCTAATTTTGTTTATCTTTTCATCTGTATGCTCTGACAATGGCTATGACACTTGACCATGACTCTGCATGTAAAAAACAGTATTTTTCTTATGTAAATGTTATTATTCTGCAATTGTTTTATCATTATGTCATCTTACTCTGTTTATGTCTCTGTATTTAGTTCTTTACATATACAAATAATATGTAGTTATATTCTGAATTTGAAACCATTTATGGCATTGTGCACATACATAAGAGATGACAGATCTGGGAGTGATGATGGACAGAGACTTGAAGTTTAGAGGTCACATTGCTAAAATTGTAAGAAAATCACAACAGATTATGGTAATAATGTGGAGAACATTGGCATGCAGAAGCAAAGGGATTATGATTATATATTGCTTTCATCAGGCCACATGGACTAATGTGTGTATTGATTTGATCTGGTTTTATAGGGGATGAGAACATGTTAGAGAGGGTCCAGAGAAAGTTTACTAAGTCATTGTCAGGTTTATGAATGTTGCATATTAGGAGAGATTAAAGGAATGCAACTTACAGAGCCTTGTGAATACAAGAAAAAGAAGGGATATGATTAAGACACTCAAACATATAAGTTGGTTATGGGTTGTTACCAGAGTAATGCGGAGAAGAGTTTTCATAGAGTACAGGGAGTTAAGGGTAGAATTATGGGCTGTCTCTAGAAGCTGTATAAGGAGGGAGTGAGAATAAGGTTCTTTGCATGGAGAGTGATTGAGTGAGTGGAATGCATATGTGCGAATAGGTGCAGATGCAGTGAATGGATTTAAGGCACAGTTCGATGATGTTTTTTTTATGAGAGAGCATGGATCTCCTGCGATGAGTCCTTTATCTCTATGGAGATCAGATGCTAATAGTAATAATATGCAACACAACTACACCTGCTATGAGATCACCCCAGGTGCATTTTTTTTTTTTTTTTTTTAATTTGTTAGTTACATAGCAGAATCTTAATCCTAGGAAGGAAGTTATTTTCTTTTCCTTAAGACATATTATCTGTGTCATTGAATATCTACAAACCAACATGTCCATTTTAGGTACTGCTTCATTTAACTGCTACCTATTCATTTCACATTATTATGCAATCTAGCCACACAAGTGCTATCATTTATTTTATGTAAACTTTATTAGTGTCTGTATCTGTACCACTTTTCCAATGACTATCTTCCGTTGATGCCCATCTGCTCAATGCTAAGCCACATCTTTTAATGTCTCAGCTCTTTATGATGTTTCTGTATGAGCTTTTGCAGTGTAACATTTATTTTGTGCACTTTTTTTTTTTTTTTTTTTTTTGCTAGCTATAATATGAAATATTTCATTTCAAAATTTCATTACCACTTGTAATCTTTAGGAATTACTTTTCATGATTAATTTTAAAAACAAATGCAAGTATTTAATGTTTTCCTGATTTATCTTTTTTAGGCAATGAAAATTTCAGTGCACTTCATATCTGATCTCAACTGGCTTATTGCTGATCTGACCAATATCTCTAACTTTGTAAATGTTAAAGCACTACAAATGTCTGCACACTCCTCTGAAAATGATCATTTTGATCATCGCAAAGCTGAGAGAAAAGCACTAGCTATTCTTACCTTGTGGGCTGTATTTACTAATAGAGTCAAACTTGCTAAGTCACTCTGGAAATATTCTGATCACCCAATCCACCTAGCTCTAATTTTATCAATGATATATGAAAAACTAATTCCATTTGTGTATGAAAGCAATCTGAAATTAGAAATGGAAGCATTAAGCAGGTATGTACTAGTAAGTTAATGCAATAAGAACATCTAGCAAGCAAGATTAATAATTATGTGGAATAAAGAAAAGTCTTGTTTTTTTTTTTTTTTTTTCCTAGGACAGTCAGGCTTTACAAAGTCTTTCATGAAGGTCTCTAAGTGAAGATGTCTGTTTATACCACCTCAGTATTCATTAACTATTTAATAAGTATTACATACAGGCAAACAGATTTATTTTGCATTAAAATTAAATCAGTTAATTGTTTCATCATGATCTATTAATGATAAAGTAAATTAACATTACTTGAAATGTAATTGGAAATCTAATAGTAACAAGCCATCATATTGATAAGTGCTTCAAGGTATAAAACACTACAAGAGAAAATAAATTAATTAACTTTACTTATATTTTTCTAGATTTTCAACAAATTACTAAAAATTATTATTGCTATACAGATACCCACAATGGAGTCAAAAAACTCATTGTGGGGGGGACCAACACTAACATTCTACATACAATACCTATCATAGCTCTTCTTAAACTCATTCAGCATTGTGGTTCTCACAACACTTCTGGTGATTTATTCCACTCATTTGCTGTTCTCCAAATGAAATATCTAATCCTTACACCCTAACCAACCACACTTTTACACAACTTCCCTTGTTTGCTCCATTGTTTGCATGTATTACATTTCTTTTGTATTAATCTTATAGAATCCCTTTTAGTAATGTATGGGTTTCTATCATGTTCCCTCTCTTCCACCTGTAAACTAAACTCTGCAACCCACACATCTTCAATCTGTCCTCTTGGGGAGCATTCCACAGACCACTCTTCAGCTTGGCTACATGTCTGAATTTTCTGAATTGTCTCCTGATCCCCAAGAAATCCAAATGACCAAATCTGTGCACAGTAGTCAAGATGAAACCAAATCCTAGCCTTGTAAAGAGGAATAATAATCCTCCTCAAAAAATTAAATATGCCAAGAAATTATATTATTGTTTAATCCTTTATTATTATTATTACCCAAGATCCCATGGAGTCAAAGACTCATCTAGGAGGTCCTTTTATCAAACACACAGCTCATCATGCCGTGCTTTAAACACACTCAAATTCTCTGCAGACACCACACTCTCAGGCAAGGCATTCCAATCATTCACAACTCTGCATGAAAAAAAACCTGCTTCTCACTCCCCTACTCACACCCTCCTTATACAGCCCTCCAGGGATGACCTCTGGTTCTCCCCCTGATCTCCCACTATTTTCCAGCATTGATCCTATAACAACCCTTTAATAACTTGTAGGCCGCTATCGTATCTCCCCTCCTCCTCCTCCTCCTCCGGTCCGCCAGACTCTGCAAGTTGCATCTTCTCAATCTTTCCTCATACTCGACATTCCAGAAGTTAGAAACTACCTTAGTTAGTTGCCTCTGGACCCTCTCCACCATCTCTTCATCCTTCTGAAAACCAGGTGACCAAATATGGACACAATAGTCCATGTGTGGCCTAATCAAAGCCTTATATAATGGAACAAGAATCTCCCTATTTCTACAAGTCAGTATCCTCTGCATCATTCCCAGAAGCCTTTGTGTTGTCTTCACAATTTTGGCTATGTGTCCCCTAAGTTTCAGATCCTTATCCACTATCACCCCCAGATCTCTTATTTACTCCACCTCCAACTTATCCAAGTGTAAGCAAATAAAGTTTACACTTGAAGAAACTTCATGGCTAAGCTACTTGTATATAGAGGTCAATAACTTCCCATTAATTGCCTTAGCAACCCATAATGCAATGCACACACATTTTGGGTATGCATTATGAGAAGGGTCACTACTCAGACCTTTGTATACGTAAAGGATCTTATCCAAAAACTAGGTGATCCTTCAGATCACTTTAACCTCAGTGAGTAACCTGAAGGAGCTTATAACTCATTACACTCCATTAATCTTAGCAGTGATTCTGCCAGATAAAAACTGCAGAAGCCTCAGTTCCATCCAGTTGCAGGCAAAAACTGACAACTAGGCAAGCATCAACCTGCACACTGTAATCAGAGTCAGAAGGGTTTTAGTTAAAGATGTGATTGTTCTGTCTCCATTTGGTGACAGTGATCATGTGTACTGACTTGGGAAGTGACTTAGTTTATGGATGTTCTCTTCAGAAAAGCTTATCTATTAAATTAAAAACTTGTGCCACCAGAGCTAGCACCTATCCTTTATCGCTTTTTCAATTGGTCTTATTCAACTGGCATCTATCCTACAGTATGGAAACAGGCCCACATTCAGCCCATCCCAAAGAAAGGTGATAAGGAAGATGAAATGGTTTCAGTAATTCAGTTTATTCACCCCAAAATCATTGGAGTAAGTGAAACATGGTTGAATGAAGATGATATTGTAACAGGAATAGAAATGGAAGGATACAGTATTTTTCACGAGGATAGAAAGGACAAGAAAGGGGGGGGGTAGTGTTGCTGATGATAGCAGGGGAAATTACATCCACACAAGGTAGACATGAAAGGGATAAATAGTGGCAATGGTTATTAGGCAGGATTATGTAACGTGGAGGTTGAGAGGAAGACTTATTTAACTGGATGTTGTTATAAGCCTGGAAATGTGGTTATTTATTTCGTGTGAACTACAGAAAATCTAAGAGCATATATATAAATGATTAAACACATTCATTTAAAGAAATAGACATTAAAAGAATTTGGATTAAAAGCATACATTAAAATACAAAAATGCCACTTGTATGAAATATTAAAAACATTAAATGTCAAATTTTACTCATATAGTGACTAATATACTTTAAAGCTGTTTCATTATATTGCATTAAATCTTCTTAGGTACATATATTATTAATGTCTATTAAGCAGTATTGCAGAGGATGATCCATGATTTGTGTTTCACCACATGAGCAGCTGTCATTTTCTGTGTGGCCCCATCTGGCCATATTCTGCTTTGATCTGCCCATTAGGGAAGTCTATTCAATGTCTTTTATCTTTGCCAGTCAAGATGTAAGCCAGAAGGAAGAGATTCATTTAACCACCTTACCGGCCATTATGGATCAAATACACATCCTCATACTCTTTGTATCCCTCATATATTTCAATGTAATATCGATGGTATTACAATTTTAATATGCACTTCACATCCATGGAAACTAGGATGTATATATATACGTCCTGGCCAGTAGCGTGGTTGAGTTCAGAGCCTCTGGAGATTGCTCTTGCCACATTGTTGACCTTGTAGCTTTTATGGAATCAACCAACAGTTCCACTGAGTGAATAAAACTTTCCCTTGATCTTAGTCTCCTATGTGCTGCAACATGTCCATACAAAGGATGCTGTTCATCATTTAGTTGTTGTTTCCGCTCATATCTACTCTGTGTAGTCCTTCTGATGTGAGGAGGTGCAATACCAGACAGTGAGTATAGATGGTCAATTTTTGTAGGCTTAAGGCAGCCGGTAATATGCCAACATGTTTCATTAAGAACCTTATCAATAATTTTGACATGTGATGATCTTTTCCAAACAGGGCTAGCATACTCGGCTGTCGAAAAGCAGAGTGCCAGTGCAAGAGGTGTGCAGTACTTGTGGATTTACACCCCACCGAGATGATGTTAATCAGTGCAGAATATTATTATATGTTTCAGTTTTAGCTGCTGTCTTCTCTATGTGTTGCTTATAATTTAAGATCCTATCAAATGTAACACCTAAGTAAGTTGGATTTGGATAATTGACCAGTTTCACACCATTCCATTTTATATTCAACTCTCTCCTTGCCTCCCTATTATTGAGATGGAAAAGACACATTTGGGTTTTACTAGGATTTGGTTTCAGTTGGTTTTCCTTATAGTACACTGTAAGGGTTTCTAGTTCTTGTGTGAGCTACTTCTCAATGTCATCAAAGGATTTTGCTTGATAAGCTATTGCCCTGTCATCTGCATATAAGAAGGTTCTTGACCATGGGTTTATAGGTTGGTCATTAATATATATATATTGAAGAGGAGGAGAAATAGCACACTTCCCTGAGGTAGACCATTTTTCTGGATATGCCATCTGCTCTTTTTTCCTTGAAAATCAACAAAGAATCTCCTGCTGAACAGCAGCGACCTAAATATCTCCACTAACTGATAACTGTTTGTCATGCTGTAAATTTTGACTATAAGCTTTCTGAGATTTAGTGTGTCATATGCTGCTGTCAAATCTATAAATACAGCTCCTGTTGCTTAATTCCCTTTCAAAGCCATCCTCAATAAACTGTGTTAAGTTTAATACTTGTCCAGTGCATGATCTTCCTGGTCTAAATCGTGCCTGTTCTTTTATCAGCACTTTCTCCATTTCTGGACTTAGTCTATTTAAGATTAACCTCTCATACAGCTTCAGTGTTGTGCATAGGAGAGCTATAGGCCTGTAGCTCTTTGGATCTTCAGCAGGTTTACCCAGTTTCAGGATAGGTATTACTTTCATTTGCCTCCATATGCTGGGTATTTTAGCAAATTTCCAACAAAAGTTGAAAAATTCTAACAACTACTCTGTTGCCTTTTCTCCCAGATTCCTTAGTATCTCGTTTCTGATATCATCTATACCAGCAGCTTTTCCTGGTTTTAAGGCTTTTAGGACATTTTCTAGTTCCTCTTTAGTGAATGGTGCTTCGAACTTTTTTAATATAATCTTTAGGTATTTTTCCTTCTGTACTTGGTTTACCATTCAGAGATAGCTGAGTTGCAATTTGGTTTGCATTTATATTAACTTCGATTGCTGCTGTTGTGGGGTCACCAGATAATTTTTTGAGTAAGAACCAGGCTTTCCGGCTACTGTGTTTCATATCTAAGCTTTTAATTTTCTCTGTCCATTGTTGACTTCTTTTTTTCAGACAGTGCTGCTATAAGTTCCTCTCCTGCATCAATTTTTTCTGATGAAAATGGATCTTTATCACATAGGGCATAATATCTTTTATATATTTCCACATTGTGCTCTGTAAAACCTGGAATGTAACATGTTCTACAACCTCTTGAGATGTGCCTGATAGCAGACCATCTAATAGCTTTGAGGAACTTTCCATAATTTTCTGGTCTGAGTGAAATGTTGGTCAGGTTTATGTCTAATTCTCTTGAGAACTGTTCCCAATTAGCTTTTTTAAAATTAAAGCGTCTTCTAAGTCGGATCTCCTTAAGTTGGACTGGTGGGAAAACTTGCAGCATTATTGGTCTAGGCTGTGAACTTGGGATTGGTGCAAGTACCTGTTTAGTGCACAGATTAGCTATTCTATTACTAACAAATCCAAGGTCTAGGTTATAACCTCTTTTCCATCTTCCACTGTTAAATGATGATGGCTGTTTAGGATCGTGTATAAGATTCATTTGATTACTTTCAGCCCACTGTTCAACTAACTCTCCATCCTCATTTGTTTCACTATAACCCCACTGTGTGCTATGACTGTTAAAGTTGCCTGTAATAATTGCAGATTTCCTTTGTGTCAAGTACTGGGACATTTCAAAAGCAAAGGTTATACTAGGTGGTTTATATACTGAGAAAACACTAATGTTATCCAGATCTATTCCAAGGATTTCTATGTTATTTTGGTTTGTGATTAGGCATCCTGTAACCTGGAGCTCCTGCCGAGTGAAGATAGTACTTTCATACTTTTCATGTGGTATTTCTTTTATAAGCTTCATTCCAGCCATTTTAGGTCTGACTTGTTGAGGTCCTTTGTGTGTCTCCTGTAGACATAAAATATCACATTTTTGTTCTTTACACATTTTTGCAATAAGATCTTCTTTTACAGAGGAGAGGCCTACTGTATTGTGTGAGATGATTATCAGGGTTGGTTCCCATAAGGGCTGTTGAGTTTTAGTCATTGTGTCTAAAACTCAGATTTAGACACAGTGACTGTATATTTGTATATCTAGAGTTGTGGTGAAGGTACTGGAGAGATTGCTGAGAAGTAGGATGCAGAAATGGGTTGATAACAGCAGTATTCTCTGTTATCAGCATGGATTTTTAAGGCAAGATCATGTTTCACTAACTTACGTACTATGACAAGGTGACAAATATCTTGGATATGGGAGAATGCATATGCAGTGGTGTACTTAGATTTTGCAAAGGCTTTTGATAGACTGTCACATGACAAACTCTTATATAAATTGAAACAGATGGTATTGGATAACAGAATTCTGATCAGTGACTGGCTGTCAGATTCAGAAAGTTGTATATGGAGGGTATCTTGGAAGAGAAAGGTCATTAGTGGTGTGTTGCAGAGGTCTGTTACCATTGTTGTTCAATTTGTATGTTAATAATATTGGGATGGGTTTGACTAGTGAGACACTAGTCAAACCCATTGCAGCTGTTTGTGGATGATGCAAAGCTGGGGAGGCAAGTGGATGTTATGGCCTTACAAGAGGACTTGAATAGATTGCATGAATGTGGAATTATCAGTTCAGTGTTGCAAAGTGTAAGGTTTTGAGATTTGGTAAGCAATGATGGGATGCAAAGTATACATTTGGTGGGGAACTTTAACGGAAGTAGAGAAGATGAGAGATCTAGGATTAATGGTGGACAAGGACCTGAAAATCAGGGACCACATTGTACAAGTTGTGAAGGTGTCACATCGGATAATGGCAATGATGTGGAGGACCCTGACATGCAGAAATAGAGCAGTTATGATGCTATTTTATAACGCCTTGATCAGGCCTCATACGGATAATTGTGCACAGATTTGGTCACCTGGTTTTCATGGTGATGAGGATATGTTGGAAAGGGTACAGAGAGGATTCACAAAAGTGGTCAGCGGTCTTTCGAATGTGGAATATGAGGACAAATTGAGAGAATGTTGCAGAGCCTCGTGACTAGGAGGAAGGGGGGGGGGTTATATGATTGAGACATATAAGCAAGTCAGGGGTTGTTATTGCATCAACATGGAGATTTTTCATGGAAATGGGAGAGTGGGGGGGTAGAACAATAGGTAATTGCTGGAAACTGCATAAGGAGAGTGTGAGCAGAGGAGTGAGGAGTAGGTTATTTGCATGGAGAGTGGTTGGTGGGTGGAATGCATTGACTGAGTGTGTTGTGGTAGACTGATTTAAGGTCTTGTAGAATTCAATGCCACCAAAACTCAGTCCTGTCTGATTTCTCACAAGAAAGTGCTGACATTCCTTCTTCTAACTTTCAATAATACCAGATATCCAAACATAATCAGATTTTCCTTCAGTTTAAGGCACAGTAGTGCTCAAGTGTTAGAATCCTCAAGATCTGCCACAACCAGTGCCCTGAACTCCGATCTTCAATGAGGCAAGGGCAGTCTTGTAGAATTCAATGCCACCAAAACTCAGTCCTGTCTGATTTCTCACAAGAAAGTGCTGACATTCCTTCTTCTAACTTTCAATAATACCAGATATCCAAACATAATCAGATTTTCCTTCAGTTTAAGGCACAGTAGTGCTCAAGTGTTAGAATCCTCAAGATCTGCCACAACCAGTGCCCTGAACTCCGATCTTCAATGAGGCAAGGGCAGTCTTGTAGAATTCAATGCCACCAAAACTCAGTCCTGTCTGATTTCTCACAAGAAAGTGCTGACATTCCTTCTTCTAACTTTCAATAATACCAGATATCCAAACATAATCAGATTTTCCTTCCTGGGCTGGCCTATACCTCCAACCATTCCTCGCATGAACACATTTCAATCATAGCTTCTGCAGCTGCCAAAAAAACTTGTACTATTAAACACAAGACACTACTTCATCTTCACAGCTACTTAACTCTATACAAATCCCCCCCCCCCGAACCATGGAATATTACTTCCATATTTGGGGTGGTGTATCATTAGAACAAGAACTACTGCCAACCAACACTCTTTTACTGTCCATCTATCTTGAAACCCACAAAACTAACTTTGCTGCTTCCTCTTTCATCCCACTACTTCTGTGCTTTGGAACAGCCACTTCCACTCTGCCTTCCCCAAAGGATACAATCTTCAATTGTTCAAAAAAAACTGTGCACAGATTTGGTCGCTTGGTTTTCATGGTGATGCGGATATGTTGGAAAGGGTACAAAGAGGAGTCACAAAGGTGGTCAGTGTCTTTGGAATGTGAAATATGAGGACAGATTGAGAGAATGTAGGTTGCAGAGCCTTGTGAATAGGAGGAAGTTGGGGGGTGGGATATGATTGAGACATATAAGCAAGTCAACAAATTCCTCTACTTTTTAGTGACACTTGTGACATTATGATTAAGAATTATAGACACGTAAGCACAAGATTATTTTAATATTTGCCAAATATTTCAGAATATTTATTTTCAGACTGAAATATTTGGCAAATATTAAAATAATCTTGTGTTTACGTGTCTATAATTCTTAACAAATTCCTATTCTTATTCTCTTGTCCGCACATGGCACTTAACTCCTATTGGTCTTGTGACCTACCTTTCATGTGTGTAGGTCCAGATGTGTGTGTGTGTGTGTGTGTGTAATCTAATGCTTAGAGTTGTCATTTTAATTAGTGCTTAGAGCTAACTTTTAATAAAAGGTGAATATATGAACTTCTGGGAAGCGTTCTGTTTCAAATAATGCAAACCAAGGCAACTCTGATGCAGAAGGTTCTATTTTCATAAGCTCTCTGATAAATTTCAAATTTTTAAGTCGTCATCATCATCAAATTCCTGCCATGTACCCTCAAGGGGTGTACAGGATATGATGGTACTATATGAAAAATTTACATCATAACTAACTTCCTATCTACAATTTTCCTTCAAATCAGTCTGTTACTTCCCAAGACTCCAACATTATCAGATCTTATATTTCTATTGCCTGAGGCACTTTGTACCATATCAATCCACCTATATCTTGGTCTTCCTCTGGGCGGTTTTCCTGCCAACCTTCCAGAGAACACTGTTTTGCTAATCTTTCCTTGCCAATTCTATTTAAGTGACCATACCACCTGAGATTAGCTCTGCTGCATTCTGGGATGCTAACAATGTCAAGTTAATACCTAATATC
Organism: Typopeltis vanoorti; assembly: GCF_054136105.1. Classification (NCBI taxonomy): domain Eukaryota; kingdom Metazoa; phylum Arthropoda; class Arachnida; order Uropygi; family Thelyphonidae; genus Typopeltis; species Typopeltis vanoorti. Next base: position 170,415,041 of record NC_143549.1, on the reverse strand, counting down.
CTCATTTTTAATATGATATTGCCATTAATGCCATTTGTTCACACCTCTAATCTTTCTCAGTCTCTAGTCATATCTGTCATATCTGCAGTCTCTAGTCTTTGTCCAAGTGTTTTACTTCTGACCCAGCTCTCAGATCCATAAATTAAGACTGGTTTGAAAACTGTCTTGTATATAGCTAATTTAGTGTTTTGGCTAATTTCTCTCTTATTCCATATGAATTTATTCAATTGACTTCCTTCCATACCAGCTTTGTTGATTCTGTTGTCTATTTACATATTTAATTTACCATCTTCACTAAAAATCGTGCCTGAGTAGCTGAAATGTTTTACTTGTTCCACAGGTTCTCCGTTCACAAAGCAGTTGACATTTTCAATGATTCTGCCTATTTTCATTGTTTTTGTCTTTTTATTGCTGACCTTCATACCATATCTATTACAACCGTTATTCAATTTAGTCAGGGAATCTTTCAGACTTGTAGCGGATTTATTTAGAAGTATAACATCGTCTGCATAAAGCAAAGAGCTGACATTAACATCTCCAATTTTGATATCATGTTTAATACCACTTTCTTTCATAATGTGATCCATATAGATAATGAATAACAGAGGGGATAATTACATCCTTGTCTCACACCACATTTAACATTAAACCACCTTCCTGTACTTCCTTCAATTCTAACTGACTTGCAACTCAAATAAAGACTAAGTATTGCTTGATATAATGCCCCATTGACACCATATAACTGTAGCATATTTAATAGCTTCTCTCTTGGCAACTTGTCATATGCCTTTTCCAGATTGACAAAACTTAAGTATAGATCTTTTTTATATTCCGATGCTTTCTCAACTGCTTGTCGTAAAGTGAAGATCTGATCCTGACAGCCTCTATTTGGCCTGAATCCAGCTTGTTCTTCACCAAGCTTTTCTTCCACAATTCTTCTCAGTTGTTTCTGAAGTATACTTGCATATACCAGGAACACTCAGTAATGAAATGCCTCTGTAATTCTCACATTCAGTTTTATTTCCCTTTTTATATATGGGTACTATGAGAGCTCTTCTCCAGTCATTGGGAATTCGTCCCTCGTCCAGGCTTTCTGAACTGTGCAGTGCAGCCATTGTAAGACTTTTATACCACCACACTTCAGCATTTCTGGCCAAATAACCTGTACTCCTGCTGCCTTTCCACATTTCAGGCCTTTGATGGCTTTTTCTACTTCACATATGGATATGTATTCCTGACTATATGCGTGTTGAGTGTTTTTTACCACTGTGCTATCACTGCTTGTTTCATATAGCAATTTTTCGAAGTAATAATCCATACTTCAGGGATATCTTTTTCTCCCATTTTCATGTCACCTTTATCATCTCTAATTCCTTTTACAGCATCTTTCCTCCATTTCTGAGCTTCTTCAACAACCTCCAGAATATCTTGCCACCTTCTTGATATTTATTTTCTATGTTCTTACCAAAGTCCTCCCATGACTTTTGTTTAGCTAGTTTTACACAGTTTAGCTTTCTTACATTTGTCTCTGTTTTTTCTAAGAGCACATGTTGACTGATTTGCCAGGAACATTTGATTTGTTTTCTTCTTTTCCTTCACTGTCTTTTTAACTTCCTGTGTCCACCATGGAGTTCTGATTTTTCTATCCTTGCAGATAGTCTCACTGCATGCCTCTCTCGCTGAATCAGTCAGTGTTTTCTCCAAGGCTTGCCATTGAATCTCCAAGGTTTGGTTGCGGTTCTCAAAAAAAAAAAAAAAAAAAAAAAAAAATCAGCTAATGCCTTTTTATTCCCGTATACAGGGAGTAGGCGAGGCCATTTAGCCCTATCTAACTATTGGAGACTGAATGGGCAGTTCAATCTCCACTGGTACCAATCAGTGATAGATGGCCCAAGGCTATCACTAATTAAGCGGTACTCAGTGAAGAGAGACGGCTCAAATGTGCCGCCATTTCGTGGTCCCTAACCCTAACACAATATATTTAATGTCTGAAATAATGTGGGTTCTACGGTCGATTTTCTCGAGTTTACAGGACGAAAAACCCGAGTTTCCGGGAGGAAAAACCTGCTTGCCTGTCCCAGAGATCGACTAACTCGGGAACCGGTCTAAAAAAGGCTTAGAAAAATTTCCTCTAGTCGCCGACTAGACTCGAAACCAAGTCTTCCTTCGTGCGGCCAAATGCCGTGGTTGGCAAACACCACATCCATTGAGCTACACAGGCTTATTCTCAAACTCTTTCATTTTTTCTTCAATAATTTTTGTGTATTTTAGTCTGCAGTTCACATCTGAGAGCTGCTGAACTTTTATTCACTTTAAAACTTTCTTACATATTGGAAGTTTTTTTTTTTTAAATTCATATTTATTTCAATTTGGAAGAAAAAACTTTCATCATCTTTCTCTAAATCCAGAGTAATTTACTAATAAGGTGGTACACCTTTTGGCAACTCATATAGGTAAATATGACTTTCCATTGCTTCTCCCTTGGTATCACTACTTCTGGGTCTGTCTCCCACTGATGAGACCTGAATAAATGTCGAAACCGGTCTGGGTAGTGACCCTTCCTTTAATGCATAGCATTATACATGTCTGCAAGGAGATGTGCTTTGCCTTAATAGGAGATAGTGAGACAAGGAGTGATGAGCGCTTGGTCCACCTTTACCACGAGTTGCCTCAGTCCTGAAGATACTTCAGGTGCAAACTTTGTTTGCCTACACTTGAATAAAGGATTAAACTAAATTTATTATAATCTAAAAAAGTGGAAAAAAAAACTTCCAACATCTTTCTCTAAATCCAGAGTAATTTAATAATAAGGTGGTACACCTTTTGGCAACTCGTATAGGTAAATATGACTTCTCCATTGCTTCTGCCTTAGTATCACCACTTCTGGGTCTGGCTCCCACTAATGAGACCTCAATAATGGTCGAAACTGGTCTCGGTAGTGGCCCTTCCCTTAATGCAGCATTATACATATCTGCAAGGAGATGTGCTTTGCATTATGGGAAATACTGAGACAAGGAGTGATGAGAGTACACTTTGATGTCCTGCACCTGGGAGAAAACATCACTATCAACAATAACATGGACAATGAGACTTTTCTTATTCCTTGCCTCTTCTCTCCATGTGAATTTGTGCAAATTTTTATGTTGGAGCATGGTGTTAGTAATAACCAGTCCATGTCTCGAGCAGAAATCCAATAGGTATTTGCCATTATTATTAGCTTTGCTCTTTTCTCCAAATTCATTTCTTACTCTGCTATGTAGATCCCCAACAAAGACCAACTTTTCCTTTTTCATTGCGTCAGTTGCTTTCTCTAAAGTATCAAAAATTCCTCCACTTCTTCCTTAGTAGAACCTGCTGTGTTACCATAGCCACAAATAAGTCTCATCGTCCAGTTCCCCATTCTGATATTTGCCCACATCACTCTGCTTGAGACTGCCTGCCATTCAAGAAGATTAGCCTTGTATTTAGTGTTGAATACTGTGGCTACTCCTTCTTTTGCTTGATTGTCATTGCCTGAATATAACATTTTGTATATATTTCTCAGAAAGATCTCACTAGTTTTTGTCTTTTTTGTTTCAGTCACTCCTATTATGTCGATCTGGTACTTATCTAATTCCTCAGCTAGCTCCATTTCTTTGCCATTCAGGCTTCTTATGTTGATAGTACTGATCTTTGACTCTGGTGATGTTGAGTTGGGGTGTGTTTTCAGATTTGTTCCAGTAGCTGAAAACTACTGGAACTTTTCGCTGTTTGCCCTGGTTCCCTGGCGAAAACAACAAGGCCTTGTTTAACCAGGTGATGCTCCAGTCAGCATGAAATTTTTATCATGTTGTACCATCATTATGTATTTTGGTTTAAGCCAATAAAAATACAATTTGGTTGGCTAAATCCCAAATTGGTAGCCCATCCTCGTTCATTCATTATCCAGGTAGATACCCAACAGGGTGCACCACGAGAAGGTGAGGATTGGACATTAGGTCAGAAGCCCTGGTTGGTTCTCTGCATGCCTTTAAAGGCTATGTAGAGGTCTCCTCTCAGTTATACTGTGTTGACCCTTAAGCACTCCTTATGCAGGCATCCTATTCATCAAATCACTTTTAAAATTATTAGCAATATCTTTCACCTTTCTCCTTAAATTCTCTCCACAATTTTTTTTTTTTTTTTTTTGCAGCTCAAGCTTAATGGTGTTATTCATCCATTTAACTCCCACTTGATTTACTCTCCAGACTAGCTATGCAGTCAGGCATTACTTCCCTCAAACACTCCTTTATTACTTCCCATGCACTAGCAACATCCGGACCTTGCAGTTTTACATGCCATGGCACTGATCCAAGCAATCTCCTAAGCTTGTCATAGTTACCAACCCAGTAATTCCACATATACCCTGTCTTAATTGAAAATTCTACACATTTAGCCATCTCCCAGGTCAAGACTTATGATCACTCTCACCATTTTATGGCAGCGTGGTCATATTTGTTATAGTCAAATTCTCAGACAATTACTAGATTGAGCACTCTGAACCCCTAGTATATTCCATTACATGCCGTCTGAGGTAGTTATCCATTAGTAACTGCACAAAATCCATTTCCTTCCTCCCATGTGTCCTCTCCTCCTTCCAATCAATGTTACCATAATTGAGATCCTCCATAATAATTACCTATCCTCCACTCATTGAGTCTATTTGCCTATGCATACTATCTCCATCATCTATTCCATCACCTGGTCTGTAGCAGCACCCAACTGTATATTTTGTTCTGCTGGCCTCAATCTCACACCAGATAGCCTCAAATATGCTATTTTCACCATCCTGCAGTTGAACTTCTATTCTCTTTGGCTGCAGTTTATCGACTATCAATAAAAATACCCCCCCCCCATTATTTTCTCTCTCTCTGCTTTTCCTGAACACACTATACCCTTCACATTCTCTCCCACTAACTATATCATCTTCTGTTAGCCATGTCTCACTAATGCCAATAACCTGTGGCCAGGAAGAGCCAACTGAGGCTAAAAATTCCTCCTCCTTGTTCCTAATACTCCTGGAATTAGTGTACATAAATTGCAAAAGTCCCTCCTAGTGCCACCACTATCCTGACTCCTTATACTAACTATCCCATTTTGGTTTGTTATCCTTTATACTATTTAAAGGAAATCCTGCGATCTTCTATTAATTCTGTATATCCAATTTTTTTTTTTTCTTTGTGTGAGAACATCAATAATTTACAACAGATCAGATATTTGGAAACAGGTGTTGTAGGTGATATGGTTGATGGGTTAGATAACTAATAATGAATCTTGTGACTTCTAAGAATAATTAATTTCAAAAGTGAGAACTTGCAGCATTCAGTAGCATTTTAGATTGCACCTAAACAAAAACTTTGTTTACAAACAAATAATTTTCAATTACTTAAACTTTGAGCAACCCAAAACTAAACACTAATGCACCTAGCAGTAAACTTCATTTTGGGTGTATTGTGCAAAAGACACTCCCCTAGTTTACTTCTCATGTTACTATAAAATTTGAAGAAGAGTACTGATATTTTGCTAACTTTTTATTGTGATTACTGTGATTTTATATTTACATATCTTCTTTTTTGTACATATTTATATTAGGGAATTTGCAGAAATGGCAACTGCAGTTCTTGATGCATGCTATAATGAAGCTCCTTGCAGGGCTTATGATGTATTATATGAAGAAAGTGCTGACTGGTCCTATAAGACTGCAGTAGATATTGCTGCTGATGCTAAAAATAGAACTTTTTTAGCTCATCCTTGCTGTCAGAAATGGCTAACAAATGTATTCCAGGGGAACATTAGAATTCGGGATCTTGCCTGGGGTGTGTTTGCATTCCCTTCATGGTTGAAGGTAAAATAGAAAATAGTAATAATAATAATGGAAAAAAAGCATGTAATTCATAATACAGTTTAACTCTTTGATTTAACATCCCATTATTGTACAGGTAGCAACTGAAATATTACATATAATTGCACAAAAGAGCTTCCATAGTTCAGTCAGTATCGACAGTGTCCTTCTGATGGAAAGACCTGATTCAAATCACATCTAGGATGCAAAGAACCTCTATCAAGACTTTTCACCTGAAGGGTAAGTTAGCCAATATCATACAGTGGTATCAAGGTGTGTTTTTTTCTCCCAGAAACTTGTTTTCTCCTACAAAATGCCGAATTACTTTGCTCTAATGGGCTATTGAGCCAATATGAAAGAGGAGATGGGGATTACACAATGTCCAGTGTAAATAGCAATTTATTTATATTTAACTTATTTTTCAGATGCTTCACTCTGCTTCATCAGGATAAAGATAACTTAGAAAAATGGTTAAACTAGTTAAATGTATGGATCATTAACTGCATCATTCAAAAAAAGGTAAATATCTGTTTCAGATTGCTTCTTCTTCTTCTTTAGCTAGTTAAACCTCTAAGGTTCTTAGCTGCATGCACCAGCTTCTTCCATTCCTTTCTGTCTTGAACTTTTTCATTCCAGTTCTGAATTTCCATTTCATCTAAATCTTTTTGGATATTATTCTCCCACATATCTGCGGTTTACCTCTGGATCGCTTTCCATTAGGCTTCATCTTGAATGCTTGTTTAGCCATTCTCTCCTCATCCATTCTTTTCACATGTCTAAGCCATCTCAGTCTTGATCGAATCTCATCAACTAGAAGTGAAGATCAATAGAGTTCATGAAGTTCTTGTTCATGTCTTAGAAGAAGATAAAGAACAAGTTTAAGAAGAAGATAAGTTTTCATTATTTAGATATTTAGTATACGTAAATATGGTTTTTACTTATAGTTAATTATATAGTTATTCTTACTTATACTTATTTAGAATTTAGTTGCATTAGTTCCTTGACACTGTTTTGAATAATAGCGGCAGTGTCAGCTCCAATTGCAAAGGGCGTATCACCAAGTCCTCCCCCATTTAAGGACTCCATTTTGAATGACATAATAAGGGATTTTGTGGCATGCAGGACTTGTGGAATGTATGCATCCTGGCGGTTTTATATGTGGCCGGTGAGAGAAGGGGAAATACATATATGTGCAAAATGCAAGCAGTAGGAGGAACATGGTGAGTTAGAGATGATGATAATTGACCTCGTTGAATCAGAGGTGGGAGATTCTCCATGTAGAGAGACAAGTGGTATGATAGAGGGCAAGAGAAATATGAATGAAAAATTAAGAATGTGGAAAGGTTGAATGATTGTGACGTTTTCGGAGAAGGTCTCAAGTGGGAAGATGAATGGCAAACAAGAGTGGCTGACTTGCAGAGAGAAATAGATGAGCTGAAAGAGCAGGTGGAATGTCTCAGGAATGAGATGAGAAGTGTGAAAGATGAGATTAGATGAATGGAAGAGATGAATTCAAGGCGAATCAGAGTAGGAGTGAGAGAGGGGTATGGGAATGATAGAATAGGAACAGTAGAAGAGAGGGAATGAGAGAGAGTTATGGAAATGGTAGAAGAGGAGAGAATAGGAACAGTAGAAGAGAGGGAATGAGAGAGAAAGTTATGGGAATGATAGAAGAGGAGAGAATGGAAACAGTAAGAGAGAGAGAGAGTTATGGGAATGATAGAAGAGGAGCAAATGGAAACAGTAAGAGAGAGAGAATGAGAAGAATGAGAGGGAGCATTGGAACCAGGGATAGAGTGATGTTAGGAAGACAAGTAAGTAGGGGAACACAGAGAGAAAGTGTTAGAGAAGAGAGTGAGGGACGCAGGTGAGCAATCGAGGAACAGAGTGGTTGGAGGTATGATGTATGGGGACTCAATAATCCGTGGTGTGCAAGATAGGATGTGTGAGGAGTGTTTGCCTGGAGGAACAATAGAAAGAGTGGCTATGGCAATTAAGAGGAGTGAAAGGGCGGATGAGATAATTGTGATGGTAGGAATGAATGACTTGAGAGGCAATGTAAATCGGACAGCGAGAGATATGAGATTCTTGCTTGAGGTTGTACAAAAGAAAACGCAGAGAGGAAAGATAGTGTGCATGTGGCCTAGGTATGATAGTGACGAGCTGAGCAGAAGAGCTGTAATATTGAATAGAATAATAGCTAGAATGCGTCAGAAGAGAGAATTGGTATATGTGAATGCTTGGAGGGCATTTGAGGACAGAAAGGAATTGTATGCGAGAGGCGACTTGCATTTGAATGAGGAAGGATGTAGGCATCTGGAGAGATTGCTGTTTTCTGAATGAGTCGGTGAGCCAATGCAGGGAAACTAGAATACCCTAGGTGGATGGTAGCAGGGGTGGTCTCTTATGGGAATGGGTGCTTGGAAGAAGGGGGACAACATCCAGTAATGCTGAGCCCAGTTCAGTCTAAAGGGGATAATGCTAGGTATAGAAACAGTGGCATTTTTAAGCTTTATACTAATGCCAGTAATATCTGGAATGAAGCAGAGGAATTGGTGACACTCATAGCATCAGCCAGACCAAAGATTACTGGGATCACTGAGACATGGTTGACAGAAGAGGATATAATAACAGAAATAGAAGTAGCAGGATACAGCATTTTTCGGCAGGATAGGAAGGGAAAGCATGGTGGTGGAGTACTGCTTATGATAAGTGATGGCTTATATCCTCTAAAAGGGGAGGCTTTGGAAGGCAGTGACACTAATGATTTTGAAAGCATACAGAGTGAGGTAGAGCTGGGCTTGACAAGATATTTAGTGGGATGTTGCTACAGAGGGTGTGGACCAGGAGATGATTAGACAGTTAAGCTTGGCAAGTGCAAGAAGAATGATTGTTGTGGGAGATTTTAACTATAGCCGTATAAATTGGGGAGAGGAAAATGCATGTAGCAATAAGGGAATGGAATTTCTACAATTCTTGACTTAGGCAACATGTAATAGAGGGAACAAGAGGATTAAGAATTTTGGATTTCGTCATAGCATCAGAAGAGTTGATAATAACTGAGATGACATCTCTCCCACCACTTGGAGAGTGACCATGTGGTTTTGACATGGAAGATGAATAGATATGCAGCATTATCAGTGATGCATAATAGTCAAAGATATCAACATGGAGAAGTTTCATAGAGGAAGGAATTGGAAGGCTGGGATATCATTAGTACTTGGGAAATTGTGAAGAAATATTTGTTAGCAGCAATAGTAAGCTGTATTCCACAAGTGAAGAATAGGAAACAGTTTGGTGTAAAGTGGATGACAAACAATATTAAACAGGAACTGCATGTGGAAAAGAGGCTATGGAAGAGATATAAGGAGACAGGTGAAGAGATGCGTGAGGAATATATGACACAGGCCAGAAGAGTGACTCGTGTGGTAAGGAAAGCGAAACTGGAATATGAGAGGAGATTGGCCCTAAGATCCAAAGAAAATCCTAGGGAATTTTTTAGCTATGTGGCCAGTAGGAGGAGAAATGACTGTGGAAGAATGATATTGTGGGATAAAAATGGGAATAGAGTGACTGATGCAGAGGACATAGTGGAATTGTTCAATGAACACTTTATTGGAGTATTTCATCCTAGAGGAGTCAGTTTTAATGCTAGAGGGATAGGACTGGTTCGAGGTCTGGAGGTACAGGAGGAGAGTGTGTTTCAGATACTGAGTACTCTGGATGTCAGTAAAGCTGTGGGACTGGATGGTATTTCACCACGAGTTTTGAGAGAATGTGCTAGGGAATTGACAGTGCCTTTAACGTGGCTTTTCAATGAAAGTCTGGCTTTGGCAAAGGTGCCCAGGGAATGGAAGGAAGGTAAGATAGTGCCATTGCATAAGGGTGGTAACAGACTAGAAGTGTCTAATTATAGGCCAATCTGTGTGTCATCAGTAGTTGTTAAGATCTTGGAGAAAGTAGTGTGGGACCGTATATAGCACTGGGCAGATGAGGGTAATGTTATCTGTGAGAGTCAACATGGATTTGTGAAAGGGCGCTCTTGTTTTAGCAATATGCTAGCCTTTTATAATAAAGTTACAAGAACATTAGATGAGGGAAAGGCATATACTGCAACTTTCTTAGACTTGGCGAAGGCATTTGATAGGGTGCCACATGATAAGCTGATATTTAAGTTGCAGCACATGGGTCTGGATGTCAGATTGGTCACCTGGATTCAGGATTGGCTGTCTGAAAGGTATCAGAGAGTTGTGTATGGTGGAGCAGTTTCCAGGAGGCAGAGGGTTACAAGTGGGATCCCACAGGGCTCAGTACTTGGACCTATATTGTTTAACCTTTATATCAATGACATAGCCAGTGGATTGCAGGGGGATATTCAGTTGTTTGCGGATGATGCGAAGCTGGGAAGGATTATTAGTAATAGTGCAGATGTGGTAGCCCTGCAAGAGAATTTAAATAAGCTAAATAGATGGGCAAATGAATGGGGGGTCTCAGTTTAATGCAGCAAAATGTAAGATCTTGAGGTTTGGTAAACATCGATGGGATGCTGCATACTCTATGGGAGGAGTTATACTGGAGGAAGTAGGGGAGACAAGAGATCTGGGGTTGATGATTGATAGAAACCCGAAGCTTAGGGGACATATTGCAAAGGTGGTGAACGTAACACACAGGATTGCTGCAATTATGAGAAGGACACTGACCTGCAGAGATAAGAGGGTTATCATTCCGTTGTATAAGTCTCTGATCAGACCACACTTGGATTATTGTTCTCAGATTTGGTCCCCAGGATTTGAAGGGGATAAATTAACTGTGGAAAGGATACAAAGACAGATGACAAAGATGGTTTCAAGACTGTACAAGGATAGTTATGGGGATCGGCTGAGAGAATGTGGACTGCAGAGTTTGGTGGATAGAAGAAGGAGAGGTGATATGATTGAGACTTTTAAACTGTTGAGAGGTGGTTACAGGGTTGACACTGGGGAGTTCTTTCGCTTGGTTGAACAGCGGGAAGGAGTGATGACAAGACGCCATCCCTGGAAGTTACGAAAGGAAACTGTGAGCAAGAGGGTAAGGAGTGGTTTCTTTGTGTGGAGGGTGGTTGAGCCGTGGAATGCATTGCCTGATGGAGTGGTGGGAGTGAGAACGGTCAGTGAGTTTAAAGAGTGGTATGATAGACTTTGTGTTTCTCGGGGGGGGGGGCTTTCGATGAGTCTTGACAGACTTTATGTCTTAGGAAGGACCTCCCTCGAAGAGTCTTTTGACTCCTTGGAGGCCTGAATAATAATAATAATAATAATAATAATAAATAATAATAATAAACTCAAAATATTTCAACATGATTTAGAAAGTAACAATTTTAAGTATTTCCCAAGAGTGAAAATTTTTTTTTTAAAGAAACCAGTCCCAAAAATTGTGAACAACATATCAGCCAATCTATAGAAGTTCTAAAATCAGTAACTGAGCAGTTTTCTTCTGGATTTGAATAATTTCGAATGATGGAACAAACAATCCAATTCATAAAGTATCCTGATGAAGCAGAATTCATGGGTCTTAAATTAGATGGCTTTGAGTGGTTGGATTTAAAAGATCTAGAAATGCAACTAGCCAACTTCCAGTATAATCCTATCTGGAAAAGAAAAAATGAATTAGAACTTGAGCGGGAATGTCTGCATGATACTGCATGTTAAAAATTTAGACTGTGAAATTCTAAGCATGTGGAATAACTTTCCCAAAAACGTTCATGCTCTTAAAATCTTTGCTAAAGCTCTTCTAACAATTTTCTCTTCTACATACTCTTGTGAAACTCTATTTTCTGCCTTAAATAATATCAAATCGAAAGGGAGAAATAGATTGAGCAATGATTTGAGTGCTGCCTGTGTAGCATTAAAATGTACACACTATAGCCCTTCTATAAAGAACTTTCTACCAGTACTTAGCAACAGAAAAGTCATTAAATGTAATATAAGTTTGTAATTTCACTTTATTAAATTAATTGTATAATATGAATCATAGATTTTATATCAATGGCCTATTAAATAAATAGCCTAATATGATATATATAAGTCACCATCTATGATTATGTAATTAAATTTATAATGCATGTATGCAAGTGGCACATCAACAACTTCAATATTTAAAAAAAAAAAGATGTTTGACACACCTGGGTAAAAAGGTTCGCCATCACTGGTATAGATCAAGCCCTTTGGTCAGAAAGACCTCGGTTCAATTCCCATTTATGTTGTGAGAAACCTTTATCTGGTCTCTTTCAACTAAAGGTGAGATAGCTAGTCTCATACAGAGGTAGAGGGTATTTTCACCTGGAAACTCGGGTTTTTCATCCCTCAGAACAGGCAAACCGGCCCCACGAACACACATGGATCTACAGTCAAAAGTTTTTTTTTGTAGGGAACTTTCCCCTGCACTTGGTTCTTGGTGCCCCTGTGCAATATTAGTCCCAGTGTTGTATTATGGATAGATCCATAATTGTGAACCTTCAATATGAAGATGACACCTAAGATGATGATGATATCTTGAAATGCTCCAACTCTGTACAAGCTTCTGACATTCCATGCAACCTATTCGTAAACCCTATTCAAAGGCCTGGGTTGATATCCATTTAAGTCTATATAATGAAGATTACTTGTTATGTTTTGTGACAAGTTGATTTTTTACGAGATGTAGTTGTATGCCAGGTTGTCAATTTCAGATTGCTAGTTATGTATATGTAACATTCGATTAATAAATACATAAAAAAAAATTTACAATTATGTATGGGTTTTTATGTTATGTTTATCCTGAGGTAGTAGGCAAAAATCTGTAAAACTAGTGCCTATTTTTATAGCCACTAGTTTTGCTGACTTTTGAAATATGTAAAATGACCAAAGAAGCCTTGAAGAAGATAACACTGATATATATATATATATATATATATTTTTTTTTTTTTTTTTAAAGAGAGGCAAACCAGATTAGAAGAAACTAATCTAGGTTACACTGGATGTAAAAAAAAAAAAAAAAAAAAAAAAATCAATGAAAAACAGAACTGTAGAAATATGTGGATAATACCTCTAGAAAGTTTGAGCTTGAATCGTTGTGAATACTGATTTTATAATCTGATGAATATCATCCCATTATAGTGCTTCTCTCAATATGGACAATGCCTAGTAGTTAAAAAATTGAATCCCATCTATGATGTGAGGAACCTATTAAAGAATTATTCAGCTGAAGCTTATGGAAGAGGTATTTTATTATTATTATGTCACACCTCCAGGGAGTCCAAAGACTCATCGAGGGAAGGCACCTACTCTGCAACTCTTCATCTCCACCACTAAATCCACCAACTACAACAAACCGCAACTAACATCTACCCCCCATCACCACAACCACTAGCATTTCCACAGACAATCACAAACATCCATGCCCACGGCGGGATTCGAACCCCACAGCCTTTTGGCTGGAGAGTGGATATGCTAACCACTCGGCCAACCAGGCTGGCAATGAGGTATGCTTTTCCTTTTGGAGACTTGGGAATTTTTATTACTATTATTACTATTATTACGGGCAACTCCAGGGAGTAATTAGACTCATCGAGGGAGGCCCCAAATCATATTCATCACAACTATTTGACATTCATACAGTATCTATCATACCTCGCCTTAAACTCATTCACTGTCACAGCATCCACCACAGACTCAGGGAGCGCATTCCACTCATTCACTACTCTAAAAGTAAAGAACCCAGCTCTAACACCTTTACTAACCACACTTTTGCCCAGTTTCCATGGATGTCCCCTAGTCCTCCCACAACCAGCCCTGTTCTCAAAAATATCTTCTGAATTAATTTTATAGAAACCCTTCAGTAATTTGAATGTCTCAATCATATCTCCCCTTCTCCGCCTATCAACCAATTTTTGCAACCCACAAATCCTCAACCTGTTCTCATACGGTTCATTCCACAGACCTGCTATCATCTTGGTCACTCACCTCTGGATCCTCTCCACCTCCTCCCCATCAAGAAGAAACCTAGGTGACCAAATATGAGCACAGTAGTCTAGATGGGGTCTTATCAAGGCTCGATACAGAGGAACAATAACCTGCTTGTCTCTGCTTGTCAACGTGTTCTTCAGCAACCAAGTGATTTGATGAGCTGTTTTGGTCACTTTTGCAATGTGTCCCCTAAATTTCAATTCCTTATCTACCAACACTCCTAAATCTCGTGCCTCATCAATTTCCTGGAGCACGGTTCCACCAATGCAGTAAACTGCCGCCAATCTTTTCACCCCAAAATGCATAACCTTACATTTTGCCACATTAAACTGACATCCATTCTCCTTAGCCCAGACCTCCAATCTATCCAAATCATCCTGCAAAATTTTGACGTCATCTGCATTCACTATTGCCCTACCCAACTTCGCATCATCCGCAAACAAATGAACTGTTCCTCTCAGATCATTTCCTATATCATTTATGAACAAATTAAACAGCAGTGGTCCAAGAACAGATCCTTGTGGCACACCACTAGTCACAGGCCGTCTTGTGGACTCTACTCCCGAGTAAACCACTCTCTGATATCTCTCCGTCAACCACCCTCCTATCCATCTCACCAACCCTATGTCCATTCCCATATGCTGCAATTTACTGATTAGAATTCTATGTGGAATCCTGTCAAAGGCCTTGGCAAGGTCCAGTAGAATCACCGTAAACCCATTACCCTTATCCAGTTCAGCCGTCACTGTGTTATAATACGTGAGCAAGTTACTGAGGCATGACCTACCCTTCACAAAACCATGCTGTCCCCGATACAGTATCCCATTTTCTTCTATCCAATCTTGTATTTTCCTCTTGACTATTTTCTCTAAGACCTTGACAATAATTCCTGATATGCTGATCGGTCGGTAATTTACAACAGCAGTCTTGGAACCACCTTTATGCAGTGGAACTATTTTCCCCTCTTTCCACCCGCTCGGGACTAACCCAGACCCGAGACTCAAATTAAACAAAATGGTCACGGGTACTGACAATTCTTTAGCTGCTTCTCATACAACACGAGCTGGTATACCATCCAATCCCACAGATGTATTGACATTGAGGTTATGCAATAGACTACTCACCTCCACTTCATTCACCACAATTCCCGTATAATCTACTGGTTTATTCGTTTCTGCAATGTCACCACCTGGATGATATACTTTTGCAAAGTGCTCACTCAGTAACTCAACTATCTCAACTGATTCAGTTACCTCCCTACCATCGGCATTCTTTAAAATCAATCTGCCATGTACATTTTTCCTTTTACTTGCTACATATCTAAAAAACTGTTTAGGATTCTCTTTAGCCTGCATGGCCAATGTTCTTTCGTAATCCTTTTTTGCTTTTCTTACCACACTCGTCACCCTTCTGGCCTGTTTCATCCAGCACAATAAACAAATCCATTAGACTCAGTTTGATAGACATAGCAAACGATGGCAGAATTTTGTTTGCTGATGATGTTGGATAGAGCAATAGTGAATGCACATGATGTCAAAATTTTGCAGGATGATTTGGATAGTTTGGAGGACTGGGATAAGGAGAATGGATGTCAATTTAATGTGGCAAAGTGTAAAGTTATGCATTTTAGGGTGAAAAGATTAGCAGCAGTATACCACATTGGTGGAACTGTACTCCAGGAGATTGATGAGGCTAGGGATTTGGGAGTGTTGGTGGATAGGAAGTTGAAGTTTAGGGTGCACATTGCAAAAGTGGCTAAATCAGCTCATCAAATCACTTGGTTACTGAAGAATACTTTGACGAGCAGAGACAACCAAATTATTAGACTAAACACTGCAGATAAGATCTGCAGTCTCTTGTCTCTGGTTAAGTGTTTTATTTCTAACCCAACTCTCAGATCCATAAGTTAAAATTGGTTTGAAAACTGTCTTGTATATAGCTAATTTAGTGTTTTGACTAATTTCTCTCTTATTCCATATAAATTTATTCAGTTGCCTTCCTACCATACCAGCTTTGTTGATTCTGTTGTCTATTTCTATATTTAATTTACCATCTTTGCTAAAAATCATGCCTAAGTAGCTGAAATGTTTTACTTGTTCTATAGGTTTTCCATTCACAATGCTGTTGATATTTTCGATGCCTCTGCCTATTTTCATTGTCTTTGCCTTGTTATTTCAGACCATAATACCATATCTATTACAGTAATTCAGTTTAGTTAGGGAATCTTGCAGACTTGTAGTGTATTTATTTAGAAGTGCTTAAGTGTCAAAGCTGTATATCTGAGAGGAGACCTCCACTGTAAACCTTTAAAGGAATACAGAGAACCAACCAAGGCTTCTGACGTAATGTCCAATCCTCACTTTCTCGTGGTGCACCCTGTTAGGTATTTACCTGGATACTGAACGAGCGAGGATGGGCTGCAATTTGGGATTTAGCTGACAAAATTGTATTCTTATTGGCTTAAACCACACTATAAAATGATGGTACAATATGACAGAATTTCATGTTGGCTGGGGCACTGCCTGATTAAACAAGGGCCCCCCCCCATTGTTTTCACCAGAAAAGCAGGGAAATCAGTGAAAAGTCAGCTACTGGAACATATCCTGAAACATGCCCCAACTGAACATCACGAGAGTTCAAGGTCAGTACTATCAACATAAGAAGCATGAACGGCAAAGAAATGGAACTAGCTGAGGAACTGAATAAGTACTAGATTGACTTAATAGAGGTGACTGAAACAAAAAAGACAAAAACTGGTGAGATCTTTCTGAGCAATAAATACAAAATGTTATATTCAGGCAATGACAATCAAAGAAAAGAAGGGGTAGCCATAGTATTCAACACAAAATACGAGGCTAATCTTCTTGAATGGCAGTCGGTCTCAAGTAGAGTAATGTGGGCAAATATAAGAATGGGGAACTGGACAATGACATTTATTTGTGCCTATGGTCCCACAGAAGGTTCTACTAAGGTAGAAGTGGAGGAATTTTTTGACGCTTTAGAAAAAGCAACTGACACAATGAAAAAGGAAAAGTTGGTCCTTGTTGGGGATCTAAATAGCAGAGTAGGAAATGATTGTGAGACATACAAAAATATTTTGGGAAAATTTGGAGAAAAGAGCAAAGCTAATAATAATGGCAAATATCTGTGGATTTCTGATCAGGACATGGACTGGTTATTACTAACACCATGTTCAACATAAAAATGTGCACAAATTCACATGGAGAGAAGAGGCGAGGAATAAGAAAAGTCTCATTGACTATGTTATTGTTGATAGTGATGTTTTCTCCCTGGTGCAGGACACCAGAGTGTACAGAGGATTTTAAATTGGAAGTGATCACTATTTAGTCTTGAGCAGGATAAAATTGAATTTCATATTGAAAAGAATAACATGTAAGAAAGTTTTAAAGTGAATAAAAGTTGAGCAGCTCTCAGATATGAACTGTAGACTAAAATACAGAAAGATTATTGAAAAGAAAATGAAAGAGTTTGAGAACAGGAATCAAACCTTGGAGATTCAGTGGCAAACCCTGAAGAAAACATTGATTGATTCTGCCAGAGAGGCATGTGGTGAGGTTGTGTGCAAGGATAGAAAAATCAGAACTCCCTGGTGGACACAGGAAGTTAAAGAGGCAGTGAAGGAAAAGAAAAAAGCATATCAAAAGTTCCTGGCAAATAAGTCAGCTTTTACTCTTACAGAATACAGATACAAATGTAAGAAAGCTAAACACTGTGTAAAACTAACTAAACAAAAGTCATGGGAAGACTTTGGTAAGAACATAGAAAATAAATATCAAGAAGGTTGCAAGATATTCTGGAGGTTGTTGACAAAACTTAGGCATGGAGGAGTACTGTAAAAGGAATTAGAGATGATAAAGGAGACATGAAAACCTGAGAAAAAGATACATTTGATGTATGGAGTAATTACTTTGAAAAATTGCTAAATGAAACAAGCAGTGCAGACCACACAATGGTAAAAATCACTCAACATACATGCAATCAGGAATACATATCCATATTTGAAGTAGATAAAGCCTTCAAAAACCTGAAATGTAGTAAGGTGGCTGGAGTAGATGATATTCGACCAGAAATGCTTAAGTATGGAGGTATAAGTCTTGCAGTGGCTGCACTGCATAGTTCAGAAGACCTGGACAGAGGAACAAATTCCAGATGATTGGATTAGAGCACTCATAGTACCTATATACAAAAAGGGAAATAAAACTGAATGTGAGAATTACAGAGGTATTTCCTTACTGTAAGCTTTCCTGGTAAGATTTATTCAAGTATACTTGAGAAATGGTTGACAAGGATTGTAAAAGGGAAGCTTGGTGAAGAACAAGCTGGATTCTAGCTAAATAGAGACTGTCAGGATGAGATTTTCACTTTACAACAAATAGTTGAGAAATCATGGGAATATAAGAAAGATCTGTATTTAAGTTTTGTAGATCTTGAAAAGTCATATGACAAGGTGCCAAGAGAAATTCTATTCAAAACATTATAGTTGTATGGTGTCAATGGGGGGCATTATAGCAATCAGTACTTATTCTTTATTTGAGTTGTAAGTCAGCAGTTAGAATTGAAGGAGGTACAGGAAGATGGTTTAATGTTAAATCTGGTCTCAGACAAGGATGTACATTATCCTCTCTGTTAGTCATTATCTATATGGATCACATTATGAAGGAAAGTGGTATTAGAATTAATATCAAAATTGGGGATGTTATTCTCTTGATTAGGATAAAATTAAATATCATATTGAAATGAAAAGTGTGTTAGAACGTTTTAAAAAAATCCAAGTTAAGCTACTTTCAGAAGTGAACTGTTGACTCAGATACATAAGTGTTATACAAGAAAACATGGAAGTTTGAAAACAGACCATAGAGATGCAGTGGCTAACCTGAAGAAAAGATTCATTGATCCTGCCTGAGATGCATGTGGCAAGAATAGAAAAATCAAAACTCCATGGTGGACTTGAGAAGATAAAGATGAAGTCAAGAAAAAGAAGAAAGTATATCAAAAGTCCCTGGCAAGTAAATCAGCATGTGTATTGAGAGGATATAGATAAAAATGTAAAAAGAAAAGCAAAGTATAAAAGGAGTTAAGAAAGTCTTGTGAAGACTTTGTTGAGAACATAGAAAATAAATATCCAGATGTCAAAATATTCTGGAGACTATTGAAAAGTTTAGAAAAGGAATCAAAGATGATAAAATGACATGAAAACTGAAGATAAAAATATTCTGTATATCTGGATTAGATTGCTAAATGAGACAAGCCATGGAAGCATGGTGTTGAGGAATACAATCAGGAAAACATATCAATACCTGAAGTAGAAAAAGCTGTCAAAAACTTTAAATGTGGAAAGTTAGTAGGAGTAGATAACTAGTTGATATTTGATCAGAAATGTTCTAAAATGGAAGTATAAAAGTTTTACAGTGGCTGTGCTGCATGATTTAGAAAACCTGATCAGATGGTTAAAGTCTAGATGACTGGAGGACCTCAAAAAGTGAAATAAAACTGAATGCAAGAATTACAGAAGAAGTTTCCTTTTGAGTATTCTGGATAAAATTTATGGAACCATACTTGAGAAAATGATGAAAAAAATTGTAAAATGGAAACCTGGATTCATCAAATAGAGGTTACCAGGATCAGATTTTAACCTTAATACACATAGTTGACTAATCAAGTTGGAATATAACAAGGATTTGCACTTGAATTTTATAGGTTGGGGAAAAGTATATGTCAAGTTGCCAAGAGAAAAACGTTTCAAAATAGTACAAGTATATGGTGTATATGGTACATTTATATCATGTTGGAGGCTTAATGGATTTTTTACAACACTCAGAAAGGATTAAAACAGAATTTAATACTTCCTATATTTCGTCTCAGTCACTGAGACATCTTCAGGGATTACAAAAAAACTAATCTAACATAAACACAAATAACAAATAATACTAAGCCCAACCACATGGGTGACACTGAAGTCCTAACTAGGTGGAGTGCCCTCTAAGGGCAGTTGTAGGTGGCCTGGAATGTAGGGTGGGACCTCTGGTGATAAGTGTTATGTTCTAGTGTTCTAGCGGGATGTAGGTAGCGTGATCGCGGAGGATAGTGTTCATTTTACGTTTGTATTCGCTGGTATTAAGAACAACTGTGGCATTACCCTTATCTGCTCTGGTGATGACGATACTTTTTTCTTTGCGTAGTTTCTGGAGAGCCATGCATTGGGCATAAGATAAGTTACTTTTTGGAGGCGAAGAGTGAGCGAGGATGTTGGCTACGTTGAGTCTGATGTTGTTGGCTACCTACGAATACAAACGTAAAATGAACACTATCCTCCGCGATCGCGCTACCTACATCCCGCTAGAACACGACCCCACAAAAACACAAGTTAAGAAATTAAAAATCTTACTTAAAAAAGTAACCTCCTGGCCCCCTGACGTCACGAAAAAACTTAAACCTTTCTGCTCCCGTCCCCCCCCGAATATACGATTTACCAAAAATCCACAAACCCAATTCCCCACTCAGACCTATAGTAGATGCCACCAATGCACCTTGTTACAGACTGTCTAAACAGCTGGCCAACTCTCTGTCCCCCCTCACTGGAAATTCAGCTTCCTATATAAAAAACTCGACCCACTTTAAAGCCCTCACAGAAAATTTAACCTTGAACAATACAGACATATTGGTAAGCTTTGATATCTCCTCTTTGTTTACCAATATTCCCTTAACTGACACTTTATCTCTCTTAGAAAACGTTTTCCCCTCTGACATCTTAGATCTCTTTTCCTTTGCCATCAACTCAGGATATTTCTCTTGGAATAACAAAATCTACAAGCAGATAGAAGGAACCACCATGGGTTCCCCCCCCTCTCACCCCCACTTGCCAATTTCTATTTGGAAGATTTCGAAAAACGAGCCATAGACTCAGCCCCACTCAAGCCTTCTATCTGGCTAAGATATGTAGATGATGTGTTCTCCATTTGGCCTCATGGCCCAGACACGTTAGACTCCTTCCTCAGTCATCTCAATAGCCTACATCCAAGAATCCAGTTTACTATGGAAAAGGAAAAGAACAATTGTTTACCCTTCCTAGACACCTTAGTCACGCACCTGCCCAATGATACACTTGCCTTCACTGTATACAGAAAACCCACACACACAGGCAGATACATTCACAAACTCTCCCACTACCACCCCTCACAACAATATGGCATCATTAAAACCCTTACCAAGAGAGCCCACAATCTTTGTTCCAGTGGAACCGCCCTCACTACTGAGCTTAACCACATACACAGAACTTTCCTCTCCAATGGCTACAGTGAACACAGTATCAAAAAAAAAATCAATTCCTCCCCCATTCCCCATCCCTCTCGTCAACAAGAATTTAAAAATGCCATCACCATACCCTACATCCGAGGCACTTCGGAAAAAATAGCCAAGATACTTAAAAAGTATAACCTACACACAGCATACAAGCCCTACCGCAAACTTGCTACCCTTATCCGTTCTACGAAAGATCAGCTCCCCCCCCCCTCTCTCTCTGCCTGGAGTTTACAAAGTACCCTGTTCCTGTAAGCTTGCGTACTTTGGACAGACAGGCAGATCAGCATCCATCCGCCTGGAGGAACACAAGTCATACATCGTGAAACACAACTATGGCCATTCAGGCTTGGCTGACCATGTTTTGGACACCACCCACAGAGTATCATGGAAGAAAACCACCATGCTCCACCACAGCAAATTCAAGAAAGAGAGACTTTTCTTAGAAGCAGCAGCAGCAGCTCTCAGAAACCAACCAAATCTTAACAAATACGGTTGCATTAAGCTTCCGAAGATTTGGGAAACACTCATCACCAGAGGTCCCACCTTACATTCCAGGCCACCTACTACCGCCCTTAGAGGGCGCTCCACCTAGATAAGACTTTAGTGTCACACACGTGGTTGGGCTTAGTATTGTAAGTTTTTGTGTGCATGTTACATTAATTGTTTTTGTAATCCCCGTAGATGTCCTAGTGACTAGGACGAAATATAGGAGTATTAAATTCTAATTTAATTCATTCTGAGTGTTGTAAAAAAATCCATTAAACCTCCAACATAATGTCCTCACAGCACTTAAGCCTCTACACAAGATGAGGAGGAGAGAATGAGTGTGAGTGAGGAAGAGGTATAATTAAGCATACTTGATGATATACCACTGTGTATTTTGAAGGAATGTGCCAGGGAGTTGGCATCTGCCTTGACATATTTGTTTAATATGAGTGTTACATTATGTCATTTATAAAGCAGGTGTCAGAATTCAATCATCAAATTATAGGCCAATCTGTGTTCATGTTTATGGTTAAAGTGTTGGAGAGAATCAGGATCCAGAATTTTTTGACAACAATGGTGTTATCTTTGATGAACAGCATGGATCTGCTAAAGGAAAGTCATGTTTTGTTTTAGTAATCTACTTACTTATTACAATAAGGTGACAGCAGATTGGCTGTCTGATAGGTATCGACAAATTGTGTATGGCAGGAGCAATATCCCTGAAGAGGAAACTCAGTAGTGATGTGCTTGAAGGGCCTGTTTTGGGGCTATTGCTTTTTAACCTGTATGTTAGCAATATTGAGGAAATTTTAGATGGGGTTATTCGGTTGTGTGCAGATGATGCAATGTTGGGACAAACTACAAGGTGTAGAGCAGATATTGTGGTATTACAAAAAGACTTGAATAGTCAGCTTAAATAGGCATGGTAGTGGGGATGACAGTGTAATGTTGTAAGTGTAAGGTTTTAAAATTTGGAAAAAGATGGGATGTGGAATTTATTCTTGGTGGAGATATGTTGTTGGAGGTGGAGGAAATAAGAGAAATTTAGAGGAAATATTGCCTTGTGAGGACGACATCACAAATTCTGGCAATGATACAAAGGACAATAACTTGTAGAAGGAAGGAGATTCTGGTTTCATTGTATAAGGTCCTGATTAGGCTATATGGACTACTGTGCATAGATTTTGTCACATGGTTTTCAAGTGGATAAATAGATGTTGGAGAGAATAATCCAGAAGCAATTGATGAAAATAGTTTCTGATCGCTGAAATGTTGAGATGATGCAATTTGCAAATTTGTGGATATGAGAAAAAAGAATGATGTGATATGATAGAGATGTACAAGTTGGTAAGGGGTTGTTATAAGATTAATGTTGAAGAGGTTTATTGTGAAATGGTGGGAGATCGGGGGAGAACAAGAGGTCATCCATAGAAGCTGTCTAAGGAGGGTGTGAGTAAGGGAGTAAGAAGCAGGTTTTTTGTATAGAGAGAGAGAGAGAGAGAGAGAATTGTGAATGATTGGTATGGTTTGCCTTAGGGTGTGATGTCTGCTGAGAATTTGAACGTGTTTAAGGCACGGTATGATGATTTGTGTGTATGACAAAAGAAACCTACTAGCTGAGTCTTACTCCATGGGTCTTAGGATAATAATAATAATACAACTGTCACACATTCTGTCAGGGCATGCTTGGAGAGTGAGTCTGAGTGTTGCAATCTTAGTGGCACTGTCAGGGCCATTTTATAACAGTGAGACTGGTTGCTCTCTCTCTACAATGTTATGTCAAAATGTATGTTTCCTCACAATGTATTTCCCCACTATATCCTTACATCTAACCATAAGTGAACTTATAATGAGTCATACAAACATTAATGGCAACACTATGATAAAAACAAATCTAGACTAGACATCTTACTCTTGGCAGAAAACCAAATTGCAACTACAACCACTATTGTCCAGCTTCAATTCCAAATTACACTCTTCACAATACCACAATCTGAAACACAACAATCTGAAATATTATAATTCTGAATTAGCCAGAGAATGGCTAATTCAGAATCCCTAAATTTTTATCCCTGCCTCTAGGTTTCCTTTTCCAGTTTACTAACATTCATTTACCAATCTCCAAACTCCATAAACTACTCTGCCTTTTTTACTTTCCTGTTCCTGAAGCTCAACTATCTGCAGTCCAGCTATTCAAGTAGTGAGGTTCATCTTCCTGTGTGATTTTAATGTCACACAATTCCAACTTGCTCCCCATTTCATCATCCTTGATCTAGCAGGACGAGATGCAGAAGTCTTTGCTGTAAACAGTGACTCAATGCAAATCACACATCACCAATATTGTTGATATCTTTTTTTAACCAATTCTCCTTCGACATACAACAGAGAGGTCACCTCTTCTCTCAGTAATTCAGACCACAATCTTGTGCAAGCTTCCTCTCTCACAGGACACCCTTCCCCATCCATTTCCAACTTCATGTCCTTGGGGTATTCCAAAGGTTCTAGGTGGGATAACCTCTGGCTATTAGTCTGACTATTACTTCCACTCCTGTGAGTCACAGAAATCATTCTCACTCACATGAAGTTCTTCATTTCCCTATTCTACCCAAAATTATCACCAGTTTTTAAGTTCTGATTCAACATAAAATATAGCAAAGAACTTTAAGATAAACATTCAGCTTACTGCAGGTGGCTTGCTTCAAAAATTCCAGTTTCATTCTCAACCAATGCTGTGGCATGAAATAAATGTCAAACAGAAAACTCATGCGGTCCAAATTACAGCATCAAAGATAAAACTTATTTCCTGGCATTATTCTTTTTATCCAACTTGTGCATAGATGACAAGGCAATTTGTCTCCTACCATTCCAGAATCTCAGCACTGTGTTCCTCTTGTGGTTTTTTGGCAAAAAAAAGACATCACTACAATATTAAATAACTTAGAGAAAATCATCCAAGTTCTCCACTACCTAGAATGTACTGGTGGTCACTGAATAATTGTTCACCAGTGTGCATTTTACCATTTAAGATCCTCAGCTAATCTCTTAGCTTACAAACATTTGGAGAACCATGCTGTCACTGACATTTCCAAAACTTTTGATCACCAGTATATCCAGAGCTTTTGATACTGCCAGTATAATCTCCACCATTCGAGATGCACCGATTTCTTAGCTTACACAACCCACTGCTTGAAACTGGCCATTGAAACATTCAAAGAAGCATGCTGTTACAGACATTTTCAGACCTTATCATTGAATATTTGATATAGGCCTGCTAAGCAAATTACCATCATTTGGTCTGCCTGCCATCCTGTGTTGAACCCAAGAGAGAGAGCAAGCTAGCTTTCTCTCTTGGGCCCAACATAGGAATTATGTCTGTTATCTATGCTACAATCATTCTGGTTCTGCGGGTTCGAATTCCGCTGTGGACATGGATGTTTGTAATTGTCTGTGAAAATATAAGTAGTGGTCGGTAGATGGCGTTGGTGTAGTTGCAGTTTGTTGTAGTTTGTGAATTGAGACAGTTGTAGAATGGGTGTCCTCCCTCGATGAGTCTTTGGACTCCCTGGAGGTGTCAGATAATAATAATTAACTCAGATCACCATATCCATTGAAAGAAAACTTTATTATTGCACAGAAACAAAGACAGGGTGCCACGTGATAAGCTGATATATAAGTTGCAGCACATGGGTCTGGATGTCAGATTGGTCAACCGGATTCAGGATTGGCTGTCTGATAGGTATCAGAGAGTTGTGTATGGTGGGGAATATCAAGGAAGCAGAAGGTCACAAGTGGGGTTCCACAGGGATTGCAAGGGGACATTCAGTTGTTTGAGGATGATGTGAAGCTGGGAAGGGTTATCAGTAATAGTGCAGATGTGGCAGCCCTGCAAGAGGATTTGAATAAAGTAGACAGATGGGCAAATGACTGGGGACATCGGTTCAATGCAGCAAAATGTAAAATCTTGAGGTTTAGGATCCATCGATTGGAGGATGCATACTCGATTGGAGGAGGTAGGGGAGACAAGAGATCTGGGGGTGATGATTGATAGAAAACTAAAATTCAGGAAGCATATTGCAAAGGTGGTGAGGGTAACTCAGAGGATTGCTGCAATAATGAGAAGGTCACTGACCTGCAGAGATAAAAGAGCCTGATCAGACCACACTTAGACTATTATTCTCAGATTTGGACACCAGGATTTGAAGTGAATAAATTGACTGTGGAAGAGGTAGAGAGGCAGATAACAAAGATGGTTTCAGGACTGTACAATATGAGTTATGAGGATCGACTGAGGGAATGTGAACTGCAGAGTTTGGTGGATAGATGAAGGAAAGGTGATATTATTGAGACTTTTAAATTGTTGAGAGGCAGTTTCAGGGTAGACATTGGAAAGTTCTTTTACTTGGTGGAATGGTGGGAAGGAGTGATGACAAGGGGCTGTCCCCTTGTCATCACTCCTTCTGGAAGTTACGAAAGGAGGCTGTGCGCAAGAGGGTGAGGAGTGAT
This sequence comes from Typopeltis vanoorti, assembly GCF_054136105.1. Taxonomy (NCBI): domain Eukaryota; kingdom Metazoa; phylum Arthropoda; class Arachnida; order Uropygi; family Thelyphonidae; genus Typopeltis; species Typopeltis vanoorti. Next base: position 170,388,890 of record NC_143549.1, on the reverse strand, counting down.
TTCTTTGCATAGAGGGTGATTCAACCTTGAAATGCATCCTGAGAGAGTGGTTGGAGCGGGAACGGTCAATGGGTTTAAGGAGTGGTGTGATGAACTTTGTTTCCTAAAAACGACCTCCCACGATGAGTCTTTTGACTCCATGGAGGCCTGGATAATAATAATAATAATAATACAAATTTGAAAGACTATTCTTGAAATCCATTCACAGCAATAGCCATTTGAATAAATATGGCTTCTTGACCTTGCTCAAAATCTTGGAGACAGTTATCTTGAGACTTTTAGCAGAACAAGCACTATCAACAAGATCTCATTACTCCACCTATGATGGTTGTAGCTTGAACTTTAGGATGCTGCTTTTTACACTCTTTGTTTGTCTTCCTACTGGTTTGCCTATGTGCACAGGTAGAGTGCATATCTTTGTGCTCACAAAGAAGCCATGACAAAGGGGATTATTAAATTATTAGACCATATTGTTCTAATAATAACTAAATAAAGTTACTTGATTATTATTCATAGGCATGTGTCTTCTCCTCTAAACAACAATATTATTATTGTTATGTGACACCTCCATGGAGTTCAAAGACTCATCAAGGGAGGGCATCTATTCTACAACTCTCTGTCTCCACCACTCAAATCCACCAACTACAACTAACTGCAACTACACCAATGCCATCTACCACCAACCACTACCATTTCCACAGACAATCACAAACATCCATGCCCAAGACGGGATCTGAACCCACAGCCTTTTGGCTGGAGAGCAGATACACTAGCCGCTTGGCCAACCAGACCAGCATATTGTGAAGGAATTGCTTGAGGTAGCAAAAGAAAAGAGTGAGAGAGTTAGGGTGGTGAGTCTGTTTCCGCGGTATGACAGTGAAGAGTATAGAAGTAGGGCCATAATTGCCAATGACTTTATGCGTGAATTATGTTTGATGAGTGGTGTGGAATGAGTTCGATGGGCAAAAGGAGTTATATAAAATGGATGGTTTACATTTGAATGGATTTGGTGTACAGAGACTTGAAAAGGTGTTGTCGAATGTAGTGGAAGTGAATGTACAGAACCAGGGAAATTAGTTATTAAGGGGGGAGGGCGAAGTAGATATGCAGATTTCAGGGAGACAGTTGAGTGTGTGAAATATGCCCAAGTGAGTAGGAAAGGCTACGAATCAGAATGGGATAGTTAGTATAAGGCATCAGAATAAGGATGGGACAAATCGGCTTCTGCAATTCATGTATACAAATGCCAGAAGTATTAGGAACGAGAGGGAAGAATTTTTGGCCTTGGTTGGCACTTCCAGACCACAGGTTATGGGCATTAGTAAAACATGGCTGACAGTAGATGACACAGCTAGTGGGATTGAATGTGAGGGGTATGGTGTGTTCAGGAGAGACAGGGAGAATAAAATGAGGGGAGGTGTGTTATTGATGATAGCAGATGAGCTACAGCCAAGGAGAATAGAAGTGGAACTGCAGGATAGAGAAAAGTGTACATCATCATCATCATCATCAAATTCCTGCCATGTACCCTCAAGGGGTGTACAGGATATGACAGTACTACATGAAAAAATTACATCATTACTAACTTCCTATCTACAATTTTCCTCCAAATCAGTCTGTTACTTGTCAAGACTCCAACATTATCAGATCTTATATTTCTATCATCTAAGGCACTTTGTACCGTATCAATCCACCTGTATCTTGGTCTTCCTCTGGGTCGTTTTCATGCCAACCTGGCAGAGAACACTTGTTTTGCTAATCTTTCCTCGCCCATTCTATTTAAATGACCATACCACCTATGATTAGCTCTGCTAACGCATTCCTGGATGCTGACAATGTCAAGTTCTTTCCTAATATTCTCATTTTTAATATGATATTGCCATTGATGCCATCTGTTCACGCCTCTAATCTTTCTCAGGACTCTCATATCTGTGGTCTCTAGTCTTTGGTCAAGTTTTATTTCTGACCCAGCTCTCATATCCATAAGTTAAAACTGGTTTGAACACTGTCTTATATACAGCTAATTTAGTGTTCCGACTAATTTCTCTCTTATTCCATATGAATTTATTCAATTGATTTCCCACCATACCAGCTTTGCTGATTCTGTTGTCTATTTCTATATTTAATTTACCATCTTCAGTAAAAATCGTGCCTAAGTAGCTGAAATGTTTTACTTGTTCCACAGGTTCTCCGTTCACAAAGCAGTTGACATTTTCAACGATTCTGCCTATTTTCATTGTTTTTGTCTTTTTATTGCTGACCTTCATACCATATCTATTACAACAGCAATTGAATTTAGTCAGAGAATCTTGCAGACTTGTAGCGGATTTATTTAGAAGTATAACATCATTTGCATAAAACAAAGAGCTGAAATTAACATCTCCAATTTTGATATCAGGTTTAATACCACTTTCCTTCATAATGTGATCCATATAGATAATGAATAACAGAGGGGATAATGTACATCCTTGTCTCACACCAGATTTACCATTAAACCATCTTCCTGTACTTCCTTCAATTATAACTGCTGACTTACAACTCAAATAAAGACTAAGTATTGCTTGATATAATGCCCCATTGACACCATATAACTGCAGTGTATTGAATAACTTCTTTCTTGACACCTTGTCATATGCCTTTTTCAAATTGACAAAACTTAAATACAGATCTTTGTTATATTCCCATGCTTTCTCGACTATTTGTCGTAAAGTAAAGATCTGATCCTGACAGTTGGCCTGAACCCAGCTTGTTCTTCACCAAGCTTTTCTTCCACAATTCTTCTCAACCGTTTCTCAAGTATACTTGCATAGATCTTGCCAGGAACACTCAGTAGGGAAATACCTCTGTAATTCTCACATTCAGTTTTATTTCCCTTTTTATATATGGGTACTATGAGAGCTCTACTCCAATCATCGGGAATTCGTCCCTCTGTCCAGGCTTTTTGAACTATGCAGTGCAGCCACTGTAAGACTTTTATACCACCATACTTCAGCATTTCTGGTCGAATATCATCTACTCCTGCTGCCTTTCCACATTTCAAGCCTTTGATGGCTTTTTCTACTTCAAGTATGGATATGTATTCCTGACTGCATGCCTGGTCAGTGTTTTTTATCACTGTGCTGTCATCACTGCTTGTTTCATTTAGCAGTTTTTCAAAGTAATTACTCCATACTTCAAGGATATCTTTTTCTCCTGTTTTCATGTCACCTTTATCATCTCTAACTCCTTTTACAGCACTCTTTCCTCCATTCCTAAGCTTCTTCAACAACCTCCAGAATATTTTGCCACCTTCTTGATATTTATTTTCTATATTCTTGCCAAAGTCCTCCCATGACTTTTGTTTAGCTAGTTTTTCACACTGTTTAGCTTTCTTACATTTGTATCTGTATTCTGTAAGAGTAAAAGCTGACTTATTTGCCAGGAACTTTTGATATGCTTTTTTCTTTTCCTTCACTGCCTCTTTAACTTCCTGTGTCCACCAGGGAGTTCTGATTTTTCTATCCTTGCACACAACCTCACCACATGCCTCTCTGGCAGAATCAATCAATGTTTTCTTCAGGGTTTGCCACTGAATCTCCAAGGTTTGATTCCTGTTCTCAAACTCTTTCATTTTCTTTTCAATAATCTTTCTGTATTTTAGTCTACAGTTCATATCTGAGAGCTGCTCAACTTTTATTCACTTTAAAACTTTCTTACATGTTATTCTTTTCAATATGAAATTCAATTTTATCCTGCTCAAGACTAAATAGTGATCACTTCCAATTTAAAATCCTCTGTACACTCTGGTGTCCTGCACCAGGGAGAAAACATCACTATCAACAATAACATAGTCAATGAGACTTTTCTTATTCCTCGCCTCTTCTCTCCATGTGAATTTGTGCACATTTTTATGTTGAACATGGTGTTAGTAATAACCAGTCCATGTCCTGATCAGAAATCCACAGATATTTGCCATTATTATTAGCTTTGCTCTTTTCTCCAAATTTTCCCAAAATATTTTTGTATGTCTCACAATCTTTTCCTACTCTGCTATTTAGATCCCCAACAAGGACCAACTTTTCCTTTTTCATTGTGTCAGTTGCTTTTTCTAAAGCGTCAAAAAATTCCTCCACTTCTACCTTAGTAGAACTTTCTGTGGGACCATAGGCACAAATAAATGTCATTGTCCAGTTCCCCATTCTTATATTTGCCCACATTACTCTACTTGAGACCGACTGCCATTCAAGAAGATTAGCCTCGTATTTTGTGTTGAATACTATGGCTACCCCTTCTTTTCTTTGATTGTCATTGCCTGAATATAACATTTTGTATTTATTGCTCAGAAAGATCTCACCAGTTTTGGTCTTTTTTGTTTCAGTCGCCCCTGTTATGTCAATCTGGTACTTATCTAATTCCTCAGCTAGCTCCATTTCTTTGCCATTCAGGCTTCTTACGTTGATAGTACCAATCTTTAACTCTGGTGATGTTGAGTTGGGGTTTATTTTCAGATTTGTTCCAGTAGTTGACTTTTCACTGTTCACCCTGGTTCCCTGGCGAAAACAACGGGGGCCTTGTTTAACCGGGCGACGCCCCAGCCCCCATGAAATTTTCTCATGTTGTACCATCATTTTTTTAAAAATTTTTATTTTTATTATTTTTTTATTTTGGTTTAACCAATAAGAATACAATTTGGTCGGCTAAATCCCAAATTGCCAGCCCATCCTCGTTCGTTCAGTATCAAAGTAGATACCCAACAGGGTGCACCACGAGAAGGTGAGGATTGGACATTAGGTTAGAAGCTCTGGTCGGTTCTCCGCATTCCTTTAAAGGCTATGTGGAGGTCTCCTCTCAATTATACAGCTTTGACCCTTAAGCACCCCGAAAAGAGTACATTTGAGGTTTCAATCTCTAAGCTGCTAGTTTCAATCTCACATTTGGTGTGAGATTGAAACTAGCAGAACAAAATATACAGTTGGGTGCTGCTGTAGACCAGGGGATGGAATAGATGGTGGAGATAGTATGCATAAGCAAATAGAAGAAATGAGTGGAAGGAGGGTAATTATTATGGGCGATTTCAACTATGGTAACATTGAGTGGAAGGAGGAGAGGACACATGGGAGGAAGGAAATGGATTTTATGCTGTTATTAAGGGATAACTATCTGTGATAGCATGTAATGGAAAATACTAGGGGTCAGAGAGTGCTTGAACCTGGTAATTGCATCTGAGAATTTGGCTGTTACGAATATGATCATGTTGCCACCAATTGGTGAGAGTGATCATGGGTTCTTGACTTGGGAGGTGGCTAAGGGTGTGGAATTTACAATTAAGACAGGGTACATGTGGAATTATCGGGCTGGTAAGTATGACAAGCTTAGGGGATTGATTGGTACAGTGCCATGGCATGTACAACTGCAAGAGCTAGAAGTTGACAGTGCATGGGAGGCGGTTAAAAAGTGTTTGCATGAAGCAATGGCTGACTGTATTCCTAGAGTCCGAATAATAAATCAAGTAGGAATTAAATGGATGAATAACACCATTAAGCTTGAGCTGCAAAAAAAAGAAACAACTATGGAGGGAATTTAAGGAGAAAGGTGACCGGCAGGCACATGAACAGTATAAAGCCCAGGCCAGAAGGGTAACGAGTGTGGTAAGAAAAGCAAAAAAGGATTACGAAAGAATATTGGCCATGCAGGCTAAAGAGAATCCTAAACAGTTTTTTCGATATGTTGCAAGTAAAAGAAAAAATGTATGTGGCAGAATGATTTTAAAGAATGCCACTGGTAGGCAGGTAACCAATGACTGTGAATGAATTCAAGGCGAGGTATGATAGATACTGTGTGAATGTCGAATAGTTGTTCTTGACATGATGTTAGGGCCTCCCTCGATGAGTCTGTCGACTTCTTGGAGTTGCCTGAAATAATAATAATAATGTGATATACATCGATGATTGTTTGTTTTGCATTGCTCTGTGAGAGAAGAAATCACTAGCTTATGTGAACTTAGTTACCTGGAGGTCAGTAAGCATCCCACAGTATATTTAGAAGGTTCACAAGTAAGAAAGAAATGAAGAATGTTTGGAGAGAGAAGTTTTTATTTTTTATATATATGTACGTATCAATCCCATATATATGAGCATTAGAAGAACCTATTTAATGCCAGGTGTGGAGTGTATATGAGAGTTGGAAAGGAGAAATATGTTGATATATATTTATATATATATATTTTTTGGAAGAGTTGTGGGTCTTAATTTGGGGGGACATTGCTTGAGGAAGACTGTTCAAGAGGACAAAGGTAGATAGAATAAAGATTGAAGAAGAGGCACAGGCTTGGTATGTTTGTAGTTTGATTGAAAGTTTTAACTCATGTTTTAACAGGACTATTTGAAAGCTAAAGAATGATAATGGGTACTAGTTCAGTAGACTAGGTCCATGGAAGTAGCTATATAAATGACATCTAAAACAGTGCATCTGTGAAATAGTGGTAGAAGTGAGGGATGAATCATTTGAGTAATTAGCATTATCTGATATTCTCTTAAGCATGTAAACACTCTGTATGAAATCATTGGTAATGCCACATGCTTGGCACCACTTCCACTTTCTGCTGCTTCAATTTAGATAGAAAAGGAAAGCCTAGTTGAAGTTGTAATCATTAAAATCTCTGATGAAGATGATTTTAATTTCAGAATGTTATGTTGAGATTTAAGCCCAAGATGTGATGTTACTCAAAATTAGAAGTGTAAAAATACTTTTGTGGTTTTTGCAGATTTGGAGATGGAAATGAACTCTTTTCAGGCTGGAACTAAGACTACATATATTTATATTTGTGAAGTGGATCTAGGAATTCCTTCATCTGTACTTTATGTATTTCTTTGCTGAACATTTTTACATGAATGTTGAGTAGAAATTCAGTCAGGCATATAAGATACAGTCAAGGATTCTTTACTCATCAATATACAATGAGAATTTCATTCAGTTCCTATTCAGATTGTGGCCTTGAGTGTGTCCCCTGCCTCTCTTTCTCTCGTTTAGTGGCCATCTGCATCATAACCATTTTGAAATCATATTATTGGAAAAAAATGTCAGAAAAACTCCTACAGAAGTCTAGCCTCTGTAGGACTAAGGAGGTTTAGATATTATGTTAGTTTACTCCTATATATCTACAAGTTGATGGTTTGATGCCCATTGTCTTTCAAGATATATCCATGGCTACAGCTACAGAGGTCAACTACCATGAAGGTTTATGCAAAGAATTTGTGTGATTCAATAAAAACAGACTTATTCAAAGTTCAGTGTACTCCATGTTTCAGCAGTGGCCAGAACATCAGTTCCAACAGCACTGTAGGTTCTCCATTGAGGATGTAGATGAAGTTTTTTTTAATGTTCTTGTCTGTTATGGCTATGTTGGATAAAGGGAATGGATACACTATAATACTGTTAGATTTTGCTAAGTCATTTGATAGAATGCCACACGAAAGGTTGTTGCATAAACTAGAGCAGGTTTTCCCAAACTGTGTGTTCCACGGAAAGTGGATAAGTGTTCCGTGAAAAATTATCAAAATTAATATGAACCTGGATGATTTTAAATGCTGCGACAAGTTCTAACATGTTGAACTTGATGTTTGAAAATCAGGCACTCCTCATTTTGTGTGTGGATTGTATGCTATTAAGGCCAGCGTGCACTGGCCTTTACTCAGCTGCCCTCGGTTGTCAACACCTCCAAGCGCAAGTGAAGTACGGAGGTATTTATTCCAGGAAACGTGTGGTCACAAACAAGGTCAATGTGATGCGCTGTGGCCTTTCATGCCTGTAGCATACAATGTCTCATATTTGCGATGCGATACAGCCTGCTTCGGCAATAGTGTGCACTTAGCTTTACATTGAATACGAAACCGATGATACTCAACTGTAACCAAGGTGTTCCATTAACATTTCAGGATTTGTGACATGTTCCATTGTAGGAAAAATTTTGGAAATGCTGAACTAGAGAATATAGGATTGGAATATAAACTCTTCACTTGATAAGTGGATGGTTGATGGGCAGGTATCAAAATGTGGTATACAGTGGGTTTGATTCTGTCAGATTTAAGGTGATTAGCAGTGTTCTCCAAGGATCAGTTCCTTGGACTATTCTTGTTCAATCTATACATTAATGATATTGTGAAGGATATGAAAGGAGACATTCAATAGTTTGATGATGATGAAAAGATATGCATAGCAGTGTGGGATGCTACTGATATCCAGCACTTACAGAATGGTTAGAACAGGCTGCAGATGTTGGCAAATGATAATAGCCATCAATTCAATGTTAGTAAGTGTCAAGTCAGTCTCATCATGCATTTTTGCATGATGAGATTTCCAATGGCATATTACAGTAGCAGAGTTATGCTACCTGAAATGATGAGGCTAGGATCTTGGAATTATGGTGGATAGGAATTTGAAGTTCAAAGGTTATATAGCAAAAATTGCAAATTCAACTCACAGGATAATTGTGATGTTGAAAGAAACATTGACAACTAATGATAAGGGAGTCATTTGCCTCTTTTCAGTGCCTTAATAAGACTGCTCTGTGACTCTGCACAAATTTGGATTGCTGGTTTCAAAGGAGATAAAAAAGCTGTAGAAAAGTTGCAAAGAAGAGTTATAAAGATTATATTAAGATTATGGATCATAGATTTTGAGAACAGATTGAGAGTATGTGGTCTGCAAACTCTGGTTAACAGGAGAAAGAGGAGTGATATGATTGAGGTCTATAAACTTCTGACTGGGTGTTATAAGATATCATCTGATGAAATTTTTCATTATATGGAAATTGAGAAGAGAACACAGTGGCATCCAAGGAAGTTAAGTTCGGTCTTGCTTAAAAATGGGATAAGAGCTAGATTTTTTCTCTCACAGAGTAGTGATTATGTGGAACATTTTGTCTGCTGAAGTGGTGAGTGGATCTAGTGTGAATAAATTTAAGAGAAAGTATAATATCTGGTATGTGTGATGTATTGTCTCCTCTCAATGAGTCCTTGACTCCCTGCAGGTCTCAGGTAATAATAATATAAATTGCTCACATTTAATGAAGATTTTTTTTTCCTCTTTTTGTTATTAATGATTAAACAAATTAAATTTGTTCATAGTGAAATAATGTACATTTTTCTTTCATTTTTAGGTAGTATTTTCTGCTTTTTTAATCTTTCCAATGTATATCTGGGTACGTTTTAAGACTGGTGAGCAGCAAGGGTGGTGGGATGAATATCAAGATATAGCAGGTAAGCTGTAAAGATAAACTAAAATTAGAATCTGTGAAATATAAAAAGAAAAAAAATTCTAGTAAACTGCTTTTAATCAAAACTAAAAACAGCATGTTTTTAATACTAGTTTGTAACAAAACTGTAAATGTTATGAACTGTCTCTTTACTTTCTGTTACTAACAAGTCTTGAAATTATAAATAAATTGTTTAAGCTCTTGATTTAATTGATAACAATTTTAAACACACCTGCTTAATAATCAAAATAACTGGCTTAAATGGTTTGGACATGTCATGAGATGCCTTATAGATGACATGATGCTGAAGGTAATGGAAATATGTCTGTGTGTATATATATATATATATAACACCTCCAGAGTGCCAGTTGGAGACATTGATAACCAAGGACAGAATATCCTGGTGACTATGGACTAGCAGAGTCAACCCACAGTGAAATGAATGGTATGAGGACAGAGATGAAGAAGAATTTTAAATACATATGCTTGAATTCTTTGGCAAATGATGAGATTTACTTTTTAATAATAACTTTTAATAACTTACATTCAATTAATAATAATCTCTGTTGTCATTGGTTTCGATACTGTCCTTTTGTTGGAAAGATCTTGGTATGAGTTCTGTGTACAATATGAAGACCCATTATCCAGAATTTTCAGTTGGAGAGTTAGCCAACATATGAAGATTACAGGATTTTCCTCCAAGAAACTTTGGTTTTTTTCATTCTACAAAGCAGGCAAACTGGCCAGAGGAACATATGCAATTGACAGCTAATGCACTATGTATATAGGATTGACTGCAATTAATTAGGTTCCAAAAAAACAGAATATTTGGCCAGGACAAGCCATTGAGCCTAATGTGCTAGTGGTAGGGGATGGGATTTACTAAGAATCTAAGGTTGCAATGCCTACCATAATGAGAGACCTGAAAGGCTGTTTACAGGAGATACAGTTGTAGAAGTGGGAAAAGAAGAGTGCCTTTTATAAAAAGTGACAATATTAAATACAGAGGACCTGCACAAAAAACTTCATTCATTATATAGAATTCACTCACTATAATGAGCTAATGAAAAGTTTGGTTAGTGCCCTTTGTTCTTTAAAGGAAATTTACCAAGCAAACAATATCTAATAATTGTTTTGCTTACTCTGTTTAACTTGCTATAGAGCTGGTTGATTATATATGATTTTTTGAATGATGCATATTGTGATTCATCATTTGTTCTTTGGATGCATCACTTTGGAGTTTACAAAGTATAAGTCAATTCCAGTTCTATTAGTAAATCAATTATGGGAATAATTATCTTATACCTTATCTTAAATGCTTCCCATTCCAATCACTTCCAGTTTGTATTCTGTCTCTAACAAGCCTCTCTAGCACCTTAACCACTATACTTGAAATATACACTGGGCTATAGTTTGACACTACTGACTTGGATTCTCCCTCACGCAGTATTTTTCCTTCTTTCTACTCTTCTGAGACCGTTTGAATTGCCAAACCTCTGTTGAACAACCAAGTGAAGGTCACTGCTAGCTCTTTTGCACATCCCATTCAGTTCCACAGCCTTATTAACATGAAGGTTACTTAATATTCGAAATGTTTCCAATTCTTGAACTTTCGGTCTTCTGTCCTCCTTCCTTCCTCCTTCCTGTTCCTGTTCTATGTTGTTTATTGTTCTACACAAACAATAAACAACATAGAATACACTGATAAAGTGCTCATTGTTGAATATTTCTGCTATTTCTTCAGCAATGATGACTCATTTTCCAAATAAGTCATCACATTGGAATAGCCCAGATAAAATTCATTGGAATAGCCTATATAAAATACCTGTAGAAAAGATATGAAAGGAATGAGAAAAAGAACCTGTGTATCAATTTATTATATATATTTGTTGTAACAGATTTACTCACCTATATGACATGATTAAATAAATTTAATGCCTAGAAACAGAGAAATACCAAAATAGAAAAATTGGTATTTATTATTTGAGCATACAAGGCTAGTTTTATTTTCTTAGAAAACTTCATCAGGTACATTAAATGAAAAGAAAAATACAAAAATATACATTACAAGAGGCAGCCATAAATTAACTTGCAAACATATTGCTGACATCTGAATCCATTCCAGATGCCATAGTATTGTTTGGCATGTTCACGCAGGCGTGATTTTGTGTACACGAAAGTTGTGTTATATTCTGTATTTCTACTACCCTGCTTTATCCTTTTTGTTGTTCTTTACTTAAAAATGAACTCTCATGAATAGTCGACTGATGCCATTTATTTATTTCTGCTAGATCTTATATTCTCATGCTCTATAGTCTAACAAATTTATTTGTTTTATGACTGCGCCAGTTAGCCTGTGTATTGAGCGAGAGATTATAAGGTATGAAACTAAAGACAAAGCAGATATTGTTAGCATTTCCTGCTTATGTTAATCTTTACCTTTAATTAGTCGTGGCTTGATTATTGATCAACTTTATCTTATGCAGGTTCGAAATTTTCAGGATAGTGCATTAGCAGAAACAGTCTAATGTGTTGTTCACAAACCATTTATTTAAATCAAAAAGGAATATTTACAGTTTGATCCACATTAACACACACACACACACACACACACACACACACACACACACACACACACACACATACAATTTCATTAAAAGTCTTTGTCAATTTTAATTCTTCCTGATTCAGGCTTATTTCTCTGTTTCTTTCCTTAAAGTTAAATCACATTCTAGAATATCCTGCTAGTCATACATACATAAACTGAAAATAATGCATACCTTGAGTAAACTTAAATCAATATTAATTTACATTATCTAGTACAGTATTGTCCTTACTCTTACAATAATTATTTATACACAATTTAGATTGTAAGGCACACCTAGAGCAAGCTTATTTCAATATTACTTACACAGTCTTATTCTACCTATACACTTGATGTACTGGAAATATCACATATATAAGTACTTACAATTCTCATTCAGCGCTGTCTTTTACATGAATCTTTTGTCCACATGAAATTGTCCCTTTTATTCTCTTTGTTTTTGCTGGCTCATACTTAATCTCCTACCAAATTTCTTCTTTCTCCGAGTCATTGATTATTCTATGCCCTTTTGGACCCTAAACATATCGGCAGTGTACAGCCGATATATTTAGGGTCCAAATGTTAGCCGATATGTTCTTTCCTTGCGAGACGCCCTGATGATTGACACCTATACTTCCCATGGTGGCAGACCCAGGTAAGTAAAGAATGAGAATCTTAAGACTTGCGATGCTCCTCTTTCGATTACTGACAATGGTTCTGAAACTGCATGTCTGAGGTTTCTGCATGACTCAGAAACCTCAGACCTATGACATTTCTTTTTAGATTACCGATACTGGACTTCATGTGGTGGTGGACCCAGGTAAGAGTAGGTCAAGAAATCTAAGACAAAGCCATCTCAACATTTCGCCTTATAAAGGCTCGGACTTCCGTTGAACACATGAATGCATCTCTCGAAACTTCCTGCATGGTCAAATATTGATATCTGACCATGATGACATCATACTTTGCATGTCTTTTGAAATTTCCATATATGGACAAGAGTTAACAGCATTACATAACGATGTCATGTGGCACATTATTATGTTAAAACAAAGGATCATAGTTAAATTATTACAAACACAAGATTATTACAGACAAAATTGACATTTCTTTAAGTGCAATCTCCCTAGAAAAACATGTAAAAATGAACATAACAAGTTACACAGGAACATATCATGAGAGATTTTACAGGTGGATATCTGAAGAGTGACAGTCAGAGAAGTTATAGCTAAGGTTAGTGTTAAGACTGACCAATTTGTTGATTCCAAAATCCTTCTCTTCAGTTCATCATAGCATCTAAAAGTTTTGTTGATTCCAAGATTCTTCTCTTCAGTTCATCATAGCATCTAAAAGTGTTTCCTGATTTTCTCCAGATCATTGGATGAATGACAGAATCTTCCTTATTTGGGTGAGCATAATTAAGAATGTTATTATGTAGTGTGCTGGCTCTAGTTCTGCGATATATAATGTCTCTCACATGTTCTTCTATATGCAACTCAATGGATTTCTCTGTCTGACCAAAATAGGGCACATTTCAGTTACACCAAAGATGATAAACTCCTGGGTACTTCAAGATATGTTTCACCAAAGTTAGCTAAAATTCTTAAGAAATTTTAAAATCTACACTTCTTTTACTCCTCTTTTCAAAATCTGTTCCTTGCTCCATACAGCCAAACCAAAACATAATAGTCCAAAGTATCCAGGAGTTTATTACCTTTGACTCAACTGCAATATGCCCTATTTTGGTCAGACAGAGAAATCCATTAAATGGCATTTTATTTTATTTATTTATTTATTTTTAATTATTATTTTTTTTTAATGGTGCTCCCACCAATGAAAGATTCTTCCACTATTAAAGGATTAGGAATTGCCTGTTCTAGCTTCACTGGTCTTTCCATCTTGCAGCTGGTCTTCCTCTCTCTCTTCCTTTCCCTTTGATCTATATCTATCCACCACTTTTGGTAGCCGATATCTTTCTATCCTAAGTTTTGATCTAACTTGATCTTGACCATCAGATGTTCTTTCCATTTCTCTCTATATTCCTTGATCTTTACATTTATGTCGTAAATATCCATTTCTTTTCTGATGTTTTCATCTTATATGGTCCAGTTTTTGGCATCCTTTAATTGCTCTTAAAAATATCAACTCTACAGCTTTTATTTTACATTCATCTTTCTTTTTAATGGTCCATATTTCTGAACCTTATTATTATTATGTAACACCTCCTGGGAGCCCAAAGACTCATCGAGGAAGGGCACCTACTCTACAACTCTCTGTCTCCACCACTCAATCCACCAACTACAACTAACTGTAACTACACCAACACCATCTACCACAACCACTAGTATTTCCACAGACAATCACAAACATCCATGCCCATGGCGGGATTCGAATCCACAGCCTTTTGGCTGGAGAGTGGATTTGCTAACTACTCAGCTAACCAGGCTGGCTATAGTAGAGTGAAAGTAGTAGAATATATATATAGTAGAGTGGGAGTGGCCATTAATTTATAAAATTTTAGTTGAGTTTCTCGTCTTATTTTTTTATTCAGTGTCCTTTTAATTGTTCCACAGATTTTCTGAAGTTTCTTTATATTTTCATCTCTATCTTAATCTTTTAGATATGTTATTATGAAGTCTAAATAATTAAATTCTGTGATCTGGTCTATTATTTTATTTTCTATAACTATTTTTGATCTTACTTGATCTTGACCTTTAAATGCAGTGAATTTTGTTTTCTTTTGTGAAATTTTTAAATTGTATCGTTGGCTTATTTTGTTTAATTTATAAACTGATTTTTGAAGGTCATTGTCTTGTAATATAATCTGATCATCTGTATACAGCATTGTATTGATAACAGTTTTTCTCAAGGTATCCTTAACTGGATACCTTGTTTTATTGTTGTTTTTGATATTTTGATTAATATATATATATATTGAATAGAGTTGGAGATAAGCTACATCCCTGTCTAACACCCTGATTCGTTTCAATTTCTTCTGTTAATTTATTACCTAAAAGTAACTGTATTTTTGTATCTTTATATAAACTTTGTATAGCCTGTACCAAATGTAATGGACATACTTGTTTTTTTCATTATATTCTATAGTTTTTCTCTGTGTATTTTATTAAAAGCTTTCTCATAATCTGTAAAGGCCACATGAGTCTCTAAATTAAATTCTTGTCTTTTTTTTTTTTCAATAATTTGTTTTAATACATAAACATTGTCTATACATGATCTTCCATGTCTGCAACCATTTTATTTTTCCACGAATAGATTGCCTGCAATATTTCTAAGTCTTTTATTCAGGATTTTGCTGTAAATTTTGTAACCTATATTTAATTATTATTATTATTATTATGTGACACCTCCAGGGAGTCCAAGGACTCATTGTGGGAGGGCACACTACTCTACTTCGATAAATACATCTCATCCTCTCCATACTACTTAATTCTTCAACTACAACATTACTATCATCAATGCCATCTATTGCCCATCAGCAACAACAGTATTTTTTGTCTATAAATTGTGTGTGTTCTGAAGGCCGATTTGTCTGTATGCGAGATGAAAAAAAACCCAAGTTTATGGGAGAAAAAACCCTGCTACCACCATATGAGATCGGCTTACTCACCTTCAATTGAAAAAGCCCATTTAAGGATTCCCCTCATCATGACAAGAATCGAACCCAGTTCTTTTCCAATCGAAGGGTGCAATGTTTCGCTGGTTTTCCAATTATGCTACGGCTGCTATAATAAACTTATTCCTCTATAATTTCCACAATCATGTCTGTCTCCTTTCTTAAATATAGATATAAACTTTGCTTTTAAGCAGTCTGATTGAACTTCATATTTCTTCCAACAGTTATTTATTAATTTTATGAATCTGTGGTGTAAATATTCTCAACCATATTTCCAAAGCTCTGTATTTATGCCCTCTAATCTGCTTCATTTTCTATTTTTTGATATCTTTATTGCTTCTTTTAGTGCTTCCAATTTTATTTGCTCTATATCAGTACTGATTTCTTCATTATTATTTTCTGCTATTAAAATATGGTCTGGGTCATACCATAAATTCTTATAATGTTCTATTCATTGTTTCTCTTATATTATGTTGATTTGTGCTGTATCTCTTTCTTCTTTGTTTAATTTCCTTAATATTTTGTAGGCTATATCTTGCCTTCCATGTATGTCTTCTATTTTGTTAATAAATCTGTCCAGCATCTTGGTGAGCTTTCTGTACCATTTTTATATTTCTTTCTTTTGTTTTTCTTTTATTGCATTTTCTTTTTAATATTTTATTTTTCTTTCCAAGGACTTAGAAGTGGCTTTATGGATCATCATCTGTTCATTGGACATACACAGATGCCATATGGTCACTTTGATTTCGTTGATGTGCCACACCAGTCCTTGCCATGTAGTCCTGTTGTATGCTTTTCTGGAGGCTTCAACTCTCTGAAGATCACTCACTCACTCACTCATACACACACCATATCATTGACTGTTTATTCTTCCTCTTTTTCATTAACTTTGCCTTCTATTACTGTTCTGAGAAGTCCTCCTTCCATCCTTTCAATGTGTCCAAAATATTTGAACTTTCTTCTGTCAATATCCTTAAGAAGCATTAAAGTTCTACTGATCTTTTCTAACACCCATTCATTTGTACACCTTTAAGTATATGATATCTTCAATAGCTTTCTGTAACACCATATCTCAAAAGGAGCCATCTTTGTCTTATCTGACTTCTTTAGGTTCAAAGTCTCATATCCATAAGTCGCTATTAGAAAAACAGCTGCATCCTCCATCAACTTTGTACTCATGGAGATAGATTCATCCTTCCAGATTTTAAACAAGTCTCTGACTGTTGTTTTAGCCATTTCTAATACTCTGAACAGCAATTCTTCACATTAATAATGGATCCCAGGTACTCAAACTTGGTGACTTCCTCAGTTCTTTCTCCATTAAGGTACGCTTGTTTCTCAAGAGCTTCCATGTCTGTATTTCCTTTGAGAACCATAATATTTGTCTTGCTAGGATTGAACTGAAGTCCTCTCTTATTACTGATCTCATTAACTTTATCAAGAATTTGTTCTAGTTCCTCTTTGTCATTATAGAGGAGTACAGTATCATCAGCATATCTCAGATTACTGATCAATCTATCACTTATCCTAATTCCTGTCTTGAGCTCATCCAATGCTTCACTCATGATGTCATTAGCATAGATACTAAACACCATGGCTTCTTGCTCCTTGTACATGTTAGCTATCAATCTGATAGTGTGTTGAAGAAAACCCATTATTTTCATTATTTCCCACAGTTTCACATGCTGAACACAGTCAAAAGCTTTAGAGTAGTCTAAGAAACACATTACCATAGGGAGTTTAAATTTTTTATACTTTTCTGTGATCTCTCAGTGATTGGAAGGAATGTATGGTAATTTCATTGCACAAGAGTGGTGCAAAGACCGATGTATCCAACTATCGACCAATTAGTATCTCAGAAGTGGTGGTGAGAATTTTGGAAAAATTGGTTGGAGCCTGCATTCAGAAATGGGTTGATAGTGAATCTCTACTTTGCAATGAACAACATGGGTTTACTAAGGGAAGGTCATGTTTTAGCAACTTGCTCACATTCTATAACAGTGTTATTACCGTTGAACTAGACAAGAGGAATGGATACACCATGATACTTTTGGATATTGCTAAGGCTTTTGACAGAATACAGCATAGCAGACTGCTGCATAAATTGGAAAAAATGAGTTTGGGTTATATAATATTAGCATGAATAAGAGGATGGCTGACTGACAGATATCAAAAAGTGGTATACAGGGGATCTGAGTCTGCAAGGTTTAAGGAAAAAAAGAACAAAGGTTGGGTGACCATGGTGGAAACACATTATAGGTCCTCGGCAGGTTTGCGTAAGCCAGACTTAGTGATTAAAAGAGATGGTGACGTTTGGATAGTTGATGCCCAGGTGGTGGGAACAGGGCGCCCTATAGCCATAATAATAAAGTGACCTACTATAAAAATAACCAAAATCTAGTTAGTAAGATACGGGAGGAGCATGGGGCAACTCCGAGGTTTACCAGTGTCACCATCTCTTTACATGGCGTATGGAGTGCAGATAGTTATAAGGACTTAAAACAATTTAAGACTTATGCAGAAAGATATAAAAGTTCTTTCCTTGAGGGCCCTACAGGGCACACTAGTGGCATGGTGTTGCCACCAGAGAATGACTACAATGATAACTAGAACAGGCATAGGGTAAAACACTTGTGAAGGCTTAGGCCTATATCAAGTCTGGACAAGATGTTTAGACGTGATGTAAGGGTAGTACTGCCCATAACCAGCACAAAGATTAATAAAATAAAAAAAAATTAAAAAAAGTGGTATACCACAAGTATCAGTGCTTGGTCGACTGTTATTCAATCTGTACATTAATGATATTGGGAAAGATTTGACAAGCGACATACAGTTATTTGCTGATGATGTAAAGATAGGTTGGGTAATCAGGAATGCTGCTGATATGCAGTCTTTGCAGATGGGTTTACTAAGGGAAGGTCTTTGAATAGGCTGGAATTGTGGGTATGGGAAAATGGGTGTTAGTTCAATGTCAGTAAATGTAAAGCCATTCACTTCAGCATGATTATATATCCATTAGCATATTATATTGGTGGCTTAGAAGAAACTGATGAGGCTAGGGATCTTTGAGTGTTAATAGTTAGGAAGTTGATGTTTAGGGGCCATGTGGCAAAGATTGCAAATACAACTCAAAAGATAATTGCTGTAATGAACGTTCACATGTAAAGATAAGGATGTTATTTTGCCTCTTTACAAGGACTTGATAAGACCTCACTTGGACTATTGTGTGCAGGTCTGGTCTCCTGGTTTCTGTTGTGATTCTGATATATTGGAGAGAGAGAGAGAGAGAGAGTACAAAAGAGAGTATTAAAAATGATATCAGGATTGTGGAATACTGATTAAAGACAGATTGAGAATTTTTAGACTGCAGACACTAGCAAACAGGAGAAAGAGGATTGATATGATTGAGATTTACAAAATTCTGAAAGGGTCATACAGGGTTTCAATTTATGGAGGGTGGGGAAAGGATGAGAGGGCATCCTTGGAAGCTGAGAATGAAGGCCACCAAGAAGGGTGTGAGGGCTAGATTTTTCTCTCAGAGGGTAGTGCATGATTGGAATGGATTGCCATTGAATGTTGTGAGTGCAAGCAGTGTGAATAAATTCAAGAATAAGTATGGTAGCTGGTGTGTGTGTATAGTATGCGGCCTCCCTCGATGAGTCTCTGACTCCCTGGAGGGCTCTCTTAATAATAATAATAATAATCTCTCTAAGGCAAAGGATCTGATCTCTGGTACCCTTACCTTTCCTAAAACCTGCTTGTTTCTCGGGCGTGTCTGCCTCAACTTTGGCCTCAATCCTATTTATCAGGATCTTCAATAAAATATTGCTTGCATGAGATATTAAACTAATAGTTATATAGTTCTTGCAATCCTTCATATCTTCCTTCTTATGTAATGGTATGAAAACCAACTTCTTCCAGTCTCGAGGCAATGATCTCTGGTACCCTTACCTTTCCTAAAACCTGCTTGTTCCTCGAGCATCTCTGTCTCAACTTGGCCTCACTGCTCTTTAGCATGATCTTCAATAAAATCTTTCTTGCATGAGATATTAAACTAATAGTTCTATAGTGCTTGCAATCATCCTTCATACCTCTCTTCTTATGTAATCTTGTCTCCCATATCCTTTATCGATTATCTTTATTAAATTTTCCATTCTTCTTCTTCTATATCTTCACTGATTTGGGCTTCTGATTGATACAGCATTCTAATGCTTTCTTCTCGTAATATATATACTTTGTATACTTATTATTTCTTGTTTTTTCTTATTTACTTCCTTTCTCGATTTTGCTAGTATTTCTATTTTAGTGACTACTAAATAATGATCTGAAAAAATTTCACCTCTTCTGTAAACATGTTCATCTCTCACACTTGGAGCTAGTTTCTGATTAGCAATGATATAATCAATTATAGATCTTGTTCGTCTGCCATTCCAAGTATATTTATTTATATTCTTTTTTTGAAAAAAAAAAGTATTTGTTATTTTGAAATTATTGAAAGTACAGAAGTCTAATAGTTCTTGACAATTGTTATTCATGCAAATTTTCCCATATTTTCTTAAGAAATTTAGGATTGCATTATTTCCGACTCTGGCATTAAGATCACTTGCTATTAATATATAATCATTTTTATTTACATTTACATTTATTTAACTGTGTTGTAATTCCTCATCAAATTGTTTAGAATCCTCTTTCCTGCTTTCTTCCTATGATATTTAAGCAGCTTCTATTTGTTTATAATTTAACCGTTATAATTTGATCATTTACAAAATCGTACTTTCATATTCTATGAAGGTGGTCTGAAAAGTTCTTGGCTAACAATGAAAAAATGAATTTATAATTTCAAAATTATTTTTATTTTTCAACATAATCTCCTTAAGACCAATACATTTATTTCAGCGATGCTCCAGTGCCATTATCCCATCCCTGTAGTGGTTCTCAGTAAGATCTGCAAAATACTCCTCTACAGCTACAACCACCTCTTGATTCAAAGAAAAAAGCTGACCAGCAAGGAAGAGGTTTTAGTTTTGGAAAGAGATAGAATTCAGAGGGGAGCCAAATCTGAGGAAATAGGGTGGATGTTCCAACAATTCATAGTGCAAATCCCTTAATTTTCCCATTGCCAAAACACCTTTGTGGGCAGGTGCATTGTCCTGATGAACGATGATTTTTCTCTTCTGAAAACCGGGTCTTTACTCACAAATTTTTTCCTTTAGTTTGGTTAAAAGATCTGAATAATATTCCCCAGTTATTGTTTTAGCCTTTTCAAGATAATTAACAAACAAAATATCTTTAGTATTCAAAAACACCGATGCCATGACCTTTCTGTCCACTGTTTTCTCTGCTGTTTGGATTCTGGTGTGTAATGATGAATCCAAGTCTCATCCATAGTAATAGATCAACAAGAATCAGTTTTATTCTTGTTAAAATGCTCCAAGCACTGTTCAGAGATTTTCATGTGAGTGCATATTTGATCTGATGTGAGCAAGTGCAACACCCATCTTGTGCAAAGCTTTTTCATTTGCAATTCTTCATGCAAAATAAATCCTACTTTTTCTCTTGAAATGCCTATATTCTCAGCAATTTCATGCAGTTTGACTCATCGGTCATCCAATACCATATTGTGCACTTCATCAATGATTTCTGGTGTTGTTACACTTTTTGGACATCCTTCACATGGGTCATCTTCAAGGTTGGTACGGCTACATACCAGCCTTGAAGCCACGTCGATAAAATTACTGATGTGGCTGATCAACATTTTCATATATGGTGCTATGCCCATGTATTGAATTTGGTGATAACTGAAACAACAAAATGTTGCGTGCCTGCAGTTTCTTTTTTCAATTTGCTCCAGACTTTAGCAACTTTTGTGAAAACATTTCGCGTGAGAATGGTTTTCTTGACCATCTTGACCATTTTATTGACAAACTGGTCAAGAAAATTTTTATTATTATTATTATTATTATTATTATTATTACGGGTATCTCCATGGAGTCAGTAGACTCATCACGGGAGACCCAAACTAGCAAAACAATATCTGTCATATCTCTTCTTGAATTCATTTACAGACGAAGAGCTCACAACAAAGTCAGGCAATGAATTCCACTCATTCACCACCCTCCAGGCAAAAAACCTTGTTCTGACACCTTTGTTAACCACACTCTTCTTTAATTTCCAGAGATGACCTCTTGTTCTTCCATCACTATCACACAGCTGAAACATTTCCCCTGCATCAATCCTATAAAAACCTTTTAGTAATTTGAATGTTTCTATCATATCCCCTCTTCTTCGCCTATCAACCAATCTCTGCAATCCACAAGCTCTCAATCTATCAATGTAGGGAGCATTTTTTATATCACTCACCAACTTGGTCACAATTCTCTGAACCCTCTCCACAGCCTCCTCATCTCCAAGGAATCCAGGTGACCAGACCTGAGCACAGTAATCCAAATGTGGAAGTATCAATGCTTTATAAAGGGGAATAATAACCTCTTTATCTCTGGATGTCAGTGTGTTCCTCAACAACCAAGTAATCCTATGTGCAATCTTGGACACCTTAGCAATGTGTCCTCTGAACTTCATCTCCCTATCTACCAATACCCCTAAGTCCCTAGCCTCATCAATCTCTTGGAGTACCTTTCCATCGATGTAGTACACAGCTGGTAATCTTTTAATCCCAAAATGCATGACTTTACACTTTTCCACATTGAACTGACATCCATTTTCTTTTGCCCATTTTACCAGCTTCTTTAAATCCTCCTGCAAACTTTCAACATCAGCTTGATTTTTTATTGCACTACACAACTTTGCATCATCAGCAAACAACTGAATATCTCCCTTTAAGCCGTTTCCTATATCATTTATATACAAATTGAACAACATTGGCCCAAGCACAGAGCCCTGAGGCACACCACTGGTCACCTGCCTCATTCTGGACTCGGCTCCTCCATACACCACCTTATGGTATCTCTCCCTGAGCCATTCTCCTATCCATATCACCAATTTAATATCCATTCCCATCTGCTCCAATTTGCATAACAGTGTTCTATGGGGTATCCTGTCAAAAGCCTTAGCAAAATCCAGAAGTACCACTGTGTAGCCAGTTCCTTTGTCCAACTCTGATGTTATTCTATTATGAATAGTTAATAGATTGCTAAGGCAGGATCTACCTTTAACAAAACCATGTTGGCCTCTATAGAGTATCATATCCTGATCCACCCATTCTTGAATTTTGTCTTTAACCAACTTTTCCAATACTTTTACCACTACTCCTGAGATGGTGATTGGTCTGTAATTCAATACCGCAGTTTTAGAGCCACCCTTATGCAAAGGAACCACTTTGCCTAACTTCCACTCCCTAGGGACCATACCGGAGTTCAAACTTAAATTAAATATCCAGGTAAGAGGGGTTGACAATTCATTTGCACATTCACGCAACACCCGAGCTGATATTCCATCTAAGCCTACCGCAGTGTTTGCATTTAAGTTTTGCAATATATTTAATACCTCTGATTCTTTAGCTTCAATTTTCACATTAGCTATTGCTATAGGTATAGAGATATCCTCACTTGGGTGATAGACTTTTGAGAAGTGATCACTCAGTAACTCGACTATTACATCTGATTTTGTCACCTCAATACCATCAGCACCCACTAAGGTTATCCTTCCGAAGTCATTCTTCCTCTTACTTGCCACATAGCGGAAGAACTCTTTGGGATTACCCTTGATCTCTTTGGCTAAGGTCTTCTCATAATCTGATTTAGCTTTTCTTACTATGCTGGTAACCTTCCTAGCTTGAGCCTTGTACTGCTCATGGGTGTCCTGATCGCCCTTCTCCTTGTAAATTCTCCATAACATTTTCTTTTTTTGCAGTTCAAGCTTGATACTACTGCTCATCCATCTAATGCCTGCCTTGTTTGACCTCCTGACCATGGGGACACAATCTGATATTGCTTTCCTCAGATACCCGCTGATTTTATCCCAAGCACTGCTAACATTTTTCCCTTGCAATATGTTCTGCCATGGGATGGCTGCAAGCTCACTCCGAAGCTTGTTATAATTGCCTAACCTGTAGTTCCGTACATACCCCTTCTTAATAGAAAAATCCACAGATTTTGCAACCTCCCAAGTCAATACCACATGATCGCTTTCACCAACTGGAGGTAATGAGGACACCTTACTTATGCATATAACCTCTGAACCAATAACCAGGTCCAACACTCTCACTCCACGTGTCCCTTCAGTTACGTGCTGTTTCAAGTAATTATCTCGTAGAAGATGTATGAACTCCATTTCCTTTTTGCTACGTGATATTTCCTCCTTCCAATTGATATCACCATAATTAAAATCCCCCATAATAATCACTAAGCCTTCACTCATTGCACTAAGTTGCTGATGCATGAATTCAATATCTCCCCCCGTACTCCCTGGCCTATAGCAGCATCCAACTGTATATTTGGTTGCGTTGGTCACTATTTCGCACCAGACTGCCTCAAATGAACTCTCATTTACATGACTATGTAAATTTAATGAGCAACAACTATATATGGACGTTTTGATGCTGCTGCTGTCAGTACTTTTGTAAATTTATTCACATGCTTATCAATGATACAAGATTCAGACAAGTTTGATGCAAAAACAAAACAAGAAGCAAATGTTTTTCTTCAAAGTCTTCTAAAGTTTGAAACAATATTGACAGCATACATGTGTTGAGGCTTAAGTGCTGTGAAGAATTCATGTTAGAGGTTTAATGGAATATTAACAGCACTGAGAAAGGATTAAAACTAATTTTAATACTTCCAATATTTTGTCTCCATCACAGAGACATCTTTGGGGATTACAAAACTTTTTGTAACAACACACACACAAATACAATACAAAGTGAAACTAAAGTCCTATCTAGGTGGTGTGTCCTCTATGGGCATTTGCAGGTGGCCTGGGATGTAAAGAGGGATCTCTGATAATTAAAGTTTCTCAAATTTTGGGAAGTTTAATGCAACCGTATTTGTTTAAATTAGGTTGATTCCTGAGTGCAGATGCAGATTCAAAGAATAGTCTTTCTTTTACCCTTCCAAGACACCTTAATAACACACCTTCCTAATGGTAACTTTCTTTCTCTGTATATAGAAAACCTATTCATACAGGTAGATACATTCACAAACTCTTCCACCACCATCCCTCCAAGCAAAATGGCATTATTAAAACTCTGACCAATAGTGCCCACAGTCCTTGTTCCAGTAAAACTGCCCTGTCAACCGAACTCAATCACATACACAACACCTTCCTTTCCAATAGCTATAATGACTACAAAATTAAAAAAATAATCAAGTCCTTCCCAATTCCCTGACCATCTCTTCAGAAGGACTTCAGAAATGCCATCACTATTCCTTACATCCATCGTACTTCAGAAAAAATAGCCAGATCATTAAAAAAGTACAACCTCCATACAGCTTTTAAGTCCCACCGTAAACATTCTACCCTTATCCCCTCCACTAAAGACCAGCTCCCTCCTCTTTCAGTGCCTGGTGTATATAGAGTACCTTGTTACTGTAAACTTACCTACTTTGGACAAACAGGCAGGTCAGCATCCATCCGGTTAGAAGAACACAATTCTTACATCTTCAAACACGATTATGGTCAGTCCTTGCAGACCATGTTTTGGATACATCCCACAGAATCTCCTGGAAAAAAACTACCATGCTCCACCATAGTAAATTCAAAAAAGAGAGACTATTCTTTGAATCTGCATCTGCACTCAGGAATCAACCTAATTTAAACAAATACGGTTGCATTAAACTTCCCAAAATTTGGGAAACTTTAATTATCAGAGATCCCTCTTTACATCCCATGCCACCTGCAAATGCCCATAGAGGGCGCACCACCTAGATAGGACTTTAGTTTCACTTTGTATTGCATTTGTGTGTGTGTTGTTACAAAACGTTTTTGTAATCCCTGAAGATGTCTCTGTGACGGAGACGAAATATTGGAAGTATTAAAATTAGTTTTAATCCTTTCTCAGTGCTTTTAATATTCAATTAAACCTCTAACATGAATATTGACAGCATTTACTTAATTGTATGGATAGAAGTTGTTGGAAAACATCTAGGACAAGAAAAATTAAACGATTAAAGCTAATTGGTGAGACAAGATGGTCAAGAAAATTTAATACAGCATCAACTATATATGGACGTTTTGATGATGCCGCTGTCAGTACTTTTGTAAATCTATTGACATGCTTATCAATGATACAAGATTCAGATAGGATTGATGCAAAAGCAAAACAATAAGCAAATGTTTTCTTCTAAAGTTTGAAACAATATTGACAGCATTTACTTACTTGTATATATTTGAAACTTCAGCCCGTTATCAAGTTATATACAGACAAGTGGTTTAGATATGTTTACTGCATGGAGTTTAATAGATTCAGCTACAACAAAGTTGAAGGAACAGACAAGAATATTTGATAACGTTCACAACAAGGCATTGAAATTTGTAAATAAATGTAATGAAAAGATTTCACAAAGTTGAATATCGATAAAAATCAAACATTGGAAATTGACTCTTTGGAAACAGCTTTGCCAGTTAAGAGGAAAAGGAAGAAGAAAAGAATGGCAGATGAGCTTATTGATGATGAAGGAAATTCCTCAAATTTTCTAGCTGATTTTCGAGTAAATGTGTTTAACCTAATCAGTGTTCTCCCCAGAAATTTTTACCAGCTTGGTGGAATGAAGCATTAGCCGGGCATACAAAAATTTCGAATGAGTTAAGAAAGACCCTTTTTCATAACAAATTAAAATAGTAATTTTATTAGAAATTATTTCAAACAAGGATAATATTTTATATAGTAATTATACAAACAAGACTAGGATTTTTCTTATTTTCTCATTAAGTAATGAAAAACCTTGTAATGCTCACAGCTTAAAATTCTATACATTAATTCTTCTTTTCTTCTTAGAAGCCCAGAAGCCTGTGCTCATTAAATTAAGATAAAAACCTGTATGAGGAATCGCATCAGTCAGAACACTCCAGTGAAATCAGCATCAGATTATTTAGAGTGTTCTGACTGATGCCATTCCTCATACAGGTTTTTATCTTTTTTTAATGCAGAGAAACCCCTTTCACATTCAGCTGTGCTCACAGGTATGGCCAGTCCAACAACATCTAGTTTTGCTAAATTTAAAAAAAGACTCTTTGAGCTCAGATGTTGTTGCTAATTTCAACAGTATTTGTCTTGGATCTGGATTTTTGTATGACTGTCCATTAATCATTTTTGATGCTCCTGCCATTCTAGTTTAGTACTTTCATAGTTTAAAACTGCAGAACTTCCATTTCTAGAATAATAATCAAAAAGAATCTCCGAAGCCTCATGTTGATCATGTCTTTCTGCATTGAAAAGTCTTGAAATGGAGGAAATGATTGGCATATCCGGAAATCTTGCTTCTAGGTGCTTAATAACTGTGCCTATGTATTTATCATATATTGTAGTCTTAAACGTAATAACATTTGAATCTGAAAGATGCTGATGAAGATTTTGAAAATGACTGCCAGGAGTGTCTTTCAATCCCATGATGGATAGTTTTCTGGCTTCTGAGACTGGCTCTATTTTAGTTAAGTCAACATCTTGCCTTTGCCATGATCTAGACAAGTTAGATAAATGTGGTAACACATCTGAAAGCATCATTAGTGAAGCTACGAAATTGTATGTTCTGATATATTTACAGCTATGATATCATTTCGTTTGGTTGCCTCTCTTTCCGATGCAGCTATAACACTCACCATGCACTCTCTTAGAGACTGTATTGCAAAATCATGAGACAGCCATCTAGTGTCACCAGCCATTTTAAGTTTAATCTAAGGACTGTTCAGTATATTTTGGATTTAGATTAAACCAGCCATCCTGACTGAGGAATTTCAGAAGAAGAAAAACAATTGCCTTAAGATATCATTAAACATGACTAAATAAGGCACTTCAACAGCTGCTTGGGCACTAGCAAGAGCCAGTCGGTGGTCTACACAATGACAGTTGACCATGAGTCCATCTGTTTTATCTTTGAGCAGTTTTGCAACTCCCTTGTGCTTTCCAATCATGACAGCTGCTCCATCAGATCCTAGGCCCACCAGATTACAAGTTTTTAAGCCTAGACTGTCAAGGGTTTCAATTACTTTGTTAGTTATAGCCTCAGCTTTGCCATCAATAATATTGCAAGTTGATACAAAACTAACCCTGACCTCTTTTCTAAGTTGACAAACATATTTATGCAATCAGCTGTTTAAAAACTGAGATGTCTGTAGTTTCATCACAAATAATCTGCAGAATGTATATTTTTCAGTATTTCAGATCTAATTTTTGATGCTAAAATATCAATCAACTCTTGCATTATTCTTTGAGGTATAATGCACATTTTTACCAACGTTAAGATGTTCTAAGTAAGAACAGCCTGTAGCCTTGCAATGCTCAAGCAATTTTTCAAATAATGTAGTATGTGGTAACTCATTTTTTGCTAACCAATACATAGATCTTAAAGCTCCCAGAAAAGCATCTCTCTGCAAGTTATTCAAAATTGAAATTGATTTTTCAATTTGCCCTATTCCAGTTTCTTCTAGTATATGTTTTTCAATTATATCTGAACAAGAATCAGTGTGTAACTTGCTTTCTTTTCGAAGTCTTGTGCATGGCATAGTTACCCAAGTCACTTCTTTGTTTGTGGGTCGTCTCTTTCTGTATTTCATACATGTGGAACACAATATTTCATTATCTTTCACCACTAACCAATGGAATTTTTTAAACCACTCACTGTTAATACCCAGTAAGCAGTGTTTAGATGCACGTTTTATATTTGAAAGAGACTCTGCAGATATCGACGATGCTGTTGTTGGTTTGGTGTCTTCGCCACTATGCTTACCAGTTTTATCTTTCTTAAAATAACTTAGGAGTGTGGTTTTATGACTTAACTTTTTACTCATTATGGAATAATTTAATAATTACAAAATATCATTGTTATTAAATTAATCAGAAAAAATCACTGAATTGTGCACTGACGGTAATACCCGAGACACATAATGCACGTTATGTCGCAATTTTACTATTTATAAGTATTAATTACTAGGAATGGGAATTGGTAACACTCGAGACTTACGTCATAGTCTTCGAGAGTTTCGAGAATTCCCCAAAATCACAACATATGCACATGCCTATTTTCTTTTACAAAAAAAAAATATTAAATATTTGACTCACGATCTTCAGACAAAAAACCATTATTAAGAAAATGAAATGTAGAGTTTTAACATCGATTTTTGCCTTCGATTTGAATTCGCTCAATTTTCACAATTTATTTCTTTCAAACATCAAAATTATGTCTCTTTCGTAAAAGTCTTCTTTGCAACTGATATACTGTTGTATTCGAGATCCCGATTTTTGTCTTCTTCCACATACGGATTGGTGTGCATCAAAGTGAATATCCGAAGCTCTCGAGATTGGCTTGCAATGCAAGAAATTGAGCTGATCTCACTAGTATCAAGACTCTCTGGTTCGATTTCTCATCACTATTAATTAAAAAATGTATTAAATTATGTTTCCATTCTTGCTCATTATTTAGCCATGTCAATTCACAACATTAATTAGCCGGGCAGTTTGCCTATTCAAAAAGTCCTGGGGAGAACATAGCTAATAATGGACTGCATTGTCAGTCACTAGATTCACGTTTTGTACAACACAAAAAGTTGTATAAAGATTTATCCTGCTTGGACCAAGAAAGTTTAAAACTATTGCAGAGAAGAGCCTTGAAGATGAGGCATTGGAAGATGTTATTAAGCTGACTCCACAAATCAGCAATGATCAAGTAATATTGGAATTGTTTCTTTTGCTTCGAACTTTGATGTATTAAAGCTATTGCTTAATGATGGTGAGAATATGGATTCCAGTTGCAACAAATGTAAAATTTGTAGCACTTGCCCATCATGTGTACTAAAAATTCTGGCATCCAACAGGCTTCATGACAAGGCATATGATAACCTTTGTGAACTTTGTAAAATCATCTGCACACTATCAGTTACTCAAGTCCAATGCGAGAGGACATTTTCAAAGGTAAAGATCATAAAGACAAGCCTAAGAAATTCACTGTCTGAGGAGAACTTGGGATCATACATGTTGCTATCCATTGAAAAGGAATTGCTAGATGAATTGGATGCAGAAGCAATTGTTGACAGATTTACACATTCATCTGGTGAATTCAAATGATTAAACTACCTGTTAATGTGTAAAATGTTCAGTACAAGCAATCTATTTTAAAATATCCACCATTTATTTAAAATTTAAAAAAAAAATTAAAAATTCAATTATAACAATCTGTATTTACATTTTCTATTTAGTGTATACTGCCAGTAATATGTACAATATATGTACACTGTAATTACTAAAAAATATACATTTATTTCACAAACATTTTAATTGTACCTTTTTTCCACTTATGTATTTTTCGAAAATTTTGTTTATTATAAAAATTAAATGATAGCCTTATAGTTGTGGGTGGGCTCCCCTTTGTCTCCTGGCAACCAATATTTTTAGACCCAGTCTGCCACTGCTTCCAACTCAGGCCTGTTCCTCTAGACTGTATGTCAAATTAATCCCTAGTGCATTTAAAGAAGAAACATCAACATGGTTAGATGCACTTTTGGAGACTACAGAGCTCATGAGAAATGTGTTGGGAAGGAGTCAAGGTTATAATATAGGATGCATCCAAGAAGTATCTTGGCCCAATTAGAAGACCAAGAGACCCATGGATATCAGATTCAACATGGAATCTGATTAAAAGGAGGCATTTGGAGAAACAGACAGGGATAGAAGTCAGTAAAGTCATCAGGCAGGACAAGGAAACTTTTTATACTAAAAAATGCGAAGAGATTTCCAGATGAGAAGGCACAATTATAAAAGGATGTTTCATTTGTGACCTAAAGCGCAAGTTTAAGCCAAAATTGAATGTTATCTAAGACAGGAATGGAGCAGTGCTAACAGAAGAATTGGAAATCAAAAACAAATGGAAAGAGTACTGTGAGGAACCATACAGCAGAGACCAATATTTTTAGACCCAGTCTGCCACTGCTTCCAACTCAGGCCTGTTCCTCTAGACTGTATGTCAAATTAATCCCTAGTGCATTTAAAGAAGAAACATCAACATGGTTAGATGCACTTTTGGAGACTACAGAGCTCATGAGAAATGTGTTGGGAAGGAGTCAAGGTTATAATATAGGATGCATCCAAGAAGTATCTTGGCCCAATTAGAAGACCAAGAGACCCATGGATATCAGATTCAACATGGAATCTGATTAAAAGGAGGCATTTGGAGAAACAGACAGGGATAGAAGTCAGTAAAGTCATCAGGCAGGACAAGGAAACTTTTTATACTAAAAAATGCGAAGAGATTTCCAGATGAGAAGGCACAATTATAAAAGGATGTTTCATTTGTGACCTAAAGCGCAAGTTTAAGCCAAAATTGAATGTTATCTAAGACAGGAATGGAGCAGTGCTAACAGAAGAACTGGAAATCAAAAACAAATGGAAAGAGTACTGTGAGGAACCATACAGCAGAGAAGATAAGGAAAATTTGGAAGAGCCCACTCACCAGGAATATTTTGGTTTGGAACCTCCTCCACTTAGGCAAGAGATTGAAAGAGCAGTTAAGCAGCTTGACAACAATAAGGCTCCAGGTGCAGATGGAATCCCAGCAGAGTTAATTAAGGCCAAGGGGATGAAAGGGATAAGAGTGGTTCATGGATTGATTACAAGGATATGGGAGACAAGATCATGTCCTAGAGAGACTGGAAAACGTTGGTTTTCATATCTCTGTGCAAGATGGGAGATATAAAGGATTGAAAAAAGTATAGATCTATTAGTTTAATTTCTCATGCAAGCATGATTTTATTAAATATCTTTCTAAATAGGATTGCGACCAAAGTTGAGGCAGTGATGCCTAAGGAACAAGCAGTTTTAGGGAAGGCTAAGGTGCCAGAGATAAAAATATAAGGAATTAGTTTCCTTGCTAATGTGTTTTGTAGACTACTCCAAAGCTTTTTACTATATTCGGCATGTGAAATTGTGGAAGGTAATGAAATTAATGGGTTTTCCTCAACCCATTATCAGGTTGATAGCTAACTTGTACAATGAACAAGAAACATGATAAGAACAGGTGTCATATTAAGTGGTTGGCTTCAGGTTAGCAAGGGAGTTAAGCAAGGATGCCTACTTTCTCCTCACCTGTTTAGTTATCTATGCCGAGGACATCATGTGTGTAGCTTTGGGTGAAATTAAGATAGGAAATAGGATAGGTGGCAGATTGATCACTGATCTGAGGTGCACTGATGATACAGTACTCCTCTCCTTTGTAATGACAAGGAAGAACTAGGACAAATCCTTGACAAAGTTAATTAGATCAGTAAGAACGAAGGACTTCAACTCACTCCTAGCAAGACAAAGATTATGGTTCTCAAAGGAAAAATAAACAGGGAAGCTCCTGAGAAACAAGTGCATCTTAACAGAGAAAAGATTGAGGAAATTGGCAAATCCGAGTACCTGGGACCCATTAATGTGAAGAATTGCTGCTCAGAAGACAGTAGAAGATTAAGAATGGCTAAAACTAGTCAGACTTGTCCAAAATCTAAAGGATGGGTTTATCTCCATAGGAACAAAGCTGAGGATTCTGGAGGCATGCAGCTTTTCTCCAACAGCAACTTATGGATGTGAGACTTGAAACCTAAAAAAAATCTGGTGGGAAAAGAATAGCCACGTTTTTTTTTTTAATTTCATATGATGATACAACAGCCATGAGTCCCTTTTACAGGGAGGTATGACCCCATCTCAATCCCCCCTATTATATCTGGGCTTGGGACCAGCATACCTGACGAATCAGACCTATGGCTGAGGGGGACCATTTCTTAAGTGTTCCTGACTGTAATCCATGTTTGTTCACAGAGCCAGTTTGCCTCTTCTGGGGGAAAAAAACCCGACCACTTGTATGATGTGGTATTACAGAAGACTGTTGAGAATATTATATACTGAAAGACAAATGGATGCATGCTAAAAACAGATTGTTAGAACTTTATGGCTTCTTAAGGATAGTGACAGAACAAGCTGAAATACATTGGACACATGGAAAGCATGAAAGGAGGGCTTCTCAAAACATGAATAGAAGGTAAAATTTTTGGAAAAGGAGGAAGTCTTGCCAAAGCACAACAACACCTAAACAAAATCACAACATACTTCTACCAAAACTCAATTGTAATCAACAGCACCAAGACACAGATGTTAATAATACATAATCCGAGAATCATGTGGCCCCAGTGTCCTGAAATCAAACCCATAACACAGGAAAAATACCTTGGCCTTTACATAGATTGCCACCTTAAATGGACAAAGCATATTATTATTATTATTATTATTATTATTATTATTATTATTATGAGAGACCTCCAGGGAGTCAGGGACGCATTGAGGGAGGCTACACATTACACACACCAGCCATCATACTTATTCTTGAATTCATTCACACTGCTTGCACTCACAACATCCAAAGGATTGTTGTGAGTGCAGTTGGAATTCTGAGCTTCCAAGTGGTTGGAATTCGGCCTTCATTCTCAGCTTCCAAGGATGCCCTCTCATCCTTTCCCCACCCTCCATAAATTGAAAAATTCCATGAATTGAAATCCTGTATGACCCTTTCAGAAGTTTTTAAGTCTTAATTATATCACCCATCTTTCTCTGTTTGCTAGCATCTGCAGTCTACAAATTCTCAATCTTTCTTCATAATCAACATGCCACAATCCTGATATCTTGTACTCTCTCCAATATATGTGGTCTCCTGGTTTCCATTAGGATTCTGATATAGTCCAAGTGAAGTCTTATCAAGGCCTTGTAAAGAGGCAAAATAACATCCTTATCTTTACATGTGAATGTTCGTTTCAGCAATTATCTTTTGAGTTGTAGTTGCAATCTTTGCCACATGGCCCCCTAAACTTCAACTTCTTATCTATTAACATTCCAAGATCCCTAGTCCCATCAGTTTCTTCTAGCCTAATCCCACCAATATAATACAACATTGGATATCTAATCATATCGAAGTGAATGACTTTACATTTAGTGACATTGAACTGACACCCATTTTCCCATACCCACAATTCCATCCTATTCAAATCATTCTGCAAAGACTGCATATCAGCAGCATTCCTGATTACCCTACCTATCTTTGCATCATCAGCAAATAACTGTATGTCGCTTGTCAAATCCTTCCCAATACTGTATCATTAATGTACAGATTAAATAACAGTGGACCAAGCATTGATCCTTGTGGTACACCACTTGTTACCTTAAACCTTGCAGACTCAGATCCTCCTTATACCACTTTTTGATATAGATTACCTACGTACTAAACTCCGCATCATTGCAGCAAAACTTGTCCAAGTAAAAGACATGATTCCATCTAACATAAAAAAACTCTTATATCACAGTGTCTGTGAATCTCTACTCAGGTACTGTATAACGGTCTATGCAAATACATCAAATAACCACCTAACAAAATTAGAAATATTACATAGGAAAATCGTGTCAACAGTGATTTGGAGACCTTATACGCAACAGCTACTATTCAGACTGCTTATAGCAACACACGGAATCCTGAGCATTAAAAATCTGAATCACTACATAATGATACTAAGAAATTACTTCAACAACACAGACACATATTGCATAACATGACCCACAACTACTCTTTACATCCCTAGACCCTTCAACAACTCATACGGTTCTTTTGTGAGATCACATCTGATACTCGACAACCTACCAAGAAATTTAAAACACATAGACAACTACAGAACATTAAAACACGAACTCTGGAAACTATACCAACACAGTTAATATAGCGTTAACACTTATATATACATGACAAATCACCAGCATCCAACACCTACATTCCATCCATAAACAGTACCAAACAACATAAATAGTAAAGGCTAATCCCACTCTCTCTTCATAAAATCTAACCTTAGCTTCGAAGTAAGGGGGATTAGCCCGCCACATTCAACTAATCCTCATAATCATAGACTGCAGATTATTGTTATGTATATGTCAATACCGTGTATAATAATAAATGATGATAATGAAAAAAAAATTGTGTATTTATAGCTAAAGAAAAATCCTCCAATACAAAAGACACCTGGCGAGAAAAGGTTTGGCATGTCACCGAGAAATAGAGTAACCATACGGCAATGAATTGATGATGGATATTACCAATGAAGGAAACAGAACATTTGAGTACTGGAAAGATTAGTATTCTGCTCATCTTTCCAATATAACATAATGTTGAAACTTCTTGCTGAAATGGTTAGGATCAAAGTGTTTCTATTACTTGCACCAAAACTTCAATTTCACTGTACAGTGTTATTTTATAATATAAAAAAATATTAAATGAAGAAAAAAAAGGACTAAGAATCCATCATTGTTTCAAAGCTAGATATTTAAAATTAAAAGCTTCAAAATTTATCTCAGAGTTTATGAGAATGCCTCTATTGCGATCAAGTTGGCTTGGTATGGTGCACCTACTCAGACAGCTTGAAACATCCTGACAGCTGTTTCAAGCCTGTCTGATTCTCATCAAGGTCCAGGTAGAAACTTCGATAGGAAAAGAGCCTTCTTTTCAATACTATAGTGGTCTTTATATTTTTCATAAAGTGGGACACTTTTTGGCAACTCGTATAGGTAAATATGACCTTCATTGCTTCCACCTTGGTATCACCACCTCTGGGTCTGTAGAAAGTATTTTACCTTGGGTATAATAAATGTTAAAAATACCAAGCTATTTTAAACCTGGATTTACTCCATTTCCCAAGTAAGCAAACAGACAAACAAGTCAAGTTTGTGCCTGCATGTATTGGAAGTCTAGCTGACCCTCAAAGTAGTGCAAGACCAAGGCAACTCTTGGTAAAAGTAGAATAAGCTCTGATCACTAATCTTAATATTTACCCTTAATGCAAAGCACATCTCCTGGAGGAGATGTATGATGTTTTGTATTAAAGGCAAGGGGGACACTACCAGACCGGTTTCGACCTTTATTGAGGTCTCATCAGTGGGAGCCAGGCTAGAAATACCAAGAATTTAGTAATACAGAGCTTATAAATATTTTACCAGAACAAGTTACCATAAGGTGTTTTAACCTTATTAAATAAGCAGAGCTTATTCTACTTTTACCAAGAGTTGCCTTGGTCTTGCACTACTTTGAGGGTTAGCTAGACTTCCAATACATGCAGGCGCAAACTTGACTTGTTTGTCTGTTTGTTTACTTGGGAAATGGAGTAAAACCAGGTTTAAAATAGCTTGGTATTTTTAACATTTGTTATACCCAAGGTAAAATACTTTCTACATTTATATCTCCTCCTGAGATTTTTATTTAATAAGGTTAAAACACCTTATGGTAACTTGTTCTGGTAAAATACTTATAAGCTCTGTATTACTAAAATCTTGGTATTTCTAGCCTGGTTCCCACTGATGAGACCTCAGTAAAGGTCGAAACCGGTCTGGGTAGTGGCCCCCTTGCCTTTAATACAAAACATCATACATCTCCTCCAGGAGATGTGCTTTGCATTAAGGGTAAATATTAAGATTAGTGATCAGAGCTTATTCTACTTTTACCAAGAGTTGCCTTGGTCTTGCACTACTTTGAGGATCAGCTAGACTTCCAATACATGCAGGCGCAAACTTGACTTGTTTGTCTGTTTGCTTACTTGGGAAATGGAGTAAAACCAGGTTTAAAATAGCTTGGTATTTTTAACACCTCTGGGTCTGGCTCCCACTGACGAGACTGCAAATAAACGTCAAAACTGGTCTGGGTAATGACCCTTTCCCCTAATGCATAGCATTATACATGTCTGCAAGGAGATATGCTTTGCATTATGGGAGATACTAAGACAAGGGGTGATGAGAGCTTGTTCTATCTTTACCACGAGTTGCCTCAGTCCTGAAGATACTTCATGGGCAAACTTTGTTTGCTTACACTTGGATAAAGGATTAAACTAAATTTATTATTTTATTATTCATAAGTGGATTCTTGGTTGATATGTGGTTGGTATAGTTGGTGGATTAAGTGGTGGAGATGGAAGTTGTAGAAGTAGATGCCCTCCCTTGATGAGTTTTTGGACCTTGGAGGTGTCATATAATAATATGTGAATTATGATGTAACTCAAATCTTCTAAACTCTTTTCTTAACTGCTCTGAAAAGATATATTTTACCTTATATGTATATTGTATTTGGATCCTGTATTGTTCTGAATGTATTAAGCTTTGAGTTAGCAAAGCATAATACATTCTGAACAGTTTGAATATTGTTTTATCACTTGTCTCTTTTTTTTTTCTTTTTTTTCGAAAAAACAAATTTTATTTTATTTCTTTTAAACTATGCAACCATTCAGAATTTTTTTTTTTTTGTATAAAGAGATGAATATATATTTATGCATTTTATTTGTAGATATATTTAATTCAAAATTCTATTTTTATTTTATGATTAATATACCTTCATAATTCTTTATAAGAACAAGAATCAGATGAGGAACATGATTGTGCAGTGCCTATCCAACAGCAGGAAACAATGAATATGTATGTATATTGATTACTTCAATATTGTTATTAAGAAATTTCAATTCATAGTAGTAAATGCTTTTAAGTTTTAGTTTACAGACATCCCTGCTATAACATCCTTCACTTAGCATAGTTTAAAGCTTTTGCTAAATTTCATATATTCGTTTTTGTACAGCTTATGATGTTGTGCAGTCTCTGTGACCATTATTATTATTATGAGTATTTCCATGGAGTCAGTAGATGTATCGCAGCAGACCCAAAATATCAAAACAATATCTATCATACTTCTTCTTGAATTCATTTATAGACAAAGAACTGACAACTGAGTCAGGCAATGTATTCCACTCATTCACCACCCTCCAAGCAAAAAATCTAGTTTTCACACCCTTGTTAATCACACTTTTCCTTAATTTCCAGGGATGAGCTCTTGTTCTTCCATCACACAGCTGAAATATTTCCCCTGCATCAATCTTATGAAAACCTTTTAGTAATTTAAATGCTTCTATCATATGCCCTCTTCTCTGCCTATCAACCAACCTCTGCAATCCACAAGCTCTCAATCTATCAATGTAGGAAGCATTTGTTATATCATTCACCAACTTAGTCACTCAGCTGAACCTTCTCCACAACTTCCTCATCTCCAAGGAATCCAGGTGACCAGACTTGAGCACAGTAATCCAAATGTGGCAGTATCAATGCCTTATAAAGGGGAATAATAACCTCTTTATCTCTGGATGTTAGTGTGTTCTTCAATAACCAAGTAATCCTATGTGCAATCTTGGCCACCTCAGCAATGTGCCCTCTGAACTTCATCTCCCTATCCACCAACACCCCCAAGTCCCTAGCCTCATCCATCTCTTAGAGTACCATTCCATCAATGTGGTACACAGCTGGTAATCTTTTAATTCCAAAATGCATAACTTTACACTTTTCCACATTAAACTGGCATCCATTACTTTTTGCCCATTTATCTTATTTAAATCATCCTGCAAACTCTCAATATCAGCTTGATTTTTTATTGTGCTAAACAACTGAATATCTCCCTTCAAGCCATTTCCTATATCATTTATGTACAAATTAAACAATAACGACCCAAGCACAGAGCCCTGAGGCACACAATTGGTCACCTGCCTCCATACACTACTTTCTGGTATCTCTCCATGAGCCATTCTCTTATCCATATCACCAGTTTAGTATCCATCCCCATCTGCTCTAATTTGCACAACAGTATTCCATGGGGTATCCTGTCAAAAGCCTTAGCAAAATCCAGAAGTACCACTGTGTAGCCATTTCCCTTTTCCAACTCAGATGTCATTCTATTGTAAAAAGTTAATAAATTGCTAAGACAGGATCGACAACCATGTTGGCCCCTTATTGAGTATCATATTCTGATCCACCCATTCTTGAATTCTGTCCTTAATCAACTTTTCCAATACTTTTTCCACCACTCCCGAGATGGTGATCGGTGTGTAATTAACTACCGCAGTCTTAGAGCCACCTTTATGCAAAAGGAACCACTTTGCCTGCCTTCCACTAGCCAGACAACATACTTTGATTGTTAAATAACTAAGTAAGAGGCATTGACAGTTCCTTTGTACATTCACACAACACCCGAACTAATATTCCATCAAAACTTACAGCAGTGTTTGCATTTAAATTCTGCGATATGCTAAGTACCTCTGATTTATTAACTTCTGTTCTCACATTAGTTATTGCTACAGGCACAGAAATATCTTCACTTGGGTGATAGACTTTTGAAAAGCGATCGCTCAGTAACTCTACTATTACATCTGAATTGGTCACCTCAATACCATCGGTAACCACTAAGGTTATCCTTCCAAAGTCATTCTTCCTTTTTCTTGCCACATAGTGGAAGAACTTTTTGGGATTACCCTTGATCTCCTTGGCTAAGGTCTTCTCATAATCTGATTTAGCTTTTCTTACTATGCAGGTAACCTTCCCAGCTTGAGCCTTGTACTGCTCATGGGTGTACTGATTGCCTTTCTCCTTATAAATTCTCCTTAACATTTTCTTTTTTTGCAGATCAAGTCTGATACTACTACTCATCCATCTAATGCCTACCTTGTTTGTCTTCCTGACCATGGGAATACATTCTGATATTGCTTTCCTAAGACACCTGCTGATTATATCCCATGCACTGCCAACATCTTTCCCCTGCAATATGTTCTGCCATGGGATGGCTGTAAGCTCAATCTGAAGCTTGTTATAATTATCTAGCCTGTAGTTCCGTATATACCCCTTCTTAAGAGAGAAATCCACAAATTTTGCAACCTCCCAAGTCAATACCACATGATCGTTCTCACCAATTGGAGGTAATGAGGACACCTTACTTATGCATATGTCCTCTGAACCTATGATCCGATCCAACACTCTCACACTACGAGTCCCTTCAGTTATGTGCTGTTTCAAGTAATTATCTCTTAGAAGGTGTATGAATTCCAAGAATTCCAAGAATTAGAAGGTGTATGAATTCTTTTTGCCACATGATATTTCCTCCTTCCAGTTGATATCACCATAATTAAAATCCCCCATAATAATCACTAACCCTACACTCATTGCACTAATTTGCTGATGCATGAATTCAATATTAGCTCCCTGTACCCCCTGGCCTATAGCAGCAACCAACTGTATATTTGGTTGTGTTGGTCACTATTTCACACCAGACCATCTCAAATGAACTATCATTCACATGTCTATCCTCTTGATATACTATTTTCTTTGACTGCAACTCATCAGCTATCATCAACAGTACTCCTTCCCCCATTCTATCTTCTCTACCCCACCCCGAAAATACTGTACCCATCACATTCAATTCCAGTAACCACATCTTCTGCTGACAGCCAGGTTTCACTAATGCCAACAACTTTTGGTGAGATTGCACTGACTAATGCCAAAAATTCTTCCTCTTATTTCAAATGCTATTTGCATTAGTATACAAAAATTGCAGATTCCCTTTATTTCTTGTACCAGCTTTAGAACTGATATACATTCTACTAATTTCAGTATTCCCATGCCGATTTTTATCCACTCTATTCTTCAAATTATTCCACAAAAAAGATCAACAAATCTACATTCACTGCTTAAGTTTCTCCCTCTTACACTCAACCTTTTCAATTTTAGTTTTCCTGCCCAATTACTTCAACTTGCTCAGAAAACAATAACTTCTTCAAACACTTATGACCTTCTGTGTTCAGATGCAACCCATCTCTTCCTAGAGAGAGAGAGAGAGAGATGGGTTGCATCTCAACCCATCTTTTCCTAGGCGGAAAAGGGGTGATATGATTGAGACATTCAAATTACTCAAGGGTTTCTATAAGATTAATTCAGAGGATATTTTTGAGAATAGGACTGGTGGTGGGAGGACTAGGGGCCATCCATGGAAACTGGGTAAGAGTGTAGTTAGCAAGGGTGTTGTTAGAGCTAGGTTTTTTACTTGGAGAGTGGTAAATGACTGGAATAAGCTGCCAGAGTCTGTTGTGGGTGCCATGACTGTGAATGAGTTCAAGGCAAAGTATGATAGATACTGTGTGAATGTTGAATAGTTGTTCTTGACATGATGTTAGGGCCTGCCTCGATGAGTCTAAGGACTCCTTGCAGTTGCCCGTAATAATAATAATCTCTTTTGCCTTCAAACACACTCCAGATCTCTTTTTCACATTCTTGCAATCATATCATTCATTATCATCACTCATCTACTTATGGTTGTCAAAACAAGGCAGCACACACACACACTGTCCTTCCTTTGACGCTTTTCTTCTTCATGATATCTAACAATGTTCTTAAATCTTTTGCTACCCAATTAATACTACCACTCAGGTCATTTACCCAACATAACTATCATCTTTTCTGCATCATGCCCTCTCTTTATTGCTAAATTCACTCTCTCTATTGTTCTGCCAGACAAGCACTCCTCAGGCATACTGCACTCTGTACCCTTAATCATTGAATCACCATATATTATACCACTCATAACTTCATTCAAACCCAAACAAGCATCACTACACTATTCAGCATGACTTTCCCAGTTTCATTACTTTCCCTCAACACTATTTTACCTACTCCCTCACTTTCACAACATCTCATTTCTTCTAGACCTCTTATGCTTTCATTCTGTTGATCCCAATCACTTCCATACTATTCATTACTTCATCATTCACCAAAGTCTCTCCCTTACTTAAACCTGTTCTAGTTACTTCAGCTAAAGTAATCTCCATAGTCCTAATTTCTCTATTCAACACATTTAACTCAGTCTTAATATCCTGAACCTCCTTACGGAGCACTTCCAGTTCTTCCTGCAGGAGATGATGGTTGCTTTTCATTTTCACGAACTCCTGCCGAAGCTCTTCTGCTATGGTCCCGGCGTTTGCTTCCATTCCTAATTGCTCTAATCTATCTAGACACTTTTCATATATGTTAATGTTTTCATTCTTCTCGTTTACCCAAACAGTCCGCAGATCTTTCACATTTTTCAGTGCATACATATAGCAGTTTCCACAATGCATCCACTGCAAAAAATCAAGGCAGAGCTAGACTTTCATACAGAAGTCCTCCGTGCCACTGACATACGTTTCTTGATTAACTTTATGATTAACTTTGCTTCCAGCAATGTTGATATATCTAGTTGTTCGTTATAACATAGATGTCAAGTATAATGATAAAGTTCAAATAACATGGATAAGAAGCATGGACTATCGCTCATCTGTGTTATGAGATGTGATGGTGCTTTCCATTCTCTTGAATGTGAAGAAACATCACATCTGGATTAATATGAGTTAACTCATATTCATGAGACAGCTATGAATATGAGTTAACTCATGGCCATAGCTTTGTCTCAGAGACAGTGCTGCTGAAAGCAAGATATGTATACTTCCTAATGTTAAGCTGGATAGCTCTGATTTTCAGTAGACTAAATGTATGCATGTATCAAAACACTAAACGGTTATTACAATTCTGGTGGAAAGGCTTATACATTGGTCATCTATAATGGTATTATTTAAGGAAATAACAACATATACTGTGTATTAAGTAGGAAAAAACCTTTAATTAATACTTCCAATATTCTGGCAAAGTCAAACTGCCATCTTCAGGGAACAAAGAACAAATTGATATGTGCATGCAGGCACTACATAGGGTAAGTAAGACTGAATCCAGAAACAAAGGTAAGTCTAAAATCCTAA
Source organism: Typopeltis vanoorti (assembly GCF_054136105.1). NCBI lineage: Eukaryota > Metazoa > Arthropoda > Arachnida > Uropygi > Thelyphonidae > Typopeltis > Typopeltis vanoorti. The sequence continues at coordinate 170,346,632 of NC_143549.1, read as the reverse complement.
ATAGCTTCCCTAAATGGTTGACTGAGATAGGCATTCTTGGCTGTTGAGTTGAAGTTCTTAGAATCAGTGTGCTTCTCAGATTTGAGGCAGTTTTATACAATTCTATTTATTGGAGTTAATTCCTTAAGGATCTGCGCGGTTAGCCTAGTGGCTTCATGCTTCACAACCTAGGCGTATCCTAGGTTCGATTCCCAGCGACGACGTGAGGAGCTTAAGGATCCTCCTCAGCCATAGCCAAGTTAGCCAGTCTTGGGCAGCAAGGTTTTTCTGCCAGTTTATCTGAGTTTTTTTTTATCCCACAAACAGGCAAACCAGTCCTCTTGAACACACATGGATTACCGTCAGGAATACTGACCCAGCCATAGGCCTGATTCATCAGCTATGCCGGTTCTGAGCCCAGATAAAATTTGGGGGAACTGAGATGGTGCTATACCATCTCAGCTACCCCAAACCCCGTAAAGGGGACTCACGGCCATTGTGTCATCATACAATAATTAATTAATTCCTTAAGGATGAGGCAGATTGCAGAAGCACTATCAGAACACTTCACAATCTCCTTAAAAAGGGTATCACTTGGTGTGTGGACATCACCAATAAACTAAAACCATCTAACACTAGACTCCCCCCCCAGATATATAGTCTACCAGAAATCCATCCAATCTAGCTATCTCACACAAAAAAAAAAAACACTTTTTGTAACACCATTCATCAAGGGATAGTTCTGGTAGAAGAGTAACCATAGCAAGTGATATAGTGGAAGTATTTTGTCATTGGTCAACAGCTAGCCAGTGAGCACTCTATGCTACTATGCATGCATGACCCTTCTCCCATATCTTGTTTGGTAGTTAATTCTGAATGGACCTTACTTTTTGTCCAGATGAAGCTTTTGCAGTTGATATGATAAAGACTGACATGAGAATCAAGGTATATGAACTGGAGGTGCTCATCATATTGAAAAATATAAGTATGAACACAGCAGTAGGACTGGACAGTATACAGGACCATTGCTATAAGAATGTGCAAGAGAATTGGCACTGCCAAAGTTGTATCTTAGTCTCAGCTCGGGGAAAGTTCCAAGAGAATAAAAATGAGAATAAGATAGTTCCATTAATAAAGGTGCCTCTAAGACAGAAATAGAAAATTACACATTACCTCAGTATCTCACGAGTGATGGTTAAAGGTAAAATTCAGGAATGGGTGGATAAGAATATGACGCCATGGGGAAGCACAGCTTGGTAAAAGTTTGGTATGCCTTAGCAACTTACATTTTATGACAGAGTGACGACAGATTTAGATAATGGAAATTGCTAAACAATGAAGCCCCTGTAACTTTATAAAGGCATTTGACAAAATACTGCATGTAAACTATTACATTAGTTGGCACAAATGGGAATGGATATGACTGGTGACATGGATGAGAGAGATGGCTGATAGACAGTCATCAGCAGTTCGTATATGGTAGAGTGGAATCAAGGCAAATGAGCATGGCTAGTGGAGTGCCACAGGGCTCTATACTAGGGACACTATTTAAATTATATATTAATGATATAGGGAATGATTTATCTAGTTGTTTACTGTTGATGCAAAACTGGAGAGAGCAATTGATAAAAGTGATGTAGATATCTTGCAGGATGATTTTTATAAATTGTCAATGTTGACAAAGGACACTGCTAATGAACACAGGAAGTTCAGAACCCACAGTGTCCACATTGTGGGTTGCGAATTTAATGTAGCAGAATGTATGGTTATGCATTTCAGAATGAAAAGATTACATCCTATGCATCACATTGATGGTACTAGATTACAGGGATTTGTGATGCTAGGAATCTGAGGATAATGGTGCACAGAGTTGAAGTTCAGAGGGTGTACTGAAAAAGTTGGGAAAATAACTCAAAGTAGATGTTGAAAAACTCTAACAAGAGCCACGTAAAGAGTGTTGTTATCCCTCATTTTTTGGCTATCATTTTTCTGCATATAGATCTGGTCACCTAGGTTACTTAGGGATGAGGAAGTGGTGAAGTGGATACAAGGACAAATCTGAGCTGATGACAGGTGTGTGGATTGCAGTTTAGCTGATAAAAAGAGGGGACATGATAGAAACTTATAAATTACTAAAGGGTTCTATAAGATGAACACAAAAGAAATTTTACAATAAATGATGGCACACTGATATAATATAGCAGTGAAAAGCAAACCATTGTGTAAGTCTACACAAAAGACAAAGTAGACTGCAAAGTTTTTTCAAAAATTGTACAGTGCCATGAATGTAATATGTATGCATGGGAAGATGTTGTGGATATTTATGTAGAAAGACTGAATAACAGAAAAGAACAAGTGTGGGAATGAAGGAAATGCAATATTCTGTGGACAATTTGGCTTGTTTAAATATGAGTTTAAACAGTTTCAATACGAGTAAGGAACATGGCATATGAGTCATAATACAAGTCGTAACTGACATGGCAGCTGAAGATTGTGCGAATGTTTAGAAAGTGGGTGGAAATGATGGCATGGTAAAATGTTTGATTGACAATAAAGTGGATGATAATTTATATGATGTTAAAAAATAGAGTAAATAAATGATAAATTGGCGACAATGACATGGAAAAAGAGAGCGCAGTTAACAGCAAGATGATGAGGGATTAGCAGCAAACAAGTGTGTGTGTGTGTGTGTGTGTGTGTGTGTGTGTGTGTGTGTGTGTGTGTGTGTGTGTGTGTGTGTGGCTGGCGATAAAAAAGAGAGAGTTAATGATAGCAAAAAATGGGCATAAGATTTAAAAGCTGAGTTGGTGAAGATGAGGAAAGAGATGAAATACACACAAGTGGTATTGTATAGCAATTCGATTATTAGAGGTGTGGTAAACAAGAAGATCCACAAGGTTTATTTTCCTGGTGGTAAAATGAATAGAGTGATTCAGGCATTGGATACAAGGATTAAGCGATCAAAGGAGTTGGTGGGGGGTAGTAGGGACATATGACTTGACTGAGAATAAGGAGAATGTAAGATTGGATATCAGGACGGTGACAGTGATGAGATGAGGCAGAGAGCAAGAATTATGAATGATATGTTGGCAGAAATCTGTGAAGAGAAAGCAGTGCAGTTTGTTAATGTGTGGAATGAGTTTGAAGGAAGAGTGAACTATATAAGTGTGATGGACTGCTTTGAATGGTTTTGGTGTGAGTCATCTGCACTAATTTCTCTTCTTGCTACTGCTGCATGGAAGTGCAATGAGTGCATAGAAAGAATCGGAGCAAGTAAGCAGCAATATGAAAGAGCAGGAGAGTAAGGAAGGAACGATTGAAATGGTGCTTAACAAGTGGGCAAGACAAATAGGGGAAAGGGGAAACTCAGGATGACAAGGTAAACACAATGTGAGAAATAGTGATGCTCCAAGAAGATGTGAATGCTTGTGTAAACAGAAAGGGAAGGAAATGACTTAAGATTAAAGAAAAACAGTTGGATTCATAGAAGATTCTAAGATGAATAAGGAGAAAAAGAAATAGCTCCAGGTAAGTATGGAGAAGTGGTATCATTGAAACTTGTTATAGATTCAGTATTGAGCTGTTATGTTTCTATAATGCAAGAAGTATAAGAAACAAGGCAAATGAAATGATTGCATTGATTGAGTTTGTTCACCCAGAAATTGTTGGAATAAGTGAAACATGGTTGGATGAAGATGACATCCTGACAGGAATAGAGGTGGAAGGGTATGATGTGTTTCGTGAGGATAGAAAGGGTAAAAAGGTAGGGGGGAGTGCTATTGATGATAGAGAAAGAGTTATGTCCACACAAAGTAGAGATGCAAGAGGGAAATAGTGCCAGCAGTTTTGAGGCAGTTTGGTGTGAGATAGAGGTGAATAGAATGAAATACTTGGTTGGATGTTGTTAGACCTGGTAATGTGGATGGTAGTGACTATGAAATGTATAATCAAATTAGCCAAGCAAATAAGAAATAGGTGATCATAATAGGCAAGTTTAATTATGGAAATATAGACTGGAATGATGAGATAGCAACTGGAAGTAAAAGAAAATGAATATTTTGAGGGCCAACTACCTCAGGCAGTACAGAGGTGCACATGAGGATTGAGGGTCTTGGATTTTATCATCTCATCAGAAGATGTTATTATAAATGAGGTGTCAAATCTCCCTCTAGTTGGTGAGAGTGACCATGAAGTGATTACCTGAGTAGTTGATAGCAGTGTGTGGACTTCTGTGAATAAAGGCAATATGTGGAACTACAAGGTTGCTGATTATGAGAAGCTCAGGAGACAGCTTGCAGATGTAGCATGGAATGAGGAGCTGGCTGGAAAGGAGATCAGTGCTGCTTGGGTGATATTCCAGAACTATCTAGTAGAAGCAATGTCTAAAAGTATTCCAAGGATCAGAAGTTTAAATAAGATAAGTGTGAAATGAATGAATGAAGAGATTAAGAAATCAAAAAGAGAGGAAAAAGACATTATGGAGGGAACATAAGAGGAATAATAAGAATCAATTCTATGAGGATTACAAAGAACAGACAAGGAGAGTGACTCGGTTGGTAAAGCTAAAGAAAGTGAAGTATGAGCAGCAGTTAGCTAATGAAGCCAAAAAACAATCCTGGCGAGTTCTTTTGATATGTAGCCAGCAAAAAAAAAAAAAAAAAGAATGATTATGGAAGGATGACATTGATTGGAGAAAAAGATATAAGAACAATTGCTGCAATACATATAGTTGAGATATTTAATGAGCAGTTCATAAAGTTCTTTCATTCTTGTGAATGTAACATTATGAAGAGTTTGAGAGAAGTAGATGATAAGAAGGAGAGACTGACTATAAATGAGCAAGATCTATATGGGAAATTGAACAAACTTGATGTGAATTAAGCTGTGGGACTCGATAATACATCAACATGTATTTTGACAGAATGTGCCAGAGAGTTGACATCTGCCTTGACATATTTGTGTAATATGTGTCTTCCATTGGGTCTTGTTCTAAAGGAGTAGAAGGAAGTCCATTTTATGCTGCTTCATAACAGAGGTGACAGAATTCAAGCAACAAAATAGGACTATCTGAATCTGCGTTTCAGTTGTTGTGGTTAAAGTGTTTGAGAGGCTGGTAAGAACCAGGATGTAGAATTAAGTTGACAACAGTGGTATTATATTTGATGAATAGCAGATTTGCTAAAGGGAGGTCATTTTTAGCAATCTGCTTACTTATTACAATAAGGTGACAGCTGCATTGGACAAAGTAGATGTATACACAATAGTATGTTTAGATTTTGCAAAGGCTTTTGATAGATTACCACATGATAAGTTGATAGTTAAACTAGAGTGGATGGAGTTAGATATTATTATGTCCTCACTTTCCTTATATTTCTTCTTACTTGGCTTATATTATTTACTTCGTATCTATATCATTATTAATTCCTTAATTCAACACTTTCTGTTGGAACCTTAATTATACTTCTTTAACTCTTTAGTGTATGCAGTCTCAACATTCACTTTGGGCCGTTAACAACTTTAAAGATATTGCACGTGGGTAGAAGACAAAGAGATTCCCAATGGACAATGGTAATTCCTTTGTTTCAGTGCTGGTTCTTTCTTTGGATTCAGGGAAAATTTCTATTATACTGCGCCACCCTGAATCCTAGATTTCTGAACAATGAAAAATCAAAGAACCAGAACTTAGCATAGTTCTGGCACACTATCCCTAATTTCTTAAACTATATGAAGTAGTTCAAACCTCATCTATCCTTAACTTAGTTTGCAGTCGTAGCCTTCCCTATAAATTACCTCCCGCCGTGGTTCGATTATTTATGAGCAGTGCAATAGAAAATGAAATCAGGCAAGTCAACTATTGAGTCTAAAGAAAACATTTAATTACACTCTAGTCATATTACATATCATGAATAAACTTTGGCACATGCTAGCTTCAATATCAATCTCAATGAAAACATAATTATCTAACCCTTCTTACTCTCTCTTAGCATGTATAAGTATCAGTTCAGTTAAAACATTCTATCAAAGGTAAATCATGAGCTTAAACTCCACAATACTAAAGATTATTCATTCATTGACATTAAAATTAACCATAATTTCTTCATTCATGTCTCAGAGTTACACTGCCTCTTAAACTATATCTCTAAAGTCCTTGCATAAAATTCACAACCTTCTAAACTTAATGTCCAACTAATAATTACAGTCTTTCTTCCTTTATACATTCACTAAACAGATTAATGTTTCTACTTTACCAATTGCTGGGGGGACCATTAGAACATCATACATATCATAATATAACATCACCTTCAGGTCCACCTTCTGTTCTGCATGGTCTGCATTACCCCACTGAATGAAACTTTTGTCTCCGGCAACGAAAGCAGGTGCTTGCCGTTCAATGGTCATCTGGCTAGGCAAGGCTTAGCTGTTTCTACAGTAATCAGGAACTCGGCTCTGCTTGGCAACTCCTTAACCGGCAATCTCCCAAGGACTCTTCGGCATGCTCTCTGCTTCGCTGATCCTTCCAAGGAACGGGGACGAACATCGGCAAGCAAAGAGGATGACAAAAAAAAGCCCTGAGCTGGTGCTGCTTCGCTTTTTAAATCCCACAGCCAACACTTCCTTACTACGTCATTAAATTTCTTCCTCTTTGCTCACATCACTTTACATCTCCCAGCACCTAGTGCCATAATCTCCCCTAGCATGCTCTTTGGTGGTGGTGGGGGGACCATGTGCTCTCCTTCCACAGTGCACGTGTTTTGCTTCTGGCTATCAGTACTTAATCCGATTAGCCTTCTCCCAGCCACATACAAATATTTATAAAATATTAGAAAAGTTTAAACTGGGCTATTCACAGTAAATAATACATTAAAACACTATGGACAAATAAATAGACTCTTAAATCATTATTGTTGCTGGTAATTTACAATCAATTTTATCCATCTGATATATCAGTATATGCCAAAATGTAAGATCCATGTTAAGTTCTGAAGAAAATATAAATTAATACAGTTTTAGTTTCATTCAGCTTAACAATATTAGACTAGTGCATCGGATTGGAGATTGGTTGTCTAATGGGCATCAGCAAGTTGTGTAATGGGGAGCAATATCCCAGAAGAGGAAAGTCACTAGTGTCACTAGTAAATTAACTGCCAAGAGGGTGCAGAGGTGGATAGCAAAAAAAAAAAAAAAAAAAAAATATATATATATATATATATATATATATTTGGACTGGAAAGCATTGATTATGAGAGCAGATCGAGGGAATGTAGTCTGGTGAATGGGTGATATGATTGAAACAACAGCTTAAACTCTTGAATGAGGTAGAACGAGGGGAATGAAGAAGAACAAGAAACCATCCCTTGAAGTTTCAAAGGAGGTAGCAAATAAGTTTTTTTTTTCATGGAGAGTGGAAAGCATGGAATGCATTGCCTGACAGGATGGCGAGATTACAAACAGTGAATGAATTTAATGTAACAACTCTGTAATAGTAGTTAAATTTTTCTGTTTAAACTAAAACTGATTTGTGTCTGTCATATATCTAGTTATGAACCACATCCTGCTAGTAACTTACTGGCCTAGTTGGCTGAATGGTTATCATATCCACTCTCCAACCAACAGGTTGCTGGTTCAAATCCTGCTATGAGTATGGATGTTTGTGATTTGTCTTTCAAGGTGGAAGATGAATTTCATTGCCGAATAGGCAATGAAATTCAACTTATATCTTATTCAACTTATTGGCAGTGAGGCAGTGGTGTGAGACCACTGCCTCACTTATTGGAAGCCTGAAGTGACTTTAAAAAGTTTTATTTGGTCTTCTAGAGCAAAGTTTCTGGACTTTGTAAAAAAAATAAGTCAAATATACAAAAAAAATCAATAAAAATGAAAAAAAAAAAATCCCTAGACAGTCCATAGTATGAATGTACTATAGGTTTGCAAACAATCTTTCATGGGTGGGACCAACATAAAAAAAAATACAATGTGACAAAATACTTTAAAAATAGTAAATAAAAAAAAAATTCAATAAAGGCATTTTACTTTTGTACTTGGGGAGGAAAGTACTTTCATACTAACTTTCTGACTATCATGCTTACTGGTATCATTCTTAGCACACCTTCCACTTTTTGTGATTTAAGCCTTCATTGCACTGAATGCATTTTATGATGATAATGTTGTGTGTATTTCATCAACAGGATTCTATTACACAACAGAATGAGAATATATTTAAAGCATATATGAAAGATTGTGAATCATTGAGAAAATTTCATTTTCAGCTTTCATTTCTTCCTGACCCTATAATGCTAGATCAGGGGAATCGTGTTTCTGTCTTGTTCATAAGTATTGATGCTTAAAGTTTTAAATCATGTAAAGTTTGTCTATCTAAACTTATTTTCAATTTCTCTTTCAGAAAGGAAAATGGTACATTTACTGAGAAACCCAAGAAACGAGTATCTGGAAATTTTTTAAGAGATAAAGAATTGTTTGTTCAGCAGCAGCCCTCACTATGGAAAATGATATATTTGATGTGGAGTGCACCAGTCACAAAGTTCTGGACTTTTCAGGTTATATATTGCTAACTTGTGTGTGTATATGTAATGTCCGATCACAGATGCAAGACCCTTGACTGGCAATGTGCCAAGAAAAGTCAGTTCATGTTGAAGGGGAGAAAGGAATAAGGCACTGTATGAATTTGTTACAGACACATGAAATCACATGTTTATACATAAAATTTTCCACATTTTTGAAAAAATAGTTATTTTTTTGAAAAAATTTTGAAATAGTTACCACTTTATTTTGAAAAAATAGTTACCACTTTATTTTTTCAAAATAAAGTGGTAACTATTTTGTACAAGCAAAATAGTTGCCACTTTAAAAACTAAATTTTCATAAAAGAAAAGCTAATTTTCCGACATATAATAAACACTCATCCCACAAAACACATTGATTACCCTGTTATTGAAATGGATTTGCCACCTTCTACCATGTGCAGGAGTGTCAAGGGGTCTCACATCTGTGGTCACACAGTGTGTGTATGTGTGTGTTTGCCATGCAGTCTCTGATTATCTACCACAATCTGTTCCTCATGTAGGTATTAGATGTTAAAATCAGTTTGTTTTTTTTATAGTAACAAGATTATAAATTTGAGGTTATATACTCTTAAACATTTCTGTGCTGTATTTTGCATAAAACGATACAGAATATTTTTCCTTATTAGTTCCCCCGTTGTTATTTTATTTAGTTCTTTTAAGAGTGGTCATTTCAGCACATCTAATGCATGACGGATTTCAGTATTTGACAAACAACTTTCAGAACACCAAACCAAGTATTTTCTACAGGTTAGAACCCCCCCCCCCCCTTGTTCATTACTAAGTAATAGAAATTTATGTTTTAAATATCAGTGAATTTTCAAAAAAAAAAAAAAAGAAAGAAAGTACTGGAAATAAGTAATTAAAATGTTGCACTCATAGTGGAATTAGCATAACTGAGAATGACTGACAAACTAGCCATACATCAAATTTAAAACTAGTTGGCAAGGAATCAGTGAATATTCAAGTTCTATTATAAGTGAATGTTGAGGATTTTGTTTGTTGTAATATGTAAGCAAATTGCTAAAGCATAACTTCCCCCTAATAAACCCACTCTGATCCTCATAAATAACACTGTTGTTATCAACTCATTTCTGAATTCTAGTCCTTACCAATTTCTCTAACACATTAACAAAAATTCCAGCGTGGCCTATAATTTGTAGCCTCAGTCTTATCCCGCCCTCCCCCCATTCCACCTTTATGAAGTGGAACAATTTTTTTACCACCTTCCATTACTTTGAGACTTGCCCTGTTGCAACCCCCCCCCCATGTTAAACATGTACCAAAGGTGCCATCAAGACGTGGCAATATATTGTCATGAAGAGTACAAAGAGCAAGCCAGAAAGGTGACATGGTTGGTACAGACAGGAAAAGTGCAGTATGAGAAGAAATTAGCCAATCAATAACTACGACACATATTGAAAGAACGCACTAAGATTTGTCGTAGTTATTGATTGGCTAATTTCTTCTCATACTGCACTTTTCCTGTCTGTACCAACCATGTCACCTTTCTGGCTTGCTCTTTGTACTCTTCATGCAGCTGATCATTATTAACATTCATCTCGTGTTGTCTTCATAGTGCCTTCTTCTTCCAGATTTCACTCTTAATCTTTTCATTCATCCATTTTATTCCTACCTTATTTAGTCTTTTTTAACTTTGGAATACACTCAGACATTGTTGCCAATATATAGCTCTTGATCAATTCCCACGCAACATCTGTCTTCTTCCCACTCAGCTCCTCTTTTCAACTATAGCTCCCAGTCATCTCTTAAGGTTTTCATAATCACCAGCCTTGTAGTTCCACATATATCCTTTCTATATAGAAGTTCTCATGTGACTGTCTACAATCCAGGTGATCACTTCATGGTGGCTTACCAAGAATTACCAACACGTTAACACAAGAATATTTGCCAAATATTTCAGTCTGAAATTAACAGACTATTATCAGTGGCTTGATAGGAACAGTTTTTACAAGGTGGAATACAAACAATTGATCATTCAAAAGTAGAACGAGCTGCATAATAAGCACTAAAGAGAGGTAAATTTCATCAGAGTGATGAATAAATTAAAGAAATAAATTATTAATTCACAATTTCATATAACAATCTTAATTTATAAATTGAATTAAAGATAACATTAGACTAATGTAAGAATTAGAAGGTCTCAATTGAAAAAAAAAAAAACTCAAAAAACTTAGTGTGTTATCCAGATTAAACTTTCCCATATTTTTGACAAGGATAGGCAATCATTTCGATTCAAGTTAGGGTGTTGAAGTAAGGCCTCTGCACTCTCTTTGAATAGGTGTTCAAATTTATAGCGACATCTGTGTTGAAGGCGAGTCCTGAACCACAGAATGTTGTGGCTTGTTTCTATCCCGTGTTGTGCCAATTCAGACTTATCGGATTTGATGTGAAGAATGTACGATTGATGCTCTTGTATTCTTTTTTCTATAGAGCATCCAGTTTGTCCAAAGTATGACAGATTGCAGTCACATGGTACTTGATATACACCAGGCAGCGACATAGTTGAGCGTTTATCTTTAGAAGAGGGGGAAATAGGTGGATATTTTAATAGGGATATAAGTGGCTGTTAAATCATATTTCTTAGAATTATTGAAATTGGTTCTGAAATTCTGGAAATATATTGAATTGGAACTTGACATATTGATCCTTTGTTGTTCTGGATTGGATTGAATTGTAGGAATTGAACAGATGTTGTGTTCTCGGAGAAGCTATTTCATGTAATGTTTGATAGTTGAAAGTTCTTTCTGTAATTCGTGGGAAGTTGAGCAATTAGTTCTAGCTCGTCGAATTAAACATTTTACGATTCCTGTTTTTTGATAAGGGTGATGGGCAGATTGTTTGAGAATGTAACGTCAAGTAAAAGTGGGCTTTCTGTAAACTGTTGTTGTCAGAATACCTGAAGGTGAACGGATGAGAAGGATATCTAAAAAAGATAACTTGTTGTCTTTTTCAATCTCTATGGTATACTTGATACGAGGGTGTAAAGAATTGATTTTGGCTAAAAAAGGATGGTAAGGAATCTCTGTTGTGAGGCCACACTGAAAAAATGTCATCTATATATCTAACCCAAAAGGTCAGTTGAGGGTATATTTATGAAAAAAAGATGTCTTCTAGATGTTCCAAATAAAGTTGGCTAGAGAGCAGGTGAAAGTGGACAACCCATGGCCGTTTCTTCCACTTGGTTGTAGAATTTGTTTTGACACAAGAAATATCTAGAGTGCATCACGAAATCGAATAATTTTATGATATCTTGTGGGAAGATGTCAGCAAATAAATGTAGTCTCTTTGAGAAGTAGTCTCTTTGACATTGGTAAATAGAGATTCTACATCGAAGCTCACCATAAGATCAGTAGGTTGTAATGAGATATTTTTTAATTTGTTTAAGAAATCAGAAGAGTTTTTCAAAAAAAGAGCGTGATTTACCTATATGTGATTTCAATAATTTTGCTAAATATTTGGCAATGCAGTAAGTAGGTGAATCAATACAGTCAACTATACGACGGAGAGGAATGTCTGTCTTGTGAATTTTTGGTAGACCATAAAATCTAGGAGGTCTTGCAAAATATGTTTTTAACCTTTCTATAGTGTCTGCATCTAAACTTATAACCTCATCTAGAAGGGAATTTAATTTCTTCAGTAGTGTTAGTGGGTTCGTGATCAAGTTCTTGGTTATGTTGAGTGATCTCGAAGTAAAACAGAAATTTTTCTTTTGTAATTTGAAGAATCTATAATTACTGTCACTTTTCCCTTGTCTGCTTTAGTGATAACAAGGTGACTGTTGCTTCTTAAAGAATGTAGCTCTTTCTTTTCAGAAGGAGATATGTTGAAAGGAGGAAGAAGCTTCCTCCTTCCAACATATCTCCTTCTGAAAAGAAGAGCTCCAACATAGTTTTGTATTAGATTTATGTTATTCCACATGGTACATTTCATAGTGTAGACAAATAAAACCCAAGTTTTCCTTGTTCAAAGAGTTGCACTGTAATGTCTGTGAAATGTATTCTTTACCAAGAGTGAGTGGATATTGCTTGCAGAGTGAGAGTGGAATTGTTTCAAGAGTGAGAGCCAGAAGAGTGGGTCAGGCCAAAAGAGTAAGAGTGATGCTGTAGATGTAACAGAGAATAGGTCCAAAATTGAGTGACAAAGAGACAGAGAATAGGTCCAAAAATTGAGTGACAAAGAGATAGAGAATAGGTCCAAAAATTGAGTGACAAAGAGACAGAGAATTGGATCGAGAGTTAGAGCAACAGTGAAGTGCATAAAAATGATAGCGTGGCTGATGTGGAAAATGAAGTCATTTGTAATGAAAGAGAGAGAGAGAGAGAGAGAATATGGTTACATGAGATTAAGAGGGCAAAGTGTGAATCTGCAGAACTATCTGCAACAGTGAAGAGCATAAAAATGATATCATAGATAAGTGATTCTGTAGTGCAATTGGAAGAACAGTGGTACGCTGCACCCTTCGATTGGAAAAGGCTAAAAAAGGCTAAAGGTTCAATTCTCGAGAGGAATTTTATATGGGAATTTTTCAATTGAGGGTGAGTTAGCCAATCTCATACGGAGGTAGCAGGGATTTTTTTCTCCCAGAAACTCAAGTTTTTCATCCCACATTGAGAAAAATTAGCCTTCAGAACACATGCAATTTATAGACCAAAAATATGTGGTGTTAGATGATCATGGTAGTGGTAGTTTGGTGAAGTTCGTGGATTAGGTGGTGGAAATGGAGAGCTGTTGAGTAGGTGCCCTCCCTCAATAAGTCTTTGGACTCCTTGGAGGTGTCACAAAATAATAATAATAAAAAAAAAAATAATGATGATGATGTGAAGAATGAAGTCAATTCTAATGAGGAAGACAGTATGGTTAGATGGGGTTAAGAGGAAAAAAGCATGAGTTTGCAGAAATATCTAGCAAGTAGAACAGCTGAGAAGATAAAGAAAGAAAAAAAGCAACAAGAAAAGAGAAAGTAAAGAGCAACTATATAGAAAAAAGGGAGACTAAGGCGAGAATTTTGTATGCCATTTCCATGAAAAAAGGAGTGCTTAACAATAGACATTTTCCAGGTGTAAAGATTAATAATGTTTGCAAGGATATTAGAATGAAGAAAGTAATAATAGCAAGTGAAAATGAAAGAATCACTTGATTTTGTAGGTACAAATAATTTCAAAGTAGATAATTTGCAAGGATATTAGAATGAAGAAAGTAATAATAGCAAGTGAAAGTGAAAGAATTACTTGATTTTGTAGGTACAAATAATTTTAAGGTAGACAAGTGTGGTATGAGAGACGCCATGAAAGAGTTACTAGAAGTAGCAAGAGAGAAGAGTGAACAGGTAAAGATAGTAAGTATTGTCACAGTATGATAAAGATGATGTGAGAAGGAGGGCTATGATTGTAGATGAGTTTATGCATATGTTATTATGAGAATGATGTGGATGTGTAGTGTGGTTAGGTAGGCAGAAGGATCTAAATTGTTGCAAAACGGAGTGAGATTGGAGGTGTAAATAGTGGAAATTAGAACTGTTGTCTGTGTGTAGGTATCGGTGAAGCAAATGAATATAATAATGAACAAAAAATGCTGAAGATAGTACTGCAGATAACAAATCAGAATTAAATAGCTAATTAAAGCACAAGGATAGCTGTGGGCATAGGGAACAATTGCACTTTATGTACACTAATGCCAAACATTCAGCACAAAAGGAGAGGGAGACATTTTTTAACATTGGTTAATTCCTTTTCTTGGTCAAAAGTTATTCCTATTAATGAGATATAGCCAACAGATTTTAGTGGGATGTGAGATGTATAGTACTTTATTGGGATAGGGGTATTGCTGATAATATCAGATGAATTGCAGCCATAATGAGTAGGAGTTCAATAGGAGAAAGGTGAAAGCAATGCATTTGAGGCCATTTTGTGTGAAATAGAGACTAGTAGAACAAAATAAATAGTTGATTGCTTTAGGCCAGTGGGATGCAAAGGATGAATTGCATGCATTGGCAAACAAGTTCAGCGAGTGTAATGCAAGTGATTATTAATTGGAATTTCTTTGACTGTTTGGAACATAGATTCATATCAGAAGAGAGAACATGGGCAGAAAGATATATGGAATTTATGTAATTACTAAAGAATTATTATTTGAAGCAGAATCTGATGGAAGGTGCCAAGGGGTTGAGAGTGAAGATCTTATAACTGCATCAGAAGATTTGTCTGTAACCAAGGTGACCACATTCTCTTAACCTGGAAAGTGACTAAATGTGTGAAATTTTCAGTTTAGAAGTGGGGTATATTGAATTATAGCACTGGTAGTTTCAGTGAAATCAGGAGACTGCTTGGAGAAGTGCTGTAGAATAAGAAACCGCATAGGTTGGATAGTGCATGGCAAATGGTAATGGAATGTTCAAAGGAATGTTCAGAGTGCATGCCTAGAATCAGGAGGATAAATCAAATGGAAGTTAAATGGGTGAGTAAACATCATTAAGCAGAGCTTCAAAAAGAAGATGAGTTTGTGAAGGGAATTTAAAGAAAAAGTGATAACCAAGCACATGAACAGTATACAAAGCATAAGCCACAATGACAAGTGACAAATATAATAAGGATGAAAAAATCGGAATACAAGAGGAAATTAGCTATGAAAATCAATGATAATCCCAAAAGAATTCTTTTGGTATGTGGTGAGCAAAATGAACAATGGTTGCTATAGAATAATATTGGTGAATTCTAGGTCATAAGGTGACTGATATACACACAAAAAACTAAATTATTTAATGATCATTTGCAAGGGTGTACCAGGTGGAGATATTGTACTAACAAGTGTGGCAGGGACTGAAGTGGATGTGGTGGTGGTACCATATTGTTTAATTAAAGTCAAAGTTCTGGCTGGTCCCAAGGTATTGGAAAGAAGGAAAAATAGTACTAGTAATGTAGAAAATTACCAACCAGTCAGCATTTGTGAAGTGATGATCATGGTATTGGATAAGTTGGTTAAGGAAAAAATCTGAGATTGCATGGATGGTATGGGATACTGTATGAAAGGCAGAATGGTTTTTTTGAAAGGTAGGTAGCTTCTAGATAACTTACTTTTTATAATAATGTGACATCTGAGATAAAGGTAATGGTTTCAGGTGATACTGCTGGACTTCATAGAGGCATTTGATAGAACTCATCATGGAATTTTGTTATATAAATTGCAGCAAGTCTGGATGGATACAAAGCTGGTAATGTAGATAAGAGAGCAGCTGATTGATAGATATTGGAGAGTAGTTTATTCAGGAGTAGACTTCAGGAAAAGGTCTGTGATTAATGATGTACTGCAGAGCACAGCACTTGAGACATTTCTATTTAATTTGTATATTAATGATATAGAAAATTATCTGGGAAATATTCAGTTTGTGATGCTTAATTGTATAGAGGTATTTAAAAAAGATGATGTAGAGATCTTGCAGGATGACTTTAATAGACTGATAATAAGGACAGAGGAGAATGCGTATCAATTCAATGAAGAAAATTGTTAGGATGCACATTTTGTGATGAAAAGATTACCAGCTGTGTACTACACACACTGAGCTACAGGAAATTCATCCACAAGAAAGCCAGATGACCATATCTATTTTTTGCAAGTATGGTCATTTGGGTTTCTTGTGGATGAGAAAGAGATGCAAGAATCCAGATGTGAAATGACCAAGATTGTAGGTCTGTGGAACTCTCCTTATGACGATAAGTTGAAGGTGTGTGGTTTGCAGAAATTGTTTAATAATGGAGATATGATAGAGACATATTAGTTGCTTAATGATTTTTCATAGTTGGTAGAGTAAATAATTTTTCATTGTATGACTAGTTGGTGCAGAACCGGGGAGAAACCCTGCAAATTGAACAATGGTGTGAGAACTGGATTTTGTTTTTGCTTGGTAAGTGGTGAATGACTTGTCAGAGAATAGATTGCCAGAACTGTGTGGTTTATTAGTGAATGAGTTCAAAGCTAAATATATCTATTGTGTGGAAGTTAGTTAGTGCTTTGTGAAATGTTTAGAGCCTCCCTCGATGAACTTGCAGATTCTGGAGATCCCCTTGCAATAATAATGATAATAATATGTTATAATTTTGTTCATTTTAATCAGATATAATGAACATTGTTAATATTTAAAATATTGATTTTGCTGACCTGAGTATATACTCAAAAACAGTATGATTATAAAATATGGATGAAGGAAAAAAATTGATAAGTTTTTTCCATCAACAACAAGTTGAACAAGTTAAATATTTCTTAAAAATGTAGTGTTTCTAAAATAAGCTAAGAAGCACTTTGTGTAAGAACTTTGTTCTGGCAGTGTTGCATATATAACACAAGTTGACTTTAGCACATCACTTTTTCCACATAATTACAAAGGTATTTATGCAATACCATCAATAGCACTAATACATCTCTCAGCTTACATGAAATCATTATCAAATACCTTTAACTAGGAATTGACAGCATGATTCAAAGAGACAGAAATCACCACATTTTTTTCAGGACATCTGTAGGTGGTGAAAATCTCTCATATGAATGATCTAAGGCATTGGTACTTGGCCTTTTTTAGATCATGCCCCACATTAATGCCTCATGAAAAAGTATAATGTATGAAAAAGTAGTATGAAGTAGTAGTAAAATATGAAAAAGTATAATATAAATAGGTAATTCAAATAAAAAAGGAACATAGGTAAAACTGTTTTTAATTTGACTTTCTTCAATGAATATAAATTTTATATTACACTTTGTATATTAGAAAACATAAATTGAACTCAACTCAGGAAAATAAAATCCAAGTTAATGTGATTTTTGAGCTTGATGTCTGCTGCAAAGAGTTTTTATTTCAGGTACTAATTTAATCAATTTCAATCTCAAATTTCCATGGTTTGTGATATCCAGACAATTTCTTTTTTTCAGTAACAAGTCATTTGCAGCACTAAAGCCACTTTCAACTAAATATGACGACAGGACAGGCAACAGTAATTTTCTTGCAAAACTAGTTGAATTTGGGTATTTCGTTTCTGTCTCATCACAAAGCCATGCCATTGTTCCTTTTTATGTTGAATAAAATTCTAATAAATTCATCATTTTGCATTTCTGAGAGTTCTTCTTGATAGTGCATGACCCAGTG
Source organism: Typopeltis vanoorti (assembly GCF_054136105.1). Classification (NCBI taxonomy): domain Eukaryota; kingdom Metazoa; phylum Arthropoda; class Arachnida; order Uropygi; family Thelyphonidae; genus Typopeltis; species Typopeltis vanoorti. The sequence goes on along the minus strand of NC_143549.1, from coordinate 170,328,920 downwards.
GAAGCTGGTGAAATTTTAAATGGGGGGTGCTGCCTACACAAAATTAAAAAAAAAAAAATTATATTTTCCTAATCAGTAACCAATTTATTAATAAATAAATCTACAGATTTATTTATTAATAAATAAATCTACATTTATTTATAAATTAATATTAATTTATAAATTAATTTATTTATATTTATATTAATTAATTTATAAATTAATTAGATTTATTAATAAATTGGTTACTGATTAGGAAAATATAATTTTTTTTTTTTTAAATTTTGTGTAGGCAGCACCCCCACTTAAAATTTCATCGTCTGCCACTGGCACGGCCCACAACAGTTAGGTCCACTAGCATTGGGTGAGTTTTCCAAGATAGAAAATCAGTTTCTTTTAAATCAAGGAAAATAAATCACAGGCCACTTTTCTCAGGTATCTGCAATAACAAGTACAGCAGCATCAGTTGCCTCACACTTATTTAGCCAATAAAATTGGTTCAAAATTTTAGGCTGAAAATTCTTTTAACATAATTGCAAGGAATGCAATGAATCCAAATATCTTAGCTTTTGCATCAACAAGGATCTTATTTGCTCCTTGCAGTTGCTTATTTAACATATTCAACTTTTCAGAGATATCTGTTCAAATAACTCACAAATGCTTGACTATCAACTGTTTGTAGTTTCATTTCAGGTTTGTCATTCAAAAACTCACTAAGAATAACTAATAGTTCTCAGTCAATTCCCCTGTGACAACCATCTCCTTGGTGTGAAGCAATAGTGTTACTTGGTCAGCAGTTTTATCCTCACAAGATTGTTTGAAGAGACACTCACATTTGGCATTAGCTTTGATAGTGTTGATACATTTTATAACTGAATTCAATATCTCATATAGAACAGGTGAAAGTTTTTTGGAAACTAAATTTTCTCTGTGAATAACACAATGCACAAGCAACATTTCATGATTGTCATCCTTCATTAATTTTAAACAGCCATGTTTCTTGCCCATCATAACAGGAGCACCATCTGCAGCACAATATGTAATATTTTTCATTGATATTTGAGCTTCATCTAAATAATTTTTGAATTTATTGTACAGGGTGTTCGGGATAAATTTGACAGTTTCGTAAGGAAAAAGAAAATCTTCTTTGTATCTATTAAATTTAATGAATTGACAAAAAAACATTACAGGCAGAGTTAATTACAATACTATCAACAAGATTTACTCAAAATAACCACCATTAGCATCGATCACAGCTTCAATTCTGCTTCAGAACCTCGAACAAGCTGATGCTACAGTCTCCCTGGGAAGGGCCGCAAAAACTGTTTTAATTTTATCCATTAACTGGGCTTTTGTATTACTGGAAGTGCGATTGGTGTCTTTTTCAACTGCGCCCCATACAAAATAATCCATAGGGTTAAGGTCTGGGGAGTTTGGAGGCCAAACATTTGGACTGGTGAAGTCGTAGAAATTTTCAGACAACCATTTTTGACTTTTCCCAGAGGTGTGGCAAGGGGCCGAATCCTGCTGCCATACATACGGCCTACCATTGCCTACCCTTGTTATCCAGGGCTTGACTACAGTTAGCAACTCCACGAACAAAGCCCGAATTCCAATGCCAGGGTTCTTCAACACCTGTTCCTGCAGATTTGCGAGGAATTCTGCTGTACGAACGCAATCAGATCGTCTGCTAGGGATCTTTCTTCTTGCTACATCCTCGTAGTCACCATTGCAAGTCTCTAGTTCATGCCTGATTGTTTTTACTGTATTCAGGGAGCATTGGGCAGCAGTCGTAATATCCTTATTTTGATGGCGGGCACGAATCATCATGATACAAGTTATTCTCTTCCATGATTCAGGTGGGTTCCAGCTATCCATCCTTTCTGACATCTTGTATGTGAATGAAGAAGGGTCCAAACTTTTAAATGAAGAGAAGTGTGTGTTAATACATGTAACTTACGGAAAAATATAATTAATTATAAATATGTCAAATTTATCCCGAACACCCTGTATATATCAATGGCAGTAGTGGTGATTTTTAATGCTTCACAGAACAACATCTCCAGTAAATTTACCATTGTCAATATATCTTGCATAGGCTATCAATACAGCCTCACTGTCTCTTACAGTTGATTCATCCATCTGTATTGAGAATTTCCTTGATCTCAACTTTTCAACAAGTTGTGTTTCCACATCTTTAGCCATCTCATCTATTCTTTTGCTCAGTGGCGTTCCTTTGACATCTTTGTCAACTTTCTCCAGAACTGATTTGAGAAAAGTTGATATGGCTGGTTTAATCCTCCTCTGTAGTATGGTTTTTTTCCTAATTTAGCTATGAGCAGAGAAATTTCATAATTTCATGATTTTGGGTAGCAGTTCATACAGAGAACAATGAATCTATTGTTGATCTTTTCTCAAACTTTTCCTTTAGAGACTTAAATTGCTTCAAATCATAGTTCACATAAGCATTATGTTTCTCCTTCAAATGTGCTTCAATATGACCTTTTTTCATTGATTCACTGGTCAAACAGTGTTTGCACAATAGACAGAACGGTGACTGTTCATCCTGAGCAGCGGATATGAAACCGAACTTCAAATACTCATCTGAATACTAACAAACTTTTTCTTTCTTGCACTACTCATTTTATGCATGGGGTTAGCAACTGAAAGGAAAAAAAATATTTGTATAAAGTATACTGTACACATGTGTGGATTATACAAGGAAATTAATGGTATATAATATATATTTATACTACTACAAACACATATAATAAATAAAAAGTTAAAATAATAAAAAAATAAAAATTTTAAAAGTCTACCATCATAAGCAGAGAAAAAGGAACAATGAAATATGAGATATTATGTTCATGTTTTCAACTGTCAAACAAACCTAATACAATTGTGGCAAAGTGTTCATTTTATTTAAATTGATAATAGCGCAACTTTTTGAGTAACCATAAAAATAACAACGTAAAAATGGTACATAAAAAAACACCTGCTAGCATAAAAAACATTGACAATACATAAAACAAATTAAACCAACTTTCCTCATTGTTACTACAACAACACTACTGTTACTACTACTTCATACTACTTGGAGAGACTGCTGCTGAAAGGTAGAGAAATGAATAGAGAGAATGAATCAGATCGAGAGGGGAGTGATGTGAAAGAGCAGGAGAGATTGAAGAAGTGGTTATGAATGGGGAAGTGAGTGGTATGAGTATAGAAAATGAGAGAAGGGTGTGCAAGAGGAGCAGGGAAACGGGGAGACTCAGGGTGGACAGGGTACACAGTGTGAGAAAGGTGGATGCTCCGAGAGGAGGTGAGAGCACGTGTAGGCAGGAAAGGAATGGGATGGCCAGGGATCAAGAGGAAACAGTTGGAATTGAAAAGGGCTCTGAAATGAAGAAGCAGAGAGGGAAATGGCCCCAGTCTAGCATGGAGAGAGATCACATCGCGTGAGTGGTATCAGTGGAACTAGCTGTAGATCCAGAAATGAGCTGTTGTATTTGTATACCAATGCTAGATGTATAAGGAACAAGGCAGATGAAATGGTTGCACTAATTGCATCTGTTCACCCAAAGATTGTTGGAATAAGTGAGACATGGTTGGATGAAGAAGACATCCTGACAGGAATAGAGATGGAAGGTATGATATATTTCGTGAGATAGAAGGGGTAAAAAGGGAAGGGGAGTGCTATTGATGATAGAGAAAGAGTAATGTCCATATAAGGTAGAGATGCAAGAGGGAAATAGAGCCAGTGGTTTTGAGGCAGTATGGTGTGAGATAGAGGTGAATAGAATCAAATATTTGGTGGTATGTTGTTATAGACCTGGTAATGTGGATGGTGGTGATAGTGAAATGTATATTCAAATTAGCCAAGCAAATAAGAAAAGGATGATCATTATGGGCGATTTTAATTATGACAATATAGACTGGAATGATGAGATAACTATCTCGGACAGTATGTAACAGAGGGCACACGAGGATTGAGGGTCTTGGATTTGGTCATCTCATCAGAGGATGTAATTATAAATGAGGTGTTAAATCATCCACCAATTGGTGAGAGTGACCATGAGGTGATTACCTGGGTGGTTGCCAGCAGTGCAAGGACCCATGTGAGAAAAGGGTATATATGGAACTACAAGGGGGGGGGTGATTATGAAGAGCTCAGGAGACAACTTGTGGGTGTAGCGTGGAATGAGGAGTTAGCTTGAAAAGAGATCAATGTAGCTTGGGGGATTTTCAAAAACTATCTAGTAGATGCAATGTATAAATGTATTCCAAGTGTGAGAAAGTTAAATAAGGTAGGTGTGAGATGGATGAATAAAGAGATTAAGCATGTGATACAGAGAAAAAGGGCATTGTGGAGGCAGCATAAGAGAAGTGGAAATAACCAATTTCATGAGGTCTACAAAGACCAGGCAAGGAGGGTGACTTGGTTGGTGAGAGTAGCTAAAGAGTGGTATGAATAGCAGTTAGCTAATGAAGCCAAAAAGAATCCTAGGGAGTTCTTTCGATATGTAGCCAGCAAAAGAAAAAATTATTATGGAAGAATGACATTGATTGGAGAAAATGGTATAAAGACAGCTGTTGCAGAATGTGTGGTGGAGATACTTAATGAGCAGTTCATAAAGATCTTTCAATCTTGTGAATGTGACTTCATGGAGAGATTGAGAGCAGTTGATGATGGGGAGGAGAGACTGACTGTAAGTGAGCAAGAGGTGTTTGGGAAGTTGAGTAAACTAGATGTAAATAAGGCTGTGGGACTTGATAATTGCCAAAATTGTGAAGACAACACAAAGGCTTCTGGGAATGATGCGGAGGACACTGACGTGTAGAAATAGGGAGATTCTTATTCCGTTGTATAAGGCTTTGATAAGGCCACACAATGACTATTGTGCCCAGATTTGGTCAATGGGTTTTCAGAAGGATGAAGAGATGTTCCAGAGGTCAGAAACTACCTACTAGGTAGTTTCTGACCTCTGGAATTGAGTATGAGGAAAGATTGAGATGTAATTTGCAGAGTCTGGTGGAGAAGAGGAAGAGGGGAGATATGATAGAGACCTACAAGTTGGTAAGGGATTGTTTATAAGATCAGTGGTGGAGAAGTTCTACAGAGAATAGTGGGAGATCAGGGGAAAACCAGAGGTCATCCCTGGAAACTGTATAAAGAGGGTGTGAGTAGGGGAGTGAGAGGCAGGTTTTTTTCGTGCAGAGTTGTGAATGATTGGAATGCTTTGCCTGAGAGTGTGGTGTCTGCAAGGAGTTTGAGTGTGTTTAAGACACGGTATGAGGAGATGTATGTGTGATAAAAGGACCTCTCAGATGAGTCTTTGACTCCATGAGGTCTTGGGGTAATAATAATAAAAACTGCACAAAGTTAAATTGGCACTGTTTCCTTTTCAGAGGTGACAGATGACAAATTTTAAAACCTTACACCTTGTAATATTCAATTGGCTAGACTACTCACTTGCTCATTTACTCAGTCTATTCAAATGCTCTTGTAATGCTTCAGCATCTTCTCTACTCCTTATAGTTCTTCCCAATTTTGCATAATCCGCAAGTAATTGAATATCCCCATTCATATGTTTACAAATATCATTAATATATAAGTTAAACAGCAACAGACCATTGATGTACACCACTAGTTATTCTTGTTCTAGGATATCACTCCTCCATGCACAGCTTGCTGATCCCCACAAGACAGCTAGTCTCCAAGTCAGTGCACTAATCTGCTATCCAACCCCATCTATTCCATTTTAGCTATTAACTTAACATGTGACAATCTCTCAAATGCTTTTTACAAAATCTAAATATACCACTTTGCTTTGTATTCATTTCCCTTCTAATGCATTTATCATTTTGTTATAATAAGTAAGTAGATTGCTTAAACATGATTTCCTTTACCAGTTCCTTGTTGATCCGTGAAAGATAATGTTGCCTTTATCAATCCAATTCTGACTCTTGGTTTCCTCACTAACCTCTCCAACACTTTACCCACAACTCCAGACACACAGATTGGTCTATAATTCAAATCCTATCACCACCCTTATGAAGTGAGTGGAACAATTTTACCCTCTTTGCACCTTTTGGAACTTGGCACAATTTAAGATTCATGTTAATCATGTATGTCAAAGTGACTGATAACTTTCTAGAACATTCCTTGAGAGCACATGGTGATAAAAATCATCAAGTCTTACATCTTTATTAACATCATGTTTACTCAATTCCCCCATATACCTCCTGCTCACTCACCATCACAGGTGTGAAATACCTTGACAAATTGCTCATTTAATATATCAACTATTCTTTTGCATGATTGTCATTCTATTATTTTCACCAACCAATATCATCTTTCCATAATCATTAGTTTTTCTGCTGGCTATATATCAGAACAACTCCTTTGAAATTTTTTATCTAATTAGCTAACTGCTGTTCATATTGCCCTTTTTTTGATCTTACCAAGCAAGTCACCTTCCCCTCCTACTCTCTGTACCAATAATGCAACTCATTATTACCACTCATCTTATTCCATAATGCCTTCCAGATTACGTGCCTAACCACATCATTCAACCATTATGCACCTACCTTATTCAACCTTCTTCCCCTTGGAATACATTCAGTATTGCCTCTGCTAGATAGTTCTTGAGTAGGACTTAAGCAGCATTAATTTCTATTCCATCCTATGATTTAACCTGAGCTTTCCTTATCATCAGTCCTATAAATTCATATGTACACCTTTCTTACAGAAGTCCTCATGTGACTGGCCCCCCATACAAGTGATCACTTTCACCTACTGATGAAGATTTCAAATCTGATACTGATGATCTTCATGTACACTCTTGTTTAGGTTACCTATTGCTTAAAGTAGTTTTCTCTCAGAAATGAGAAATTTATTCTGTCATTTACCAGGTACCTTTCCTTCATTATAATTTATATTATCATAATCATAAAGATCATCCATTCCTTATTTACTAGGCTACTTTGACTATACATTTCCTTCTCACTGCCCTCCCCATTAATAGATATGTAGCAACATCCAACTAAATATTTCTTCCTGTCTGCCTTTATCTTGCACTGCACTGCCCCAAACCCACTGCTACGCTTTCCCTGTTGTATCTCTGCTTTGGATAGGAATATTTTCTCTGCTGTTCATCAACATCATTCGTCCCTCTCTTTCTGTACTTTCTTCATGAAAAACATCATACCCCTCAATTTCTTTTCTCATCAGGATGTCATCCTCATAAAACATGTGTCACATGGTATGACAATTTTTGTGCAAATTAACTTGATCAATGCAACAACTTTGTTTCCCTATTTTGAATACTTCTGACATTCATAAACGAACATCATCGATGATATATAACCTTGATGATAGATGATGACGATGATAGATTCCATATGATCATTCATCTCCTCATAATGAGATGAATGATCATATGGAAATCTCTTGTGTCCCTGGAGTTGGATATGTGGTGGGTGAGAGAAGGGGAGTGAAGATATGCGCAAAATGTAGACAATGGGAGGAATTTAATGAATTGGATATTTTGATAACCAACCTAGTTGCGTCAGGATGGGAAATGAATGTCAGAAGATAAGTAGTGTGATAGGAGAGAATGACGAGTGAAATATGAATGAAAAAATAAGAGTCGGGAGTGTGGAAGGCTTGAAGGACTGTGAAGTTTTCGGAGATGGTCTTGATTTCGAGAATGAATGACAAGTAAGTGACTAACTTGCAGAGAGAGATAGATGAGCTGAAAGAGGGGATGGAATGTCTCAGGAACGACATGAGAAGTATGAAAGATTAGATTAGGCAAATGGAAGAGATAAATGCAAGACGAATCAGAGTAGGAGTGAGAGAGAGAGTTATGGGAATGATAGAAGAGGAGAGAATAGAAACAGTATGGAAGAAGAGAAGGAGGTATGGGAATGAGAGAGAGAGAGAGAGAGAGAGAGAGAGAGATATGGGAATGGTAGAAGTGGAGAGAATGGAAACAGTCAGAGACAGGAAATGAGAAGAATGCGAGGGAGTAATGCCAGGACAGCAGGTAAGTAGGGGAAGAACACAGAGAGAAAGGGTTAGAGGATAGAAAGTGAGGGATGCAGCCGAGCAATCAAGGAACAGAGTGGTAAGTGGTGTTATGTATGGAGACTTGATGATCCGTGATGTGCAAGATAGGATGCCAGAGGAGTGTTTGCCTGGAGGGATGATAGAAAGTGTGGCTATGGCAATTAAGAGGGGTGAAAGGATGGATGAAATGATTGTGATGGTGGGCACAAATTACTGGAGAGGCAATGTAAATTGGGCAGTGAGAGATCTGAGATTCTTGCCTTGAAGTTGTACAAAAGAAAACACAGAGAGGAAAGATTCTGCGTGTTGCCCAGGCATGATAGTGACAAGCTGAGCAGAAGAACAGTAATACTGAATAGCATAATAGCCAAAATGTGTCAGAAGAGAGGATTGTAATATGTGGATGCTAGGAGGGCATTTGAGAACATAATAAATTTAGTTGAATCCTTTATCCAAGTGTGAGCAAACAAAGTTTGTGCCTGAAAGTATCTTCAGGACTGGGGTAAGGTAGTACAACACTTGCAACTCGTTGCAAAGGTGGACCAAGTAACATCACTCCTATCTCAGTATCTCCCACAATGCAAAACACATCTCCTTGTGGATATGTATAATGTTATGCTTTAAGGGAAGGGCCACTACCCAGACTAGTTTCAACCTTTATTGAGGTCTCTTCAGTGGGAGCCAGGCCCAGATGTTGAGATACCAGGCAGAATCAATAGCAAGGTCATCTCTACCTATAGGAGTTGCCAAAAGGTGTGTCTACTTTTTATTAAATTACTCTGGATTTAGAGAAAGATGTTGAAAGTTTATTTTTCACTTGGTTAGACTATAATAAATTTAGTTTAATCCTTTATCCAAGTGTGAGCAAACAAAGTTTGCACCTGAAAGTATCTTCAGGACTTGGGTAAGGTAGTACAACACCGGGAAACTCGTTGCAAAGGTGGACTAAGCTAACATCACTCCTATCTCAGTATCTCCCACAATGCAAAACGCATCTCCTTGCGGATATGTATAATGTTATGCATTAAGGGAAGGGCATTTTGGCATTTAAGAACTGTATGCAAGAGACCACTTGCATTTGAATGAGGAAGGACGTAGGCATCTGGAAAGATTGCTGTTTTCTGAATGAGTTGGTGTGTCAATGCAGGGAAACTAGAATTCCCAGGGTGGCCTCTTGTGGGAATGGGCGCTTGGGAGAAGGGGAACGACACCAAGTAACACTGAGTCCAGTGGGATCTAGAGGGAATAATGATAGGTATAGAAACAGCAACATTTTTATGCTTTATACTAATGCCAGTCCATGTAGTTAGCCTGATTGTGTGCAGTCAGGTTGTGAGGGTTTCTTCGCAACCATATGCCTGGGGAAGGAGTGTCCCTGTCAGCAACATGAGGAGCTTAATGATCTTCCTCGGCCATAGCCAAGTTAGCCCGTGTTGGGTGTGGACAGCTGTGTTTTTCCCCAGTTCATCCTGGGGTTTTTCCTCCCGCAAAGCAGGCAAACCAGCCCCTTGAACACACGCTTCGACAAACATGGGATACGGGTACTACTGGGAATAAGGAGCAACCAACCTATTCCACGGGATTATTGGTTACAGAAGCTTACATGGTAAAATGTGTAGGCCTGTGTGAAAGCGTAACATACGATGAGGATGATACTAATTCCAGAAGTATCCGAAATAAAGGAGATGATTTGGTGAGGCTCATAGCATCCACCCGGCCAAAGATTATTGGGATCTCAGAAAGATGGTTGACGGAAGATGATATAATAATAGGAACTGAAGTAGCAGGGTACAGCATTTTTTGGCACAATAGGAAAGGAAAATGTGGTGGTGGAGTACTGCTTATGATGAGTGATGATTTATGTACTTTAAGAATGGAGGCTTTGGAAGGTAGTGACACTAATGTTTTGAAAGTATATGGTGTGAGGTAGAAGTTTCTAAGACAGGATATTTAGTAGGTTGACAAACCAAGGCGTACAGAGGATGGGGAGCAGGAGTTATGGGAGATTTTGACAACAGCAGTACAAATTCGGGAGAGGAAAATGCATGTAGCTATAAGGGAATGAAATTTCTAGAATTCTTGAGGGATAAATGTCTTAGGCAACATGTAATAGAGGGAACAAGAGGTTCAAGAATTTTGGATTTCGTCATGGCATTAGAAGAGTTGATAATAACTGAGATGATATCTCCCCCACGAGTTGGAGAGAGTGACCATGTGGTTTTGACTTTGAAGATGAATAGACATGTAGGAGTATCAATGATGCATAATAGTCTTAGATATCAACTTGGAGAAGTTCCATAGGGGGAAGGCCAGGATATCATTAGTGCTTTGGAAATTGTGAAAGAATATTTGTTAGCAGCAATAGTAAGCTGCATTCCACAAGTGAAGAATAGGAACTCAATTTGGTGTAAAGTGGATGACAAACAATATTAAACAGGAACTGCATGTGAAAACTATGGAAGAGATACATGGAGACAGGTGAAGAGCAGATACATGAAGAATATAAGACACAGGCCAGGAGAGGGACTAGTATGGTATGGAAGGAGAAACTGGAATATGAGAAGAGATTGGCCCTATGATCCAAAGAAAATCCTAGGGAATTTTTCAGCTATGTGGCCAGTAAGAGGAGAAATGATTGTGGAAGAATGACATTTTGAGATAACAATGGGAATAGAGTGACTGATGCAGAGGAGGACAATAGTGGAGTTGTTAAGTGACCACTTTATTGGACTATTTCATCCTGGAGAAGAAGGTTTTAGTACTAGAGGGATATGCATGTTCAGGGTTTAGAGGTGCAAAAGGAGAGAGAGTGTTCCAAATACTGAGTACTCTGGATATCAGTAAAGCTGTGGGACTGGATGGTATTTTACCACAGGTTTTCAGAGAATGTACTAAAGAACTGACAGCTCCATTGACCTGGTTCTTCAATAAAAGTCTGGTTGCGGGAAAGATACCCAAGGAATGGAAGGAAGGTGAGATAGTGCTATTGCATATGGGAGGTAGCAGACTGGAAGTGTCCAATTATAGGCCAGTCTGTGTGTCATCAGTAGTTGTTAAGATCTTGGAGAAAGTAGTGAGGGACCGTGTACAGCATTGGGCAGATGAGGGTAATGTTATTTGTGAGAATCAACATGGATTTGTTAAGGGGTGCTCTTGTTTTAGTAATATGGTAGCCTTTTATAAAAAAAAGTTACATGAGCAGTTGATGAGAGAAAGGCATATACTACCATTTTTGTGGATTTAGCAAAGGAATTTGGCAGGGTGCCACATGATAAGCTGATATTAAAGTTGCAGCACATGGGTTTGGATGTCAGGTTGGTCAACTGAATTCAAGATTAGCTGTCTGATAGGTATCAGAGAGTTGTGTATGGTGGGGCAGTATTAAGGATGCAGAAGGTTACAAGTGTGGTTCCACAGGGTTCAGTACTGGGACCTATATTGTTTAACCTTTATATCAATGACATTGTCAATGGATTGCAAGGGTATATTCAGTTGTTTGCAGATGATGTGAAGCTGGGAAGGGTTATCAGTAATAGCGTAAATGTGGCACCCCTGCAAGAGGATTGGAATAGTCTTGAAGTTTGCGATCCATTGATGGGAGGCTGCATATTTGATTGGAAGAGCTGTACTGTAGGGAGTAGGGGAGACAAGAGATCTGGGGGTGATGATTAATGAAAACTGAAATTCAGAGAACATGTTGGAAAGGTGGTTAAGGTAACCCAGAGGATTGCTGCAATACTGAGAAGGACGTTGACCTGCAGAGATAAGAGTTATCATTCAATTGTATAAGACCCTGAGCAGACCACACTTAGACTATTGTTCTCAAATTTGGTCCCCAGGATTTGAAGGAGATAAATTAACTGTGGAAAGGGTAAAGAGGGAGATAACAAAGATGGTTAAAGGACTGTACAATGTTAGTTATGAGGATCGGCTGAGGGAATGTGGACTGCAGAGTTTGGTGAATGGAAGGAGAGGTCATATGATCGAGACTTTTAAACTGTTGAGAGGCAGTTACAGGTTGGACATTGGGAAGTTCTTTCGCTTTGTGGAACAGAAGGAAGGATCAATGACAAGGGGCCATCCCTGGAATTTACGAAAGGAAGCTGTGAGCAAGAGGGATGAGGAGTGGTTTCTTTGCATGGAGGGTGGTTGATCTGTGGAATGCATTGCCTGAGAGAGTGGTGAGAGCAAGAATTGTCAATGAGTTCAAGGTGGGGTATGAAAACTTTGTGTTTCCTGAGAAGGACCTCTCACGATGAATCTCCTGACTCCATGGAGGCCTGAATAATAATAGAAAAACTCTAGATCTAAAGATTTTTCAGTAATGGACAATAATAGGAATTATCACGCAGTCTATGTTTATTCTGTATTTCTTGTATGCTTTTAACATGACAACTGTATTCTTACAGAAACTAGTTGTGAAGATTCAAATATCTCTCTAGTAAATCCCAAGGTAAAAAAAAAAAAAAGTCAGTCTGAGCAGGATTCACCAATATTAAAAAGGTATTGCAGAATTAATAAAGGTTTGTCTATGTTTATCACACAAAATAGAAATCATCACTTGCATAGATTATTACATGGTCATGTTTATATAGTCCATAGACTCATTGAGGGAGTCTATGATTCTTCTCTTTAAACTCCTTCACCAACAAAGCAATCATAACTGACTCTTGCAATCCAATTCACTGAGTCACTACTCTACAAGTAAAAAAATCCTAGTCATCACACCAAATTTCCAAACTTAAGCCCTTATTTGCCCTATTATATGTGTATATATATATATACAGGGTGTTCGGGATAAATTTGACAGTTTCGTAAGGAAAAAGAAAATCTTCTTTGTATCTATTAAATTTAATGAATTGACAAAAAAACATTACAGGCAGAGTTAATTACAATACTATCAACAAGATTTACTCAAAATAACCACCATTAGCATCGATCACAGCTTCAATTCTGCTTCAGAACCTCGAACAAGCTGATGCTACAGTCTCCCTGGGAAGGGCCGCAAAAACTGTTTTAATTTTATCCATTAACTGGGCTTTTGTATTACTGGAAGTGCGATTGGTGTCTTTTTCAACTGCGCCCCATACAAAATAATCCATAGGGTTAAGGTCTGGGGAGTTTGGAGGCCAAACATTTGGACTGGTGAAGTCGTAGAAATTTTCAGACAACCATTTTTGACTTTTCCCAGAGGTGTGGCAAGGGGCCGAATCCTGCTGCCATACATACGGCCTACCATTGCCTACCCTTGTTATCCAGGGCTTGACTACAGTTAGCAACTCCACGAACAAAGCCCGAATTCCAATGCCAGGGTTCTTCAACACCTGTTCCTGCAGATTTGCGAGGAATTCTGCTGTACGAACGCAATCAGATCGTCTGCTAGGGATCTTTCTTCTTGCTACATCCTCGTAGTCACCATTGCAAGTCTCTAGTTCATGCCTGATTGTTTTTACTGTATTCAGGGAGCATTGGGCAGCAGTCGTAATATCCTTATTTTGATGGCGGGCACGAATCATCATGATACAAGTTATTCTCTTCCATGATTCAGGTGGGTTCCAGCTATCCATCCTTTCTGACATCTTGTATGTGAATGAAGAAGGGTCCAAACTTTTAAATGAAGAGAAGTGTGTGTTAATACATGTAACTTACGGAAAAATATAATTAATTATAAATATGTCAAATTTATCCCGAACACCCTGTATATATATATATATATATATATATATATATAATTGAAAAGAAAAATTCTGTATGTGTGTGTGTGTGTATATATGTATATATATATTATTATTATTATTATTATTATCCATTATCCAAGACCCCATGGAGTCAAAGACTCATCTAGGAGGTCCTCTTATCATATGCACAGCTCATCTTACTGCGCTTTAAACGCATTAAAATTCTCTGCACACAAAAAACCTGCTTCTCACTCACACCCTCTTTATACAGTTCCCAGGGATGACCTCTGGTTCTCCCCTGATCTCCGACTGTTTTCAGTATACATCTCCCACTCTTTTTATATTTCCTGCTGTTTTTACACACACACAGAATTTTTCTTCTCAATATACATATATATGCACATTGTGCAGAAGGAATGATGTAGAGTTATTATTATTATTATTACAGGCGACTCCAGGGAGTCCTTAGACTCATCAAGGGAGGCCCTAAACATCATGTCCACACAACTATTCGACATTCTCACAGTATCTATCATACCTTGCCTTGAACTCATTCATTGTCATAGTACCCACAACAGACTCTGGCAGCTTATTCCACTCATTTACCACTCTAAAAGTAAAGAACCCAGCTCTAACACCCTTGCTAACCACACTCTTGTCCAGCTTCCATTGATGTCCCCTAGTTCTCCCACCACCAGTCCTGATCTCAAAAATATCCTCTGAATTAATCCTATAGAAACCCTTCAGCAATTTGAATGTCTCAATCATATCTCCCCTTTTCCACTTATCAACCAATTTCTGCAACCCACAAATCTTCAACCTGTTCTCAGGTTGAAGATTTGTTGGTGGACACGTTTGTGGACTTGTTTCCTGTGTTTGATGGAAATAAGGATTTGTATAATGTTGACTGATGGCACCTAAATGGTTTTGGTGTTAGGTATCTAGAGAGCTTTGTTCACTGGCATTATGAAGTGCAAATTCATTAAAACTTAAGCAATTTGGGTGTATGCAGGTCTGTGTGTGTGTGTGTGTGTGTGTGTGTGTGTGTGTGTGTGTGTGTGTGTGTGTGTGTGAGAGAGAGAGAGAGAGAGAGAGAGAGAATTCTCCCATGAGGCGAGCTAGTGAATGTAAGAATGACCTAAAAATGCAGAATCAAGTCTCTCAAGCCAAACTATTGAATAGGATAGTCAATTCAGGAAGTAAAGGTGGTTGAAGGCTTAAAGGGATGCTGCAGTTTCTATATGCTAATGCTAGAAGTATCAGGAACAAGAGGGAGAAGTTTTTGGCATTGGTTAGTGGAATCGTGGAATCTTGCCAAACGGTATAGGCATTAGTGAGACCGACCTGGCATTATCAGGGAAGACAATGTGAGGGGGGGGGGATACTGCTGATTATAGCAGATGAATTATAGGCAAAAAGAATAAGAAATGAGGAATATTCTGTCAAGAAAGAGTGTATGTGGAATTATAACACAGGTGATTATGACAAGCTTAGGAGGAAGCTTGAAGCTGTGCCATGGCATGAAACTGCAATGAAAGGATGTTAGTAATGCATAGGCGATAGTTAAACCACATCTAGAAAAAGCTATATTAAATTGTATACCTAAGGTAAGAAGGGTTAATAAGGTAGGAGTTAGATTGATGAGTAATATTATTAAACATGAACTTCAGAAAAAGAAAATGCTGTGGAGTGTATATAAGGAAAAGGTGACCAGCAAACTGTTCATCAGTTTGCTGGTCACTTTTTCAGGAAAGAAGGGTGATCAGTATGGTAAAGAAGACAAAATCAGGTTACCAGAAGAAACTAGCTGAGCAGGCCAAGGGAAATCCCAGACCTCTTTCACTATGTGGCAAGTAAGAGGAAAATTGACTGTGGAAGAATAACCTTAATGAATGCTAATGGTCATGAAGTGACAGAAGCAGATAAAACAGTTGATTACTGAGTGACCACTTTGCAAAGAAAGTGATACAAGGGTTAGGGCATACCCCTTAAGCGATGCTCAGCCACATCGCCCTACAGCTGCGAGAAGTGGACGAGGGCTATCGCATCAAGGGCGGGTGCGGTTAAAGAAGCAAGCCCAGCAAGTGGAGAGAATGTTGCAAGTGGGAACGTTGAATGTTGGAAGCATGACTAGAAGGGGAAGAGAGTTGGCAGACATGATGAGGAAGAGGAAGTTGGACAGAGAGAAAAAGCGAGAAGCCAAGAGAGTTGTTGCACAGGTGAAGGCCGTGGCATATCAAGACCTTTATGATCAATTAGAAACAAAGGAAGGACAGAGAAATATTTATTGATTGGCACAATATAGAAATAAGGCATCAAAGTACATGTGAGGCAGATCAAAGACTCTAGAGGAAAGGTATTAAGGAGGGATGTGGATATAAGAAACAGATGGAGAATATACTTTGAAAGGCTTTTGAATGAAGAAAATTCAAGGACTCACAGATAAGATAGGGAGCCTTATGAGGGGATGGTGTAGGACATTAGTAGAATGGAAGTGAAGGAAGCCATAAAGAGGATGAAGAATGAAAATCAGTGGGCCCTGCCAGGATCCCAGTTGAGGCATTGAAGGCACTGGGGAAAGAGGGAATTGACCTGCTGCGGGACCTGTTAATAAAAGTTTGTCAACAGGAAAATATACCCGAAGAATTGGAGGGAAAATACTCTTGTCCCCATCTACAAGAGTAAAGGGGATGCACAAGACTGTAAGAATTTCAGAGGAATGAAGTTGATCTCCCACACAATGAAAATCCTAGAGAGGGTTCTTGATGGAAGACTGAGGAAAGAGGTGGAGATTGCAAAGCAGCAATTTGGCTTCATGCCTGGTCGATTGACGAAAGATGCTATCTTTGGGTTATGACAGATGATGGAAAAGTTTTGAGAGAAGCAACGGGAGCTACATCTGGTATTTATTGATCTGGAAAAAGCATATGATAAAGTGCCAAGGCAATAAGTCTGGAGATGTCTGAGGGATCAGAAGGTACCAGAGAAATATGTCAGGTTGGTGCAGATGTACAGAAATGTGAAGACAAGAGTTCGAACTCGACTGGGAGAGACAGAAAATTTTCCAGTGACAGTTGGCTTGCATCAAGGGTCAACATTAAGTCCGTTCCTGTTTAATATTGTGATGGAGGTGGTGATGGAGGAGGTGAGAGAAGATGCGCATTGGACTATGTTGTATGCAGATGACATCGTGCTGTGTGCAGAATCAAGAGAAGAAGTGGCATCTAAACTGGAAAGTTGTGGGAAAGTACTGGATGAGAAAGGTATGAGACTGAGCAGAAGAAAGACAGAGTATATGTGTTGCAAAGTGGATGGCAGCCAGGATACAGATCTGGAGCTGGAAGGAAATGTCATCAGGAAGGTCAGTGACTTTAGATACTTAGGTTCAACAATGAAAGAGGATGGTGGGGCTGAGAAGGAAGTGGGATGCAAGATGGAGGAACTGGAGAGAGATGGCTGGAGTGCTATGCAATAAGAGGGTGCCGATCAATCTAAAAGGCAAAATCTACAGGACAGTAGTGAGACATGCTATGGAAACTGTGGCCCTGAGGAAAAATAACATCGGCAGGATGGAGGTAGTGGAGATGAGAATGCTTAGGTGGATATGCGGTGTGACCAGAAAGGATCGTCTGAGAAATGACTATGTAAGGGGAACAGTGAAAGTTACGAACTTAGGAGCAAAGATACAGGAGACAAGGTTGAGATGGTTTGGTCATATGATGAGGAGGGCGGTAGAGTATGTGGGAAGAAAGGTCATGGAGATGGATGTCCAGGGGAGGAGGAAGCATGGACAGCCAAAGAAGAGATGGTGGAGGAGGACTTAAGGATGAAAAACTCTTATGTGGCTACAGCCCAAAACAGGAGGTTGTGAAAGAGCCTCACCACAAACAGCGACCCTATGTAAGTGTGAAAAGCTGCAGAAGAAGAAGATCATACAAGTGAGGTTACTGCTTTAACATATGTGACAGAGACTTATGTGGGAACAGAGGTGGATGAATTGGAGGTTCTTGGGATATTGCAGAATCTCAGTGTGAATACAGGCCTGGAATTAGACGGGATATCAGTTTGCATTTTGGGGGAATGTGCAAGGAAATTAGCATTGACTGTAACTAGGCTCTTTAAGTTTTAATTTCAGCTCTAGAAGAATTCCAAGGAAGTGGAAAGAGGGCAAAATAATTCCGTGTATAAAGAAGGTTTTAGTACTGCAGTAGCAAATTATAGACTAATTAGTATCTCAGGAGTGGTGGTAAAAGTACTGGAAAAATTAGCCAAGAACAGAATTGAAGAATGGGTGGAAAAGAATACTATATTCCATGATGGGTAGCATGGATTTGTGAAGATTAGTTATGCCTCAGTAATATACTAACTTTTTATAACAGAATGACAGCTGAGTTGGAAAAAGGAAATAACTACACAATGATTCTGCTGAATTTTGCCATTTGACAGAAAGCCATATAAAACTAACTCTTTTATGCAAATTTGAACAAATGGAGATCAATATGATACCGGTTATGTGGATAAGAGGATGGCTGGACCTATATCAAAAAAAGCATATCAAAGATGCTATATCAGAGTAGAATCCAGGTGAAAGCTGTTGACTAATGGTGTTCTGCAAGGTTCAATGCTAGCACTACTACTATCTAATTTGTACATAAATGATATAGGAAATAACTGGAAAGGAAATATTCAGTTGTGTGCTGATGATGCAAAATCATGTAGAGAAATGGTGAATCAAAGTGATGTGAACAGCTTCCAGGGTGATTTAAATAGGCCAGGGGTGTTCAACCCATCGATCACGATCGACCAATCGATCGCGGAACGATTTTTGATTGATCTCTTGTGTATTCCTCCTTACTTACAAATTTAATTAAAACTGAAAACATAATATTTTATTTATCATTATTTTGTATTCTTTTTAATTTGCTGTAAGTGTATTGCTATTGTTTATTTATTTTTCGTTAAAATTGTCAAATCAGTAATTTTCTTATAAGTCCTGGTAAATGAATTAATTTTGATCAGTGGAAGTCAAACAGCGAGTCAAGTGAATACGATTATAAGCAAATGTAAAAACTCGATTGTAGCTTAAATATTAAATATTCCAAAGCACATTACATCTATTTTTTACTTAGGTTAAGTCCCATGTGAATATTGTAAAAAAATAAACTTTGTTTGTCTTGGTATAGTTTGTATTAGATGTTTTTGTAAATAACTCTTTTAAAGCTAACTGTATATACTGCTTTAATAAGAATATGTTAGAATGTTAAAAATAAAGGCAATGTTTTTGTCCCAAAGCTGTACATGGCGGCATTGGAAAGATTTTTATTGAAACTTATATGTATGATAAAGGCTTGCAGACTCTAAGTGTAACATCTCCAAAGTCAGTCAGAAAGAGTTCAAACAACTTTCCGATGGCCAGCAACTTACAATCAAAAGAAAGCGGAGGAGAACAAAAGGCGTGCCGAACTTGAATCTTAAGTTTCAGCTTGAAACTTAATAAAAAGAGGCCTAATAAAAAGGGACTGAAGAAAGCAGAAGTGGTCCGGTTCCAGAATTGCTGTCAGAGAGGAGGCTGCCCGGTCCAGAGTTGCCGTCAGAGAGACTGCACGGAACCACGTTGCTTGAGAGAGGAGCTTCCCATTTCCAGAAAGGAGCTTCTCGGTTCGAGACGTCGTTGGAGAGAGACTACTTCTAGGCTGCAGACAAGGTTTCAAATTGCCGAAAGGAAGAGTTCCAATTTCCGGAGAAAAGTTTCCAGGCCAGGTTAATGTCAGACATTCACCAGTGTGTTGCGTTTTCAATACAATTCGATGAATCAAACGACTTCACTGATATTGCTCAGTTAATGGTATTTATTCGCATGGTATTTCAAGATTATTCAAGTAAAGAAGAACTTTTGAAAATTATACCATTATTGGGAAGGACTAGGGGAGAAGACATTTTTTCGGCATTTGATGAATTTGTCGAACAACACAAACTTCCGCTTTTTAAACTTCTGTCTATTACTACTTATGGTGCTCCTGCAATGATTGGTAATAAATCAGGCTCCATTTCATTATGTAAAAACGATGACAGATATCCAGATTTTTTAACGTGCCACCATATTATTCACCAACAAATACTGTGTAGTAAAAGATTAAACCCAAAAGATGTTTTGGATATTACATTTAAAATTATTTTAAATTACAGCGCCTCCGTAGCGCAATTGGAAGAACAACGGTACATTGCGCCCTTCGATTGGAATAGGCCTAAGTTCGATTTCCGTCGCGACGGGAGGAATCTTTATCTGGTCGATTTCAATCGAAGGTGAGTTAGCCGATCTCATACAGAGGTAGCAGGGTTTTTTCTCCTGGAAACTCGGGTTTTTCATCCCGCATACAGACAAATCAGCACTTCAGAACACACGCAATTTACAGACAAAAAATACTACTTGTGGTAGTGGTGGAGGTGGGCGGTAGGTGGCGTTGATGGAGATGATTCGTAGTAGAGGTTCGGTGTAGTGATTGCGACAGTTGTAGGTGTCCTCCCGCGATGAGTCTTCGAACTCCTTGGAGGCACGAATAATAATAATAATAATAATAATAATTATAAATTCTGTTCGAGGAAAAGTCCTGCAACGGCGGTTATTTAAATTACACCAGATGATGATAGGGAACTTCTGTTGTACAACAATGTTTGCTGGTTCAGCAGAAGTCAATTTTTAGAAAGATTTCTTGTATTAATTTATGATATAAAAAATTTTTCTTGATAAAAAAGGAGATATTTATCCGCAATTGAGTGATAAAAGATAGTTGTTACACTTATCATTTTTAGTAAATTTCTGTACGAAATTAAGCAGTTCAAAGTTTGAGATAAAAATTTAATTGACATGTTAAGTTCAATAAAAATTTTCCAACAATACTAACTTTTATTAAAGAAAAATATAAATCACTGCAAATTTAGACATCTCACATATTTATTAAAATTTTTTGAACAAAATCAAGAAATGCTTCACTATGATTTAAAAGAATTTATTCGTGAAGTAGAATTAGTTGAGGAAGAAATAAATTCAAGGTTTAAAGATTTTAATAAAACTGAAATGATTGTATCTTTTATCAATAATCCATTTCAAGAAAACTTGAACATCACAGAAATTTCAAATAAAATTAGTGGGTTGTTTGATGTAAACCAAGCTGAAGTAGAACTTGAGGTAATAAACATTCAGAATAGTTTACATTTAAAATCAATAAACAATGAAGTCATTTGGAAGTATGCACATGAAAAATTCCCGATATTAACTGATATTGCACGAAAAATTCTGTCGTGTTTCGGATCAACATACTTGTCAGAATCTGCTTTTTCAAATATGACTCTCATAAAAAATCAATTAAGAAACCATATTACAAATGATCATTTGGATGATTGTCTGCGATTGGCAACTTCTTTGTATCAACTTGACTATGAAAATATTACGAGGTCCAAACAATGCCAAATTTCACATTAACTTTTTTTTTTTTTTTTAATCAACCAGCATTTCCTGTAACTTGTGAGTTTGTAATCAATCTGTTGTTTTTTCTAACTTTGGTTTTTCAAAATAGAGAAATAGATATTTTATTCCAATATATATATATATTTTTTTATTGTATTAAAATAATTAAAAGTGATAAATACATTTTTAAATACACAAATAAAGTTTTTAGTTGTGTATTTTTAGTTGTTTATTTGTGCGTTATCAGGTTGGGGGAACGTGATCTATATAAGAAAGTAGATCGCCGAATAACTTATATATAAGAGAGTAGATCGCCGAATAACTTATATGTAAGAGAGTAGATCGCCGAATAACTTATATATAAGAGAGTAGATGGCTGAATAACTTATATATAAGAGAGTAGATCGCCGAATAACTGTTTATAGAAAAGTAGCTCGTGTAGTAAAAAAGGTTCAACACCACTGAAATAAGCTATTGGTATGGGCAAAAGATAATGGCTCAATTTAATGTGTTGAAATGTAACATTATCCATTCTGGGATAAATAGATTACAAACTGTCTACCACATTGATGACAGACATTTTGTAATCTAATCTTGTAATATTTTACTGTACTCCAGGAAATAAATGAAGCAAAGGATTTTAGGGATGGTGATGGACAGAGAGGTGAAGTCTAGAGGACTGCTAAGATTCCTAAGGTAGCTCATAAGATTACTTAACTATTGAAGAACACACAAGTAAAGATAATGGAGTTGTTATTTCTCTTTATAAGACCTCGATATATCTACATCTGAATTTCTGTGCTCAGATCTGATCTCCTGGGTTTCTTGGGATGAGGAAGTGGCAGGGCAGATTCTGAGGTGAGCAACCAAGATGCTGAGTGGTTGGAATATTCTAATCTAATCTCATATGGAATATTCCATATGAGATTAGATTGAGGGTGTGCACTGCAGAAGTTGGTTCATAGGTGAAAAATATGGAATATGATAGAAACATTTAAGTTACTTAAAGGATTTTATAGAATTGATGCAGGGGAAATGTTTCAGCACTTTGCTAGGGATAGAACAAGTGGTCATCCCCGGAACTTTGAAAGTTGTGAATGAATATAATGGGTTGCCATCATCAGTTCGTAGCACTTTGTCAGTTTAATAGGTTTTAAGGAGAGGTATGATAGATTGTGAGGAACAATGAGGCTTTGGACTGCATGGTGCCACAACAACAATAATATATATATATATATATATATATATATATATAGATATATATATTGAAGAAATATCCATGCAAATATCCAATTTATCAGCACAATCTATCATGCCTCTCCTTGAACAATGTGCTAAGAACTGACCCTGGCAACCGATTATATTCATTTGCAACTCTCAAAATGAAAAATCTATAATGTATGTAATCACAACTATCCTACACAACTGATTAACTACGCAAACAAGACGGCAAAAAACCGCCAAAACAACCCAAGTACCAAAACGAACTTCCCTACACAAAAAATTATCAAACTACCATACACCCAAAACACATACAAAGCCTATAAATACATCTTCAAACATACTGACTACAAACTGGTATTCACCACAAGCCAAAAACTGGCAAACCTCCTAAAATCCACCAAACCTCACACACAAAAAGATATATTTGAACAGCACAATGTAGTCTATAAATTTCCCTGCCAAAAAGACTGTGACATCACCTACACAGGTTCCACCATCAGGTCTTTATGGGCAAGACTACAAGAACACTTCCGTGACTGTAACATCCCTATTCCAGAACATTTAAACACTAAAAAACGCAACATTAAAAAGAAAAATCGTATACAACGCACAGGAAAAACGGAAATAGCTGTTCACGCCCTTGAACAAAAACACACCCCGCAGATAGACAAGGCCATCATAATAGACAGACAAGACAATGAAACAATGCTCAGAATATCGGAAACAATAGCTATAAAGTGTGACGCGAACTCGATCAACGTACACAGGCCCTACATAATCTCCGAGGTTTGGAAGCTTCACAACATTAAATTGAGGTCACAATCCCGACCAATAGGAGACAACACAAACACCTCTGAAACACCCACCCGACCTGACATAGCTTCCACTTTCCCAATATGTTCCGATGATGACCACGAATAGTCGAAACGGTCCACACCCCGTCAACCACCTTTCCCCTTCCCCCTCCCTATTTTAATAAATTAACCCTTTCACTTTTTTTCCCCACCCTATATAAAAGTATATTGTTTCTATATATTACGAAAAAAACCCGGGTTTTTCTAACTTATTCTACCAAACTGCCTACCCCCCCACACACACACCACACACACACGCTGCAGTTCTCGACATCGCAGACAGAGGAAAAGCCACAACACCCAGAAAAAGGTATGTGCAATTTTCTATTCCTTAAGCTACATATACTTTTTAGTACATCTACACTCATAATGCCCTAAGAACCCATGAGTAAATAGCCAATGACATTTAAACAGGGGTACTCCTAAACTGAAGCAGGCAATATAGCTGTATTATAATAGTCTATAATGTATATTATACAGAATATATATATCATACAGTAAATAATATACATAAAAAATTTTCTGTGTGTGTGTGTGTACACACTTGTGTATATAACAGAAAAGAAAATTCTTCAGTATTAGTTGCAGTCAGGTCATCCCCATGATCCAGCAGTATAGCTTGTTTCCACAAACAGAACTCTGGCGAGCATTGCGGCCAAAAAAGTATATCTTCCCTAGTTGGAGGAAATTTCAACAAGGCGATGAAAGACATCTAGTAGTAGATGTCTTTCATCGCCTTGCATATTAGAGAACTGAAGTGGCTGCAGCCATATTTGCTCTCTAGATCAAGGATTCTGGTTTCTTTCCCCTCCTCCATTCTTCCAACCAGTTACTAATGAATCTGGAGGCTTCCTGATCAGCTAATGTCAAATCCTGCAACCATGTATTTTGCCAGTTTATGACTGGAGGGAGACCAAATACTGTGACTGTAGGTGAAAATGTCAAATCTTGAATTCATTGCACTTCTTAGTGTTACGTTTCTTGTGCAATTTTGGCTAACTATAAATTAACTTGGTTATACTATAAATATGAGTTGCCCCAGTCCTGAAAATATTTCAGGCGCAAACTTTGTTTGCTTACACTTGGATAAAGGATTAAACAAAGTATATAATTTCTTGGTATGTTTAATTTATAGTATAACGAAGTGGAAAAATTTCCAACACCTATCCTTAATTGTTCTTCCTTTCACTTGCCATGTTCTGAAAGAATTCTTTAGGATTACCTTAGGCTTGCAAGATGAATTTCCTCTCTGATTTTGCCTTCCTTACCATACTGCTTGTCTCTTTGGCTTGTACTTTGTACTGCTTATGTGGCTGCTGATCACCTTTCTCTATTCCCTCTACAATTTTTTACAGCTTCTGTTTATTGATGATACTCATCCATTCAGTTCACATGATATTTGCTGTGACTGTCCTTTTCCTGCTGCTTCTTATACCAACACTACTCAAATCAGTCTTAAGTTTTTTGTAAGTATCAGCTCTTCAAGTTCACATATACATTTTTTCTTGACTGAAAATTCCACAATTTTAGCCTCCTCCCAGGTTAACGCTGCATGATCTCTTCAACAGTTGGTGGGAATTTGGTCATCTTGATAATATACACTTCCTCTGATGAAGTTACTAGATAAAGCACTGTCAAACCATGTTATCTTCTGTCACATGCTGCCTCAGGGAATTATTATATCGCACCTCCAGGGAGTCCAAAGACTCATCAAGAGAGGGCATCTACTCTACAATTCTTCATCTCACTACTCCACCAACCTTCATCATCTACCGCCGACTACCATCACTAGTACTTTCACAGACAATCACAAACATCCATGCCCACGGCGGGATTCGAACCCACAGCCTTTTAGCTGGAGAGCGGATACGTTAACCACTCGGCCAACTAGGCCAGCCTAATTATTCCATGTTTGTTCTTGTGTCTTCCAATTTGTGTTCATAAGTTGACATTCCTCATAATATATATTTGCCTTCCACTTGTTTAGCTTATTTGCTGATGCATACCATACACGTCATCCTTACATCCCCTAGCTTCTAGGTACATCTAGATATATATTTTGTCCTGTTAGCCTCTATCTGTAGCCTCAGGTGCTGGCTTCACTGACCTCCTGCTGACCTTAAGACGCTTTTTGTTTTCAGTTCATCTGCTGTCATCTGCAATACCCTTATCCCATCCTGTTCTCTCTCTCTCTCTCTCTCATCTCTACCTACTGAAAATACTGCATCTTTTACATTCTAACTGCACGTTTATCTTCGTCACTAATTATGAATATTCTATCAACCATGTCTCACTAATGCCAGTAACTTTCAGCCAAGAAGAACTAATCAATTCTTAAAACTCCTCCTCCCACTTGAAGTTAAATTCTGCTTGCCAGAAATTATGTCCTGGTTTAAACCTTTACTCAAGTGTAAGCAAACAAAGTTTGTGCATGAAGTAATTTTACAACTAGGCTGCTTGTGTGTAGAATTCTATACATTATGAGAAGGGTCACAACCCAGACTAGTTTTTACCTTTATTGAGGTGAAAAAGTAAAGTAGTGTTTATCGTAAGTCAAAAGTCACACAATAAATATTTAACGACTAGCATTTCATAACTGAAGTAAACTAAAAATTAACAAAACAAGTTAGCAAGACAAGCTAGTAAAACAAGTGTTGTGTGCCATGACAGAATGAAAAAGACCCAGAGGAATACCAAAACTTAATAAGATCTAATAACATTGGTAACTTGACAGATAGCAGGAAGGAGCTTGACTAATAAGAAGAAATTTTTGGATAAGATGATTTTAAGGGGACATCAAATATTTTTTCATAGGAAGTTAGTAGTGATGCAACTTTTTCTTAATTTTCAAGTAATACTCTCATAATATCCTGTCCACCACTGAGGGCACATGTCACAAATTTGATGATGATGCTTAAACACTTTTATGTGCTATACCTATTTCTTATTGACATCATCTTTTATAGAACTTTACTGAGGATTCCAAATATTCTTTGTTTGTGTTCAGTTACCATAAAGTACATTTGCTTTGATGTTGAAGGTTGGACCTGGTATGTGGTTTTCAGGAGCATGGTGAAAATTGTTCAGTAAATGCTCTGACTGATGTACATTGATGTCACTCCTGATATTAATAAATGTCAATAGACATATAGTGACACAGTCTTCTCTATAACAGCCATAATCCTTTCACATATGAAAATTAACATTTTTCACATTTCAAATGCTTATTATCATTATTCATTACTTATCATTGTAACCGAGAGCGTTTTGTAACTTTTTTGTACAACTCAACTCCATTGCATTCGGAGTTCTGTTTCATTTCTTGTCTGTACCTCATTCCATATGTGTAGCAATGTTTGCAAATTAAGAAAGCATACTGATGTATTGAATATTATATTTGACAGGAAGAAAAATTTAAATAAAAATTTTACTTGTATTTAGAATTTGTTTAAAGGGACTGATTTGCCTATTTGGGCTAAGAAATTTTCATTTGTAAATTGTTGCCCAGATTTCATAATATCTTCATTTTCCTATCATGAAAGAACAAATTTTTCACATACTTCCACTTTGTTATCTCAGAGTAGAAAACACCTAATATTTGAATATCAGAAATTAGCAACAAGTTTTTGTAATGAACATTAAAAAAACTCCATCTGTTGTCAAATTCCTGAAACAATCCTATTTAAAAAAAAAAAAAAATTAATGATTTGTGTGTCTCTCTCTCTCTTAATCCTTTGAAGAAAACAGCTATAAAACGAAAAATTAAACTGAAGGTGAGAATAACAGAGGAATTTCTCTACTGACCATTTCTGGTAAGATTTATGCAAGACTTCAGAAACTGGTAAGAAAAATTGTTGATGATAAGATTGAAGATCATCTAGGTTGTTCTGGCCAAATAATTGTTAGGATTAGATTTTCATATTAAGACAGAAAACTGAAAAATGATGGAAATATAACAAGGAGCTGTATTTAAGTTTTGTCGATCTGGAAAATGCATATTACAAATTGCAAAGAGAAAAGCTATTCAAGACACTACAGTTATAAGTTATACAATGTAAATGGGGTTTTGCATATTTCAGTTGTAAGTCAAATTTGAATGAGTTCAGGGTGGCATTATTTCATCATTATCTATATGGATCACATTAGGAAGGAAAGTATTATTAAACTTGATATCAAAATTGGAGATGATAATCTCTGCTGTTTACTTTATGCAGATGATGTTATATTTCTAAGTAAATCTAGCCAGCCTATAGGATTCCCTGACTAATTTGAATAATTGTTGTAATAAATTTAGCATGAAAGTCAGCAATAAAAAAGGCAAAGCCAATGAAAACACGCAGCAGTATTCAAAAGATCAACTACAACCATAATGGAGAATGTATTGCACAAGGAAAACATTTCTGTGATTTATGATCAAAGAGTAGATAGATCACAGATATGACAGTTTTGAGAAAGATAAAGGGGGAAAGGGAACAGATAACATCAATGTTAATATCAGATTACAAATGAAGATATTTACATGATAAGTTGATAGTCAAAACAGAGCAGATGTCGTTGGATATTAGATTAGTGCATTGGATCGGAGACCGACTATCTGATAGGTATCAGCAAGTTGTGTATGGGAGGAGCAGTATCCAGAAAGAGGAAAGTCACTAGTGGTGTGCCTCAATGGTCTGTTTTAGGGCCATTGCTGTGTAACTTGTGTGTTAATGATATTGGTAAAGATTTGGATGAGGATGTTTAGTTGTTTGCAGATGATGCAAAGTTGGGATGTACTATGAAGAGTAGAGAAGATGTGGTGTTACAAGAAGACTTGAATAAATTGAGTGAATGGGCACTGAAATGGGGATGCAAGTTCATTGTTGCAAAATGTAGGATTTTAAAATTTGGGAAACAAAGATGACCAATTTGGGGTGGTAGTGGATAAGGATCTGAAATTTAGGGGACACATTGCTAAAATTGTGAGGATAACACAAAGAATTCTGGGAATGATTCAGAGGACACTGACTTTTAGAAATAAGGAGATTCTTCTTCCATTGTAAAAGGCTTTGATTGGGCCACACATGGACTGCTGTTCCCAAATTTGGTCACCTGGTTTTCAAAAGGACGAAGAGATGTTAGAAAGGGTCCAGAGGCAACTGACTGAGGTAGTTTCTGATCTCTGGAATGTTGAATATGTGGAAAGGTTGAGAAGATGCAATTTACATAATCTAGTGGATAGGAGAAAGAGGGGGTGATATGATAGAGACTTACAGGTTAGTATGGAATTTTTATAGGATCAATGTTGGAGAGGTTTTACAGAAAACGGTGAGAGATCAGGGTAGAACCAGAGGTCATCCCTGGAAGCCATATAAGGAGGGTGTGAGTAGTGGGAGGGGGGGGAGAGAGGGGCAGGTTTTTTGTTTGCAGAGTTGTAAATGATTGGAATGCCTTGCCTGAGAGTGTGGTGTTTGCAGAGAATTTGAGTATGTTTAAGGCACGGTATGATGACCTGTATATATGACAAAAGGACCTCCTAGATGAGTCCTTGACTCCATGTGGTCTTGGGATAATAATCATAATCATATGCCTAGAATAGTTAGGATATGTACGTAAAAGAGCCTCATAGTATTAGGAGAAAGAAAGAAAAGACAGGTGTATAGTATGATGGGGAAAAAATGCCTCGGCTGTTTTATATCATGTAGCTAAAAGCTATCCTTTTTTCCTTTTTTCACCAGCCTCATGCTGCTGAATAACAAAAAGACCAATTGAAAATAAAATCTGGACATGACTGGTGTCAATGTGGTTAACCTGATCTAAGTCCATAAGTTGGCCTTTTCTGCCTGGGATTGCTCTCCAGTCATCCTTGCAGTTGACCATAAAACCACAGTGAACTAAGAGGATGGAACCATTAAAAACCTCTCATAATAAAAATAGACAGAATTTTATCCCCCCCCCCACTTGTGAATATTGTATAATGTGGGTGGTCTACACCACTTAACTAAAAATTTGCTTTCTTTCTAAATACAAAAATTATTGGACTGAACAATAAAATTTCCATCATACAATATTTTAAAGCATTTGTATGTCATATTGCTGGTTTTCAAAGCCATTTTTTTTTCTAGCTTTCTATAAATGATATTTTAATTCATTACTAACAAAAAATCAAAATTCTCTTCCCATTGCTGACAGGTGTGGAGGGGGGGGGAGTATTTCAGAAAAAAAAAAACTTCTTTTGTAAGTAATGATGCCGAACACATTAATCTGTTCCAAATTTGCATGCGAGAGAGAAGCTCAATCTATATCAAATGTCACAGATTGAATCTCCAATGTTAAAGTACTGCCATTTGATGGCATTTACTGGAAGGCAACCATATGCAATTATGAAGATTGCAGTAATGATTTTATTGAGTGCAGACTTAAGTGCTGTGCTGATGTACTCCATTAAACCTCCAAAATGAGTTCTACTCATTTTGGAGGCTTAATGGAGTACATTAAAACTGTTAAAAGATTAAAGCAGAGGTTTATATATCCCAATACTTCTTCTGTCATAGCAATATCTTCAGGGAGAACAGCCTCTGATGTGTTTAATATGTTTCCCATATTAAACACATCATATGGATGTGTTTAATATGTTTCCCATATTAAACACATCCATATGAAGATTAAGCTGGTGTTCGAGGGCAGTTGCAGATTCTAAAAAAAGTCTTTCACTTCTAAATTTGCTGCAGTGGAGCATTATTGGTGTTTTCCCCATTTAATTCTGTGTGTGATATCTGAAGCATGAGCTGTTAGATTTTACTTGGCCATAGTCATTATTACCAATGTAATTTTTACACTCTTACATCAGATGATTGCTGATCTTCAGTCTGTCCATAGTAGGCCAACTTGCAGGATCAAGGAACTCTATATGCACCAGAAACTGAGAGAGGAAAGAGTTGATCCTTAGGGAAACAGATGAGGGTAACCAATTTTTTTATTTTATTTTTTATTTTTAAATTAAGATGTGGTGCCCCATACATAAGGAATGATGATAGTATTACTAGTCATTCTGAAGAGGAGATCAAGAATTGAGAGAAGAGCTAAATGTTTAGTGATTCTATAGGAACTATAGCCATTTGATAGGAAGGTGAGGAAAATATGGCTGAGTTCTGTTGCAAGAGGGATCTCATTGGAACAGAGATTGTTAGTTCTATTGATTAGAGGAAGAATTATGAAAATGTTTATGAATATCTGTATGGGGGGGGGGATGAACTTATAGAATGAAATGTAAAGGAAACTACTAGACACTAGACTTATCTCAGGAAATACAAATATAATACTTTCTGGAAGTCAACAGCTCCTGTTAAAAATAACCTGATCTGACCCAAATAAATATGGATATGTGAAACGTCCAAGAAATGAGAAACCATCATCTTAAAAATCGCACATAATAATCATGGCATCCTATTAAAGGGTATGATTTTAGACCTTAAGTCTATAATAATCTTCATTACCTTCATTATATTAGAGTTTTATACTGCATTCCTAATGACATTGCCATTGTGATGATAATGCTGATTCAGCTTATATTTTCCACACTGCTGGATGAAGGCCTCTCCCATTGCAGGAAGATTGGGTCTACTTCTCCTCTGGGAATCCACTTCATATTGGGAGAGTGTATATATTTTTGTTAGCTGGTCTCATACACGGAGTGGGGTTTTTTTCATCTGGAAACTCGGGGTTTTCGTCCCCCAGAACAGGCAAACCGGCCCCGTGAACACACATAGATTACAGTCATGAATACGTCCCAGCCATATGCTGATCCCGAGCCCAGATGAATTTCCCCAGAAATGGGGAAAGCAATGGTGAACTACTCTGTAAAAATCTCACCAGGAATAACTGTGGGCAATGCCTACAAAGTCACCATTGGTCAGAAATGACTGAAAAGGGAAAATCAGATCAGATATATTTTTGTATGAATGAATATAAGAAGGTGAAAGACAAACATCTATGCCCTAGGTGGGATTTGTACCCACCAACTTTCGGATGGAGAGCAAATATGCTAACCACTAGGCCAACTAGGTGAGCATTGCTGGTGTCAAATATTGACACCTTTAACCATTTTACAACATGCACTTTAATTAGCAATTAAACTGACATATACTTTTTATATAAATACATTCTGCACAAATTACCCAAACTGAGTGTTATATAAATTATAAATTATATATTTAGTTTCTAAATATATAGTTTATAATTTAATTATATAATTAAATATATAAACTATAATTAAATAGATAACTAAATATATAATTTAATTATAAATTATATATTTAGTCCTGAAGATACTTCAGGTGCAAACAAAGTTTGTGCCTGAAGTATCTTCAGGACTGGGGCAACTCGTGGCAAAGGTGGACCAAGTTCTCATCACTTTCCTTAGTATCCCATAATGCAAAACACATCTCTTTGTGGACATGTATACTGTTATGCATTATGGGAAGGGTCACTACCCAGACTGGTTTCGACCTTTATTGAGGTCTCTTCAGTGTGAGCTAGACCCAGAGATGATACCAAGTTCAGAGACAAGTGACTAAACGGGAGATGACAGGTCTGTGGAATGCTCCCTATGTGGATAGGTTCGTGTGTGGGTTACAAAGTTTAGTTGATAGGTGAGAAAGAGAAGACATGATAAAAAATGATAAGATATTAAAGGAGTTTTATAAAATTGATGAAAGAAAATTTTTCACTACATCAGTAGTGAAAAGCTAGTTTTTCACTCTTACACAATTAGTTGTGTAAGAGTGTGGTTATTAAGGGTGTGTGGACTAAATTTGTTGTATGGAGAGTGGCGAACATGTGGAATGAATTGCTAGAATTAGTTGGGAATGATATGATAGTTAATAAGTTTAAGGAGAGGTGTGATAGGTTTGCATGTGTAAACGTTAGTGTGTCTCTCACAGTGAGTCTCTGGACTCCATGAAGATACCATAAGTAATAATAATTATAATCTTTGTGAGATATTGCATTTTATATAAGGCATAACATGCACTCTTAATTGAACTAAATATAAATTATTCCTAATGATAAAAGCAACTTATTTGTTTTGATTTCCTTATAGATCTTTTACATCATATACCTGGTGCTATTTAGCTTGGCAGTTTTGTGGCCTTCATGTGGTAATCCACTATTGGATATAATTGTGTGTTCATGGACAGCCCTCATTGTGGTGGAATCTATTCATGGAATTTATGTATTACATAAAGTAAGAAACCATATTGTTGACATTCACATACAGTTGACTCTCACTACAACACTGATAGTATTTTTTTTAATTATTTAATTTATTTTTTCAGCATAGCATTCTACCTATGGAGTTTGAGTCTGGACTTGTTGGTAGTTTGCTATACTGAGAGAAATTTGCTATATCGAGAGCTGACTGTATCTAATTTTTTCCCATCTGTAAATGAAATTAATGTTGTTATGAGTACACCAATCTGATGATGAGCAACTCCATAGCACAGTTGGAAGAACAATGGAACTTTGTGTCCTTCAATTAGAAAGGACCTGCATTCTATTCTCATTCTGATAAGAGGAATCTTTATATGGGCTTTTTCAATTGAAGTTGTGTTAGCTGATCTTATATGGAGGTAGCAGGGTTTTTCTCTTGGAAACTTGGATTTTTCATCCCACATACAGGCAAATCTGCCATGATGACACATGCAGTTTACAGACAAAAATTACTGTTGTTGGTGATTGACAGCACATGGCAATAATGGTAGTAGTAGTGTCATTGTGCATAGTTGGAGAATTACAGGTAGGAGTGATGATGAGATATGTGTAGTGGATTTGAGTCAAGTGCCCCCTTGTGTTGAGTCCTTGGATTCCTTGGAGGTGTCGCTCGTGAGTCAAGTGTGGCAGACGTGTGTAAGAAGAGCTCCGGATTGAGATAAGTTATTCTTGGAATAATTAAGTATATATGAGTATTTGTTCGAGTAACAGCTGCTGTAAAAGTTGTGCACTACCAGTATTATTAGTGTGGGGGATTTTTGTTTGCCTAAACTTAATTACGAATTCGTTATTATTAGACCTTAGAGTAGTAACTGGCAGAGGAAACATGGTGGTGGCTTTGTTATTCCATGACTTTAACTTAGATTTCAGTTGTTTCATTAAGTGTGAAGTGTGCTATATGTATTCTTTCGATTACATAAATGATTTGTGGATGTTTAGGACAGATGGAAGGAGGGTGTGTGAGAAGTGTGACCTGAACGAGGAATTGATGAATGCTAATATGAAATTGATGACAAAAAGTGTTAGTAGCGAGAATGTCGAGGTGAAAATGAGAGCACGTTCAAAAGAGAAGGATGGTATGAAAGAGAGGCAAAAAAATTTTAAAAAATTAGTAAAAAAGAAAAAGAGTGATTTTAATGGATGTTAAAAAGGACGAAAGTGAGGCGAGAGTGGCAGAAGGAAATGAAATTGAGAGAACGAATGAAACTGGAAATGGCGTGGTGCAGGAATCTAAAGTGGAAAAAATCGAAAGAATAAATGATAGCTAAAGTTGGACGCATGTTGGACCGAAAGTACGGAAACACAGAAGGATGAATGAGAGTGAAAGTGAGAAGAGGGGGTCGAGAGTGAGAAATTGAATGATAGAGAGAATGTTACACAAGATTCGGAAGTTGAATTGGATTGGATGAGGCAATAGATGAAATGGATGCGGAATGAAATTAAGAAAATTCAGGTAAAAAATTAAAACACATGATAGCATGAAAGAGTTAATGAAAGATCAGCGAGTGGCGTTGTATGGCGACTCCATTATTAAAGGTGTGCTGAATGATAGGATGCACAAAGGTATGTTTTCCAGGCGGTAAAATGAGTAGAGTGATTGAGGCATTGGATATGAGGAGGGAGCAAGCAAAGGAGTTGATGGTTTTAATAAGTACGAATGATTTGACAGAGGAAAAAGAGCACATTAGAATGGATATCAGAGGCTGCTTAGAAGGAGAAAAGAGAATGGTGTCACAGGAAGGGTAGTCAGCGTGTTGCCTACATATGACTGTGGTGAGATGAGGCAGAGAGCAAGGATTATGGAATTTACAGCCATGTTAAAAAACTTTTTATTATCCTGACGTTTCGATCTTCACATTAAGATCATCATCTGGAGTGTACATAAATATACAGAACAAGCTGAGTTACATCATTAACTGTAAGCTAGAGAAACAATGATTTGATCACATGTTATTCTACTGGCATGACCTCTGGTGGAAAAAAAAAATTACATCAAGCTAAATTCTATTTTACAATGACAGGAATAAACATTCCTTTAGATGGTTTTCTTTCAGAAACAATTGGTGTCCTATTTTTAGTATTACAATTCTTATTTTTGATTTACAATACTAGATTTTCTACAGTCCTGTTTATAGTCGTTCTTAGTGAGGAAGGTCGAATATATACCTTCCATATGTTTGGGATTTTTAGACCATCATTATTGTTCAGATTGGGGTGGTTGATAATAATCTCACAGGCTTCCTTGAATTTGTGAGATTATTATCCTGTGAGATTATTATCAACCATGCCTGTGACATTATTATCAACCACCCCAATCTGAACAATAATGATGGTCTAAAAATCCCAAACATATGGAGGAGAAGGATACACAGTAATATACTTGGGCTTTTGATAGAGTACCTCATGATAACTTGACAGTCAAACTAGAGCAGATCGGGTTGGATATTAGATTGGTACAGTGGATTGGAGACTGGCTATCTGATAGGTATCAACAAGTTGTGTTTGGGTGGGAGGAGGAGCAATATCCAGGAAAAGGAAAGTCACTAGTGGAGTGCCTGAGTGTTCTGTTTTAGGGCCATTACTGTTTAACTTGTATAATAATGATATTGGTTAAGATTTGGAGAGATATTCAGTTGTTTGCAGATGATTGAGAAATTGAAACGAACCATGAAGAGTAGTGAAGATGTTGTGGCCTTACAAAAAGACTTGAATAAATTGAGTGATTGGGCACAGAAATGGGGATGTGAGTTCAATGTTGAAAACTGTAAGTTTCTAAAATTTGGAAAACAAAGATGGGATGCAGAATTTATGCTTGGTGAGGATATATTTTTGTTGGAGGTGGAGGAAGTAAGAGATCTGGAGGTGATAGTGGATAAGGATCTGAAATTTAGGGGGGACATAGCCAAAAGTGTGAAGACAACACAACGGCTTCTGGGAACGATGTGGCATACACTGACATGTAGAAGTAGGGAAATTCTTGTTCCTTTGTATAAGGCTTTGATTTGGCCACACATGGACTATTGTGCCCAGATTTGGTCACCTGGTTTTCAGAAGAATGAAGAGATGTTGGAAAGGGTTCAAAGGCGACTTACTAAGGTAGTTTCTAACCTCTGGAATGTCGAGTATGAGGAAAGATCGAGAAGATGTAATTTGCAGAGTCTGGTGGACAAGAGGAAGAGGGGAGATATGATAGAGACCTACAAGTAGGTAATTGGTTGTTACAGGATTTGCTGTAGAAGTTCTGCAGAAAATAGTGGGAGATTGGGGGAGAACTAGAGGTAATCCCTGGAAACTGTATAAAGAGGGTGTGAGTAGGGGAGTGAAAGGCAGGTTTTTTTCGTGCAGAGTTGTAAATAATTGGAATGCCTTGCCTGAGAGTGTGGTGTCTGAAAGGAGTTTGAAAATGTTTAAGACACAGTATGATGAGCTGTGTTTGTGATAAAAGGACCTCCCAGATGCGTCTTTGACTCCATGAGGTCTTGGGTAATAATAATATTAGTAGTAGTAGTAGTAGAAGTAGTATTACATATTGGTTCATGAAGATTAGTTTAATGATATTGTGCACAAAAGAATACAGATTCATCACAAAAAAAAAAAAAAAGTGGTCACCACTTTTTTTTTTTCCTGATAAAACTGAATGTTTTGTCGAACGATACAGATTTTGCCATGTCTTCTCAACAGATACTTTATTTGGATATTATGGTAGATGTGGAAAAAGGCAGAAAATGAAGCAAATAAATTCAGTTTGAAATTGCTTAAACTTTATACAGATAGAAACCTCCTCTTTTGAACTGCAATTTAAAAAAAATGCAAGACAATTGTTTCCCATATATTACAATTTTTTATGTATAATGTTGAGAAGATGATCCCATTCTGTTTTGTCCATATTTATTCAGTAGTGTGTAATTAGTATTTTGAGTTTTTCCTTCCAGAAAGCCTCTTAGTATAAGGAATTGTTACTTTTACTAGAGAGTAATTCATGATCTTATTGCTCCCTGTTATTTAGTCTGTGTGTGTGTGTGGGGGGGGGGTAGTGGTTTTTTTTTTTATTACATTATATCCAGAAGTTTTAAAGGAACATATGTATTAGACATATTATTACATCTTAGATGTCTGACATGTGTAGAAAATTTAGAATCTATAAAGACTCCAATAGGGAATGTAGAGGGGAGGAGGGATAGATCAGTTAACTACATTCAAAAC
This sequence comes from Typopeltis vanoorti, assembly GCF_054136105.1. Classification (NCBI taxonomy): domain Eukaryota; kingdom Metazoa; phylum Arthropoda; class Arachnida; order Uropygi; family Thelyphonidae; genus Typopeltis; species Typopeltis vanoorti. The sequence goes on along the minus strand of NC_143549.1, from coordinate 170,292,194 downwards.
ATGAGTCATATAGCATGTGCTTAGTAGCTTATGCCTTGGTCACAGCTGAGCTGACAGGAGAATGCACTGCATATGTCCTTCGCTTTATGCGATTAATCAGTTCTATGAAAAAATCGCATAACATGAAATCGTGTAAAGTGAGTTGAATTTAGCATGGGTGAGATAGGGATAGGAGTTTCTTCAGAAGGATAAAAAATGAAACTTTACACTTGTGAGCAAAAGAAATTTTAATGAATGAATTTTTAAACTTATAAACAAAACACAAATTTTAATGAATGAATGGCTGATGAATGAATTTAATTAATACAATGTCCTAAACACTACATACTTCTGACAGTCTTCAATCGGACAATGAATGGACTGGGTCTGGTGAGTCTGTATCATCACTCTCTTGAAGTTCCTGGGATAATGAAAAGTTGATGATCATCAACTTTTTTAATGAAAAGTTGAGACTCAGCTGATGGGCAGCATTCTTCCTCTCTCTATAAAGTTCTTTGTAGCAAGTCAAAGAATTCTGAATTTCTCTTGCAACTTTGGTGCTTCTAGTCTCCTGAATTTTTAGGAGACTAGAAGTCTCCTAAAAATTCAGTAATTTGTTTTGTTGAAAGCTGTTTAATGGGCTCAGCTACAAAGGGCACCTGACTTTCATCATTCATGTTGTTTTCCATTTCCAGAAGATCTTCATTAGTGAGGTCTGATGAGTGGGACTCGAGCAGTTCATCTACATTTGTCTCATCTACATCCTCAGATCTAGCAGATTTTGCCATTTTACAAGAGTTGTTCAATAAGTCCATGCAAAAATGAAGAAAATAATTTTTTGGGGACAAACATTTTTTATTTTTCACATAGTCTCCTTTGAGGTCTATACGCTTAGTCCAACGATGCTCGAGTTTTTTGATCCCGTCCATATAGTATGAGCAAGAAATCAGGTAAACATTAAAATTTTCGTATTACCTGCAAAGGAGGTCATGTGGTAGCACTCAACAGGATAAAAGGAAAAAGGCTGCACCGAGCAAAATGTGTTTGAAAGAAGCTCTTTTTAATGAAAACGACATCATCTAGAAATCATCTAGATGATGTCTTTGAGACATTACACTTTATTATTGGGAAGAATTATTGGAAATTTTTGAAGAAGGCTGCAGAATTACTGATATTACCAGAGAGTTTGGAATCTCGCATGACACTGTATCCAGACTCCGGGTAGCTTTTTAAACCAATGGAATGTGTTCCACATGTTTGCTAAGAGGTCGCCGTTGTTCTACCATGGAGGATGAACAGAGATTTTTGGTTGTAACAGCAAAATGTAATCGACACAGCATGGCAGGTTAGCTTGCTCCATTCAAGCACAGTACAGATATCTCGACAAACTTGGCAAAACATTTGCCACAAGTAGGCCTGTATGTAGGGCCGGCCTTACCATACAAGCAAACCAAGCATCGCTTGGGGTGGCAAAATATTGAGAGGCACAGATTGATTCAAAAATATTTGGAAAATTCCGTTGTGTTGGCAGCTGAGGAAAATCAGCAAAGATATTCAGCTTGTAAGGGAGTGAAGATGTTTGGATATTTCGTTTGGAGACATCGGTCTAAAAAGCTAAAAGAAAACTGAGCTTTTCCTTTTCTGTTTCTTAACATTCTCTCTCTCTCATTCTTTTATTGAAATAATTTCTCTCACATCCTCTGATTTTTTTACTGACATCTTAACAAAGTGACCGAATGGTGACCATAGACGAGGGTTCGGGTCATCAACAACCTTTCCCTTTTCTCCTGTTAAGGGGTAAAACGAAACACTGCTTTTAATAGCTTCCATGTAGAGAACAAAATAGGGAAGGGATACAAAGTATGAGGTTCGTGGAAATGTTTTTTTTAAGAATATTTCCAAGCCTTTCCTGCAAAAGGGAAGCATTTTTAGGAGATTAGTCTCATTTGGCCTGTTCTTCTCACAGCATCAGTAGTGAGAGTTTGTCTCTAGTTATTTGTGGTTGTATAATTCGTGTATTAATTTCAAGAGGAATCAAATCATCTGATAATTAAATTTTGTGATTTTACATTAACAAGTTGTTAAAAAGTTAATTTTCCAAAGCGGTCGGTTTCAACAATATGATCAAGGCTGTATTTGGTAAGTAAAGTTAATTATTTCATGGTGTAGAATTGTTCTTGTTGTATTTCTGATCCTATTAGTAATGTTTTTCTGAAATATATAAAGCTCAGTGACCTCAAGTAATTTAAACTGATTGCATATAATTTATAATAGGTTTATGTTCTTTTTAATGAATTAATTGCACAACTTGTTAAAAATAAACTTAGAGGAATGAAATTAATGGAGATTAAAGTATTTGATCATTATGATGACGATGATTGATATTTATAATTTTATTTTAAATATTATTGCCATAAAAATATCTAATAATATTACAATAATATTCAGCTTTATATTATATTTTGATTTAATTATCATAAAGTAGAAATAGTATCATAAATACTATTTCTACTTTACAGTTAAACAAAAGATGCTTGGTCGTAAAAAATTATCGGGTGCCCAATATTGTAAGAGAAAAACTAAGATTCAATTAGAAATGAAAAAGCAATCGGGGTCTTTGCAAAAATTCTTAAAAGAAGATCCAGCTTTGAGAGAATCCATAATAAGTGAAAATGTGGTCCTCGAAGACAAGAAAAATAAGGCCTTCTTTGCGTATGCCTACAGGAGAGGTGGATAGTGTGATCAATTCTATTCTTGTAGATGATAGAATTGTTGATAATGTGTCAGTCCTGCAACCTAGCCATCTGTTATCATAGATTCATTTAGATTAGAGGCAGTTTTAAAAGGACCAACAAAGCCAAGAGCAGATATTAATTACCCTAAAGTTAAAATAACTGACAATTTACAATTGCAAACATGAAAAGGAAACTGAGAAATGGAGAGGAGATTAATAGAATATGGCTTGTTTATTCACCCATTAAAAACGCAGTATTTTGCTTTTTTTGTAAACTCTTTAGTTTGACAAAAAATTCTATTACTGAGGATGGTTATAATAACTGGAGAAATTTGAGTCAAACCCTTAAAGAACATGAAACCTCATCAATTGACTTTTGAATCACATAAAAAATAGATAGAACTCAAGAAAAAGGTTTTTGGTAATAAAACATTAGATTCCTATTTGCAAACCAATTTGAGTGCTGAAACTCATCATTGGCAAGGAGTATTAGAAAGACTATTTGCTATAGTCGAATTTCTCGGCCATTGATGTCTTCCATTTAGGGGCTCATCAGGCAGATTGCATGAAAACAACAATGGTAATTATCTACAATTAGTAGAACTGCTGGCAAAATTTGATTCCGTCATGGCAGAGCATCTGCAAAAAATAAAATCAAATGAACTCCATAATCACCATTTTAGGGAAAGCTGTTTGAAATGAACTAATACAGCTAATGTCTCTGGCAGTGCGAAATAAGATATTAGAAGATTTGAAGAAGGCGAAATATTATTCGATAATTGTTGACTGTACACCAGACGTAAGCAATATTGAACAGATGTCAATAATAATACGTTCTGTCAACATCAATCAAGGGGCAGAAATTTGTGAGCACTTCCTAAATTTCATTCTGGTAGAGAAAACAACTTCATCAGAAGTTACCGATGCAATTTTTATGGAACTTGAAAGTCAGGTATTCCCATAAGTAATATGCACAATGAAGGTTATGGCAATGCTTCCAACATGAAAGGCAGACATTTGGGTGTTCAAAAAAGGATACTTATTATTGTTCCAGGCAACTCCAAGGAGTCGACAGACTCATCGAGGGAGGCCCTAACATCATGTCAAGAACAACTATTCGACATTGACACAGTATCTATCATACCTTGCCTTGAACTCAATGGTCATAGCACCCACAACAGGCTCTGGAAGCTTATTCCACTCATTCACCACTCTCCAAGTAAAAAACCTAGCTCTAACTCCCTTGTCAACCACGCTCTTGCCCAGCTTCCATGCATGGCCCCCTAGTCCTCCCACCACCAGTCATATTTTCAAAAATATCTTCTGGATCAATCTTATAGAAACCCTTCAGTAATTTGAATGTCTCAATCATATCACCCCTCCTTCGCCTATTGTCCAATCTCTGCAACCCACAAATATTCAACCTATTCTCATAAGGTTCATTCCACAGACCTTCTATCATCTTGGTCACTCGTCTCTGGATCCTCTCCACTTCCTCCCCATCATGAAGAAACCCTGGTGCCCATAACTGGGCACAGTAGTCCAGATGGGGTCTTATCAAGGCTCGATACAGAGGAACAACAACTTGTTTGTCTCTGCATGTTAAAGTATTTTTCAGAAGCCAAGTGATTTGATGAGCTGATTTAGTCACTTTTTCAATGTGCCCCCTAAACTTCAATTCCCTATCCACCAACACCCCCAAATCCCTGGCCTCATCAATCTCCTGGAGTACGGTTCCACCAATGCGATATACTGCTGCTATTCTTTTCACCCCAAAGTGCATAACCTTACACTTTGCCACATTAAATTGACATCCATTTTTCCTAGCCCAGTCCTCTAAACTATCGAAATCATCCTGTAAAATTTTGACATCCTGTGCACTCACAATTGCTCTACCCAACTTTGCATCCTCAGCAAACAAGTGAACACTTCCTCTCAAATCCTTTCCTATATCAGTGATGAACAAATTGAAAAGCAGTAGTCCAAGAACAGAGCCCTGCGGCACACCACTACTCACAAGCCGTATTTTAGACTCCACTCCTGCATAAACCACTCTCTGGTATCTCTCCTTCAACCACCCTCCTATCCGTCTCACCAACCATATGTCTATCCCCATCTGCTCCAGTTTACTGACTAGGGTTCCATGTGGTATCCTGTCAAAGGCCTTGGCAAGGTCCAGTAGTATCACTGTAAACCCATTACCTCTATCCAGTTCAGCCATCACTGTGTTATAAAACGTGAGCAAGTTACTGAGGCATGATCTACCCTTCACAAAGCCATGTTGTCACCCCATACAATATCCCATTTTCGTCTATCCAATCCTGTATTCTTTTCTTGACTAATTTCTCTAAGACCTTGACAATACTTTGTGCAAATAGTCGAGCGTTTTTTTGTTCCTTGCCATGCTTACTCTTTGAATCTTGTTGTCAATGATGCTGCTAAATCATCTCATATCACTGTTTCATTTTTCAGATTAATACAAGGTATTTATGTTTTTATGAGTGGATCTAAAGGTGCTGGTCTATTTTAATTAAAAATGTTGCTAACTTAACTTTAAAGCGATTGAGTGAAACTAGATGGGAAAGTAGAATAGAGGTGATCAAACCTTTCAGGTTTCATTCCGGTGAAATTTATGATTCCCTCTGAAATAAGTCGAGATTCATCCTTTGATCCAATTTCTCGACATGAAGCAGAAACATTGGCAAATCAAATAAAAGATTTCCGTTTTATTTGCTGTATCATTGTCTGGTATAATATTTTAAAGACCATTAACATAGCCAGTAAGTATTCACAAAAAATATGCATTTCTCAAGTTGTTGATACATTAAAATCAACCCTAGAAACCCTAAAGAAATGTCAGTTCGACATTGCATTTGATGAATGTCTAGAAGAGGCCAAAAAAATTGCTGTTGATCTAGAGGTACAACCATTTTTCTCTGTAAAGAATCGTATTCGTCCCCGACGAAAAACTTTTAACTCTGCTCCTGTTGAATCCCTAATTGATTTGAAGATGCTATTTAAAGTAGATTTTTATGTCTATGACATAGTAATCATTTCCAAACATTTAAAAAAATGTTTGGATCTACAAGCAGCACTAAAAAACTCAAGTCACATCAATGAGACTGACTTGGATGGCTCGGAAATGTTAGAGGAAATAATAGCACTGTCCCCTTTAATAAAATCAGATTGGACACCATTAGATGTGTTGCAATTCATTTTGCCAAATGATTTTGCTCCTAATACGGCAGTTGTTAACTCAGAATCATGTTAACTCTCCCAATAACTATAGCATCGTGTGAAAGAAGTTTCTTTAAATTAAAACTTATTAAAAATTATTTGAGATCAACTATGTCTCAAGAACGACTGACAGGACTGGCAACTATCTCTATAGAGCACGATGTTCTTAAAAAAATCAAATTTGAAGATCTACTTCACGACTTTGCAACTGCAAAAGTCCGAAAACAGAAATTCTTGTAAATATATATGTTACTTTTACATTGAATTCACCGTAACTATATTCAATAAGTTTTAAAAGAGGTAAACCGTGAGTAGACATAACTATACATAAAAATATAACGGAAAAACTCACGTAGAAAAATTATTTAATGGTATAATTTTCGCCCGTGTGTCACAGGCATCTTCAGTACAATTAGGCACAAAAAAAAATTAAACATTAACTGACAATTCCAAAAAGCGCCACCTAAGTAGCTGGTGTAAGATAACTAAAAAGGTCAATAACTTTCCTTTTTTAGTTATCTTACACCAGCTACTTAGGTGGCGCTTTTTGGAATTGTCAGTTAATGTTTAATTTTTTTTTGTGCCTAATTGTACTGAAGATGCCTGTGACACACGGGCGAAAATTATACCATTAAATAATTTTTCTACGTGAGTTTTTCCGTTATATTTTTATGTATAGTAACTATATTCAATTTTTATTATTAGTGACATTTTAATGTTATTATTATGTATATTAATTTTTATATCAAACCTTTAGATTATTAAATACATGAAAATTCAGAAAACAATCAAAATGTAAGGTTTTTCATTAGTGAAAGCATGAAAAACAGCTTGTAAAAATGTTGTAAATTTAATATTAAATCTCTGTAACCTTTAAAAGGCACCCCAAAGGCACCACGCTTGGGGCCCCAAAATACCTTGGGCCGAGTCTGCCTGTATGCCCAAAGGCCTGCAGTCATTCATCCGTTTATCCACGTTTTCAGTGATGTTGTATCTGTAAAAATTGGACACGACACCGATGAGCTAATGTACTTTTTACAGATGAGTCGTTCTTTCCTCTAATTCTAGATGACACTTGATCTGGTGTGAAACTGCTTACCATCGTGAGAATGTTCTTGAAAGGGATAGATATGGCGGTTCTAGGGTTATGGTGTGGGGAGGCATTATGTTTAATGGACACACTGAGCTATAAGTGCTGGAAAATGGGACTGTGACTGGTGATAAATGGAAAGAAGTTCTTGAATGTCATGTTCAATTGTTCTCTGGTACTTTAGGCAAAGAATTTATTTTTATGGATGACACTACCACATCATACATGAGCAGTGGAAATATTTCTGGAAACTAAGGTTTCCAGATATTAATTGAATCAAAGATATTAATTAATTGAATCAAGTGGCCAGCATGCCTCCCCCCCCCCCCCCCCCGAGCTCACCCACATAGAACACATTTGGAATGCAATAGGAGATGCACTGATGCTCAAAATTCCTCTAGAAAACAACAAACAAGGAATTATCCTTTCTGTGAGGAGAAGTGGGCCAGTTTGCGTCAAGTGAACTCCTGAATTACTTTGGTGCTAAGCATGGTATGATGTTGTGAGAGCTACATCGCAATTCGGGATGGAAGTGTCCATACTGAAATGTCTTTTCGCATTGTTTTCTGTAAGTACTGTGCATTAATTCCTTAACGACGTCCTTAGGAAATCTGTAACTTTTGCCAAAAATGTATTGCAATTTAATTTGTACAAAATGTATAGCACATTTTTGTGTAATATAATTTATTAGCATGCTGCTGTTATATCTTGTTCTTTTAATAATATTTCGTGTATCTTTTATTACATTGATTTATTGTTCTTATTATGTAAGGAGTTGCTTTTACCTGTATGTTTTGTTCACTCTAAAATGCGAGACTAACTTAAGATCATTCTTCGCTACTTGCAGTAGAAGAGCTATATACATGTTTGACCGACCCTGTGATCAATCACGTGTATTAGTTAATTAAACTAAGGGTTTGTCTCAGGTTAGAGCCAATAAATTTGCCATTAGGTACTGGCAAATTTATTTGTTTTAGCTTTAGGTTAAAAGGACTCTTAACCAAGCAACAACTCCCAGAAAATATACAAGACTGATCAATCTATCAAATACACTTATGCTAATTTTCGTTTGCAGTCGTGGTCCCAATTAAGCAAATCTATTCTGCTCAGGTTCTGATTAAAATGAGTGGTGCATTGGATTCATTCTCAGGCCACAAGTCAGGTTAAATTACAAAAGTACATTTATTGAATTCTTAGAATACATATCCAAAAATTATACACTCAGATAACTTGATGGTATTCTAGGTTATAAAGCTAATTATGGCAACCACAATCAATACAACTGAAACTTATCATGAATTATTACTAGATTAATTCTTAGCTCTCATCAATACAGCGATCTATAATTTTCTCCAAAACAGTTGTTTTATTAACTTTGTTAACTATTTCACATAACATGCATAACATAATTCATCTATACAATCACTCATTAATATGTTCATGGAGCTATGACAGCTACAAAATAATCACTAAGAGTTCTATAATAGAATGTTCCTGCTTACTAATTCATAACATTTCTTCCCTTTCTCAACAAAAGAAACACTAAAGGTTGTACATTACCAACCCTCAGGAAATTCATCAGATCCATCACTTATTCTTCAATTATTCTTACGAAATGCTTGTTCTTTGTCTGGACGATTGTCTTGACTTGGAACTCATTATTAGGTCTCTTCCTCCAAAGTGGACTAGAAACAGCTCAGCTTAATTTTGATACACATGGTCATTCATGGCGATCATCGGGCACAGATCTCTACAGAAGGCCGACCATGTGTCCATGCTTGGCCTGCTCCTTTGCCACTTGTCTCCGTCTGACATGCCGTTCCGACGGTCGTATTCAGCTACTCATCTCTGAAGATGTTTCGAGCCAGGACCCTGGAACCACGGGTGTCGATGCCGAGCAGCAGAGGACTATCCGGAACCCAAGAAGAGGTGAGAAGCAGAAAAAAATAGCCCCAAGAAAGGGGAGCAGACTCCTTTTATGTTACTTCTTTGACCCCTCTTCCCACTGCATCACATTTTCTCCCTGATACCAATCTTTTTGCACGCGAGACGATCTCCTTTGCAGAGTCTTCCAGGAATTATGAGCACTCGCTGCTCCCCGTGCATACTCGATTTCCACAGGTCAAACATTTATCCGAAAGTTTCGCCAGTGAACTTTGAACTCTTATTCTTACATCGTAATAAACAATTTTTGTAGAATATTTCTTTCATTGTTGAACTTTACAAAACAGATTGCATTTAATTTTTTTCTACAGAGTTATTCTACATTAAAGGTATTCATTTATAAATCCTTGAACAATCTACATCTTTACTTATGTACAAATATATCTTTGTTGATTTGTTAAACATGTTAAATCCTGAATGAAGTATTTCTAAAAAAAAAAAAAAAAGACTCTTCATTCAAGATCTAACACTGCCAATAAAATAATATCCACATTTGGCTGTAGCCATGAAAATTTTTTCACATACAGGTAAAAATGTAATTCATCCTTAGTTTTTGGACAATGGTGTAGAATGTTTAGGTGTTGAATAAAGGTGAGTGTGAGTTCAGGCAACCTACAGAGAGGAGGGAGAGTGATCACATGATGCTAAATGTGGCACCCTATGTTCTTAACATTAGTGGGCTAAGCAACACAAGGAGTTTAGGAGATTGTGGAATGAAGGGATGCAGGAGCATTCAAAATAAGGATAAGGAATTTCAGTTAGCTCAACTGGGCCAAAAGTCATAGGATTTGGTTGACTGAGGATAGTCACGGGAAAGAATGCAAATTCGGTGTAGTCGTGGAGACGGAGAGTTGTACAATAGGTGTCCTCCCACTATGAGTCTTCAGACTCCTTGGAGGTGTCACGAATGATAATGATAATAGAATGCAAAGGAAAGTAATATCTTCAAAGAGAACAGAAGGAATAGAATGAAGGGGTGCAGAAGTTGCTAATGATAGCAGAGGAACTGAAGCCAAAAAAGAGTAAAAGTGCATCACGGGAACAGAGATTCAGAGGGCAGGTCATTTGAGGTCCAGTGTGATATTAAGGCCAATGGGATGTAATATATAATCGATTACTGCTATAATCAAGGGGTATAAGGATGACTGTAGATTGTATGCATTGGTAAATTAGCATGATGAGTGCAGGTCGAGTAATTACTATGGATGATTTCTACTATGCGGACAACATACGAGGCAGGGTCTGGAAAGTTCTGATAAACACCTAGAACAAAATGATATTAAAGCAACTAATAACACAAGAAAGAACATACTAATTTTTGATTTTTCTGGTATTCTTACAACAACAGAATACCAGAAAAATTAAACCAACTTTCACAGGTCGTTATATTCTCACTGCTCATCATCCTTGTCAAAAAACAGGAATCATAAAATATTTAATCCGATGAGCCAAAACTAACTGTTCAACTTCTCATTTATTACAGGAAGAACTCTCTACTATCAAACATCGCATGAAAACTAAATGGCTTCTCCGAAAAGAGTATACACAACATCTTTTCGATTCTTACAATCCAACACAGAACAGCAAAGATTCAATATGCCGAATTCCAATTCCTTACATTTCCGGGATTTCAAAACCAATTTCAAGAATTCTGAAGAAATATGATTTAACGGCCACTTATACTCCTATTAACAAATTATCCACCTATTTTCCTTCATCTAAAGATAAACGCTCAACCTTGTCTCTACCTGGTGTGTATCAAGTTCCTTGTAATGTAATCTTTCCTACTTTGGACAAACTGGACGTCCTATAGAAAAAAGAATTCAAGAGCATCAGTCATCAATTCAACACAACAAACCTGAGAAATCTGGATTAGCTCAGAATGGATTAGAAACAAGCCACAACATCCTTTGGACCAAGTCTCTCCTCCTACACAGATGTTGCTACAAATTTGAACTTTTATTTAAAGAAACTAATAACACAAGAAAGAACCTTACTTCAACGTCTTAACTTGAATCGTAATGACTGCATATCTATAACAAAATGGGAAAGTTTAATCAGGATAACACATAATTTTTTTTTTTGTAAATTTCCTATATTAGTCTAATGTTATTTAAGATTATTATATGAATTTCTGAATTAATATCTTTAATTATGACTTTAAAAATGTTTACTCTTCTAATACTTAGCGATATGACATCACGCGGCTCTTTCTATGTGTGAATGATCAATTGTTCATATTCCACTTTGTTTTTTAAAACTATTCCTATGTAGCCACTTAAGATGGTCTGTAATATTCAGACCGAAATATTTGGCAAATTAAACATTATTCTTGTGTTAACGTGTATATATTTCTAAAGAACATACTAGTAGCAGTGTTATGAAGGTGACTTATGTTCTTATATCCTCATATGTTCTTTCTCGTGGTTATATCATTCCTCTTCTCACTCTACTAAGGGGGGATCTGGAAAGTCGCATCTAGCATTGCAACATCATTACTTAGATGGTACCTGCTTGCAAAATACTCAGTCAGTAATTTAACTATTTGGTCGCAGGTAGGGATGTTAATGGAAGTCATACAGCTGGTAAGAGATAATTACCTGAAACAGCATGTAATGATGGAGACACAAAGTGCTGGATCTGATCACAGCATCAGAGAACTTACACTAACCAATCTAGTTAGTGTTAAATTCTCTGCTTGAAGAAACTGATCATGTAGTCTTGACCTGGGACAATGCAGAATTTTCTGTTAAGATGGGATGAAATTACAAAACAGGTCATTATGACAAAACTGAGGAATCAGCTTTCAGCAGTGCCATGGCATAAGAATTGGGAGGAGGAGAGATGTCGGTTTGTGCATGGAAGGTGGTCAAGAAGTGTTTGAAGAAAGCAATATCAGCATGTGAGGAGAGCGAGTACCCTATGTTTGCAAATCAGCAGCTGAGACGACTTCTCCCACCCACCCACCTTCAACTAGCTCCTAAACACCAAACTAAAAAGTTGTTCTGGGGTTATTTTACACATGATGGCCCAGGATCACTTGTGCCTGTTGATGATATGATGAAAAGTGCCTGATACATAAAAATATTGGAGAAAAGAGTGGTCTCACAGATCCCGAAAAACAAAAACTCACCTTCCAACAGGATCTCGTTCAATGCCACACTTCAAAACAGTGAAAGAGTTCCTCAGAAATCATGACATCAACCTAAAAGAAAATTTGTGAGATATGGTGAAAAAGAGACTTGGAAAATTAAATTGTGATATAAAGGATAACTTGATTAGGAGAGAGTTGGAGAGAGTGACCATATGGTTTTGACTTGGAAAATGAATAGACATGCAGGAGTATCAAAGAGACGGGAACTTATGTGGAATTATAAGGCAGGTGATTATAATAGTCTTAGACGTCAACTTTGGGAAGTTTCATGGAGGGAGGAATTGGAAGGCCGGGATATCACCAGTGCGTGGGAAATTGTGAAAGAATATTTGTTATCAGCAATGGTAAGTTGTATACCACGAGTGAAGAAGAGGGCGCAATTTGGAGTAAAGTGGATGACAAACAATATTAAACAGGAATTGCATGCGAAAAAGAGGCTATGGAAGAGATATAAGGAGACAGGTGAAGAGATGCATGAGGAATATAAGACACAGGCCAGAAGAGTGACTCATGTGGTAAGGAAAGCGAAACTGGAGGATTTAAATAAGCTAGATAGATGGGCAAATGAATGGGGGTGTCAGTTTAATGCAGCAAAATGTAAGGTCTTGAGGTTTGGGAAACATCGATGGGATGCTGCATACTCTATGGGAGGAGTTATACTGGAGGAAGTAGGGGAGACAAGAGATCTGGGGTTGATGATTGATAGAAACCTGAAGCATAGGGGACATATTGCAAAGGTGGTGAAGGTAACACAGAGGATTGCTGCTATTATGAGAAGGACACTGACCTGCAGAGATAAGAGGGTTATCATTCCGTTGTATAAGTCTCTGATCAGACCACACTTGGACTATTGTTCTCAGATTTGGTCCCCAGGATTTGAAGGGGATAAATTAACTGTGGAAAGGATACAAAGACGGATGACAAAGATGGTTTCAGGACTGTACAAGGATAGTTATGAGGATCGGCTGAGAGAATGTGGACTGCAGAGTTTGGTGGATAGAAGAAGGAGAGGTGATATGATTGAGACTTTTAAACTGTTGAGAGGTGGTTACAGGGTTGACACTGGGGAGTTCTTTCGCTTGGTTGATCAGCGGGAAGGAGTGATGACAAGAGGCCATCCCTGGAAGTTACGAAAGGAAACTGTGAGCAAGAGGGTAAGGAGTGGTTTCTTTGTGTGGAGGGTGGTTGAGCCGTGGAATGCATTGCCTGATGGAGTGGTGGGAGCGAGAACGGTCAGTGGGTTTAAGGAGTGGTATGATAAACTTTGTGTTTCTCAGGGGGGGGACCTCCCCTCGATGAGTCTTGACAGACTTTATGTCTTAGAAAGGACCTCCCTCGATGAGTCTTGACAGACTTTATGTCTTAGAAAGGACCTCCCTCGATGAGTCTTTTGACTCCTTGGAGGCCTGAATAATAATAATAATAATAATAATAATTATTATTATTATTATTACACCCTCAATGGAGTCGACAGACTCATCGCGGGAGGTTCATTCAAATGACAACATATTTATCATATAGAACCTTAAAACTTTAACACTCCTTGCATAAACAACACATTCTGGTAAAGAATTCCGTTCTCCATGTAAAAAATCTACTCCTCACACCCCTATACAACGTCCAGGAATGTCCTGTGGTTCTTCCCCTCTCACCTTCTACACTTTTTATAATCCCCTCTGAATTAATATGATAAAATTCTCTCACTAACTTAAACATCTCTATCATATCACCTCTCTTCCTCCTATCCACCAAACTCTGATCCACACATCTTCAATCCCTCTCCACAGCCAGCATTCCTAACTCCTGACATTTTCTTAGTCACTCGCCTCTGGACCCTCTCCAATGTCTCCACATCACATTGAAAACCAGGTGACCAGATCTGAGCACAATAGTCCAAGTGTAGTTTGATGTGCCTTATACAGTGACACGACCACTCCCTTATCATTGTATTGTTAGAGTACTTCTTATCATAGCAGCACTACGATGTGCAGCCTTTGCAACACAAGCAACATGCCCTCTAAACGTCAGTCTACTGTCAACCATCACATCCAAATCTCTAATCTCATCAACTTCCTCAGTACAGCACCATTGATATAGTACACAATCTTATATTTCTTCACTCTAAAATGTAACACCTTGCACTTATTGATATTAAAATTTCAATCCCTTTGTCCAAGTAAAAGGTTTATTCACGTCTTCCTGAAGGGATTCAGCATAGCAGTGCTACTTATAATTCTTCCCAACTTTGTATCATCAGCAAATAACTGAAGATCCCCAGTCAGTTCATATGATATATTGTTTACAAACAAGTTAAACAGCAGGGGGCCCAAGAACAGAACCCTGGAGTACACCACTGGTTACCCTTCTTTTTTGAGACACTATACATAGTCTGATGGTCTCATTCCGACATCAGAGAGCCAATTTCTGATCCATCTAACTAATATACTATTTATTCCCATCCTCTGTAGTTTCAAGATACAGAAATAAGAAAAAGGCATTCTGCATTGGTAGAGTCCATGCAAAGCAAATTAATTAACTAATTAGGAGCAGAGGAGCACATATAATTTACTACGTTAAATTGGAGTTTAATTTTTGTACTTATTTTCTTGCAGAATTAAAACTTTTATTTAAAATGTGAATGTTCAGATTAATTTGTTTGCTACTGTATATCAGTCAAAATAAAGATCTGTTTCACAAGAGCTCTCTGTTTCATAAACATGTCTTAACACAACACAATAGGTAAACAATTTAATAAATTGTGTAAACAATTTAATATTATTATTATTATTATTATTATTATTACCCCAAGACCTCATGGAGTCAAAGACTCACCTGGGAGGTCCTTTTATCACACACACATCTCATCATACCGTGTCTTAAAGACACTCAAACTCCTTGCAGACACCACGCTCTCAGGCAAGGCATTCCAATCATTCACAACTCTGCACGAACAAACCTGCCTCTCACTCCCCTACTCACACTCTCTTTATACAGTTTCCAGGGATGACCTCTGGTTCTCCCCTGATCTCCCACTATTCTCTGTAGAACTTCTCCACCATTGATCCTATAACAATCCTTTACCAACTTGTAGGTCTCTATCATATCTTCCCCTCTTCCTTCGGTCCACCAGACTGTGCAAATTACATCTTCTCAATCTTTCCTCATACTCAACATTCCAGAGGTCAGAAACTACCTTAGTCAGTCATTTAGGACCCTTTCCACCATCTCTTCATCCTTCTGAAAACCAGGTGGCCAAATCTGGGTACAATAGTCCATTTGTGGCCTAATCAAAGCCTTACACAATGGAACAAGAATCTCCTTACTTCTACACGTCAGTGTCCTCTGCATCATTCCCGGAAGCCTTTGTGTTGTCTTCACAATTTTGGTGATGTGTCCCCTAAATTTTACATCCTTATCCACTATCACCCCCAGATCTCTTATTTCCTGTACCACCAACAGTATATTCTCACCAAGCATAAATTCTGCATCCCATCTTTGTTTTCGAAATTTTAAAACCTCACATTTTGCAACATTGAACTCGCATCCCCATTTCTGTGCCCAATCACTCAATTTATTCAAGTCTTCTTGTCAGGCCACAACATCTTCACTACTCTTTATGGTCCGTCCCAACTTTGCATCATCTGCAAACAACTGAATATCTCCATCCAAATCTTCACCAATATCATTAATATACAAGTTAAACAGTAATGACCCTAAAACAGACTCCTGAGGCACTCCACTAGTGACTTTCCTTTTCCTGGATATCGCACCCCCCATACACAACTTGTTGATACCTATCAGATAGTCTCCAATTCAATGCACTAATCTAATATCCAACCCCATCTGCTCTAGTTTGACTGTCACTTATCATGAGGTACTCTATCAAAAGCCTTTGCAAAATCCAAGTACATTACTGCATATCCTTCTCCTCTGTCCAAGGAAGCAGTCACTTTATTGTAATAAGTAAGTAGATTACTAAAACATGACTTCCCTTTAACAGATCCCTGCCGTGCATTAAAGATAATACAATTGTTGTCAACCCAACTCTGCATCCTAGTTCTCACAAATTCTCCAACAACTTAACCACAACACCTGACACACAGATAGGCCTATAGTTTGATAGGCTTGAGTGAAGTGGCACAATCTTGTCCTCCTTCCACGCCTTAGGAACTTGACCAAGTGCAAGACTCGTTTTAAAAAACTATGTCAAGGTAGGTGTCAACTCCCTGGCACATTCCTTCAGAATACACGGTGATATATTATCAAGTCCCACAGCCTTATTTACATCTAGTTTACTCAACTCCCCAAACACCTCTTGCTCACTTACAGTCAGTGTCTCATCCCCATCATCAACTGCTCTCAATCTCTCCATGAAGTCACATTCACAATATTGAAAGATCTTTATGAATTGCTCATTAAGTATCTCCACAACACATTCTGCAACAGCTGTCTTTATACCATTTCCTCCAATCAATGTCATCCTTCCATAATCATTCCTTCTTTTGCTGGCTACATATCGAAAGAACTCCCTAATATTCTTTTTGGCTTCATTAGCTAACTGCTGTTCATAACTCTCTTTAGCTAATCTCATCAACCAAGTCATCCTCCTTGCCTGGTCTTTGTAGACCTTATGAAATTGGTTATTTCCACCTCTCTTATGCTGCCTCCACAGTGCCCTTTTTCTCTGTATCGCATGCTTAATCTCTTTATTCATCCATCTCACACCTACCATATTTAACCTTCTCACCCTTGGAATACATTTAGACATTGCATCTACTAGATAGTTTTTGAAATTCCCCCAAGCTGACTCCTCATTCCATGCTACACCCACAAGCTGTCTTCTGAGCTCTTCATAATCCCCCACCCCCCCTTGTAGTTCCACATATACTCTTTTCTCACAAGCTCCTCACGCTGCTGGCAACCACCCAGGTAATCACCAATTGGTGGATGATTTGATGCCTCATTTATATAATTACATCCTCTGATGAGATGACTAAATCCAAGACCCTTAATCTTCGTGCCCCTCTGTTACATACTGTCTGAAGTAATTATCCCTCAAACAACTCAAGAAACTCGTTTTTTTTACTTCCAGTTGCTTTCTCATCATTCAGTCTATATTGCCATAATTAAAATCACCCCTAATGATCGCCCTTTTCTTATTTGCTTGGCTAATTTGACTATACATTTCACTATCGCCACCATCCACATTGCCTGGTCTATAACAACATCCCACCAAGTATTTGATTCCATTCACCTCTATCTCACACCATACTGCCTCTAAACCACTGGCACTATTTCCATTTTGCATCTCTACTTTGTATGGACATAACTCTTTCTCTATCATCAATAGCACTCCCCCTCCCTTTTTACCCCTTCTATCCTCACGAAACGCATCATAGCTGTAGATCTCTCCATGCTCGACTGGGGCCATTTCCCTTTCTGCTTCTTCATTTTAGAACCCTTTTCAATTCCAAATGTTTCCTCTTGATCCCTGGTCATCCCATTCCTTTCCTGTCTACACATGGACTAGTCTTGTGTAGACAGGAAAGACACCTCCTCTTGGAGCATCCACATTTCTCACGCTGTGTACCCCTGTCCACCCTGAGCCTCCACATTTCCTGCTTCTCTTGCACATCCATTCTCTTATTTTCTTTACTCATACCACTCACTTCCTCATTCATATCTGCCTCTTCAATCTCTCCTGTCTTACTCTCCTGCTCTTCCATATCACTCCCCCTCTCGATCTGATTCATTCTCTCTACTCACTTCTCTACCTTCCAGCAGCAGTCTCTCCAAGTGACTCACACTACAACCACTCAAATGCAGTCCATCGCTCCCATACAGCTCACTTTGTCCCTCGAACTCATTCCGCACATTAACAAACTGTACTCCCATCTTCTCACACATTTCAGCCAGCATATCATTCATAATCCTTGCTCTCCGCAGTATTTTGCCTATTGTAACTGAGGAATTTTCAAGGTTAAAGATAATGAAAACAAACAATATTGAATAAGAATAGTAAATTTCAAGCAAGTATTCAGATATTCTGATGCTCCTCCAAATCAGTCATAGTTGGCCATTTTGTTGATTTATGCAGAGAATGACAGTTTCCCAAAGGTTTGCCAGTTTTTTTTTTTTTTTTTTTTTCATCTAAATTTATTAAATTTGGAGCATTTTGTAGAATATTTGCAAATTTCCAGTCACTGCCAACTTTTACTTCTGGAATAACATTTTTTATATTTTCTTCCATGTTATGAATGAATGGATCCTAGACCCCTTTCTCTTTATTAATTCAGAATTATGCAATTATGACACTAATGAAAGATAAACATATAGTCTCCTGGGCAGAGCTTTAAGTATTGCAAATCAGGACAACTCCATTGCAAAAGGGTATAGTCCCTGTAGCTCTCTAATAAATTTTGAAACTTTTCATAAGTTTCTTTTCATATTTGGCTATAAAATATGGTTAGGTCTCTAATATTCTCCATTTTATTCCAAATTGAAGCCTTTTAGATGTGTTCTTTAGTAATATATTTTGATGTTCTTATTTTTCTTTAGTTATAGGTCTATCAACTACTGAGGAGTGTGCAGAATGCACTGGAAGTGTATCCTATACACCCTGATATTGAAAATGGGTGAAGTTTGTCTTTAGAATAGCAGATAATGGATGCCAATTAAATATTAATTTACTTAATTATATTTTAATATTAAACTAATTTTTTATATTTCAACCTGGGCTGTACTGTTACTTTGGGAGGTGTGGATGTACATTAACATGTATCTACATTTAGCTTGATTATATAGATACTTCATTATTAAAAGAAACACACATATTAACCACAGTGAAAATTATTTAATTGTAAATATTTCATCCTTAGTATCGTAGGACATCATCAGTACAGTAGTTTTAAACAATAATAGGAATAACATACAGTTAGGGTGCATGATTACAATAGAATCTCATTAAACGTGCATAACGTGCTACAGTAGTACAAAAAAAAAAATAAATAATAATTATTATTATTATTTAACACAATTTTGTATGACAATTTCCCATACTTTAGGAATAGTAAGAATGTCGTTGCAGTTTAAGTTTGGTCTGTGTAGTAGGGCTTCAGAACTTTCTTTGTATAAACGTTCATGTTTATATAAAGATCTATGTAAAAGTTTAGACTTTTCTCAATGGATCCTATGGTTTGGATTTTCAATTCCGTGTTGAGAGAGGCCAGATTTCTGCGGTTTAAAAAGACGAATGTGGTCTTGATGTTCTGAGATGCGTTTCTGAACAGACCTACCTGTCTGTCCAAAGTAAGATAATTTGCATGAGCATGGAATCTCATAAACACCAGGCCACATCAAAGGTGAGAGTTTGTCCTTAGAAGAAGGTAACAAGTTGTAATTTGGTTGATAGGTTTGTAAGTAGTGGCAAAATTGTATTTCTTCATAATTTATATAAATAATTTTCACTGTGGTTAATACGTGTGTTTCTTTTAATTATGATCGCACCACAGTTTCGTTATTTAAAAAAAAAGATACTTCATTATCATTGAAGTGTGTACAGAATATTTTATTGACTTGCCACAAGAGAATGGATGTTGCCAATTGAATAAAAATTTATTGGCTTGTAATTTTTGATAAAAAATCATTTTATATCAAATAAATTTTTATTAATAATATTTGTATAAAATATTTTTATTTTTCAGAAATTTGCAAGTGTACCACTGTTCTTAAAGTGTGTAGAGATCATGTTGATTATAGTTTTTGTCATCTTGTACTTTATTGGACGGATCATGAATACTGGACTGTTTTTTGATCCATATAATGGGAAAGTGATTCTTTGTGTTGGACTACTGTATTTTTACTACAGGACAATTGCTATTTATTTGCCAATCTCTCCAACTTTAGGACCTCTTCTTTATAGAGTTAAATTAATGGTAATTTTTTCTTATTTTCCTCATTGTATTTCAGCATAATTCTAACAGATAAGCTTAGGTGTTGATGGTTATTCATGACTTATTTTTCACGGTATTAACAATACCACAAACACTTTTATCAACAAAGATGTTTTATTAACGCTTATATTTCGCTGATTTTCAACTCACCATCATCAGAGCACAACACACATGTAAATGCGACAGTGAGTGAGTGAAACAACAATATTGCAAAAGACAAAAGATCTAAAGTCCTATTTTTGGCGCCCTCTAACGAAAAAAAAAACCAAACAACAAAAAAAAAAAAAAACAGCAGTTATCCAGGAGTTTTTCTTAGGATAACCGTCTCCCAAATTTTTGGCAAATTAATGCAGCCATATTTGTTAAGGTTGGTAGAATTCTTCAAAGCCATTGCTGACTCAAAAATAATCTTTCAGATCTATAACGACTCCTAAATAGCACATTCGTTTTCCTCCATCTAATCCTGTGTGAAGGAGTGTCCAAAGAGTGCTCTGCCAGTCCCAACTTGCATAGTAATAGTAGCAAATGTATCTTTCATGTTCTTCTAGGCAGATGTTCACTGATCTTCCTGTTTGCCCATAATAGGCCAAGTCACAGTCACACCCAGGAGTGTATGAACTTCATACACTCCTGGGTGTGCTAAAGGGTGAAGTTTATCCTTAGGCGAGCGGATCAAAATTGCCAGCTTGACATGAGGTTTGAAGGTGGTGCGAAGGCCATGTTTCAACAATACTTTGGCTATCTTTTCCGATGTACCTCTGATATAGGGAATAGAAATGGTCGTGTTGTATTCTTGTGTATTAGGGGAGGGCAGAGTAATGGGCCTATGTAGTATTTTATCTATTTTGTAGGGATTGTAGCCGTTGGCTAAGAACGTATGGCGCAGGTACTGGAGTTCAGTGGCCAGAGCTGTATTGTTAGAACAAATGGCTCTGGCTCTGTCTGTAAGTGTTTTTAAAATGCCGTACTGCTGGACTGGATGATGATGTGATTGTTTATGTAGGTATCTTCCTGTGTGTGTAGGCTTTCTGTAAATAGAAAAAGATAGTGATCCATCTGAAAGGCGGGTGACTAATGTGTCAAGAAATGGTAAACAGTTATTTGATTCTTTTTCTACTGTGAAGTGAATTTTGGGGTGTTGGCTGTTTAGGCAGGTGACAAAAGCATCCAAAGTGTCTTGCCCATGGGGCCAGATGGCAAACACATCATCTACATAGCACAACCACACTTGTGGCTTGTATGTAGCTGTGGTAAGTACTTTGTTTTCAAAGTGTTCCATGTAAAAATTTGCTAACGAGGGAGAGAGGGGAGAACCCATAGCAGTACCATTAATCTGTTTGTAGAATTTCCCCCCCTATGTAAAGTAACCTGCATTCATGGTAAATTGAAATAATTCAAAAATATCTGGGGGAAATTTATACTTGATTAAATCAAGAGTGTCTATACGGAGGTGACATCGAAACTAACCATTATGTCTGAATCTTTTAGGATTAGATTTTTAACCAGTGTTTTGAAATGGATTGAATTTTTTATAAAAGTAGAGGAGTTGCCAGTAAGAGGGGAAAGCGACTTAGCTAAATGCCGGGCCAGTTTATATGTGGGACTATCTATGCTATCAACTATGGGGTGTAGGGGAATATTAGTTTTGTGAATTTTTGGTAATCCATAAATACGGGGTGTTTTAACATGAATTGGTTTTATTTTCCTGATGATTTCTTTGGGACATGATGTTGCTTTTTTCAGTAATTTTCGGACTTTTTTCTTTTGCGACATCATAGGGTCTCGATGTATAATTTGATATGTGGAACTGTCACATATGAGATCTTGCATTTTTCTGTTATACTCTTCTTTATTCATGATGACTGTTGCATTTCCTTTCCTTAATAAAAAACATCTTTGTTGATAAAAGGTTTGTGGTGTTGTTCAGCATGGTTATTATGTTTGACTGTTTTACTCTAAGCACTGCAACAGCATTTTTGTAAATTTAAGCAACAAAGTTATTTTATTAATAAAAATCTCCATTCAAACCTAATGTAATGATAACATACAATACATATCTGGAAATCTTTACTGTATTGCTAATGTTAATTTGCATTTTAACACATAATATGAACAGCTTATCTTGCTCCACTAAAAACTCAACTGACTCATATAATAATTAAGATGGTAGACCTATTACACACACACCACAAATTAGAGGTTTCTGAGCCTAAAATGTAAATACTTACAATTTTTACACTTTACGTAATAAAATTTGAATGACATTTTTTAATATTAGGATGCTTGTCTTGGAATTTATGGATGAAGGACAGCAGTTATTTTAACAAGTTAATAAGCAATATGTGCAAATGACGTTTTTTTAGCAGTGACAGATATGATAGAAAAGCAGTAACAATTACATTTTATCTTTAAGCCAGTCCATTTTGACCTGATTAGCTGGGCAACTGGATATCCACTTCCCAGTCAGATGGGTTGAATTCCCTCATGGAAATGGATGTTTGTGAATGCATTCAGGTGATAGTTCCATGTCATTCATTGTGGGGCCAGAACCTCCCACTTATAAGACCTGAAGTGGCTTGTAAAAAAAGTTCAATAAAAGTTCCATGTTTCCTCTCTAGAGCAGCATTTTCAGATTAATTGCAACCACAGTACATTTCTAATGTACTATATATGTACAATGTTCTATGAGCAAGATTGACATAAAAAAATCCAAGGAGCAAGTATTTTGAATGTACTAGCTAATTGAGAGAAGGATAAATGAGAAAGTATATGCTTTCTAGAGTGATTTTAGACAAAGTACTGTATTCTTTAATCATCTAACCATCAATAATGATGCACTGCTTATGAAGAATGGGATTATTCTTCAGAAATCAGTGTTAGTATGAAATATGGTTCGTCGTAGCAAGTTGTGTTCTGACATCAATGATATATAAACATATAGCATTGATGTCAGAACACAAACTCAGTCATCAAGATGGTCTTGTACAATGCTTAACAATAAAAATATTACACCACAGTAATAAAAAGCAACTCCTCACAAATGCAATATAAAGAACACTGTGTCTACATAATAAAATTGATATGGGCAATAAAAGATTCATGCATAATTAACAATATAACTATTGACAATAAAAGTATTGTGTCTAAGTAAATAAAATCATTCCCATTAAAAGCTTGTACCACCAAAGTCCATACTACAAAGAATACTAGTCATCGTACTAAATTATTATCCTCATCATCAAATTCCTGATATGTTGCCTGAAGAGGTATACATGATACTGTGATAGTACTGCACATCAAATTTACATTATTACTAACTTCCACCAACAATTCTCCTCTAGATTGGTCTATCTTCATGACTCCAGTATTGTAATTATTATCCTGTTTTTTATTTGGAGCATCACTCTACTCACTTCAATGCAGTGTCACTAATTCTGTGTTTTTCCAGTTTGTAAAGAAAGTAGTTGTTCAGTGCATTATCAGATGGCTTGCTAAAATACAAATGCAATATAAAATGTTAAAATTATTTTCAGCATTTTATTCCTTTGTAACATATTGTGATAAGTAATGATTGATAAAATGAATGTGCCTTTAACAAAGCAATGTTGTAATTTTCTTATAATTTTAATGATATCTAAAATATGTATAGTAGCCTTAAGAACAGACTATTATTTTACTCAGTGCAGAGCTAAACTTATAGGTCAATGGCTTCTCATTTTACTTTTTGATCTTCCTTTATAAATTGGACTAACATTTGTTCTTGTTCATTCCACTGGAAACTTCCCCATAGAAATAAAGCCCTCAGTATTAAAAATAATGGTCTGAATGTCTCATTTCTCTTGATTAATTGGTACTCTCCCCCCCCCAAAAAAAGCCTTAATTGAACTTTACTTAGTTTGGTTATAGATTCATCTTTTGGAATACTCATTGGTATATCAAAGTTTTGATCATTGATGTATCCTAATTTCCTGTTCATGCTGTGCATTACACTTCTCAAGTTTTTACATATGAATGAAGATAAGGTCTTTTTAGGTTTTCTGTTCATGTTTCTGTTTAAGTTTTATTCATTCATTCATGGGGCAGATTTTGACATCTCTATTTATATATTCTTTACAGAGCACTTCTCTGCTTAAAAGTAGGGAAGCACTTTTGTAGTGCTTATGAAAGTGATGTTGATTTGAACTCGTATCCCTTCAGTTGAAAAAAATCTGAGTTCAAATCCCATTTAGGAGAAGAGAAACTTAAGAGACTTTCCAGTTAAAGTAAGTAAACTGATCTCATACAGAAGCTGCAAGGGTTTCTTTCCTAGAGATTTTTTTTTCATCATGAAAAATGGGCAAACTACCCGAATAACCTGGTTTCATAACCTTAGTTGCTTTGAAGTAATTATAGCCACTCCACTCCACTCCAATAGGAAACAGGTTTTACGAAGGATTTTTTCCTTTAGTTCCATTGCACTCTACGACTGGATGTAATTATATTTATATATCAGTTCTATTCACTAGTGCACCAGTGCTTTATGTGGAAAATAATCAAGAAGAACAAAGGAACTTGTTATAAATTATATATTTAGTTTAATCCTAAAGGAACATGTTATGTTTTTTTTTTTTTTATTTTAACAGCTTTATCCCCTCCACACATACAGACAGTCCTTAAGGAAAACTGTATGGTAGAGGCTGTTCCGCAGCAGAGAGGTAGAAAATATGAAATAAGACAAGAAGTATGTGAAAATATAAGAAGACAAAAAGTGTATGTTTGGAAGAACTGGACAGGAACTGAATGTTGACCAGAAGTTGCTCATGTGTTTATAGTACAGGAATGGCTGACATCATTCCTGTACTTTCTCCCAAACACTCACCAGTTAACCAAATTGCCTTTTCTGGACAGCATCAAGCATTTTTAGAGAGGCTTTGTTGCTCCACTCCATATGTGAGAACCATATTCAAAGCTAGTGCAGTTTTGGGATTTGTAGTGTGTTGGGAGCTGCACAGGTGAGAAATAATGTCTTGGGCAGAAAAGCATACTTCATTTTTTCAATGCAGAGAAGGCTGTGGATACACCCTCTGTCCAAAAAGAAACCGAACTTTTCAAAAATAGAAGAAACTAGTGGTGCCACCTATTGTATCTTTTTGTTGTTGAAAGCGACAAACTTCATTAGTGTTGTGTCAATTTTTTCATTAGAAGCCGAGTTATAGTGCCAAGAGTGACAGTGTGTTTTGACGAATGGTCGGAAAATGAGTTTCAAACAGAGAGCTGCGATTGACTTTTGTGTTAAACTTGATAAACGTTTTACTAAAACACATCAAATGCTTCAGAAAGCATACGGTGATGAATGCTTATCCTGTACTTGCGTTTACTAAATTTTTAAGTGATTTCAAAGTGGTCGTGAGACACTTGAGGATGACCAAAAGCCAGGCCGTCCATAAACTGGACTGAGCAAAGTTAATATCTAAAAAGTGTGTGATTTCATCAAAGAAAACCAGAAATTGTCCATGAGATTGATTGAAGATGAATTGGGGATTGCAAAATCAACTGTGCACAACATTTTGACTGAAAGTTTCGGCCTTCTTAAATTGAATTCGCAATTTGTTCCCCACAAGTTGACTGACGACCAATAAATTGGTCGTTGGTCAACCGGTTGGTAAGGAAACTCTGTATTGAAGCTGAGGGAGAGTATATTGATTGAAATAAATTATTTCAATAATTATAATTGGCCTGTGTTTTTTATTTTCTATCAAAAGTTTGGTTTCTTTTTGGACAGAGGGTGTATAATATGTTTATGCCAGGAGAGGCTAGAGATGTTAGTCAGTCCAAGAAGCGATATCTGATCTTGTGTAGCGCTCTAGGTATTATCAAAAGTGAGAAAAAGTGAAGTATGGTCTTTCTTTTGTGAAATAAGGAAAAGTGTTTTTTTGGATGGCATTTAAGTAGATGATATATTTTGCACTGAAATATGGCAAGGAGAACAGAGTTTAGACACTGATTCTGAAAAATCTTCTGGCTTGGAATGTGTGGGCACTGCAGTGTTTCTTGAATGAAAAAAAAAAAGAGGAATAGAAAGTATTGTCACCAGCAAAATTGTGGATAGGATTTGAGGCGAGTGATAGGTTATATGTGAATAGAAAGTAAAGAGCCTTAGGGTTAATCTGGAATTGATAGGGAAATCTGGAGAAGGGAAGCCATCCACCATAACACTCAGTGAATGACTAGAGAGGAAATTGGCATTCGAATTTCTAAATGTGGTAGATAAGGTAATTGGTAAGTTGGCCTTAGTTCCAGATCTCATCAAAAGCTTTGGAAATATCTAGAGTCACCATTTGAGTGTCACTAAATCTTTCTGAATATTGGGTCCATACATGAGTAATGTTGGCAAGAAATGATGTATACTGAGAGTGGTAGAATTCATATTAGCAATCACTGATTAAATGGGTGTCTTATAGGTAAAGAGCTCAATTTTTGATGACTTTCTCTATTATTTTCATTAGAACTAAGGCGAATGCAATAAGATGATAGTCAGATGACTGGCTTTTATCTCCTTTCTTTAGAATTAATTTCATATAGGCTAGTTTTCATGTTGAAGGATAGATGCCAGATGAGCAGTAGAAATTGTAAAGATGATGCAGGATTGGCTAGTTCAGAAGTACAAGTTTTAAGCACATTTGGAGGAGGTGGGGGGTTGGTAAGGATTCTTCTGATTTCTTTTTGAGTAGAACAGACATGCAGCATACAGTTCTTGCAATGGTACTATGCCTTGATCAGAGTTAGAATCGAAGAATTATGTCAGGAGATTGGCCTGTCTTTGGAGATGTTACAGTGGTACTATCTGAATGTGAGAGGTTGGAAACATGGATGGATGGATAGAAATTGCTCCCAATGGCTTTTGTTGTTGCTCCCAGTGCTTCCAAAGGTTCAGATGCCATTTAAGGAAAAAGCAAGTTTGCAACATTTATTCCTTTTGAACTCAGATTTAAATTTGCTGATGGTCTTTTTAATTTCTTAAGCTGAGCGGGATGCTGGATTTCTGGTTTCAAGCCGCTTGTAATATGTTGAACTCATTTTGCTCTGACATTCCTCTTGAAAAATTAAAGTCTGGATAGTGGTCTGTGCTTTTGAGTGGAGCGTGTGTATGTGTGTGCAGGGGAGGTGAAACGATGGCTTCCAGTTCAGTAAGAATTATTTCAGTTATTCTATAGGAGTAGGTGTCTAGATCCACAGAGAAAAAAAATTGTTAGCTAAAGGAAATGAGCAGTAGATGTCATGCAGGTCATTCTGTTTGGCACCTATTTTAGTATTAAAGGACATGAGACTGAGAGTGACTTGAGGAAGGGCATTCTGCTTGAAAGAAGACTGATATAAGGTGTCTAAATTATCAAGAGGAGAGCTGACATCTCCACTGCATTTATTAGATGAAATGGTTAAGAAGAAATCAAGAGTGCTGATAGAGTGAAAAGGATCATGGGGTATTCTGCTTTCACCTCAGTAATAATCTTTCACATTTTGTGAAATTCTCAGCATCTTTGCCAACTTTATTGGTGTAATTAGAGAAGGGAAACCACTATGTTGTGAATGTTGAAGTCACAAAAGAAAGAAGATCTCACTGTTCGGGTATTTGTACCACACATGATCATGCTCAACAGTCAGATAATGGAAAAAGTCAGAATGATTATCAGAATTTGGAAATTCTTAGAGGCAAATGAATGTAATGGAATTGGACAAGAAAATTTAGAGCTCCAGCAGATCTTAAAGAGGAGATTTGATATTTTCTGGCATAAGATTTCAGACTTTGCAAATGTGCATGTTCCTTGCTTTTAATGAGGAAACCATGTGCAGAGGATAGTTAGCAAAGTTGAGGCTGCTGGTTAACATTCTGTTAAGAATAACAGTTGATGAGAGTGATTATGGGGCATTTGGTTGGGAATTGGTGACATAAGTAAAGGTTACTGCCAGTAACCTTTACTTGTGTCACCAATTCAAATGAACACCAATTAATATTCATGCACTGTCAACATCCTTTCTGTACAGCTCATCTTCTCAACATATTGATTATGGGAAGCCCTATAGCTAACTAGCATCAATATGTTGAGTGGATGAGCTGTACAGAAAGGATATTGACAGTGCACGTCATTCATGTGACAACAGTCAAACAAAAAATTCATCAATTAAACTTGTTGGCATCAGTCAACAAAAAAAAAAAAAAAAAGTCCAAACAAAAATAAATCACATTAATCAACTAAACCTTTTCAAAAAATATATGTTTCCACATGGTCTCAACACAAATTTACCTGATATGCAACACCAGTTGCAGACAACCAAACCCTGTCTATTATTATTATTATTGCACCCTTCATGGAGTCAACAGACTCATTGTGGGAGGTTCATTCAACTGACAACATATTTATCATACTGAATCTTAAAATTCTCATCGCTTCATGCATTAACAATATTCCAGTAACACATTCCATTCAGTCACAATTCTCTATGTAAAAAATTTACTCCTCACACCCTTTTTCAACAAATTTTACAAAACTTCTAGGGATGGCCTCTTGTTCTTTACCTCTTGCCTTCTACTCTTTTTTACAATCCCCTCTGGATTAATCTGATAAAATCCCTTCACCAACTTAAATGTCTCTATCATATCATTTCTTTTCCTCTTATCCACCAAACTCTGCATTCCACATTTCTTCAACTTCTCTCCATAGCCAGCATTCCAGAGTCCTGATATTAACTTGATCACTGTTTTCTGGATCCTCTCAAGTGTTTCCGCATCACACTGAATTTGAAGAAGATGGGTGGGAGAGGTACAGTTGAAACGTTTATGTTGGTAAAGAGTTATTACCTGGTTAATGTGGAATAGAATTTTCATAAAATTGGACAAGGAGAGGGTACAACAAGGGGAAATCCCTGGAAAATTTGAACAAGGGTATAAGTTGAGCAGGTTCTTTGCATGGAGAGTGGTTGATGAGTGCAAAATACATTATTATTATTACTTCACACCTCCAGGGAGTCCAAAGACTCATTGAGGGAGGGCATCTACTCTACAACTCTCTATCTCTACCACCCACAAACTAAACCAACCCCCATCTACCACCCACCACTACCACTAGTATTTTCACAGACAATCACAAACATCCAAGCCTACAGTGGGATTTGAACTCGCAGCCTTTTGACTGGAGAATGGATACGCTGACCACTCGACCAACCAGGCCAGCATTGCCTGGTTGGCCGAGTGGTCAGCGTGAGAATGCAGATACTTTGAATGAATTTAAAGCATAGTTTGATGGACTTTATGTATAACAGTTTATATGTGTGTGTGTGTGTGTGTGTGTGTGTGTGTGTGTGTGTGTGTGTGTGTGTGTGTGTGTGTGTCTGTGGTTCCCGCCCAGAAAAGGTTAGTAGTAAACCTATAATACATTTGTACCATTGGTGGGCCAAGGTTTTTTTTTTTTTTTTTCATTTTTATCAATTTTACACACACACATATATATAATATGTATATTTTGTAATTTTTTATTTATTTTTACATAGTCCAGAAACCCTGCTTTAGAAACCAAGCATGGAACTTTTTCAAGCCACTTCAGGCCTCAAATAAGTGAGGCAATGGTCGTACACTGGTCAGTTCATCTCCTATCTAAAGACAATCACAAACATCAGTGCCCACAGCAGGATTTGAACTTGCAACCTGTTGGCTGGAGAGCAGGTATGCTAACCACTCAGCCAACCAGGTTCGCAATGTATACTCTCTCTCTCTCTCTCTCAGAGCATATTTTCCTTGTAACCTCATACAATTTTCCAATACAAGCTAAAATTGCAGTATTCTGTGTTTCTTCTTCAGACATGCTGTCTATGTAATTCCTCTTATCTTCCCTTGCTGCTATTTTAAGGAATTCATTTTCTTTCTATAATTTCTCAAATGAATTTCTTTATTTCTCTGAGACATCATTTTCAAATAGTAATTAATTTTTTTTCCTTTCTTTCAATTTCCATGTCTTGTTTGATAATCAGTTTGCTCTTTTTTCTTATTACCAAACAATTACTTTCCATCCCCTTATATTTTTTTTTCCATGTCCTAACAGGCACTTAAGCACGCTCATGACCTTTCCAAGTATTCTTGGACTTCGCAACTGTAACTCGAGAATAAGGTGGTTAGCCCTATGCATCCCAGTGTGTCCTATGTCTGTAGATGTGGGGTTCATGGGGCTGGTTTTCCTGGGGGACAATAAACCCAAGTTTGCAGGTGAAAAAAATTATATTAGTCGTTGATCCTAGTGTGACATCTGGTGAGGGTAAGAAAAAGAGGAAGCACAAAATTTTAATTTTATATATATATATATATATATATATATATATATATATATCTACACACACACATATGTATGTATAAATTTAATAATTAAAAACTGAAGTGAAACTACATCCATTGCTCTTAGATAAATTCTCTATAGTCCTGTTATTTATAGGTCCTGGTTATTGTCTGTTGACTAGGTTTTCCTCTGTTTGAAGTTTTTTGGAGTTCTGCCATCCTGTTCTTCTATTGATCTATACCTGGATGCTATAGTTTACAGAACAGTTATGCTTTTGCTTACTAAAGTGTATTTTTGATGTAGCTTGTGTTTCAGCATGTATGTATATATACACTATGCGATCAAAAATATATGGACACTCGTTCATAGTAGTGGATATGGCTATATGGATCAGTCATATCATTTATACAGGTATAAAGGAAGCACACCATCTTGCAATCTTCATAGACAAACATCAACAGTAAAATGGGATATACGGAACAGCTCAGTAACTTTCAGCGTGTAAGTGGAACTACATCCATTATATTAGGTTAGATAGTGCTCAGTTGTTTTTTCCTAGGCATTTCCGCTTTACAATAACATCATCAGTTGATTAGGGCTGAAGCTACAGCAGGACAGAAATTTCCTGAACTATATTATTTCCCCTCCTGCTACTGCTGCCCTGATCAATTGTAAGTGATGTTATTGTGAAGTGGAAACACATAGGGGCAACAACAGCACAATCTCAATGTGGTAGGTCACATAAAAATCACTGAGCAGAACAGCTGAGTGCTGAAGCACATGGTATTAAAAAAATCACCTGTCCTCAGTAGAAACACTCACTACTGAGCTCCAAAATGTCTATTCTATTAATTCTGGTACCACAGCTGGTTGTTGGAAGCTGACGAATATGGTTTTCCATGGCCACACAGCTGCATACAAGCCTTAGATCAGGAAGTGCAATGCCAAGTGAAGGTTGCTGACATAAACTCAACTTTCACTTGGCTCTGAAAACAACTCTGAAGCAGTGGAAATGTATTCTGTGAAATATTCAATCATACTTCACCATCCGGGAGTCTGATGGACAAGTTTGGGTATGGCAGCAGATGCCAGGAAAACATTACCTGCCAGAATGTGTTTTGCCTTCTAGAAGTTTGGAGGAGTCATCATGATCTAGGGCTGTTTTTCATGGTTTTGGCTAGGTCTTCTCCTAGTTCCAGTGAGAACTTTAATGCTACAGCTTATAATGGCATTGTAGATAATTTTGTACTTCCAACTTTTTGTCAGCAGTTCATTGAAGGCCCTTTCTTGTATCAACATGACAATGCCCCTTTCCACAAAATGAAGATGATGCAGGAATGGTTTCAGTTATTATACACACATATCATTATGGGTGATTTTAATTATGGCAATATAGACTGGAATGAAGAGATAGCAACTGGAAGTAAAGAAAATGAGTTTCTTGAGTTTTTGAGGGATAACTACCTCAGACAGTATGTAACAGAGGGCACACGAGGATTAAGGGTCTTGGATTTGGTCATCTCATCAGAGGATGTAATTATAAATGAGGTGTCAAATCATCCACCAATTGGTGCAAGTGACCATGAAGTGATTACCTGGGTGGTTGCCAGCAGTGCAAGGACCCCTGTGAAAAAAGGGTATGTGCGGAACTACAAGGGGGGGGGTGATTATGAAGAGCTCAGGAGACAGCTTGCAGGTGTAGCATGGAATGAGGAGTTAGCTGGAAAAGAGATCAACGCAGCTTGGGGGATTTTCAAAAACTATTTAGTAGATGCAATGTCTAAATGTATT
The DNA here is from genome assembly GCF_054136105.1 of Typopeltis vanoorti. Taxonomy (NCBI): domain Eukaryota; kingdom Metazoa; phylum Arthropoda; class Arachnida; order Uropygi; family Thelyphonidae; genus Typopeltis; species Typopeltis vanoorti. Next base: position 170,260,012 of record NC_143549.1, on the reverse strand, counting down.
CCAAGGGAGAGAAGGTTAAATAAAGTAGGTGTGAGATGGATGAATAAAGAGATTAAGCATGCGATACAGAGAAAAAGGATATTATGGAGGCAGCATAAGAGAAGTGGAAGTAACCAATTTCATGAGGTCTACAAAGACCAGGCAAGGAGGGTGACTTGGTTGGTGAGAGTAGCTAAAGAGAGGTATGAACAGCAGTTAGCTAATGAAGCCAAAAAGAATCCTAGGGAGTTCTTTCAATATGTAGCCAGCAAAAGAAAGAATGATTATGGAAGGATGACATTGATTGGAGGAAATGGTATAAAGACAGCTGTTGCAGAACGTGTGATGGAGATACTAAATGAGCAGTTCATAAAGATCTTGTGAATGTGACTTCACTGAGAGATTGAGAGCAGTTGATGATGAGGAGAAGAGACTGACTGTAAGTGAGCAAGAGGTGTTTTGGGAGTTGAGTAAACTAGATGTAAATAAGGCTGTGGGACTTGATAATATATCACCGTGTATTCTGAAGGAATGTGCCAGAGAGAGTTGACATAATTTTTTAATACGAGCCTTGCACTTGGTCAAGTTCCTAAAGAGTGGAAGGAGGGCAAAATTGTGCCACTTCATAAAGGAGGTGATCGAACTCAAGCATCAAACTATAGGCCTATCTCTGTGTCAGGTGTTATGGTTAAGTTGTTGGAGAAGCTTGTGAGAACTAGGATCCAGAGTTGGGTTGACAACAATGGTATCATCTTTGATGGACAGCATGGATTTGCTAAAGGGAAGTCATGTTTTAGTAATGTACTTATTACAATAAAGTGACTGCTTCCTTGGACAGAGGAGAAGGATACACAGTAATATACTTGGATTTCACAAAGGCTTTTGATACCTTATGATAAGTTGATACCTTATGATAAGTTGACAGTCAAACTAGAGCACATGGGGTTGGATATTAGATTAGTGAATTGGATTGGATTGGAAATTGGCTATCTGATAGGTATCAACAAGTTGTGTATGGGGGTGCGATATCCAGGAAAAGGAAAGTCACTAGTGGAGTGCCTCAGGGGTCTGTTTTAGGGCCATTACTATTTAACTTGTATATTAATGATATGGGTGAAGATTTGGATGGAGATATTCAGTTGTTTGCAGATGATGCAAAGTTGGGACGAACCATAAAGAGTAGTGAAGATGTTGTGGCCTTGCAAGAAGACTTGAATAAATTGAGTGATTGGGCAAGCAAATGGGGATGTGAGTTCAATGTTGAAAAATGTAATGTTTTAAAATTTGGAAAACAAAGATGGGATGCAGAATTTATGCTTGGTGAGAATATATTGTTGGAGGTACAGGAAACAAGAGATCTTGGGGTGATAGTGGATAAGGATGTAAAATTTAGGGGACACATTGCCAAAATTGTGAAGATATCACAAAGACTTCTGGGAATGATGCGAAGGACACTGACGTGTAGAAGTAGGGAGATTCTTGTTCCATTGTATAAGGCTCTGATTAGGCCACACATAGACTATTGTGCCCAGATTTGGTCACTGGGTTTTCAGAAGGATGAAGAGATGTTGGAAAGAGTCCAAAGGCGACTGACTAAGGTAGTTTCTGACCTCTGGAATGTTGGGTATGAGGAAAGATTGAGAAGATGTAATTTGCAGAGTCTGGTGGAGAGAAGGAAGAGGGGAGATATGATAGAGACCTACAAGTTTGTAAGGGGTTGTTATAAGATCAGTGGTGGAGAAGTTCTACAGAGAATAGTGGGAGAACCAGAGGTCATCCCTGGAAACTGTATAAAGAGGGTGTGAGTTGGGGAGTGAGAGACAGGTTTTTTTCATGCAGAGTTGTGAATGATTCGAATGCCTTGCCAGAGAGTGTGGTGACTGCAAGGAGTTTGAGTGTGTTTAAGACACGGTATGATGAGATGTGTGTCATAAAAGGACCTCCCAGATGAGTCTTTGACTCCATGAGGTCTTGGGAAATAATAATAATAATAATATTCACAAGAATATAGTAATTTTATTACTGCAAATATTTCAACCAGAAAATAACTGGTCATCATCAGTGCATTAGCATGATTAGGTGAAGCTACAACAAAGAATGGTAATCCTATTTATAGAGTCGAGCCATATTCACATGAATATGGAGCTGAGCCAAATCTACCAAATGCCACACAAGAAATAAGATTACAACTAAGGCCTGGATTTAAAATCAAGTGATTTGAAATAAAATTAAATTTGATTACATAATGAAATGACACAGCATTGTATTTAAAAATAATAATAATTAAAATGGGGGAACATTATTGCTTGCCATTTATGAGGATGAGACTCTCTTAAATCTTGGCAATAGAGAGAAAGTCAATCCAATTTAAATTAAGTGCTTCAACACCTCTTTAAATTACTGCTCAAATCTAAACCTGCATGATGTAAAAGGCAAGAATTGGTCTATAGGATATAATGGTCAGTGTCCACTCCATAATAAGCAAAGCAAGATTTTTCAGGTTTATTATTGTTAATTATGTTGTTAATGACTACAAGAACACAAATATTGTTATTTGTGTTCTTGTAGTCATTTTTCAACAGTGTCCTGTTTGTTCAAGTTCAATGTCAGTGCCTCTGCTCGTACTTTGGACAAATAGGATGTTCTGTTGAAAAATGCTATAAGATATTACTATATTCTTGTGAATACATGTGTATAATAATTGTGATAATGACACAAGTTCCATTAGGATTCGTTTCATAAAATGGTTGTGGAAGAACTTGAATGGCCTGGAGCCCTGATCTCAACCCTGTCACCTGTGGGATGAACTGCAGTGCTGATTGCAAGCTAGGCTGAATTGCCTGACATCAGTGATGTAACTCACTAATGCTCTTCTGTAAGAATGGAATGGAATCACCATTTGGAAGGACATCAAAATCTAATGAAAAGCCTTCCCAGAAGGTTGCTGACTGTTATAGCAGCAGAGGGTAGACCTCTGCCAGTTAACCATTGCTAACAGTTAACTGTTGGTGACTCAAGGTAACCCTTATCTTGAGTTACCTTTCCTTGCCTGCTGCTTCTGTAAAGTCTTCTTCCAGATTGCATGCCTAAACCTCTTCATTCATTCATTTCACACCTACCTTATTTAACCCCCTGATCCTTGAATACAATTAGACATCTGAGAGATGTCTAATTGTATTCAAGTTAATCTGAGAGTTGCATCTGAGATTGTTCTCAGATGCAACTCTTCATTCAAATCTGTATTACCATAATTAAAATCACCATAATCATGATCTTTTCTTATTTGCTAGGCTAATTTGTCTATACATTCCCTTCTTAATATCATCCATGTTATGAGGTCTATAGAAACACTCAGTTAAATATTTTATCTGATCCACTTCTACTTCATAATATACCACCTCAGAACCATTGCTAATATTTTATCATTACATCTCTACCATGGATGGCTTTGATGCTATTGTTGCCACTTTCTGCCTATCTTCATTAAAACATACATATTCCTCCAACTCTATTCCTGTTAGGATGTTGTCCTTGATTCAACCACATCTCACGTATTCTGGTAGTTTTGAGGTAAATTGATTAATGCAACAATTTAATTTTTCTTATTTATATTATGTCTTGCATTCATAAACAAACATAACAGCTCATTTCTGGTTCATAAGAATTCCCACCAACACCAGTTCTCAGAGGCAATCCTTCCATAATTCACCTAGCCATTCCTCTCTGTTACTACCCATTACACAGTCCTCCTCAGACCAAATGCATTCCCACACATCCCAAGCCATCCCATTCCTTCCTTATCCTCAGCCATTCATTTCTGCATCTAAGATCCAACTTCACATGTAGTGTCTCCATGTCCACTCTGATCCCCCCCCCCCTTCATTTCCATGTCTATCCTGTTCATGTCTATATCTGTTCCTCTTCTCTCATTCTCATCATTCACACTAGTCACCTCTCCTTTGACAAGAGTCACCTCTCCAAGACTCTTTCAGTCTCTCTCCTACCCTCCTTTCCTGTTTTTCCATATCACCCTTCACTTTCTCAGATGTTCTTTGATTGCAGTCGTTTCTCTGCCAGCAACAGCTTGGCACCAGTTGGCTCATACCATAACTATTTAGATGCTGTCCCTCTCTCTTATCAAGTTCTATATGATCCTCAAAATCATCTCACATGTACTGAGCAACACAGTGACTACCTTTCTTACCACTCTGTTATCTTTCACTCTCCTATATAACATCTTGATATCCGTTCTTTCACATTCTCCTTTCCAATCAAATCATTCATTCATCCCTGCCATCACTTCTCTTTTGTGTGCTTGATCTTCTTATTCACCATCTCAATCACTCTGCCCATTTCCAGGAAAACATAACAACTCATACATGTTATTTTACCATCAGTCTTACACGTTATATTATCACCAGTCACACTATTTCCTGCCACCAATCTCACTTGCATCTTTCTACACTAATGGTCTTTCTTTCTTCCATTTGCCTGCTATTGATATGAGGAATTTAAGTGTAGAGGACATAGGAGAGGATGGCTTAATTGTGAGTGAGCAAGAAGTATTTGGAAATAAATAAATAACTTTGATGTCAATAAAGTGATAGGATTTGATTACATATCACCATGCATCTTAATGGAATGTTCCAGGGAATTGGCATGCCTGTTTAATAAGTCATACAACTGTACAGGTTCCAAGGGAGTGAAAAGAAGGTAAAATTGTTCCTCTGCATAAAGGTGGGAATAAGGCTGTGGCTTCAAATTATAGGCCAATATGTATATCAGGAGTTGTGGTGAAGATACTAGAGCGATTGGTGAGAGGTAGAATACAGAAATGGGTTGATAACAGCAGTATTCTCTGTGGTTATCAGCATGAATTTGTTAAAGGGAGATCATTTTTTACTATTTTATGTACTATAAAAAGGTGACAAGTACCTTGTACAGGGAAGCTACATATACAGTGGTATAATTGGATTTTGCGAAATTTTTTGATAGACTGCCACATGACAAGCATTTGAAGTTCATGTTATTCATGGTGGCATAAAAATCACAAGATTTTGGATGGCACACATTCGACCCACTTAGTTCTTCAAGTTTTCCAGCAAACCCTGACTTTAGGACTCTAAGCAATTCTTTCAGCTTTTATTGGCCACCATCCATACTGTTTTGTGTTAATTTATATGTATACTTATAAGCATAACTTTGTGTGAACATGTTGCTCTCTAGCTTTTTATTTTTGTAACCAAATAGATAATAATAATAACAGGATTCTAATGTTGATGTACTAAGCTTTTTTTTTTTTCAACCAGAGGTCAGGCAAGTAGTTTTAACAGTTGACCAAATCAATGTAAATTTAGCATACCATGTAGAATGTAGTGCAGCTTGTTTCTTTATATACAAAGGTGGTCTGAAAAGTTCTCGGCCTCGACCATAAATGGCAACACTATCAGCAACTTTTTTTTTTCCAAGTTGGTACATCTGTCATAAGCATCCATGTGAAATTGCGATCATTCTATCAAGTAGTTTGTTTTATACAGCTGTCTGAAGCAAAAATGTTGTCTGTATCCCTTGAAATGGATAAGGTATCGTGCAGTTATAAAATTCTTTGTAAAAGAAGGTTTAATGCCAAAAGAAATTCATTTGAGGTTCATAAAAGTTTATGGGCACTCTTCTCCTTCATTTTCGACAATTAAGAAATAGGATGCTGAGTTTAAATGTGGCCGTACCAGCCTTGAAGATGATCCACGTAAAGGACGTCCAAAAAGTGTAACAACAGCAGAAATCATTGATCAAGTGCACGATTTGGTATTTGATGACTGGCTAGTCAAAGTGCGTGAAATTGCTGAGAATACAGGCATTTCGAAAAAATGTGTAGGATTTATTTTGCGTGAAGAATTGCAAAACAGAAATGCCAACTCGCATGAAAATCTCTGAGCAGTACTGGGAGCATTTTAACAAGAATAAAACTGATTTTGTGCATCGATTTATTACTATGAATGAGACTTGGATTCACATTACACAACAGAATCCAAACAGCAGTAAAAACAGTGGACAGAAGCCAGTTGTTCAGCACCAAAGAAGACAAAGTCAGTTCCATCAGCAGGAAAGGTCACGGCATCGGTGTTTTGGGATACTAAACGCATTTTGTTTATTAATTATTTTGAAAAGTGTAAAACAATGACCAGGAATATTATTCCGATCTTTTAACCAGACCAGACGAAAAAATTCATGAGAAAAGACCTGGTTTGCAGAAGAAAAAAATCATCTTTCATCAGGACAATGCACCTGCTGACAAAGGTGTGTTGGCAATGGGAAAATTAAGGGATCTGAACTATGAATTGTTGGAACATCCACCCCATTCTAAAGATTTGGCTCCCTATAAATTATATCTCTTCCCAAAACGAAAATTCTTCCTCACTGGTCAGCGTTTTTCTTCGAATCAAGAGGTGATTGCAGCTATAGAGGGGTATTTTGCAGATCTTACTGAGAACCACTACAGGGACGGGATAATGATGCTGGAGCATCGCTGGAATAAATGTATTATTCTTAAGGGAGATTATGTTGAAAATTATACTTTCATATGAAAGTATGAAATAATGAAAAAATTATTAGGCCGAGAACTTTTCAGACCAGCCTCGTATATTTGTATTCTCCAGATGATGACCTTAATGTGAAGATCAAAATGTCTAGTGATTATTTTGGTTTATATTAAACTGAAGTTTTACTCTAACACTGTAGTTGTTTCTATAATTTTTATGATGAATTCTGATCACCATGTAACCATGAAGGAAAGGATGCTTTTTAGTGAATTGTCATTCAGCTTACTGTCTTTCAGTGAATTTTCTACACAACATATTAGAAAAGTTGATAGAAACTAGAATAAAAATTTCAATGAACATATGATTCTCTAACAGTTAACATAGTTTTCCAAGAGAGGGAGATCTTGCTTACTATGTTACTTGTATACTTTCCAGCACATTTGTTACTTACATTGTAAGATGAAGTAAAAAACGTACTGGACAAAACAAAAGATTAATGCTCAGTTATTATCTTCTGAACTTTGCAAAGATACACTGCTTGGAAAGAAGTCAATGGACATCACCATTGGCAAGGTGCATAATGCCGTGTAATGAGTCAGGTGTTTGTAGCCAATTTAAATTGGAGGAATATGACCTCAAGTCAATGCAAATGTCCCATGTGAAATTGATGTGAGAAGGGAACTGATGGAATTTGAAAGAGGCATTGTGATAGGATGCCATGTTGCATGCCTGTTTGGTAAATTGTTGACAGATTGGGCCATCCCCAGTCAACAGTCAGTGATACCATACTCACATAGAAGTGCAGAGAGGCAACTGCAAGTACCACCTGCATTGGGCAACTCACTACACTCACCAAATGTGATCATAGGGTGCTGTGAAGGATAATATGTAAAATCCACAATTCATCAGCGGACACATTGAATGCAGAATTCTGAGCATCAACTTGGACACAAATTTGCACAAAAACATTCAGGACTGAGGCTTACAATATAAGTTTCCATGATAGGACTACAATGTGCAAGTTCCCCATTACCCAAACCAACATGCCATATCATCTGTAGTGTGCAAGAGCATATATAGTGGAATGGGAAAGTTTGGAAAACTGTGTTACAGAACAATGAATCATGCTACACCCTCTGCCGAGCTGATGTATGGTGTGGGTTTCGTGGATGCCCAGGGAACGACTCTTACTAGAGTGCATAACCTCCGACTATGAAATCTGGTGGTGACTGTGTGAGAGTATGGTCCTGTTTTTCCTGGTTTGTCCTTGGACTTTTGTTTGTGGGCTATGAACATTTAACCCCGAGAGTATGTGAACATTCTGGACAATATGATGATTCCTACTTTGTGGCGTTTCTACAGAAATGACCATTGTCTCTTTCAGCAAGATAATGCACCATGCCATAAGGCTGCTGCTGTAATTGCATTTTTTTGTGGACATGAACATCACGACACTTTATTAGCCTTCACAGAGCAGTGATCTCAACCCTATTGAACATCCATGGGAATGAACTGGAGCATTGAGTGCGGTCAAGGGACTCAATCCCACAATAGTCCATGACCTCATTACATGCTGGCAGGAGGAATAGTCCAAAATTCCCATTGCTTGGTATCGTATGCTTGTGCAATTATGCTTCATAGGATTGTTGCATTCATCGCAGTTAAAAGAGGTCCTGTATCTTATTAAGGTGGGCCTTCTTTCCCAGCAATGTATTTGACAAGTTGCTCCTTGACAAATTCTCTACATCCCATCTTCTGTACCTTGGTGTATGAAGTACAGAAGATTACAATTAATAGTTTATTAGTGAAATTTATATGAGAATTGCTGTTATATACTAGCAAATTGTCTGTGTTGAAGATCAGTCAATCCTAGAAAAGAAAGACAATATGTAGCAAGGTTCTGTTTTGGGGGGTTGCCACTGCTTAACTTATTTATTAATAATACTGTCAGTTAGCAGCTTATTTACAGGATATTTGCAGTTTAAGTTCTTATTTTCTGTTATAAACAATGATGTAATGCAGAAATGCCAACTCTTGTTCCAGAACCTCACCTTATCACAATCACATACTCTGTAGTCCTGCACACATTTTTTTTATCTGAAAATTGTACATGTTTGGCATTCTCCTAAGTCCTACCAAGGTAAAATATGGAGAGATTCAGAGATAAATATCTAAAACAGTATCAGCACTATTATGAGAACTTGAAGGATTATAGATTGGGTAGAGGAGTGATATGAAAGAAACTTAATGCATGGTAAGCGGTTTTACAAATTTAATGTATAGAGGAAATTATTCATAGATTGTAAAGGGGGGGGTAGTGAGAAGCCGTTTCTAGAATTTGTATAAAAATTTAGACCAAATAGTGAAGAGTATTGTGCTAATAAAAATGACATTCTCATGACAAAGTCCAAATGGCAAGAACAGTGCTTGGAATTATTATTATTATTATTCAGGCCTCCATGTAGTCAAAAGACTCATCCTTCCTAGGAAACACAAAGTCTATCATACCACTCCTTGGACTCATTGGTTCTTGCTCTCACCACTCTATCAGGCAATGCATTCCATGGTTCAACCACTCTCCATGCAAAGAAACTACTCCTCATTCTCTTGCTTACAGCTTCCTTTCATAACTTCCAGGAGTGGCCGATTGTCATCGCTCCTTCCCGCTGTTCCACCAAACGAAAGAACTCCCAGTGTCAACCCTGTAACTACCTTTCAACAGTTTAAAAGTCTCAATCATATCACCTCTCATTCTTCTATCTACCAAACTCTGCAGTCTGCATTCCCTCAGCCGATCCTCATAACTAACATTGTACAGTCCTGAAACCATATTTGTTATCCACCTCTGTACCCTTTCCACAGTTAATTTATCCTCTTCAAATCCTGGTGACAAAACTTGAGAACAATAGTCTAAGTGTGGGCTGGTCAGGGTCTTATACAATGGAATGATAACTCTTTTATCTCTGCATGTCAGCATCCTTCTCAGTATTGCAGCAGTCCTCTGGGTTATCTTCACCACCTTTGCAATGTGTTCTGTGAATTTCAGGTTTCTATCAATCATCACCCCCAGATTTCTTGTCTCCCCTACTTCCTCCAGTACAGCTCCCCTAATCGAGTATGCAGCCTCCCATCGATGTTTCCCAAACTTCAAGACTTTACATTTTGCTGCATTAAAACAACCATTCATTTGCCCATGTCTCTAGTTTATTCAAATCATCTTGCAGGGTTGCCACATCTGCACTATTACTAATAACCCTTCCCAGCTTCACATCATCCACAAACAAATGAATATCCCCCTGCAATTCACTGACAATGTCATTGATATAAAGGTTAAATAATACAGGTCCCAGTACTGAGTCCTGTGGGACTTCGCTTGTAACCTTCTTGCCCCCACCATACATTCTCTGATACCTATCAGACAGCCTGTCCTGAATCCAGTTGAATCCTGACATCCAAACCCATGTGCTGCAACTTAAATAACAGTTTATCATGTGGCACCCTGTCAAAGACCTTTGCAAAATCCAAAAAAATGGCAGTATATGACTTTCCCTCATCAACTGCTCTTATCACTTTATTATAAAAGGCAGTCATATTACTAAAGCAAGAGCGTTCCTTAATAAATCCTTGTTGACTCTCACAGATAACATTACCTTAATCTGCCTAACACTGTATATGGTCGCTCGCTAATTTCTCCAAGATCTTAGCAATTACTGATGAAACACAAACTGGCCTATAATTAGACACTTTCAGTCTGCTACCGCCCCTATGTGATGGCACTATCTTACCTTCCTTCTATTCCTTGGATACCTTTCGCATAGCCAGACTTTCATTGAAAATCCAGGTTAATGGAGCTGTCAGTTCTTTAGTACATTCTCTCAAAACCCTTAGTGAAACACCATCCAAGAGTATTCAGTATTTGGAACATATTCTCCTCTAAACCTCGAACCTTCCATGTCCCGTATTTCTGAAATCAAGATAAAGTAATTTCAGCCTGTCTGCATTTCTGTTGAGATAAGATAAGATAACAAATCTGTTTTCTAAATAATAATACTTTAACTCACTTTTCAGAGAGAAAGAAACAGAAAAAGAAAATCAGAGTAAGATTAGATAAATTGTATCTTAAAAAATTTTTTGGCAATATCAACAGAAAATATTTGTGTTAACAGTAATGCAGAAATAACTATTGCATAGCAGGCCTATAGTTTAGTAGAAGTTTATAATTTTTGATGAAATTACCATTTCTTTATTGAAATGATAATTTCAATCAAAGCTTACTTCCTTTTTCATTCTTCCTTGTGAAATAATTTTAAAAAAATGTTGATGAATTTTGAATTTAAAAAAAAAATATATATATATATATACACACACACACACACACATACATATAGTTAACTAAAATTAGAAATTTTTCTTGTATACAGGTTCTGGTAGATTTTGTAAATTTTATGCGCATGACAATTTTGGTGATAATAAGTGGTGGCATTGTTATTCATTCTGTGTTATATCCAGACTATCCACTTTCTCCTGAATTATTCCGCCGCACTTTTCATCGAGCATGGTTTTCCCTTTTCTTGACTCCAATTGACGATCTAGAAGGTATGTACTAATAAATCTTTCTTGTGTTTTCTGTAGAAGTTTAGATTTAAAAAAGATACAGAAGTTCACCCTGTATATTTCTTTTATGTAAACAATGTGAGTTAGAATAGAACATAATATAAATATAATACTGCCAAATTTTTACTCCACTCTAGAATAGACATTAGTATAGAAAATTAAAATAAATCCTATATATGGACTTGTCCACTTTAGCTTAATTTTTCTTTTATTTAAATTAAGGGGATATTAAATCCCACATAGTTTTAAAACCGAATAAGAAACTCAAAGATTGGAATCAGAGAGTTTCTTACCAAATATAGTAAACTATAAAGTATCGGCGACACTGGCATGAGCAAATGCAAGTGACCCTAGCACGTAGTGCAATACCGGAAGTCTCACAGCAAAGTCGGTAAATTCTGTTTGCTATTCTTAGGTATTTTCCATAATGTAAAAACACATTTCCTAGGAAATGTATGCTGTTATTACATTATGGTAGGGAGGTCACTACCCAGACCGGTTTCAGCCTTTTTTGAGGCTTCATCAGTGAGTAGCTAGACCTAATACCGAAGTGTATAGTGAAAAGAACTTATGTACTCTGCGATGCGAGTTTCCAAACAGGGAAATGAAGCTTATTAGCTCTTTATACTTAAGTAACTTAATGGTTGCACCTGTTTGGAAACTCGCATCGAAAAATTTACCCACTTTGCTGCGAGACTTCCAGTATTCTGGTATTGCACTACGTGCTAGGGTCACTTGCATTTGCTCACGCCAGTGTCGCCGATACTTTATAGTTTACTAGATTCAGCAAGAAACTCTCTGATTCCAATCTTTGAGTTTCTTATTCGGTTTTAAAACTATGTGGGATTTAATATCCCCTTAATTTAAATATTGTTTTCATTGCCGAAATGAAGCTTATTAGCTCTTAATATTTCTTTTTATGTATTTATTTATTCAGGAAATAACAAACATCAGGTAAGTGAAGTTGTTAGTAAAAAGAAAGAAGTTATTTGGTATGGTGACTCTATAATAAAACATGCTATAGATGAGCGAGTTATAACATTGAGTTTTCCTTGAGCAAAAATTCAGAATATAAAGGAAGCAATTCAAAAACATAAAAGAAAAGTAAATGAAATCGTAGCTATAGTGGGTAGGAATGATTTAACTGATGATGAGTTCAGTATGAGAGAGGACATGAAAGGGTTGTTGGAAGAGGCGAGAATGAAGTGGTAGAAAGTTAAAATCATTAGTATTTTACCTTGCTATGATAAAAATGAATTAAGAAGAGCTATGATGGCAAACGATTTGATGCGTAGACTGTGTAGAAGGAATGAATGTGAGTTTTTGGTTGTAGGGAGTGAGTTTGAGGGAAGATTGGATTTGTATAAGAGGGATGGCCTACACCTGTATGCGTTTGGTATCAGGAGTCTAGAAAAACTAATAACTAGTATGAGACCTAATACCAGAGAGTCAGGGAAACTAAATTATAAAGGGAGGAATGGTGTGAATGTGAGTGTAAGAGCAATAATGTTATATAACTATATTAATGAAGGGAATGGGCTTGAATGTAGAAGGAATGAATGTGAGTTTTTGGTTGTAGGGAGTGAGTTTGAGGGAAGATTGGATTTGTATAAGAGGGATGGCCTACACCTGTATGCGTTTGGTATCAGGAGTCTAGAAAAACTAATAACTGGTATGAGACCTAATACCAGAGAGTCAGGGAAACTAAATTATAAAGGGAGGAATGGTGTGAATGTGAGTGTAAGAGCAATAATGTTATATAACTATATTAATGAAGGGAATGGGCTTTGTCATGGAAATGTTGACGAGGAGAGAACGATTCCGGGTATGTGTTTGTCCGGTTCAGACCCATCAAACGTGTGCAAAGATGTCTACATGTATAAGGCATTAGAGAAGAATAGAGATCTGCAAGTTGTCCAACTGTGTCAGGCAGACTGCAGACAAGACAATGCAAAAGAACAAACAGGTAAATTATTATGTCTGTACACAAATGCTAGGAGTATCAGAAACAAAGGGATCGTGTTTGTTGCCTCAGTCAATATGTTGCAACCTCAGATTGTAGATATTAGTGAGACCTGGCTATCAGAATCAGACCTACTAACTGGTATCGATAACAATATTTCATGTGGCAATGGGTTTGAAGCAATCTGGTGTTAGGTGGAATCTGACAAGACTAATTATATAGTGGGGTGTTGTTACAGACCTGGTGGATCGGTTGCTAGTGATGAAGAAATGCATCACCAAATAGAAAAGATGAGCACAAAAACAATAATCATAATGGGAGACTTTAATTATCCAAATATTGATTGGGTAGCAGTAGAATCTCATTAGAAGAATGAAAATGCATTTATTGAACTATTGCAGGACAACTTCCTCAAGCAGCAGGTGACAGAAGGAACTCGAGGGCAAAGAGTGTTAGATTTGATTATAGTATCAGAGGGCATTTCAGTTAAAGATGTAACTATTCTGCCTCCAGTTGTTGACAGTGATCATGCAGTACTCACTTAGGAAGTGACTAAGTTTATGAATGTTCCATTCACAAAAGGTTACATGTTGAACTACAAAGCAGGAAATTACTCAGTATACTGAGTTCAATGGAGTGCAATCGGTTGCTAGATAGAAAGAATATCAAAAGTACATGGGAAGCATTTAAACAACACTTGAATGATGCGATATCAGAATATGTCCAGAGAATTCGAAGAATGAATAGAGTAGGAGTGAAATGGATGTATAATCTTATTAAGTAAGAGATTTGTAAGAAAAGGATGATGTGGAAGGAATACTGTGTGCATAAGGATGACATCCATTATAAGCAGCAAGCTAGAATAGTCACAACTGTTGGTTTCTTTTCATACTCTGACTTTGCTTTCCGGAAAGCAAAGTCAGAGTATGAAAAAAAACTGACTCTGCATGCTAAAGACAACCCACAAGATTCTATTGATATGCTGCAAGTAAAAGAAAGAATGAATATGAAAGAATAACTCTTCTAAATCCTGATGGCATGAAGGTTACAGAAGCAGAAGAGATTGTTCAGTTAATGAGTGCCCATTTTGTTAAAAGCTATCAACCTGGTGTATGTGACATTCAGCTCACTGTTACCTCTTCACTAGATGAAGAAATGCAGGTATATGAGGACGAGGTATTAGAACTGTTGCACAAATTGAATAAGAATTCAGCAGTAGGGATTGATGGGATATCAGCATGTGTGCTAAAAGAGTGTTCAGCTGAACTGGCCATTCCTTTGACTAGGCTGTTTAATATGAGTCTCAGAACAGGGAAGATCTGCAGGAATGGAAGGAGTGTATGATAATTGCATTGCACAAGGGTGCAGCAAACACCGATGTATCCAATTATCGATCAATTAGGATCTCAGGAGTGGTGGTGAAGATTTTGGAAAAATTGATTAGGGCTCGCATTCAGAAATGGGTTGACAGTGAATCTCTACTTTGCAATGAACAACATGGGTTTACTAAGGGAAGGTCATGTTTTAGCAACTTACTCACATTCTATAACAATGTTACCATTGAACTAGACAAGGGGAATGGATGCACCATGATAGTTTTGGATTTTGCTAAGGCTTTAGACAGAATACAGCATGTCAGACTGCTGCATAAATTGGAGAAAATGGGTTTGGGTTGTAGAATATTAGAATGGATAAGAGGATGGCTTACTGACAGATATCAAAAAGTGGTATATGGGAGATATGAGTCTGCAAGATTTAAGGTAAATGGTGTACCACAAGGATCAGTGCTTGGTCCACTGTTATTCAATCTGTACATTGATGATATTGGGAAGGCTTTGATGAACGATATACAGCTATTTGATGATGCCAAGATAGGTACGGTAATCAGGAATACTGCTGATATACAGTACTTGCAGAATGATTTGAATGATTTGATGATGCCAAGATAGGTACGGTAATCAGGAATACTGCTGATATGCAGTACTTGCAGAATGATTTTAATGGGCTGGAACTGTGGGTATGGGAAAATGGGCATCAGTTCAATGTTAGTAAATGTAAAGTCATTCGCTTCGGTATGATTAGATATCCAATGTCATATGATATTGGTGGGATTAGGCTAGAAGAAACTGATGAGGCTAGGGATCTTGTAGTGTTAATAGATAGGAAGTTGAAGTTCAGGGGTCATGTGGCAAAGATTGCAAATACAACTCAAAAGATAATTGCAATTCTGAAACTAACATTCACATGTAAAGATAAGAATGTTATTTTGCCTCTTTACAAAGCCTTGATAAGACCTCACTTGGACTATTGTGCACAGATTTCATGTCCTGGTTTCCAGTGCAATTCTGATATATTGGAGAGAGTACAAAGGAGAGTGTTAAAAATTATATGAGGATTGTGGAATACTGATTATGAAGACAGGTTTAGAATTTGTAAACTGCAGACATTAGCAAACAGAAGAAAGAGAAGTGATGTGATTGATATTTACAGGCTTTTGAAAGGGTCATACAGGATTTCAATTGATGAAATTTTTCAATTTATGGAGGGTGGGGAAAGGATGATAGGGCATTCCTTGGAAGCTGAGAATGAATGCCGCTAAGAAGGGGGTGAGGACTAGATTTTTCTCTCAGAGGGTGGTGCGTGATTGGAATGGATTGCCATTGGATGTTATGAGTGCAAACAGTGTGAAGGAATTTCTAGAATAAGTATGATGGTTGGTGTGTGTATGTGTAGTATGTGGCCTCCCTCGATGAGTATCTTACTCCCCGGAAGTCTTTCTCTTAATAATAATAGCAATAATATATATATATATATATATATATATATATATATATGATATCACTAACAAGTGATATCAGTGAAACTTTTGATAGATCCAGGAATAAACAGCTATGTTTGTATATTAGGATCAATAAGAATGATTATGGTAGGATGGCACTGATTGGAGAAAATGGAATAAGGACTGCTGTGGAGGATATAGTTAAGATATTTAATGAACAGTTTATAAAGATCTTTCATCCTTGTGAATAAGACATCATGGAGAGTCTGGTCTGAGAGCATTGGATGAGGAGAGACTGAGTGTGAGTAAGGAAGAGGTAGATGGGGAATTAAGCAAACTTGATATTAATAAGGCTGTGGGACTTGTTGATATATCACCACATATTTTGAAGGAATATGCCAGGGAATTGACTTCTGCCTTGACATATTTGTTGATTCCATTGCAATGGGGCAAGTTCCAAAGGAGGGAAAGGAAGGTAAGATTGTACCACTTCATAAAGGAGATGACAGAATTCAAGCATCAAATTGTAGGCCAATCTGTTTGTCAGATGTTGTAGTTAAAGTGTTGAAAGACTGGTGAGAATCAGGATCCAGAATTGGGTTGACAACAGTGGTATTATCTTTGATGGCAGCACAGATTTGCTAAAGAGAGGTCATGTTTTAGTAATCTATTTATTTATTACTATAAGTTGACAGCAGTATGGGATGTTGGAAATGGATACAAGTAGTATAATCAGACTTTACAAAGACTTTTGATAGATTAAATGCTAAGTTGATAGTCATACTAGAGTAGATGGGATTGGACATTATACTGGTGCATTGGATTAGAGATTGGCTGCCTGATAGGTATCATCAAGTTGTGTATGGGTGAGAAATAACTGTAAAGAGGAAAGTCACTGGTGGTTTGCCTCAGGGGTCTGTTTTAGGGAAATTGCTGTTTAACCTGCATTTTAATGATAATGGGGAAGATTTGAATGGGGATATACAGCTATTTGCAGATGATGTGAAGTTGTGATAAACTATGAGTAGAGCAGATGTTGTGGCCTTACAACAAGGCTTAAATAGACTGAGAGAATAGGTACCAGAGTTGGGGATACCAGTTGAGTATTGAAATGTAATGTTTTAAAATTTGGAAAATAAAGATAGGATGTAGAACTTCCTCTCAATTAGGATACATTATTGCAGGTGGAGGAAATAATGATCTTGGGATTCTGGTGGATAAGGATCTTAAATTTAGAGTACATATTGCCAAAATTTTGAGGATAAGACATCGAATTCTGTGAATGACATGGAGGACACTGACTTGTAAAAGCAAAGATATTCTGGTTCCATTGTATAAGGCTCTGATTAGGCCACATATGGACTACTGTGCATACATTTGGTCACCTGTCCGTGACCAAATGTATGTACAATAGGTTTTCAAAAAGATGTGGAGATTTTGGAGATGGTCCAGGGGTGATTGGCCAAAATACTTTCTGATCTCTGGAATGTTGAATATGAAGAAAGTTGTTGAAGAAGGTTCAGATGATGCAATTTGTATTTGCATAGTGTATTGGATAGTATGTAGAATTTACTCTTAATTGGGATATATTGTTGGAGACAGAGGAAATAAGAGATCTTGTTGTGATGGAAGCAAGAAGCCATCATACAAACTGTTGTGTTGGATTAACTGATTGGTTTCAGGTTGGAAAGGGAGTTATGCAAGGATGTCTACTTTCTTCTCACTTGTTTAGTGTCTATGCTCATCCAGTGCTGCATGCATGTAGCATCAATTGAGCCAAAGACAGGAATTAGGATAGGTGGTTGGTTGATAATTAATGTGAGGAATGCTGATGTACACAGTACCCCTCTGTAATGACAAGGAAGAACTATGACAAATTCATGACAAAGTTAAAGAGATCAGTAAGAATAGAAGACTTCAGCTCAATCCTAGCAAGACAAAGATTATGGTTCTCAAAGGAAATGCAGACAGGGAAGTCCCTGACTAACAAGTGTACTGTAATGGAGAATGAATTGAGGAAGTCAGCAAGTTCAAGTGCCTAGGATCCATTATTAATGTGAAGAATAACTGTTCAGAAGATGTCAGAAGAAGAAGAAGATTAGGAATGACTAAAACAACAGTCAGTGATGTCTAAAATCCAGAACAATGGATTTATTTCCATGGGAACAAATTTGAGTATTTTGGATGTAGCTGTTTATCCAACAGCAACTTGGAACCTGAAGAAGTCTGGTAGGAAAAGAATAGCTGATTTTGAGATGTGATGTTAAAGTAGTCTGTAAAGGATCAGTAGAACTTTAAGGCTCCTTAAGGATATTGACAGAAGAAAGTTGAAATACGTTGGACACATTGAAAGGATGAAAGGAGGACTTCTCAGAACAATAATATAAGGTAAAGTTCCTAGAAAAAGAAGAAGGGATAGACTGTCAATGAGATGGATGGATGGTGTATGAAGCTACTAATCTTCAAAGAGTTGAAGCCTCCAGAAAAGCATACAACAGGACCACTTGGCGAGGACTGGTGTGGCACATCACCGAGCATCTGAGTAACCATATGGCATTTGTTAATATCCAATGAACCTGTGGATGGATGGAGTGGATAGGAAGAGGGGTGATATGATAGAGATGTACAAGTTAGTAATGGGTTGATATAGGATTAATGTTGAATAGGTTTTTCATAAAATGGTGGGAGATTGGGGGAGAACAAGAGGTCATCCTTGGAAGCTGTACGAAGAGTGTGAGCAAGGGAGTGAAAAGCAGGTTTTTTTGCATGGAGAGTTGTGAATGATTGGAATGTGTTGCCTGAGAGTGGTGTCTGCAGAGAATTTGAGTGTGTTTAAGGCATGGTGTGATTAGCTGTATATATGACAAAAGGCTCCTGTATGAGTCTGTGCCTCTATGAAGTCTTAGGATAATAATAATAATAATCATCATCATGCGTATCAAGGATTCAGGCCTAGCATGGCCTGTTCCGGCCTTAGAAGTCATCGTTTAAGAGGACATCCTGGTTTTCTTTTTCCTAATTGCTTGTACTTTAAGGCTTGTTTTGGTAATCTTTCTGTTTTCGTTCTTTGAACATGTTCCATCCATTTATGTTTATATTTTTAATTTTTTCTATTACTGGTTCTTGGTTTAATTCTTTCATAATATCTTCATTTCTTTTGTGATCAAATAGGATATACTTTTGTTGGATTCTGATTATATAGAGATTGGAGTAATTATTATTTGTTTCAGAATCCAACATAATCTTCCATCACAAAGACTAGACTTGTAAATATTATTTAATGTAAACAACTTATTTTACAATTTAATATTCATATAACTACTTGAATTTTGTCTAATATCTAATTATTTAATCAAAGATATATGTATTAATAGTGATAAGACTGTATTAAATATTATTAAGCCATTTTAATTATTACTATGTTAATATTATAAGAACTTGTATTTGATAATTTAAATGCGCATTAATTGAAATATAAATATTCTTTATTTATTCCTATTTGGAGAAGTTTAGCGTTATGCAATACCTCAATTTTATTATATTTTGTTTGGTTGTCATGGAAACGTATGTAAGTGAGCGAGCACGTTTTTGGAACTAAGGAACTGTGAGAAGACTGTGTTATAGAGATAACAGATTTACCATTATCTGAGTTGAGATTCAATTTCAGGGCCGACCTTTCAAGGACATACAGAACCTTGAAGCAAAGCACAGAGTTATTAGCGAATAGTACAGGCTGTAAAGTTGAAGTTTACCGTTAGCTGTGCTTAGAAATATATTGCCTAAAGAATTAAATGAATGCAGGAAGAAAATTAGAGATTAGATAGATTAAGAGAGAGAGAGAAAGGAGAGGATTGGCATTAGGTTGGAATCGGAGCATTCGGGAATCACAGTGTGATAATAGCGAGTCGGCAAGTCACTCAAGCAGCTAATAAAGTCTACTAGTTGAGAAGCAGTTAGCTAATAAGTTGTAGAATAACAATTATAGCTACAGAAAACAGCTGTGAGACTATTAATTAGACTAGCGATATTTGAATTGAGATATAATTCCAGGGCCGACCTGTCAAGGACACACAGAATCTTGAAATAAAGCAACGAGTAACTAGAGGATAGTAGAGGCTGTAGAATTGAAGTTTACCATTAGCTGTGTTTAGAATTGTAGTGTCTAAAGAATTAATTGAATGCCGGAAGAATGAACAGCTGTGCATATAAAACCTCAAGTTAAGGAATTATTGTGTATTGCCTTAATTCATAAGAGATCAGTAGTAATTCATGCAAGAACGTTGTTTATGTGTATAGTGACCGACGATTAAATCAGTTATTGCTTAGAAGATTTATTTACTGAGTGCCGTATACTGTTTAAGTGTTTACAGCTATAAAAAGTGTTTACGTATAAGTAGATGAAGAAAAAAAATTATCGGTAAGAATATTCCAACCTTTAATAATTCTATACAGAGAAGTGTGTGAGTTTCATCCTAGAATTTCCTTATATTAACAGTAACTATTGCGGAGATTAGCTGAAGTGTAGATTTAGAAGTGTTTGGTTCAGAAGAAGTGTTACTGAATTTTTATTGTATTTGAAACTTAAGAAACTGTGAGATATTTGTGCAATCGGTTACTGAGGAACTTTGTGACTGTGAGCTTTTTCAAGTAGTTAATTGAATTTTGTGAGAGCCAAAATGTTTATAATATCTTACTTATTGATTTGAACTTAAGTGTAAATTGTGATTCTAAAATTAAATGTTTGTTTTTGTTAATCAAAAGTTATATTTTGCCTGAATCTCTTTTACTGTACCATTCATAAAATATTCGAACCAAAGTGGGTAAATTAAGTAAGTTAAATATACTCGGCCAGTATATATACGATAACAACGTATAAAAGGAAGGGTAGTTGAGAGTTGGTTTATCTTCAATTCTTGAACTAATTAAGATATAGAGTGGCACAGTCTATAAATATAAATTTTCTCTATATTTGTATTAGAAATCAACTAGCAACTATTTTTTAGGTTAAGAACATTGTAATAACTAAATGTCGGATCCAAAGTATAGATTGAGAAGAATTAGGATCCAACATGTTGCAGTTTTTCTCATAAACTTCATTTCTGCTGTTAATCTTTGTTTATCTTTTTGTTTTATTGTCCAGATTTTGCATCCATACATTAAGACTGGTAGGGCTAATGTATTGTATACTTTTAGCCTGGTTTGTTTTTGAACTAGGTTTGGTTTAAATATAGAGTTAATTACACCTGTTATTTTTAAATATTTTGCAATTTTTACGTTTATATCTTTTTTATTTTCATATGTGATAATACATCCTAGGTAGTTAAATGAATTCACCTGTTCTGAGATCTTGTTATTCTTTTTATTCCATTTTATTATTATTTCATTTAAGTAGATATTAAAAAGAGTTGCTGAGAGGGGACATCCCTGTCGGACCCCTTGGTTTATCTCTCTCGTATATATGATAGCTCATAATTTAATCTTATTTGTATTTGATTATTTTCATATATACTTGTGATAGCTTTTAGGATATTATTTGGTATTTGTCTTTCTTTTAATATGTTAAATAATATGTTTCTTTTAACTTTGTCAAATGCTTTTTAAAAGTCAATAAATGCAATATGTGTTTCTAAATTGTATTCTCTTCTTTTCTCTATTATTAATTTTAGGCAAAAGGCCAGGTCTATACATGATCGTCCTTTTCTATCCATTCTGTACTTCTAGAATAACGTTTTCGGAATATTGCTATTTAAGATTCTGCTATATATTTTGCAACAGGAATTTAGTATACTGATACCTCTATAGTTTTTAGGGTCATCTCTGTTATTACCTTTTTTTAAAGATAGGAATCACAATTGCTTTTTTCCATTCTATTGGGGGGGGTACCAGTTGAATAAATTTTATTTAAAAATAATAAGAGTCTTTCTTTGAATCTTGTTCCTGCGTATTTATATAGTTCTGAACCTAGCTTATCTTCTCCAGGTGATTTTCCGTTTCTTGTTTCTTTCGGGCTGATTTCTAATTCTTCTTTAGTTATTTCCTTTTCATTTTCATTAATTGTTTGCCAGTTGTCTTTTTTAAAACATTTGTCTGCCCACAATTCCGTGTAGTAATTTAGAAATTCTTCTAATTTCAATTCAGTGTTTAATTTTATGTCTTCTTTGGTATCTGCATTTAAGTGTTTCAAAATCTTATATACATCAGGTCTTAATTTGTATAAATCATGTTCTAAATTAGAAACAAATTTGTTCCATGATTCTCTATGTATTTTTCTGACTTCTCTTTTAATTATGGCTCTTATTCTTTTATATTCTATTTCATCTTAGGATAATAATAATAATAATAACAATATAACATCATTCAAAAATAAGGCTAATTTCCTAGCATCATTCTTCTCTTCCAGCATCCTGAATTGCTTGGGTATAAACACAGGTCCTCTTTGCCACTTTGCTTATCACTTCTACTCCAGAATTACCATCTGTCATGTATTGTCTTTTCAGTATTTCATCATCTGCATTTCTCTGCAGCATGGAAGTAAGCCTGTATTTAATTCATTCAAAATAAAAAAAAAGTTGCGAATAATAGTCAGCCATCAAATTAATGTCCCACTGCTTTCATTTCACTTCTCTAAAAAAAAAAAATAATAATAATAATAATAAAGCATGGAGAAAGGTTATCAACAAACAGCTTCTTCACCACTTACTGTCCCATTCATGTAATTAGTGATCAGCAATATGAATTCTAGTCTTAATCTGAACACAAGCTATAGAAATGTTTGGAGAAACTCACATGACTGTTCTTTACATTTCCAAAGCATTTGATCTAGTCTAGCACAGAAGTTTGCTCACCAAATTACCATAAGATGGTAATTTGGTCAGGCACCACTCCCAGATCTCTCATCTCTCCTACCCCCTTTAAAGTTTCCCACCAACTGTATATTTTGCATCTCATCATTGCTTACCAAATTTCAAAACCTTACACTTTGCAACATTTAACTGACAGTTCACTTACCTGCCCATTCATATAATCCATTTGAGTTGTCCTGTATGGCCATAACATCTGTTTGACTTGCTCTTCCCAATTTTGCACATTTGGAAACAACTGCATATCACCAGTTAAATCCATCCCAATATCATAATATACAAATTGAACAACAATGGTCTGTATTGGGGCCATTGTTATTGTCTCCTCCCCAAAGGAGGAGAGGCACTAGTAGTGGGCATGCACCCCCATATAAAACTTTCTCATGCTTATCTGTCTGATAAGCAGTCATTGATTCAACTCTCTAATCTATTATCTAATTCCATTTCTTTCACTTTGTTTAACAGCTTTTCATGTGGCAGTATATTAGAATATTTTGCAAAATCTTAAGTATACCACTGTATATGAATTTCCCCTTGTCCAAGACAAATGTCTTGGACAAGGGGAAATTTTATGTACTTGTTAGGGGAAATTTTATGTACCTTGTTAGGGAAAATTTTATCTACCTTGTTAGAGTACAAAAGGAAGTTAGTAAACCATGATTTCCCTTTAACAAATTCATGCTGACAACCATAGAGAATACTGCTGTTATCAACCCATTTCTGTATTCTACTTCTCACCAATTTCTCCAGTACATTCACAACTAAAGATATACAGATTGGTCTATAATTTGTAGCCATAGCCCACTTTTATTCAGTGGAACAATTTTACCTTTCTTTCATTCTCTTGGAATCATTATAAGTCTAGTTTCCCAGTTTTTGGAAGTTTCTAAATCCAGAGTAATTTAATAAAAAGTGGCACACCTTTTGGCAACTCCTATAGGTAAAGATGACCTCGCCATTGCTTCTGCCTGGTATCTCCACTTCTGGGCCTGGCTCTCACTGAAGAGACCTCAATAAAGGTCGAAACTAGTCTGGATAGTTGCCCTTCCCTTAATGCATAACATTATACATATCTGCAAGGAGATGTGTTTTGCATTATGGGAGACACTGAGATAGGAGTGATGTTAGCTTGGTCCACCTTTGCTACGAGTTTCCTGGTGTTGTACTACCTTACCCCAGTCCTGAAGATATTTTCAGGTGCAAACTTTGTTTGCTCACACTTGGATAAAGGATTAAACTAAATTTATTCTAGTTTCCCAGATGCCTGAGTAAAGGTCAAAACGAATCTTGAGTATTGGCCCTTCCAAAAATGCATAGTATTATACATATCTGAAAGGAAGTGTGGGATACTGAGAGTAACTGATACGAAATCAGCAGTCTCTATACATAATTGGTATTTTTGAAGATACTTCATATGGAAATTTTTTTTGCTTACACTTTGGTAAAAGATTAAAACAAGAATATAATTGTCTGTTATAATTTATTACTATGTTTATTTTTATTACATAAATTCAGTACTAAGATTTTATTATTATTATTATTATTATTACCACTAGACTTTCATGATGTCTAGACTCATCATGGAAAGTACACACTGCTGCATGCACTCTCAAAAAACTCATCAGAATGTGCTTTAACTCTAACAAATAAGCTTAGGTGTTGATGGTTATTCATGACTTATTTTGCACGGTATTAACAACACCACACACACTTTTATAATATAAACTAAAATATATAAACTTCACCCTTTAGCACACCCAGGAGTGTATGAAGTTCCTTGTGACTGTGACTTGGCCTATTATGGGCAAACAAGAAGATCAGTGAACATCCACCTGGAAGAACATGAAAGATACATTCACTACTATTACTATGGCAAGTCAGGACTGGCAGACCACGCTTTGGACACACCTTCACACAGGATTAGATGGAGGAAAACGAATGTGCTATTTAGGAGTCGTTATAGATCTGAAAGATTATTTTTTGAGTCAGCAGTGGCTTTGAAGAATTCTCCCAACCTTAACAAATATGGTTGCATTAATTTGCCAAAAATTTGGGAGACAGTTATCCTAAGAAAAACTCCTGGATAGCTGCTGGTTTTTTTTTTTAAAAAAATAGGACTTTAGATCTTTTGTCTTTTGCAATTATATTGTTTCGCTCACTCACTGTCGCGTATACACGTGTGTTGTGCTCTGATGATGGCGAGTTGAAAATCAGCGAAATATAAGCGTTAATAAAACATCTTTGTGATAAAAGTGTGTGTGGTGTTGTTAATACCGTGAAAAATAAGTCATGCTTTAATTCATTCATCACACTATCAGGGAATGCATTCCACTCGCTGACTACTCTCCCTGCTGACAGCCTGCTCCTTACTCCCTTGCTCACACCATTCTTATACAGTTTCCAGAAATGGCTTCTTGATCTATCTCTCCTCTCCCATGCTATGATAACTTCTACATTAACCCAGTAGTTTTTTGCAGTCTTTCTGCTCTGAGAATTGGAGTATGATATTAATTTATTTTCATTTCTTAATATATAGGTAGATCTGAATGTATCAAATGGAAAGAAAAACCTTTCAATTCTACATATTGCAAAGTAGGAAGATGTAAGTAATATTTCATAATTCTTTAATCTTTATATAAAATACATCTTATTATCCTTTATCTTTTAGACTCAATAGTCTAATAGACACAGTATTGCCTATTCACAGCCAAGTGTCTTGACTTCATATAAACCTGATTAATGAAAATTAACAAATTCATGCTGACAACCATAGAGAATATTGCTGTTATCAACCCATTTCTGTATTCTACTTCTCACCAGTCTCTCCATTTAATCAGACAAAATGCTTAATCCTACTAATTATTTGTTATCTATCAGCCAATAAAGTTTTCACTAGCTTTTTCAGTTTGTTTTGCAGTAGAGGAGAAATTATCTGGAGAGATTTCAAGTTTTTGGTTTAAAAAAATTGTGAACTTCACATGACAAAGAATTAACTCACCTTTATCATGTGAGTGCAAATGTGCAAATCACTGTTGATTTGCAGTACCAAAATAATAAAATAAATATGATAATTTATTAAGCTGCTCATTTTTTTTTTTCTGGATTTTAAACCAATATCCATGGAACACACAGAACACTTGTTAAATACAAAGCACCAGCAATCATGCCATTGTGTAAATGGTACAAAAGCATAAATAACAGAACTGAAATCATAGTATGGTTGTCTGCTAAGACTTTATTGATCTATAACTATAATAAGCTATAACAAATAACGATGAAAACAAGAATATAAGTTTTTGTCAAGAATAATTCATTGGTCTACAGCTGTTGTGCTTAAGTGATTGTTATAGCCGAATGCTTTGTGACAATTTTTTTTTCTTCTCTGAGGATGCTTGTTTGAACACTCCATCAAAATATCAGTAGGTGCATCTTGGAAAAACAAATGGAGCTCTGACAGCTACATGTTGGCAGTGCAGTCATAACATCTGAATGGACAATTGTCACCTGTTGGCAGTCTCGAAAGCCTAATTGGCAGTGGCCACCATACTTAATCCCTTTTAGGTTGGTGAGAGCGAGAATGGCCAATGAGTTTAAGGAGTGGTATGATAGACTTTGTATTTTTCAGGGGGACGTCCCTTCAATGAGTCTTGATAGACTTTGTGTTTCTTAGGCAGGACCTCCCACGATGAGTCTTTTGACTCCATGGAGGCCTGAATAATAATAATAAATAAATAAAAAACTATTATAAGTTCATTGTACTCAAAATGCTCATAAATTTCATCAAATGACCATTTGGATAAACACTCAGGACTTGGATATCAAAAATATGTACATGTAAAAATAAGAATTGCAAACTGGAATGTTTGAGATATGTTTGAAATATCTTTCTTGTTATTATTACCAAACCATCTGTTGTTTTTATTGCATTACAAACCTTAATACAATAAAGAAGATAACAAAGGGTTTGGCAGTAATAACAGAAATGAGGAAAAAAACTTAAGAACAAAAGAATCATAACATTATATGCTGATATATTGTGTGTTGTGGAAGAAATGACAGCAAGAGCAAGATTAATGATAATTGATAAATAGAGAAAGATGAGATATGAAAGAATTGCTGGAACAAGCAGAAAGAAAAGACAGAGATTTGTGACTGACAGATGGAAGTACCTATATATATATATATATATATATATATATATATATATATAAAGTTTTTTACCTTGGGTATATATATGTTAAAGATACCAAGCAATTTTATAAGCTAGGTTTTAATCTTTTTTCCCAAGTAAGCAAACAGACAAGTAAATCAAGTTTGCACCTGAACATAGTTCACATGTAAGGCAACTCGTAGTAAAGGTGGAGTAAGCTCTGATCACTTTCCTTAATATTTCCCCTAATGCAAAGCACATCCCCTTATTAAGGTCAAAGCACCTTGTTGCGGTAAGATTTATAAGCTCTGCATTACTTCAACCTTGGCATTTTTAGGTCTGGCTCCCACTGACGAGACCTCAATAAAGGTCGAAACCGGTCTGGGAGGGGCCCTTGCCTTTAATGCATAGCATCATACATCTCTGCAAGGGGATGTCTTAGTATTTCCCCTAATGCTTTGCATTAGGGGAAATATTAAGGAACATGATCAGAGCTTACTCCACCTTTACTATGAGTGGCCTCAGACCTGAACTATGTTCGTGCGCAAACTAGACTCAATTGTCTGTTTGCTTACTTGGGAAAAAGAATTAAAACCTAGCTCATAAAATTTCTTGGCATCTTTAACATATATATATATATATATATATATATATATATATATATATGTATATGTAGAAGGTATTTTACCTTGGGTAGAGTGGCTTTTCAATGAAAGTCTGGCTTTGGCAAAGGTGCCCAGGGAATGGAAGGAAGGTAAGATAGTGCCATTGCATAAGGGTGGTAACAGACTGGAAGTGTCTAATTATAGGCCAGTCTGTGTGTCATCAGTAGTTGTTAAGATCTTGGAGAAAGTAGTGAGTGACCATATACAGCATTGGGCAGATGAGGGTAATGTTATCTGTGAGAATCAACATGGATTTGTGAAAGGACGCTCTTGTTTTAGCAATATGCTAGCCTTTTATAATAAAGTTACAAGAGCATTAGATGAGGGAAAGGCATATACTGCAATTTTCTTAGACTTGGCGAAGGCATTTGACAGGGTGCCACATGATAAGCTGATATTTAAGTTGCAGCACATGGGTCTGGATGTCAGATTGGTCAACTGGATTCAGGATTGGCTGTCTGATAGGTATCAGAGAGTTGTGTATGGTGGAGCAGTTTCCAGGAGGCAGAGGGTTACAAGTGGGGTCCCACAGGGCTCAGTACTAGGACCTATATTGTTTAACCTTTATATCAATGACATAGCCAGTGGATTGCAGGGGGATATTCAGTTGTTTGCGGATGATGCGAAGCTTGGAAGGATTATTAGTAATAGTGCAGATGTGGTAGCCCTGCAAGAGGATTTAAATAAGCTAGATAGATGGGCAAATGAATGGGGGTGTCAGTTTAATGCAGCAAAATGTAAGGTCTTGAGGTTTGGGAAACATCGATGGGATGCTGCATACTCTATGGGAGGAGTTATACTGGAGGAAGTAGGGGAGACAAGAGATCTGGGGTTGATGATTGATAGAAACCTGAAGTTTAGGGGACATATTGCAAAGGAGGTGAAGGTAACACAGAGGATTGCTGCTATTATGAGAAGGACACTGACCTGCAGAGATAAGAGGGTTATCATTCCGTTGTATAAGTCTCTGATCAGACTACACTTGGACTATTGTTCTCAGATTTGGTCCCCAGGATTTGAAGGGGATAAATTAACCGTGGAAAGGATACAAAGACGGATGACAAAGATGGTTTCAGGACTGTACAAGGATAGTTATGAGGATCGGCTGAGAGAATGTGGACTGCAGAGTTTGGTGGATAGAAGAAGGAGAGGTGATATGATTGAGACTTTTAAACTGTTGAGAGGTGGTTACAGGGTTGACACTGGGGAGTTCTTTCGCTTGGTTGATCAGCGGGAAGGAGTGATGACAAGAGGCCATCCCTGGAAGTTACGAAAGCAAACTGTGAGCAAGAGGGTAAGGAGTGGTTTCTTTGTGTGGAGGGTGGTTGAGCCGTGGAATGCATTGCCTGATGAAGTGGTGGGAGCGAGAACGGTCAGTGGGTTTAAGGAGTGGTATGATAAACTTTGTGTTTCTCAGGGGGGGACTTCCCCTCGATGAGTCTTGACAGACTTTATGTCTTAGAAAGGACCTCCCTCGATGAGTCTTTTGACTCCTTGGAGGCCTGAATAATAATAATAATAATAATAATAATGATAATAATAAAAAAATACCAAGCAATTTTAAACCTGGTTTTACTCCATTTCCCAAGTAAGCAAACAGACAAATAAGTCAAGTTTGCGCCTGCAAATGATGCAAGTCTAGCTGATCCTACAGGTAGTGCAAAACTCGTGGTAAAGGTGGCATAAGCTCTGATCACTAATCTTAATATTCACCCTTAATGCAAAGCACATCTCCTAGAGGAGATGTATGATGTTTTGTATTAAAGGCAAGGGGGCCACTACCCAGACTGGTTTCGACCTTTATTGAGGTCTCGTCAGTGGGAGCTAGGCTAGAAATACCAAGATTTAGTAATACAGAGCTTATAAGTATTTTACCAGAACAAGTTGCCATAAGGTGTTTTAACCTTATTAAATAAAAATCTCTGGAGGAGATATAAATGTAGAAGGTATTTTACCTTGGGTAGAATAAATGTTAAAAATACCAAGCAATTTTAAACCTGGTTTTACTCCATTTCCCAAGTAAGCAAACAGACAAATAAGTCAAGTTTGCGCCTGCAAGTGATGCAAGTCTAGCTGATCCTGCAGGTAGTGCAAGACCAAGGCAACTCGTGGTAAAGGTGGCATAAGATCTGATCACTAATCTTAATATTTACCCTTAATGCCAAAACACATCTCCAAGAAGGGGATGCAAGATATGTGTTTTGGCATTAAGGGTAAATATTAAGATTAGTGATCAGAGCTTATGCCACCTTTATCATGCTGTTCAAACCAACCTTTTTCTCCTTTTATGGCAGAGCCACAGTAATAAGAACAATCATTACCCCAATGCTGATGCACACAGGCATCACACTGCTACAAGAAAATCAATTATCAAAAAAACTCATAGACTTCTTCTGGAATGAGAAAAAACACGAGGTAAAAAAAGAATACCTACAACTAAAACATGAAGAAGGGGGGTACGCTCTGCCCGATCTCAAAAGCCTGCTCCATGCAAACACATTCAAAACCGTACGGAAGGCCTTAAACTCAAACCACACTTCAGGCCTCCTCATTAGATATTTTATAGGATTTTTCCTCCCCCTCTTTGGGATCACGGACTATGCTGGACCCCGTGCACGGGTTGTGCCCAAGTGGTACCGCGCACTAGTGAAATCGCTCACAACACTCAGAGACAAAGGAACAGAAATCCTCACACACAAACCCAAAGCAGTATACTGGGATTTCTTCCAACTCTCCAGGTATGATACACCAAATCTCTGGACCAACAACGAAATTCTTTTTAGAAACATTAAAAATAGCTGGGGACAGCATTTTCATCGGGATCTCGCCTGGCGAATAGCCTATGGGCAGCTCCCGGTGAAACAGGTTAAATCCATGTATGTACCCAGTTCATGCGACCCCTTCTGTGATGTCTGCCGAGGCGTGGAAACGGTGGAGCATTTTTTTTATTTTTGCCCACCAGCCCAACGCATCTGGCAAAGACTGAGCACAGCATTGGGAATCCCAATGCTGTCACTAGAAGAGGTCGTACATCTACAATTCCCTCCACCGGTCAACAAGACCCAAAAGTTCACTATCTTCTTAATTAACGTCTTAAAGTATCACATCTGGAAGGTACGGAAAAAATCCCAAGTACAGGACGCAAATTTAATGTATGCAAGAATAAGGAAAGGTTTTTTTTTCTATCTACCTAAATTTCTTGTGCAAGAGAGACATTTACTAGGAGACTTTAAATTTGTGAACAAATACCGCAAATCACCGAAAATATGCTTTCTCATACAGGGACGCATCAAGCCCTGTATATATCTTTAGAATCTACAAAACCCCACCTTACTCTCCCTAGGAAAAGTAATAACTATTCTGTCCTTCCTCGCCACAAAGCTTTCGCTGGCATGGATTCTCTTACTCCAAACAAGGGGGATAGATCTGAGAACCCGGGCTGTGAAGGCTTACAGCGAGGTGGTGCTGCTCCCTGTGAGCGGCATCTCCTGGGCCAGATTCTACCCCATTTTAAGTCCCAGTGGTACCAGGTCTGCAAGTTCTTCAAAACGTTCTTATTCAGTCCAACTTACCGGACCTTAAGTCCTTTCTTAAAAAAAAAAAAAAAAAAAAAAATCTAGTCCGGGCCTTAAGTTCAAATTTTATGATAAATTTATTTATCTAGTTGGGACCATAAGTCCTTAGATTTTCAATAACAGCAGTAAATTTTAATTACCCGGAATACAAATAAGGGTTTAGTAACAAAAATTACGAACAAACATTTAAACTGTAAAATACTGTTCCAAAACAGGGTCAACGGATATCCTCCATAGACACCTGATTAAATCATTAAATTGGATAAATTTATATGTGAACTTTAGACAAAATTTTATGGTTAAGTTAACCTTTTTTTGAACAGATAAATTGAGACTGTGTTACAGACCAGTTAGCCTAAAACGGCTAAACAGGTTGACTGAGGCCACTTTTACCTCCTACTATCCTACTCTATCTTGCATTATCCTCCTCTCTCACTGTCTGCTGATCCTCATCATGCTTTATTCTCCAAAGGCCAATGATGAGAGACATGAACTCCCATTCTACCTCAATAAAGGTCGAAACCAGTCTGGGTAGTGGCCCCTTGCCTTTAATACAAAACATCTTGCATCCCCTTCTTGGAGATGTGTTTTGGCATTAAGGGTAAATATTAAGATTAGTGATCAGATCTTATGCCACCTTTACCACGAGTTGCCTTGGTCTTGCACTACCTGTAGGATCAGCTAGACTTGCATCACTTGCAGGTGCAAACTTGACTTATTTGTCTGTTTGCTTACTTGGGAAATGGAGTAAAACCAGGTTTAAAATTGCTTGGTATTTTTAACATATATATATATATATATATATATATGTTAAAGATACCAAGCTATTTTAAACCTGGTTTTACTCCATTTCCCAAGTAAGCAAACAGACATACAAGTCAAATTTGTATTTATTTATATATATATATATATATATATATATATATATATATATATATATATATATATATATATCATTATTCTTAATATTTACCCTTAATGCACTCTGTATTACTTAACCTTGGTATTTCTAAGCCTGGTTCCCACTGATGAGACCTCAATAAAGGTTGCAACCGGTCTGGGTAGTGGCCCCTTGCCTTTAATACATAGCATCATACATCTCCCCCTAGGAGATGTGCTTTGCATTAAGGGTAAATATTAAGAATAGTAATCAGAGCTTATTCTACCTTTACCATGAGTTGCCTTGGACTTGTACTACGTGCAGGGTCAGCTAGACTTGCAACACTTGCAGGTGCAAACTTGACTGACTTGTCTGTTTGCTTACTTGGAAAATGGAGTAAAAAACCAGGTTTATATTTAACATAACTTGGTATCTTTAACATATATTATACCCAAGGTAAAAAACTTTCTACATATACATACATACATACAAGAAGGGAGGTCTGGATAGTTCTGATAAACACCTAGAACAAAATGATTATAAACTGATATATAACTATAAGAAAGAACATATTGGTAGCTATGTTCTTATATTCTTATGTCCTCATGTTTTCTCATATATGTCCTCATATATTTTCCTTATTCCCAGCATCTGGGAATAAGGAAAATAAATTTCTCGAGTTCTTGAGCAATAACTATCTCAGGCAACATGTAAAGAAAGGCACGCAAGGATCAAGAGTTCTAGATTTCATAATTTCATTAGAGGATGCAATTGTTAGAGAGGTTTCACATTATCCTCCAGTTGGTGGAAGTGATCATGAAGTAATCACCTGTGTTGTGGCTAGTCATATGCAGACTTTTATGAGGAAAGGATATATGTGGAATTATAAGGCTGGTGATTATGACAAGGTTGGGAAGACAGCTTGGAGCTATAACATGGAACGAGGAGTTGAGTATTAAGGAAATAAATGCTGCATGGGAACAATGTATGACTGTGTTGTGTCGGAAAAAGTGATGAGTCGTCCCTTTTTCCCACCCAACATTAAGTTACCTCAAAAGCAAGGGAGATAAGGACATGCTTGTGCCCCGGATGGGAAGTGTACCGTATAATGTCCTAAGAAAATGTAAACATCCAGATGTGTAAATTCCAAACATTGTTAAGATAGCCCATAAGTTTATTACGATAGTAATTGTGAATGAATTAAAGTAGAAAGTCATGTAGTATTACCAAATAATTATGTATAAGCTAAGTACGAGTATTAAAGCATGTAAGGACAGTTCATAGCCACGGCGTCCAATCGGCTGCCGCCATATGTGTGACACACACACCGCCAAGTGAGGGAGCTGCTTCGGAGTATAAAAGTTTCGGCAGGAGTTCGAATCGCTCTCTTTTTCTCTTGTCTCTTACCTCGGATCGCTTGTGTCTTGTCTCCAAGTTTCGTCGGCGCCAAGTTTCCCATAGGAGAGTTATGTAGAGCTTGCCGCCACGTGTAGCAAGGATCTCCCCTTGCTATGCATGTTACATCGGTCAAAGCTGCAACTACAATGTGTTCAAACGCATTTTTTTTGAGAAAGAGCCGCTGATGAAATCCACGTCAGTGTACAGATATGTGCATGAGTATTTTCGGTTCGTGTAGAACAAAGGAACAAAGCCAGCCATCAGAGGAGGTACAGTGAACAGATCAGAATACCTAGTCAAAGCAAGAATGGTGAGCGAAGATTTTCTTATATTAATGTAGGATTAAAGTATTCGTGGAGTAAAGAAACAGAAGTTAAGAACACACGCTATTTACGTGTTGTGCCACAAGAACAGTCTGCAATTTGGACACTTGTGTCTACTGTTAAGAAGAAGACATATTAGGCTCCAGCCGAACAGGAGGCCGGGCTCCGGACTGTTTAAGTGATTTAAGAAAAGTAATGTCATATGATCAGAAAGTAATTAAGTGTTAACAGATATTTTGGGGGAGAGAATTAAGTAGAAATAAGTACTATTGTCCTAGAGAATTACATGTCAGATTTATTGAATTGTCTAGTGTTTATATGTAATGTTTCATGTATGATATTATCAGGTAACTTAATTGTGAGAGTCCGAAGATAGATATATGTATAGAAGTGAGGAATTTATGTCCAGTAAGAGAATATAGTACAGAAGTTTTGAATTGTGATTTATTAGGAAAAGGAACCCAGACTCTTTTAAGGTTAAGAATTTAAATAACATGTGTACTTGTCTTTGTGAAATAATAAATGTGTTTCTTTTACATAATCAATTGAGTTTGTCATATCTTCTGTGGATTTGAATTACCGTTTGGAAAATTTCATACCATTGCATTTTAAGGGGAAACCAATAGTGATATGTGAATAGGGACCATGACTGCATATATCTTGATCCCTACAATTTTCCTTAAGTATTTTAGATAGTGTATTAGAATTTAGTTGCCGGCTGGCGCAGCCTTAAATCTATACAAATTTGTCGGCAACCGAAGTCTGAGAGTAAGAGATACAAAATTCAACTGTAACTGTAAAGTAAATTTAAAGATAAAGATAAAACAACAAGAAAAATGGGGATATAACAACTGTATTCTGAAGGCCAAAAGGTTGAATAAGGTAGGTGTAAAATGGATGAATGTGGAGCTTAAACATGAAATCTGGAAAAAGAAAGTACTTTGGAGGAAATACAAGATGAATAATGATGATAATCAGTCACATGAAGAGGATAAAGAACAAGCCAGGAGAGTGACTCAGTTACTAAGGAAAACAAAAGTAGAGTATGAGCAGAAATTGGCAAATCAGGCAAAAAAAAAACCTAGAGAGTTTTTTAGATATGTGGCAAGTAGAAGGAAGAATGATCATGGTAAGATGAAGTTAAAGGATGAAAGTGGTAGAATGGTAACTGCTGCAGAAGACATTGTTGAGGTATTCGGTGATCAATTTATAAGGGTATTCCATCCTGATCAGGCTGGAATTGTGAGAAACTTCAGTGTAGAGGACATAGGAGAGGATGGCTTAATTGTGAGTGAGCAAGAGGTATTTGGGGAAATAAATAAACTTGATGTCAATAAGGCAATAGGATTTGATGACATATCGCCATGCATCTTAAGGGAATGTTCCAGGGAATTGGCAGTAACATTGGCATGCCTGTTTAATGAGAGTCTTACAACAGCACAAGTTCCAAGGGAGCGGAAGGAGGGTAAAATTGTTCCACTGCACAAAGGTGGTGATAAGGCTGTAGCTTCAAATTATAGGCTGGTCTGTATATCTGGAGTTGTGGTGGAGGTCCTGGAGAGATTGATGAGAAGCTGGATACCGAAATGGGTTGATAACAGTAGTATTCTCTGTGGTTATCAGCATGGGTTTGTAAAGGGAGAGATATTTTTCACTAATCTTATGTACTATAACAGGGTGACAAATATCTTGGACTGGGGAGATGCATATACAGTGGTGTACTTGGATTTTGCAAAAGCTTTTGATAGACTGCCACATGATAAGCTCTTAAATAAATTGAAACAGATGGGATTGGATAACAGACTTTTGAGTTGGATCAGTGACTGGCTGTCAGATAGGTATCAGAAAGTTGTATATGGGGGTGCAGTATCCCGAAAAAGAAAGGTAACTAGCGGTGTGCTGCAGGGGTCAGTTTTGGGGCCATTGTTGTTCAGATTGTATGTTAATGCTATTGGGTTGGGTTTAATTAGTGATATCTAGCTGTATGCAGATTATGCAAAACTGGGGAGAGCAATGCAGGGTCAAGCGGATGTTATTGCCTTACAAGAGGACTTAAATAGATTACATGAATTGGCCGGTAAATGGAACTGTCAGTTCAATGTTGCAAAGTGTAAGGTTTTGAGATTTGGTAAACAACGATGGAATGCAAAGTATACGTTTGGTGGGGAAACTTTAACGGAAGTAGAGGAGATGAGAGATCTAGGAGTGATGATGGAAAAGAACCTGAAATTCAGGGGCCACATTGCACAAGTTGTGAAGACATCACATTGTATAATGGCAATAATGCAGAGGACCCTGACATGCAGAAATAGAGAGATTATGATTCCATTGTATAAGGCCTTGATCAGGTGTCATATGGATTATTGTGCTCAGATTTGGTCGCCGGGTTTTCATGGTGACGAGGATATGTTGGAAAGGGTCCAGGGAAGATTCACAAAGGTAGTCAGTGGTCTTTGGAATGTGGAGTATGAGGACAGATTGAGAAGAATGTAAGTTGCAGAGCTTTGTGAATAGGAGGAAAAGGGGGGGGGGGGATATGATTGAGACATACAAGCTGGTCAGGGGTTGTTATCGGGTTGACATGGAAGAAATTTTTCATAGAATGGGAAAAAGGAATAGAACAAGGGGCCATCACTGGAAACTGGATAAGGAAGGTGTGAACAGAGGAGTGAGGAGTAGGTTCTTTGCATGGAGGATGGTTGGTGATTGGAATGCATTGCCCGAGAGACATATTGAATCAGTTTAAGGCATGGTTGGATGAGCACTGTGTGCAATAGTGTGACTTCTCATGATGAGTCTCTGGCTCCATGGAGATCAAATGTTAATAATAATAATTTTTGTCCTAGGTGTTTATCAGAACTTTCCAGACCCCCTTTCCCCCTGCTCTCATATATGAGTGATGAATTTCACATGAATGAATTTAGAGTTACTTTTGAAGTGCACAGTGAGAGAAACTAGAACTGTTTAGGGTGCAGGGAGTACAGGAGAGTGATTGGGTGTGTGGTTGTGTGCAAATGTCTTTGAGGTGAGTGAGTGGGAGAATCATCAAAAATGTTGAATGCATCTTCCTTAGGGTCAATTTGACTGGCATAATCATTACAAGGGAGTGTTGGTGGGTCCAATGGAATACTGCATTTTATGTGCACTAATACTACAAGCATCTGAAATAAATTAGAGGAGCTTTTGGCATTGATTGGCTCTAACATGAATTACACATAAAGCAGCATCAGAATGTCTGGGGGGGGGGGCTAGAATTAAAAAAAAACACCATATAGGAAATGATGAAATCAAAATAAAGTTGAAGAAGAAAAGTATACATTATGTGACTTTTTCCAGGACAATTAGAAGAAACAGAATATATCTGAAAAGAGCAAATAGCAAAAATTGATCAGAAACTACACATTAAATTAGAAAAAGAAATTTATAAATCACAATCCATAATTGAAAAATGAAAAATGGACATTGAAAAATAGACTTCTAACAATGGATATAAATGGTGGCTAGGATGTAAACAAGCAGAATTAACTTCTTGTTTTTTATTTCCTTAAACACTTTCTACTTTGCCCTACTTACATGAAATTAAAGATACAGGAATTTTTCATTGAATTTGTGATGCAGATGTGCATGCCAAAGCCTATTTAAATTTTATATTTCTTTTGTATAATTTTGAAAGAATGAAGTAATCGAGAATCCAACCTCCCCATGCATTTGGAGAGTGTATAATTTTTAAAGAAAGTTCTGTGACATTGAAAGTGTAATCTGCTCATTTATTTGGCTGTATAGGATAGAAAGCATTTTAGAATTAGTATTCCTTCCATGCCTCCATGGACTAAGACTGGTGAGAATTCAAACAGTCACAGAACCATAACTATTATACATTATCATCAAATTCCTGATATATATATACCCTCTAGGGGTGTACAGGATATGATAGTACTGTATGAAAAATTTATATCATTACTAACTTCCTATCTACAATTTTCCTCCAAATCAGTAACTATTGTATCGGTGACTATTACCTTTCCCTTAATGTTGGAGCACTCACTATTCCTGGCAATGCATTCAACTCACTCACCACCCACCAAGCAAAAAAATCTTCTTTTAGCTTCCTTACATGACCTTTGTATAGTTTCCAGAAATGACTACTAATTCTCCCATTACCCTGTGCTATAATTCTCCTGTATCTATCTGATAGTGTTCTCTCGCTAACTACTATGTCTCAATCATATCGTCTCTCCCATCTCCCAAGCTCTGCAAGACTATCCACTCAGTCTCTGCTCATACTAAACATTCCAGAGTACTGAGACAGTCTTAGTTATTTTATTTGCTTCTGTGCTCTTTCTAATGTTTTCTTAGACAGAAATCCAAATGAGGCCTGATTAATGCCTTATCCAGTGGAACTGCAATTTTTTAGGTAACCCTTATGACTTGTGATATGTTCTCGGAACTTCATTTCCCTATCTGCCAAGACAGAGTAGATAGGGTAATGAAGCACCAACCAATTCAAATCCTTTTGGAACAATATTACATCAGAACTTCTTTTCCTAATTTAGTATCATCAGCAAACAACTGAATATCTTCTTTCACACTGTGAACCATTTCACTGATAAATATGTTAATACAACAAAGGTCCCAGAATAGAACCTGGTAGTACTGCCCCCCCTCCACTTGTAACCTTCCTCTGCACCCCCATACACAACTTGCTGTCTCCTAATCAATGAATTCTGTAACCAAGCTACCAAATGACTATCCATTCTTATCCTCTGCCTTGTATGCTAGTTACCCTATTATAAAATGTAACTAAGTTACTAAAGCATGATCTCCCTTTAATAAAGCCTTATTAACAGACCTGTTAATAAAGTGAAGGGCACTGTCAACTCTTTGGCACATTCTCGTGATATTCACGATGATATTCCATCCACTCCCACAGCCTTATTAACAAAGTTACTTAGTAATTTCTGAGGATAACTTACAGAAAGCTATTTTAGATCTAAATGAGATATCCAAAGATTATGGTATGATAATATCAACAGAAAAATCAAAAACTATGGTCTTTGAAGGACAAGATCCAGCAAGAACTAAAATAGTAATAGATAACAAGATCTTAGAACAGGTGAATTCATTTAACTACCTAGGATGTATGATCACATATGAAAATGAAAAAAGATATAAACGTAAAAATTGCAAAATATTTAAAAATAACAGGTGTAATTAACTCTATATTTAAACCAAACCTAGTTCAAAAACAAACCAGGCTAAAAGTATACAATACATTAGCCCTACCAGTCTTAATGTATGGAAGCAAAATCTGGACAATAAAACAAAAAGACAAACAAAGATTAACAACAGCAGAAATGAAGTTTATGAGAAAAACTGCAAAGTATACCCTATTTGATCACAAAAGAAACAAAGATATTATGAAAGAATTAAACCAAGAACCAGCAATAGAAAAAATTAAAAATATAAGCATAAATGGATGGAACACGTTCAAAGAATGAAAACAGAAAGATTACCAAAACAAGCCTTAAAGTACAAGCAATTAGGAAAAAGAAAACCAGGACGTCCTCTTAAATGATTCAATGATGACTTCTAAGGCTGGAACAGGCCATGCTAGGCCTAAATCCTTGATATGCATGATGATGATGATGATGATGATGATGACTTAGTAATTTAAACACTTCAGCAATCAATCTTCTTTCTTTCTTCCTTCCACTTTTAATCCTCCTCTGCATGAATTACACTAATGAAATAATCATGAAACATTTCCATTATATCTTAAAATATGTGATCTGTTTTCCATTTCCAGCAACTAAATTCAGTCTTCCATATTTACCTTTTTGTTCTGCTGGTAACATAATAACTAGAATTTTCTAGGATTTTGATTTTTTGTTTCAGCAAGCCTCTCTCTTTTTCTTTTTGCCAGTTTCTCTTTCCTTACTACCTTCATCAACTTCCCAGCATGTGCCTTATACTCCTTGTGCTGTTGAGGGATACTCTGTTCTTTATAGCTCCTCCATAATGTCCTCTTTTTCAGAGGCTTCTGCATAATTCCATGATTCATCCATTTCACTTCTATCTTATTTATCCTCCCAACCTTAGAAACACAATTTGACATTGCCATAAGTAATTGATTCCAATCCCTGCATTCCCATCTTTTCTTCCTTTGTTCATTCTCTTGCACTAATTCTGGTATCTTACACATTCTCAGTTTGACCATCTAGTTTTTGTTTCCCCCTGACTGGCTACACAATCTTCTCCTGTCATCAACAATCTATTAATCTTCACATTACTACTCTCAATGAAATGCAGACAGTCTGCATTTGAATGAGTGCTCATCTGGTAGTGAACACATGAGCACTCATTCTTTTTACTGAATTCTCATTGCTCTTACCCTCAGTCACCAATACATCACTGCCCATCAACTCTACATACAAGTTGCACTTTACAGACACTCTCCATCACCATAAAAATTCATAATTTATCAATATGTCCCAATGAATACATACAACACACACATCACATTTCACAAAACAACTAAATTCAAATTTAATATAACCAATTAAATCTTGCTTTCAGTACCTACATACGTATCTCTAAGTTTAAAGATTTTATAAGCATTCAAACAAGTTCATACATTACAAACAGTATAAGTGCAACTTCTACAGCAATTCTTATGCATAAACACATAAAAATCCATAATAAATTAGCCAGGAAAACATATCTGAACCCAGAGCAGTCTTACACGAACCTTCCAGTGAATTGTCACCTTTAGGGCAGAGAATTTATCAGATTATATTGTTGAAAGCAATAGCACCCACTTAATTAGATTAAGCCTAACCTAATCATTTAAAATACTCTGTTGTTTTGCTAATGTTAATAGAGAGAGAGATATCATCAAGTCCATGTATTATTATTATAATCTAGTTTGACTTTCAGTTTATCATGCAGTAATCTGTCAAAAGCCTCTGCAAAATCGAAGTACACTACAGTGTATCACTCTCCTCTGTTCAATGAAGCTGTTGCCTTATTGTAATAAGTAAGTAGATTACTAAAATATGACCTCCCTTTAGCAAATCCATGCTGTCCATCAAAGAAAATATCATTGTTTTGAACCCAATTCTGGATCCTAGTTCTCACAAGCTTCTCCAACAACTTAACTACAACACTTTGCACACAGATAGACCTATAGTTTGATGCTTAAGTTCAATCACCTCTTTATGAAGTGGCACAATATTGACCTCCTTCCACTCCTTTAGAACTCGACCCATGCAAGACTCATATTAAAAAAAAATATGTCCAGGCAGATGACAACTCCCTGACACATTCCTTCAAAACACATGGTGATATATTATCAAGTACCACAGCATTATTAACATCACGTATGCTCAACACCTGATGTACGACTGGTCTGAAAATCTCCTTGATGTCACATTCATAAAAATGAAAGACCGTTATGAACTGCTCATTAAGTATCTCCACCACTATATCTTCTGCAACTGTTTCTTATACCATTTTCTCCAGCCACTGTCATCCTTCCATAATTTTTTTTTTTTTTTTTGCTGGCAACATATCGAAAGAACTCCCTAGGATTATTTTTTTTGCTTCATTAGCTAACTGCTGCTCACGCTGCACTTTTGCTACTCTTACCAACGAAGTATCCCTCCTTGTCTGTTGTTTGTATTTCTCATGGAATTGATTATTATCACTTTGCTTATGCTGCCTCCATAATGCTATTTTCCTCTGTATTGTATGCTTAATATCTTTATTCATCCATTTCATGCCTACCTTCTTTAACCTTCTGACCCTTGGAATACGTTTAGACATTGATCATACTAGATAGTTCTTGAATATTCGCAAAGCAGTATTGATCTCCTTTCCAGCTAACTCCTCATTCCATGCAACACCTGCAAGCTGTCTCCTGAGCTCCTCATAATCACCAGCCTTGTAGTTCCACATACACCCTTTCCTCACAGAGGTCTGCACACTGCTGGCAACCACCCAGGTAATCACTTCATGGTGACTCTCACCCTTTTCTTATTTCCTTGGCTAATTTGATTATACATTTCATGGTTACTGTCATCCACATTACCAAGTCTATATTACATTGAAGATACTTTCAGGTGCAAATTTTGTTTGCTCACACTTGGATAAAGAATTAAACTAAATTTATTATAGTCTAACCAAGTGAAAAATAAACTTTCAACATCTTTCTCTAAATCCAGAGTAATTTATTAAAAAAGGGTGGCACACCATTTGGCAACTCCTATAGGTAGAGATGACCTGCTAAAGCTTCTGCCTGGTATCTCAACTTGGGCCTGGCTCCCACTGAAGAGACCTCAATAAAGGTTGAAACTAGTCTGGGTAGTGGCCCTTCCCTTAATGCATAACATTAGACATGTCTGCAAGGAGATGTGTTTTGCATTATAGGAGATACTGAGACAGGAGTGTTGGTATCTTGCTCCACCTTTGCAACGAGTTGTCCTGGTGTTGTACCACCTTACCCCAGTCCTGAAGATACTTTCAGGCGCAAACTTTGTTTGCTCACACTTGGATAAAGGATTAAACTAAATTTATTATACTCTAACCAAGTGAAAAATAAACTTTCAAAATCAATCCAATGGAATTGGATAATTGAGACTTTACTGTATAGCTTGGGAGCTTGTAGAATTATATTCTTTACAGAATTTTATCCTGTATATATTTATATTCTATGATAAGCTGCGTGTATGATAAAAGGACCTCATAGATGAGTCTTTGACTCCATGGGGTCTTGGGCAATAATAATAATATGTTTATGTTCTTGTCAATTAAACAATCTTTGTTTAGTTTATTCAGTATGTCTGAAAGCCCAGTTTTTAATGGGTTTAATTAGGATTAGATGTGAGAATTAAATGAGTTATACATATAATATCCTAGATAGTGTATCTGTGTGCATCTTTTAAGTGAGCTGAGAACTGATTTCTAATTTAATTTACACAGAAGAAATAGTTCTGAGTGCACAGTTCAGTGAATAGCTTTAGAGTATAACCTGATAGATAATATTAGCAATTAAGTGCTTCTTTCCCTCTCCCTTTCTGTGATAACTGCACACTTTGATTCAAAAATGCCTAGGTTTGATTGTCATCGTGATGAGAGGAACCTATGTATGGGCTTTCTCAATTGAAGGTGAGTTAGCTAATCTCATATAGAAGTTGAAGGGTTCTTCAATAGAGATCATACAAAACAAGAAAATCAGTTTGCCATTTAGGCAAAATTATTAGTTTAATAATTACAGAAGCAGCTGATTTGGTGAGATTTAGTTGAATAAATTTATATGGAATAAGGAAGAACTTAGCCAGAACACTAACTATCAGTTTACAAGATCGTTCAAAGCAGTTTTTACTTAAGGATTTGAGAGTTAGGTTAAAAAACAAACAGTTGATCAAAGGTAGAGAACACAGGTATGAGAATTGAAAAGAATGAGGGAGTGAACAGATGATATCATTCGTATAATCATATGAAAAATGTAAGCTAATCATAGATGACATGATTACTTAAACAGAATGGAAGAGGAAAAGTTGGCAAAACAGGTTTTTGATTCTGGAATGGCAGGAAAGAGATCCAGAGGAAAACATTAATCTAGATAGACTGATGTAAATGTGCATTAGAAGACAATAGAGGATCTGATAATGTTGAAGCCATAAGAAATAACAAATCAATCTAAAGGGAAACATTTGATTAAATTATTAATGATCTAAACTTAATAATATAGAGATCTCTTTAGGGTCAAAGCCAAATAACTGGATGGAGACCTCCTCATTGCCTTTAAGGAATGCAGAGAGAACTGACAGAGACTTCTGACCTAATATTGTCTTCATCCCACACCATGATCCCAGCACCACTATATGTATCCCTTTCAAGAACATTCTCGTGATGGTAAGGTACTGCTTTCACACCAGATCAAGTGTCCTTTAGAATTGGAGGAAAGACTAAAACAACTCATATATTTAAAGAGCACGTTAGCCCATTGGTGTCTTGTTCAATTTTTATAGATACAACACCACTGAAAATGTGTTCTACGATGAGCTGTGGATAAATAGACATAGCTATAGGCCTTTGGGTGTATGAGCCTACTTGTCGCAGACATCTTGCTAGAGTTTATCGAGATATCTGCATGCCTGTTCTTGAATGGTGCTGGTTTGCAAGCTGACCTGCCATGGTGCATTGATTACGTTTTGCTCTTATAACCAAAAATCTGTCTTCATTCTCCACGTTTAGAGCAAAAGTGGGAACATATTCCATTTGCTTGAAATGATGCTCAGATCCTTGATACAATACTATGTGAGATTCCAAACTGTCTGGCAATATCAGTAATTCTGCTGCCCTTCTTCAAGCATTCCAGGAATTATTGGAATGCAATTCTTCCTGGTATGAAAACATCTTGATGATTGTCTTTGAGACACTACAAGGCATCCAGGTTTGCAACTTTATTCCTTCATGAAAAGAACCTCCTTCAAACACAAATCGCTTAACACAGCCTTTTGCCTTTTATCCTGTTAAATGCTACCATTATTATTATTATTATTATTATTATTATTCAGGCCTCCAAGGAGTCAAAAGACTCATCGAGGGAGGTCCTTTCTAAGACATAAAGTCTGTCAAGACTCATCGAGGGGAAGTCCCCCCCTGAGAAACACAAAGTTTATCATACCACTCCTTAAACCCACTGACCGTTCTCGCTCCCACCACTCCATCAGGCAATGCATTCCACGGCTCAACCACCCTCCACACAAAGAAACCACTCCTTACCCTCTTGCTCACAGTTTCCTTTCGTAACTTCCAGGGATGGCCTCTTGTCATCACTCCTTCCCAAGGAGTGATGTCACTCCTTCACCATATGACTACAATGCACACAAATCGAAAATTTCAATGTATACCTGCTTTCTACTCAAAATCATCTGTTATACAAATTGCCACAAACTGATTCATCTGAATTTGCAGTTGTAATCTTTAAAAATAATTACTTAAATAAAGAGTCAATAGGCTTCATTTCGGCAATGTAACATTATTTAAATTAAGGGGTTATTAAATCCCACATTGTTTCAAAACCGAAT
The DNA here is from genome assembly GCF_054136105.1 of Typopeltis vanoorti. Classification (NCBI taxonomy): domain Eukaryota; kingdom Metazoa; phylum Arthropoda; class Arachnida; order Uropygi; family Thelyphonidae; genus Typopeltis; species Typopeltis vanoorti. The sequence continues at coordinate 170,215,194 of NC_143549.1, read as the reverse complement.
AAGAAACTCAAAGATCGGAATCAAAGAGTTTCATGCCGAATATAGTAAACTATAAAAGTATTGGTGGATACTAGCATAAGCCAAAGCACGTAGTATGAACTAGGGCAACTCGTAGCAAAGGTGGGTAAAGATCTGATCACTATTCTTAGTATTTCCCATAATGTAAAAATACATCTCCTAGGAGATATATGATATTACTACCCAGACCAGTTTCGAACTTTATTGACATTCCACATGGTTGTAGTGACCTTCCACCATGATGTATAACATTATACATCTCCTAGGAGATGTGTTTTTACATTATGGGAAATACTAAGAATAGTGATCAGAGCTTTACCTACCTTTGCTACGAGTTGCCCTAGTTCGTACTACGTGCTTTGGCTTATGCTAGTATCTGCCAATACTTTTATAGTTTACTATATTCGTCATGAAACTCTTTGATTCTGATCTTTGAGTTTCTTATTCGGTTTTGAAACAATGTGGGATTTAATATTCCTTTAATTTAAATAATGTTACATCGCCGAAATGAAGCCTATTGGCTCTTTATTTAAGTAATTTAATGGGTGCACCTGTTTGACAACTCGTATAGCAGAGTATATAAGTTCGTTTCGCTATACCCTCAGTATTAATTTGGTCTACCTACTCACTGATGAGACCTCAATAAAGGTGGAAACTTTTCGGTGGTGACCTTCCACCATAACGTATGACATCATACATCTCCTAGGACAGTGGTGTTCAACCTTTTTTACTACGCGAGCTACTTTTCTATAAAAAGTTATTCGGCGATCTACTCTCTTATATAGATCACGTTCCCCCAACCTGATATCTGATTATGCACAAATAAACAACTAAAAAAAATTACACAACTAAAAACTTTATTTGTGTATTTAAAAATTTATTTATCACTTTTAATTATTTTAATACAACAACAAAAAAAAAAATATATATATATATTGGAATAAAATATTTATTTCTCTATTTTGGAAAACCAAAGTTAGAAAAAACAACAGATTGATTACAAACTCACAAGTTACAGGAAATGACGGTTGATTAAAAAAAAAAAAAATTAATGTGAAATTTGGCATTGTTTGGACCTCGTAATATTTTCATAGTCAAGTTGATATGAAGAAGTGGCCAATCGCAGACAATCATCCAAATGATCATTTGTGATTTGGTTTCTTAATTGATTTTTTATGACGGTCATATTTGAAAAAGCTTATTCTGCCAAGTATGTCGATCCGAAACACGGCAGAATTTTTTCACGCAATATCAGTTAATATTGGGAATTTTTCATGTGCATACTTCCAAATGACTTCATTGTTTATTGATTTTAAATGTAAACTATTCTGAATGTTTATTATCTCAAGTTCTACTTCAGCTTGGTTTATATCAAACAGCCCACTAATTTTATTTGAAATTTCTGTGATGTTCAAGTTTTCTTGAAATGGATTATTGATAAAAGATACAATCATTTCAGTTAAAATCTTTAAATCTTGAATTTATTTCTTCTTCAACTAATTCTATTTCATGAATAAATTCTTTTAAATCATAGCGAAGCATTTCTTGATTTTGTTCAAAAATTTTTAATATATATGGGAGATGTCTAAATTTGCGGTGATTTATACTTTTCTTTAATAAAAGTAAGTATTGTTGGAAAGTTTTTATTGAACTTAACATGTCAATTAAATTTTTATCTCAAACTTTGAACTGCTTAATTTTGTACAGAAATTTACTAAAAATGATAAGTGTAACAACCATCTTTTATCACTCAATTGTGGATAAATATCTCCTTTTTCATCAAGAAAATTTTTTACATCGTTAATTAATGCAAGAAATCTTTTTAAAAATTGACTTCTGCTGAGCCAGCGAACATTATTGTACAACAGAAGTTCCCTATCATCATCATCTGCCTATAATTTAAATAACCACCATTGCAGGGCTTTTCCTCGAACAGAATTTATAATTTTAAATGTAATATCCAAAACATCTTTTGTGTTTAATCTTTTACTAAACAGTACTTGTTGGTGAATAATACAGTGGTATGTTAAAAAATCTGGATATTTGTCATCGTTTTTACATTATGAAATGAAGCCTGAACTTGTGTCTGTTACTACTGATGGTGCTCCTGCAATGACCTATCATTGCAGGAGCACCATCAGTAGTAACAGACACAAGTTTAAAAAGCGGAAGTTTGTGTTGTTTGACAAATTCATCAAATGCGGAAAAAATGTCTTCTCCCCTAGTCCTTCCCAATAAGGGTATAATTTTCAAAAGTTCTTCTTTACTTGAATAATCTTGAAATACCATGTGAATAAATACCATTAACTGAGCTATATCAGTGAATGTCGGACATTAACCTGGCCTGAAAACTTTTCTCCGGCAATTGGAACTCTTCCTTTCGGCAATTTGAAACCTTGTCTGCGGCCTAGAAGTAGTCTCTCTCTAGTGACATCTCGAACCGAGAAGCTCCTTTCTGGAAATGGGAAACTCCTCTCCCAGGCAACGTGGATCCAGGTAGCCTCTCTGATGACAACTCTGGACCGGGCGGCCTCCTCTCTGACAGCAATTCTGGAACTGGGACCCTTCTGCTTGCTTCAGTCCCTTTTTATTAGGCCTCCTCTGAGACCTTGCATGAAGTTTGACACCCCCAAAGAATCGGTATGAGTCTTTCATCTTAAGTTTCAAGTTCGGCACGCCTTTTGTTCTCCTCCACTTTCTTTTGATTGTAAGTTGCCAGCCATCAGAAAGTTGTTTGAACTCTTTCTGATTGACTTTGGAGATGTTTACACTTAGAGCCTGCAAGCCTTTATCATACATATAAGTTTCAATAACAATCTTTCTAATGCCGCCATCTATAGCTTTGGAGACAAAAACATTGCCTTTGTTTTTAACACTCTAACATATTCTTATTAAAGTTTTAAAAGATTTATTTACAAAAACATCTAATACAAAATATACCGAGACAAACAAAGTTTATTTTTTTACAATATTCACATGGGAGTTAACCTAAGTAAAAAAAATTGATGTAATTTGCTTTGGAATATTTAATATTTAAGCTACAATCGAGTTTTTACACTTTGCTTATAATCGTATTCACTCGGCTCGCTGTTTGACTTCCACTGATCCAAATTAATTCATTTACCCGGACTTATAAGAAAATTACTGATTTGACAATTTTAACGAAAAATAAATAAACAATAGCAATACACTTAAAGTGAATAAAAAAGAATACAAAATAATGATAAATAAAATATTATGTTTTCAGTTTTAATTAAATTTGTAAGGAAGGAGGAATACACAAGAAATTGAACACCCCTGTCCTAGGAGATGTGTTTTTACATTATGGGAAATACTAAGAATAGTGATCAAAGCTTTACCCACCTTTGCTATGAGTTGCCCTAGTTTGTATTACGTGCTTTGGCTTACGCCAGTATCTGCCGATACTTTTATAGTTTACTATATTCGTCATGAAACTCTTTGATTCCGATATTTGAGTTTTTATTCGGTTTTGAAACAATGTGGGATTTAATATCCCCTTAATTTAAAAATAATATTCGTCCTTAACTTTTGGATACCAGTGCACAAAATTAATCTAGCAAAGTCAGGCTATTAGGTCTTAAAATGGTAGTTTCCCATATCTTTGGTGAATTAAAGCCAACCTTCTCTACAAATAGGATCTCCATGCTACTTTCGAATGTTTCATTCAGCTAGCTATTTTCATGCATTCTCCAAAAGATCAATTATATCCTCTTCAACATCCTTGAGTGTATAAAGTTTCTTATGCCCGCAGTTTAGCCTATTTTGTACAGACTGGTAAATTAGTTAACATCCATACAAAAATTACATCTAAAATCATCTTTATGGCAAGTTGGGATTGACAGACCATGCACCAAATACTCCTTCTCATAGGATCAGGTGGAGGAAAACATCTATATTACATATAAGTCATTACTGATGACTTATATGTAATATAGATGAAAGGCTATTTTTAGAATCAGCATCATTTATGAAGCAGTCTCTCAACCTCAACAAATATGTTTGCATGAATTTACCAAAGATTGGGAGACTCTCATTTTAAGACCTAATATCTGAACTTCTCAAAATTGACTTTGTAATTATCCAATCATAGATGGCACCACATAATGTTTTTAAAAACAATGATTATTTTAGCAACATGTTGAATAAATGTAATGGATTATGCAAATTAGTACCATTTGTCATAATTATTCACTGTCTTATTAAAGTTAAGATTTTTCATTGATTTTTATTTTCATGACATAGGAAACCAGAAGGGGAAAATGTCACTTATGCATAGGAAATGGTCAGGAATTGTTTGATGGGAGCAGTATCAGACTACATATTCAGGGATGTAGATTATATTAAATGGATGGTTAGCATCATAAATCAGGAGCAGTAAAAAAAAAAAAAAAAAAAAAAAAAAAAAAAAAAAAAAAAAAAACATTCTGGTGGAAATATAAAGCAAAATATTATCAGCATACTTATGAACAATATAAAGTATATGCGAGAAGTTTACTTAGCATGGTAAGGGTATCTAAATCAGAATATGAATGGAAATTACGTATGCTAGCCAAATGGAATCCTAAAGACGTTTTTTTTTTCTTTCTTTCTTTTTTTTTTTTTTTAGTTACGTAGTAAATAAGAATGATTATAGATAACTACAAGGCTAATGGTAGGGATAGAGGTAGAAGAAATAGTTCAGTTATTGAATGAACATGTTGCAAGGATGTATCATCCAGATGGAGATATTGTAGTTGCCAGTGATAGAAACTGATGCAAGAAATGAAATGCATGCTCATCTTTTCAAAAATATCAATGCGAGTTCAGCATTCAGCTTGGATGACATGTTGGCCTATGTGTTACATGAGAATGTGAAAGAGAACTGGCAGTACTTCAACTCAGCTGCATCTCTGGCAAGAAGGTTTATAGAGGGAGTGGAAAGAGGGCAAGACAGTTTCATTACATAAAGGAAGCTCTAAAACAGAGATAGACAATTACAGACCAAGTAGTATCTCAGGACTGGTGGTCGAAGGTATTAGAAAAGTTAGTTAGAGGTAGAATTGAGGAATAGGTGGATAAGAATTCATATGATAATCTGTGGTAGATGGCATGGCATTGTCAAAGGTAGGTCCTGCCTTTGTAATTTGAATATTCACTTTTTATAACAGAGTGAAATCTAGTTGGATATGTGATGCTGCTGGACTTTGCAAAAATATTTGACAGAATACCATACAGGAAACTAACCGTTGCTTGCCACAAAGGATTGAGAACTATCTGGATATTTTGATTTTGCATCTTCGAAAAGGCTTCCTCAGTCTTCCTGCCTTTGTCTGAATCACTGTAAAGCTTAGTGGAATGTGCTTTTGAATTTGGTCTTCTATCCACTTAGTCAACTATTTTTCCATGTCATAAATAGTACCAGAATGCTTTTATGTTATTATTGATGACTAAAGGAGCACATCCTTTCACATTTTCCTTGATACGGGAAGCATCCTATACCATTGTATTGATTGTTGATGGTGTGAGACCAAGATCACATCCTATGGCTGTTAAACTTTGTTAACCTTCATATTTCTTAATAATTTTCATTTCTAGTTCAGTTTGTGTGCATTTATGCATGGATTCACTTTGGTTCCTTTTTTCTAGTTAGTCTGACAATTAACGAAACTTGTCGGGTGTAGTATTTAGTATAGTTTTCTTTAATAAACATCATCATCATCATACGTATCAAGGATTTAGGCCTAGCATGGCCTGTTCCGGCCTTAGAAGTCATCGTTGAATCGTTTAAGAGGATGTCCTGGTTTTCTTTTTCCTAATTGCTTGTACTTTAAGGCTTGTTTTGGTAATCTTTCTGTTTTCATTCTTTGAACGTGTTCCATCCATTTATGCTTATATTTTTAATTTTTTCTATTGCTGGTTCTTGGTTTAATTCTTTCATAATATCTTTGTTTCTTTTGTGATCAAATAGGGTATACTTTGCAGTTTTTCTCATAAACTTCATTTCTGCTGTTGTTAATCTTTGTTTGTCTTTTTGTTTTATTGTCCAGATTTTGCTTCCATACATTAAGACTGGTAGGGCTAATGTATTGTATACTTTTAGCCTGGTTTGTTTTTGAACTAGGTTTGGTTTAAATATAGAGTTAATTACACCTGTTATTTTTAAATATTTTGCAATTTTTACGTTTATATCTTTTTTCATTTTCATATGTGATCATACATCCTAGGTAGTTAAATGAATTCACCTGTTCTAAGATCTTGTTATCTATTACTATTTTAGTTCTTGCTGGATCTTGTCCTGTAAAGGGCATAGTTTTTGATTTTTCCATTGATATTATCATACCATAATCTTTGGATATCTCATTTAGATTTAAAATAGCTTTCTGTAAGTTATCTTCAGAATTTGTAATTATTATTTGGTCGTCTGCAAAGAGGAGAGTGTTTAAGTTAACTATAGTTGAAAGTTTAATTCCTTGATGTAAATTTTTACTCCATTTTATTATTATTTCATTTAAGTAGATATTAAAAAGAGTTGCTGAGAGGGGACATCCCTGTCAGACCCCTTGGTTTATCTCTCTTGTATACGATAGCTCGTAATGTGACAAAATCGGAATAATTATATTGAACTTCTTAACCACAGAAACCTCCGCAGGAATATAAAAACTCATGGTAAGTTTAATTGGTCTAAAGTTTCACAATTAAACTTACCAAGATGTTAGTCTGACAACTAACGAAACTTGTCAGGTGTTGTTTTTTAGTACAATTTTCTTTAATAAACGTGGTCACAAAACCGAAATAATTATATTGAACTTCTAACCACAGAAACCTCCGCAGGAAAATAAAAATTATTTAAGCACACAAACACAAATACACAGTATGTCTGTGTTCAGTGGTAAACAAGGCAGACATGTGCACCATGTGGGCTGTCTGCATTTAAGTACACAAATACACAGTAAACAGGGCAGACACGTGCACCATGTGGGCTGTCTGCATTGCAGAAGGCATGTTTACATGTAACATGTTTACATTGATAATGTAAACATGTTAAGTAAAATTTTTATAACTCGAAATGTTTTCCATATCCCTATCAAGATAATATGAATAAGTCTGAATTTACATAAGTCAGGATCTGTCAGTATTATTATTTTCCTGACCTCCATGGAGTCACAAGACTCATAATGGGAGTGCAGTGCCATGCGTCCATACAAAGCCTATCATACTACTCCTTAAAATCATCCACAGTCTGCATATTCACCACCCTCTCAGGCAATGTATTCCATGCTTGTACCACCACTCTCCCCTGCAAAAAAAAAACTTACTTCTTACCCTTTTATTCACTACTTCCTTTTGTAACTTCCAGTGATGGCCCCTTGTCCTTGTTCCTTCCCCTTTTAAGCATGTGAAAAATCTTCTCAGGATCAATATTATTATTATTATTACATAACACTTCCAGGGAGTCCAAATACTCATCGAGAGAGGGCACCTACTCTACAACTCTCTGTCTCCACCACTCAATCCACCAACTACAATGAACCGCAACTATCATCATCATCATCTACACCAGTGCCATCTACCATCCATCATCACTAATATTTTCACAGACAATCACAAACATCCATGCCCACAGCAGGATTCGAACCCGCAGCATTTTGGCTGGAGAGCAGATATGCTGACCACTCGGCCAATTAGTCTGGAAACAGCTTAAATGTTTCAATCATACTCCCCCCCCCCCCTTTGTTATCTATCCACTAAGCTCTGCAGTCTGCATGCTTTCAGTCTATCCTCATAATCAACATTGTACAGTCCTGATGCCATTTTTGTTATCCATCTCTGCACCTTCTCCAAGGTTACTTTATCCCCTTCAAATCCTGGTGACCAGATCTGAGCACAGAATCCAGATGTGTGGTCTGATCAAAGCTTTATGCAATGGGATCACCACATTTTTATCTCTCGTGGTCAATGTCCTTCTCAACATTGCAGTAATTTTCTCAGATGTCTTCACAACCTTTGCATTACGTTCTTGGAACTTCAAATCTTTATCCATAATCACCTTAAGATCCCTTGCTTCCTCCTTCTTCCAGTATAACTCCACAGTTGAGTAGAAAGCATTCTGTTTGTGGATCCCAAATTTTAAAACCTTATATTTAGTTGCATTAAATTGGTATCCTCCAATCGTTTTGCCACCTTTCCAGCTTATTCAAATCCTCTTGAAGAGCCAAAACATCAGCACACTATTACTAATAACCCTCGCATGCTTCACATCATCTACAAACAACTGAACATCTCTCTAGAGTCCTGTGACAATATCATTGATGTAAAGATTAAACAGTAATAGTCCCAGTACTGAACTCTGTGGAACTCCACTCGTAACCTTCCTACTCCCTGATACTGCTTCACCATATACAATCAGAGAGCTAGTCACCAGTCGAATCCACAAACCTGATATCCAAATTTATGAGTATCTGCTGCAACTTAAAAATCAACTTGTCATGTGGCACCCTGTCAAATGCCTTCAAAAAATCCAAAAAAATTAGTGTATGCATTACCTTCATCCATTGCACTTGTTACTCTATTGTAAAAGGTAATCAGATTACTAAAACAAGAGTGTCCTTTAATAAATCCTTGCTTGCCTGCATAAATAATATTACCCTCATCTGCCCAATTCTGTGTATGAGTTCTTACCAATTTCTCCAAAATTTTAACAACTATAGAAGAAATACAAACAGGCCTATAGTTTGATACCGTCATTCTACCACCACCACCACCCTTATATAACAGTGCTATCTTACGCTCCTTCCACTCTCCATGAACCTGTCAGTCGAAAGGTTCAGTTTAACGTGGTCTATTATTAAGAATACTGCATAATGCTTGGGCCACTGCAGTTTAATTTATATATTGATGATATAAGGAATATTCAGTTTGCTAATTATACAAAACTGGGAGAGGGCAGGTAGTAAAAGTGATGTAGAGATTCTGCATGATGATGTAAATAAACTGGAAGTATGAGCAAAGCGTAACAATTATCAATGTAATGTGGCATAATGTAAGGCTTGCGCACTTCAGGATGAGAAGATTATATACTGTGTATTATGAAATTGATGGAGGTAGGAATTTGGAGGAAATGATGGAGATGGAGTTGAAGTTCAGAGAATATATTGCAAAAAGTTGCATCTTGACTACTGTTTATAAATTATAGTGCCTGGAATTTTGGGGGACAAGAAAGTGGTGAAGATGAGCCAGAAATGAGTAGCCAAGATGGTGACAGATATGTGTAGTGCTCCATATGAGGATAGATTGGAATTTGTGAGTGGGTCGCAAAGTCTAGTTGAAAGGCTTAAAATTATAATTGAAACTTATGGTTACTATAAGTTTTTCTGACTATAAGAAATATAGTCAGAAACCAAATCGATTACTTGCTAATTAATCAACGATTTTGAAGTTCTATAAAGAGTACAAAATCCTAGTATGGATATTGCTTCTGATCATAATCCACTGGTGATAGAGATAAAACTTAGACTGAAAGCTAAACTTAAGAAACATCAACAAAAAAAGTTTGATCTAGGAAAGTTAAAAAAACCCAGAGATAAGAAACAAATTGAGTCAAGAATGGTGATGTCGTGAGGGTTGATGAATTATGGGACAAATTAAAATCTGTCTTCATAGAGAAATGTATGAATACCTTGTGTCCTGATAGAGCAGTAAAAAAGAAAGATTGGATAACTGGCTAAATTCTTTCTCTCATGGATCTACACAGATCATATAAAAATCATAGTCCAACAAAATATGAAGAGGTTCAGAAAATTATTAAATGCAAGATCAAAGAAGCAAAAGAAATCTGGATGAATGAAAAATATAAAAAAATAGAAATTCTACAGGAAAAGCATGACAGTTTTAATCTACACAAAATGCCTCAGGTATATTTAAGAAAAACCAACTAGGTATCCTTCAAAACAAAAAGGGAGAAATAATATCCGAAAAGGATGACAAAATACAAGAATGGGTAAAATATGTAGAAGAACTCTTTACTGATAACAGACAGAATCCTGAAATCATGTTGGAGGCTTAATGGATTTTTTACAACACTCAAAAAGAATTAAAATAAAATTTAATACTTCCTATATTTCGTCCTAGTCACTAGGACATCTACGGGGATTACAAAAACAATTAATGTAACATATACACAAATAACAAACAATACTAAGCCCAACCACGTGGGTAACACTAAAGTCCAATCTAGGTAGAGCGCCCTCTAAGGGCAGTAGTAGGTGGCCTGAAATGTAAGGTGGGAACTCTGGTGATGAGTGTTTCCCAAATCTTCGGAAGCTTAATGCAACCATATTTATTGAGATTTGGTTGGTTTTTGAGAGCTGCTGCTGTTTCTAAGAAAAGTCTCTCTTTCTTGAATTTGCTGTGGTGGAGCATGGTGGTTTTCTTCCATGATACTCTGTGAGTGTGTCCAATACATGGTCAGCCAAGCCTGAATGGCCATAGTTGTGTTTAACGGTGTACGACTTGTGTTCCTCCAGGCAGATGGATGCTGATCTGTCTGTCCGTTCAAAGTACGCAAGCTTACAGGAACAGGGTACTTTGTAAACTCCAGGCAGAGAGAGAGGAGGGAGCTGATCTTTCGTAGAACAGATAAGGGTAGCCAGTTTGCGGTGGGGCTTATATGCTGTGTGTAGGTTGTACTGCTTTAGTATCTTGGCTATTTTTTCGGATGTGCCACGGATGTAGGGTATGGTGATGGCATTTTTAAAATCTTGTTCACGAGAAGGACGGGGAATGGGGGAGGAGTTGATTATTTTTTTGATACTGTGATCGCTGTAGCCATTGGAGAGGAAAGTGCTGTGTATGTGGTTAAGCTCAGTAGTGAGGGCGGTTCCACTGGAACAAAGATTGTGGGCTCTCTTGGTAAGAGTTTTAATAATGCCATATTGTTGAGAGGGGTGGTGGTGGGAGAGTTTGTGAATGTATCTACCTGTGTGTGTGGGGGGGGGGGGGGGGTTTCTGTATACGGTGAAGGTAAGTGTATCATTAGGCAGGCGTGTAACTAAGGTGTCTAGGAAGGGTAAACAATTGTTCTTTTCCTTTTCCATAGTGAACTGGATTCTTGGATGTAGACTATTGAGATGACTGAGGAAGGAGTCTAACGTGTCTGGGCCATGAGGCCAAATAGAGAACACATCATCTACATATCTTAGCGAGATAGAAGGTTTGAGTGGGGCTGAGTCTATGGCTCGTTTTTCAAAATCTTCCATATAGAAATTGGCAAGGGGGGTGAGAGGGGGGAACCCATGGCAGTTCCCTCTATCTGCTTGTAGATTTTGTTGCTCCAAGAGAAATACCCAGAGTTAATGGCAAAGGAAAAGAGATCTAAGATGTCAGAGGGAAAAACGTTTTCTAAGAGAGAGATAAGGTGTCAGTTAAGGGAATATTGGTAAACAAAGAGGAGATATCAAAGCTTACCAATATGTCTGTCTTATTCAAGGTTAAATTTTCTGTGAGGGCTTTAAAGTGGGTCGAGTTTTTTATATAGGAAGGGGACCTTCCAGTGAGGGGGATCAGAGAGTTGGCCAGCTGTTTAGATAGTCTATAGCAAGGTGCATTGGTGGCATCTACTATAGGCCTGAGTGGGGAATTGAGTTTGTGGATTTTTGGTAAACCGTATAGTCGGGGGGGACGGGAGCGGAAAGGTTTAAGTTTTTTCGTGACATCAGGGGGCCAGGAAGATACTTTTTTGAGTAAAATGTTTAGTTTCTTAACTTGTGTTTTTGTGGGGTCGTGTTCTAGCGGGATGTAGGTAGCGCGATCGCGGAGGATAATGTTCATTTTACGATTATATTCACTGGTATTAAGAAATACTGGAGTTTACAAAGTACCCTGTTCCTGTAAGCTGGTGTACTTTGGACAGACAGGCAGATCAGCATCCATCCGTCTAGAGGAACACAAGTCTTACATCTTCAAACACAACTATGGCCATTCAGGCTTGGCTGACCATGTTTTGGACACCACCCACAGGGTATCATGGAAGAAAACCACCATGCTCCACCACAGCAAATTCAAGAAAGAGAGAGACTTTTCTTAGAAGCAGCAGCAGCTCTCAAAAACCAACCAAATCTCAATAAATATGGTTGCATTAAGCTTCCGAAGATTTGGGAAACACTCATCACCAAAGTTCCCACCTTACATTCCAGGCCACCTACTACTGCCCTTAGAGGGCGCTCTACCTAAATAGGACTTTAGTGGCACCCACATGGTTGGGCTTAGTATTGTTTGTTATTTGTGTATATGTTACATTAATTGTTTTTGTAATCCCCGTAGATGTCATAGTGACTAGGACGAAATATAGGAAGTATTAAATTTTATTTTAATTCTTTTTGAGTGTTGTAAAAAATCCATTAATCCTCCAACATGATGTTCTCACAGCACTTAAGCCTCTACACAAGAATCCTGAAAATACGTATGAATAGATGGAAGGTCCATGCATTCTAAGATCAGAGGTACAATGTGTACTGAACTCAGCTAAAAATGGCAAAGCCTTAGGTCCTGATAGAATACCTACCAGCAGAAATAGTAAACCGTAAAGTTATTAGAAGGTGACAACATTACTATATTAATAAAGCTATTTAATAAGATCTAATATACAGGCATAATCCCTCAAGACTGGTTACAGTCGACCCTCATCATGCTACCTAAAATGCAAATGTGAAAACTTGTAATGACTATAGAATGATCAGCCTAATGAGTCATGTTCTCAAAATGTTTCTGAAAATAATTCAAAAAAGAATATGCAGAAAATATGAAGACACCATCAGTGATACCCAATTCAGCTTTAGAAACGTTTGGGATTGAGAGAGGCTCTTTTCTGTTCTCAAACCTTATTCCAAAAATGATTGACCAAAACAAGGAAGTATTCATTTACTTCATTGACTTTGAGAAAGCATTTGACAAAGTCCAACATACTAAAATGATTGCACTATTAAAAAGAATTGGATTAGATGGTAAAGACATAAAGATCATTGAAAGCTTATACTGGAACCAAAAGGCATGTGTTCAAGTTGATGTCATTATTACAGACTCCATTAACATCAAACGAGGAGTAAGGCAAGGATGTGTGTTGTTACCTCTTCTGTTTAACATATACTCAGAAACCATATTTCAAAAAATCTTAAAAGGAAGAGAGGAAGGGATTAATGTAAGGTCAAATCATCTCCGATATGCTGATGACAATATTCATCTTCAAAATCTTCTGGAACTAGTGAACGAAGAGAGTGAAAAAATGGGGTTAAAAATAAATATCACCAAAATTAAATTCATGGTCATAAGCAAGAAACCAATTCTTAATTCAGCGCTTTTTTTTTAATGGGAAACAAATAGAAAGAGTGACAAAGTTTAAATATCTCGGATGCTGGTTAAACGAAGAATGCAATCCACAAATAAAAGTTAGAATTTAAATGGCAAGAAAAAATTTTCTCTTATAAAATCAACACTGCATAACCACAATTTAAATGTAGGGCATAGAGTACACAGTTAAATGCTATGTATAGTTGTATTGCTGTATGGTGCAGAAACTTGGACCTTGAAGACAACATCAGTAAAAAAAACTTGAAGCCTTTGAGATGTGGTTATAGACGAATGTTAAAAATCCCATGGATAGCAAAAACGTCCAATCAGGAAGTACTGGAACAAATGGGGAAATCCTGAACTTTTACATACCATAAAAAGAAGGAAAACTGCATATCTTGGTCACCTACTTCGTAATGAAAAATATAAGATACTTCAATTGATTATAAAAGGGAAGATAAATGGAAGAAGAGGACAAGCAAGATGAAAAAAATCTTGGCTGGCAGATATCAGACAGTGGACTGGCATAAGCTCTGAGGGACTGTTCAGAGTGGCTGAGGATTGCTCAAAATTTGCCAAGGTGGTCACCGACCTCCGATAGAAGATGGCACTCAAAGAAGAAGAAGAATAAGTTACTAAAGGGGGAAGGTTCTAAAGAGATTTTTTACAATAGAAATTTTTCTATATTTGATAAGTAGAGAGAGAGCAGGGGTCACCTCTAGAAGTTGCAAAAGTGTGCGGTTATCAAGGATATGGGGAATAGATTTTTTTGAGTGGAGAATGGCTAGAATGTATTATCAGAGGTACTGCAGTTATGAGTGCTTCAACAGTGAATGAGTTTGAGAAGAGGTATAATAAGTATCGTGCATGTAATAGTTCAATTCAAATTTTAATGTCATATTTTTTTCTGAAATATTTTAAATTTTGTATGTAATCTTCCTTTAAAAAAAAAAGGGAGGGGGAATTTCTAAAAATGTAAAGAGGTACATGTTAATTTTTAAGCAAATTCAATTGTTTATCAGAAGATATAAAACAGACCTTTGTCAGCATTGTATATCAAATGGCCCATTCTTATAGGAATTGGGTGTGTATAAAACAAATTAGTATGATTTAATTTATTTTCATATATTTGTCTTTGGCTATCAGATGGATTAGTGGATTTTAAATGTGTTTTGAAGGCTTTAAAATATACGGAGTGTCCCATAAGTCCCAAAATATTTCAATAATTTACAAATATTAGAAAAATTGGTATATTAGAGTGTGGTTTGCACGGAAGTGAATCACAAGGAGGGGGAATTTTTTTTTGGCAGGGAGAAAAAGTTTAGTTAAAATTTTTACCGATAGAAGGTAAAAGTAGCGATGTCAGTCAGATTAGCATTGAAAACTTATTTAATCAGGTGCAGGAAACCTGCTACATATCACTACAGTAATTGTTCAACATGTCCACCAGCACAAGCAATTACATTCTGCAAGCGGATGACAAAACCGTTTACAAAAGTGTGGAGCATATCCGGGTGGATGCAAGCAACTTCACAGCGAATGGCATCTTTTAAATCTGCTGAGGAAGATGGGCTGCTCAAGTACACTCGGGAATTAGCCCCACAATCAAAAATCTACTGGTGTTGAGTCCAAGGACTGAGGAGGCCATGCAGAGTTGCAATTACCGCTGATTAGTCACTCTCCACAAATGTGCTGATGAGAAACTGCTTCACAGGAGATGGATATGAGGTGGTGCTCCGTCCTACATGAACATGACTGTGTGAAGAACATTTTTTTCTCACACACATGGTACTACGTTTTTGCATAGCAGTTGTAAGTAGCACTGTGCATTTACTGAGCATGTCTTCTTGGATGTTGTTGCACATAGCTCTTCAAAGAAAAAGGGACCAACATTGACAGATGCAGTGAAGCTGCACCAAACAGTGAGTCGTAGTGAATGCAACGGCTCCTCTGTATAGGCATGTGGAATGTCCTGCACCCAAATTCGACATTATATGTTATAAATGTTATATGTTATATATTTCTTAGTTATAAAATAAATTATTATTATCCTGATCTCCATGGAGTCAGAGACTAATCATGGACGGTACACACTATCACACACACAAAGCTTATTCAACTGTTCCTTAAACAGATTCAATGTGTCTTCATTTACAACAACACACTCAGATAATGCATTCCACTCAACACCCATTCTCCATGCAAAGAACCTCTTCTCACTCCTCTGCTCCCACCTTCCTTATACATTTTCCATAGATGACATCTTGTTCTATCCTGCTACCAATATATGAAAAGTTTCTTCCATTTCAACCTGATAACTTCCCCTGACTAACCTATGTCTCAATCATATCCCCACCTCCTTCTCCTATTCATGACATTTTACAGTTTACATTCTTTAATGCAAACTGATATGTTTTCATACTCCACATTTCAAAAACCAATGACCAACTTTGTGAATCTTCTCTGGATCCTTTCTAACATATCTTCATCATCATGAAAACCTGGTGGCTAAGCCTGTTCACAATAATCCATATGAAGCCTAATCAGGATCTTATACAATGGAATCATAGCCTCTTCTTTCTGCACATCAGGAGTGCTCTGAAAGATTGCCATTATCCAATGTGACGACTTCATGACTTGCACAATACGGCCTCTGACTTTCAGATCCTTGTCCACAACCATTCCCAGATCTTTCATCTGATCTACCTACTTTAAAGTTTCCCCACCAAGTGTATACTTAGCATCCTATTGTTCGTATCAAATTTCAAAACCTTACATTTTGCAGCATTGAACTGACAATTCACTTACAGATCCCATTCTATTCAAGTCCTCCTGTAAGGCCATAACATCTGCTTGACTCTGCAGAAATTGATGATGATGCAAAATTGCTCTGCCCAATTTTGCATCATCTGCAAACAGCTGCATGTCACCAGTTAAACCCATCCCAATATCATAATATACAAACTGAACAACAATGGTTCCAAAGCAGGCCATTGTGGTGTACCACTAGTGATCCTCCTCCTTTGGTACACTGCACCCCCATATACAACTTTCTCATACTTATCTCACAGCCAACCATGGATCCAGCTCTCTAGTCTGTTGTTTAATCCCACTTTCAGTTTATTTAACAGCTTTTCATGTGGCAGTCTATCAGAATCTTTTGCAAAATCTAAGTATACCACTGTATATGCATTTCACTTTCTTCAGTCACTCTGAAGCCTGAAGCACTCAACGCACTTTCACGTGGCCACAACTTCGCCATTGCTCCCAGAAAAATACCTAGTGAGGATATTATGATCCAGATCGAACGGGGAATCTGCCACCTTCCACATCAAATCGCCAACATTGTAAGACTGGATGTAGCTTGTGTCCTCTCCCAAGCAAAACCACCAAAAACCAACATATCCAATAAGGAATATAAAGCTCTACAGGAAATGAGGAATTATAAAGAATCAGTTATCACCAAAGCGAATAAGGGAAATGCAACTGTAGTACTTAACCAAAAGGACTACACAGGTAATCTTAATGCTCTTCTATTAGATCGGGCTACTTACCTCCCTATCGAATACAATCCCACCAACTCACAAATTAGAAAACTTCACAGGCTCCTTAAGAAAGTCACTTCTTGGCCTGTAGAAGTTACCAACAGATTAAAGCCATTTAACTCTATATCCCCCGTATTTATGGACTCCCAAAAATACATAAAGAAAATGTGCCATTACGTCCCATAGTGGATGGCATTGATTCCCCCACATACAAATTAGCTAAACATTTGGCCAAAGAGCTCACACACTATACTGGCAACACACCGTCACACATAAAACACTCAGCCCACTTCAAAGCCATAGAAAACCTTACACTCCAACATACTGACATAACAGTCAGCTTTGACGTCTCCTCCTTATTCACAAATGTCCCACTCAAGGAAACTTTAGAGCTAATCCAAGCTAAATTTTTTCCCGATATCTCAACCCTATTTCAGTTCACAATGAACTCAGGCTATTTCATTTGGCAGGGAAAATTCTACAAACAAATAGAGGGGACAGCCATGGGTTCACCACTCTCCCCACCCTTGGCCAATTTCTTTATGGAGACCTTTGAAGAAAAAGCCTTAGCCTCTGCCCCACAAAAACCAACCATATGGCTTCGCTACGTTGATGATGTGTTTGCTATTTGGCCACATGGCTCTGAAACACTCCTCTCCTTCTTAACACACTTAAACAACCAACACCCCAGAATCAAGTTCACCCTGGAAAAAGAGGAAAACAACAGCCTCCCTTTCCTAGACACACTAGTCACCTGCCAGCCTGATGGAACCTTGGTTTTCTCAGTTTATAGAGACCATACAGGCAGATACATTCACCAACAATTCCCTCCCCCCCTCACAACAATATGGAGTGGTGTAAACACTATACAACAGGGCTAAACTAATCTGTTCTAATGACATGGCCCTAAACACCGAACTAAATCACATCCTCAACACTTTCTCAGCAAATGGATACCCCCCCCCCCCAAAAAAAATCCAAAAAATATTAAAACCTACAAACCACAGTCCCCCCCCTTCACAACAAGGATTACTCTAAATCCATCACCATTTCCTACGTCCGAGGCACCTTGGAAAAAATCAACACAATCCTAAAAAAACATGACTTGACCATGTGGTACAGACCATATAGAAAATTGGCATCCCTTATCTGCTCCACCAAAGACCAACCACTTCCCCTAGATCTAGGGGAAGTTTGGCCAAAGTAAATAGTTGTAAACTATCTACTTTGGCCAAACAGGCAAGACAGCGAATATCAGAATTTCTGAACACAAGGACCACATCGGTTTTCACACGTAAAGCCATTCTGGTCTTGCAGACCATGCTCTGGATACATACCACAGAATAAGGTGGAAGAAAGCTACAGTAATACACTGTAGCAAATAGAAATTCAAAAGACTATTTATGGATTCAGCCTCAGCCCTAAGAAACTCTCCAAACCTCAACAAATTTGGGAGGCTTACATCAGCAGACCTTCAGCCCAACGGCCAAGAACACCTACTTAGCCCGCTAGAGGGCACCATCAGGACTTTTAGGAGAATAATAGCTTCATCTCTTCATTCTCAGTTACTGTGTTGTAGTACCTACATGCACATGCCTTTTTTTTGCAAGTTCCTTTTGAAAATGGCAACGTGACGTTGCCGGAATATCGGAAATATTTATTAAAGTGTAATTTAATTTATATTCATATCTACGTTGTTCAATTCCTTAAGTGATTTAATAATAAATTAGTAATAGATAACACGATTTTAAAACAGGCTTGATTTTAACCTGGTTTGCTTATTTCTACTCATACTGTGGTTTTGGAGTTCTTATTCAACTGAGTCACCTTTCTAGGCTGCTCTTTATACTCATCACACAATTGATTGTTACCATTATTCATCTTGTACTGCCTCCACTGTAACCTCTTCTTCCAAATTTCATGTTTAATCCCTTTTATTCATCCATTGGACACCTACTTTATTCTGTCTTTTGACCTCTGGAATTCATTCACACATCAGTGTTGTTAAATATCTTCTGGTTAGTTCCAACACATCATTTATCTCCTTCCCAGTTAACACCTCATTCTTAAAAGTTCAGTTAACACCTCTCAGCTTAAAAGAAAAAATTCAATTAACCCTCATTCCATGCTATAGATCCAAGTTGTCTCCATAACGTTTCATAATTACCAGTCTTGTAATTCTACACATATCCTTTTCTCATTTCTTTCTTCATGATCATTCTGACAAAATTATACATGACAAGAAATTGTTTTTTCCCTTATGTTTGGGTATAGGATAACAAAAACAAAAAACAGGATTATAATTAAATGGAAATTTAAAAATAGTTTCATTATTTTCTTTATTTTGTAAATAATGTGTGATTTATAGGTCAATATATTTGTTTCATTTTCAGTCATAAGTCATGATTGCCCTAATACAGGATTATGGCCTTACCTGTTTTCAATTCAGTATTTTGTTCTCTTGAAACTGATTTTGCTAACTCTTCTGTATGCTTTATTTAGGTAAGATATATTGGCTTTGATTGCATTAAAAAATCATTGGCTTATTTTATTTTGTTTTTTCAGTATTTTTGAGTTTTTAATGCAATATATTTTCAGTGATTAAACATGAGGCTCAAACTATAATTGAACTAATTACCAGTTTGTCGACAAATTCTGATTTTTTTTCCTTCATTTCATCTTGTTAATGTGAAACTTATATACAAATACTCTTATTGCAGAAAAATTAATTTAAATAGATTAAAAAATTGAGATAATGAGGTGCAGTAATCTTTTAATTATCCATCCTTTAAATACCAAACTTCAGAAGTTTGCATTTCATCAGAATTCTGGGAACAGCACCATATAACAACATTTAATTAAATGCATATTAATTTGCATCATTATTTAACCAACAGCAAATCATTTGTCATGATGATTAGATAATTAAGAGAATACTATGTTGCTAGGAGCACATGATTCCCATTTACTCATTCATTTCTTAGCCCAGTCTGATCACATGGACAACAAAAGTTTCTTTCTTCAAGAAAATCATTAAGGTGTTTCCACCTTATTTAGAAGCATCAGAGGCCCTCCAGAAATCTACTAGTCTTAACCAAATATAGCTTTAAATAAGATTTTTAATATGATAAATAAAAATTCTACACATGATGGCTCCAAGCATATAAAAAACCATTCATTCCAGAAACCACTGCTCTCTCCCCCCCCTTTCTTATATTCTGCTCATGTCTAAAATAGTCTCCCTGCAACCTGGCCTATATTCGTAATAATGAAACCTACAAAATCCACAAAAAAGATATCATTGCATTTTGCAAAATGTATAAGCACCAAAATCAAATGAATTGTTTTTGTCCATCTGTAAGCATGTTATTCCTTAGCTTTGGCTGGATGAATTTTATTTAAATTTCGTATTTGGGAGTCTTGAGAAAATTTGTGGAACCATCTCTCTTGCACCACTTACACAGGCAGAATCTGGCAGAACATTTAGAAATTATACATATATGCAACAGATACATTGTATCCATGATTGCCTGTTGCATTGACTTTATCAGCTTTGTCAGCGATAATTTGCTTGTACTTTCTTAAATTATGCAGATCTTTCTTTTACTGAGACAGTGATATTGCTTTCTGAAAGGTGAGATGAAGAAAGGAGAGCCTCAGTTTTTCTGATTTCATTTGCAACTGATTGTGGGAGAGTAAAGTACATCACAAATAAAATCAACTTTAGGAATATATTTAGGCATGGCTGCAAAGTTAAAACCTTTCTTTAATATATTACCTTCAGTTTTTGTCAGGTTATACTTGGACTTTTTCATCATACAAAGTTACTGTTGAAAGAAACTTTTTGTTGTAAAGAATATTAAACTTATTAATTTGATTGTTTTTGGAAGATAAAAAAGTACTGTTGCAAGAACAGTTGAGCTTATTGTCTAAAAAAGACTATATGTCAGCATGTGTGATGTTGCTAAGGTGTAATATACATCAAGACAACACATAAAGAATCAACTTGGTTGATAGTGAAACTTGCAAATTGCATCCTGTCGCACAAAAGATCAAGCAACACCTCATGATAAATACATTTTGCTCTGGTTCTAGAATGGAAATGTTGTTTAAAATATAAAAACTTACCGATGATATTATTGCTATTGCACTACTTTAGGAATGTAAGTTGGTTCAATAATTTAGCCTTTTTTATTTTAAATGTTCCAAGTGATGTATCTTTTTCTTGACTTCTCCATCAAGATTGCTTATATTGGATACAGATACTTTTCACCAATAAGCATAATTAGAATTATTTATATTTTTTTATTTTTTTAATTTTTATAATGAATAAATAACTACCAAATGAAACATGCTAGTTTCACCACTAAAACTTCTGGGTAAAAAGTACATTAAAATAAAGACAATCTCTCGACAATCTGTTCCCTCCTGATATCTGTCTCAGCTATTCAAACATCGTCTCCATTCTAATGGATACTTTCAGTTAGCTTTCTGGCCTTGCAATGGGCAGTTTCCTATCTCCTTCAAATGTTGATTTACTGATGGAAAGGTTTAAAAACATTTTCTCATGTCAATAGCCTGCTAATCTTTAATCTAGTGGAGATATGTAGATGACATATTCATCATCTGGAATTATAGTGCTGATTTACCTGACTTCCTTTTTTTTTTTTTTTTTGGGAAACTGCCCTTCTTAGATATTTTCCTAGAAGGCATTTTACTTGGTATATATCACAAACCTACTTATACAATTCATTACTTACATTCATCGTCTTTGTACCATTCTCAGAAAAACTAGGCATTATACATATGTGCAAAAAAAAAAAAAAAAAAAAAAAAGGACAGTCACTACCTTAAGGGATGAAGAAAAACTTAATGAAGAACTACAAACTCTACACCAACAACTTGTTTGCGACAGATATTCACAGAAACTCATATATAAGTTGATAGTTTCTAATCCTGCTCCACAGTAAAATCCTGACATTCACTACAGGACTTTGGTTTCCATCCTTACATTGGTAGACTTTCTATCAAAATTACTACTCTCCTTAAAGGTCATGACATCAGAGTGGTACTTTCAAGGCTATTTTAACTATACAATCTTTATTTCATTCTCCTAAAGACTGCAACTCTTGTTCAAACATCATGCAGTCTATAATATTCCATACTCTTTTGGCCTTTCTTACATCAGGCCCAACATCAAGAAGTTTTAAAATAGGACAGAACATGTTGGAGAACATTTTCCAACATGGTGCTCCACCCACACCACAATGCTGAGTTGAATAAGGGCTCCATGCCTCATTGAAAATAACATTACTGCTTGTAACATAAAATAATCTACTGATGTCATCTTTTTACGAGGCACACTTAATAGGCATCAAAGATTAAAGGATTTATCATGTGTGATATTTTGAAATCACATATTGGATCTTTCCATACATCAGACTTCAACTTTTCATTCAACTCTCTGTGCACAGTACTGAACAAAACTAACTTGTGCCACTAACCACACTCCACATCTATCAGTAAGTTCATATCGTAACAGTTCCAGTATAATTAAACATTCACATTTGCCACAGTAGAAAATAATATTTATTTTACAAATATTTATATCGTAAGACATTATCAGTGAGAGGGAAGAATGGGTAAGGAATTTGAACAATAGAACAGTAAAGCGCATGTGCAAAATTTGAATCCATCTGTACAAGTAGTTGTGTTTGTTAAGTTAAAACTATTAGAGAAAAGATAATTAAATTAATTCCATTAATACTCCTTATATTGATGGTCCCTATGTTCAGTTCTTCTGATAGTGAGTTTATTTTATATCTAGAATAGGAAGAATAAGCCCAATGTCAGAAGAACTGAAGATAGAAACCATCGGTATAAGGAGTATTAATGGAAAGAATATCGAATTTGCAGGAATATTGAAAAAGTACCACATGAACATGATTGGCAATACTGATACAAAGACAAAAACAGGTGAGATCTTACTAAATAATAAGTATAGGATGTTGTATTCAGGCAATAATGATCAAGGAAAGGAAGGAGTAGCAATAACATTCAACACCAAACATGAAGAAAAACTTGTATTGGAAGGCTGTTTCAAGTAGATTCATGTGGGCATACTACAAAATGAGGAAATGGACAATGAAACTTATTTGTGCATACAGTCCCACAGTAGGTTCTTCTAAGAAAGAAGTGGAAGACTTTTGAGTTATAAGAAAAGGCAGCTGACATAAAGAAAAGTGGAAAAGTGGTCCTTGTTGGAGATCTAAACAGCAGAGTAGGAAATGAATCCTACCAGGCATATAGGAATGTTTTGGGAAAATTGGGAGAAAATGGCAAAGCTTATTAATAATAATAATTATTATTAAGTCCGTGCAGTTAGCGTAGTGGCTGTGTGCTTCGCAACCATATGCTTGGGGAAAGAGTGTCCTAGGTTCGATTCCCGTCGGTGACGTGAGGAGCTGAAGGATCTTCCTTAGCCATAGCCAAGTTAGCCAGTCTTGGGCATGTAGTGGAGACAGTAGGATTTTTTCCCCAGTTTATCCTGGGGTTTTTCATCCCCATGTACCATCCACCACCACCACTAGTATTTTCACAGACAATCACAAACATCAATGCCCATGGCGGGATTCGAACCTGCAGCCTTTTGGCTGGAGAGCACATATGCTAACCACTTGGCCAACCAGGCCCTTCATGCTGGTTCAAGATAGAGGAGCGTACAGAGGATTTGAAATTGGAAATCACCATTACTTAGCTATAAGCTGGATAAAAATGAATATTACATTGAAATGGACAGTATTTAAGAAAATTTTAAAGAGAATTAGAGTTGAGCTGCTTTTACAGGTAAACGTTTCACAAGAGTGGACACTCAACTGTACAAACATTATTGAAGAAAATTTGAAGCAGTTTGAAAACAAAACAGAACCAAACCTTGGAGTCTCAGTGGCAAACTCTGAAGAAGATATTGATTGATTCAGCTGGGGGTGGGGGGGTTATGTGGTGAAGTTGACTGTAAGGAGAGAAAAATAAGAACCCCATAGTGGACACAAGAAGTAGTTTGAAAAAGAAGAAAGATTCACCAAAATTCTCAAAGTTTTAAAAGAATTAAAGTTGAGCAGCTTTTACAGGTAAACTGTATACTCAACTATACAAACATTATTGAAGAAAATTTGAAGCAATTTGAAAACAAAACAGAACCAAACCCTGGAGTCTCAGTGCAAACACTGAAGCAGATATTGATTGATTCAGCTAGTGGGGATTATGTGGTGAAGTTGACTGTAAGGAGAGAAAAATAAGAACCCCATAGTGGACACAAGAAGTAGTTTGAAAAAGAAGAAAGATTCACCAAAATTCTAAAAGTTTTAAAAGAATTAAAGTTGAGCAGCTTTTACAGGTAAACTGTATACTCAACTATAGAAACATTATTGAAGAAAATTTGAAAACAAAACAGAACCAAACCCTGGAGTCTCAGTGGCAAACTCTGAAGCAGATATTGATTGATTCAGCTAGTGGGGATTATGTGGTGAAGTTGACTGTAAGGAGAGAAAAATAAGAACCCCATAGTGGACACAAGAAGTTAAAGAAGCAGTTCTGAAAAAGAAGAAAGATTCACCAAAAGTCCCTAAAAGTTTTAAAAGAATTAAAGTTGAGCAGCAGATACCCTAAAAGAAAGACTGCTAGATTGCGTTTCACTAGAAGGTTTGTGTAAAGAAGGCTCCCAGTTCAGATAAGATTTTTGACAAACCTTCTAGTTTGTTTATGCCTAAGAGTATCAGTAGAAGTTGTGTGCTTGTAGAGGTTGTTATATGTGTGCTCATTTGTTTAAGTGTTTACAAAATCATTAAACTTAGAGCAGAGTATAGTAACCAACGAAGGAAAGATGGTGGTGGCTTTGTCGTTACAAAAGTTTAATTTTGATTTTAGTAGTTCCATGAAATGTGAGATGTGCTATATATATATGCTCTGGTTTATGTCGATAAATTATGGGTATTTAAGGTGGGTGGAAGGAGGGTATGTTCAACATGTGATCTAAATGCAGACTTGATGGGCAATAATGTATTTGTAACTGAAGGTGTTAGTAGTGAGAATGTCATGAGAAGGATGAGTCTCGTCTGATAGCAAAGAGAGTCATTTAAAAAAAAAAAAGTAGCGAAATATTATATTGGTAAAAAACTTTTAAGAAAGTGAACAAGTGATCTGCTAAATGAAGCAATTGATAAATTTAATTTAATCCTTTATCCAAGTTTAAGCAAACAAAGGTGTTGCACTACCTTACCTCAGTCCTGAAGATATTTTCAGATGCAAACTTTGTTTGCTTACACTTGGATAAAGGATTAAACTAAATTTATTATAGTCTAACCAAGTGCAAAATAAACTTCCAACATCTTTCTCTAAATTCAGAGTAATTCAATAATAAGGTGGTACACCTGTTGGCAACTCCTATAGGTAAATATGACCTTTTCTATTACTTCTGCCTTAGTATCTCGAGCGATCTTCAGGCAGCAGTTTAAGAAGGTTTATTGAAGTAAGTACTGAGCTTTCAAGATGTCAAGCAATGAAGGGAATGATGCCGAGGATTCTGCTTTTGGCTTTTGATGAGAATGGACGTATTATTTTAGACTGAGCCTGATACATTGCATACAAGGTTTCTCAGTAATCTCACATTGCACTGGCGCTGACACAGTTTGATTCCTACTGTCTCCCCCTCTGCACGAAATGTGCAAGATGTCAAATGGTCGGCAGGCCCCACCTGCAATGACCAGTGGTGGATTTAAGGTTTTATAGGGAGGTAGGTTTCCAAACTGGGGCCAAGTGAGATACTGATACTCCTTTCCCCAATTAGTGGGTCGCAACAAGACTAAATTTTGCTAGTAGACCAATTCAGTTTACAGGACTTTTGCTGGCTGGCAGGCCCCTAGCCCTATGGGATTTTATTTTGCTAGTAACCACCTTGGTCTACAGGATACTCTGCTGGCAGGCCCATTGCCCTGCAGGATTATTTATACTGCAATCAAACAATTTCTGCTGGCAGGAAATCGCCACTTTGATATGGAAAACATCAAAGAGCAGATCCAGATCCTTAATAAGGAGCAGTCCCTAGAGGTACTGAAACTCATAATAGGCAAACTTGAATCGACTGGTCGGGTTTTATAAAACAGTACATTCACTCTAATGATCAGGATGGAGAGGAGGAGAATGAGATATCACAAGAAGAACTCATTACTGCTCTGTCATCAAAATCCCCCTGTCAAAACAACTCTTAGGGAGAGCATTCTAACAAAAGACGAAGAATTACAGAGAACCAGATGGATGAAGACTCACAAACACCAGACGTCCCGAGGAACACCAAAAAGGTTCCACCTGTTATACTAAGGGACAAGGACAAATGGACCACTGTCACATCAGCCCTTAGGGAACATAAAATCTCATATTCCTGGGCTAAAATCAAGATGAAGGAGTCGAAATCCAGCCAGCCTCAGTCACTGACTACAGACAATTATGTACAGACAATAATGGCAAAACTAATGGATAACAAAAGTCTTCCTTATCACACTTTTGCTTCACCCAGTGAAAAGAATCTCAAAGTAGTACTTTGTGGGGTAACCGAAGGTGTCACCTATGAAGAAATCACTGCTGACCTTATAAGTCGGGGCCTAACACCAGTAAAAGTGAGCAGGATGCTCAGGTCAGATAAACGGCCAATGCCACTGGTGCTCGTTGAAATTGACAAGGCACAGAAAGAGATATATGAACTGATTGTGATCTGTGGCCTCAGAATTTCTACTCAGTCACTAAGGAAAAAGTCGTCAGCTGGGCAGTGCCATAGGTGCCAAAGGTTTGGCCATGCCCAAAAACTTTGCAAGGCAAATTACAGGCGTTTGAAATGCGGCGAGGTCCACCAGACCATCATGTGTACCAAGCCAAGATCCACACCAGCTAAATGCGCCAACTGTGGAGGACCTCGCCCTGCCAACTACAAGTGATGCATTACACACCCAAAGAACCGAGGGTCAGCAAAAACTACCCTTGCAACACATTTCAGCGATGCTCAAGACAGCCATGCAGTTTGCGCCCCGGTCCAAATTATCTCCAGCTTGACAACTCAGGAAAGAAAACAAATGCCCAAAACTTATGCAGAGGCAGCACAAACAAAGGCTGCTCCATCCCATGATCAAATAAGCTCAAATCTAACATCAGTATTAACCACCTCACTAGCTACCATGTTACAAGAATTCAGCATGACAAATCCTTCGCCATTCTCCGTGAAAAGATTCCTACAAGGAAACTCTCTCATGATCACTGCATGGAATGCCAATGGACTGAGTAACAAAATCTTAGAACTACAAGAGTTCACTTACAGACACAATCCTGACATAATATTAGTAAATGAAACACATCTCAAGCCACCTAATAACCCCAAGTTATGGAACTATATTATGTACAAAACAGACAGACTCACCAGCAGTGGAGGAGGAACAGCCACATATATTAAAAATTTCCTAAGCCACAATGTTCTGACCAATCCACAAACCAAGAACCTAGAGATAACAGGCATTGAAGTTCATACCAACAATGCTGGCAGTATCAAAATCTATGCTGTATATAATCCACCCAGCATTCCATTACTGGTATCTGACTTGGACACCATTCTCGGCTTCACAGACTCCATCATCATGGCTGGTGACTTTAATGCCAAACATACAGCCTGGTATAGCTCCACAATCAACGAAAAAGGTCGAACTCTAAACCATTACTCAATATAAAATTCTATTGTTGTAGCCGGACCCACAGAGTCCACCCATCACAGCTCAGCTGGAAGCTCAGATGTACTTGACATAGTCATCCTCAAAAACATCAGATACCAATATCAGCTGGAAACGTTAAATGAACTTTCGTCCGATCACAACCCTATTCTGCTTAAACTCGGTACACAAGAGCAGTTCTTCCCTCCCCCCACTCTTTCATATCTTGGGACAAGCTCTCCAGAATTCTCCCTGAACACATTGGCCCAGTCCCTGTTATTCACTAAAGAGGAGATAGACTTTGCTGTAAACAACCATACCAGTCAAATCAAAAAAGCAATAAAGTTAGTTATCCAAACTACAGTCTTTCACCCTAGTGATCGGATCCCTGAGGAAATCATGGATTTAATCAGAATCAAAAACAAAACCAGAAAGAGGTTACATAACACAAGAGCCCTGCAAGATAAAACAAATCTGAATAAATTAAACAGACAAGTCCGTGAAACTCTCCAAAAACATCAAAACCAAGACTGGGAATCCAAGCTAACGAAACTAAACCCAGAAGACAACTCCATTTGAAAGTTCCTGAGAACCTTCCGCACTAAAAGGCAACTTTTATCCCCAATTCAGACCAAGAAAGGAATAGCCCACACTGATAAGGAAAAGGCAGAGGCTCTGGTAGAGAGCTTGGAAACTCAATGCAACCCCTCTTATGAAAATTTGAACATCAATCTTATCTACAAGATACATCGCCGAGTCAGGCAGGCCATAACACAACAAAAGGATGACCTAGAACCTGTCACACCCACTTCTCCAACAGAAGTTATAAATATCATAACACACCTGAACAACAATAAGGCTCCAGGTTCAGATGGAATCACAGACATAATAATCAAACTACTCCCCTGAAAAGCCATTGTTCATCTAGGCAACATAATAAATGCCATCCTCAGATTCAAGTACTTTCCCTTAACATGGAAGATAGTGGATATCATGCCATTTAAAAAGATTAGAAAAAACTCCCAGCTCCCTGAAAACTACAGACTTATCAGTCTTCTG
Organism: Typopeltis vanoorti; assembly: GCF_054136105.1. NCBI lineage: Eukaryota > Metazoa > Arthropoda > Arachnida > Uropygi > Thelyphonidae > Typopeltis > Typopeltis vanoorti. Next base: position 170,186,486 of record NC_143549.1, on the reverse strand, counting down.
TCCAGCCTTGGAAAGATCACAGAAAAAGTAATCCTTACAAGGCTTCAATCTGAAACGGATAAACTAGATATAATTCCTAATGAGCAGTTTGGATTTAGAAAAACCACATCACCGTTCAACAGATCCACAGGCTGATTGAATTCATCTCCGAAGCCTTCAACCGGAACCTCCACACAGCTGCGGTCTTTATAGATGTTGCGAAGGCTTTTGATAAGGTGTGGCATCAGGGTCTTCTCTACAAGCTCATCGCATTCAATATGCCTACAAATCTAGTTAAAATAATTCACTCATACCTCAAAGACCGATTCATGCAAGTTAAAATAAATGAAATTATGTCAACCAGATGCAAGGTCCTGGCGGGTGTGTCGCAGGGCTCACTCCTGGCCCCCCCTGCTGTTTTTCTATTTATATAGCTGATATCCCTCAAAACCCAAGCTCAACAATCACTGCATTATATGCAAATGATACTGCATTATTAGCAAGATCTCTCAGCCCCAAACTAGCCATCAGAAGACTCCAAAACAGTATTCACACACTAGAGAAATGGTCGATGGAATAGAGGATCCAAGCAAATCCACAGAAGAGTTCAGCCATACTGTTCACTAGAAAGAAGCCTCAGATCAAGGAAGATGTACATTTACTAGGAGTTAAGATCCCATGGCAGAACACAGTCAAATATCTCGGCGTAAATATCGACAAAAAAACTACAATTCACCAGTCATATAAAACACATAAGCTCAAAGACATCCAAAGTATTGCGCAGCTCTACTCCATGATCAACAGAAAAAGTAAACTGGACACTCAGAATAAACTACTCATATACAGGATGTAATATGCCCAGTCATCACTTATGCATCTCCTAATGGAGTAATAACTTGAATACAAATATTCAAAAGCTACAAAGAATACAGAACAGGTGTCTGAGAATGAGTTTGGATGCCCCATGGTTTATCAGAAACTCCCAGATTCACAGAGAAGTCAACATTCCCTACATCACATCCATCCTTCATGACCTAGCAGAAAAGTTCTTCATCAAGACAATTAATCATCCGAACTCACTGATCAAGCAAGCTTCAGACTACAATGAAGCAAATTTCTGCAAATACAAAAGACCCAAGTCAATTCTATGCTCAGCTAAATACAGCTAATCTCACTGCCCTTTCAGGGCGAGCTTAAAGCTCAATAATTCTCCACTCAAAGAACTTTCCTTCTCAAACAAAGGGGAATATGAAAAGCATCTATGCTTCACCCATCAAGTCAGTATTGTTCCGCATTCTGCCTTAGTATTTCCACGTTTGGGTCTGCCTCACACTGACGAGACCTCAATAAAGGTTGAAACCGGTCTGGGTAGTGGCCCTTCCCTTAATGCATAGCAGTATACATGTCCGCAAAGAGATGGGCTTTGCGTTATGGGAGATACTGAGACAAGGAGCAATGAGAGCTTGGTCCACCTTTGCTCAGAGTTGCCTGGTGTTGCACTACCTTACCTCAGTCCTGAAGATATTTTCAGGTACAAAATTTGTTTGCTTACACTTGGATAAAGGATTAAACTAAATTTATTATAGTCTAACCAAGTGCAAAATAAACTTCCAAGCAATTGATGTAGCAAGAATGATGAAAGCAATATGAATATAGTGGAAGTTGAAAAACAGGCAATTAATGTTAAGGTCCCAAGTGACGCTGATGGTGAAAAGTATGCTCAAATAGTAATAATAAAATAGTGAGAGTGAATGATAGCAAAAGAAGGCCAAATTTGAAAACTGTGTTGGAAGTTGAGACAAGAGATGAGGTGGATGCAGAGTGAAATGAAGAGAATTGTAGATATGTCTGTGAAGAAGATAAAAAAATGATGTCAATATGAAAATGGTAGTGATAGACCTGCGAGTGGCATTGTATAGCGATTTGATTATTATAGGTGTGGTAAACAAGAAGATGCACAAGGTTCGTTTTCCTGGAGGTAAAATGAATAGAGTGATTCACTTCATTTGAATGTTTTTGGTGTGAGTCATTTGGAGAGATTGTTGCTGGAAGGGAGACTAATAAGTGCAGTGAATGAATCTAAGCAAGTAAGAAGTGATTTGAAAAAGTGGGAGAGTAAGGAAGGAGAGATTGACGTGGTGTGCTTATGAATGAAGAAGTGGGTATTATGAGTGTAGAGAATGAGTATGCAAGACAAACAGGGAGACTCGGGGTGGAAGGGAAACACAGCATAAGAAAAGCTGATGCTCCAAAAGTAAAACATAGACAAAAAAAAAAAAAAAAAAGAATGGAATGACCTGGGATCTAGAGAAGTCAGATTTGAAGAAGGTTCTGGGATGATTAGGGAGAAAAAGAAATGGCTCGAGGAAAGTATGGAGAAGTCACATCTAATACAGGCCTATCTGTGTGTCAGGTGTTATGATTATGATGTTCAAGAAGCTGGTGAGAACTAGGATCCAGAATTGTGTTGACAACAGTGGTATTATCTTTGATGGACAGCCTAGATTTGCTAAATTGAGGTCAAAGGCTTTTGATAGATTACCTCATGATAAGTTGATAGACTACAATGAAGCCCACGATATTGTGGGCTTCATTGTAGTCTATAAATACACAAATACTAGATTAGTGCATTGGATCAGTGACTGGCTATCTGATCCATTGTTATCAGCAAGTTGTGTACAAGGGAGCAATATCCTGGAAGAAGAAAGTCACTACTGACCAATGGGAATTTTGAAGTATTCTTCCTGTAATTATTTTATGTGGTCCTGGACTGCTGGGGATGGGGGATGTCCCTTGATCTTACCCAGTGTTCCCATTCATCCCACAGATGTCCAGTAGGATTGAGATCAGTGTTTTGTGAAGGCCAGTCAAGTGTGGCCAATCACAAATCACTCAGCTATAGCAGCAGCCTTATGACAGGATGCATTATCTTGTTGAAAGAGACAATGGTCAGTTCCATTCATTGCTGCATAACACAGCTCTCCAAGTTTCCACATCCTCTGCACAAGCTCTTTGCACCACTGAAGACAATGTTGCATGTTAGTTTTGGCAATGCAGAGCTTGTATATTGCAGTCCTACTATGGAAACGCATGTTGCAAGTCTTCATTCTGTATGTTTTTGTGCAGAGTCATCGTTCTGTCGATGCCTGGACCTCCACATTCAATGTCGGCAGTGAATGGTGGTTTTTACATATTATCCTTTGTAGAACCCCTATGGTCACATTTGGTGAGTGTGGTCAGTTGTCCACTGTGGGTATCATTGATTGTAGACCTGGGATAGCCTGATTTGTCAACAATTTGCAGACCAGATAGTCCTGCAACATGGCATTCTATCACAATGCCTCTTTCAAAATCCATCGCTTCCCTTCTTGCAGCCATTTCACCAGTTGCATTGACTTGGGATCATCATATTTTTCCAGTTTATACTGGCTACAAACATGTGACTTGTTACATGGCATGATGTACCTGCCCATGGAGATGTCTATTGATCTCTTTCCAAGGAGTGTAAATGATAAATAACAGGTGTTAGTTCAGGAACACATCTCTTGAGCAGAACTAGTGGATTGCATCAGGAGAAGAAACCTGTTTTGTATCCAGTTTGTTCAAGATTCTTCTGATGTATTTCTGGCAGAAGGTTATGGGGGGGGGGAGAGGCATGAGATACAGTGTTCCTGGTAAAAATAAGTTTGCTTTCATCTTCTATGTAGGAATTGGATGAGAAGAAGGATGCTAGAAGAAAACAATTTTATCATATGGCTTGTGACAACAACTCCTGCTTCATTTATAGACTGCAATGAAGCCCACAATACTTGCAAAACCATTAATAAAAGAGCCAAGTCTGAATTTGATGAATAAATGTAGGAAACTTCTCACCATTTAATGGCAGTTATTCCTTCTGGTTCCTAATAAAAGCTGTGAGGGTAACTTTTGTACATCTATGCTTCCACTCTTTCTCATCCAAATGGTAGCAATGCAATGGACAAAAGTTACCCTCACAGCTTTTTGTTAGGAACCAGAAGGAATAACTGTCATTCGATGGTGAGAAGTTTCCTACATTTATTCATCAAATTTAGACTTGGCTCTTTTAGTGATAGTTTTGCAAGTATTGTGGGCTTCGTTGTAGTCTATAAATGAAGCAGGAATTCTTGTCACAAGCCAGTGGTGCACCCAGAGGGGGGGGGGACAAGGGGCCCAGGCACCCCCCCCCCCAAAGAAAAGGGAAAAACACTAGAAAATTTTCCAAAAATCTTTTCCTAATTAAAATTCATTTTTTTTATTTATGTTGTGTCATGTCTTCTATTTCTATACTACTTATGAATTAGCGATCATTGCAGATGCTCAGTCATAGGTCGTATGAGATGCATAGTGTGTATTCGCAAATCGTCTACTCAGCTCGGCCTCCCCCCAGGTTAATTCCTGAGCGCTTGGCCCCCTCCAAGATTAAATCCTGAGTGCGCCACTGTCACAAGCCATATGGTAAAATTGTTTCTTTTCTTTTCTTGGGCTGCCTTAGCACCCATGTTGAAAAACCATACTTTGGATATTGGGTGGATGTTTTGAATATAGTGGGGAAAGGAATGCTTTCAGAAATAGGTAATTTCTGTAACAAAAAATCCCACAACAAATATCTGGATCTGAAGAATGGAAGTAGTATGACCATGGAAACAAGGAGTAAAAGTCATGGAGGCCACTGTCACAAGCCATATGGTAAAATTGTTTCTTTTCTTTTCTTGGGCTGCCTTAGCACCCATGTTGAAAAACCATACTTTGGATATTGGGTGGATGTTTTGAATATAGTGGGGAAAGGAATGCTTTCAGAAATAGGTAATTTCTGTAACAAAAAATCCCACAACAAATATCTGGATCTGAAGAATGGAAGTAGTATGACCATGGAAACAAGGAGTAAAAGTCATGGAGATCTTGTCATTGTTGTAGCGCCAAACTACATGAGATTGTGGGATGCTGAGAAGAGAAAGTTCTAAAAGAGATGAAACTTGAATGAAATTGTTATCTGAATTACCAAGAAGAGTAGTCATCTCAACAGTGTACCTGGAAGGAGAACTGTTTAAGAACAGATTCAGAGTGTTAGGTAACTGGAGAGGATTGTCAGTAATTCTGATCAGAAGACAAAAATGATTCCTTTAAATCATTACTCGCAGCATATACTTCTGCTTCTCTTCCAGCTTGGTTAGTGGATTTTGAAAAAAAAAAAGGATCCAGTTAGAATTGTGGACATTAGTCACCAAGAAAAATAATTTTGCGATTAGGAAATTTGGATTCAAGCTTCATGGATAAGAAGTTTTAAAGGTCAAAATGATTTTCAGAATTGGGGAAACAGTTAGAGAAACAGATGAATGAGCCATAATGAGGCAAGGAGCCTTAAGCCACAGAAGATAAAAAAAAAAGGCAGAGTCGAGATTAGGCATCCTCTGGTCAGAAATGCCAGACTGCACAAAAGTACAGCCACTATTTTGGCAGAAGGAAAATCGAAATCAGATAAGTGTAATTTTAAAATGGGTGTGGTTGCTGCTGCTGAGATTTGGGCTTCATTCAAAATCAGGTTTGAATGTTTATCAGGTGATGATGCACATCATTTAGGTTAGTGTTTACATCACAAATGTTGAAATGAATGTGGAAGAATTTTTTTTTTGGTAGGATTTTTTATGTTTTTAATTTTTTGAGGTATTTGATACATTACTATTATTATTCATATATTATTAAACCATTTTATTTATCTTGTAAATATATATTAACTTTTTCTTTGGTTACGTTTTACTTCTCATTTGTACTGTCCATTTATACCAATTTATAATATACTGTTTTTACTCCCTATTCTTCTTTTGTTGCTTCATTTATCTTGAATAACTTTCAGTTGAGAAGGTTATGGATGTGATTTGTTTGTGCCTAGAAAGGCTGAAGTAATCCAGCTAAAGATGAGAAATCTGAGTATTATAAAAGATAAAGGACAGAAAAGCAAGATCATTCTTAGGGGAAATAAGACAAGTCTTTGTTTTTGTAACATTAAAACTTGGAATATTTGAGCACTACAGGGTATGTCAAATGAAGAAGGTTGGAGCAAAACTATGAGTAGAATTTGAGATGTATAAGAGGAAGAGCATGGCCATAAGTGATCTTCTGAAGAACATGGCTTTTTGGTATTCTGACGTTGGTGGGGAAAAGGAACAGAGGAAGCAGGAATGTGCTGGTAAATTTTTAACAACCAGCTCATTGTAACAAAAAAAAAAAAGCTCTGTTGTTTATAGTCATTGTTGGTTTAGCAGCCAGCTTGCATAATTCTTGAAAATTTAACACTCGACTCATGCAAACTGGTGCACACCACTGAAAGGAAGCCATCTCCATTATGATATACAGTGAATGATCACAGAGGAAACTAGCAATCAAGTTGCACAAAAATATAGAAGGACCATGAGATGGTTGTTGAGTGATCATACAAATTTCTCCATATCCTTTATGGCATATGACAGTGAATTAATTGCATATGTGCAGTAATATGAGTAATTAATTCACATGTATCCTTTTTTTTTTTTTTTTTTTGTATATCATTGTGAATTGTCATTTGTTCAGTTGGTCTGAAGAGATAAGTAAGCCTAAAGATGTCGCTGATAATAAGCATCAAAATAGCAGTACAGTTTCAATAATTACTATATGAGCTCTGTGTAATACTCTGTTTAATAATGATGGTGAAATACTGACTTATTTTTGATTTTAATTGATATTTACTTAACCTATCCATACCAATGCTACATATTATGTTAAAATTAAAAGAAGTATCTATTAGTGTATGTTATTTGTTGAAAATTACTTTTTCCATTTAGTGCAACAGCAACTAAACTTACAGACAGTGATGCAATATGGAAATTTCAACGTTACCAGTTAGTTATGGATTTTGCCAACCGGATGTGTCTTCCTGCTCCGTTAAACCTTATTAGTTATATTATTTCATTATTCCGCTGTCTCTTTGGGATATTAACTTGCAAAGTTTGCAAGGTAAGCAACAATCTTTGGACTATGAGTTGTTATATAAACAGTGGCATTTTTTAAAACTATTAAAATGTGAGCAATAAGTATTATTTATTTTTTATATAAATTTCACTCATGAAAAGCTGCTAGCACATAGTTTGTTAGTATTAGTAGGTAAAGGCGAGTTAATTTAGAACTCGTGCAAGATTCTCTACTATATTCAATCAAATTATCTGAAAATATCAAGAGTAATCACACAAATTTCTTTGTATCTTTCATAGCTTGTGACCAAAATAAAGGAATTAATTGCACTTGTGCAGTAATACATATGATTAATTCATATCTATCATTTAGACAAAACATACCTATACTATAGAGATTAAATATGGAACTTTTTTAAACTAATTCAACCCTGAAATAAACAGAATGGTAGTCTTACAAAAGGCATTGAAATTTCTCTATCAGCTAAGGACTTTGTGACTTGCAGTAAACCACCTATGATGCTGGAGGGATTGGAGCTTGTGGGTTGGAGAGAAGATATTCTAATCACTCAACCAACCAGACTGATATTACTATTAATATTTAGCAGTATAGTTGCATTTGAAAACTTTTTTTTTTTTCCATGCAAAATAAAGGCTGTGGGACTTGATAATATATCGCCACGTATTCTGAAAGAATGTGCCAGGGAGTTGACACCTGCGTTGATATATTTTTTTAATACGAGTTTTGCACTCGGTCAAGTTCCTCAGGAGTGGAAGGAAGGCAAGATTGTGCCACTTCATAAAGGAGGTGATTGAACTCGAGCATCAAACTATATAAACACAAAGATATAGGCTATCTGTGTGTCAGGTGTTGTGGTTAAGTTGTTGGAGAAGATTGTGAGAACTAGGATACAGAGTTGGGTTGACAACAATGGTATTATCTTTGATGGACAGCATGGATTTGCTAAAGGGAGGTCATGTTTTAATAATCTACTTACTTATTACAATAAAGTGATTGCTTCCTTGGACAGAGGAGAAGGATACACAGTAATATACTTGGATTTCGGAAGACTTTTGATAGAGTACCTCATGATAAGTTGACAGTCAAACTTATCAAGAGAAGATGGGGTTGGATATTAGATTAGTGCATTGGATTGGAGACTGACTATCTGATAGGTATCAACAAGTTGTGTATGGGGGAGCGATATCCAGGAAAAGGAAAGTCACTAGTGGAGTGCCTCAGGGATCTGTTTTAGGGTCATTACTGTTTAACTTGTATATTAATGATATTGGTGAAGATTTGGATGGAGATATTCAGTTGTTCGCAGATAATGCAAAGTTGGAACAAACCATGAATAGTAGTGAAGCTGTTGTGGCCTTACAAGAAGACTTGAATAAATTGAGTGCTTGGGCACAGAAATGGGGATGTGAGTTCAATGCTGCAAAATGTAAGGTTTTAAAATTTGGAAAACAAAGATGGCATGCAGAATTTATGCTTGGCGAGGATATATTGTTGGAGATACAGGAAATAAGAGATCTTGGGGTGATAGTGGATAAGGATGTAAAATTTAGGGGACACATCACCAAAATTGTGAAGACATCACAAAGACTTCTGGGAATGATGCAGAGGACACTGACGTGTAGAAGTAGGTAGATTCTTGTTCCGTTGTATAAGGCTTTGATTAGGCCACACATGGACTATGCCCAGATTTGGTCACTGGGTTTTCAGAAGGATGAAGAGATGTTGGAAAGGGTCCAAAGGCAACTGACTAAGATAGTTTCTGACCTCTGGAATGTCGAATATGAGGAAAGATCGAGAAGATGTAATTTGCAGAGCCTGATGGATAGGAGGAAGAGGGGAGATATGATAGAGACCTACAAGTTGGTAAGGGGGGGTTGTTATAGGATCAATGCTGGAGATGGGAAGAGAACCAGAGGTCATCCCTGGAAACTGTATAAAGAGGGTGTGAGTAGGAGAGTGAGAGGCAGGTTTTTTCATGCAGAGTTGTAAATGATTGGAATGTGTTGCCTGAGAGTGTGGTGTCTGTAAGGAGTTTGAGTGTGTTTAAGACACGGTATGATGAGCTGTGTGTGTGTGATAAAAGGACCTCCCAGATGAGTTTTTGACTCCGTGAGGTCTTGGGGTAATAATAATAATGATCTAGCAAACTTGCATATTTTATGGATAGGTGGCTAGTGATATGAAGACTTCTGTAAGGAAAGGGTATATGTGGAACTAAAAGGCTGGTGATTGTGAAAAACTTTGGAAGCAGCTTGGAGCTGTAGCATGGAATGAGGAGTTCAGCAGGAAAAAAGGAAACAAATTCTGCTTTGGCAGTGACACAAAGATATTAACAGCATCAACTTGCAGATGTATTTTGATGGTCAAAAGGCTGAGTAAAAGAGATTAAGCATGAAATCTGGAAGAAGAAGAAGAACAACAACAACAAAAAAAGGCACCATGAACATAGTACATGATGAATAATGGTAATAATCAGTTGCACAGAGTATAAAGAGCATATCAGGAAGGTGACTGAGTTGATAAGGACAGCAAAAGAAAGTAGCAAACCTGACCAAGAAAAATCCTAAGGAGTTTTTTAAATAAATAGCCTTCGCACTGATATGATCGTCAGCTTGTTGAGAGCTCCTGAAAAGATCAGTAGTATTTTATGTTATCATTGGCAATTTTACTAGAATTTGACGTAGTATTGTTCGCTTTTCGTATCTTAGTGTGTCTTTGCGATTTTTGTGTGTTTTCTATGTTATTTCAATTATTATTTTTAAGATACGATAGCATCCAAATGCATCGATTAAAAAAAAAAAAATGGCGGCCAGGTCGGCATGTTTGTTTAAGAATTTGGATATAAAAGAGTTTATGCAATGCACTGTCTATGAGATGTATGCTTTGCAGAGGGTGGTTGGAGTCTGGTTAAATGGTGATAGTGGAGTGAATATGTGCAGAAAATGTAAGGAGAATGAGGATCTAAAGCGTGTTTCAGGTGGCAAGAGTGATATCATTAAAGAAAGTCAAAATATAGAAAATAGTGATGTAATAAGAAATTGCGAGGTAGTACCAGATAGGTGTGAGAGCGACGTTGAAAGTAAAATTGAAGGTAAAAATACAGAATGAATGGATGATTTAAGTGAGATTGCACGGTTGAGCAGAGCGATACATAGAGCAAAGCGGCAGCTAGAGCATATGCAAAAATATGTACCGAACATACCATCTAATAAACGGCGAAAGTCTGATACGAAAAATAAGAGAATGTTCGTAAACGTAAACAAAATGAAGGAGCGAGTGCTGTACGGAGATTCGTTATTAAGAGGTGTGATAGTTGAGAGTTTGACGAAATCGTACCAACCAGGTGCTAACATTAAGGACGTCAGTGAGTCTATTAGAGCGCAAAAACAGAGGGTGAAAGAAATGATAGTCATGGCAGGAACAAAGGTTTTGAAAGAAGACAAAATGGAAATGATAGAGAATGTGAGGGAATTACTTGAGGTAGCAAAAGAGAAGAGTGAGAGAGTTAGGATGGTGAGTATTTTGCCGCGGTATGACAGTGAAGTGTTTAGGAGGGCCATAATTGCCAATGACTTTATGCATGGGTTATGCATGGAGAGTGGTGTGGAATTTGTGGAGTGAGTTCGATGGGTGAAAGAATTTATATAAGACGGATGGTTTACATTTGAATGGATTTGGTGTACGGAGGCTTGAAAAAGTGTTGATGAATGAAGTGGATGTACAGACTCAGGGAAACTAGATTTATTAAGGGAGGGGGTAGATATGCAGACTTTAGGGAGGCAGTTGAGTGTATGAATGAGTATAATATGGCCGAGCGAGCATGAAGGACAACAAATCAGAATGGGATAGTTAGTATAAGGCATCAAAGTAGGGATGGGACTAACTGGCTTCTGCAATTCATGTACACTAATGCCAGGAGTATTAGGAACAAGGAGGAGGAGTTTTTGGCCTTGGTTGACACTTCCAGGCCACAGGTTGTGGGTATTATTGAAACATGGCTGACAGAAGATGATAAAGCTATTGGGATTGAATGTGATGGGTATAGCATGTTCAGGAGTGAAGGAGAATAAAATGGGGGAGGAGTGTTATTGATGATAGCTGATGAGTTGCAGCCAAGGAGTATAGAAGTTGAACTGCAGGATAGAGAACAGAGCACATTTGAGGCTGTTTGGTGTGAGATAGAGGCTAGTAGAACAAAATATACATTTGGGTGCTGCTATAGACCAGGTGATGGAATAGATGGTGGGGATAGTATGCATAGTCAAATAGAAGAAATGAGTGGAAGGAGGGTAATTATTATGGGGATTTCAATTAACGTAACATTGACTGGAAGGAGGAGAGGGCACATGGGAGGAAGGAATTGGATTTTATCCAGTTATTAAGGGACAGCTATCTGCGACAGCATGTAATAGAAAATACTAGGGGGAAGAGAGTGCTTGACCTCGTAATCGCATCTGAGAATCTGGCTGTAATGAACATGACCATGTTGCCACCAATTGGTGAGAGTGATCAAAAGGTCATGACTGGTCATAAGGTCATGAAAGAGAGTGCTTGACCTAGTAATCGCATCTGAGAATGTGGCTGTAATGAACATGCCATGTTGCCATCAATTGGTGAGAGTGAGCATAAGGTCATGACTTGGGAGGTGGCTAAAGGAGGGAATTTACAATTAAGACAGGGTACGTGTGGAATTACCAGGCTGGTAAGTATGACAAGCTTAGGGGTGTGCTTGGCTCAGTGCCATGGCTTGTAAAACTGCAAGGGCTGGATGTTGATAGTGCATGGGAGGTGGTTAAGAAGTGTTTGCAGGAGGCAATGGTTGACTGTATGCCAAGAGTCCGAATAATAAATCAAGTAGGGGTTAAATGGATGAATAACATCATTAAGCTTGAGCTGCAAAAAAAAAAGAAACAATTGTGGAGGGAATTTAAGGGAGAAAGGTGACCTGCAGGTACAGGACAGTATAAAGCTCAGGCCAGAAAGGTATCAACGGTGGTAAGAAAAGCAAAAGTGGATTAAGAAAGAATATTGGCCATGCAGGCTAAAGAGAATCCCAAACAGTTTTTTCAATATGTTGCAAGTAAAAGGAAAAATGTTCATGGCAGAATGATTTTAAAAATGCTGAGGGTAGGGAGGTAACTGAATCAGTCGATATAGTGGAATTACTGAGTGAGCACTTTGCAAGAGTATATCATCCAGGTGGTGACATTGCAGGAATGGAAGAACCAACAGCTTATACTGGAATTGTGATGAATGAAGTAGAGGTAACTAGTCTATTACAGAACCTCAATGCCAATACATCTGTGGGATTGGATGGTATACCAGCTCGTGTCATACGTGAAGTGGCTAAAGAATTGTCATTGTCCTTGACCATTTTGTTTAATTTGAGCCTCGGGTCTGGGTTACTCCCAAGGGGATGGAAAGAAGGGAAAATAGTTCTCCTGCATAAAGGTGGTTCCAAGGCTGCTGTTGAAAATTACCGGCCGATCAGCATAACAGGAATCATTATCAAGGTCTTGGAGAAAATTGTCAAGAGGAAAATACAAGATTGGATAGATGAAAAGGGGATATTGTATCGGGGACAGCATGGTTTTGTGAAGGGTAGGTCATGCCTCAGTAACTTGCTCACATATTATAACACAGTGACGGCTGAACTGGATAAGGGTAATGGGTTTACAGTGATTCTACTGGACCTTGCTAATGCCTTTGACGGGATACCACATGGAATTCTAATCAGTAAAATGCAGCATATGGGGATGGATATAGGATTGGTGAGATGGATAGGAGGGTGGTTGATGGAGAGATATCAGAGAGTGGTTTATTCAGGAGTAGAGTCCAAAAGACAGCCTGTGACTAGTGGTGTGCCACAAGGATCTGTTCTTGGACCACTGCTGTTTAATTTGTTCATTAATGATATAGGAAATGATCTGAGAGGAACAGTTAATTTGTTCGCAGATGATGCAAAGTTGGGTAGGGCAATAGTGAATGCAGATGATGTCAAAATTTTGCAAGATGATTTGGATAGATTGGAGGTCTGGGCTAAGGAGAATGGATGTCAATTTAATGTGTCAAAATGTAAGGTTATGCATTTTGGGGTGAAAAGATTAGCAGCAGTTTACTACATTGGTGGAACTGTACTCGAGGAAATTGATGAGGCAAGAGATTTAGGAGTGTTGGTGGATAAGGAGTTGAAGTTTAGGTTGGCACATTGCAAAAGTGGCCAAATCTGCTCATCAAATCACTTGGTTGCTGAAGAATACTTTGACGAGCAGAGACAAGCATATTATTGTTCCTCTGTATCGAGCCTTGATAAGACCTAATCTTGACTACTGTGCCCAGATTTGGTCACCTAGGTTTCTTCTTGATGGGGAGGAGGTTGAGAGGATTCAGAGGCGAGTGGCCAAGATGATAGCAGGTCTGTGGAATGGGCCTTATGAGAACAGGTTGAGGATTTGTGGGTTGCAGAAATTGGTTGATAGGTGGAGGAGGGGAGATATGATTGAGACATTCAAATTACTGAAGGGTTTCTATAAGATTAATTCAGAAGATATTTTTGAGAACAGGACTGGTGGTGGGAGGACTAGGGGACATCCATGGAAGCTGGGCAAGAGTGTGGTTAGTAGGGATGTTAGAGCTGGGTTCTTTACTTTTAGAGTGGTGAATGAGTGGAATAAGCTGCCAGAGTCTGTTGTGGGTGCTGTAACAGTGAATGAGTTTAAGGCAAGGTATGATAGATGCTGTGTGAATGTCGAATAGTTGAGATGAACATGATTTGGGACCTCCCTCGATGAATCTAAAGACTCCCTGGAGTTGCCCGTAATAATAATAATATGTGGCAAATAGAAAAAAAAATGATTATGTCAGGATGATGATAATTAATGAAAACAATAGATTCATAACTGCTGCAGAGGCCATAGTCAAAGTATTCAATGAGTAATACATAACAGTGTTTCATCCTCATCAATGTGTAATCTTGCTCAAAGTATAGAGAAAATGGGAGAAGACTTACTGGTGAGCAAGCAAGAGATATATGAGGAATTACATAAGCTCAATGTCAATTAAGTAGTTGGACTTAAAGGGGGTTAGCATCCAAGGAGTTGTTATAACTTTTATTTTATTTTATTTTTTTATTAGTTTTGTTCATATCCTTTTATTTAACTTATTTAGTTACCTATCAACTGTGCCATTCGTTATAACTATTTTTTACTTTATTATCTTTATTATTATTTGACACCTCCAGGGAGTCCAAGACTCATCGAGGGAGGGCACCTACTCTACAACTCTCCTTCTCCACCACACAACCTCATACACCAACTCCATCTACTGTCCACCACCACCACCACCACCACCACTAGCATTTTCACAGACAATCACAAACATCCATGGCCACGGCGGGATTCGAACTGCAGCCTTTTGGCTGGAAAGTGGATACGCTAACCACTCGGCCAAACAGGCCGGCAAATTAATCTTAATTAATCTCATTCATACCCTTCATTTATATTTTATTATATTCCTTATCGATTGCCCCATCTAGTTAATGAGTGTGAGTTCGTGAGATTCTTAAACTATAATAAAATAAAAGTTATTCCCCTTTACATCTAACCAATATTCTTGTGTCAGTCATGGTTAACTTTATAAATTAACATAAAATCAATTCTTTACTCTTCATTGATTATATATAGAAAAAATATCAGGTTCATATTTTTTGGGATTAGTGCATTGACTCTCAGTATCACTGTGTTGTAAAAAATTAATGAAGCCTTTTTAAATTTTCACAATATTTAATTTAACTATAAACATATGTGCATGAATAATTACTTAGAAACCATATATAATCAATCATAAATTTAAAGTTATTTTTACAATTCCTTCTCATATCCTATTCATTATCTAGGAATAGAATGCAAATATAACAAGGTGACAAATGTATTGGACAAGGGAGATGCATATAGAGTGGCATACTTAGATTTTGCACTGGCATTTGATAGATTGCCACACAAAAAGATGGTCATTAAATTGGAGCAGATGGGATTCAATGCTAGATTAGTGAGTTGGATAGGTTACTGGCAGTCAAATAGATATCAACAAGTAGTGTATCGAGATATGGTATCCCAGAAGAGGAAAGTCACTAGTGGTATGCTGCAGAGGTCTGTTTTGGGACCATTGTTGTTTAACTATATATTAAGGAGATCAGGATGGGTATAGATGGAGATATACAACTGTTTGCAGATGATGCAAAACTGGAGAGAATGATGAGGAATCAAGCAGATGTTGTAGCCTAACAGGAGGATGTGAATGGATGAATGGACAAGTGAGTGGCCAATTCATTGTTGCAAAGTGTATTGTCCAGAAATCTGGTAGGTGACAATGGAATGCAAAGCATACAATTTGTTGAAAAATTTTGAAGGAAGTTGTTGTTATTATTATTATTATTCAGGCCTCCATGGAGTCAAAAGACTCATCATGGGAGGTCCTTCCTAAGAACATAAAGTCTGTCAAGATTCATCGAGTGGAGGTCCCCCCTTAAGAAACACAAAGTCTATCATACCACTCTTTAAACTCATTGACCGTTTTCACTCTCACCACTCAATCAGGCAATGCATTCCATGGTTCAACCACCCTCCACGCAAACAAACCACTCCTCACCCTCTTGCTCACAGTTTCCTTTCGTAACTTCCAGGGATGGCCCCTTGTCATCACTCCTTCCAGCTGTTCAACCAAGCAAAAGAACTCCCCAGTGTCAACCCTGTAACCACCTCTCAACAGTTTAAAAGTCTCAATCATATCACCTCTCCTTCTTCTATCCACCAAACTCTGCAGTCCACATTCTCTCAGCCGATCCTCATAACTATCCTTGTACAGTCCTGAAACCATCTTTGTCATCCGTCTTTGTATCCTATCCACAGTTAATTTATCCCCTTCAAATCCTGGGGAGGGACCAAATCTGAGAACAATAGTCCAAGTGTGGTCTGATCAGAGACTTATACAACGGAATGATAACCCTCTTATCTCTGCAGGTCAGTGTCCTCATAATTGCAGTAATCCTCTGTGTTACCTTCACCACCTTTGCAATATGTCCTCTAAGCTTCAGGTTTCTATCAATCATCAACTCCAGATCTCTTGTCTCCCCTACTTCCTCCAGTATAACTCATCCCATACAGTATGCAGCATCTCATCGATGTTTCCCAAACCTCAAGATCTTACGTTTTGCTGCATTAAACTGACCCCCATTCATTTGCCCATCTATCTAGCTTATTTGAATCCTCTTGCAAGGCTACCACATCTACACTATTACTAATAATCCTTCACAGCTTCGCATCATCTGCAAACAACTGAATATCCCCTTGCAATCCACTGGCAATGTCATTGATATAAAGGTTAAACAATATAGGTCCTAGTACTGAGCCCTGTGGGACCCCACTTGTAACCCTCTGCCTCCTTGAAACTGCTCCACCATGCACAACTCTCTGATACCTATCAGACAGCCAGTCCTGAATCCAGTTGACCAATCTGACATCCAGAACCATGTGTTGCAACTTAAATATCAGCTTATCATGTGGCACTCTGTCAAATGCCTTAGCTAAGTTATAAGAAAAGGCATATACATAACAGTATATGCCTTTCCCTCATCTAATGTTCTTGTAACTTTATTATAAAAGGCTAGCATATTGCTAAAACAAGAAAGCCCTCTCACAAATCCATGTTGACTCTTACAGATAACATTACCCTCATCTGCCCAATGCTGTATATGGTCACTCACTACTTTCTCCAAGATCTTAACAACTACTGATGACACACAGACTGGCCTATAATTAGACACTTCCAGTCTGTTACTACCCTTATGCAATTGCACTATCTTACCTTCCTTCCATTCCCTGGGCACCTTTCCTGCAGCCAGACTTTCATTGAAAAGCCAGGTTAAAGGCACTGTCAATTCCCTAGCACATTCTCTCAAAACTTGTGGCGAAATACCATCCAGTCCCAAAGCTTTACTGACATCCAAAGTACTCACTAACTGAAACACATTCTCACCCTGTACCTCTATCCCTCTAGCATTAAAACTGACTCCTCTAGGATGAAATACTCCAATAAAGTGTTCATTGAACAATTCCACTATGTCCTCTGCATCAGTCACTCTATTCCCATTCTGGGAATCGTGATGGTAGACAACCTAAAGTTCAGGGATCACATTGCACAAGTTGTAAAGTCATCACATCAGATTATGGCAATGATTTGGAGGACATTAACATGCAAAAATAAAGAGATTATGATACCACTGGATGCATATATATTATTATCATTATTAACATCTGACCTCATGGAGTCAGAGACTCATCGTGGGAGGTACACATTGTCACACACAAAGCTCATCCAACCATGGCTTAAACTGATTCAATGTGTCTGCATTCAAAATGCACTCTGGCAATGCATTCCACTCACCAACTACTCTCCATGCAAAGAACCTTTGCTCACTCCTCTGCTCTACATTCCTTATACATTTTCCAAAGATGGCCACTTGTTCTATACCCCCCCCCCATCTCATTCTATGAAAAATTTCTTCCATCTCAACCTGATAACATCCACCACTAACTAACTTATATGTCTCAATCATATCTCCCCCCCCCATTCATGAGGCTTTGCAGTTTACATTCTTTCAATCTTCTTCATTCTCAACATTCCAAAAACCACTGACCACTTTTGTGACTGTTCTCTTGACCCTTTCTGAGATATCTTCATCACCATTAAAACCTGGTGACCAAATGTGAACACTCTAAACAATGAAGACTCCGGAATCAAAATATATGGGAAAAATGTGATAAATTTAAAATTTGCAGACGACGTTGCATTACTTGCAAGCACAGAAGAAAATCTACAGTGAATTTCTGATAAAATAAAGGAGGAGTGTATAAAATCTGGATTAAACATAAATATAGACAAAACAAAAATTATGCAAATAGGAAAAAGAAGAACCGGTTTTCACCTACCTTGGAGGAGTTATTGAGTACAATGGTGAAATTATAAAAGATATAAACAGGCGAATCAGTCAAGCATCCCAAACTTTTGAATGACTTAATAAAATATGGAAGGCAAGAGACATCAAACAAGTAACAAAAGTAAGAATCTATAAAACAATGGTCCTCAATAATCCTCTATGGAAGTGAATGCTGGAATCTCAAAAAGGCTGATGAGAAAAAATTATTAGTTACTGAAATGGGTTCGCTAAGAAGATTACTTGGAGTATCTCTGCTGGATCGACTAAGAAACGAAGACATGAGGAAACGACTAAAACAAGAAATAACAATAATAAACAAAATCCAAAAAAGAAGACTGCGATGATAATAATAAATTTAGTGTAATCCTTTATCCAAGTGTGAGCAAACAAAGTTTGTGCCTGAAAGTAGCTTCAGGATTGGGTTAAGATAGTACAACATCGG
This sequence comes from Typopeltis vanoorti, assembly GCF_054136105.1. NCBI lineage: Eukaryota > Metazoa > Arthropoda > Arachnida > Uropygi > Thelyphonidae > Typopeltis > Typopeltis vanoorti. The sequence continues at coordinate 170,168,088 of NC_143549.1, read as the reverse complement.
GCAACTCGTTGCAAAAGTGGAGCAAGCTAACATCACTCCTATCGCAGTGTCTCCCATAATGCAAAACACATCTCCTTGCTGATATGTATAATATTATGCATTAATGGAAGGGCCACTACCCAGACTAGTTTCGACCTTTATTGAGGTCTCTTCAGTGGGAGCCAGTATGGGAGATCCTACGATAAGAGTGATGTTAGCTTGCTCCACCTTTGTAACGAGTTGCCCGATGTTGTACTACCTCACCCCAGTCCTGAAGATACTTTCAGGTGCAAATTTTGTTTGCTCACACTTGGATAAAGAATTAAACCAAATTTATTATAGTCTAACCAAGTGAAAAATAAACTTTCAACATCTTTCTCTAAATCTGGAGTAATTTAATAAAAAGGTGGCACACCGTTTGGCAACTCCTATAGGAGGAGATGACCTTGCTAATGCGTCTGCCTGGTATCTCCACTTGGGCCTGGCTCCCACTGAAGGGCCACTACCCAGACTAGTTTCGACCTTAATAAAGGTCGAAACTAGTCTGGGTAGTGGCCCTTCCCTTAATGCATAACATTATACATATCCACAAGGAGATATGTTTTGCATTACATTATGGGAGATACTGAGATAGGAGTGATGTTAGCTTGCTCTACCTTTGAAACGAGTTGCCCGATGTTGTACTACCTTACCCCAGTCCTGAAGATACTTTCAGGCGCAAACTTTGTTTGCTCACACTTGGATAAAGGACTAAACAAAATTTATTATAGTCTAACCTAGCGAAAAATAAACTTTCAACGAGACTGCGATGGTTTGGCCATGTTACCAGAATGGGAACAGAAAGACTACCTTATAAAGCCCTGAATACAACGATGGAAGATAAAAGATCCAAAGGACAGCCAAGAATTATATGGATAGACAAAATAAAAGAGGACCTGAAAACCAAATCACAACAAGCGACACCAAACTGGACAGAATTGTTCGTACTCTCCCGGGACAGACAGAAGTGGAAAGAGTTCATTCGGCCTCCTCATCATCCACACAGATGATGGAAGAGAGAAGAAGAAGAAGTCAAAATCTGGGTACAATAATCCATATGAGTTTGAACTGGAGGGAAACTTATTGCATTTTCATTCTTATGACATCTGCTCTTTATTATTGTTGATAACTCTTTTATACTTGTTTTGGGTTACAGTGTAAGCAGAAGGAGAAGTTGGAGTTTTTGATTTTAGCCACTGAACATATGCTGCATTTTTATTATTGACTGCAGAGAGCACATTTCTCAGAGAATCAGGTTGTGCTGGAATGGGAAATGAAGGCCTTCATTTTAATGAAGAATATTTCAATTATTAATTCATTTGCAGATGGGATAGGTAAGAGGCTGAGATTACTGGAAGGATGATGAACTGTAGAAGAGGAGACTTGGATAAGAATGTGTTCAGCATTTCTAGGAGGAAAGCTGACATCTACAGTGTATTTGGAGTGAGAGCTAGTTAAGAAAAAAATCCTCAACATTCTTCTAACTCTTTGGAGTTAGAAGAATGTTGAGGATTGTCTGGTATACTGGTTGGTAAGTTAACTATTTATGATATACATGATTCATGGCAAATGCTTCAACCTCTCTTCGGAGAAGGTAACCTGTTTGTGTTATGAACGTTAAAGTGATAAGTACTCAAAAGAGCAGCATGGTTGTCAGAGGAGCAGCAAATGGAGGCTATGAAGTAGTGATAATCTTGAGTCAGACCAGAGCTAAAAAGTGGGGATTCCTGATCAGATAGTCTTTGGCAAGTGATATCATATTAGACAAACACACTTTCCTCCATTTTTGTGGACATCATGCAAATGTAGCTGGTATAGTCGAGATGAGCTGTAGTTATGGAGAATGCCAATGGGGATTCAATTAGAAAAAGTAGGTTAAGTTTTCAGGTCTGTAAGTAGTGCTAAATATTATTAATGTTTGCATTGATGCCTGAGAATGTTCGTGAAATGGATGTGGAAGTGTTTTTTTATTAAAGAAATTTTGGTGTTATTTTGAGGGGGTTTTTGGTATATTTTTATTACTTTTTATATGTTTTGTTGTATTTTTCATATGCTCCTTCTTCCATCTCTCCCAAGCTCTTCAAGGAAGACTAAGGGTTTGTCAGATAAGTGTCAATGTACTGAGTAAAATGAAAATACGATTGAAATCTGATGCCAAAGAACAAGAGAAAAGACTCATGCTGGCTCGGACGTCACCCAGTCAAACAGGGTCCACGTCCCCAATTGAGTAATCAGGATTGGATCAAAAAATCAGTTACTGAAAACAAAGACAAAAAAATCAAACTCAGGCCTGTAAAGGATGGAATATCAATTGGTACATGGAATGTCCATACACTCTGGGCAACTGGAAAATTGCAGTTGCTTCAAGAAGAAATGAAGAAATACAGATGTGATATATTGGGTATTTCAGAAATGAGATGGACACTGTCAGGAGAATCAAATGGTAGAAGAGTTCTCTGGTCAGGAAATGAAAGTAAGCATGAAGCAGGCATAGGATTCCTGCTAAGTAACAAGGCCTGCCAGGCAATCATAGGATACAAACCAGTTAGTGAAAGAATAATGGTTGCAAGATTCAGTGCCCAACCATTTAATATCACGACCATTCAAGTACATGTGCCCACTGCAGAGAGTGCAGACGAAAACATTGAGAGATTTTACAAGATTCTACAACTAGAAATTGATGAGGTGCCGAAGCAGGATATACTCATCATTGGAGGAGACTGGAATGCAAAGATTGGCAAAAATAACACAGGATGGGAAAAGGGTATCAGAAAATTTGGATATGGAGAAAGAAATGAATGTGGAGAGATGCTTCTGGAATCTGCCACTGATAACAACCTGATGATTTGTAATACCAAATTCCAACAAAACGATTGCCATAAATGGACATGCCGCTCATTCGATGGCAAACACAGGAATATGATCGACCTGCTATTAATAGACCAGATGGAGAACCTCAGTTCAACAGTGCAGATCATTCCAAGGAGCTACTATTGATTTTGACCACAGCTTAGTGATTGCAAATATAAGACTAAAACTGAAACAGAAGTATGAAGGAAAGTTCCAGAAAGCTAGAGACATCTCAAAATTAAATGAAGACAGGCTAAGAACAGCATATCAGAATATATTGGAAATTAAGCTTAAAACCCCAAGTGAAAAACAAAATATATATACAAGAGCAGAACAACTGACTATAGTGCTAAAAAAAACAGTAGAGGAAGTAATTCCTGAAAGAGAAAAGATCAACAAGAAATGGATAACTCAGGAAACCCTAAAATTGGTACAAGAGAACTGAAACTTAAAAGAGATAATTCAGAGGCAGCAGATGAGTTATACCATCAAAAACGCAATGAATTATGGAAAGCAGCAAGATCTGGTAAAGCCAAATGGTTGGAGGACCAGTGCAAAGACATTGAACAGTACTATGGAGAACACAAAACTAGAGAGGTCTACATGTCAATAGGAAATGACAAACGAGATCAGTAGCAGTCAAAGATGAAGATGGTGAAGTATTGATGGACAAGACCTAAATCATACACAGATGGACAAGATATTACAGTGAACTACTAAAAATCAGCTAAATAATACTGCAACAGAAGTAATCAAAGAACTGAAAGCAATCTCTCCACCAGCAGAGATCTTTGAAAATGACATCTTGGAAGAGGAGGTGGATAAGACTATAAAACATCTCAAGAACAACAAGAGTCCTGGAGATGACAACATAATAGGCGAGATGCTAAAATATGGGGGAGAATCAGAAACAAATGCATAAGCTATGTAATGAAATATGGAGATTAGGGTATGCCCCCAAAGAGTGGAAAAAATCAGTCTTGGCTGTTCTTCATAAGAAAGGCACTGCTTCAGAATGCACCAATTACAGATCTATTGCATTAATGATTCATCTTGGCAAAGTGCTGATGAAAATATTAACAGAATGCCTGAAGGGTCATATGGAGGCACATCTTCCTGATGAGCAAGCTGGATTTTGAAAAGATCAAAGTGCAGTGCAACAAATACTCACATTAAGACTAATAGCAGAGAAAGCTCGAAGAAAGAACAAAAAGATATACTGCTGTTTTGTGGGCTTCCAAAAAGCATTTGATAATATTGACCAAAATATAACATGGGCTGTCTTGGAATCCTATGGTGTGTACAATAAATTGATCTGCCTGCTGAAAGATATAAACAGGATAGCCGATGTGACTGGAGATTGGTTTGCTACTAGTCAAGGCACAAGACAAGGGGACCCAATATCACCAATCATCTTCATCACACATCTGGGAAGAACACTAGATAAGATTAAAGAAGAAGGTGGAGGCAAATGGCATGAGAATAAACTACCTCTGCTTTGACTGAAGTGCAAGGCTGGAAAGGTCACTGCAAACATTATACACAGAAGGAAAAAGATATGGACTAAACGTCAACTTTGAAAAAACTAAAGCATGATATTTGGACAACAGGAGTTACTGAACAGAGTTACCAAAGACAGATTTCAACTGGAAAATGTGGAACACTTCACATATCTTGGATACCACATGATGCATGACTTGGACCCCAAAAAAGAGATAAAAATTAGAATAGCCAGAGCAACAACTATTTTAAAAGCCATGGACAAAATATAGAAGAGCCGATCTATAAAGATGCAAACTAAACTGTGCATTTTAGAAACCTGTATCTTCAGCAGCATGCTCTATGGATGTGAGGCCTGGGTACTCCTGAGAGAATCTGAAATGATGATATTAGCATTTGAGAGGAAGTGCTACAGAAAGATCTTGAGAATAAGCTGGATCCAGAAAGTGAACAATGAGGAAATCTACAGACGAATACAACCAAAAGAAAACTTGATCCAGAAAATAACCAAATGGAAACTACGTCTCTTTGGCCATATATGTAGAATGAACAATCAGAGGAAAATAAAAATGCTGCTGTTTGGAATGATTGAAGGAAAGAACCAAAAAGGAAGACTAAACAGAGAATGGGGCGATAACATTGTCAAATGGTGCGGAAACTCCATATGCAAACTGAGTCATCTTTCACAAAATAGAATGCAATGGAAGAATCATATCAGCATGGCATCAGACACCCACAGGCATTGGACCCATGGTTGTTGATGATGATGTATTTTTCATATTTTTTATAAATGTTTCTATTTTCAGTTAAAATGCTTATATTTATGACTGTCTTTCATGTAAAAGTTGTTGGTTCAGAAAACTTAGAGCAAGGGCATGCAGCATTGCAGTGAATATTTATTACCTCATTAATAATGTTGGCAAAAAGGTATGCAGCTGGTATTTTAGAATGCGAAGGTGAAGTGTTTCCTCAGTGTTTATGCATCTACAGAATTTCAGATGTGAAAAATACATGTTTATATTGGAGGTACTTAAGCTGTTGCACAGACTGAATAAAAATTTGGCATTTGGAACTGATGGGATATCAGCATGGATGCTAAAAGAGTATTCAGCTGAACTGGATATTCATTTGACCAGTCTGTATAATTTGAGTCTGAAAATAGGGAATTTTCCACAGGAGTGGAAAGAATGTATGGGAATCTCATTGCACAAGGCTGTGGTGTTGTATTGAAGATGTTGCAGAAGTTTTTTACAGCTCACATACAGAATGGGTATACAGAGAATCTATACTTTGCAACGAACAGCATGAGTTTACTAATGAAATGCCATGTTAGAGCAACTTGCTCACATTCTACAATAATGTTGACAGTGAATTAGACAAATGGAATGGATACACCATGATACTTTTGAACTTTGCTAAGGCTTTTGACATAATACATAAAAGACTGTTGCATAAATTAGGATGAATTATAAAATATTAGTATGAATAACACAGAGACTGACTGACAGATACCAAAAAGTGACATATGGAGAATGTGAGTCTACAAGATTTAAAATAACCACTGATGTACATCAGTGTAATTCCTTGGTTTGTTGTTATTCAATCTATACATTAAAGACATTGGAAACATACAGCTATTTGCTGTTGATGCAAAGATGAAATTCCATGTTCACTGGGGCATTACCTGGATAAACAATCCCCCTCCCCCTCCTGCAGTTTCATCAGAGAACCAAGACAGACAGTGAAAAGGTAGCTACTGGAGCAAATTTAGCCAGAGAAGTATCTCGTGGACTTAACTGGTGTCACTAAGACAAAGGAAACAAACTAGTGAAATCTAGTTATATAATAAATGCAGGATGTTATATTCATGCATTGTGATCAATGCCAAATATGAGATAAACTTCTTGAGTGATAGGCAGTTTCATGTAGAGTTATTATTATATGGATATTTCCATGAAGTTAAAAAGACTCATCATGGAAGACCTACACATACCTTAATACACACAGTACTTATCATACTCTCAGGGCACTCAAAACACTTCTTGCAGTTTATTCCACTAAATCACTCACCACTCTCAAAGCAAAAAAAATTGGTCTGAACCAGTGGCAGCCCGTGAAGCTGTAAGTGGGGATGCTGCCTATACAAAATAATTTTAAAAAAATTCTTTTTTTTTCCTAATCAGTAACCAATTTATTAATAAATTGGTTACTGATTAGGAAAAAATTTATTAATAAATAATTTTTAATTTTTATTAATAATTAAATTAGCAATTTATTAATAAATAAATCTACAGATTTATTTATTAATAAATTGGTTACTGATTAGGAAAAAAAGATTTTTTTAAAAATTATTTTGTATAGGCAGCACCCCCACTTAAAGCTTCATGGGCCACCACTGGTCTGCACACTTTTACTAACCATACTCTTATGCGACTTACAAGGATGACTTCTAATTCTCTCTCTCTCTCTCTCTCACTATTCATCATGTATTGAAATATTTCCTTTGAGTCAATCTTATAGAACCTCTTTAATAACTTATAGGTTTCTATCATGTCCTATCTTTTTCCACTTACGAATTAAAGTTTGTAAAACGTGCAACTTCAACCTGTCCTGATAGGGAGCATTTCACAGACCTTTCACCATCTTGGTCATTTGTCACTGAATCCTCTCCACCACTTCTTGATCTCCAAGAAGCCTAGGTACCTAAATCTATGCACAGTAGTTAAAATTGGACAAATCATAGATAAAGATGGATAATGATCTCCATATCTCTACTTATTAGTGTGTGCGTGTTTTTCAACATCCAAGTAATCCTTTGAAATGTTTTACCAACTTTTGTAATGTGCCATGTGAACTTCAACGTGTCCACTATTACCTTAAGTCCCTAGTCTCATCAATTTCAACTCCAGTACCATCAATGTGATACACAGTATGTACCCTTTTTAACCGGAAGTGCACAACCTTACATTTTGCAACATTGAATTGACACTCATTATTATTTGCCTTCATGTCAATGTATCTAATTCATCCTTCAGGATATCTACATCATCTCTATCAATTATTGCCAACCCAGTTTTGCATCATCAGCAGAAAATCAAATATCCGACCCTTAAAATTTTCCCTATATCATTAATATACAAATTAAAGAATAGTGGCCCTAGTACAGAACACTGAGGTACTCCACTAGTGACTCTAATTCTCCTAGATTCCACACCACCGTATACTACTTTCTTGTGTCTGTCAGTCAACCACCTCATCTATCCATGCTACCAGCTTCATATTCATTCCCATTTGTTCCAATTTTTGTAACAGTTTTCCATGTGGTATTTTGTGAATGCTGTTTCAAAATCCATCAGTATCGTGAGGCAGCCATTTCCCTTCTCTAATTTTACTGCTACTCTATTATAAACTGTGAGTAAAATAATAAGGTATTACCATCCTTTTACAAAACCATGCTTCCCACCAGAGAATATTGTATTCTTATGCCTACTGCTGTATTTTACCAGCTTTTCCAATACTTTAAACACCACTTCTGAGATATTAATCCATCTGTAATTTGCTACTTTTGTCTTGTAGCCACTTTTATGTAATGAAACTATCTTATCCTCTTTCCACTCCCATGGAACCTTTCCAGAGCTGAGACTTAGATTGACAATTTCATCAGTGGCACTGCCAATTCTCTTGCACATTCATGTTGTATGCAGGCCAACATGCTATCCAGTCCTACTTCTGTATTCACATTGATATTGTTCAATATGCTGAGTACCTATTCTTCATCTACCTAAATTCTGACATCAGACTCTGTCACATCAGCAACTGCAAAATGATCATTCAACAATTCAACTACCCCCCCACCACCACCACCATCACCTTTCTGTCATCATCATTGATTAAAGTCATTCTTCCTCTTACTTGCTACATGATGAAAAACCTCTTTTGGAATTATTTTGGCTTGCTTAGCTAATTTTCTTTCATAATTCAATTAGGCCTTTCTTACCATACCAATCACCTATTTGTTCACTCTCCCTCATTGGAGGCAGAGTGTCTACCTTGGTTATGGGTACATTTTCCGATGCTATTACCAGATCCACTCTCAAACCCTGGTCTCCTCCATGACATTCTGTTTCAGGTAATTATCCCTTAGCAACTATAGAAATTCCACATCCACTTGCCAAGTCCCTTTCCTCCATCTAATCTATGTCCCCTATAGTTGAAGTCCTGCACAACAATTGCTCAGCATGCACTTAGTATACTAATCTCTGATGCATGGCATCCACATCCTTCTCCAGTCTGAAGTCAGAACCGAAAATATATTTTGTCCTATTAGCCTCTCTCACACCAGATAGCTGCAAATTAGCCATCTCTTCCTGATTTAAAATACTTTTATAATTTTGGTGGTTCAAATTATTCATGTATCATCAGCAATATCCACCCTAAAAATTCACTACCCTATACATTCTATTCCTGTAATTGTATCATCTTCTGTCAACTACATCTCATGGTTGCTGAAAATTTTTGTACAAGTTGAGCTGATCAATGGCAAAAACTCTTCTCCTTTATTTCTGATACTTCTGAGATTTGTGTACATGCATAGCAACAGCCCCTTCAACCCACAGTTACCTTTGTGTAATATCGTTGTCAAATCATTTGGATTTGAAACCTGTGACACTGCAATCAAAATTGCATAATCATTTCGGTACACATACTAATTTCTCTTAGGGAGTAGCATTACCCACACTTGACTGCACCTTCCCTGATTCTTCTAATTTCCCTGATTTTGACCTCTCATCCTCTCACTGAAGAGAAGGATAAAGGGTAAAGATAAAAGAGAGAAATAGTAGCAGTGGTTTTGAGGCAGTATGGTGTTACATCAAGATGAATAGAATGAAACACTTAGTCTGATTTGCAATAGACCTAGTAATGTGGATGGTAATGACCATAAAATATATAATCAAATTAGCCAAGCAAATGAGAAGATATTAGTGTGATAGGAAAGGTAGGTAGTCAGTGTGTTGCCTAGGTAGGATAGTGATGAGCTGAGACAGAGAGCAAGAATGATGAATGATGTGTTGGTAGAAATTTGTGAGAGAAAGAATTGAAAATTGTTAATGTATGGAAATGAGTTTGAAGGACAAATTGATCTGTATAAGATGATAGACTGCATTTGAATTGGTTTGGTGTCAGTCATTTGGAGAAACCTCTGCTAGAAGGGGAGAGTAATTGAGTGCAGAAAATGAATCTGATCAAGTGGGAAGCGATGTGGAAGAACAGGAGAGTAAGACAGGAGAGATTAAACAGGTATTTATGAATGAGGAAGTGAGTGGCATATGTATAGAGAATGAGAGACCAGGTGTGCAAGACAGACAGGGAAACGGGGAGGCTCAGGGTGGATAGGAGAACACAGCACGAGAAAGCTTGATGCTCCAAGAGTATAAGAATGCATATGTAGACAAAAAGGGAAGCGGATGAAGAGAGAAAGAAATAACGAGAAAAAGAAATGACTCGAGTTAAGCATGGAAAAGTCATATCAAATAAGTGGTATTAGTGGAACTAGCTATAGATCCAGGAATGAGCTGTTATGTTTGTATACAAATGCTAGAAGTGTAAGAAACAAGGCAAATCAAGGTTCCATTGATTGAGTTCATTCACCAAAAATTGTTGGAATAAGGGAGACATGGTTCGATGAGAATGACATCCTGACAGGAATAGAGATGGAAGGGTATAATATGTTTTGTGAAGATAGAAAGGGTGATGGAATGTTATTGATGATAGACAAAGAGTTATGTCGGAAAAAGGTAGCGATAAAAGAGAGAAATGGTGGCATTGGTTTTGAGGCAGTATGGTGTGACATAAAGATGAATAGAATGAAACACTTAATCTGATTTTCAATAGACCTAGTAATGTGGATGGTAGTGACCATAAAATATATAATCAAATTAGCCAAGCAAATGAGAAAAGGGTGATCATTATGGGTGATTTTAATTATGGTAATATAGACTGTAATGATGAGATTGCAGTATGAAGCAAATGAGTTTCTAGAGTTTTTGAGTGAAAACCACCTCAGGCAGTATGTAACAGAGGTCACACGAGAATTGAGTGTCTTGAATTTGATCATCTTGTCAGAGGAAGTTATTATAAATGAGGTGCCAAATCTTCTTCCAGTTGATGAGAGTGACCATGAAGTGGTTACCTCAGTGAATGCCAGCCATGTGAGGATTTCTGTGAAGAAAGGGTTATATGTGAAATTACAAGGCTGGTGATTATGAGAAGCTCAGGAGACAGCTTGCATGTGTAGCATGGAATGAGGAGTTGGGTGGAAATGAGATCAACACTGCTTGGATGATATTCAAAATCTATCTGATAGAAGCAATGTCTAAATTATTGCGATGGTCAGAAAGTTAAATAAGGTTGGTGTGAAATGGATGGATGAAGAGATTAAGCATGCAATACAAAAGAAAAAGAAGCATTATCAATGCAACAAAAGAGAAGTGGTAATAATCATTTCCATGAGGATTACAAAGCACAAGTGGGGAGGATGATGCAGTTGGTAAGGGTAGAAAGAGCGCAGTATGAGTGACAGTTTATTAATGAAGCCAAAAAATCCTAGGGAGTTCTTTCAATATGTAGCCAGCAAGAAAAACAATGCTTATGGTAGGATGACCCTGATTGAAGAAAATGGTGTAAGAACAACTGCTGTGGAGGATATAGTTGAGATATTTAATGAGCAGTTCGTAAATGTCTTTCTTCCATGTGAATGTGACATCATTGAGAGTTTGAGTGTAGTGAATAATGAGGATGAGAGAATAACTATGAGTGAGCAAGAGTTATATGGAGAATTGATCAAACTTATTGTTAATAAGGCTATGGGACTTGATGATATATCACCCCGTATGTTGAATGTATGTGCTAGGGATATGACATCATGTTTGTTTATTATGAGTCTTAAATTGGGTCAAGTTCCAAAGAAGTGGAAGCAAGGCAAGATTTTGTCACTTCATAAGGGAGGTGACAGAACTTAAGCATCAAATCATAGGCCAATCTCTGTGTCAGGTGGTGTGATTAAAATGTTGGATAGGCTATTAAGAACCAGAATTGGGTTGACAACAGTGGTATTATCTTTGATGGACAGCATGGATTTGCTAAAGGGAGGTGATGTTTTAGTGATCTACTTATTACAATATAAGGTTACAGCTTCATTGGACAAAGGAGATGGATACATAGTAATCTACTTAGATTTTACAAAGGCTTTCAATAGATTCCTTCATGGTATGTTGATAGTCAAACCAAAGCAGATGGGGTTGGATATTAGATTAGTGCATTGGATTTGAGATTGGCTATCTGATAAATATCATCAAGTTATGTATGGGGAGGGGGGGGGAGCACTATCCCAGAAGAGGAGAGTCTCTAGTGGTGTGTCCCAGAGGCTTATTTTAGGGCCTTGCTGTTTAACCATTATGTTAAAATGATATTGGGGAAATTTTGAATGGGAATATTCAGTTGTTTGCAGATTATGCAAAGTTGGGACGAACTATGAGGAGTTGAGCAGATGTTCTGGCCTTACAAGGAGACTTGAATAGATTGAGTGAATGGGCACAGGAATCCAAATGTTCAACGTTGCAAAATGTAAGGTTTTAAAATTTAGGAAACAAAAGATGGAATGTAGAATTTACTCTTGTTGGGGATATATTGTTGGAGGTGCAGGAAATAAGAGATCTTCAGTTGATGGTGGATAAGGATCTAAAATTTAGAGGGCACATTGCTAAAATTGTGAGGACAATGCAACGAATTTTGGAATGATGCCCAGGATACTGACCTGTAGAAGTAAGAAGATTCTGGTTCCATTGTATAAGGCCTTGATTAGGCTACGTAATGACTACAGTCAATAGATTTGGTTTTCAAACAGATGAGGGTCCAGAGGTGATTGACCAAAATAATTTCTGATCTCTGGAATGTCAGATATGAAGACAGGTTGAGATGATGCAATTTGCAGAATCTAGTAGATAGAAGGAAGAGGGATGAGACATACAAGTTGGTAAGGGGTTGATATAGGATTATCTTGTATGATAATCCTGTATATAAATTGAAAATGGTGGGAGATTAGGAAAGAAGAAAAGGTCATCCCTGGAAGCTGTATAAGGAGCGAAGTGAGAAGCAGGTTTTTTGCTTGGAAATTGTGATTGATTGGAATGCATTGCCTGAGAGTTCGTGTCTGCAGAGAATTTGAATTTGAAACCACAAAAAAAAAACAATGCTCATATCCCCGCTCCCAAGCTCTTTTGAATCTCTCCATTATAGGACAGCAGATATAGCATGCAATGAAATTCATGTCTCATAAGTACATTTTCAAATATCCATTGAGATTTGAAACCACACCATATATGTTGATGAGCTGAGACACTATATCCCCCTTGGCTAACCAGGCTGGCATTTCTGTAGTACTATATTTTTAGGAATTAATATAGTGAGGGAGGTTTTACCATAAAAGAAGTTTTTTTTTATATTGATCCCATGCACAAGAGGCCAAGGAATCTATAAGCACATTAGTGCTCTGTGAGGGTTGCACAAATGAGGTTGCACAAGCCAACTTTCTGGCATGGTTACTTCAGCACTCATGCCAGTATCCCATGCAGTCCTTCTGTGGTGTTTGGATTAGGCTTTTGCATTAGCTTTAACAGCTGTAAGTCATCTACTTGTATTCTTTAATCCATTTTTTCTCTTGGTATCCGGAGAGCTGATGGGTATGCCTGGAAAGTACATATCATCGAACACTAAACAACTCAGCTATTTCTAATGCATTCAACACTTCCCTACCATCCATATCCACTAATTATTCTTCCATGGTCATTCTTTCTTTTTTTTTACTTGCTACATATCAATACATTATCTTGGATTTCTCTTGGCATGTGTCCATATAAGACATATAAGAGTTTGAAAAAGACTGAAGCTCCTTTTCATAATCTGATTCCATGTGCTTCACTATAGCTATCAGTCTCTTGGCCTGAAGTTTATGCTGCATGTGAGCTTCATCACTCTTTTTAGTCATCAGCTCAAGATACTTCTCTTTGTTATGGTTAATCCATTTAAAACACCAAAAAGTTTTGCCTCTCATAAAAGGTTACAACACAGTTATTTATTGTGTAAGTTCACTATTAACTTATCATTGGTTAGGTTTTTTTTGCTTTTTACTGCATATGGTATTCATTGTATAAGTTATTTATTGTATAAGTTCACTATTAACTTATCATTGGTTAGGTTTTTTTTGCTTTTTACTGCATACGGTATTCATTGATCCATAGGCTGGATTAACAAGTGGTATGAAATTATTTGCAGCACATATGCTTCATGAGAATCTATCATGATCATAGTTTTTCTCTAGGCATGATGAATGTTAAAGATGCATAGCTTAGAGGATGTAGATAGTGTACTTTGTGTAGTTTTAGGTAGTAAATATTTATACCTCATTCTGTTTCTTTGGGTACCTTATTTGAACTCTATTGCATTGTGCCCAATAAATGATGCTTTGTATTATTGTTCTACATGGTTTGCTTTTTTTTTTTTTTTAAGGATAAAGAATCAGATTTAGCCTTAATGAAAGTTCAGCGAATGTCAGCTGAAGATTATAATTTCTGGAGACGTTTGGCACAAGAATACAGCAAACAACTAGCAGCTGAAGAATTAGAGAAACAAAATGCTAAAAAACAGATGGATATGTAAGGAATATTGAGTTTAATGAGATGTTCTTTTAATAAACCATTATTGGTAATTTTAGAAACAGTTTAGTGTGTGTTTCATTGCAAAGCTTAATGTTTATGCAGATGCAACCATTTATGTATTTAGCTTGCTATCAAATATTTAGCTAGTTTAGTTATCTAGCTGTATTTCACAATTGGCTGGTTTGCAGTCAGGTCACCAGAAACAAGATGATTGTATATGCTTTGCACATTACTGGATCCACTTTGATTTTTTTATTTTATTATTATTATATATATATATATATATAAAAGTCTCGTACAAGAGGTTGCAAAATGTTTGGCACCATTGGTGCCATGGGATTAATACAAACAAGACATTAAGAATAAAGAATGAACCTTTAATTTCTGGTATTGAGACCGCAGGTTTCTAACAGATATATTAAATTAAACAGTATAACCTAACAAGTTTCGCAAGTTGTTGGACTTTACATCATCAGGGATACAAAACTAGTGTAAAAGACCAGCTAGAAAAAATTAATTACACATAGCAGATGTTATCACAACTTCAAAACTAGTACATGCAAACGAAGTGACCAGGAAAAAAAACCCATTGTATTGATTATTATGTATGCTTTGTAACAAGGCTAGTTGATATTAAATTCTGTGGCAGAACATGTATTATATCTGAGGTCTCCATGGTTGTTAGATTTTTGATGAAAGCAAACCAAACTTGGTGTCAGATTATACCTTGGTTTTTATTACATTGTATGGGGATATGAAGATTTCTGAGGTTTCTTTAAACTTTCTTGTAAAACAGTTATGATGAATATATGGCATTTCTGTTTCTTGTTCAACTACTTAGTGGTCTGAGTTTGTTGTGCAGAAAGCTAATCCTGATTTGTACTGTCTTATTTTCTCAACATCTTTTATGTGTGCAGACGTGTGTATCTCCAGACTTTCCTATCTGGCCTATACAGCAAAAGCAGTGAATTTTGTAGACTCCTGTTTTTTTCATGGGAGGATGAGGAGGTTTTATTATTATCATTACACCCTCCATGGAGTCGACAGACTCATCATGGGAGGTTCATTCAACTGACAACATATTTATCATATAGAATGTTAAAGTCCTTAACACTCCTTGCATTAGCAACACATTCTGCTAATGCATTCCATTCACCAATAATTCTTCATGTAAAAAATCTACTCCTCACACCCTTTTTCACCACACTTTTACATAACTTCCAGGAATGACCTCTGGTTCTTATCTCACCTTCTAATCTTCTTCTCTCTGAATTAATCTGATAAAATTCTCTCACTAACTTAAATGTCTCTATCATATCACCTCTCTTCCTGCTATCTACCAAACTCTGCAGTCTACATCTCTTCATCCTCTCTCCATACCTAGCATCCCACACTCATGATATTGTCTTAGTCACTCATCTCTGGGCCCTCTCCAATGTCTATATAGCAAAAGCAGTGAATTTTGTAAACTCCTGTTTTTTTTCATGGGAGGATGAGGAGGTTTTACTATTATTATTATTATGACACCCTCCATGGAGTCGACAGACTCATCGTGGGAGGTTCATTTTGGTAGATGTAAGAACTTCAGGCTCTTATACGTTGGCATAAAAGCCATTTAATGTTGTAATCACAATCCTTTCTTTTAGTAATCACAAAGCAACATGCAACATTGCAACCTTATACCAAGAAATTATATACTTGGTTTAATCTTTTATCCAAGTGAAAGCAAAACAAAGTTTGCACCTGAAGTAACTTCAGACATGTATAATGTTATGCATTATGGGAAGGATCTGGATAGTGACCCTTCCTATATGTATAATCGACATGTATAATACTATGCATTATACATGTCCATAAGGATATGTGATTTGCATTATGGGATACCAAGGCAAGTGATGTGAAGTCATTAGCTTTTATATATGAGTTGCCCAGTCCTGAAATTACTTCAAGTGCAAACTTTGTTTGCTTACACTTGGATAAAAGATTAAACCAAGTATATAATTTCTTGATATCTTTAATTTATAGTATAACCAAGTGGAAAAACTTCCAGTATGATAATATAATTGCATTCTTGAAATGTTCATTATGTAAAAGAGCTGTCAGAGGCATATCAAGAATGTGGTTAATCCTCTTTGGTTTGCACCCATTGAAGGTAAGATGCTTCAGGAAGCACATTTCTCCACTCCTTTTTTTGACATACTGGAAATGCTGTATGCTGCACCTCGTAATGTTTTAAACATAGGAAGAGGGGAGATATGATAGAGACCTACAAGTTGGTAAGGGGTTGTTATAAGATCAATGGTGGAGAAGTTCTACAGAGAATAGTGGGAGATCAGGAGAGAACCAGAGGTCATCCCTGGAAACTGTATAAAGAGGGTGTGAGTAGGGAAGTGAGAGGTTTTTTCGTGCAGAGTTGTGAATGTTTGGAATGCCTTGCCTGAGAGTGTGGTGTCTGCAAGGAGTTTGAGTGTGCTTAAAACACGGTATGATGAGATGTGTGTGATAAAAGAATCCCCCAGATGAGTCTTTGACTCCATGAGGTCCTGTTTAATAATAATAATAATAATATACCTATCTTTTTATAATGGATAGTGGTGGTGGTGAGAGAAAACTGATTTAGAGAATCTCTAAATCAGTTTTCGGTATGCTAAAATGATCAATCTTTTTTCCCTTTACTTCAAGAAAGATGTCAAGGAATTGTATTTTTTTGTGATCTTCTAGTTCAATAGTAAATTTTATGTTTGGGAGCAAGTTGTTCAGATAATCTTTAAATTGAATTAAGTTGTGTGTTGTTCCCAACCAAACAACAAAAATTTCATGAATATAATACAACCTTTCCTTGACATTCTCTTACACCCACTACAGATCCACACATGGACACCCACTTACTGGCAAAGCAATTACTGTGCTTGGGAGTGCAATGTCAAGACTATCCCAAATGCTATATCAGCACCACAGCAAGCCTTGAGCCTTGTTCCAAGACCATGGAGTACGATACTTACTTCAACACAGCTGATCCCTTGCAGACAAGTGTACTAGTTGATTGATCCTGGCTGGGCCATCAATCTTGCTGAAGTAGAGGCCTAAATAGTGCAAGATGATCCCCTCTTTCCAGATGTCAAGGGTCACAGCACATGGCAAATGTGGTAGCAGGGTATTGGATCCCAGTGTTGAATGTCTGGAAGAAAGAATAGTAAAAAAGACTCAGGAGAAGTAGAGGGAAGAATAAAGGAAGAAATGCAAAGAAAAAGAGAAAGAACGAAAAAGAGGCATTGCCATCACTGTGAGGTCCACATATATCCACTCAGTCTCAACTTCCCTTCCCACATCGTAATATACTCCATCTTCATACACACATTCACTACCACTTCCAACATCCACTCTCCTTATGTCATGTCTCCCTGTTCACCCAGGCAATCCCCATTTCCCTGTTCCTCTTGCATTCCTGTTCTCTCGTCATCTCTCACTCTATTACTGTTTCTACTGCCAAGCACTTCTATCTCTCCAATACCACTCTCCTGATTTTTCACTTCATCTCTTACTTCTTATCTCTTGCATGCATCACATACTGTACTTTCCTGTGGCAACACTTTCTCCCATGCACTCACTCCAAAGCCATTCAGATGCAACCCATCACACCTGTATAATTCCATTCTTCTCTCAAACATATGCCATACATCCACAAACTGCACTTCCTTCTCCTCACACTGCTCTGCTAGCATACCATTCATGATTTTGGCTCTCCATCTCAACTAATCATTGTCATACCTTGGCAACGCACTGACAACCTTTCCAACTACACTGTTATCTTTCACTCTTCTCAATAACCTCCTGATATTCGCTCTCACATGCTCCTTATATCCACATAGATCATTTATCCCCACAACCACCACTAATTCTCTTGCTTGTTTCTTCCTCGTGTTCAGTACCTGAATTATCCTACTTATTCTCCCTCCTGGATAGCAGACCTTATGTACTCTTTCATTAGCTAATCCTCTAACTATGGAATCTCCATATACTGCTATCCTGGAATCACTCATCGCTTTTACCTTTTTTTTCTTTTAATCTATTCTTTTGCATACTTTCATTAGTTTCTGCTAAACATCTAATATCACTCTGCATATTCCTCATTTCATTTTTAATAACTTTTTCATTATATTTTTTTTCTTTACATTGTTATATTTTTTCTCATTTGCAAAAAAAAAAAAAAAAAAACGTACTGAATATCAGAGGTCTGAAAAGAGGTTGAAAGAATATAAATGACAGAGCTGCATGAAAAGGTTTATTAAAGGGGAAAGGATTTCAATTTCATAGAAACCTTATATTGGTCAGGGGATTTTACCAGGTTAATATGGGAAGGATTCATAAAGTTTAGAGGAAGATATATATAGTATAGTAGACTATATGTATATTATAGTATATGTGTAGAGGAGAAAGAATGAAAGGCAATCCTTAGAAGTTGTATATTATATTGATCTAATGCATGAATAGCAGATTTCTGATACAGAAATTGGAATGATTTAGTGGAATATACTGCATAGGGTGTTTTAAGTATGAAGAGTGGAAATAGTTTAATGTACAATATGACAAGCATGTTGCATCTCAGTTGTATTTTGCACACTTTGGCTGCATATTGTGTGTGTGTGGGGGGGGGAGTCTTAAGTTTCATTGTTATTATGTTCTTTATATTAATTCCACATAAATGACTACAGAAACATTCACTTAAAGATGGCAAAGAAGTTGGTTGCTGATAATCCTCTGTTATTTTTGAGGGGATTGAAGTTAAGGAAATAGCTTAATGGCTTTCTTTTATAATGAGATATATAATACATTACTAATGAAGAAGTGTTAATTTTTTTTAGTAAGGCTATTCACGCTAAGGACCAAATTTAGATTGTTTTAGAGGCATTTTGGAAGTAAAGGGCAAACTTCATTTCAGTGGAAAAGAAATAAAACAACTAGAATGTAGAATGTACATAATGCCTTTCTCTCTCCATATAAAAGCATGCAAAGACAGATGCAATGAGTGATGGGAGTTAAAAAAATATAAGTATTAGTAGTAAGGAAAGATATTATGTTTATTTTGTGACGGTACTGGTATTTAAGTTTATGCTATTTGAATGAAAATTTATTTTTTTATTTTTTTGGATAATTGTGTGGTTATTAGTTTAGTAAATTAGTTGGGATTTTATGATCTCAGCATTGTCTCCACGTGTGGTGATTATATTCAACACGGTGGTGGCTGCCAAATTCAGTGCCAGCCCTAGTTCTCCCCTGTTTAAAGACTATGTATGTTATTCGTAACCTAGTTGAAGATTTTATATCTTGCTACACATACGTATGTACACATCCCATTTTTTAAGACTGTGGAAGGTAATTGTGTGCATGAAATGCAGGTAGTGGGAGATGCTAGGAGACATAAGTTTCTTGATTTCAGGATTTAGTGTTTTCAATTTGTGGATGCCAGTAGCGTGTTGGAGGATGGAGAGAATGTTGTAGACCTGCATATAGACTTAGCTTTGGGTAGTTTAGCAGATGAAGATGGTTTGTCTAAAGCCATAATTGTGTGTTAATGGAAATTGAAAGCAGAATGTGTGGAGAGAAAAATAGAACTGCTGAGAAAGGAGATGGAAGGAATGAAGATTGAGTTGAGGAGGGTGAATGAATTATTTTGGGAGAATAGAGAGGTTGGCTAGTATGAGAGGAATGAGATTTGGTGTAAAAGAATAGCATCAGAGAACAAAGGAGGTGAGAGAATGAGAAAGACAGTGGAAGAGATGAAATTACAGAAACATGAGAGAAAGAGTGTGGAAGCATGGGATAGAGAATTGAGAGGGAGGAGGAACAGTAGGAGAGAAAAGAGAGAGAGATTGGAAGCTGTAAGAGTCGGTGATGCTGTGAGAGAAGGATGAATAAATCTATTTGGAGTGTCATATATGGAGATTTGATGATTTGGGGTGTGTGGAGTAGAGAACCAAAGGAGTGCTTGCCTAGTGGAACCAATAGAGAGTGTGGCAATGGCAGTGAAGAGGGATGAAAGTGTGAAGGATATGATAGTAATGGGACAAATGAACTGAGAGGTAGCATGAATCATTTAGTATGAAATTTATGTCTGAAGAAAAGATAGTGAGTGTATTGCCCCAATATGATAATACTGAGAGGAGCAGTGATGATGACGAGAATGTGCAGGAAAAAGGGTCTGGAATATGTGGATGAATGGAGTATGTTTGAGGACAGAAGGTAGTTGTATGCAAGAGATGAATTACGTTTGAATGAAGAAAGGCAAAGGCATTTGGGGAGACTATTGTTTTCTGGGCAAGTAAGTATGTTGGGACGGGGAAACTAGAAATGTACTGGTAGAATGTTGCAGAATGTCTTCATGTGTGGCTAGTGGCTTGAGAAATGAGGGGGTGTACACTAAGTAAAAGAAAGAATGTATATGGCAGAATGATTTTATGAATGCTGATGATAGGGAGGTAACTGAATCATTCAAAATAGTAAATTACTAAGTGAACACTTAGTTATTTACTATTTCAGGAACTAATTTACTATTTCAGAAGGATGTCTATTCAGTTCCTATCAGACAAAAAGAACATAAACGATACATTAAATATAATAATTATGGTGAAGCTGGCCATTCTGATCATGCCCTTGGACACCTTACATAGAATTGACTGGAAAAGCACCAGTTGTTTGCATCACACCAAAACATGGTATGAATGCAAATTTAAGGAAGCCTGTGAGATTATTATCAACCACCCCAATCTGAACAATAATGATGGTCTAAAAATCCCAAACATATCGAAGGCACATATTCGACCCACGGAACCTTTCTCTCTAAGAGTAACTATAAACAGTACCATAGATAATCCAGGATCCTAAATCAAAAATAACAATTGTAATGCTAAAAATAGGACCTGATTGTTACTGAAAGAAAACTATCTATAAGAAAGAATGTTTGCTCATGTTATCATAAATACAATTTACTTTGATGTAGTTTCTAAATAATTAATTAATTTCTATTTTTTTTTTTTTAATAATTTTTTTTCACTAGAGATCATGCCAGTAGAATAACCTGTGATCAAATCATTGTTTCTCTAGCTTACTGTATGTAATGTAACTCAGCTTGTCCTGTATATTTGTATATGCTCCAGATGATGATCTTAATATAAAGATTGAAACGTCAGGATATTAAAAGAATTATTTATAACACAGTTGTAAAGTCCATAATTTCTAAAATGAATGGAGAATGGATATCAGTTTAATGTGGCAAAGTGTAAGGTTATGCATTTTTGAGTGAGAAGATTACAAGCTGTATACCACATTGGTGGAACTGTACTTCAGGAAACTGACGAAGCCAGAGACTTGAGAGTGTTAGTCGATAGGTTGTTAAAGTTTCAGACACTTAGCAAAAGTGGCTAAAGCAGGTCATCATATTACTTGGTTATGGAAGAATATTTTGATGAGCAGAGACAAGCAGGTTATTGATCCTCTTTATCGAGCCTTGATAAGATCCAATCTTGACTACTGTGCACAGATCTGGGTGCTAGGGTTTCTTGGTAACGAGGAGGCGGTGGAGAATATTCAGAGGTGAAACCAAGATGGTAGCAGGTCTATAGAATGAATGTTGTGAAAAAAAGATTGAAAATTTGTAGGTTACAGAAACTGGTTGATAGGTGAAAAAGGGATGATATGATTGAGGCATGCAAATTATACTGAGAAGTTTTTGCAAGATTAATTCAGAGGAAATTTTTCAGAACAGGTTTGGTCTTGGGAGAACTAGGAAGCCATCTATGGAAACTGGTGTAATTAGCATGGGTGTTAGAACTAGGTTTTTTGTTTGGAGAGTAGTGAGTGGAATAGGTTGCCAGAGTCTATTGTGTGGGTGCCATGACTGTGAATGAGTTCAAAGCAAAGTATGATAGATACTGTGCAAATGTTGGGTAGTTCTTGATATGATGTTTAACACCTCCCTCGATGGATCTAAGGACTCCTTGGAGTAGCCCATCATCATCATCATCAAATTCCTGCCATGTACCCTCAAGGGGTGTACAGGATATGATAGTACTACATGAAAAAAATTACATCATTATTAATTTCCTATCTACAATTTTCCTCCAAATCAGTCTGTTACTTGTCAACACTCCAATATTATCAGCTCTTATATTTCTATATTTTCAGATTTGTTCCAGTAGCTGACTTTTCGCTGTTCGCCCTGGTTCCCTGGTGAAAACAACGGGGGCCTTGTTTAACCGGGCGACGCCCCAGCCGGCATGAAATTTTGTCATGTTGTACCATCATTCTATATTTTGGTTTAACCAATAAGAATACAATTTGGTCGGCTAAATCCCAAATTGCCAGCCCATCCTCGTCCGTTCAGTATCCAAGTAGATACCCAACAGGGTGCACCACGAGAAGGTGAGGATTGGACATTAGGTCAGAAGCCCTGGTCGGTTCTCCGCATTCCTTTAAAGGCTATGTGGAGGTCTCTCAGTTATACAGCTTTGACCCTTAAGCACCCCTGGAGTAGCCCATAATAATAATAATACTAATGTTCACTACTTAAGGAAGTAGTAGTGAAAATATATAATTTTAGCTACATGATACAAAGTCACTGGAGCAGTACTTTGCTTACTTCATTAATCACAGTGTATGAAACATGTTATGGGAATAAAGTTGCATTTTTTTAAATTCAAAGATATGCCATCTTTTGGATATCATATCTTTGAATTTAAAAAACATGATGATATTGTTGAAATTGAATATTGAAAATTAAAAACCATAGTTCTTATTAGATTTCACTTAAATTATTTGAATTTGAGAGACTGAGTTTTTAAATGCTGCTAAACCATTTATTTTTGTATAGCGAGACCTGTGAAGTTCCCATAATTAAACATTCACACATGTGCCAGAGTAGGAAAAAAATATTAATTTTACAAATATTTTGCCTTACATATCATAAGACATGCTAGTTATAGAGTATTAAATATTCTGAGAATAAATATTTAAATTTTAGTTGAATGTTTTTATGAGTTATGGTTTAGTATTATTAATTTTGCAAATAAATCTCATCTTACATATTGTATGATGTCATCAGTGAGAACAAACAACAATGACACGGAGTTTGAATAATAGAACAGTACAACGCATGTGCCAGATTTCAATCTATACTGTTCTATTGTTCAAATTCCTTACCATTGTTTTTTGCTCTCACTGATGACAACTTACGATACACAAGATGAAATAGTTATAAAACTAATAATACTGAACCATAACTCATAAAACAACCAGCTGAAATTTAAATATTTATTCTCAGATTATTTAATACTCTATAAGTAGTAGACTTATAGCAAATTTACACTGTGTGATGATATTCATTGTTTTTCGTAATGATGAATTTCACTACTTCCTCAATTTCATTGCCGAGTGTGAGACCACTGGCCCACTTATTGGAGGCCTAAAAAAAGTTTCATGTATGGTATCTCGAGTAGGCCCAGGTAAAAAAAAAAAGAATAATGAAAAAAAAATATTAAAAAATAATAAAACAGAAAGAAAAATATCCTTAGCCTACCAACAGTACTAATGTACTATAGGCTTCCAATGATGGGAGTCACATAAAATATACTATATATATTTTGCATTACTCTTTCACTGCTGGCCCATTGGCATGAAACTTTACTGAGAAACTTCACATGAAGGTTAACTTATGATAACCTTCAAAAACAACTAACAGTTGGTGGAAGTTTTTTCACTTGGCTCTGATACCAATTATATATTTGGTTTAATCCTATATCCAAGTGTAAGCAAACAAAGTTTTCTCCTGAGGTATTTTCAGAACTGGAGCAACTCGTGACAAAGGTGGTATAACCAGATATATAATTGGTAGAATAGCCAAGTGAAAAACTTCCATCAACTTATCTCTAATCCAGAGAATTTTAATAATAAGGTGTGACACCTTTTGGCAACTGGCATATGGAAATATGACTTCTCCATTAATTCCACCTTACCACCTCTGAGTCTGGCTCCCACTGATGAGATCTCAATAAAGGTTGAAACCGGTTTGGGTAGTGACCCTTCCCTTAATGCATAGCATTATACGTATTCATAAGGAGATGTGCTTTGCATTGTGGGATACTAAGGCAAGTGATAAGAACTTATACACCTTTACCACAAGTTGCTCCAGTCCTGAAAATATTTCAGCTGCAAACTTTGTTTGCTTACACTTGGATAAAGGATTAAACCAAATTTTATATATATATATATATATATAATTATATATATATATAATTATTATTATTATTATTATTATTATTCAAGCCTCCATGGAGTCAAAAGACTCATTGTGGGAGGTCCTTCCTAAGAACATAAAGTCTGTCAAGACTCATCGAGGGGAGGTCCCCCCCTAAGAAACACAAAGTCTATCATACCACTCTTTAAACTCATTGACCGTTCTCACTCCCACCACTCCATCAGGCAATGCATTCCACGGTTCATCCACCCTCCACGCAAAGAAACCACTCCTCACCCTCTTGCTCACAGTTTCCTTTCATAACTTCCAGGGATGGCCTCTTGTTATCACTCCTTCCTGCTGTTCAACCAAGCGAAAGAACTCCCCAGTGTCAACCCTGTAACCACCTCTCAACAGTTTAAAAGTCTCAATCATATCACTTCTCCTTCTTCTATCCACCAAACTCTGCAGTCCACATTCTCTCAGCCGATCCTCATAACTATCCTTGTACAGTCCTGAAACCATCTTTGTCATCCGTCTTTGTATCCTTTCCACAGTTAATTTATCCCCTTCAAATCTGAGAACAATATTCCAAGTGTGGTCTGTATGGCAGTGTTACCTATGGGCAAACATGAATTTTTCATTATTAATTTTAATTGCAAATATGAACATATAATTAAGTAATAATTACTGAAAAATAATCTCTTTGTGAATGAATACATATAGCACATATGCTAAAATATATCTAGTTATACTTCATACATTTGATGAAGATTTTATTACATTCTCTTCAGCTATTTAAAGCATCTGTATTTTTCTTTCTGCTTTCTAGAATGTATGCTATAACAGATGACATCGATTATGAGAAGAAACTTTTATATAAATTAAAAGTAAGGATAAGAGAATTAGAAAGAATGATGACACTTTCTCAAGTATATTTGGAAAATATCAAACACTTAGCAATCAAGGAAGGTTAGTATTGTAATATGTTTTTCTCCAAAAGTTGATATGTGTTTACATTTTGTCATTTAGAGCTGAGATTTGTTTTTAATTTAATTTATTTTTCAAAAAATAAAAGTTACATGTTATTCTTCATTTAGTGATGACAATCAGCAAAATATATATAGAATATATTCAAGATTATTGATAATTCACATCCCAGTTTTATTCCCAAGCATTCCATGATTTGTTGATTGAGTAGGACAAATGAAATGTACTATCATCAGCAAAGATGCAGACCAGATTATTGGTGATTAAGAGTAGGTCTTACCATGTATTGGAGAAAGAAGATGGGTGACAGAACAGAGCTCTGAGGCACTTCTGCATTGGTGTAGAAGCTTGATGAGAGGGAGTCCTATGACGCACTGTGAATGACTAGATAGAAAGCTTACTACCCAGTTGCAGAGGGTACTGGGTAGATCAGAGGATATCAGTTTACTGAGCAAGCCTCTTGTTGCCTAACATGACTATATGATTTGGAAATGTCAAGAACCCACATAGTGGTGCTGTAGGCTAAGAGGTCAACAGTGGACCTAGATTGATGGAATCCATACTGGTTGTTTGATTAATTAGTAGGCCTATAGGTAGGGGAAAAGTTCAATCAATGACTTTCTTCATTTCTTTGGAGATGACTGAAGTGAGGTGGTAACATTAAGGCAGGAGTTTGATGACAATTTTTTTTTTTTTTTTTTTTTTTTTTGAATAGGTTGGATATGTGTTTACTTCTACACATTGAGAAGCAACTGCCAGCTTGAGTATAAAAGATTATAAAGGCAATACAAATCAGGGATTAGCTCTGGAGCACATTTTTTGAGTATACAATTGGTGTGATGCTGTCTGACCAGAAGATTTTTTTAGTGTCTAAGTTGTTCAGTATTCTTCTAATGTCTTTTTGCTGAACAACCACAGGAGACATATGATGCTTTGATTCTGATATGGTAGGAAGTGATTTGCCTTGGTCATCTATGCAGGACTTGTAAGGGGAAGAGCAATAGTAGGAGGTCAGCTTTATCTTTAGATGCTGTAACAGCAGTGCTACGACAAGAGAAGTGGAAGCACAACTCAGTAGAAATTGCCTCTGATGGTGGTTTCCATTTGGACAGGAGGCCAGTTTTCTGCTTGCCTCCTGTAAGTCAGATTTTGACTTGTTAATGGTTGTTTTTCATTTATTCCCTGCTGCAACAAAAGCCAGGTTTGCAGCTGGTGATCTTGATGCAGGCCACCTTCAGTAAGTTTTTTTTTTATCTTCATCCACTTCGGTATACCTTATATTAAACCAAGAATTGGAAAATGGATGAGAAATATGGGTGGAATGAATTTCTACAACTCGTTTCAGAAGATATGTTATCATTAGAGCAGATGCAGCAGTCTGACCATTAAAAGTATAGAAGTTCTGGAGGTCATCCCACTTAGCACCTTTGTAATACCAGAGGACATGAGATTGGGAGTGGCTGGATGGAGACAGCATTCTCTGAGAGAGAGGTAACTTCTACATAATATCTGGAAGGAGAACTGAATAAAAACAGATCAAGGTCATTTGAGAGTACAGAGGGTTATCACAAATATTGTATAGAAAATTACTGTGTATAGAAAACTTACGAATACTGGACGTTACCTCCATTTCAACTCGTCACATCATATATCCCAGAAACTTAGCATTATCTATATGCTTAAGAAAAGAGCTATACATTACACAACAGATCAAGATGACTTACAAAAAGAATTAACTACAATATCCAGAGAGCTATCCTTAAATGGTTATCCAAAAAGACACTGCAACAAGATTCTCTTTTCGGATATACCACAAAGACAACGTGATGACACCCAATACATTAGTACTATAACTAATGAAAAGGTTGCCGACCCCTGAACTAAGGGATAAATTACATGATATGTCCAGCAGATGTCCCAGCTCTTGTAATCAAAAATTACAGAGAATCTGTCTTGAAAGACAAGGTGCCCATTTCAAGTATGTAATCTACTGTCATTAATGTCTTATTCAACAAGATTCCACTGATAGTTGTGGAGGTACATATCCTTTTAATAAGTTTTAATAAGGGAATACCGTGAGCAGGCATATAAATACAAAATTAATAATGGAAAAATTCATGTAAAAAGATTATTTAATAGTATAATTTTCACCTGTGCATCACAGGCATCTTCAGTACATTTTAAGGTCAAATTAAACAATAACTGACAATTCCAAAAAGCGCCACCTAAGTAGCTAGTGCATGATAACTAAAAAGGTCAATAATTTCCTAACAAAAAAAAATTATATATATATATATATATATATACAATAAAAAGTTAGGAAAGATTAGCTGATTTATAAAGTACTATTATTTATAAAGCAAATCCTACTGATTTCTAAGCTTTTTCAAAGCTTCGCTTTATATAAGCTAAATAAAAATATCTATCTCCCATAAAGGGGATAGGCGTAAACCATCGGATCTGTTTAAGTTAGGAGAGTGAAGTAAAGTTTCACATGTTTCTTTATAAAGCCATTCCGTCAGGAATCGACTTTTGTGGAGGACTCTTGTCTTTTTCCAATGAACTCTATGTCTAGTGATGATGGCATGTTCTACAAGTCCAGACTGTTCAAGTTCAAGATATTGAATATAAGACTGGTGTTCTTCTAGCCAAATAGAGGCAGATCTTCCTGTTCGTCTGAAATAAGATAATCCACAAGAGCAAGGAATCTGGTAGACACCTGGATAATTAAGATGTGGAAGCTTGTCCTTAGGAGAAGTGAGAAAAGTGTAGATTTTTCTGAACGGTCGAAAGGCAACAAAAATATTCAGTGGTTTTAAAACTTTTGCTATACGTTCACTAATGCCTTGTACATAAGGGATAGGAATGCGTGTTATTTCTTCTGAGTTTGAAGAGGAAGACATATTAAAACTCTCAAAGCTCTTTTGATGAAGGAATTCTTATATCCATTAGACAGAGAAGAAGAAGTAATATATTGCAGTTCTTTCTGTAATAGATCATCTGAAGAACAAAAGGAGTGGGCCCAATAAACCAGTGTTTTAATAGTTCCTGCCTTTTGACTGGGATGTTGATGAGATTCAGCATGGATTATCCAGGTGTCTACCAGATTCCTTGCTCTTGGATTATCTTATTTTGGAAAAACAGGAAGATCTGCATCTATTCAGCTAGAAGAACACCAGTCTTATATTCAGTACCCTGAACCTGAACAGTCTGGACTTGCAGAACATGCCATCATCACTAGACAGAGAGTTCAGAGTCCTTCACAGAAGTCGGTTCCTCATGGAACGGCTTTATAAAGAAACATGTGAAACTTTACTTCACTCTCCTAACTTAAACAGATCCGATGGTTTATGTCTATCCCCTTTATGGGAGATAGTACTTTATAAATCAGCTAATCTTTCCTAACTCTTTATTGTATATATATAATTTTTTTTTTGTTAGGAAATTATTGACCTTTTTAGTTATCTTGCACTAGCTACTTAGGTGGCACTTTTTGGAATTGTTAGTTATTGTTTAATTTGACCTTAAAATGTACTGAAGATGCCTGTGATGCACAGGCGAAAATTATACTAATAAATAATCTTTTTACATGAATTTTTCCATTATTAATTTTGTATTTATATGCCTGCTCACGGTATTTCCTTATTAAAACTTAAGGATATGTACCTCCACAACTATCAGTGGAATCTTGTTGAATAAAACATTAATGACAGTAGATTACATACTTGAAATGGGCACCTTGTCTTTCAAGACAGATTCTCTGTAATTTTTGATTACAAGAGCTGGGACATCTGCTGGACATATCATGTAATTTATCCCTTAGTTTAGGGGTCGGCAACCTTTTCAGACTCGTGGGCTGCATTCATCTTTTATTTTTAATAATCGGGCTGCAAGCGTTTAATTAAGAGAAAATAGTGAATGAAAAAATGCTTAAGTTATCAATTTTTATTATATCGATCTTAAAAAACACAGAAATATTTAAAGCATGAGATAAAGTACGACATACTCGTAATGATGTCTGATATTATATTCTTTTGTAACAGCAGCATTTTATGACAAAAAAGACAAAGGGGCTTACCCCCATTTTCAATAAAGAAGTACTTGTTGTTCCATTCATCATTAAACCTTCATCTGCAATTTTACTTTTTCTTGAACTCATTTTTGAAATTTTTTTAACAAATATATATATATATATATACATCCTCTGAAAATAATAGTTGATGTTATTGAATTATATTAAAAGACGGACCGGGGAACGTGACTACAAAAGTGTGCCAAAATCTCAGTTGTTGTCAGATGAAGTTACTTTTGTTATCCCCACACGTAATGATTCACAAGGTTGATTCGTGCCAAGTTGCACGGCGATATCACGAAGTACAGGTATAAAATTATTTTTAATTTATTATTCATATTATAAAATGTATTATTTAAATAATTCAACAATGGGTCACATGCCATGTAAGTATTGTCAACCTTTTATGGGCCGCCAAAAATGTAAGTTTGGGCCGCATGCAGGCCACCGGTTGCCGACTCCTGCCTTAATTCATCAAAATTTGAAGGAAATGACACTATTGCTTGGGGCATGCTTATGGAAATGATGAATAAACTGTTCACAAACATGTTGAAGGCTTGGACCATTTGCTCCACCAACTCCGTATGAATGAAAATAATGCTCAACAATAAAATGTCTCTTCTTCCAATGTCAACACTATTGCTATACCTAAATTAATTGTATAAACTCTACACATGCTTTTCTATTTATGTGCACAGTCAAACAGCATATCTCATAATACATGTACTGAAGGGGGTTTTGAAGTTTAGTACTTTTATTTTATTTTATTTTATTTTTTTTTATCAATACCATAGAGATTTTGGCTTGGTTCTATATATTGTTTGATTTTCCTTTCTGTTGAAATTGTTTTGACAAGTTTTAATCACAGTGACACTATCATTGTCATATTTGGCCTCCCCCTCCAGACAAGACTTGGCATAGTATGTGGGGACTGGGGGGTAGGAAACCTCCTAATTCACCAGCCTGGTTGGCCAAGTGGTTAGCGTATCTGCTTTTCAGCTAAAGGGCTGCAGGTTCGAATCCCGTCATGGGCATGAATGTTTGTGATTGTCTGTGAAAATACTAGTGGTGGTGGGCAGTAGATGGCATTGGTGTAGATGATGATTATGATGATGTAGTTGCATTTCTCTGTAGTTGGTGGATTGAGTGCTAGAGACAGAGTTGTAGAGTAGGTGCCCTCCCTCGATGAGTCTTTGGACTCCTTGGAGGTATCACAATAATAATAATAATAATGACTGACAGGTTCTGGACCATGTACTATTTCACAGCTGGCCTATGGAAGTACTATGTACCAATGTAATGTCATATATCTCGTGTTGCTTTCTGTATGAAAATGTTTTGAACTGGCTTCAGAGTGAGCCGATTAGTGGAGAATAATAATACTTATGGGAACTGACAGTGCAGTGGATTTTTTCATATACAAATTCCTGGAGTATTAGGAATAAATAGAATGAGTTTGTGGCATTGATTGACTCAGTCTGTTTGAAGATTACTGTATTAGCAAAACTTGTTGAGAGAAAGATGTGCTGACAGAAATTAAAAGTTATTTTGGCAGGACAGGATAGGTAGCATTACTTATGGATGATGATTTATGTCCTCTCAGATAATCAAGAGGATAATGGTGCTGATGGCTTTGAAAGTATATGGTGTGAGGTAAAAATAAACAGGACAGGATATTTAGTAGAATTATATAGGCAGAGTGGATATTAAATCCAATATTATTTCAAAGTCAAATGTTTGTAGAAACTATGAAAGTTTCGTAAGTTGGCCTGAGAGCTTATGAGAATACAATCCTCAGCATCCCCGAGTTGCCTTATTTTGGACTACTTAAAAGATGTGGGTGTTGTCCAAGCATCCATTTATTTGCCTTTTATTAGTCCATTTGATAAAAGTTTCACTGGCCTGACAGCTGTTTTGAACTGGTTGGTTCTCTTCAGAGACCATGCCTTTATGAAATGGACTAATAAAAGGTGAATATATATGGACGCTTGGGCAGTGCCTATGTCTTTTAAGCAGTTCAAGCTAACCTGGGGATGCCAAGGATTGTATTATTATAAGTTCTCAGGTCAAGTTACATAACTTTCATAGTTTTTGCAAACATTCAGTTTTGAAATAATGTTGGATTTAATATCCACTCAGCCTATGTAATTTTACATTGCTGAAATGAAGCTTTTGGCTCTTTCTTTAGTAATTATTTAGTGGAATGCATGCCAGGTAAAACAAAGGGTAAAAAGTAATAAAAACATTTGGGACAATTAGTTTGGCAAATTCAAAAAAAGTTATTATTATGGGAGATTAACTATATAAATTTGACAGAGGAAAGAGCAATCAGTAATAAAACAAATGCATTTCTGCAATATTGTTGATGACCAAGTATCATAGGCAGCATATTGTGGAGAGAACATGAGAATCAAGCGTTTTAGATTTAGTCATGCAGAGTCATACATGTCAACTAGCATGGGTGACCACACAGTCCTGACTTGGAGGACAGGCATAAAGAAATATCAAGAAGGAAGGAATTTATATGAAATTATAAGGCAGGTAATTATTTTTGAATTAATAATTTGAATTATTAATTATTGAAATTATTGAAACAGTACAATGGATGGAAGAATTTTAATGAAGATAGGTCAGCAGTGCATGGAAACGAGCTAATCATTTGTCAGCAGTAATGGTAAATTTGCATACCTTGAGTAAAAAAGATAAAGAAATTTGTAATAAAATGGATATCAAACAGGAATTGCAGATGAAGAATATGTGATAACAGAAATATAAAGAGAGAGAGAAAGAGGTGGAGAACAATTGTATGAGGAATATATGGCTCGAGCTAGAAAAGAGAGAAAAATTAAAATACAAAGAAGATTAGTGCCTTGATCTAAGGAGAACCCAAAGGAGTTTTTCACTATGTGGCCATTAGGAGGAAAAAGGATTGTTTACAAAAGATCTTGTAGGATAGAGACAGCAGCTGGGTGACCAATGCAGATGATGTAGTAGAGATATTTAGTGGTCACTTTATTAGAATAT
Organism: Typopeltis vanoorti; assembly: GCF_054136105.1. Taxonomy (NCBI): domain Eukaryota; kingdom Metazoa; phylum Arthropoda; class Arachnida; order Uropygi; family Thelyphonidae; genus Typopeltis; species Typopeltis vanoorti. Next base: position 170,135,693 of record NC_143549.1, on the reverse strand, counting down.
TTTCTTCTGGTAAAGCAGACTTTATTCCTAGATGGATAAAGAGAAGTGAAGGATTAGAACTGCATTAAGAGGATGTATTACAAATACTGAATGCTCTAGGTGTCAGTATGGCAGTGGGACTAGATATTATTTTTTTCTTCTCCTTGTTCTATTTGAAAGATCTTCCCCAGAGTAAACCCTGTAACTATCTCTCAAGAGTAATAACGAGGAAATTTAATTAGTTGTTAAAATTCGAAACATACCTACTAGTTTCAAGCTCCTACAAAAAAAAAAAAAACACAAAATACTGATGTATTAGGGTTTAATAAACATTAAAATATATATGAATAGATAATAAAGTTGTCTAAGTGCTGAAAAACCATTAAAGAAAAATAATGAAATTCATGTTAACAAATAAATATAAAGTCATGCATTAGCTGTCTGCAGTTAACAACTGAGGGTGATAGTGAAGTTGAAGTGCATGGGAATCAGATTAACTCACTCTAAAATCTATATATACAGGAAAAAAAGAAAACCTTTAAATAAGAGGAAACAACCATTACCCTGCCCACAGTACTAAATATACTATAGATTTACAATGTTTTGCATGAGGGATTGACATAAAATAAAAACAATAAAAGCCGTGGTGTCTTTCAAAGCTGTATAGCAGATATGCTATATGCAGTGTATGTTGGATATATTGGACATGGTCCAAGAAGAATAACTGAGATGGTGTAAAGTCTCTTGAATGTTGTGTATGAGGATAGTTTAGAAAGGAATGCTAGTTGCAGAGTCTGGTGGATAAGAGAATAGGGGATATGATTATGATGTGTATGAATTATTGGACAAGATTCTCTATCAAATGGAGGAAGACAGGAATTGAAGAACAGGCCATTTCCTGAAAGCTGTATCTGGGGATGTGATCAGGAGAGTAAGGAGAAGCTTTTATTTGTAGAGAGTGATCAATAAGCACAGTATATTGCCTGAGAGTGTGATGTGTGTGAAAACAGAGTTTAAGGCATAATTCTTTGCACTTTTGAACTTTGTATGCATGAGAGAGAATATTGATCATCCAAGATGAGTGTTTGACTTTTGGAGGTTTCATGTTGATAGTAGTAAGGTGAAAGAACAATTTGTCTTGATTGGCACTAATTATCTAAGAGGTGAAAGCCATTCTATGAGGGAGGATGTGAAGGAGTTGTTGGATGAAGCAAAAAAGAAAAGAAAAAAGGTGAAGAATGTAAGTTTCCAGCCTCACTGTAACAAAAGGCAAATTGGGGTGGAGGCCATTGATAGCAAATGAATTAATACACAGGTTGTGCAGATGGAATTATGTAGAATTTATTAATCTGTGGCCTAAGTTTAATGGAAAGAAGGATTTTTATAATGCTGACAGATTGTACCTAAATGGTTTTGGTGTTAGGTGTCCAGAATGCTCAGCAAGCTTTGTTTGCTGAGCATGCTGAAGTACACATTCATTAAAACTAAAGCAATTCGGCTGGATGCAGATGAGTGTATGTGTGATGGCACCCATGAGGCAAGTGAGTGTGAGAATGACCAACAAGTGTGGAATCTGGTCTCAAAAACAAAAATATTGAATACAGTAGTCACTTCAGGAAGTAAAGGCAGTTGAGGGCTTAAAGAGATACTGCAGTTTCCTGCAGTATATTAATGCCAGAAGTAACAAGAACAGAGAGAGAGGAGTTTAAGGCTTTAGTTAATGCAATGTCACCAAAAGTTATAGGCATTACTGAGACTTAGCTAACAGCAGATGATGTAATTACAAGGATAGAATATCAAAGATTTAGTATTTTCAGAGAAGAGAGGATGAGGGAAGGGGTACTACTCATGAAAGCAGATGAATTGCAGCCAAAGAGAATTGAAGATAAGTAAGACAGTGACTGTTCATTTGAAGCAGTCTAGTGTAAGATCATGGCCAATAAAACAAAATATACAGTTGGCTATTGCTGTAGGCCAGTAGGTTACAGAGATGATCTGGAAGACATGCATCAGCAAATTAGGAGTTTTGGGCATTGGTTACTGCAATGGTTCCAGTAAGTTGATGCAACTGTACTCCAGGAAATATATATATGAAGCTAGGGATTTAGAGGTAGCTGGAGACAGAAAGTTGAACTTTAGAGGGCATACTGTTAAGGTTGCTCATAAGATTACTTTGTTATTGAATTGAAGAACACACTAACAAGTAGAGATAAGCAACTTGTTATTCCTCTTTATAAGGTCTTGCTACATTCACATCTGGGCTACTGTGCTCAGGTCTCCTGGGTTTCTTGGGATATGCTGTTTCCAGATAGTTGTAATTTTATTTATTATTATTATTATTATTATTATTATTATTATTACATAACACCTCCAGGGAGTCCAAAGACTCATCGAGGGAGGGCACCTACTCTACAACTCTCTGTCTCCATTACTCCACCAACTGCAATTACCTTCATCCTTTACACCAACGGCATCTACCGCCAACCACAACTACTAGTATTTTCACAGACAATCACAAACATCCATGCCCACGGCAGGATTCGAACCCACAGTCTTTTGGCTGGAGAGCTGATACGCTAACCACTCATCCAACCAGGCTGGCATATGTATGTATATATATTAAAAAGTAGAGGTGATATGGTACATCCTTGCCATACTCCTCTTGATATGTCTTTCCATTCTGATATTTGTTCTGATTTGATTGTTATTTTATTTCCTATGTATATTTCTTGATTTGACTTTAAAAGCTGGTTTGGTGTATTTAGATCATTCAATATTTTAAATAACTTTTTGTCTATTAATTTTATCAAACGCTATTTTCATAATTGGCTTTTACAGAATCCATTTCCTTTTCAGAATAAATTTCCTTTTTTTTATAACCAATGTTTTTTTTCCAAGAGTTTGCATTTTATGTCTTTCATTAAATATTTCACCTGAATTTTTACAGTTCAACATTTATATTGTCTTCTCATGTTTTCTTATTTATCATCTTTGTTGTATTTTTTTAGTTCTGACATCTTGGTATGTCTGCTGGGTGTGACTTCCACTGACTCATTAATGGTCAAAACCAGTCTTAGTAGGTAGTGGTTCTTCCCATAATGGATAGCATTATATATGTCAGAAAGGATATATGATTTGGTTTATTATTATTATTGTTGCACCCTCTATGGAGTTGGTAAATTCATCGTGGGAGTTTCACTCAACGGAAAACATATTTATCATAACAAATCTTAAAATCCTTAATGAATCCTCAAATCAATCCTGCATTCTATTCCTAACCATTCTCTCCAACACCTTAACTACAACTGCAATTATACAGACTGTCTATAATTGGAAACTTCTGTCCTAGAACCATGCTGTGGAGTGGTCTATTTTGCCTTCTTTCTACTCCTTCAGAACTTTACCCACTGCAAGACTTTCATTAAACAACCAGATCAAGGCCATAGCTAACTGTTGTGCACATTACTTAAGAATATGTGGTGATATGTCATCCATTCCCACAACATTATTAGCATCTAACCCAATCAACACATGATACACCTCTGATTCTTTCACTTCCAATTCACTTAATATTTGCCTCTCTTTTATATATTACACTGCATCATTTACACCAGTAGAGAATGTGCTGGGGAACTGACAGTGCCTTTAAAAGCTTTTCCATGAAAGTCTGGCTTCGGCAAAGGTGCCCAGGGAATGGAAGGAAGGTAAGATAGTGCCATTGCATAAGGGTAGTAACAGACTGGAAGTGTCTAATTATAGGCCAGTCTGTGTGTCATCAATAGTTGTTACGATCTTGGAGAAAGTAGTGAGGGACCGTATACAGCATTGGGCAGATGAGGGTAATGTTATCTGTGAGAGTCAACATAGATTTGTGAAAGGGCGCTCTTGTTTTAGCAATATGCTAGTGTTGGATCCTACTTCTTTTCAATCTATACTTTGGATCTGATATAAGGTTAATACGATGTTCTTAACTAGTTGATAGGTTAAAAGTTGATTTCTAATTCAAATATAAAGAAAATTTATATTTAAAGACTGTGTCACTTTATATCTGAATTAGTTCAAGAATTGAAGATAAACCAACTCTCAACTACTCTTCCTTTATATATTGTTATTATATATACTGGCTGAGAATATTTAACTTACTTAATTTACCCACTTTGGTTCAAATATTTTATGAATGGTGCAGTAAAAGAGATTCAGGCAAAATATAACTTTTGATTAACAAAAACAAACATTTAATTTTAAAATCACAAATTTTACACTTAACTTCAAATCACTAATTAAGTTATTAGAAACACTTCAGCCTTCCTGACAATACAGTCATACAATGGTAATTCTGCCATCTCTATTACAGTTTTCTCACAGTTCCTTAAGTTCCAAATACAATAAAATTGCAGTAACACCTCTTCATAAACAAACACTTTTAAATTTACACTTCAACTAATCTTTGCAATAGTTACTGTTAACATAAGGAAACTCTAGGATGAAACTCGCACACTTCTCTGCAAAGGAATATTAATGGTTGGAATAATCTTACCGATAATCTTCTTTCTTCATAAACTTACACACAAACATTTTTTATAACTGTAAACACTTTGAGCAGTATACGGCACTCATTAAAATAAATCTTCTAAGCAATAACTGAATTAATCATTGGTTACAATATACATAAACAAACGTTGTTGCATAAAGTACTACTGATCACTCATGAAATAAGGCAACACACAATAATTCCTTAACTTGAGGTTTTATATGCACAGTTGGTCACTCTTCCGGCATTCAATTAATTCTTTAGACACTACAATTCTAAACACAGCTAATGGTAAACTTCAATTTTACAGCCTCTACTATTCCCTAGTTACTCGATGCTTTATTTCAAGATTCTGTGTGTACTTGACAGGTCAGCCCTGAAATTATGTCTCAATTCAAGTATCGCTAGTCTAATTAATAGTCTCTCAGCTGTTTTCTGTAGCTATAATTGTTATTCTACAACTTATTAGCTAACTGCTTCTCGACTAGTAGACTTTATTAGCTGCTTGAGTGACTTGCCGACTCGCTATTATTACACTCTGATTCTCGAATGCCGAATGCTCCGATTCCAACCTAATGCCAATCCTTTCCTTTCTCTCTCTCTTAATTCTTTCTAATCTCTGTATATTTTCAGCGTTCTTCCTTTTTTATATCCATTCTTCCCGTCTAAATTATTCTCGTGTTTTTTTCTAAAACTCTTTTCACTAAACCTTCTCCTCACGTGGTGTTCCAAAACGTGCTTGCTCACTTTCATACGTCTCCATGACAATCAAACAAAATATAATAAAATTGAGGTATTGTATAACGCTAAACTTCTACAAATAGGAATAAATAAAGAATATTTACATTTCAATTAATGCGTAGTTAAATTATCAAATACAAGTTCTTATAATATTAATATAGTAATGAATAAAATAGCTTAATAATATTTAATACAGTCTTTTCATTATTAATACATATATCTTTGATTAAATAATTAAATATTAGACAAAATTAAGGTAGTTATATGAATATTAAATTGTAAGAAGTGATTTACATTAAATAATATTTACAAATGTAGCCTTTGCCATGGTGGATTATGTTGGATTCTGAGGAGAGTATTAATAATTTAAATTTCTCTTCATTCAGAATCCAACAAAAGCTTACTCTTCCTCTGAAAAATTTTTCTTTAAAGAAAAATTTTTCACACTAGATCTTTTGATAGAGGAATCAGACTGCTCATTTCCTTTTTGAACTCTTAAACAATTCCTAGTTTGAATTAAATCTAAATTGCTTTCATATTTTATACATTTATTTCTTTCTGTACTTGCTCTTGTATCTTTGTTGCTCTTAAAATAAGGAAACAATTGTTTTCTAAGCCTATAGTGTGGGAATCTTCTTTCAGGGTAGAAATTCAGTTCCTTGTCGTTAACATCCAACCTAAGTTGTCTTCCATCTTTGTAGTCTATTCCTTTAGTCTTCTTTCTGTGAACACTCAAACCCTTGTATTTCTTTCCTTTTCTCATATATTTAGTTCTGATATGCAAAGCAGATACTTGAGTAAAATTAATCCTATCTGGTATTTGATTTTTATCACCAATTTGTTGCTCAGAATCAGACACTTGAAGTTTTGATGGGCTGATCAATTACAATAGAGCTTGAATCAGTATCTTTCTCAGTTAGATTATTTATAGATGATTGCACGTTATCAAGTGGTTCTTCCTCATTAGGTACAAAAAATCTTCTTGTTAGTTGCTTTGTTCTTGTGCATGCAGACTTATTGTTTCTTTTAACTTGTATCCTTCTGTTTCTTAAGGATATTTCACCTCTGGAAAAGTCACAAGAGAAGTGATGTTTCGCCATAAAATTTGTTCCTAATATTATGTGAGTGTTCAAGCTAGGAGAGAAAGGAACTATAAGTAAATCTTGATATACACACAGGTTGATGTCTGGTATATAAATTTTTGTGCGAACTTTCTCATATGCTGTAGAGTTCAAATTAGAGAGAGTGGTAATCCTTACGGGTCTCCTTAAATTGGTAACATTTTTCCATAATTTATCTCTTATTTTTAGGAAATAATGCTTACTGATGGTTGAGGCATTACAACCTGTGTCAAATAGAATGTTACATTTATGACCTTTGACACATCCTGTAATCCTCATCATTGATTCTCTTGATCTAGGAAAATTTTGAGACTTATTATACACTCTGTGAGGAATATGTCCAAAACTAGAGTTCCATCTGCTGTCAGTGTAGTTTCTTTTATTAAAGTAGCAATTCCTAGCAATGTGACCAATCCTGTTGCAATTAAAACACTTAGGAGGATCTCCACCATCTGTGAGAATTTTTCTCCTTGTCTGAGGTTGAGAATCAATGGGAATTTGCTGTCTAACATTCTCCAGGGCTTCCACCACTCTATCCAATTTAGTCAAAATTGGTTTATTTTGCCTCTCAACTTCCAGTTTGACTACTTTGCTAACATAATCTGCTGTAGGATTGAAGTTCTCTTGAAATCCTATAGTTATTTCTGTCAATTTTTTCATTACTTCATCTAACTTATTATTCATTGGCTGTTGCAACTTTTCTATCTCCTGGTGAACAAAGTCTTGTACTTCCTTGAATAACTTCTTGTTGGTTTGCTCATTTGTCTCAGACATGCAGTTATAATTAATAGAATTCTCTTTAATAATTTTCTTTTCATGTTCTTTCTTTCTATTCTCTTTTGATGATTTATTTAAACCTAGGGAACAATCAGTTTTTTCTACTATGTTTACAAGGCCTATATTGGATGAGGGACAAAGGTCTCCAATCATCTGTTCCTTTTCCTTGACAGCTACAAGGCATTCATCTAGTGAGGTTATCTTCTTCTTGTAGGCTGTCTCCCTCAGTTCTTGCCTAACACCTTATCTAAATTGTTGATAAACTGCCCAATCCAAATGCGGTTTGTCTTCATTGGATACATTCATACTATTAGAGAGAGTTAGTAAACGATTGTAGAAATCAACAACACCTTCTTTGTCCTTCTGTGTAATCCTCTGCAGCTTCCACAAATTTGGTCCAACACTCCTCCGTTTACAAAATTGAGATAGTAAGGCTTCTTTAAATTTCTTGTACTCAAATGTTTCTCTAAGTATAGGAGATGAGAAAAAATATGTTTTAGCTTTATCAATTAGCTTATTTCTAAGTAATACCAACAACTGAAAGTCCGTCCAACCTGCTGTTTCTCTGAGTTTCTCAATAAAAGTAAAAAATGATAACACATCATCAGAGTCTTCTCCTGAAAATTGGGGAACTGCCTGTTGGGGATTCACACTTCTGAAAAATTCACTGTCTTCCATCTCTGAACTAGATGAAACTGCCATTTTAATTTTTATCAGCTTACAAACAAAAAAGAAATTCAGAATCCTAAATTAATTTCTCTGTTTGCCTGAATTTAGTTTACAACCAATTCACTTGATTTACTTAATTTATCTTTAAATTTCCCTTACTATTACAAAATTTAATACTTAATATTACAATCTTTTTTTTTAGTGAATTCAAATCCTGTCGGTTGCGCCATTTTGTTGGATCCTACTTCTTTTCAATCTATACTTTGGATCCGATATAAGGTTACTACGATGTTCTTAACTAGTTAATAGGTTATAAGTTGATTTCTAATTCAAATATAAAGAAAATTTGTATTTAAAGACTGTGCCACTTTATATCTGAATTATTTCAAGAATTGAAGATAAACCAACTCTCAACTACTCTTCCTTTATATGTTGTTATTATATATACTGGCCGAGAATATTTAACTTACTTAATTTACCCACTTTGGTTCGAATATTTTATGAATGGTGCAGTAAAAGAGATTCAGGCAAAATATAACTTTTGATTAACAAAAACAAACATTTAATTTTAAAATCACAAATTTTACACTTAACTTCAAATCTAATTAAGTTATTAGAAACACTTCAGCCTTCCTGACAATACAGTCCTACAATGGTAATTCTGCCATCTCTATTACAGTTTTCTCACAGTTCCTTAAGTTCCAAATACAATAAAATTGCAGTAACACCTCTTCACAAACAAACACTTTTAAATTTACACTTCAACTAATCTTTGCAATAGTTACTGTTAACATAAGGAAACTCTAGGATGAAACTCGCACACTTCTCTGCAAAGGAATATTAATGGTTGGAATAATCTTACCGATAATCTTCTTTCTTCATAAACTTACACACAAACATTTTTTATAACTGTAAACACTTTGAGCAGTATACGGCACTCATTAAAATAAATCTTCTAAGCAATAACTGAATTAATCATCGGTTACAATATACATAAACAAACGTTGTTGCATAAAGTACTACTGATCACTCATGAAATAAGGCAACACACAATAATTCCTTAACTTGAGGTTTTATATGCACAGTTGGTCACTCTTCCGGCATTCAATTAATTCTTTAGACATTACAATTCTAAACACAGCTAATGGTAAACTTCAATTTTACAGCCTCTACTATTCCCTAGTTACTCGATGTTTTATTTCAAGATTCTGTGCGTCCTTGACAGGTCAGCCCTGAAATTATGTCTCAATTCAAGTATCGCTAGTCTAATTAATAGTCTCTCAGCTGTTTTCCGTAGCTATAATTGTTATTCTACAACTTATTAGCTAACTGCTTCTCGACTAGTAGACTTTATTAGCTGCTTGAGTGACTTGCCGACTCGCTATTATTACACTCTGATTCTCGAATGCCGAATGCTCCGAATCCAACCTAATGCCAATCCTCTCCTTTTTCTCTCTCTTAATTCTTTCTAATCTCTGTATATTTTCAGCATTCTTCCTTTTTTATATCCATTCTTCCCGCCTAAATTATTCTCGTGTTTTTTTTCTAAAACTCTTTTCACTAAACCTTCTCGTCACGTGGTGTTCCAAAACGTGCTCGCTCACTTACATACGTCTCCATGACAACCAAACAAAATATAATAAAATTGAGGTATTGTATAACGCTAAACTTCTACAAATAGGAATAAATAAAGAATATTTACATTTCAATTAATGCATAGTTAAATTATCAAATACAAGTTCTTATAATATTAATATAGTAATGAATAAAATAGCTTAATAATATTTAATACAGTCTTTTCATTATTAATACATATATCTTTGATTAAATAATTAAATATTAGACAAAATTAAGGTAGTTATATGAATATTAAATTGTAAAGAAGTGATTTACATTAAATAATATTTACAAATGTAGCCTTTGCATGGTGTTGGATTCTGAGGAGAGTATTAATAATTTAAATTTCTCTTCATTCACAATCCAACACTAGCCTTTTATAATAAAGTTTCAAGAAAACATTAGATGAGGGAAAGGCATATACTGCAATTTTCTTAGACTCAGCGAAGGCATTTGACAGGGGCCAACATGATAAGCTGATATTTAAGTTGCAGCACATGGGTTTGGATGTCAGATTGGTCAACTAGATTCAGGATTGGCTGTCTGATAGGTATCAGAGAGTTGTGTATAGTGGAGCAGTTTCAAGGTGGCAGAGGGTTACAAGTTGGGTCCCACAGGGCTCAGTACTAGGACCTATATTGTTTAACCTTTATATCAATGACATTGCCAGTGGATTGCAAGGGGATATTCAGTTGTTTGCAGATGATGCGAAACTGGGAAGGATTATTAGTAATAGTGCAGATGTGGTAGTGCTGCAAGAGGATTTAAATAAGCTAGATGGGCAAATGAATGGGGGGTCAGTTTAATGCAGCAAAATGTAAGATCTTGAGGTTTGGGAAATATCGATGGGATGCTGCATACTCTATGGGAGGAGTTATACTGGAGGAATTAGCAGAGACAAGAGATCTGGAGTTGATGATTGATAGAAACCTGAAGCTTAGGGGACATATTGCAAAGGTGGTGAAGGTAACACAGAGGATTGCTGCAATTATGAGGACACTGACCTGCAGAGATAAGAGGGTTATCATTCCGTTGTATAAGTCTCTGATCAGACCACACTTGGACTATTGTTCTCAGATTTGGTCCCCAGGATTTGAAGGGGATAAATTAACTGTGGAAAGGATACAAAGACGGATGACAAAGATGGTTTCAGGACTGTACAAGGATAGTTATGAGGATCGGCTGAGGGAATGTGGACTGCAGAGTTTGGTGGATAGAAGAAGGAGAGGTGATATGATTGAGACTTTTAAACTGTTGAGAGGTGGTTACAGGGTTGACACTGGGGAGTTCTTTCGCTTGGTTGAACAGCAGGAAGGAGTAATGACCAGAGGCCATCCCTGGAAGTTATGAAAGGAAACTGTGAGCAAGAGGGTAAGGAGTGGTTTTGTTTGCATGGAGGGTGGTTGAACCATGGAATGCATTGCCTGATGGAGTGGTGGGAGTGAGAACAGTCAATGAGTTTAAAGAGTGGTATGATAGACTTTGTGTTTCTTAGACCTCCCCTCGATGAGTCTTGACAGACTTTATGTTCATAGGAAGGACCTCCCACGATGAGTCTTTTGACTCCATGGAGGACTGAATAATAATAATAATAATAATAATAATATACACAGATAAAAGTGCATGTTCAGTAATTCCATATCCTTTGCAACCGTTATTATTCTGCTGCATGACTATCTGCTAGTGTCAACTTGCCATATTTCTTCTTTCTCTTGCTTGAGATATTGCAAAAAAAATTCCCTCGAGTTAACTCCGGCCTGATTAGCCAATTTCCTCTCATACTGCACAATTTCTTTCTTTACCATACTCATCACCTTTTTAGCCTGCACTTTATACTCTTTGCGGATCCAATCACCACCAACTGTCTTGTACCTCCTCCATAACATTTTCTTTTCCAACACAGTTTGAGTGATTTTCACTATTCATCCATTTCACTCCTACTCTGCTTACTCTATCGATGCAATAAACTCAGCTCTCTTGTTTCGAATACTCCTTACATTCATGTACAAACATGACAATTCCTGTGTCTTTGAGGCCATTCTACCAGCACCAACATTCTCTATTCTAGCTTATGGTATACTAAGGGAATTGACGTGAAATCATTATATTTTGTATACACGTAGCCTAGTCATGATGATACTTCATCCACAAACTTTGTTTACTTACCTTTGGATAAAGAATTAACCAAGAATATAATTTCCTGGTAAGTTTAACTGGAATAATTTCTTTGTTCTGAATTAATATCCAGTCCTAAATTATGCTTAACGAAAGTAAAAGAAACACCCAAAAGAACTTCATTTCTCTAGAATCAAAGATAAAATTTTGGATTGTCTTAAAAAAAGCAGAAAAATGTAGTGTGCATTGCAGAAAGTTTAAATTTAAATGAAGCAACAATCTAGACCATCACAAAAAATAAACATAAAATTAGAACTGCTGCTGCAGGATATTCTCTTTTGACAAATGCAATAGCTCATCAAGCACAAGTAATTGAGAAAATGAGAAAGCACTCAATATTTGGATTTACGATAGCAGTAAGAAAAACAGATCTCATTAGATGGCAATGTAATTAAAAAAGTGACACTAAAAATGCATAACTGTTTATTACTATTGTGAATAAAAATTAACTTTCTGATAGTTATAAAAATAAAATGGTGTGTTTGGTTTGCTTTGGGAACATAGTACCCTGCCTTTTTTTTGTACGGGTGCTTACTCCCATATAACAATTGGTGAATTTGCCAGCCATTCTTAATGGTCAGTGTCCTGTGGCTGTTCTTAAATTTCCTTAACAGCATGGGGACTGGACAAGATGAACAAAGCAGATAGCACATTATCTACTATGAGTTGCAAATAATTCCACACTGGTGATATGTTGGTCACTATGCAATATAATCCTGACAAGCAAAATATAAAATACCATTTCACCAGCCTTAATTTTGGTTGCCTTGTACTAGAAGTCTCAATTCATGTTGTGAATTGTGAGATGTCTAGAAAAAACAAGAACTGTGATTCATTGCATTGGATAAGCACACCTTTTTTTTTTTTTTTCTCCTGGCTGTGCTGCTGCTGCTAGCACCACCTCAACCACTTTTAACACTAATCTTTTGAATTGAGAGGATTTCTTGGGTCTTCATCTCTGGAACCCAATAGCACATCATCTAGGATATTGTTTTGCAGTCCTGTTTTATTGCAGTGTCAACCTTCCCGCACAGCATCCTCTTGTTTTTGCATCCACCTGTGTGTATGTGTGAGAGGATTAAAAAATAAATAAATAAAATTTGAAGCATTGCTTGCTTATCAGTCCATATCCAGGTGTTGCATCCTCTGCTTACCATGAGCATCCCCTCTCTATGCTGCTTTTCAGTGTTTTGGGAGCAGGAGGAGATAGGTGACCTATCAGTAGAGTGGACGTGCCTGAGATTGGAGTATTTGAAGATGAACTTTTCAAATAGCACATGATATTTCTTTTCCTGTAACTGCAACTTTAATATTCTATTCTAGTTTGTAAAACTATAAAACTAGCATAGTGCTACATATACACTGAAAATATTGTGGCAGACTGGGTGCATTCAACTCTGGATGATAGTGGTCATAATTCAGCATTATAACTAACATTATGCATAAATTCTTCTCTTTTTTATGGAACTCCTTTAAACAGATGATTCCAAGAGTAACATCAGCTACAAGCTTTGGACTATATGGTTATGAATATGACATTATGATTTTACATTATGATGTGTATTATTTTCTTCATAATTTAGAATCCATTCTGCATTTCAAAAATATTGTGATAGTCGAGGTTATGGAAATTAGTGGTGGTGAGTTTGGGGGGGGGGGGGGAACTGCCATCACTAATTTCCATCATTCATCAGCATTATGAGGTGCATTTTGTACCATGGATTTCTTACTGAACAATTTTGCTCTACTAATTACTCCAAGTTTTATGAAACAGAACCAGAGACTTAGATCAAATTATCAATCAAAAATTTACTATCTCTTTATTGCAAAACATGTCTTAAAGTATGAATGAAATGTTTAGTAAGGAGTTAATCATAATTAGCAGAATAGTTAGTAGATTGGCTAAATGTCAGTTGGCAAATTTTATATAGAGAAAGATGATGAATGCCAGAAGATAAAGGGAAAAGTAATTAGTTGAGTGTTACAGGAATCATTTTTATTTGTGTTTACACTCTCTGTGTACAGAAATTGAAGGTGTATAACTGTTTACAAAGCAAGATATTAGAAGAACGAAAACATTTCAGTTATGGTGTTTGCAAAGGGTACTGAAAATTAAATGGACAGAAAAAGTGACCAAAGAGAAATTTTTCCAATGAATGAAAATAATAGAAACATTGGGACAGTGGAAAAGGAAAATGGATAGAACATGTTCTGAGGCACAGCAATTTTATGAAAATGATTTTTGAAAAAAAGTAAGAGATAGCATAGAGAATGGAAAGGATGGCATCAGAAGCATTCTTTTCCATGACTATGAAGATGAGAACAAGTCATGGAAAAGAATGTTTCTGATTCTATTCACATACTATCCATTGCAATTTTACACACACACACAAACCTATAATAATTAGGAAGAATGAGCTGAAATATAACAATATTTGATCACAGACATTTAATGGAAGTTGCTTTGCAGTTTGGGGAAGGAAACATGGGTTCACAGATTCTTTACTTTCTTAATTTCCTCATTAGAAAACTGCTTGTTTACATAAAAGCCTGTTCTGTACAAGATTGTACTGTCCCTTCATGAGTTCACTTTTTATTATTATTATTATTATTTCGGGCGACTCCAGGGAGTCCTTAGACTCATTGAGGGAGGCCCTAAACATCATGTCCACACAACTATACGACATTCTCACAGTATCTATCATACCTTGCCTTGAACTCACTCACCGTCATAGCACCCACAACAGACTCTGGCAGCTTATTCCACTCATTTACCACTCTAAAAGTAAAGAACCCAACTCTAACACCCCTGCTAACCACACTCTTGCCCAGCTTCCATAGGTGTCCCCTAGTTCTCCCACTACCAGTCCTGATCTCAAAAATATCCTCTGAATTAATCCTATAGAATCCCTTTAGCAATTTGAATGTCTCAATCATATCTCCCCTTTTCTGCCTATCAACTAGTTTCTGCAACCCACAAATCTTCAACCTGTTCTCATATGGTTCATACCATAGACCTGCTATCATCTTAGTCACTCGCCTCTGGATCCTCTCCACCTCCTCCCCATCAAGAAGGAACCAAGGTGACCAAATCTGGGCACAATAGTTGAGATGAGGTCTTATCAAGGCTTGGTACAGAGGTACAATAACTTGCCTGTCTCTGCTCGTCAAGGTATTTTTCAACAACCAAGTGAGTTGATGAGCTGATTTAGCTACTTTTGTAATGTGCCCCCTAAACTTCATCTCCCTATCCACCAACACTCCCAAGTCCCTGGCCTCATCAATCTCCTGGAGTACAGTTCCACCAATGTGGTATACTGCTGCTACTAATCTTTTCACCCCAAAATGCATAACCTTACATTTTGTCACATTAAATTGACATCCATTTTTCTTAGCCCAGAACTCCAATCTATCCAAGTCATCCTGCAAGATTTTGACATCTTCTGCATTCACTATCTCCCTACCCAACTTTGCATCATCAGTGAATAAATGAACTGTTCCACTTAGATCCTTCCCTATATCATTAATGAACAGATTAAACAGCAGTGTTCCAAGAACAGAACCCTGCGGCACACCACTAATCACAGGCCGTCTTTTGGACTCTACTCCTGAATAAACTACTCTTTGATATCTCTCCATCAACCACCCACCTATCCATTCACCCACCCTATATCCATTTCCATATGTTGTAGTTTACGGATTAGAATTCCATGTGGTATCCTGTCAAACGCCTTTGCCAGGTCCAGTAGTATCACTGTAAACCCATTACCCTTATCCAGTTCAGCCACCTTGTTATAAAACTTGAGCAAGTTACTGAGGCATGATCTACCCTTTACAAAGCCATGCTGTCCTCTGTACAGTATCTCATTTTCATCAATCCATTCCTGTATTTTTCCCTTGACCACTTTCTCCAAGACCTTGACAACGACTCCTGATATGCTGATCGGTCGGTAATTTGCAACTATAGTCTTGGATCCTCCTTTATGCAGTGAAACTATTTTCCTCTCTTTCCACACCTTCGGGACTAAACCAGACCTGAGACTCAGATTAAACAACATGGTCAAGGGCACTGATAATTCCTTAGCTGCTTCACGCAAAACCCGTGCAGGTATACCATCCAATCCCACAGATGTATTCACGTTAAGGTTCTGTAATAGACTATTCACCTCCACTTCATTCATCACAATTCCCGTATAAACTAATGGTTCCTTCATTTTATCACCACTTGGATGATATACTTTTGCAAAGTGCATGCTCAGTAACTCCACTATATCGACTGATTCAGTGACCTCCTTACCATCGTCATTCCTTAAAATCATTTTGCCGTGTACAGTTTTTTTCTTGCTTGCAGCATATTGTAACAACTGTTTGGGATTCTCTTTAGCTTGCATAGCTAGTTTCCTTTCATAATCTGCTTTTGCTTTTTTTACCACACTCGTTACCCTTCTGGCGTGCACGTTCGTGTGCCTGCAGGTCACCCCTTTCTTTAAATTCCATCCACAGTTGTTTCTTTTTCTTGCAGCTCAAGCTTAATGGTATTATCCATCTATTTAACCCCTACTTGTTTTACTATTCGGACCCTAGGTATACAATCAGCCATAATCTCCTGTAAATGACCACGTCACATGCTCTATCGACGTCCAGCCCTTGCAGTTGTACATGCCATGGCATGTACAACTGCAAGGGCTGGACGTCGACAGGGTATATGTTGAATTGCCAGCATGGTAATTCCACATATACCCTGTCTTTATCGAAAATTCCACACCTTTAGCCACCTCCCAGGTTAAGACCTTATAATCAATCTCACCAATAGGTGACAATATGGTCATATTCATTACAGTCAAATTCTGAGATGATATTACCAAGTCAAGCACTCTCACACCCCTGATATTTTCAATTACATGCTGTGTCAGATAGTTATCCCTTTATAATTGAATAAAATCCATTTCCTTCCTCACATGTGTCCTCTCCTCCTTCCAATCAATGTTACCATAGTTGAAATCCCCATAATAATTACCCTCCTTCCACTCATTTCATCAATTTGTTTATGCATACTATCTCCACCATCTATTCCATCACCTGGTCTATAGCAGCACCCAACTGTATATTTTATTCTGCCAGTCTCAATCTCACACCAAATAGCTCAAATGAGCTCCTTTCACTATCCTGCGATACAACTTCAATCCTTCTTGGCTGCAGTTCATCAGTTATCATCAATAACACCCCCCCCTCATTTTATTCCCTCTGTCCCTCATAAACACACTATAACCTACACATTCTATCCCACTAACTATATCATCTTCCGTCAGCCATGTTTCACTAATGCCAATAACCTGTGGCCAGGAAGAACCAATCAAGGCCAAAAATTCTTCCTTCTTGTTCCTAATACTCCTGGCATTAGTATACATGAAATGCAGTGATCCCTTTGTCCCACCCCTATCTTGATGCGTTATTCTAAATGTTCCATTCCCATTTTTTGTCCTTAGTGCTGGCTCGAGTACATTACACTCAACTGTCTCACTGATGTCTGCATATCCACTCCCCCCCCTTGGTAGTAGTTCTTTTTAAAAGATTTCTGATTGGTGACAATATTTACCTTGGGATCGTGGAATGCATCTTTACAAAATATTATTATTGCACCCTCCATGGAGTCAGCAGACTCATCATGGGAGGTTCATTCAACTGACAACATATTTATCATGACAAATCTTAAAATGCTTAACACTCCTTGCATTAACAATATATTCTGGTAATGTGTTCCATTCACTGACAATTCTCCATGTCATAAATCTGCTCCTCACTCCCCCCCCCCTCCTCTTCACCACATTCTTATGTAACTT
This sequence comes from Typopeltis vanoorti, assembly GCF_054136105.1. Classification (NCBI taxonomy): domain Eukaryota; kingdom Metazoa; phylum Arthropoda; class Arachnida; order Uropygi; family Thelyphonidae; genus Typopeltis; species Typopeltis vanoorti. The sequence goes on along the minus strand of NC_143549.1, from coordinate 170,118,243 downwards.
CCAGGGATGGCCTCTGGTTTTTTCCTTCTTGCCTTCTACTCTTTTTATAATCCCATTTGGATTAATCTGATAAAATCTTCTCACTAACTTAAATGTCTCTATCATATCACCTCTTTTCCTCCTATTCACCAAACTCAGCAATCCACATTTCTTCAGCCTCTCCCCCATAGCCAGCATTATAAAGTCCTCATATTGTCTTAGTCATTCATCTCTGGACCCTCTCCAATTTTTCCTCATCACGCTGAAAACCACTTGGCCAAATCTGAGCGCAGTAGTCCAAGTGTGGTCTGACTAGTGCTTTATATAGTAGCACAATCACTTCCACAGTCACTTTAGATGAGAGAGAAAGAGAGTGAGGGGTGGTAAGAGGTGTAATGTATGGAGACTCAATGATCCATGGTGTGCATGGTAGGATGCGTGAAGAGTTGCCTGGAGGAATGATAGAAAGTGTGGCTATGGCAATTAAGAGGGGTGAAAGGGTGGATGAGATGATTGTGATGGTAGGAACGAATGAGTTGAGAGGCAATGTAAATTGGACAGCGAGAGATATGAGATTCTTGCTTGAGATTGTATGAAAGAAGACACAGAGAGGAAAGATAAAGTGCGTGTTGCCTAGGTATGATAGTGACAAGCTGAGCAGAAGAGCAGTAATATTGAATAACATAATAGCTAGAATGTGTCAGAAGAGAGGTTTGGAATATGTGGATACTTGGAAGGCATTTGGGGACAGAAAGAAATTGCATGCGAGAGACTGCTTGCATTTGAATGAGGAAGGATTTAGGCATCTGGAGAGATTGCTGTTCTGAGTGAGTCAGTGTGTCAATGCAGGGAACTAGAATACCCAGGGTGGATTGTAGCAGGGGTGGCCTGTTGTGGGAATGGATACTTGGGAGAAGGGGGACAACATCAGGTAATGCTGAGCCCAGTGGAGTCTAGAGGGGATAATGCTAGGTATAGAAACAGTGTCGTTTTTATGCTTTATACTAATGCCAGGAGTATCCGGAATAAAGGAGAGGAAATGGTGGTGCTGATAGCATCAGCGTGGCCAAAGATTATTGGGATCACTGAGACATGGTTGACAGAAGAGGATATAATAACATGAACTGAAGTAGCAGGGTACAGTGTTTTTCGGCAGGATAGGAAGGGAAAGCATGGTGGTGGAGTACTGTTTATGATAAGTGAACTTATGTCCTCTAAGAGTGGAGGCTTTGGAAGGCAGTGACACTAATCATTTTGAAAGCATATGGTGTGAGTAGAGGTGGGCAAGACAGGATATTGTGTTGCTACAAACCAAGGAGCACATAGGGCAGGGACCAGGAGATGTTTAGACAGTTGAGCTTGGTAAGTGCAAGAAGAATGATTGTTATGGGAGATTTTAACTGCAGCAGTATAAATTGGGGAGAGGAAGATGCATGTAGCAATAAGGAAATGGAATTTCTAGAATTCTTAAGAGAAAAATGTCTTAGGCAACATGTAATAGAGGGAACATGAGGATCAAGAATTTTGGATTTGGTCATAGCATCAGAAGAGTTGTTAATATCTGAGATGACATCTCTCCCACCAGTTGGATAGAGTGACCATGTAGTTTTGACTTGGAAGATGAATAGACGTGCAGGAGTATCAAAGAGACAGGAACGTTTGTGGAATTATGAGGCAGGTGATTATAAATAGTCTTAGATATCAACTTGGGAAAGTTTCATGGAGGGAGGAATTGGAAAGCCGGGATATCATTAGTGCTTGGGAAATTGTGAAGGAATATTTGTTAGCAGCAACAGTAAGCTGGATTCCACAAGTGCAGAAGAGGACACGATTTGGAGTAAAGTGGATGACAAACAATATTAAACAGGAACTGCATGTGAATAAGAAGCTATGGAAGAGATGTAAGGAGACAGGTGAAGAGCAGATGCATGAATAATATAAGACACAGGCCAGGAGATTGACTAGTATGGTAAGGAAAGTGAAGCTGGAATATGAGAAGAGATTGGCCCTATGCTCCAAAGAAAATCCTAGGGAATTTTTTAGCTATGTGGCCAGTAGGAGAAGAAATGATTATGGAAGAATGACATTGTAGGATAAAAATTGGAATACAGTGACTGATGCAGAGGACATAGTGGAATTGTTCAATGAACACTTTATTGGACTATTTCATCCTGTAGGAGCAAATTTTAATACTAGAGGGATAGGGCAGGTTTAGAGGTGCAGGAGGAGAGTGTGTTACAAATACCGAGTACTCTGATGTCAGTAAAACTGTGGGAATGGATGGTATTTCACCATGAGTTTTGAGAGAATGTGCTAAATAACTGACTGCGCCTTTGACCTGTATTTTCAATGAAAATCTGGCTACGTAAAAGGTGCCCAGCGAATGGAAGGAAAGTAAGATAGTGCCATTGCATAAGGGCGGGAACAGACTAGAAGTGTCTAATTATAGGCCAGTTTGTGTGTCATCAGTAGAAATTAGAGAGGGAGCCTTATACAGTGTTGGGCAGATGAGGGTGTAATGTTATCTGTGAGAGTCAACATGGATTTGTTAAGGGGCGCTCTTGTTTTAGTAATATGCTAGCCTTTTATAATAAAGTTACAAGACATTAGATGAGGGAAAGGCATATACTGCCATTTTCTTGGATTTAGCGATTGCATTTGATAAGATGGCACATGATAAGCTGATATTTAAGTTGCAGTACATGGGTTTGAATGTCAGGTTAGTCAACTGGATTCAGGATTGGCTGTCCGATAGGTATCAGAGAGTTGTGTATGGTGGGGCTGTTTCAATGACAGAAGGTTACAAGTAGAGTCCCACAGGGCTCAGTACTGGGACCTATATTTTTTAACCTTTATATCAATGACATTGTCAGTCGATTGAAGGGAGATATTCAGTTGTTTGTGAATGTGTGAAACTGGGAAGGGTTATTAGTAATAGTGCAGATGTGGTAGCTCTGCAAGAGGATTTGAATAAGCTAGAAAGATGGGCAAATGAATGGGGATGTCGGCTTAATGCAGCAAAATGTAAGAGATACCGAATACTCTATTGGAAGAGTATTCAGATTTGGTCCCCAGGATTTTAAGGGTACAGAGGTGGATGGGTACAAAGGGAACAAAGATGGTTTCAGGACTGTACAATGTTAGTTATGAGGATCGGCTGAGGGAATGTGGACTTAGAATTTTGTAGATAGGTTTGTATTTGAGACTTTTAAACTATTAAGAGGTGGTTACAGGGTTGACACTGGGGAGTTCTTTCGCTTGGTTGAACAGTGGGAAGGAGTAATGACAAGGGGCATCCCTGGAAGTTATGAAAGGAAGCTGTGAGCAAGAGGGTGAGGAGAGGTGGTTGGACCGTGGAATGCATTGTCTGATAGAGTGGCAAGAACTAGAATAGTCAGTGAGTGTAAGGAGTGGTATGATGGACTTTGTGTTTCCTAGGAGGGACCTCCCGCAATGAGTCTTGATAGACTTTGTGTTTCCTAGGAAGGACCTCCTGCGATGAGTCTTTTGACTCCATGGGGGCCTGAATAATAATAATAATCACTTCCTTATCCCTACATGTTAGAGGACTTCTTATCATAGCAGAACTATGATGTGCAGTCTTTGCAACACTTGCAATATCCCCTCTAAACTTCAATCTTAAATCTCGTCCACTTTCTGTACTACAGCACTATCAATATAGTATACAGCCTTATTGCTGCACTCCAAATGAAACAGCTTGCACTTATTAATATTAAATATACATCCGCACTCCTTTATCCAAGTCAGAAGTCTATTCAAGTCTACTTGAAGGGAATTAACACCCGCAATGCTACTTATGATTCTCCCAAATTCTGCATCATCATCATCAAAGTCATATCATTCACTGCACTAAAATTATTCTGCATTTCTTAATAGTGATTTTCAGAAACAAGTTCCTGTAGACATTTTTACTAATAAGCTTTCATTCAGATATGACACTCTGAAATACTACCTATTTCATTCTTAAAAGTACACTCTCTATGTTTTTTTTTTTTTTTTTTTGCATAAGTTGAGCTTGAATGCAGAATGTTTCAAAATATCAGAAAGCACTTTGCTGCTAGCCTCGGATTACTTGCATGTTTTTTCTCTTCACACTGAAAATCATGTGCTTCCTGATAAATGCTGTGAAATCTATTATGGTTGAGGAAACCTGGAAGCATAATATTACATTTCTCTTAGTTGTCATCGTGGCACTAGTTTAGAATATAAACAGTTATGCAACATCGTTCCTAAATTTGTGGAAATTCATACTGTGATTTCTAAACTTTACTGCTTTCTCCTGCAATGTGAAATATATACATATTGTATTCTACCACATGGATGAGATGACTCATATTGTAGCTTAGAACTGTTTTTTAAACTGCTCTACATATGGTGATCATATGCATCACATAAAACATAAGTGATTTCATACCCATGCAGAAGACTGACTTCTACAGGAATCACTACCAGTATTCTTCTACAGGAATCACATCCACAGTATTCCCACATTGACATTTCATTATAATATACAGTTCTTAGAGCACTGTTCACATTTCTAATGTTTTTGCGACTTCATGAAATCACAAAAGTGAAGTGCATAGATAACCTTTAGTTTTTGTATATCTCTGTTTTATCTTTTATTATAAGTATTTGGGTATACCTTATTTTTGTTTCAAGTATGTCACATTTTTCATGTTTCTCTAATTTATTACATTTACTTCAGAGAAAGGCACTGTTAGCAAGAAGCTAATTCACATCCTAGCAAGAAGATCTCCATATCCTGGAACACGAGTACAGCGCTTTCCTGTACCTGATAAGTATGTGCCATGGGAGGTAATGTGGATAGATTATGATCCTGTTGCATATACACAGCCTCGTTCAGATTTTGCAATTAACATACAAGCACATGTTGATGAAGATATTCTTCTGTAAGTATTGTTACTGCTTCAGATACTAAATATGTCTGCCCCTTTCTTAATCATGGTGCAATCTTTATTAAATGTATTGTTTTTACAGAATGCGTGAGCAGCAAGGACCTGAACATAAGCTACCTGTGTTTAAATGGAATAGTGTGTCTGTAAATCCTGCTGGAATTGGCCTTGATCGACAGTCCTGGATTTTGGAAGATGGAGTACCTATAGTATACAAGCTGGACAGTGAAAGTGTACCTCAGTAAGATCACTTTTATATTTTATGTGTGTGTGTGTACAGGGTTCCAGAAATATCACTTAAATCTACTGTCTCAAAAAAAATTTTACTCACCCATAATATAAATTGTGGTGAAATGTGTGGGTGTTGTAGCTTTATAATAGGCTGTATTAAAATGGCACTTCAGATGTTGAAACATTTTAGAATCCCGTCTTTTTGGAAAGCAGTGAGAGGTGTAATTTTTGTCCCTTTCTTACCAAGTCTGTGTCGCAGCATTTCTTGTGAAAATTATCTCATGAAACCTTGTTATAATCTAAAGTTTTTATTGGACTATCTCATCCAATTCAAGTAAGGACTGTATGGACCACTTCCAGTGATCCATACAGTCCTTACTTGAATACTTATTTCAAAATTAATCTGCAGATGCAAACATGCCACAGGCCATGTTTTAGTTTATGACTGAGAGTGAGAGATAAATAGTTCTACATGTAGTCGTAGATAAGAATTACCGTATTTGCCGGTGTATAAAACGCACCGGCTTATAAGATGCCCCCCCCCTTTTTTTGTACACATTTTTAGACAAAAAAAGATTTTTTAGATCCTCTTCCTGATTCTGCCAAGTTCTTATCATTCTCTCAGCTGGGGGGGTGGCCCAAAATACCTCTCTGCAGCCCTGTTTCCATGTTCTTTAGCATACGTAATCACACATAGCTTGTATGCAATATTGTAGCAATGCTGACATTTTTCAGCCATAACTTTTTATTAATTTTGTTTCCAGGAATGACCTCTGGTTCTCCCCTGATCTCCCACTGTTTTCTGTAGAAACTCTCCAACACTAATCCTATAACAACCCCTTAATATCGCATGCTTAATCTCTTTATTTATCCATTTCACACCTACCTTACTTAACCTTCGGACCTTTAGAATACATTTAGACATTGCTTCTACTAGATAGTTATTGAAAATCCCCTAAGCTGCAGATAGTTATTGAAAATCCCTTTGCTTGATCTCTTTTCCATCTAACTCCTCATTCAATGCTACACCACAAGCTATCTTTTAAGTTCTTCATAATCCCCCCCCCCTTGTGGTTCCACATATACCCTTTTCTCACAGAGGTCCTCACACTGCTGGCAACCACCCAGGTAATCTCTTCATGGTCACTCCGACCAATTTGTGGGTGATTAGACACCTCATTTATAATTACATCCTCTGATGAGATGATCAAATCTAAAACCCTCGACCCTTTGTTACATACTTTCTGAGGTAGTTGTCCCTCAAAAACTCAAGAAACTCATTTTCTTGTCTTACAGTTTGCTATCTCATCCTTCCAGTCTATATTGCCATAATTAAAATCTCCCATAATGATTGCCCATTTCTTATTTGCTTGGCTAATTTGATTATTCATTTCATAGTCACTACCATCCACATTACCAGGTCTATAACAACATCCAACCAAGTATTTCATTCTATTCACCTCTTTCTCACACCATACTTTCTCAAAATCACTGGCACTATTTCCCTCTTGCACTCTCTACTTTGTATGGACATAACTCTTTCTCTGCCATCAATAGCATTCCCCTCCCTTTTTACCCTTTCTATCTGCACGAAACACATCATACCTTCCATCTCTATTCCTGTCTCGATGTTGTTCTCATCTAACCATGTCTCGCTTATTCCAACAATCTTTGGGTGAACAGACTCAATTAATGCAACCATTTCACATGCATTGTTTCTTACACTTCTAGCATTTGTATATAAACACAACAGCTCATTCCTGGATGTGCAGCTAATTCCACTGATACCACTCATTCGATGTGATTTTTCCTTGCTCAACTGAAACCATTACCCTTACTATTTATTCATTTTAGAAACCTCTTGAAATCCAACTGTTTCCTCTTGATCTCAGATCATCCCATTCCTTTCCTGTCTACACATGCTCTCACATCCTCTTGGAGTATCCACCTTTCTCATGCTGTGTACCCCTGTCCACCCTGAGCCTTCCCATTTCCCTGTTCATCTTGCACACCCATTCTCTCATTCTCTATACTTATGCCACTCACTTCCTCATTCATAACCACCTCTTAAATCTCTCCTGTTTTACTCTTCCACATCATTTCCCACTTGATCAGATTCATTCTCTGTACTCGCTTCTCTACCTTCCAGCAGCAGTCTCTCCAAGATGTCGCACCAAAACCACTCAAATGCAGTCCATCACTCTTATATAGTTCACTTTGTCCTTCAAACTCATTCCACACATTAAAAAACTGCACTCCCTTCTCCTCACACATTTTAGCTAACATATCATTCAGAATCTTTGCCCTCCCCCTCATCTCACCACTCTCATACCTAGGCAACACGCTTACTACCTTTCCCATCACACTCTTCTTTTTTATTCGTCTAAGCAACCTCATGATATCCAATCTGATGTGCTCTTTGTTCACAGTCAAGTCATTTGTGCCTATTAAAACTACCAACTCATTTGCTCGCTTCCTTCTCATACCCAATGCCTCAGTCACTCTATTTATTCTACCTTCAGTAAAACATACCTTATGCATCCTCTCATCCAGTACACCTTTAATAATTGAGTCACCATACAATGCCACTTGCAGTTCTTTCATTACCTCTTTTATACCAACATAATTTGTTTCCATCATTTTCACTCTCTCATACATTTCCTGAATTTTACATTTTCTCTTTCATTCATCCTTTTGAGTTTTCGTACTTTCGATCCTTGCATCAAACTTTCTCTGTCATTCATTCCTTCCATTTTTTGAGCTTTCAAACCTTGAGTCACACTATTTCCACTTTCTTTCATTCTCTCAATTTCATTGCCTTCCACCACATTCTCATTACTTTCATCCTTCTTACCATCCATTAAGTTTTTCAGATCACTCATTTTCCTTTTCAATAATTTTTTTAACATTTTTTCAACCTTCTTTCACACCATCCATCTCTATGAGACGAGCACTCATTCTCCTCATGGCATTCTCACTATTAACACTTTCTGCCATCAACATATTTGCACTCTTCAAATCCTCATTCAACTCACACTTTGCACATAACCTCCTTCCATCCTCCTTAAATATTCACAATTTATCTATGTAATCGAATGAGTATATGTAGCACACTTCACATTTCATGAAAAAACTGAAGTCGAAGTTAAATTCCTGTAATGACAAAGCTGCTGCCATCTTTCCTTTGCCGGTTACTACGCTAATCTCTAATATCAACGAATTTGTAAATAAATTTAGACAAAATATCCCACACACTAATAACACTACAAGTGCACAACCTTTATAGCAACTCTTACTCATGAACCTACACTTATACCCAATGAATTATTTCAAAAAACTTATCTAAAACTGGAGTTCTCTTCACACACACACCACTACTTCTCTTGCCTCACGAGCACCCTCTCTTTTCATTCATATTATATTCTTCTTATTTATTGACTTCTGTTTCTTGGAATTGTTTCATACAACAGAAATCTTTTCCATCAATGGTACTACATCACTAATCACTTTATGCTATCCATATTGATTAATGGAGGTATATCATTAAAAAAGAATGGGGTTAGGGGTGGGTAGGTCTTGTACCAGTACATTTTTTTTTTTTTTTTTTTTTTTTGTGGTGAATAGAATTTTGCACAATTTGTTGAGCTCTCTCTCTCTCTCTCTCTCTCTCTCTCTCTCTCTCTCTCTATATATATATATATATATATATATATATATATATATATATCAGGGTTACCAAGTAATTTTATAAGCTTGGTTATTTATTTAAAAAAAAATAATTACATATATATATATATATATTTATGGGTATGTATTTTTATATATTTGCTTACTATATGAACTGTTGAAATAAGTTAAATAGTAGTAATGCAGTTTTGAACTTATCCATATGTCATCATAATCATTGTTATCTGAGGTGTTTATTTCAATAACACTGTGAAAAAAAAAGAAAAGAAGAAAAAAAACCTCAGTTGACATTCTTAACTACTACTGCCTACCTCAACTTTCTAAACTACACTCTGCATCTGACAGAAGGTGCACCCTGCATATTTTCCACAGGCATTTTTCCATGCCAGCGAATGGCAAATCTTGACCTCCTCTCTTTACAATCTTCTTTGGCTCAAAATTTGTTTGCCCTGTTCATTTGCATTTATTTGCTGTCTTTGTTGCTCTACAAATTCTGATAACCACACTAACCTTACTCATTATTTATTTTTGAAGATTTGATTATCTTCAGTCCAAGTATCCAAATAGTAAGTTAATTTTCTTGGGGAGTTAAACTGGCTTCCATTTTATGATTCTGCTGTCAGTAACAATCTTTCACAAATTGTCTATCACTCAACCAGAATACATGATAATCGTCTACATTCTTCCGTCACCTTTGATATTTTCTTAATCAGTTCTCCTGATTTATATGATTTCTACACACACACTGTAGATGTCATCTCCCCCACTTCATATCTCCAGATGGATGTAATCTGATTCAAGTCTCCTTTCCCTCACCTTCCACCCTCCTGCCTAGGATTCAAAGAATCTTTATACAGACTTTTTAAATGAAGGCGAATTTGCCAGGCTCATATGGAGGTGACAGAGAACTTATGTTTTTTATCCTGCAAAACAGACAACCCGGCCAGAAGAACACACAGTTAGACATAGCCTTAGTTGCTTTAGTCATAACACCAAATAACTTTGACCTTTCATCCAGCCACTCTGTTGTGTCTTTTGGCATTAGTTAATGCCAGATAGGATGACCTGTGTGATTTCTACTTCTCTTTTCTTTGGACTAACTACTGTGTTTTGCTTTTCTGATCTAAACTCCTACTTCAAATAACTGAAATAGGAGTTTGGATCAGAAATAATTCTTATTGGAATGGCCTTCATTCCCCATCTCACTCAAACTGTAAACCACTATTCAAACGTTGGTTTTCCTAATAAGCATATCAAACATTTGTACTTTTTTTCCTTCTTATTTATTAATTGAATAATTATTAAAGATTACGCTACTCGGCAGTAAGGAATGATAGTGGATTTAAGAACATTATTATTAGCAATATCATAAGGAACTTTGTGGCATGCAGTACTTGCGGCATGTATGCGTCTCGAGAATTACATATGTGGCTTGTTAAGGAGAGTGAAGAGCGTATGTGCGCAAAATGTAGGCAGTTGGAGGAAATAAGTACATTAGATATATCGATATCTGACTTTGTTGCTCCAGGAACGGGGAATGAATGTAAGAAGACAAGTAGTGTGATAGGAGAGAATGAGAAAATAATAGTTGATAGTGTGGAAGGGTGTGAGTGACTGTGAAAGTTTAGGAGATGGTTTTGTTTGGGAGAGTGCATTTAGATTAAGAGTGACTGACCTGCAGAGGGAGTTAGATGAGTTGAAAGAGGAGGTGCAATGTCTTGTGAATGAGAGCAGAAGTATGAAAGATAAGATTAGGAGAATGGAAGAGATAAATGCAAGGCAAATCAGAGTAGGAGAGAGAGAGAGAGAGAGAGAGAATTTAGGGAGTATGAGTGAGAGGTATGGGGGTGCTAGAAGAGGAGAGAATGGAAACAGTAGAAGAGAGGGAATGAGAGAGAGGTATGGTAATGCTAGCAGACGAGAGGATGGAAACGGTAGGAGAGATGGAATGAGAGAGAGAGGTATGGGAATGCTAGAAGACGAGAGAATGGAAACAGTAGTAGGAGAGACAGAATGAGAGAGGGATATGGAAGTGCTAGAAGTGGAGAAAATGGAAACAGTAGGAGAGAGGGAATGAGAGAGATGTATGGGAGCGCTAGAATACGAGAGAATGGAAACAGTAGAAGAGAGAGGTATGGGAATGAAAGAAGAGGAGAGAATGGAAACAATAGGAGCGAGAGAATGGTAAGAGGTATAATGTATGGCGACTCAATGATCCGTGGTGTTCAAGATAGGATGCGTGAGGAGTGTTTGCCAGGAGGAACAATAGAAAGGGTGGCTATGGCAATTAAGAGAGGTGAAAGGGTGGATGAGATGATTGTGATGGTAGGAACGAATGACTTGAGTGGCAATGTAAGTCGGGCAGCGAGAGATATGAGATTTTTGCTTGAGACTGTACGGAAGAAGACAGAGAGAGGAAAAATAGTGTGCGTGTTGCCTAGGTATGATAATGATGAGCTGAGCAGAAGAGCGGTGATATTGAATGGCATAATAGCGAGAACGTGTGACAAGAGAGGACTGGTATATGTGGATGCTTGGAGTGCGTTTGAGGAAAGAGAGGAATTGTATGCGAGAGACTGTTTACATTTGAATGAAGAAGGACGTAGGCATCTGGAGAGATTGCTGTTCTGAACAAGTCAATGTGTCCCTGGGAGGATGATAGCAGGGGTGGCCCTGCTATTTAGTGGGGTGTTGCTACAGACCCAGGAGCACAGAGGATGGGGACCAGGAGATGTTTAGACAGCTAAGTTTGGCAAGTGCAAGAAGAATGATTGTTATGGGAGATTTTAACTTCATTAGTATAAATTTGAGAGAGGAAGATGCATGTAGCAATAGGGGAATGGAATTTCTAGAATTCTTGAGGGACAAATGTCTTAGGCAGCATGTAACAGAGGGAACAAGAGGTTCAAAAGTTTTGGATTTGGTTATAGCATCAGAAGAGTTGATAATAACTGATTTGATGTCTCTCCAACTGGTTGGAGAGAGTGACCATATGGTGTTGACTTGGAAAATGAATAGACATGCAGGAGTATCAAAGAGACGGGAACTTATGTGGAATTATAAGGCAGGTGATTATAATAGTCTTAGACGTCAACTTCAGGAAGTTTCATGGAGGCAGGAATTGGAAGGCCGGGATATCACTAGTGCGTGGGAAATTGTGAAAGAATATTTGTTATCAGCAATGGTAAGTTGTATACCACTAGTGAAGAAGAGGACGCAATTTGGAGTAAAGTGGATGACAAACAATATTAAACAGGAATTGCATGCAAAAAAGAGGCTATGGAAGAGATATAAGGAGACAGGTGAAGAGATGCATGAGGAATATAAGACACAGGCCAGAAGAGTGATTAGTGTGGTAAGGAAAGCGAAACTGGAATATGAGAGGAGATTGGCCCTAAGATCCAAAGAAAATCCCAGGGAATTTTTTAGCTATGTGGCCAGTAGGAGGAGAAATGACTGTGGAAGAATGATATTGTGGGATAAAAATGGGAATAGAGTGACTGATGCAGAGGACATAGTGGAATTGTTCAATGAACACTTTATTGGAGTATTTCATCCTAGAGGAGTCAGTTTTAATGCTAGAGGGATAGGACTGGTTCGAGGTCTGGAGGTACAGGAGGAGAGTGTGTTTCAGATACTGAGTACTCTGGATGTCAGTGTACTCAGTATCTGAATCTGTGGGACTGGATGGTATTTCACCACGAGTTTTGAGAGAATGTGCTAGGGAATTGATAGTGCCTTTAACCTGGCTTTTCAATGAAAGTCTGACTTTGGCAACGGTGCCCAGGGAATGGAAGGAAGGTAAGATAGTGCAATTCCATAAGGGTGGTAACAGACTGGAAGTGTTTAATTATAGGCCAGTCTGTGTGTCATCAGTAGTTGTTAAGATCTTGGAGAAAGTAGTGAGGGACTGTATACAGCATTGGGCAGATGAGGGTAATGTTATCTGTGAGAATCAACATGGATTTGTGAAAGGACACTCTTGTTTTAGCAATATGCTAGCCTTTTATAATAAAGTTTCAAGAACATTAGATGAGGGAAAGGCATATACTGCAATTTTCTTAGACTTGGCGAAGGCATTTGACAGGGTGCCACATGATAAGCTGATATTTAAGTTGCAGCACATGGGTCTGGATGTCAGATTGGCTGTCTGATAGGTATCAGAGAGTTGTGTATGGTGGAGCAGTTTCCAGGAGGCAGAGGGTTGCAAGTGGGGACCCACAGGGCTCAGTATTAGGACCTATATTGTTTAACCTTTATATCAATGACATAGCCAGTGGATTGCAGGGGGATATTCAGTTGTTTGCAGATGATGCGAAGCTGGGAAGGATTATTAGTAATAGTGCAGATGTGGTAGCCCTGCAAGAAGATTTAAATAATCTAGATAGATGGGCAAATGAATGGGGGTCAGTTTAATGCAGCAAAATGTAAGATCTTGAGGTTTGGGAAACATCGATGGGATGCTGCATACTCTATGGGAGGAGTTATACTGGAGGAATTAGCAGAGACAAGAGATCTGGAGTTGATGATTGATAGAAACCTGAAGTTTAGGGGACATATTGCAAAGGTGGTGAAGGTAACACAGAGGATTGCTGCTATTATGAGAAGGACACTGACCTGCAGAGATAAGAGGGTTATCATTCCGTTGTATAAGTCTCTGATCAGACCACACTTGTACTATTGTTCTCAGATTTGGTCCCCAGGATTTGAAGGGGATAAATTAACTGTGGAAAGGATACAAAGACGGATGACAAAGATGGTTTCATGACTGTACAAGGATAGTTATGAGGATCGGCTGAGAGAATGTGGACTGCAGAGTTTGGTGGATAGAAGAAGGAGAGGTGATATGATTGAGACTTTTAAACTGTTGAGAGGTGGTTACAGGGTTGACACTGGGGAGTTCTTTCGCTTGGTTGAACAGCAGGAGGGCGTGATGATAAGAGGCCATCCCTGGAAGTTACGAAAGGAAACTGTGAGCAAGAGGGTAAGGAGTGGTTTCTTTGTGTGGAGGGTGGTTGAGCCGTGGAATGCATTGCCTGATGGAGTGGTGGGAGCGAGAACGGTCAGTGAGTTTAAAGAGTGGTATGATAGACTTTGTGTTTCTCAGGGGGTGGGACCTCCCCTCGATGAGTCTTGACATACTTTATGTCTTAGGAAGGACCTCCCTCGAAGAGTCTTTTGACTCCTTGGAGGCCTGAATAATGATAATGATAATAATAATAATAAAATAAGTCTGAAAAAAGAATTCAGTATACTTCAAGTAACTTGAAACCAAAAGTCCAGTATCCCAAAGCTTATGCTAAATCAGACTTTGAAAGGGCAAAGTAGAGAAATTTTGCTTCCTACTGGCATTTGTGTCCTCTAGTCTATTTGCCAAGCTCATTGGGCAATTTCTGATCATGTGTTCACCACTTTCACATCTGGATTGTAGTATCACTCAATGAAGAAGGAATCATTTTCCCCCCTGTATTTCTCCTCTAGCCGGTCTGGTTGGGCTGAGTGGTTAGCGTCACTCTCCAGCCAAAGCTGCTGGTTTAAATCATACCATGGGCGTGGATGTTTGTGATTGTCTTGTCTGTGAAAATATTAGTGGTTCTGGTTGGTGGTAGATGCTGTTGGTGGATTGAATGGTGGAGACAGAGAGTTGTAGAATAGTATCCTCCCTCAATGAGTCTTCCGACTCTTTGGAGGTGTCACATAATAATAATAATAAAATTCTTCTGTATTGATAATCAAGACAAAGATTTTCCCATCCCTTTTCAAAAAAAATAAAAATACCCAGAACTATTACATGCCTTCTTCTGGTCTTTCATTCATCAGAAAGCCAGGAGAATCCTGAATATTTTGTATACCAACAAATTTTCTAAGTCTGATGATATCCTCTTTTCCATTAGTTCTTAAAACTTATGCATCAGAAATCACACTGATTCTTTATCATCTTTACAATTTGTAGGTTTTGTTACATATCATGGTAATTGATACATTAATAAATAAATAAAGTTCACCATTGTGTACAATGGAAAAAATTCACTGTAGCAGGCTCCTTTTATTAGATGGTATGCAAGTCCACTTCATGAAATTATTCTTAAACAACAAAATCTCTTCTTTTTTTTACATCTCCCATTTCCTTTTATTTTTGTTCTAGTTAAGTTTAACAACCATATTTGGAGAGGGATGTTGCCATTGCTAGATGCATGAAAGGTAATCACCTGACTTTTACTAAGTGAACTAGTTGTCGGTATAGCTTCCTTGATGTTCATGTCAACTGGCTGCTAACAAACTATTACTTTCAAAACATCTTGATATTAATAGAATGATTTTTTTTTTCTTTTAGTTATTGCTTTATCAATCTGTAGTCTTGGAATTTAGAATTTTAACAAATTTATATGGCATTAGTTACGATTCATTATTTGGAATAGATATATACAGTATATACAGGAATGTGAAACTTTGACAGAGGAAACGATTTTTAATATAAAGAATCAGTTGAGTTGGATAAAGAAAATGACAACACCATTACTCATTGATTTAGCGAAGACATTTTGTAGGATATCACACAGAACTCTAATATGTGAATTGGAGTAAATTGTGATAGATATGAAGCTGGTGACAATGATTAGAGTATGGCTGGTAGACAAGGAGTAGTATATGGTAGAACAGAATTCAAGAAAAGACATGGTGCTTCATAGGGATGTGCACCTGCACTTGAGTTGCTGTTATTTAATTTGCAATGTAGAAAATGGTTTGAGGGTAAATATCCACTTATTTTCTAATATTGCAAAACTGGGAAGGACAGTACTTGATAACTGTGATGTAGAGATCCTGCAAGACAAGATAGTTTAAATATAGAACTAGAATGCAAAAAAAAAAAAACAACTGACAAGGCTATGGATTTGGGAGTTGCAGACAGGGAACTGAATTTCGGAGATTATATTGAAAAAAAAAAAAAAAAAAGATGGACAAGATATTTCTCAAGTATCACTTGTGTTTTGAAGAACACAGTGATGAGTTTAGATAGGGTTTACTCTACTCTACAAGATTTTATGCAAACTTCTGCACATAGATTTGGTCATCTTGGTTTCTTATGGGTGTGGATGTGTTGGATAGGATTCAGAGGAAAAATGACTAATACAATGAAAATTGGGTTACAAAGTTTAATTGATAGGTGGGAATGAAGGACAATAGCTAAAGAAATCTTTTGATGCATGAAAGCAGAGGAGAAAACAAGGGGTTATTCCATAAAGTTGGGTAACAGTGGAATAAACAAAGGGCATGAGGACTTGACTTTTTGCTTATAGAGCAAATGTTGGAATGGGTTTTGTCTGAGTCTGTTTTCGATCCAACCCCGTTCACTCGATTGGTATCGCGGCCCTTGTTTATCCGGGCGATGCCCGAGCCGGCATGTTGTAGCTGTTGATTGTATAGGAATCAGGTAACAATCGTGTTTTTTCTTTACGGTCAGAGCATCAACACTCATCTGACTGACCCTCCTCCTTTATCGAGGCTTGAGACTGGCATGAGACCCCCTAAGGATCCCATGGCAGAGTTAACTATCTTTATTGGTATCCAACAATTTTTTCTTTTCCTTCCATATATTGTATTTAATCTCATTAATAATAAATACCAGTAACTTCTGTCTTTTGGTGGATGGTGGAGCAAACTGCAGATAGATGACTTGTTTCTGCAGTAGGAGGGATGCAGAGCACATCACTTAACCTTCTCCATATGATATTAGATGGAAGACACTCATAAAATGCATGCTCCATGGTTTCGAGGCACCAGCAGAAGTAACAGAAGGGGTTCCTGGTGTTGTAGAACCTCCAGATGTTGATGTTAACTGGAAGGTTGCCATGGGCTAACCACCATGCCAGATCCTTCTCGACAGGTATCCTAGATGTTTGGTGAGGTGACCAAATGAGATGATATTATTGATCCCTAAATCAAGAACTTGTTTGAAGAATGTTGAAAAAGTGTTGGTACCAGGTGTTGCTGTTGTTGATATTGGCGATGTTAATACCCAAGGAGCAGAGTTGTTCTGTTAGCTGGTAATGTCTGTTATATTCTTCCGGACCAATTTCCACTTTGGGACCTTGATGGTTTGTGATCCTAAACAGGGCAAGCTTGAACCCCAAGAAATACCACGGAGATGGTTAGTTTGCAGTGTCCTGTAAAGATGGAAAGTGGTATTCTTTGGGTATCTGATGTTCAAGATAAGTCAAAGATAAGTTCAAGAAGGTCAAAGCACCCCCCAGCTTCTGTGAAAGATTTTGATATCAACTTCCTTGTGTAAATTACCCCGGAAGAATTTCAGGGGTTTCCTATTGGTAGGACAACATATTGGTAGGCTGGGTACAAGATGGTTTGATGATTGTGGACCCTGGAAGAAAGTGGTAGCTGTCTGTTTAACCAGTCCTTGAGACTCTCGACTATTTTAGCTGTGAGATCTTCAATGTTGAGTTCAGGTTGTGCTGCAAATGGGACCCCCAAGATTGTGAGGGGGCGGGTACTTTTGTAGGGACAAGACCCATAGGGATGTTGTTCGGATCCCAGACTAATTATTTTTTTTTTTTGGTTAGATGTGAGCCTCCCCGATACTTTAGGCTTCTCTAATATGTTGAAGAGGCTTCTGATGGAGTTGTCTCTGAGGATGCTCACCACATTATCCACGTATGCTATAACTTTGGATTCATGCATGGTGAGAGGTGATGGAGTCCCTCTGAGTTTTTAATTTCTTGTAAAAATGACTCTAGAACTAGTGAAAAAAGCAGCGGACTGAGAGGACAACCCTGTTTGACACCTTTCTGGATGTTAATGGAGTTCAGTAAGTGTCTATTGATAAGGAGGCAAGTGGAGCTGTTGTTGTCTAGTCTGATGATGGAAAGATGTTCACTGCCCATCCTGACTTTGTGAAGGATGTTGAACATAAAGGAATGATGGATGTTGTCAAACACTGGGTTAAGATTGCTGGACAGCAATGCCATTGAATACTTCTTGATATTCTTCTTGATATTGGCCAGACATAACAGTTTTTTTTTTACTAGTAAAAAAAAAACTGTTATGTCTTTGTAGAGTTCAGTGTATTACCCCCATGGTGTTTATATATACACCTGCCTTCAGTGATGGTTATAATTGTTCACTACTGTCGGAAATTAATGTAGTGCCTGTTGTAAAATGTGGCCAATTCCCAGCACAGATACATAAAGCTCTTTTCTTCCAACTGTTTCTGTTTCACGATGTCAATGTTGAGATTGATGTCACATGGTGTTTTTACATGGAAAGGCTTGGCATTGGCTGACCATGAACTTCTTTCCTTGTAGAGTTCATGGAGTTGAGATCTGTGAAGGAAGGTACGTTCTTTGATCCCATTTGATATTTTCTTTAATTTTTAGTTGTGCCCACATGTCCCAGCCAGCATTGCTCCAGGTGGAGCACAGTTTGTGAAGCTGTGCCAAGATCAGGGATGGGAAGTCTAGTGGTAACTTCCAGGGGCCCAGACCCAACTTCAACTGCTTCTAGATGTTGATAATTGAGCACAACCATTTTGTGGTCTGAGATGTTAGCATCGATGTCAACATGCCTTATGGTCTCAACTTTGGAGACAAGGTGATCAATAAAAGAGGTCGAACCTTGTGCCAATTCCTTGGCTTATCCGTGTGTAATCTCAACAGTAGAGGTTATGAGTTTTCCAGACATCTGTAAGCTGGGCATTCCTTAAGCAAATTTCCAGGTGCCTGTAGCCAGCAGTGCCTGTAATGGGGTACTTTTGGCTCAGTCCCTGCATAATGAAAGAAGTGTGTTCAGCAACAAGAGCCAGATGTTAAAAGCTAGCATTAACTGCCACACCTCCTCTTGTTTGGGAGGTGAACGGAGTCGTCTGGTGGCAATACAGAAGGGGGGGGGTAGGCATTATGATGTTCTTGGATGTTACACCCAACCTGGGTCTATAATTCTCAGTTGTTTGACATAATTAATTCAAGAATATCCATTGGGGGGGGGAAGAATATCCAGTATCCTACAAACTGGCTTCCATCTTTAAACTTTAAACATGAGCTCAAGAGGATCTCGAACTCATGCTGACTATTTTTGATTTTAAAGCTAATGATGTTATTGTCCGATGTCTTCTAGTCATAGCAGTTAAACTGGGAGCTAGTATATTTTTTGATCTTGGATTGGATGCTTTCATGTCTCTTTGAGGAGAGGTTTCCACCTCCATTTCAGATTCCAATGTTGTTTCTCCAGATCTTCTGTAGTGACTACAGTGTTTTTTGTCTTTTTTTTTTTTTTTTTTTGGAGAAGTCTCTTCCTTTTCGTCGGTAGTTCTTTTTGGGGTGATAGTTATTTCCCCCCCCCCTCCTCGATTAGCATTTCTTGTGCAGGGGAATGCAAGCTACTGCAAGGTAAGTTGGTAAGGTGGTAGTGGCTGTAGGGGAAGCTGTTGTCTCAGCAATGTTTTTGCTGAAGAAGGCTTTTTAATTTTGCCCAAGACCTTTTGTGCAAAAGTTTTTCTCCTCGCTGATTTTTTTAGAAAATTCTGGAAAATCACTGGCATCTCTAACAGTCTGCAGGTTAAGTGGTGCCCACTGCAAATGTGTGTAGAGGACAAAATATAATTTTATGCTCAGTACTGTTGTACTTTCGGCAGGGTGTGGGCACTGGATGGAGATGTGCCCAGTGTTAACACATTTAAACACTTGGCTCAGGGCAGTCACTCCCCAGATGTTCAGTCATGCCACACCGCAAACACTGTCTCAGTACTCCATAATATATTTAACCATTACTCAGGATGTTCTGATGTTGACAGAACTGGACTAGCAGATGCATGTCCATGGTGAACATGACTTTTCCAGAGTACCATGCAGGATCTTCGTTGGAGATGCTCTTTTTAATGTTGCTCACTTTACCCCATTTACTAAAAGTTTGTGTAAGTACTTTGTCTCCAGCCTCAAGGTATTCCATAGGGAAGCACCCAATTTTTAGTTGTCTTTCTTGGGAGCTTACCATCATTGGTGGTTATAGGCTTCTCCTGGATGGGGAAATCCCCTAGAAGTTTATCTGTCAAAACATTATTTTTGTTACCCCTATAGTGGAAGTAGATTAGAGATCTACCTTCACTATGGGGAGGCGAAGGAGTAGATATTTTCGGCTCCTTAAGAGTCCTCAGTGGGACAGGGATCATCCTGCTCTGAAAAAAAAGGAAGAAAAGATTAAGAGTAGCATGACTCTTGTTAAATCCTGTAGCACAGGTCACGCTACCAGCAGTGTTAGTGCTTAGTATATAAATTAAGAAAATGAATAGTTCATATTTTTAGGCAAAAATAACACTAAAAGATATAATATGCTGTAGCTCTAAAGAATAGCAAAAATGCGAAATTCCATGTGATGATTTCTACATGATGACTCCTAATGAGACTGTCTCTTATATTATGATAACTTCTACATGATGATTCCTTACGAGACCGCCTCAACTCTTCAAAAGCGAGTGCTTTTATACATAGTCTCATACCTTGTGCGCATGCTCAGTTTCTGAGATTCACAGCATTCACTCATGTTATACATGTATTATGCAGATATCACAGCTCTTAGTTGAATAATACATTATTTACATATTGTATCCATTATGAAATACATTTTTTCACAGATACAGATATTTCTTCACAAGTAAAACTTATAAAAGTGAGCATAATACATAAAGCATTCACGTGAGATTTTATAGTGGTAGCCAGCCATAAAAAAGCTTCTCTGAGGAAAGAATATATGTGGAACTACAAAGCTGGTGATTATGATAAAAGTTAAGTGACAGTTTGGAGCTATAGTATGAAATGAGGAGTTAAGCAAAAGGTAGATAAATGCTGCTTCACCACTAATAAAGGTTATTTAACATCATCATGTGTAAATTTATTCTGAAGATCAAAAGGTTAAATATGGTATATGTCATAAATTATGTGTAAGTACTCCACATTACTTCACATTGTTTTCTTACACTTGGATAATGGATTAAACCAAGAATATAATTTCTTGGCATCTTTAATTTATAGTATAACCAAGTGAAAAAGCTTTCAACATGGTATATGTAAGTTGGATGAATAAAGAGATTAAGCATGAAATATAAAAGAAGGCACTGTGGAGGCAACACACTATGAATAATGGTAATAATCAGCTGAATAAAGAGTATAAAGAAAAGACTAGGAAGTTGTCTCAGTCAGACATCTAGAAACTGTTATATTAATGATATTTGGAAGAGTTTAACTTGTAGTGTGCAACGGTCACAAATGATGGAAATTTGGGGAGAATGATGAGGAGTCAAGCTGATACTGTTGCCTTACAGGAAGATCTGAATAGATTGTATCAGTGGAACTGTCACTTCATTGATGTAGAGCGCAAGGTTCTGAAATTGGTAACCAAAGATGGTATTCAAAGTATGTACTCAGTGGGGAATGTTTGAGAGAAGTGAAAAAGATGAAAGATGGAGTTGCAATGGACAGGGAGCTGAATTTTATGGGTCACATAGCACAATCACATTTGGTGATGATCTGGAGGGCTTTGATATGCAGAAATAAAGATGCTATGGGCTTATTTTATAAAGGCCTTGATCAGGTTTAATATAGATTATTGTACATATTAAATACATGATCTGGTCACCTGATTTTCGTGGGAATGGAGATAGAAATGAATAGAAGATTGATCGTGGTGAGGGGAGAGGAGGAGATGTGAAGACTGAGGAAAAGCAATTTGCAGAGTCTTGTGAATAGGAGCAGATGGGATATGATTGAGACATGTAAGTTGGTAAAGGACTGTTATCGGGTTAATCTGAAAGATATTTTTCATAGAATGGGAGACATGAGACATGCAAGTTATACAGACTTATACAGTTTCCATCCCTGGATACTGTATCAGGAGGGTATAAGCAAGAGAGTAAAGTGCAACTTTACTCTTTTGCTTATACCCTCCTGATTAACTTATTCAGATTAACTTATTATGCCATCACTATTTACTGAACCTTTTACTTATTTGAATACTAAAAATAAATTATTTTCTACCTCTAGAAATCCTTTGGGTCGAACAGGTCTTAGAGGTCGGGGAACTCTGCCTCGTTGGGGACCAAATCATTATATCCATGTCATTATTACAAGGTAAGTATTTGAATGCTTTATACCATTTATTTTTAAGTAATCACATGTACGAGAAATATTTTGGCTTAGTGATGCGGTTTTATGAAATTTTTCATGACTTCCATACTGTGAATGATTTATTTCAATGAGTTTCCTAAATCCAAATCCTAATATCCAAATCAAATCCCTCCAAATCTTAATTGAAGGTATATTAAAAATTTGAAAATTATGGAGACAACTACCGTGTTTGAATAAATCTCCATAATTTTCAAAAATGCATTCGGATCACCGTGTAAGCCTAAAAGAAAGTATATTAATCACCTTAACAGCCTGGATGTGTATATAAGTCCATAAAATGGATGTGATTTCAATTGATTGAGTTCAATGTATCCATTGAACTCAATATAACCATTGGATATCATAGAAAAAAATTATGTGGATATAAAGCATATTTTTTTATATATTTGATCCATGTGGTTGGTTGGGTGGTTAAAGCTGCTGAGTTGATATTTTTATATAACAGCTGTTGTACTTGAAGTCACATATTTGCAGCAATTTGCACCATACCAAAAAAATTTTTGTTAATGTCGAAACTGCCTTGAACACGATAACCTGAACTGCTTTAATTATGATGTTATACAGTTGTCACTAATTATAGCAACTACTGGTATAAGGAGATGGTTACTGTAATGAAGTACAGTGTAGTTCATTATAGTGAATGACTAAAGTTCCTTAGAATAATACCATTGCATTATTTCTAAGGAAATGATACAAGAAATTATTGTACTTCACTTAAATAAATGAATTTACTAGAAAATTATACCATAATCTACATCTGCAGTTTTCAACTGCTGAATGTAAATGTACATATATATTTTATTTAATCTGCCTAGCACAACAATAACATCTGATAGCAGTTTTTCCATGACAATAGAGGTAAAAGAATTCCATGCTTTTGATGGCTAGCTCTGAATAACTTTTACTCTGATTGTCTGCTGAAAACCAACAGCTCAGAATATAGTTAGTTGTGTTTAATATTATGGACAGTACTCTATCACAACTAGAAATGAAATATATGATTATATGTGTATCGGACAAATTATTTCAGTAAATCTAGTAGTTCTGGTTCTACCAAACAGATACAAGAGTATGAATTAGATATGTGGGACTGAATTAGTTTTGCTGTGGTCTTGTGTGTAGGTTGGGGAAGGAATTGGGGTAGCATTCGGTGCTTTGTTTTATAGGAGTTTGCGACAATTAAGAAATGGGCTGGCAAGTTTAAACGTGGCCGTACCAACCTTGAAGATGATCCACATGAAGGACGTCCAAAAAGTTGATCAGAAATCATTTATCAAGCACGATATGGTATTGGATGACCGGCGAGTCAAAGTGCGTGAAATTGCTGAGACTATAGGCATTTCAAAAGAATGATGTAGGATATATTTTGCATGAAGAATTGCAAATGAAAAAGCTGTGCACAAGATGGGTGCCGTGCTTGCTCATAGCAGACCAAAAATGTACTAGCATGAAAATCTCTGAACAGTGCTTGGAGCATTTTAGCAAGAATAAAACTGATTTTGTGTGTCGATTTATTACTATGGATAAGACTTCGATTCACCATTACATATTAGAATCCAAACAGCAGTCAAAAACAGTGGACAGAAGCCAGTTGTTCAGTGTCAAAGAAGACAAAGTCTGTTCCATCAGCAGGAAAGGTCATGGCATCAGTGTTTTGGGATGGTAAAGTTATTTTGTTTATTAATTATCTTGAAAAGGGTAAAACAATAACTGAGGAAAAGACCCAGTTTGCAGAAGAAAAAAATCATCTTTCATCCGGACAGTGCACCTGCCCACAAAGGTGTGCTTTGGCAATGGGAAAATTAAGGGATATGCACTATGAATTGTTAGAACATCTACACTATTCCCCAGATTTGACTTTCTTTGACTTCTATCTCTTCTCAAAACTAAAACTCTTCCTTGCTGGTCTGCATTTTTCTTTGAATCAAGAGGTGATTGTAGCTGTAGAGAGGTATTTTGCAGATCTTACTTCATTGTTATGCCAAGAACTTTTCAGACCACCCTCATATATTTTTCTTGCATTTCTTAAGAAAACTTCCATTTTATTTCTTAATTAATTTTTATAGAAAGTCTCAGTCCATATCACTACATGCCTTCAATTTGTTCACTGTCTCTCTCTCTCTCTCTGCTACCTTAGCTTTATTTCATTGTCTTTGTGACATCATGCAAATTAATAACTTGGCATATAGGAACATAACACATGATAATTAATAAATAACATAAAATGGATTTAACTTATATATATATATATATTTATTGGTATAAAATTTTTTTCCCTGCTTTCAAAGGCATCTTGAAATGACTTGAAATTTTAAATTAAACAACAAGAACAGAAACTGGTATATATTCAAAAGCTGAATGTAGATGATATAGAGCATCATGGTGATGCATTGAAGCAAATAGTACCACTCCACAAAACATGGTTCTAGAACAGAAGTTTCCATTTATAGACTAGACTGTATAACTGCTGTTGTAGTCACATTGTTGGAGAGATTAGTTATGGGTAGAATACAGGATTGAGTTGCTAGGATTCTTTATGATGTTCAGCATGGATTTGTAAAGGGTAGGTTTTGTTTTAGCAATGTACTTGCATTTTATGATAAAGTAACAAGTGTGCTTAATAAGGGAGATTCTTGTGCAAAAGTCCAAGAACTATCTCAGATAGTTCTTGAGTATTGATTATGAGTCTATCAAATATTATATTGATTATAAATCTATCAAATAGTCCAAGAACTATTTGATAGATTTATAATCTATCAAATGCTTTTGCAAAAGCATTTGATAGATTATGTCATGGTAGATTGGTGTGTAAGCTGCAGAGGATGGGAATGTATAGCATAGTGGTTAAATGGATTAGATATTCTCTCTGAATGATACCAGCAAGTTGTGTCAGAAAGAGTAGTGTCTCAAAAAAGTAAGGTAACCAGTGGTGTGTCCCTGCTATTTAACTTGTGTGTAACTATGCAGAACAACTTGGGATGCCTCAACAACAATGCTTTGCTGCACTGCACTGCTCTTGGTCTCATTTACTCTGCAGCTGAATACTGCTCACCTGTATGGCTGAACAGCACCCATGTGTACTTGGTTGATGCTGAGCATAACATGACTATGTGTGTTATTTCTGGAACTGTGAAATCAACCCCAACCTACTGCCTCCCAGTGCTAAGCAACATCCCACCTCTACACATCTGCAGATCGAACTTTCTTCTACATGAATACAGCAAAATCATGGAAATCCAAGATCTCCCAATCCATAAAGACATCCCACCCTAGAAATAAATAGGCTAAAGTCAAGACACCCTCCATCTTAACAGCAAAAAATTTGCAGATACAAGTTTTAACATGAAGGAGAAGTGGAAAGAGTCCTGGTGTAACACTTCAACAGGAGACTTCATGAATTAGTGGACCCAACACAGATGCTTTCATATTTTGACCTACCTCAGAAAACTTGGTCTACCGTTAACAGAATCTGCACTAATCATTGCAGATGTGCTGTCCGCCTTTACAAATGGGGTGTGATTACCTCATTTGTCTCGTTGTATCCCAGGTGCAACTGTGGATCACCCTACCAGACAATTAATCATATTTCAGTAGAATGTGTCCAACATGCATACAATGGAAACCTGTCAGACTTCATCCATGCTACACAAGGTGCAGTTGACTGGATAATCAACCTAGACATACAATTGTAGTCTATTCTTAAGTGTCTCTTTTATGACTCTATTATGTATTATTATAGTACATATGTCTATTATTATGTTTATATATATTAAGGATTAACGTAATGTAACTTTTCATGTATGAGCCATATGCTAAATAAATAAATAACTTGTGTGTAAATGATATTTCTCATGAACTGAATCGGGAGCTTCAGATGCAAAGCTGGGGAGAATTGTAAGAGGCACTTCTGCTGTTAATTCCATTCAGGAAGACTCGAATAGACTTTTAGCTTGGACAGAGGAGTGGACTTATAGTTTTAAATTATTAAGTACAAGGAGTTGCATTTTGCATTACAGAGATATAAGGCTGCATACTACATTGATGGAACTATACTGCAGGAAGTGGATGAGATTCAAGATTTGAGAGTAATGGTTGACAGTACACCAAAGTTTAGGGGGCTCTACAATTGTTGCGGACTGCACATCATATTGCTCTTTTGATAAGAAATACAATAACATGAGGATAAGGAGGTGGTTGTGCC
This sequence comes from Typopeltis vanoorti, assembly GCF_054136105.1. Lineage (NCBI taxonomy): Eukaryota > Metazoa > Arthropoda > Arachnida > Uropygi > Thelyphonidae > Typopeltis > Typopeltis vanoorti. The sequence goes on along the minus strand of NC_143549.1, from coordinate 170,092,024 downwards.
ACTGCATAAAGCACTAGTCAGACCACACTTGGAATGTATGTCATGTTCAGATTTTGTCACCTGGTTTTCATTGTGATGTAGAAACATTGGAGAGGGCAGATACCAGTGACCATGACAATATCAGGACTCTGGAATGTTGGCTATGGAGAGAGTTAAAGGAATGTAGTTTACAGAGTTTGGCGGATAGGAAGAAAAGAAGTGATATGATAGAGATGTTTAAGTTAGTGAGCTGATTATAAAAAGAGCAGAAAGTGAGAATGGAAGAACCAGAGGACATCCCCAGAAGTTGTGCAAGAGTGTGGTGAAGAAGCATGTGCGGAGTAGATTTTTTACATGGAGAATTGTGGATGAATGGAACACATTATGGAATATTGAAAGTTTATTTTTCACTTGGTTAGACTATAATAAATTTAGTTTAATCCTTTATCCAAGTGTGAGCAAACAAAGTTTGTGCCTGAGAATATCTTCAGGACTGAATATGGTGTTGTACTACCTTACTAAGGTAAGGTAGTGCAACTCATAGCAAAGGTGGAGCAAGCTACCAACACTCCTATCCCAGTATCTCTCATAATGCAAAACACATCTCCTTGCGGATATGTATAATTTTGTGCATTAAGGGATCGGCCACTACCCAGACTAGTTTCGACCTTTATTGAGGTCTCTTCATTGGGAGCCAGGCCCAGTGGTGGAGATACCAGGCAGAAGCAATAGCGAGATCATCTTTACCTATAGGAGTTGCCGAAAGGTGTGTCACCTTTTTTTATTAAATTACTCTGGATTTAGAGAAAGATGTTGAAAGTTTATTTTTCACTTGGTTAGACTATAATAAATTTAGTTTAATCCTTTATCCAAGTGTGAGCAAACAAAGTTTGCACCTGAAAATATCTTCAGGACTGAATATGGTGTTGTATTGATGAAACACCATATTCAGTCCTGAAGATATTTTCAGGCTGTTGATTTATTTTTCAGGAATGAAATGTTTCTTTTTTTTTTTTTTTTGCTCTTCGGAAAAGTAGCCAAATCCAGAGATTTAGTAAGTTAGAATGGGGTTGATGGTAACAAGTCATCTGCTGGCTTTTCATATACTTGCATCTGCAGTCTGCTTGGTCCAGCTGGGCAGCTTTCTCTTTTCCATTACTGCAATCACTCAAAAAGTCAAACCCAAGTCTACCCTTTCATCAAATTCATAAATATGCCCAGCATTTTTATCATTATCACATTTGCATAACTTAGTTGCACTTACTCGCATGTGCCTCCCGTGATGATTTAGTTTCTTTGATTCTCTGCATTAGGTCACACCTCAGAAAATAATTTCTCCGGGCTGCTGATGGGAAATCCATTCAAGTGCGGAATGGATTCATTTGTCTGCAAAGACCATTTTTCCACTGGAAGAAGATAGACCAGAGGCAGTCTTTGAATAGTCTAATGTTGTCCATTGAGAAGATATCATTAATGTTAGTGAAAAGAGAAACCATACATATCCCAGCTAGCAAGGATGTCCAATGGTGAGATGTTGATATTTGATAGTTTCTGAATAAATTGGGCTGAATTCTAGACTATTTTAACATTGCCTCCAGTCAATTTTCTTCTGACAGAAGAATATACAACAGTTTGGATTGGCAATAGGTTAGCTTGTTATCTCGTCCCTCTTCTGATCTCTTCATAAAAATCTGAGACATTGGAAGTATGACTATTCCACCTTACAACAGTTTCTCCTTTCTTTTAATTCATTCCTTTCAAATATACAATTCAGTTTGGGAGAAATTAAGGTAAACTTCTCTTTCTGGATGTTTTAACTGAAGAAACCAGATAATAGTGTGTCTTTAGACGTCTTCTGCAAGCCTACTCATACTTGACACTATCTTTGTGATTTCCTCCCTTCACCATCCTTCTCAAAATAGATTCTCCAAAAACAAAGCCAACAAGATATTATTTTCTGACAGTACCTTGTAGGAGGAATGAAGTGTACTATAATCAGCATGATTATAGCACACACTCCATTTCTGCTGCTTATTTGACAAACTTTGCAGTGTCCAAGTATTGTAATCTTCAAAGATATTTAATAGCCAATGCCTTTAAACTTTCTTCACTGATATAAGGACAACCTAGTCACCTTCAGTAATACCAAAACATAATCCCATCTACTTTCTTGCAAGGAAAATGAAAAAAATTCTTAATTCATGCACTCCTTGCCTTTTATTATACACACGCATTGTCATGCAAGATCAAATCTCTATTCGTTGACTTCTTACTTTTTCTGTAATAGGCAATCACATTCATACATAGATACTTCATGTACTATTTCACTCAAGATAGTGTTATTTTTTCTCTGATCCAGTTGCTAATATTTATATATTCTGTATCTACCCAACCTTAGAATACTATTTTCATGTTTTGCCTGATATTCAGAAAATTCCATTAAAACTTTCAGATGTCTAGAAGATGGCAGTTTAACAAATTGCTTATTCTACTCTCAGTGTCACATCACCTGCTATCCACAGTCATTCTGTTTCTATTTTATTATTATTATTATTATTGCATGGGTCTGAGTACCCATCATGGAAGGCTTAGACTAGGTTTTCTTAATATGGGTTCCACGGACCTCTAGTATTCTGCAAGATGTTGCTAGGGATTGTCATGATTAAAAAGAAAAGAAATTTCAAGAGTTCTTCCAGGGTAAAAATATTGTCTAAAGCTGGCCTAGACTATCCACACAATACCTGGTGTTCTTCTGTGATGCATTCATTGACTCACAGCTGGCTTTGGCCAAATATTCACCGCTCTCCAAATGAAAAATCTAATCCTGAGACTTTTAATAACCACACTCTTTCTCAATTTCCAGGGATAACTCCCTTGTTCTGTTCCCTATGGCCAAATGCTAAAAAATTTCCTCTATATCAGTCCTGTATAAACCATTTGGCATCTAAAATATTTAGGTCCTATCCCCTCTTTTCTTCCTATCTGTCACTTCTGCAACCCACAAATTCTTAGTCATCTTTGTATTGAGCATTCTGCAAACACTCCCCATCTTGTCCCTTGCCTCTAGATCCTCTCCACCAAGACCCACACCCAAATCCCTAGCTTCATCAATTTCCTAGAGTACAATTCCATCAATAAGGCATAAACTGTATGTTGAGGCTTAAGTGCTGGGATGACATCATGTTGAAGGTTTAATGGAATATTTACAGCACTAGAAAAGGATCAAAAACTAATTTTAATGCTTCCAATATCTCGTCTCAGTCACTGAGACATCTTTAGGGATTAAAATTAACTCTTGTAACATACACTCAAATATCACACAATACTAAGTGAAACATGTAGCCCTATCTAGGTGGTGCACCTAGATAGGACTTTATATGGACATTTGTAGGTGGCCTAGGATGTAAAGTGGGACTGCTGATAATTAATGTTTCCCAAATTTTTGGACGTTTTATGCAGCCATATTTAAATTCGGTTGATTTCCGATTGCTACTGCAGATTCTAAAATCAGCCTTTCATTTTTGAATTTACTATGGTGGTTTTTCTCTTTTTGGATATATCCCACAGGATCTCCTGGTGGAGATCCTGTGGGTTATATCCAAAACATGGTTTGCAAGGCCAGATTGACCATAATCGTCATCGCAAATTTGTGATTATATGATTTGTGTTCTTCTAGACAGATAATTTACCTGTCTGTGTGAAGTAAGCTAGCTTGCAGGAACAGGGTACTTTATATACTCTGAGCACTGAGAGAGAGGAGGGAGCTGATCTTTGGCAGAATGGATAAGGGTAGCAAGTTTATGGTGGGGCTTATAAGCTGTGTGGTTGTACTTTTTTAAGGAACTGACTATTTTTTCTGATGTGCCACAGATGTAGGGGATGGTGATGGCATTACTGAAATCCTTCTGAAGAGATGGCCAGGGAATGGGGGGGGAGGAACTGATTATTTTTTTAATTCTGTAATCACTGCAGTAGCCATTGGAAAGGAAGGTGTTGTGTATGTAATTGAGTTCGGTTGAAAGGGAGGTTCCACTGGAACAAAGATTGTTGCCTCCTCTCTCAGTGTCCAGAGTATATAAGGTACCATGTTTCTGCAAGCTGGCTTACTTCACACAGACAGGTAGATCAGCAACCATACAAATCATACAACTGCAATCACGACCATAGTCAGTCTAGCCTTGCAGACCATGTTTTGGATAAAATCATCTAGATAGCACTTTAGAGTCATCCACATGTTTCACTTAGTACTGTGTTCTATTTAAGTGTGTGTTTCTTCTTCTTCGCGTAGCTTCCTCAGTGAGAAGGTGCAGCACCATGTCCTTCCAGTTTTCTCTGTTGGCTTTCCTTTTTATTTCTGCATAGACATGTGATCCTGTCCATGATCTTATATCTTCAAGCTATGTCCTTCATTTTTTTGCCTTGATCCTTTTTCCATAATTTTTCCTTCTAAAACTGTTAGTATCTAAAACTAAAAAAAAAGTTCTAAAACTGTGTCCTGCTGAACCTCTCAGTACATGTCCTGCCGAACCTCTCAGTACATGTCCTGCCAATCTCATCTTTCTCTGGATCATTTCCTGTAATAACGATTTTATGTTCTCATTCTTTGTAGGACGTCTGTATTTGTCACATGTTCTGTCCATGGGATTTTCAGAGCTCTCCTATAGCACTACATTTCAAAGGCCATTATCTGTTGCCTTTATCTGTTACTCTCTTCTTGAATATCCAGGTCTCACTTCCATATGTGAAAATTTGCCACACTAATGTTTTTATCATTCTTTTCTTTGTCTCAATACTCACAGAACTTCTGAGCAGATCTTTATTTTTCCAGAATGCATCTTTAGCTATGGCTGTTCTTATTTTTATTTCTTTATCTTGCCATCCATCTGCAGTAAAGTAGGTGCCTAAATATTTGTATTCTGTTGTATGTTCAATTTTCATATTGTTTATGAATATTTCTGGCTCAGATCTGCTTTCTTTTGAGATTTTCATAAATTTGGTCTTTTTTGCATTTATATCTAATCCAAATTCTTTACCTTCTTCAATTAGCAGCTGCATTAATTTGATTAATTTGTTTCTGTTTTCTGCTATTAGAATGGTATCATCAGCAATCTAATATTGTATTTTATACCATTGATACTAATTCCTATTTTTTGTTTTTCAATCTTTTTCATCACTGTCTCACTATAGATATTAAATAGATTTGGTGAAAGGATACAACCTTGTTTAACTCCTCTTTTTATTTTCACTACAGAAGTCTCATTGTTAAACAGCTGCATTTTCTGTTTGGTGTAAATCATTTTTATAATCTTAAGTATGTTATCTTCTATGTCTAATTTATCTAATATATTGAACATTTTATTATGTTTTACCTGCTCAAAAGCCTTCTGAAAGTCTATGAAGCATATGTAAATGTACCTATTTCTTTCAAGTGATCTTTCTATTAGTATTTTTAGTTCCAGGATAGCATTAATGGTTCCCATTCCTCTTCTGAAGCCTTTTTTGTTCACTCAATTCACTGCTTAAGGCTTTTTCAATTTGTTTGTTAATGATGGTTAAAATAATTTTAGATTCATGGGATATTAGGCTCACAGTTCTGTAATCCTAGCAATTTTGTGCATTATTTTTCTTTGAAATTGGTATGCAGATAGATGTTGTAAAAACTTCAGGTTACATTAGTTAATTGTAATCCCTGAAGATGTCTCGGTGACTGAGATGAAATATTGGAAGCGATAAATCAGTTTTTAATCCTTTCCTACTGATGTAAATATTCCATTAAACCTCTAACAAAATATAGTAGAAAGTTTACAATCTTTTCATCCCAAACTGCATAACTTTACACTTTTTCACATTAAATCAGTCCCATTATCTTTTGTTCTTGCTGTCAGCCTATTTTTTTTTAAATTATTTTTATATATTGCATTATATATTTTATATGAAGGAGTGGATGATAGAAGTGAAAAGAAAAGAAAATTTCTGATCTTCAACTAATCATAATATCTGGACACTTTAGATATTATGATTCATCCTAATCAAAAGGCTGTAACTATTAAATCATTAGTGCATCATGCCCATTCTTTATGTTCTTCTAATGAATTTTTACAGAAAGAATTACTGTATATTATCGCGTATAATGCGAAAAATTTATGGTAAAAAATACTACTTAAAGTTAGGGGTTCGCATTATATGCGGATCCTAAAAAATATAACATCTTATTAGACTTGCACACAATATATACTACCTAATGCCTATGCAACCAAATCTACTTGACCCACTCGCATTCGGCGACCAAGCGCACATCATATCTGCGCATAAAGTTACTTACATTACTGGCTTTATGCGCAAATACGATGCGCACTCGGTCGCCGAATGATAGAGCACAGTTAGGTATATCGGTTTAACCACAGTTCATTTTAAATATTATTCGTTAAACAAACCTAACCTGAAAATGAGCCAGCAGAAACTTAAATGTTCATCTTTTGAAGAAGGATTTAAATTGCGTGTCATGCAGTTTGCAGAAGAACATAATAACAGTGTTGCTATGAGATAATTTGGTGTAGCAGAGAGTAATATTAGACTTTGGCATAAGCAAAAAAGGCAGTCTTGAAAAAAATCCCCAAAATGAAACGTGCCCGTCATGGAGATGTAGCATCCTTTCCAGAACTCGAAGAAGAGCTAAATGAATGGATTTTGATGCAACGACAAGATGGCATAATAGTAACAAGAAATGCAATTCGTTTTCGAGCTCTACAACTCAAGAATGGTAAATTCAAGGACACACCAGGTATTTCATCTTTTCTTGCTTCTCCTGGGTGGTGCAACAGATTTATGGAATGCAAAGCATTAACATTACAACACCGAACAAAAATTGCGCAGAAGTTACCAAAGCAGCTTTAAGAAAAAGTGCAGTCCTTCCATAAATTTATCATGAAATTACAGAAGCGTCACGGATATGAACTTTCCCAATTTGGCAATATGGATGAGACTCCCATGTACTTTGATATTTGGAATCGAACAGTAACTCAGTTGGTGAAAAGGGCATCTTCATAAAAACAATGGGACATGAAAAAATGCATTTTTACCTAACTGGTAATTAGTTTACGGAATTAACAATGCATATAAAGTATATTAATTAAAGGTAACTTTAATGAATAACTTCTATATTTCGGCAATGTCACATTGCCATCTTCGGGAACATAAAGATATGGTATGTGCACTCAAGAACTAACACAAAGCAAATGAGGAAGAAAGCAGGAAACTAATATTGTTCCTAAAGTCCTAATGGTGCCCTCTTGCGGGCTAATTTGGTAGTCTTGGCAGTTGGCTGAAGTTCTCATAATGAAAGTCTCCCAAATTTGGGGCAGTTTCATGCACCCAAATTTGTTGAGGTTAGGAACATTTTTTAGAGCTGCTGAAGATTCTTTGAATAATCTTTCGTATTTAAACTTGCTGTGATGGATTATTTTTGTTTTCTTCCAACGAATTTTATGGTGGGTATCTAAGGCATGGTCTGCCAGCCCAGAGCAGCTGTAATGGTGAAACCGGATGTAGTCTTGGTGTTCTGAAATCCTGATATTTGTTGTTCTGCCTGTTTGGCCAAAGTAGGACAATTTGCAGCTGCAAAGGACCTGGTATACACCAGGTAGGTCTAGGGGAAGTGGTTGGTCTTTGGTGGAGCGGATAAGGGATGCCAACTTTTTATATGGTCTGTAACAGGAAGTAAGGTCATATTTTTTGAGGATATTGGCTATTTTTTCAGAGGTGCCCTGGATGTAGGGGATAGTGATAGACTTGGTGTAATCTTTATTGGGGAGGGGGGGAGGGGGGTGTGGTTTACAGGTTTTAGTATTTTTTGGATTTTTTGGGGGTTATAGCCATTGGCTAAGAAAGTGTTGAGGATGTGGTTTAGTTCAATAGTCAGGGCCTTGTCATCTGAGCAGATTAATTTTGCCCTGTTATATAGTGTTTTTATCACCCAATATTGTTGTGGGGGGGAGGGAATTGCTGGTGAATGTATCTGCCAGTGTGGGTGGGTTTTCTGTAAATAGAGAAAACCAAAGATCCATCAAGCTGGCGGGTGATTAAAGTGTCTAGGAAGGGGAGGGTGTTGTTTTCCTCTTTTTCTAAGGTGAACTGGACTCTGGGATGTTGGTTGTTTAAGTGTGTTAGGAAGGAGTGGAGTGTGTCTGAGCCATGTGGCCAAATAGCAAACACATCATCCACATAACGAAGCCAAATAGTGGGTTTTTGTGGGGCGGAGTTTAAGGCTTTTTCTTCAAATGTCTCCATAAAGAAATTGGCCAAGGGTGGCGAAAGTGGTGAACCCATGGCTGTCCCCTCTATCTGTTTGTAGAACTTTCCTTGCCAAACGAAATAGCCTGAGTTCATTGTGAACTGAAATAGGGCAGAGATATCGGGAGGAAACTTGGCTTGGACGAGCTCAAGGGTTTCTTTGAGTGGGACATTAGTGAATAGGGAGGAGATGTCAAAACTGACCATTATGTCAGTGTGTTGGAGTGTGAGGTTTTCTATACTGGCTTTAAAGTGGACAGAGTTTTTTATGTGTGATGGTGTGTTGCCAGTGTAGTGTGTGAGCGTTTTGGCTAAATGTTTGGCTAATTTATATGTGGGGGAATCAATGCCATCCACTATGGGATGCAATGGCACATTTCGTTTATGTATTTTTGGGAGTCCATATAATCGGGGGGGGTCTAGAGTTATAAGGTTTTAATTTGTTAGTGACTTCCACAGGCCAAGAAGTGACTTAAGGAGTCTGTGGAGAGTTCTAATCTGAGAGCTGGTAGGATTATATTCAATACGGAGGTAAGTAGTACGGCAGAAGAAAAGAAGATGCCAGGTCACAAGCTCATGAAGGATAGGTTGACCCTCGCACTGTGTGCAAATGCAAGTGGCAACTGCAAGATCAAGCCGCTGTTCGTATACCACTCAGAAAACACCAGGGCCTTCAAGACACATAAGGTTATAAAAGAAAAACTGCAGGTTATGTGGAGGGCAAACCCAAAGGCGTGGGTCACCAGGCAGTTTTTTGTGCAGTGGGTCAACTTGGTCTTTGGTCCTGCCATTAAGGAATACCTCAAGGTCAATGACTTACCCCTGCAAGCCCTTCTTGTCCTTGACAATGCTCCTGCCCACCCACCAAACCTTGAGGACGACATCCTCGAGGAGTTCAGCTTTATAAAGGTTCTCTACTTTCCACCCAACACCACCCCTATCCTACAGCCCATGGACCAACAGGTGATCTCCAATTTCAAGAAACTTTTTACCAAACACATGTTCCGATGCTGCTTTGAGGTTGCGGAGGGCACAAACCTCACCCTTCGAGAGTTCTGGAAGGACCACTACAACATTGTCATATGCTTCAAAATTATTGATATGGCCTGGCAGGGTGTTACAAAAAGGACCTTGATCTCTGCATGGAAAAAGCTGTGACCTGAGGCTGTGGCTGAAAGGGACTTTAAAGAAGTTAGACCTGAACAGGAAGTGGTGGAGGAGATTGTGTCCCTCGGAAAGTCCATTGGCCTGGAGGTGGATAAGGGAGACATCGAAGACCTTGTCATCGCACATTCCGAGGAACTGACGATGGAGGAGTTGACGGAACTACACACGCAGCAACATATGGAGGGTCTATAGGAGATTGATACAACCGCAGAGGAGGTTATCTCTTCGAATGAGATAAAGAAAGTGTTGGAAATGTGGAAAAAAGCTTCAGACTTCATTGAAAAGAAACACCCTGAAAAAGTTGCAACTGGTCATGCAGCGGTGCTATTTAATGACACTTGTCTAACTCATTTCAGAAACATTCTAAAAGGGAGGAAGAAACAAAGCTCCTTGGACAGGTTTCTATTGAAACGCCCTGCAGATGAAAGTGAAGAAGAAAATTAAGTTAAGCAAAAGTGAAGTGAAAGAAAAAATTAATACCATATGCTAATCTGCTCCGCCAACATCTGTTTATTTCTTTAGATTCTCGTTTACATATATTTATGTAGTATTTGGTTTTATTTTGTTTGTATACAATATTTGTTCATTATAAATACATTATTATAAAAAAATTGGAGTGGTTTTTTGGGGGCTGGTACGAATTAATCTCATTTTAATTAATTTCAATGGGGAAAATTGATTTGAGATACGAGCATTTTGACTTACAAGCTCAGTCATGGAATGAATTAAACTCATATCTCAAGGTGCCACTGTACTTGGTTTAATCCTTTATCCAAGTGTAAGCAAACAAAGTTTGCACAGGAAGTATTTTCAGGACTGGGGCAACTCGTGGTAAAGGTGGTATGACTTCACATCACTTGCAAAGCACATCTCCTTGCAGACATGTACAATGCTATGCATTATGGGAAAGGTAGTGACCCTTCCCAAGACAGAAGTAGCAAATTATAGGCTAATCAGCATCTCATAGTGATAGTTAAGGTGTTTGAGAAATTGGTAAAAGGCAGAATTCAGGACTGGGTGGATAGAAATATCATACTATCTGGACAACATGGTTTTGTGAAAGGTAGGTTTATGGGAAGAGTCACTAACCACTATGCATTATGGGAAGGGTCACTACCCTTCCCATAATGCATAGCATTATACATGTCTTCAAGGAGATATGCTTTGCATTATGGGATACTAAGGCAAGTGATGTGAAGTCATACCACGTTTACCACGAGTTGCCTCAGTCCTGAAAATACTTCTGGTCCAAACTTTGTTTGCTTACACTTGGATAAAGGATTAAACCAAGTATATAATTTCTTGGTATCATTAATTTATAGTATAAACAAGTTGAAAACATTCAACAACTATCTATCTCTAATCCAGAGTATTATGCATTAATAATCTATCTCTAATCCAGAGTATTAATGCAGAAGTCATATAAAAATATGACTTCTGCATTACTTCTACCTTGGTATTACCTCCGGGTCTGGCTCCCACTGATGAGACCTCAATAAAGGTCGAAACTGGTCTGGGTAGTGACCCTTCCCATAATGCATAGCATTATACATGTCTGCAAGGAGATGTGTTTTGCATTATGTGATACTAAGGCAAGTGATGTGAAGTCAATACCACCTTTACCATGAGTTGCCCCAGTCCTGAAAATACTTCAGGTGAAAAACTTTGTTTGCTTACACTTGGATAAAGGATTAAACCAAGTATATAATTTCTTGGTATCTTTAATTTATTTATTCTGGTGGAGTTAAAGCCATCAGGCCTTCTCTTCCACACCACCAGAAACATTAAATACAAATACAAAATTACAAATTTATATAATACTTCTAACATATTAAAAGATAATTCAGTTTAAGATAAGATAATTAAATTTAAGATAACATTAAGTTATATGAACGATGAAAAAATAGTATAAATAGTATGCCTATTCAGCTTGTTATGTAAATGCAGAAAAAAAAAAATGGAAATACAATAATGATGAAATAAATAACTCAAATTCCTTAGTAAATTTCTAATTTACCTTATTTAGACTGTAACAACATTGAACAATTATTGTCTTATTGATATTGATATTTGAATGAATATGCTGTAAAATAATACTGTACTTTTTGAAGATAAAGTTAGACAAACATATGCATTTACTCATATCAGTAAATTAAATTTGAAATATAATTAGTGAAATGTACAGGAAAGTGCACAAAAATATCTGGGCTTACTCTTAGTTAACAGTTGCAGGAGGTCTACAATAGTTTCCACAAGGCTTCCTTCGATTTGTCTGGCTGTGCATGAAGTCTCATTTTAAGCAAGGGCACTGTTTCTTCCTTTGGACATCTTTTACATCTAATAATTGCTTCTGCACTTTTGTGAGATTTGGTATCTCTATTGTTTGTAAATTTTCTTTCTGAGTTCTTTTGTTGGCATTGTTTAGACCCTTCCTCCTTTAATACATATTAATCCATTTATCCACTCTGATGCTAACTGTGAATACCCTGATGTGAAGAACTTGTGCAGAGGGTCTGTACGAGTGTATAACTGAACGGGTTTATAACTTGTGCAGAGTGTCTGTACCTCTGCACACATGTCATACACTCCAAACCTCTGTCCTTACAAAATAACCAATTGTATTTACCCTTGAATGCTATCCACTGATTGAGTGTCCAGCAAGTCAGCAAATCTTTCCTTTCATTGAACGTATTAATATTATCACATTGCAACTGATGGGAATCCTGTGTTTCTGTAAATTTGTTACAGACTTCTTTCTCTTCAGAAACTACACACAAACTGTCATTACAAACTCATTTTGTATTATCACTGTCATCCAAACTCTTTTTCTGTTTAAAGAAGGTACCTATATACTTATCTATAGTTGAAATAGTAGGCCTACATAAACACAAAAATATTATGATTTTTCTTTGTGCTTCTCACAATCATGGGCTCTGATAAACAACTGCTAATCTGCTGTTGTATTCTTGGTTACTGACAGTTTGCCATCCAGAAAAGACAAAATATCACTACAAGTCTGTCAAAATTCCGCTACACTATGCTGCAATAATGTTTGCTTGTCAATCGCTGCAAGATAACGCATTACAGGAATTTCCAAAACTCCCCATCCCTTTCATCACTCATAATCAGCCAACTGTTGATATTGACTTTATATACATATTCAAAACTGTAAACAACTGTTGAATAATAACACGATATTGTAGGCATAATTATAAAGGGAGAAAAGTCACAAAACAGAAAAATGGTCCAGGTCTGGGCCCAGTGCATAAAAAAAAGTTCTAGGACTCGGCCCCATAGAGCCCCATCTGAATTTAACCACTGCCACAGTGCTCAGTACTTGGTCCTCTGTTGTTTAATTTGTATAACAGTGATATAGAAAATGATTTGAAGGAAATATTTCCTGTCAATATGTTTATTATCAAGAAATATTCCTGATGATACTAAACTTGGAAGAGCAATGGCAAATGAAGATGATGTAAAGGAGAGTTTATTATTATTATTCCTGATACCTCCAAGGAGTCCGAAGACTCATCGTGGGAGGACATCTACAACTGTCTCTACACCTAACCTCTACTACGAATCATCTCCATCAACGCCATCTACCTCCCACTTCCAACACCACCACAACTAGTAATTTTTGTCTGTAAATTGCGTGTGTTCTGAAGGGCCGATTTGTATGTATGCGGGATGAAAAACCCGAGTTTCCGGGAGAAAAAACATTGCTACCTCCATATGAGATCGGCTAACTCACCTTCGATTGAAATCGACCAGATAAAGATTCCTCCCGTCGCGACGAGAATCGAACTTAGGCCTATTCCAATTGTCACTTGCCTCTCGATCTTTCCCATTGCTCTTCTTCATCCCCATGGAAGCTGGGTGTCCAGATCTATGTGCAATCATTCAGATGTAGCCTTATTAAAGCCTTATCTAGGGGAACAATAACCTCTCTACCCCTGCTTATTAGTATGTATTAGTATGTAAAGGAGAGTTGCAGGAGACTTGAATAGAATAGCAGTTTTATCAAATGTAAATGACTTCCAATTTAATGTGACCAAGTGTAAGACAATGTACTTTGGGAAGAGATCACAAGATGTATACTATACTGATGGAACCAAACTGCAAGAAACTGATGTGGCCAACGATTTTGGGGTGATTGTGGAGAGGGAGTTGAAGTTTCAAGGGCATATTGCAAAGGTAATCAAAACCCTTCGCATCAGGTTATGTGAAGAACATACTAATAAGCAGGGGTAGAGAGGTTATTGTTCCCCTAGATAAGGCTTTAATAAGGCTACATCTGAATGATTGCACATAGATCTGGACACCCAGCTTCCATGGGGATGAAGAAGAGCAATGGGAAAGATCGAGAGGCAAGTGACAAAATTAGTGCTGGTCTATATAATGCTCCCATGGGGCTTCACAAACTGATAGGGAAAAAAAAAAGAGGAGACATGATAGAAGCATATAAGTTATTAATGGGATTTTTTAGGATTGACACTGAAGTCTTTTTTCAGTACATGGCAGGAAGGGAGAGAACAAGGGGGTCACCAGTAGAAATTGTGTAACAGTGTGTTTAGCAATTGTGGAGGACTAAATCTTTGCTTGGAGGGTGGTGAATGGGTTGCCAGAGGTGGATGTGAGTGCTTCATCTGTGAATGAGAGGACAGGTATGATAAGTATTGTGTAAATAATGGATCTCCCACGATGGTTCTGATTCCATGGAGATACCTATATAATAATAATAATCTTCTTCTTTTTCTCTTCCACTCATGTTGGGTTGAGTTCCTCAAAGACAAATTTTTGTCATTTCTTTCTGTCTGCTGTCTTTTTATGGAGTTTAAGTGGGTGCTTTCTTTAATGTTATCAATCCATTTCTTTCTTGGTCTTCCCCTTCTGCGCTGTCCTTCAATTCTTCCATTTAATAATATGTTTGGTAGTCTTCCTGGGTTCATTCTTGAAACATGTCCAAACCAGCTTAGTTGGCTCTTTTTTTAGTGCTGTAATTATTGTTTTAAAGTTAAGTTCTTCTCTGACTTTTTCATTTTTTTTCTTTCTTTCCAGTTTGTTCTATTGATTTTTCTTAGGCATTTCATTTCAAAAGCATTGAGTTTATCCATTTATATTTTTTCTTAAGATCCAGCATTCTGAGCCATAGAGTACTGTGGGAATTATCATTGTTTCATATATCTTTCATATATCTTTAATTTGATTCTTTGCTTAATCTTTTATTGTTCCATATTTTTTTAGTCTTGTTATCCATTCATTATTGATTTTGTATTTTATGGTTTCGAAATAGTCTAGATCTTCAGTGATCGTTGATCTTAGGTAATTGACTTGCCTTACTTGTTCTATATTATTGTTTCCTATTTTCCTTTGGATTGCTTCCCTTTTTCTTCCTATTACCATTAGTTTTGTTTTACTAAAATTGATTTTCATATCATATTTGTTACTTGTTTGATGCAACTTGGGCAGGATATTTTCTAATTTTTCTTTCTTGGTCTTCCCCTGCTGTGCTGTCCTTCAATTCTGCCATTTAATAATATGTTTGGTAGTCTTCCTGGGTTCATTCTTGAAACATGTCCAAACCAGCTTAGTTGGCTCTTTTTTTTTTAGTTCTGTAATTATTGTTTCTTTAAAGTTAAGTTCTTCTCTCACAATGGGCAGCCTTGCATTATAATAATATATTATAATCTATATTATAATATATAATACTCTATGGGAGGAGTTAAACTGGAGGTGTGGTAAGAGAGTAGGGGTGATAAGAGATCTGGAGTTGATGATTGATAGAAACCTGAAATTTAGGGGACATGTAGTGAAGGTAACACAGAGGATTGCTGCAATAATGAGAAGGACACTGACCTGCAGAGATAAAATGGTTATCATTCTGTTGTATAAGACTCTGATCAGATTATTGTTCTCAGATCTGGTCCCAGGATTTGAAGGGGATAAATTAACTGTGGAAAAGGTACAAAGGCAGATAACAAAGATGGTGTCAGGACTGTACAATGTTAATTATGAGGATCGGCTGAGGGAGTGTGGACTGAAGAGTTTGGTGGATGGAAGAAGGAGAGGTGATATGATTGAGACTTTTAAACTGTTGAGAGGTGGTTACAGGGTTGACACTGGGGAGTTCTTTTTCTTGGTTGAACAGTGGGAAGGAGAGAACATGACACGGGGCCATCCTTGGAAGTTACGAAAGGAAACTGTGAGAAAGAGGGTGAGGAGTGGTTTCTTTGCATGGAGGGTGGTTGAACCATGGAATGTATTGCCTGATAGAGTGGTGAGAGCGAGAACGGTCAATGTGTTTAAGGAGTGGTATGATAGACTTTGTGTTTCCTAGGAGGGACTGCCCTCAATGAGTTTTGATAGACTTGTGTTTCTTAGAAAGGACCTCCCACGATGAGTCTTTTGACTTCATGGAGGCCTGAATAATTATAATATAATAACATATAATAATAATAAATGCAGTAATTTGGCTTTCTTCCACCTGCTTATGTAATCTTCAGCCATGCTGTGCTAATCTGCTTTTGGATTGTCCATACCATAATATATTTATTTTGTATAATATATATATATATATATATATATATATATATATATTATATTTCTATAACATACATATTTTATTCATTTATTAGTTATTAAATTGTATATTTCATTCCTTATCCCACTTTTTTTTTTTTTAGAACTTATGACTTAATTGATTTTGAAGTATAAAAATCTGAATATGAAAGTAAAGTTTTCAATGAAGTTCTTGCCATACAATTTTATTAATTTGTACACTAAAATGTTTTAAAAATGAGCAAGCAACATGCACAATACTATAATCTGCAAAGCTGTGAATGAGATTGGTAGTGATAATAATGTCATTCATACATGGAATTTTCAGGTATTTCAGCATCACTGGAGAAGCTGCAGAATAAAAAACATCCACATTGAGTAACCAGAGAGGATTCTGGAGTCTAGAGTAAATAAACTGCATGTTCACGATCCTAAATATAGATTTGCTCTGGATAACTTTGTGCCAGACTCAAATTCATTTCAAGTAAAATATGGAGAACAACAGTGTGTTGGAATAATATCTGTATGTTGGTTTTCATCAAAATATGTATTTTTCCCCTTTATTTGTTTAATATCAGACTCACACATAGTGAGAAATAGTAATAATAATAATAACAGGATAGAAGGAAAGAGGAATCTCTTGACATGTTTTTTGAACAGGTAAGGGAGGGGAATGCTGTTCCAAAGAACAGAGATAGATGGAATGAAAGAGGACAAGTTAGTTCTGTAAGTTTGAATCTGGACAGTAAATGGATGTTGATCATCAGCTGCTGATGTTCCTATAGTTTTGGAAGAAAGTGTCAGATTTGATGGTGGCCAGGTCTGCAGAACTTTTGGAAATACTATAGAACAAACATAAGGTAGAACAGAACATCTCTGACTGAATAATCTGTGAGAGGGAGGGATCATCAGTTAATTTGATTGCCCTATTTTGGATTATATCAAGCAATCCTAAGGAGGTTTTAGGTACACTACCCCGAATATGTGATCAGTATTACATGGTTGAGCAGATTTGGGATTTATACATTGTTCATTAAAATTGTATAAATTGAAATTAGGAGGCACTGACTTAACTCTGACCTGAATTTTGGCTAATAAGTTGCTTTGATCTGTGGAATGATATTTATTGGAATGAGGAATAAATCACTGCCCACATATTTATTGTGGGCAGTGATTTACTCTTCATTCCAGAAAAGACATTGGACAGAAAGTATTTGAGAACTAGTTACCTAGACATAGCTTGCTATAAATAATAGCTTTGTCTTTTTAGTATTTATTCATTCATTCATTCATCTTTTTTGTCAAAAAAGGGTAACTGGTAGCTTGAAAAACGTTATTCAAAAAAATATAAACCATATGTTTAGTAGTCTTGATCCATCTATCCACAAATGATCCCTCTATGATACCAGGCTTGATCCTTGGAGGAAAAATTACTCTCTTAGTAATTTTTCCTCCAAGTAAATTTTCTCATCAATCTCTGCTTCCTTTTGGCAAAACATCATTTGTGCAGGAAGTGAGCCACAGGTGAGGAATAATAGCTGGTGCTCAATCATCTGTAATATTTGCTAGGTGAGGAAGCATCTCCATCTGCTTGATTCTTTTCTTCTGTCCAGACTGCTGTGCCCTGTATTTTTCATTAGCAAATGCCAGTAGAACTCATGCAGAAAATCACTTAAGAAAATTGATGATTGTCAGTTGAATACACATAATCAACAGAACCTCTGCTGTCATAGTTCACAGGTTTCTCTGAAAGTTAGCATTCATGCTATACCCTTTTGGAACCAGCTCAAATGGATAATACCCTCAGAATTCCACTAAACACAGCATAATCTTGTTCTTGAGCCAATAACTTCTCATCAGAAGTGCTGTTTCCCCACTTTCATCTTTAATTTTTGTATTCAGATTGTTGAGGTAGATCCACTCCTTAATGCAAGTTACAGTTTGTTTGATAAGATGTTCATTCTGAAATTAACAATCAGCTTTTTCTTTAGAAATGTCAGTGCAGTACTGAAGTTGGGGGAGCCATTCCATGTGGATTGCTTTGACAGCTTCTGTTGAACTTGTCCATCTACGAGGTGGTATCAAAATGTTTCGAGACTAGTTTTGTAACACGCCAACAGATGACATCACAGGGCTGCACGCACAGTCACAGGGAGCACTGACCTTCATAAGTCAGTGTGCCAAAAGACATCGTCCTGTATACATCGGGAGCTGTGCAACTGGTGCTATTCTGACCACGTGCATTACCACGTCTGCGATTTCATCATGGACAGCAAGTTAGAACAAAGAGCGAATGTGAAATTCTGCATGAAACTGGGCAAATCTGCCACAGTCATTTGACATGATTTGGCAAGTTTACGGCGATGCTACAATGAGTTGTTCAAAGTGTTTTGAGTGGTATGCGCGCATCAAGAGTGGAAGAACATCACTGGAAGACAATGAGAGATCAGGAAGACCTTCAACGAGCTCAACCCCTGAAAATGTCAAACCATTTGGCAACTTGTGCATGAGGATTGTCGGAGAACACTCCATAACATTGCTGCCATTGTCAGTGTGTCATACGGAACAGTCCAGCAATCTTCACATGTGATTTGAACATGTGCCGTGTTGCTGCCAAGTTCGTCCCCAGGTTGCTGACCCAGGAGCAGAAGGAACACTGCATCGAAGTCTGCCAAGAACTCCATCGCTGATGTGGATGATGGGTCATCCACGTCAGCATGCCATGGATGATCCGTCCTTCATGTCGAGGATCATTACCAGTGACGAAACTTGGGTGTACGGGTATGACCCTGAGACGAAGCAACAGTCTTCACGGTGGAAGAGCCCATCATCTCTATGACCAAAAAAGGCGAGGCAGGTCCACAGCTCGACCAAGTGCATGCTCATAATCTTTTTCAACATTTGCAGCATTGTGCATCAAGAATTAGTCCCCAGGGGCAAGACCGTCAATAGCCAGTTCTACAGCCAGGTTTTAAGGCATCTGAAGAAGGACATTCGGCGAAAGCAACTGGATCTGTGGTGCGTGAAAAACTGGATGCTCCACAACGACAATGCACCCTGTCACCAAGCTCTCCTCACACATGGTTTTTCACCGGAAACAACATGATCTCACTTCCACACCCATTCTACTTGTCAGATTTGGCTCCTGTAGAATTCGCCCTCTTCCCGAAGATGACGATACAGCTCAAAGGTCGCCAGTTTTGACACCATTGTGGAGATCCAGTGCAAATCGCAGAAGGTGCTTGACACACTTTGAAAAGAAGACTTCCTAGACACATTTCAGAAGTGGCAGGAATGCTGGGAGCGCTGTATTGCTATGCAAGGGAACTATTTTGAAGGTAATAGTGTGTGTAAACGTAGATAATTAAAGTAATTTCTCGTAAACAAAGCTAGTCTCAAAACTTTTTAATACCACCTCGTATGTCACACAGCTTCGCATAGAGCATTAAGCCCATGTGATAGTTGATGAGTATTTGTAGTTAGACTATCTCTGGCACTTTGAATAAGTGTTTTAAGATTTCCTGAGAGTGACCATCCAGAATAAGGGTTCATCTTTGAGAATAATGCTACCAGCTGTGAATTTTTTTGAACTTGTTACATATAGTTCTTTTTATCATAACATTTTAACCTTTTACTGCTGGAGTTTCCCTCATTCAAACTCATAAGGAAATTTTTAACAGATTTGACAGTTTTTACTACTCATTGTAGACATTAGAGGAAAAATAATAATTTTTCTTGCACAAATAAATAACTTTAATTTTGTATTATAGAAAAGATATAATTATTATACATAATAATAATGCACAATACAAAATAATAATACACATATTAATGTCATAAATATAATGTAATAAATAATGCAATTACATCTAGTAAAAATGAAAATACAATATAACAACATAAATTCCAAAAACATTTGGAATTTATATATATATATATATATATATATATATATATAGGTGTGTATGTGTATACACATCTATCAGCAATACAATACATGGTATATATAAACTTATTTACTGTCTTATATTGTATACAGGTGGCAGAAATCCCGAGAAGCCTTACATGCTACAAAAGGCTTAGAATTTGTTGTCATCCGGATGGAAAGAAGAGACCAGTTAGCATTGCCTGGGGTACTGCATTATTATTAAAAATTATCTAAATTTTCCATGGCTAAGGATTGTAAATGTTACTTAACAATCTCTATCTCTTATAACAAAAAAAAAAGTCTTCAGGTTGAGAGACTTTATCTACCCAATCCTTTTCAACTCCTAGAGTAGAAATAAGTCATATCAACTATGATCTGCTTTATTTCTCTCTCTCTTGCCTATACCTTTTTTCCCCCCTAAGAAAATGGTCTAATCTAGGTATAATTAATCATCATGCTATCAGTCAACTCTGTTATGGAACATATTGTCTTGTGAATGAGAGCAGAAGTATGAAAGATAAGATTAGGAGAATGGAAGAGATAAATGCAAGGCGAATCAGAGTAGGAGAGAGAGAGAGAATTTAGGGAGTATGAGTGAGAGGTATGGGGGTGCTAGAAGAGGAGAGAATGGAAACAGTAGAAGAGAGGGAATGAGAGAGAGGTATGGGAATGCTAGCAGACAAGAGGATGGAAACAGTAGGAGAGACGGAATGAGAGAGAGATATGGAAGTGCTAGAAGAGGAGAGAATGGAAGCGGTAGGAGAGATGGAATGAGAGAGAGGTATGGGAATGCTAGAAGATGAGCAGATGGAAACAGTAGTAGGAGAGACAGAATGAGAGAGGGATATGGAAGTGCTAGAAGTGGAGAAAATGGAAACAGTAAGAGTGAGGGAATGAGAGAGATGTATGGGAGTGCTAGAAGAGGAGAGAATGGAAACAGTAGAAGAGAGAGGTATGGGAATGAAAGAAGAGGAGAGAATGGAAACAATAGGAGCGAGGGAATGGTAAGAGGTATAATGTATGGCGACTCAATGATCCGTGGTGTTCAAGATAGGATGCGTGAGGAGTGTTTGCCAGGAGGAACAATAGAAAGGGTGGCTATGGCAATTAAGAGAGGTGAAAGGGTGGATGAGATGATTGTGATGGTAGGAACGAATGACTTGAGTGTTAATGTAAGTCGGGCAGCGAGAGATATGAGATTTTTGCTTGAGACTGTACGGAAGAAGACAGAGAGAGGAAAAATAGTGTGCGTGTTGCCTAGGTATGATAATGATGAGCTGAGCAGAAGAGCGGTGATATTGAATGGCATAATAGCGAGAATGTGTGACAAGAGAGGACTGGTATATGTGGATGCCTGGAGTGTGTTTGAGGAAAGAGAGGAGTTGTATGCGAGAGACCGTTTACATTTGAATGAGGAAGGACGTAGGCATCTGGAGAGATTGCTGTTCTGAACGAGTCAGTGTGTCCCAGGGAGGATGATAGCAGGGGTGGCCTCTTGTGGGAATGGATACTTGGGAGAAGGGAGACAATGTCAGGTAACACTGAGCCCAGTGGAGTCCAGAAGAGATAATGCTGGGTATAGAAACAATGGCATTTATATGCTGTATACTAATGCCAAGAGTATCCGGAATAAGGGAGAGGAATTGGTGGCGCAGATAGCATCAGCCTGGCCAAAAATTATTGCGATCACTGAGACGTGGTTGACAGAAGGGGATATAACAACAGGAATAGAAGTCGCTGGGTATAGCATTTTTCGTCAGGATAGGAGGGGAAAGCATGGTGGTGGGGTACTGCTTATGATAAGTGATGACCTATGTCCTCTAAGAGTGGAGAATTTGGAAGGAAGTGAGACAAATGATTTTGAGAGCGTATGGTGTGAGGTAGAGGTAGGCAAGACAGGATATTTAGTGGGGTGTTGCTACAGACCCAGGAGCACAGAGGATGGGGACCAAGAGATGTTTAGACAGCTAAGTTTGGCAAGTGCAAGAAGAATGATTGTTATGGGAGATTTTAACTTCAGTAGTATAAATTGGAGAGAGGAAGATGCATGTAGCAATAGGGGAATGGAATTTCTAGAATTCTTCAGGGACAAATGTTTTAGGCAACATGTAACAGAGGGAACAAGAGGTTCAAAAATTTTGGATTTGGTTATAGCATCAGAAGAGTTGATAATAACTGAGTTGACGTCTCTCCCAC
The DNA here is from genome assembly GCF_054136105.1 of Typopeltis vanoorti. Taxonomy (NCBI): domain Eukaryota; kingdom Metazoa; phylum Arthropoda; class Arachnida; order Uropygi; family Thelyphonidae; genus Typopeltis; species Typopeltis vanoorti. The sequence continues at coordinate 170,069,907 of NC_143549.1, read as the reverse complement.
CAGTTGGAGAGAGTGACCATATGGTGTTGACTTGGAAAATGAATAGACATGCAGGAGTATCAAAGAGACGCCTGCCTTATGTGGAATTATAAGGCAGGTGATTATAATAGTCTTAGACGTCAACTTCGGGAAGTTTCATGGAGGGAGGAATTGGAAGGCCGGGATATCACCAGTGCATGGGAAATTGTGAAAGAATATTTGTTATCAGCAATGGTAAGTTGTATACCATGAGTGAAGAAGAGGACGCAATTTGGAGTAAAGTGGATGACAAACAATATTAAACAGGAATTGCATGTGAAAAAGAGGCTATGGAAGAGATATAAGGAGATAGATGAAGAGATGCATGAGGAATATAAGACACAGGCCAGAAGAGTGACTAGTGTGGTAAGGAAAGCAAAACTGGAATATGAGAGGAGATTGGCCCTAAGATCCAAAGAAAATCCTAGGGAATTTTTTAGCTATGTGGCCAGTAGGAGGAGAAATGACTGTGGAAGAATGATATTGTGGGATAAAAATGGGAATAGAGTGACTGATGCAGAGGACATAGTGGAATTGTTCAATGAACACTTTATTGGAGTATTTCATCCTAGAGGAGTCAGTTTTAATGCTAGAGGGATAGGACTGGTACGAGGTCTGGAGGTACAGGAGGAGAGTGTATTTCAGATACTGAGTACTCTGGATGTCAGTAAAGCTGTGGGACTGGATGGTATTTCGCCACGAGTTTTGAGAGAATGTGCTAGGGAATTGACAGTACCTTTAACGTGGCTTTTCAATGAAAGTCTGGCTTTGGCAAAGGTGCCCAGGGAATGGAAGGAAGGTAAGATAGTGCCATTGCATAAGGGTGGTAACAGACTGGAAGTGTCTAATTATAGGCCAGTCTGTGTGTCATTAGTAGTTGTTAAGATCTTGGAGAAAGTAGTGAGGGACCGTGTACAGCATTGGGCAGATGAGGGTAATGTTATCTGTAAGAATCAACATGGATTTGTGAAAGGACGCTCTTGTTTTAGCAATATGCTAGCCTTTTATAATAAAGTTACAAGAACATTAGATGAGGGAAAGGCATATATTGCAATTTTCTTAGACTTGGCGAAGGCATTTGACAGGGCGCCACATGATAAGCTGATATTTAAGTTGCAGCACATGGGTCTGGATGTCAGATTGGTCAACTGGATTCAGGATTGGCTGTCTGATAGGTATCAGAGAGTTGTGTATGGTGGAGCAGTTTCCAGGAGGCAGAGGGTTACAAGTGGGGTCCCACAGAGCTCAGTACTAGGACCTATATTGTTTAACCTTTATATCAATGACATAGCCAGTGGATTGCAGGGGGATATTCAGTTGTTTGCAGATGATGCGAAGCTGGGAAGGATTATTAGTAATAGCGCAGATGTGGTAGCCCTGCAAGAGGATTTAAATAAGCTAGATAGATGGGCAAATGAATGGGGGTTTCAGTTTAATGCAGCAAAATGTAAGGTCTTGAGGTTTGGGAAACATCGATGGGATGCTGCATACTCTATGGGAGGAGTTATACTGGAGGAATTAGCAGAGACAAGAGATCTGGGGGTTGATGATTGATAGAAACCTGAAATTTAGGGGACATATTGCAAAGGTGGTGAAGGTAACACAGAGGATTGCTGCTATTATGAGAAGGACACTGACCTGCAGAGATAAGAGGGTTATTATTCCGTTGTATAAGTCTCTGATCAGACCACACTTGGACTATTGTTCTCAGATTTGGTCCCCTGGATTTGAAGGGGATAAATTAACTGTGGAAAGGATACAAAGACGGATGACAAAGATGGTTTCAGGACTGTACAAGGATAGTTATGAGGATCGGCTGAGGGAATGTGGACTGCAGAGTTTGGTGGATAGAAGAAGGAGAGGTGATATGATTGAGACTTTTAAACTGTTGAGAGGTGGTTACAGGGTTGACACTGGGGAGTTCTTTCGCTTGGTTGAAAAGCGGGAGGGCGTGATGACAAGAGGCCATCCCTGGAAGTTACGAAAGGAAACTGTGAGCAAGAGGGTAAGGAGTGGTTTCTTTGTGTGGAGGGTGGTTGAGCCGTGGAATGCATTGCCTGATGGAGTGGTGGGAGCGAGAATGGTCAGTGAGTTTAAAGAGTGGTATGATAGACTTTGTGTTTCTCAGGGGGGGACCTCCCCTCAGTGAGTCTTGACAGACTTTATGTCTTAGGAAGGACCTCCCTCGATGAGTCTTTTGACTCCTTGGAGCCCTGAATAATAATAATAATAATAATAATAATATACTCTAATAAGCAATACTCTATGTTATTATTTTAGTATTTGCATTAAACGTCTTCATGTAGGATTGCATTGGTTTACTTATGTAGCTGCTTGCATGTGGCTGTTTCAGATTATCTATTTAAGGTGAACTTTTTGTATAGAGTGTGTAACAAGGATTCTTAAGTTTGGTTATTATTCATGAACTTTTAAAGTTAAACTTATAACACTTTGTTAGAACAAAATAAATCATGAATTGAATGTCTACTGACAGTTCACTGGATTTAAGCCAGCATCCTCAGAGCACAAAAGTCTTGCCAGGAATTGCAAGTCACTATAACCTGTGACTAGTAAAAATAATTCATTATTTTAACAAATAAAATGAAAACCAAGATCTCATTCAGCATCTCCTGAGACTACAGATCTAAATATCTATGGTATCTGGATCTCTACTCCCAGAGTTGCACTTAACTTGTGCTTAGAATACACTTTCTCAAATTCGGGTAAAATTATTCATCCACACTTGTTGAGATTGGGATAATGCTCTCAGATTTATAATAGCTCTAATTATTTCTAATGATTACGAGAAATAGTTTCTCAGATTTCTAATGACTTCTGTGTTGTAATGCTGTTTTCTTTCATTTAATCCTATGTGAAGGGGTGTCTGTAATATAGTCTGCCTGTCTTGACTTGCCATAATGATAGCATATATTGTATTTCTTATGTTTTTCAGAGCAAATGATAACAGTTCTTGACTGTTCAAAATATGCCATTTTCCAGCACATGGCACTTCATGCACTCCTGAATGTACCAAAGGATAGCATTTGTCCTTAGGAGAAAAGATGAGTTGCTGTTAAACTAGAATAGACACACAATTAGCACACTAATAAGCCATCTAGTTGATTGCTATGCAATGGGTACTTTTAAAGATGGGTTGTTTTAATTTAATGGCTTAAAAGTACTTTGTAAAGATCTATTTATGTAGTACTTCAGCTGTGTTTACAGTGTTTATGGTAATCCCACATGTTAGCTGTACAACCCATAGTATATCAATACAGTGGATCTGCAGAAGGTTGAGGAAAATGAAGAAACTTTAACATTAGATTTGAAAACTTGCAGATAATGTTTTTTTAGTAAAGGCAACATTAAAAGGAATAAATAGAGATTAAAAAAATATTTTCTGATATCATTTTAGGATTCTTTATAGGAATATAATCCTAGATGAGTCTTTGACTCCATGAGGTCTTGTTTAATAATAATAATAATAATAAAAATAATAATATAAGTAGACATAATTAAAATTTTAAAGAATAGTAGACTTTATGTAATATTAATTCTTTAATACTGTAATTTTCATCTGTATATCACAAGCATTGTTGTTAGCACAAAAATAGAATAATATCAGCATACATCTTAACAGAAAAAATCCAACAAAGTACCACATCGTCTTTAGTAAGGTAACAAATGATTACTAAATTCCTATGGTTAAAAAAATAAATAAACTAGGAAAAGTTAGTAGGATACTGTGCTTACTGGGTGGCATGTTCTACATTGTCAGGTTATTTAGGTTCTTAATACTTGATGTATGTTTTATGTTCCTTGCAACAATTATTATTATTATGAGCAGCTCCGTGGAGTCTTTAGACTCATTCAGGAAGAGCCTAAACATCATGCCAAGCACTGTCCAACATTCACGAAGTATCTGAAATTCCTTTGACCTCATTTACATTCATGGCATGCACAACAGACTCTGACAACCTATTCCACTCATTCATCACTCTCTAAGCAAAAGAGCTACTAACCCCCCCCCCCTACTAACTACACTCTTACTATTAATCTTGTATAAACTCTTCAGTAATTTGTATGTCTCAATCATATCACCCCTTTTCCACCTGTCATCCAGTTTCTGTAACCCACACATCTTCAACCTGTTGTCATAAAGTTCATTCTATAGACCTGCTACCATCTTGATCACTTACCTCTGGATCCTCTCCACCTCCTCCTCATCATCTCCAAGAAACCCAGGTGACTAGATCTGTTCACAGTAGTCAAGATGGGATCTTACCATGGCTCTATAAAGAGGTATAATAACCTGCTTGGCTTGTCTCTACTCATCAGGATATTCTTCAGTAGCCAAATAATCCAATGAGCTACTTTAGCCATTTTTGCAACATGCCTCTAAACTTTAACTCCCTATCCATAACACCCCAAATCCATTGCTTCATCAATTTTCTGGAGTACAGTTCCATCAATGTGGCACATGCTGGTAATCTTTTCATCCCAAAATGCATAACCTTACACTTTTCCAAATTAAACTGATATTCATTCTCCTTTGCTCAGTCTCAATCTATTCAAATTATCCTGCAAAATTTTGACGTCATCTGTAATAACTATTTCTCTACCCAACTTTTCATTATTGGCAAATAACTGAACAGATCCTTTCCTATATTATTAATGTACAAATTAAAAAGTAGCAGTCCTAGAACAGAACCCTGCAGCATGCCACTAGTCACAGGCCTTCTTTTGGACACTACTCCTGAAACTACTCTCTGATATCTCTTCATCAACCACACTCCTATCCATCTCACCAGTCCTATATCTATCCCCATGTGCTGCAGGGGATGGAAATTGCAGTTGTGAATTCCATGTGGTATCCGGTACGAGGCCTTTGCTAAGTCCAGCAGTATCACTGTAAACCCATTACCTTTATCCAACTCAGCTGTCACTGTATTATAAAATGTGAGCAAGTTACTGAGGCATGACCTATCCTTCACAAAACCATGCTGCCCCCATACAGTATCCCATTTCCATCTACCCATTCCTGTATTTTGCTCTTAACCAACTTCTCCAATACTTTGACACCAACTTCTGATATGCTGATCAGTCATTTGTTTGCTACATTAGTCTTGGAGCTCCCTTTATGCAATGGAACTATTATCCCTCTTTCAATGCTCTTAGGACTAATCCACAGCCAAGACTCAGATTAAACAACATGGTCAAAGACACTCTCAATTCCATAGCCTTCTCATAAAATTCGAACTGGTACACCATCTATCCCAAAGCTGTATTCTCATCAAGGTTCTGTAATATACTATTCTCCAGTTCATTTACCTCAGTTTCAATTTAAACCTTTTCTTCTCTTGTTCAGTATCTCCACCTGAATGATATACCCTTGCAAAGTGTTCACTTAGTAATTATACTATTTCACCTGATTGGCATTCATCAAAATCATTCTGCTTAAACATTCTTCCTTTTACTTGCAACATACTTACAAACTCTGAGATTATCTTTGGCCTGCACTGCTAATTTCCTTTCATACTCTGCTTTTGACTTTCTTACCACACTGTTATCTTTCTGGATGGTGCTGCTCTTACTTCCCTCAAACACTCCTTTACCACTCCCCATGAACTATCAACATCCAGTCCTTGCAGTTTCACATGCCATGGCACTGATCCAAGCAATCTCTTGTTTGTCGTACTTGCCAGTACTGTAATTCTACATATTCCCTCTTTTAAGCGAATATTCCACACATTTAGCCACCTCTCAGGTCAAGACCATATGAACACTCTCACTAATGGGTGGCAATGTGATCATATTAATTATGGGCAATTTATCGGATGCAGTTACTAGATCTAGCACTCTCAAACCACTAATACATTCCATCATATGCTGCCTCAGTTGATTATTTCTTAATAACTGCATAAATTCCATTTCCTTCCTCCCATGTTGCTTTTCACCTTCGAATATATGTTCTCATAGTTGAAGTCTCCCATAATAATCATCTGCTCTCACTTATTGAGTTTATTTGCTGACATATACTATCTCCATCATCTTTTACATCCACTGGTCTATAGAAACAACCATGTATTTGTTCTGCTGGTCACTATCTCACACAAGATAGCCTCAAATGTGCTATTTTCACTGACCTACAATTGGACTCCTACTCTCTTTGGTTGCAGTTCATCGGCTATCATCAATAATACTCCACTCAACATTCTTTTTTCTCTATCCTCCTTGAACACACTATCCACTTCACATTCTATCCCACTAACTATATCATCTTCTGTCAGCCATGTCTCACTATTGCTAATAACTTATGGCCTGGATGAATTAACCAATACCAAAAACTCCTTCTTGGTCCATATGACGCTGGAATTAGTGTACACTATTACCTTAGGCCCACCACTGTCATTCGCTTTATACTGTATATCCCATTCTGGTTTGTTACCAATGGTACCGACTTAGGCATTTTCTTTATATTCTTATGCTTAGCTGCCTCATTGGTATTTGTGTACTCAGTCAACAGCCCCCCCTCCCCACACACACACAAAAGCTACAGTTTCCCTATTTATGCACTTTGACTTCATTCAACAACGAATGATATAATCACGTAATCACAAGAAAGATATTTATTTAACCAAATATTTCGGTCTGGAAATAGCAGACCATCGTCAGTGGTATTACAAGAACAGTTTAAAAAATACAAGCTAGAATACTAACAATAGATCATTAAAATTAGAACACGCTGCATTATGTTATATCACTAAGTATGAAACGGAATATTTTGAAGTAGAAACGACTGAATTTGCTATTAAAAAAAATAATAATAATTAATGAGTAATCTTGATTAGACTTTCCCAGATTTTTGATATAGATATACAGTCATTACGATTCAGGTTGGGGTGATGGAGCAAGGCCTCCACGCTTTCCTTGAACAAACGTTCGAACCTATAACGGGATCTATGTAAGAGGCGAGTCCTGGACCAAAGGATGCTGTGGTCAGTTTCAATCCCGTGTTGAGCCAATCCAGACTTTTCAGGTTTGTTGTGAAGAATGGATGATTGATGTTCTTGGATTTTCAAGAGAACGTCCAGTTTGTCCAAACTAAGAGAGATCACAGTTGCACGGAATTTGATAAACTCCAGGAAGAGATAAAGTTGAGTGTTTGTCTTTAGTAGAAGGAAAATGAGAAGACAATTTGTTAATAGGTGAATACGTAGTTGTTAAATCATATTTCTTTAAAATTCTTGCGATAGGTTCTGAAATACCAGAGATATAAGGAATAGGCACACGCCGTATTGAAACTTTGTTGTTTTGTGGAGGATTATTGTGCAGCAAAGGGTGATCATTATGGGTGATTTTAATTATGGCAATATAGACTGGAATGAAGAGATAGCAACTGGAAGTAAAGAAATTGAGTTTCTTGAGTTTTTGAGGGATAACTACCTCAGACAGTATGTAACAGAGGGCACAAGAGGATTAAGGGTCTTGGATTTGGTCATCTCATCGGAGGATGTAATTATCAATGAGGTATCAAATCATCCACCAATTGGCGAAAGTGACCATGAGGTGATTACTTGGGTGGTTGCCAGCAGTGCAAGGACCCCTGTGAAAAAAGGGTATATGTGGAACTACAAGGGGGGTGATTATGAAGAGCTCAGGAGACAGCTTGCAGTTGTAGCATGGAATGAGAAGTTAGCTGGAAAAGAGATCAATGCAGCTTGGGGGATTTTCAAAAAATATTTAGTGGATGCAATGTCTAAATGTATACCACGGGTGAGAAGGTTAAATAAGTTAGGTGTGAGATGGATGAATAAAGAGATTAAGCATGCAATACAGAGAAAAAGGGCATTGTGGAGGCAGCATAAGAGAAGTGGAAGTAACCAATTTCATGAGTTCTACAAAGACCAGGCAAGGAGAGTGACTTGGTTGGTGAGAGTAGCTAAAGAGGTATGAACAGCAGTTAGCTAATGAAGCTAAAAAGAATCCTAGGGAGTTCTTTCGATATGTAGCCAGCAAAAGAAAGAATGATTATGGAAGGATGACATTGATTGGAGGAAATGGTATAAAGACAGCTGTTGCGGAATGTGTGGTGGAGATACTTAATGAGCAGTTCATAAAGATCTTTCAATCTTGTGAATGTGACTTCATGGAGAGATTAAGAGCAGTTGATGATGGGGAGGAGAGACTGGCTGTAAGTGAGCAAGAGGTGTTTGGGGAGTTGAGTAAACTAGATGTAAATAAGGCTGTGGGACTTGATAATATATCACCGCGTATTCTGAAGGAATGTGCCAGAGAGTTGACACCTGCCTTGACATATTTTTTTAATACGAGTCTTGCACTTGGTCAAGTCCCTAAAGAGTGGAAGGAGGGCAAGATTGTGCCACTTCATAAAGGAGGTGATCGAACTCAAGCATCAAACTATAGGCCTATCTGTGTGTCAGGTGTTGTGGTTAAGTTGTTGGAGAAGCTTGTGAGAACTAGGATCCAGAGTTGGGTTGACAACAATGGTATAATCTTTGATGGACAGCATGGATTTGCTAAAGGGAGGTCGTGTTTTAGTAATCTACTTACTTATTACAATAAAGTGACTGCTTCCTTGGACAGAGGAGAAGGATACACAGTAATATACTTGGATTTCGCAAAAGCTTTTGATGGAGTGCCTCATGATAAGTTGACAGTCAAACTAGAGCAGATGGGGTTGGATATTAGATTAGTGCATTGGATTGGAGACTGGCTATCTGATAGGTATCAACAAGTTGTGTATGGGGGTGCAATATCCAGGAAAAGGAAAGTCACTAGTGGAGTGCCTCAGGGATCAGTTTTAGGGCCATTACTATTTAACTTGTATATTAATGATATTGGCAAAGATTTGGATGGAGATATTCAGTTGTTTGCAGATGATGCAAAGTTGGGACGAACCATAAAGAGTAGCAAAGATGTTGTGGCCTTGCAAGAAGACTTGAATAAATTGAGTGATTGGGCAAGCAAATGGGGATGTGAGTTCAATGTTGCAAAATGTAAGATTTTAAAATTTGGAAAACAAAGATGGGATGCAGAATTTATGCTTGGTGAAAATATATTGTTGGAAGTAGAGGAAATAAGAGATCTGGGAGTGATAGTGGATAAGGATCTAAAATTTAGGGGTCACATCGCCAAAATTGTGAAGACAACACAAAGACTTCTGGGAATGATGAGGAGGACACTGACGTGTAGAAGTAGGGAGATTCTTGTTCCATTGTATAAGGCTTTGATTAGGCCACACATGGACTATTGTGCCCAGATTTGGTCACCTGGTTTTCAGAAGGATGAAGAGATGTTGGAAAGGGTCCAAAGGCGACTGACTAAGGTAGTTTCTGACCTCTGGAATGTCGAGTATGAGGAAAGATTGAAAAGATGTAATTTGCAGAGACTAGTGGAGAGAAGGAAGAGGGGAGATATGATAGAGACCTACAAGTTGATAAGGGGTTGCTATAGGATCAATGGTGGAGAAGTTCTACAGCGAATAGTGGGAGATCAGGGGAGAACCAGAGGTCATCCCTGGAAACTGTATAAAGAGGGTGTGAGTAGGGGAGTGAGAGGCAGGTTTTTTTCGTGCAGAGTTGTAAATGATTGGAATGCCTTGCCTGAGAGTGTGGTGTCTGCAAGGAGTTTGAATGTGTTTAAGACCCGGTATGATGAGATGTGTGTGAGATAAAAGGACCTCCTAGATGAGTCTTTGACTCCATGAGGTCTTGTTTAATAATAATAATAATAATAATAATTATAAGAATTGAGAAGACGTTGAGTACTTTTTTCAGAAAAGCCATTGAGTTTCATGTGTTGTTGGATAGTAGAAAGTTCTTTCTGTAGATAATCAAAAGTAGAACAATTAGTTTTGGCTCTTCTGATGAGGCATTTTATAATTCCTGTTTTTTGACATGGATAATGGGCTGATTCTTTACGAATATAACGACCTGTGAATGTTGGTTTCCAGTATACTGTAGTTGTAAGAATATTTGAAGGTGATCGGATGAGGAAAACGTCTAAAAAAGATAACTGATTGTTTTCTTCTAATTCCATAGTAAACTTTATGCAATGATGCAAGGAATTAATACTGTTTAAAAAGTAAGGTAAAGCGTTCTTGTTGTGAGGCCAAATAGTAAATATGTCATCTATATATCTTACCCAAAAAGATGGTTGAGGGAAAATAGATGAGAAGAGGACTTTTTCTAAATGTTCTAAATAAAAGTTGACAAAAGCGGGAGAAAGAGGACTTCCCACGGTCATTCCTTCTACTTGGCTATAAAATTTGTTTTGACATACGAAATATCCAGAATCTATCCAAGTGTGTTTAATCCTTAATCCCCCACTCAATGACGAGCATAAACCAGCCACTGCGTAAAGCCTCTCTTTTCCCGAGGAAGCAAGCCAACCCAGAGACAAACATTATCAAATATCAGTGGGGGCAGTACCCAGAAGAGATACCAATGTTTAAGTAGTGAAAAGGCGTAACACCTTATTATTAAAATACTCTGGTTTAGAGCTCCCTGTTGAAAGTTTTTTCACCAGGTTATAGATTAAAGATATCAAGATATTATATTCTTGTTTAATCATTGATCGAGGTGTTAGGAAACAAAGTTTGTGCATGTAGGGTAATCTGAACAGAGAGTGAATTTAAGGAGTGGTTTGCTAGACTGTTATCTATGATCGTCCTCCCACAATGAGTCTTGTGACTTCATGTAGGTACTGAATAACAATAATAATAGTTTTGTTCCATTTTTCTATTGTCTACACCTGTGATTACATAGGCAAAAATTCTACAAATAAAGAATTCTTCTTCTTCCTCATGTTATATTCCGCTTTACGCAGGGTCCACTATTTTACATGATGCGACTTTAAGCAATCCTAACCGGCTTGTCACAGAGCCTAATGTTAGGGTGGAAATGTAGGATACTAGTTTGCCTGTTTTGATGGATGAAAAACCCAAGTTACCAGGAGAAAAAACCCTCCATATGAGAATGGCTAACTCACCTTTAGTTGAAAAAGACTAGATAAAGGTTCCTCATGTCATGGACAGGAATTGAATCCAAGTCTTTCTGACCAAAGTCTATACCAACTGACCTATGGAGGCTCCTCCACAAATACAGAATTAATTTTATATTTTTGTACTGACATTGTGTGTGATACAGAAGCAAAAATTCCAATAATCAAAGATTAATTTTATAGTTAGTTTTCTGTCATTTATTCATATTAAGTATGTCTCCTTATGTTCCGATCTTGAAAGGAATATCGGCTTTATGGTAAGCAAGTTTCTAAAAATTGCTACACATATGGTAAGTTTTAATAATTAAAAAAAAGCTAAGTACAGTAATAGAATTAAACTTCTCAAAAAGAGGGTGCTCATGAGACAACAGTAGCAGCGGTGTGTAAGAAGTGCTCTGGATTCAGATAAGTTATTCTTGAAATAATTAATTGTATATGAGTGATGTTTGAGTAAGAGCTGCTATAAAAGTTGTGTGCTACTAGTATTATTAGTGTGTGGGATATTTTACTTAAACTTGATTACAAATTTATTGTTTTTGGCCCGTAGAGTAGTAATCGGCAGAGGAAAGATGGCAGCGGCTTTGTGACTGCATGACTAACTTAGACTTCAGTCGTTTCCTGAAGTGTGAGGTGTGCTACATGTATTCTTTTGATTACATAGATGGTTTGTCGATATTCAGGGCTGATGGAAGACGGGTATGTGTGCAGTGTGATCTAAACGAGAATTTGATGAGTGCTAATATGAATTTGATGATGGAGGGTGTTAGTGGTGAGAATGTTGTGGGAAGAATGAGTGCTCGTTCGAAAGAGAAGCATGGTGTGAAAGAAAGGTGAAAATTTGTTAACAAAAAGAAATTGAATTGAAAAAGAAAACGAGTTATTTGAAAACTGTAATGGATAGTAAAAAGAACGAAAATGAGGTGATTGTGGTGGAAGGAAACAAAATTGAGAGAGCAAAAGAAACCGGAAATAGCATGATGAAAGGATCGAAAGTGGGAAAAAAGGAAAGAATGAATAAAAGGGAAAGTTGGACACATGGACCGAAAGTACAGAAACTCAAAAGGATGAGTGAAAGTGTGAAGCGAGAGTTGAGAGTTTGCAAAATTAGAAAGATTGAATGATACAGAGAATGTGATGCGAGATTCTAAAGTCGTGTTGGGATGGATGCGGAGTGAAATTAAGAAAATTCGGGTGAAAATGATTAAAACAAATCAAGTTGGTACGAAAGAGTTAACGAAAGACGAGTGAGTGGCGTTGTATGGCGGCTCCATTATTAAAGGTGTGCTGGATGAAGGGATACACAAGGTATGTTTTCCAGGTGGTAAAATGAGTAGAGTGATTGATGCATTGGATATGACGAAGGAGCGAGAGAAGGAGTTGATGGTTTTAATATGTACGAATGACTTGACAGATCACAAAGCACGTCAGAATGGATATCAAGTGGCTGCTTAAACAGATAAAAGAGAATAGTGTGACAGGAAGGGTAGTAAGCATGTTGCCTAGGTATGACTGGTGAGATGAGGCAGAGAACAAGGATTATGAATGATATGTTGGTTAAAATGTGTGAGGAGAGTGGAGTACAATTTGTTAATGTGTCGAATACGTTTGAAGGACAAAGTGAACTGTATGGGAGCGATGGACTGCATTTGAGTGGTTTTGGTGCGAGTCGCTTGGAGAGAATGCTTCTGGAAGGTAGAGAAGTGAGTACAGAGAATGAATCTGATGAGGTGGGAAATGATGTGGAAGAGTGAGAGAGTAAGACAGGAGAGATTGAAGAGGTGATTATGAATGAGAAAGTGAGTGCCATGAGTATAGAGAATGAGAGAATGGGTGTGCAAGATGAACAGGGAAAAGGGGAGGCTCAGGGTGTACCCCTGTCCACCCTGAGCCTCGCCGTTTCCCTGTGTGAGAAAGGGGGATGCTCCAAGAGGATCTGAGTGCATATGTAGACAGGAAAGGAATAAGATGACCTGGGATCAAGAGGAAACAGTTGGAATTGAAGAGAGTTCTAAAATGAATAAGCAGAAAGGGAAATGGCCCCAGTCAAGCATGGAGAGATCACATCGAATGAGTGTTATCAGTAGAACTAGCTGTAGATCCAGGAATGAGCTGTTGTGTTTATATACAAATGCTATAAGTCTTAGAAACAAGGCAGATGAAATGGTTGCACTAATTGAGTCTGTTCATCCAAAAATTGCTGGAATAAGTGAGACATGGTTAGATGAGAACGACATGCTGACAGGAATAGAGATGGGAGGATATGATGTGTTCATGAGGTTAGAAGGGGTAAAAAGTTTTTCTATCATCAGTAGAGTGTGCTATTGATGATAGAAAAAGAGTTATGTCCATACAAAGTAGAGATGCAAGAGGGAAATAATGCTAGTGGTTTTGAAGTAGTATGGTGTTGAGATTGAGGTGAATGGAATGAAATACTTGGTTGGATGATGTAATAGAGCAGGAAATGTGGATGTGGACTATGATATATATAATCCAATTAGCCAACCGAATAAGAAAAGAGTGATCATTATGGACAATTTTAATTATGGCGTTGTATGACCGAAATGATGAGATAGCAACTGGAAGTAAAGAAAATGACGAGTTTTTGAGGGATAACTACAACAGACAGTATATAACAGAGGGTGCATGAGGAATGAGGGGCTTGGATTTGGTGATCTCATCAGAGGATATAATTATAAATGACGTGTCAAATCACCCACTAATTAGTGAAAGTGACCATGAGATGATTGCCAGGTGTGAGGACCTCTGATTATGAAGAGATCAGGAGACAGCTTGTAGGTGTAGCATGGAATGAGGAGTTAGCTGGAAAAGAGATCAATGCAGCCTGGAGGATTTTCAAAAATTATCTAGCAGATGCAATGTCTAAATGTATTCCAAGAGTGAGAAGGATAAATAATGTAGGTGTGAAATCGATGAATAAAGAGATTAAGTATGCAATACAGAGAAAAAGGGTATTATGGAGGCAGCATAAGAGAAGTGGAAATAACCAATTCCATTAGAACTACAAAGCCCAGGCAAGGAAAGAGACTTGTTTGGTGAGGGTAGCTAAATAGAGGTATGAACAGCAGTTAACTAATGAAGACAAAAGAATCCTAAGGAGTTCTTTCGATATGTACCCAGCAAAAGATAGAATGATTATGGAAGGATGACATTGATTGGAGAAAATGGTATAAAGACAGCTGTTGCAGAAGGTATGGTGGAGATACTTAATGAACAGTTCATAAAGGTCTTTCAATCTTCTGAATGTGGCTTCATGGAGAGATTGAGAGCAGTTGATGATGGGGAGGAGAGAGACTGACTATATGAGCAATAATTGGAGACTGGCTATCTGATAGGTATCAACAAATTGTGTATGGGGAAGCGTTATCCAGGAAAAATAAAGTTACTAGTGGAGTGCCTCAGGGGTCTGTTTTATGGCCATTGCTGATTAACTTATATATTAATGATATTGGTGAAGATTTGAATGGAGATATTCAGTTGTTTGCAGATGATGATGCAAAGTTAGGATGAACCATGAGGAATAGAGAAGATGGTGTGGCCTTACACCAAGACTTGAATAAATTGAGTGATTGGGAATGGGGATGTGAGTTCAATGTTGCAAAATGTAAGGTTTTAAAATTTGGAAAACAAAAATCGGATGCAGAATTTATGCTTGGTGAGGATATAATGTCGGAAGTGAAGGAAATAAGAGATTTGAGGGTGATAGTGGATAAGGTCTGAAATTTAGGGGACACATAGCCAAAATTCTGAAGACAACACTAAGGCTTGTGTGAATGATACAGAGGACACTGACTTGTAGAAATAGGGAGATTCTTGTTCCATCGTATAAGGCTTTGATTAGGCCACACATGGACTATTGTGCCCAGATTTGGTCACCTGGTTTTCAGAAGAATGAAGAGATGTTGCAAAGGGTCCAAAGGCGACTGACTAAGGTAGTTTCTAACCTCTGGAATGTCGAATATGAGGAAAGATTGAAAAGATGCAACTTGCAGAATCTGGTGGACAGGAGGGGAGGTGGAGGGGAGATATGATAGAGACCTACAAGTTATCAAGGGGTTGTTATAGGATCAATGCTGGAGAGGTTCTACAGAAAATAATGGGAGATCACGGGAGATCCAGAGGTCATCCCTGGAAGCTGTAGAAGGAGGGTGTGAGTAGGGGAGTGAGAAGCAAGTTTTTTCCATGCAGAGTTGTGAATGATTGGAATACCTTGCCTGAAAGTGTGGTGTCTGCAGAGAATTTGAGTGTGTTTAAAGCACGGTATGATGAGCTGTGTGTTTGATAAAAGGAACTCCTAGATGAATCTTTGACTCCATGGGGGTCTTGAGTAATAATAATAATAATAAAAGTGTAATGTGACTCATATAATTCCAGCTTGCTGTACAATTAAAGAGAATTCTTAGTCTCTTAAGGCTCATCAGATATTTATGAGGTTGAGTAAATGCTTCTAATACATCAACTTAATAAAACCAAAACGTGCTTAGCCCTCCTAAATGTTGAAGTTAATTTTGTTTAAAAAACTGATACAATTTTCTAAACAAATGATACTTTTTTTTTGTTTTGACTATGAAATTATAAACATTGCCTATTGAATTTCCTGAAAATCTTCTGCATGGACTTTAATATCATCTGTCACAGTCTCAAATAGAAATTTAGTTTACCTATCAGCCATTCTGAGACTTTTGTTTCTAACAACATACACATACTGGCCACTGAATTAAAAACTTCACAGAAATCAGTGGTTTCCATAAAGGCATTTGACTGCCAATACCAATCTTCTTCAATTCTCTTCACATGATTTGGTGAAATATGGGTTGGGAACAGCCTTTATTAAATGCTTTGGGTAGTTGTTGCATGCAAGTAGTTCTGTTTGCCCATACAAGCCTTCTCAGATGATGGTGATCTTGTTACTGACAGACTGTCATTGGACCACAGTTATGCTTATTAACTAAGCAATATAAGTTATTTTTCTACTGATTAAACACCCAAGATATGTCACCTTTGAGAAACCAGTCAACTCTGCTGTTTTCAAAATCATAGTTCCAGCCAGATGGGTACCCATAGTAAGTCTCTTATCGAACTCTGAACGAACCTTTGTTTTTACCCTTTTTTTTTTCTTAGAACACATGGTGATGCACATGATTAACTATTTTGCATATATGGTGCTTAAGTAACATTTATGTATGCCTGCATAAGCTTCTAATTCAGTAGCTAGTATGTGTACATAAATTAGTAAGTAATATTTCTAGCCATCTACTCGCTCACTCACAAAGAAACTTGGGTATGTTCTAAGTGTCGTGACTATGATCTTTTTCCCAGAAAAATACCATGTATAGAATTTTTTCATCCAATAAACAGAGACTTGTGTACTATTCCTTCTAACACCTCTAACAGAATTCATTTTGAAGTTGCTAAGCATCTTTTCAAATCAAAGCACCTTTCCCCAGTTTTATTTTTCTAGAACTGAATTTGTCTTTAAAAAAACAACAAAATCTCATCACTAAGGCACACAATGGCAACACTGCAGTTGTACAGTTATATTGTAAGATTGGAAGAGATTTAAGATTTGAATAATGCTTCATGATTATTCATAAATGACTTCTCTCTTCTAATCTTACAGTTAGTATGATAATGAACTCAGCGATGACAATGCTTCTAGGTGAGATGATGATTTAAATTAAAAAACCCAACATCATTTTTGAAAATACTCCTAGGCTGTGGTGTCCCACACGATCCCTATGCCATATTCTCCTATCACTCCATTGCTGATTATATTGGTTGTCCAATATAAACTTTCTAAATATTTCTATTTTTTTCACAGGGTTGTCCACCTCAAATATATTAAGAACACTTTGGACTTGAACGACAAAATGTGTTCTATCTCTATGCCACTCTAACATTATGATCAAATTGAATATTATTATGATTATTATTGATGCCTCCAGGGAGTCCAAGGACTCGTCAAGGAAGGGCTGCTCTACAATTCCGTCTCCACCATTCAATCACCAAATGACTGCAACTACACCAACGCCATCTCTCGCCAACCACCAATAGTATTTCCACAGAAAACCACAAACATCCATGTCCACTGCCAGATTCGAACCTGCAACCTTTTGGCTGGGGAGTGGATACGCTATCCACTCGGCCAATCAGGCCAGCATATATAGTCTCACTTTTGACCAACATACCTTTAAAATATATCATTAAATTACTTAAACATGATTTGCTGGAAGAAGTAAAATTTTTTGATTTTGTAATTTATCCCAAATGGTTTAAAGTGCAGAATGAAATGTATATCAGCAATAAAAAGACTAGAACTATGAAAATAGCAGAAGATTGAAAACTTCAGCTGCATTCTGGATGGAGATCCTATAGAACAAGTAAAATATTTCTGCTGTTTAGGCAAAGTTTTTAGTGAAGATAGCAGGTTAAAGCTGGAAATAGACAAAAGAATAAGCAAAGCTGAGAAAAATTAGGGGAATGAACCACTGGCATCAAAATTTTATCTTTATAAAATGAAGATATATTAGAAAGATTGGTCATCTGGCGTTGAATACACCGGTGCTCGTCCGATCACCGAAATTAAGCAGCATTGAGCTCGGTTAGTACTTGGGAGGGGCCCACCTAGGAATGCCAAGTACTGTGGCATAAACTTTTACCTGGGTGGTTGCCAGCAGTGCGAGGATCCCTGTGAGAAAAGGGTATATGTGGAACTACAAGGGGGGGGGGGGTTTGATTATGAAGAGCTCAGGAGACAGCTTGCGGGTGTAGCATGGAATGAACAGTTAGCTGGAAAAGAGATCAAGGCAGCTTGGGGGATTTTCAAAAACTATCTAGTAGATGCAATGTCTAAATATATTCCAAGGGTGAGAAGGTTAAATAATGTATGAGATGGATGAATAAAGAGATTAAGCATGCGATACAGAGAAAAAGGGCATTGTGGAGGCAGCATAAGAGAAGTGGAAATAACCAATTTCATGAGGTCTACAAAGACCAGGAAAGGAGGGTGACTTGTTTGGTGAGAGTAGCTAAAGAGAGGTATGAACAGCAGTTAGCTAATGAAGCCAAAAAGAATCCTAGGGAGTTCTTTCGATATGTAGCCAGCAAAAGAAAGAATGATTATGGAATGATGACATTGACAATGGAGAAAATGGTATAAAGACAGCTGTTGCAGAATGTGTGGTGGATATACTTAACGAGCAGTTCATAAAGATCTTTCCATCTTGTGAATGTGACTTCAGCAAGAGACTGAGAGCAGTTGATGATGGAGATGAGAGACTGACTGTAAGTGAGCAAGAGGTGTTTGAGGAGTTGAGTAAACTAGATGTAAATAAGGCTATGGGACTTGATAATATATCACTGCATATTCTGAAGGAATGTGCCAGGGAGTTGACACCTGCCTTGATATGTTTTTTTAAAACGAGTCTTGCACTTGGTCAAGTTCCTAAGGAGTGGAAGGACGACAAGATTGTGCCATTTCATAAAGGAGGTGATCGAACTCGAGCATCAAACTCTAGGCCTATCTGTGATAATACCATTGATGTCAACCCAACTCTGGTTGGGTTGACAACAATGGTATTATCTTTGATGGACAGCATGGATTTGCTAAAGGGAGGTCATGTTTTAGTAATATACTTACTTATTACAATAAAGTGACTGCTTCCTTGGACAGAGGAGAAGGATACAGAGTAATATACTTGGATTTTGCAAAGGCTTTTGATAGAGTACCTCATGATAAGTTGACAGTGAAACTAGAGCAGATGGGGTTGGATATTAGATTAGTGCATTGGATTGGAGACTGGCTATCTGATAGGTATCAACAATTTGTGTATGGGAGTGCGATATCCAGGAAAAGGAAAGTCACTAGTGGAGTGCCTCAGGGGTCTGTTTTAGGGCCATTACTTTTTAACTCATATATTAATGATATTGGTGAAGATTTCGATGGAGATATTCAGTTGTTTGCAGATGATGCAAAGTCAGGACGAACCATAAAGAGTAGTGAAGATGTTGTGACCTTACAAGAAGACTTGAATAAATTGAGTGATTGGGCACGGAAATGGGGTTGTGAGTTCAATGTTGCAAAATGTAAGGGTTTAAAATTTGGAAAAAACAAAGATGGGATCCAGAATTTATGCTTGGTGAGAATATATTGTTGGAGGTAGAGGAAATAAGAGATCTGTGGGTGATAGTGGATAAGGATCTAAAATTTAGGGGACACATCGCCAAAAGGCTTCTGGGAATGATGTGGATGACACTGACGTGTAGAAGTAGGGAGATTCTTGTTCCATTGTATAAGGCTTTGATTAGGCTACACATGGACTATTGTGCCCAGATTTGGTCACCGGGTTTTCAGAAGGATGAAGAGATGTTGCAAAGGGTCCAAAGGCAACTGACTAAGGTAGTTTCTGACCTCTAGAATGTTGAGTATGAGGAAAGATTGAGAAGATGTAAATTGCAGAGTCTGGTGGAGAGGAGGAAGAGGGGAGAAATGATAGAGACCTACAAGTTGGTAAGGGGTTGTTATAAGATCAATGGTGGAAAAGTTCTACAGAGAATAGTGGGAGATCAGGGGAGAACCAGAGGTCATCCCTGGAAACTGTATAAGGAAGGTGTGAGTGGGGGAGTGAGAGGCAGGTTTTTTCGTGCAGAGTTGTGAATGATTGGAATTCCTTGCCTAGGAGTGTGGAGTTTGAGTGTGTTTAAGACACGGTATGATGAGATATGTGTGTGATAAAAGGACCTCCTAGATGCATATTTGACTCCATGAGGTCTTGGGGTAATAATAATAATAATAACTCTAGGAATTTATTAAATGTTCATTACCTTACTAAAGCTAAGGTGGCGCTTAGTTCAGTTTTTTTCTGTTAAGATGTATATTATGTTCCCTTTTTTGTACTGATCTCTGTGATTCATAGATGAAAATTCCTCTAATAAAGTGTTTATTTTGCAAGAATCATCCATCCTTGTGAATTTCTGTGAATTTGGTCGTGAACTATGAAGATAGGTTGAGAGGCTGCTGCACATGTTTTTACAGATGTAGAAAGTTATGGGATTACTGATGTGCTCTCACATCATCGTACCATGCTTAGCATCAAGTGATTGAGGCAAACTGCCAAATCCTCCTTCAGAGCAAGGATAAGGCCTTATATTTCTGGAGAGGAATTTTGAACAGCAGTGAGTCTCCCAATTGCATCTCAAATGAGTTCTATTGGGTTTAGATAATAGGAGTATGCCGGCCACTCGAGTCTATTAATATCCTGTCTCCAGATGCATCTCCACTGCTCGTGTTCAATGCGGTGTGGCACTGTCATCCATAAAAATGAATTCTGCGCCTACAGCACCACGGAACACTCAAACATAAGGTTGAAGAACTTTGTTGCAATATGTTTCACTAGTCATAGTCCCTTTTTTCCAGCACTTGTAGAGCTTGTTGATTCCATTAAACATAATACCTCTCCACACCATGACTCTAACACTGCTGTAACTTATGCCCTTTCAGGAACTTTCTCCTGATGGTAAGCAGTACCATTTTCAAGCGAAATCAAGTTATCTAGAATCAGAGGAAAGACTAAATAACTGTGGTTGTAATTTTCAAAAATAGCATTCTTTGGTTTTGGACACCAGTGTATGATTAGGCTAAATAAAGACCTAAGAAACTAGGTTATGATAAACATTACATACATTACTTATGATCAACAGTGAATCATGTGCATGTCCTCTCAACACAATATGCACCATTAGTTTAATGACAGGTTGATCAACATCAGTTTAAGTATTATTATTACCCCAAGACCTCATGGAGTCAAAGACTCATTTGGAGGGTCCTTTTATCACACACACATCTCATCATACTGAGCCTTAAATACACTCAAACTCCTTGCAGACACTACACTCTCAGGCAAGGCATTCCAATCATTCACAACTCTGCACAAAAAAAACCTGCCTCTCACTCCCCTACTCACACCCTCTTTATACAGTTTCCATGGATGACCTCTGGTTCTCCCCTGATTTCCCACTATTCTTATACCAACTTGAAGATCTCTATCATATCTCCCCTCTTCCTCCTCTCCACCAGACTCTGCAAATTACATCTTTTCAATCTTTCCTCATACTCAACATTCCAGAGGTCAGAAACTACCTTACTCAGTCGCCTTTGGACCCTTTCCAACATCTCTTCATTCTTCTGAAAACCAGGTGACCAAATCTGGGCACAATAGTCCATGTGTGGCCTAATCAAAGCCTTATACGATGGAACAAGAATCTCCCTATTTCTACAAGTCAGTGTCCTCTGTATCATTCCCAGACGCCTTAGTGTTCTCTTCAGAATTTTGGCTGTGTTCCCTAAATTTCAGACCTTATCCACTATCACCCTCAAATCTCTTATTTCCTTCACTTCCGACATTATATCCTCACCAAGCATAAATTCTGCATCCGATTTTTGTTTTCCAAATTTTAAAACCTTACATTTTGCAACATTGAACTCACATCCCCATTCCCAATCACTCAATTTATTCAAGTCTTCTTGTAAGGCCACACCATCTTCTCTATTCCTCATGGTTCATCCTAACAGTGCATCATCATCTGCAAACAACTGAATATCTCCATTCAAATCTTCACCAATATCATTAATATATAAGTTAATCAGCAATGGCCATAAAACAGACCCCTGAGGCACACCACTAGTAACTTTATTTTTCCTGGATAACGCTTCCCCATACACAATTTGTTGATACCTATCAGATAGCCAGTCTCCAATTATTGCTCATATAGTCAGTCTCTCTCTTCCCCATCATCAACTGCTCTCAATATCTCCATGAAGCCACATTCAGAAGATTGAAAGACCTTTATGAACTGCTCATTAAGTATCTCCACGATACCTTCTGCAACAGCTGTCATAATACCATTTTCTCCAATCAATGTCATCCTTCCATAATCATTCTATCTTTTCCTGGGTACATATCGAAAGAACTCCTTAGGATTCTTTTGTCTTCATTAGTTAACTGCTGTTCATACCTCTATTTAGCTACCCTCACCAAACAAGTCTCTTGCCTTGCCTGGTCTTTGTAGTTCTAATGGAATTGGTTATTTCCACTTCTCTTATGCTGCCTCCATAATACCCTTTTTCTCTGTATAGCATACTTAATCTCTTTATTCATCGATTTCACACCTACATTATTTAACCTTCTCACTCTTGGAATTGCATCTGCTAGATAATTTTTGAAAATCCTCCAGGCTGCATTGATCTCTTTTCCAGCTAACTCCTCATTCCATGCTACACCTACAAGCTGTCTCCTGATCTCTTCATAATCACCCCCTTGTAGTTATTTCCACATATACTCTTTCTCTTACAGAGGTCCTCACACCTGGCAATCATCTCATGGTCACTTTCACTAATTAGTGGGTGATTTGACACTTCATTTATAATTATATCCTCTGATGAGATCACCAAATCCAAGACCCTCAACCCTCATGCACCTTCTGTTATATACTGTCTGTTGTAGTTATCACTCAAAAACTCGAAATTCGTTTTCTTTACTTCCAGTTGCTATCTCATCATTTCAGTCATACAACGGCATAATTAAAATTGTCCATAATGATCACTCTTTTCTTATTCGGTTGGCTAATTGGATTATATATTTCATAGTCGACATCCACATTTCCTGCTCTATAACATCATCCAACCAAGTATTTCATTCCATTCACCTCAATCTCAACACCATACTGCTTCAAAACCACTGGCATTATTTCCCTCTTGCATCTCTGCTTTGTATGGACATTACTCTTTTTCTATCATCGATAGCACACTCTATGGATGATAGAAAAACTTTTTACTCCTTCTAACCTCATGAACACATCATATCCTCCCATCTCTATTCCTGTCAGCATGTCGTTCTCATCTAACCATGTCTCACTTATTCCAGCAATTTTTGGATGAACAGACTCAATTAGTGCAACCATTTCATCTGCCTTGTTTCTTAGACTTATAGCATTTGTATATAAACACAACAGCTCATTCCTGGATCTACAGCTAGTTCTAGTGATAACACTCATTCGATGTGATCTCTCCATGCTTGACTGGGGCCATTTCCCTTTCTGCTTATTCATTTTAGAACCCTCTTCAATTCCAACTGTTTCCTCTTGATCCCAGGTCATCTTATTCCTTTCCTGTCTACATATGCTCTCAGATCCTCTTGGAGCATCCCCCTTTCTCACACAGGGAAATGGTGAGGCTCAGGGTGGACAGGGGTACACCCTGAGCCTCCCCTTTTCCCTGTTCATCTTGCACACCCATTCTCTCATTCTCTATACTCATGGCACTCACTTTATCATTCATAATCACCTCTTCAATCTCTCCTGTCTTACTCTCTCACTCTTCCACTTCATTTCCCACTTGATCAGATTCATTCTCTGTACTCACTTCTCTACCTTCCAGAAGCATTCTCTCCAAGCGTCTCGCACCAAAACCACTCAAATGCAGTCCATCGCTCCCATACAGTTCACTTTGTCCTTCAAACTTATTCAACACATTAACAAATTGTACTCCCCTCTCCTCACACATTTTAGCCAACATATCATTCATAATCCTTGTTCTCTGCCTCATCTCACCAGTCATACCTAGGCAACACGCTTACTACCCTTCCTGTCACACTATTCTCTTTTATCTGTTTAAGCAGCCACTTGATATCCATTCTGACGTGCTTTGTGATCTGTCAAGTCATTCGTACCTATTAAAACCATCAACTCCTTCTCTCGCTCCTTCATCATATCCAACGCGTCAATCACTCTACTCATTTTACCGCCTGGAAAACATACCTTGTGCATCCTTTCATCCAGCACACCTTTAATTATGGAGCCGCCATACAATGCCACTCACTCGTCTTTTGTTAACTCTTTCGTACCAACTTGATTTGTTTTAATCATTTTCACACGAATTTTCTTAATTTCACTCCGCATCCATCCCAACACGACTTTAGAATCTCGCATCACATTCTCTGTATCATTCAATCTTTCTAATTTTGCAAACTCTCAACTCTCGCTTCACACTTTCACTCATCCTTTTGAGTTTCTGTACTTTCGGTCCATGTGTCCAACTTTCCCTTTTATTCATTCTTTCCTTTTTTCCCACTTTCGATCCTTTCATCATGCTATTTCCGGTTTCTTTTGCTCTCTCAATTTTGTTTCCTTCCACCACAATCACCTCATTTTCGTTCTTTTTACTATCCATTACAGTTTTCAAATAACTCGTTTTCTTTTTCAATTCAATTTCTTTTTGTTAACAATTTTTCACCTTTCTTTCACACCATGCTTCTCTTTCGAACGAGCACTCATTCTTCCCACAACATTCTCACCACTAACACCCTCCATCATCAAATTCATATTAGCACTCATCAAATTCTCGTTTAGATCACACTGCACACATACCCGTCTTCCATCAGCCCTGAATATCGACAAACCATCTATGTAATCAAAAGAATACATGTAGCACACCTCACACTTCAGGAAACGACTGAAGTCTAAGTTAGTCATGCAGTCACAAAGCCGCTGCCATCTTTCCTCTGCCGATTACTACTCTACGGGCCAAAAACAATAAATTTGTAATCAAGTTTAAGTAAAATATCCCACACACTAATAATACTAGTAGCACACAACTTTTATAGCAGCTCTTACTCAAACATCACTCATATACAATTAATTATTTCAAGAATAACTTATCTGAATCCAGAGCACTTCTTACACACCGCTGCTACTGTTGTCTCATGAGCACCCTCTTTTTGAGAAGTTTAATTCTATTACTGTACTTAGCTTTTTTTTAATTATTAAAACTTACCATATGTGTAGCAATTTTTAGAAACTTGCTTACCATAAAGCCGATATTCCTTTCAAGATCGGAACATAAGGAGACATACTTAATATGAATAAATGACAGAAAACTAACTATAAAATTAATCTTTGATTATTGGAATTTTTGCTTCTGTATCACACACAATGTCAGTACAAAAATATAAAATTAATTCTGTATTTGTGGAGGAGCCTCCATAGGTCAGTTGGTATAGACTTTGGTCAGAAAGACTTGGATTCAATTCCTGTCCATGACATGAGGAACCTTTATCTAGTCTTTTTCAACTAAAGGTGAGTTAGCCATTCTCATATGGAGGGTTTTTTCTCCTGGTAACTTGGGTTTTTCATCCATCAAAACAGGCAAACTAGTATCCTACATTTCCACCCTAACATTAGGCTCTGTGACAAGCCGGTTAGGATTGCTTAAAGTCGCATCATGTAAAATAGTGGACCCTGCGTAAAGCGGAATATAACATGAGGAAGAAGAAGAATTCTTTATTTGTAGAATTTTTGCCTATGTAATCACAGGTGTAGACAATAGAAAAATGGAACAAAACTATTATTATTGTTATTCAGTACCTACATGAAGTCACAAGACTCATTGTGGGAGGACGATCATAGATAACAGTCTAGCAAACCACTCCTTAAATTCACTCTCTGTTCAGATTACCCTACATGCACAAACTTTGTTTCCTAACACCTCGATCAATGATTAAACAAGAATATAATATCTTGATATCTTTAATCTATAACCTGGTGAAAAAACTTTCAACAGGGAGCTCTAAACCAGAGTATTTTAATAATAAGGTGTTACACCTTTTCACTACTTAAACATTGGTATCTCTTCTGGGTACTGCCCCCACTGATATTTGATAATGTTTGTCTCTGGGTTGGCTTGCTTCCTCGGGAAAAGAGAGGCTTTACGCAGTGGCTGGTTTATGCTCGTCATTGAGTGGGGGATTAAGGATTAAACACACTTGGATAAAGGATTAAACTAAATTTATAGTCTGACCAAGTGAAAAATAAACTTTCAACAATGTAGATGTGTGAAATTTTTAAATATTTCACAGATAAACACATATCTTTTAAAAACATTTTAAAAATCATTGAATTTTGCTTATGTCTCCCTCGATCTAATGCCTCCACTGAACAAGTATTTTCGTTAGTGAACAACATGTGGATCAGTGAAAAGAGCTAATTAAAAATCGAAACATTGAAAGCATGCATTTATACCAAATGCAACTTTGACCTGAATTGTATACAGTTTTATGAATATTTAAAACACAAACCTAATTTATTAAAAACAGTTCATTCATGTGAAAAGTATCAAAATTAAAATTTTTTAGTAATAATATGATTGTTTAAAATGCTATGTGTATGCTTATATTTTATAATAAATGTTATAAAGCTGTTTAGTTTTAATGAAACAAATAAACACAATCTGCTTTTTTTTATTATGAAACAAGTTCTGATTTGTCCTTTATTTTGTCCAAAAAAAATATGGTCACTGTAGTTATACCAGAGATAATACTAAAAATGTATATCTGTTTATATTTGGTAAAAAATATTGTTCACTGTTATGATCGAGTAAATTAATGAAGGTTGAATTTGCCTATAAATATAACTTTTATTTTTTAGGGATTTGTTCCTGATGAACACAGATACGGTGCTATCCAAAGTATTTTTGTTAGATCAGACTCCACAGGCACTGCCACTTGGACAACTGATGAACCAGTAATTAATGTATGTTAAAATATTACATTTGCTATTTTGACAATAACTAGAACACACTTGAAGAATATGCCAGATATTACATTTTTTTCCATGCTCTGCTTCTAAATGTAAAACCTTTCATATGAAAAGCAGGCAAATCAGAATGCAGATTAATTTGATTTTGAAATGATTCATAAGCTTATTTACAGATTGAGAGCAGTTGAGTTGATGATGGGGAGGAGAGACTGACTGTAAGTGAGCAAGATATGTATGGGGAGTTGAGTAAACTTGGTATTAATAAGGCTGCAGGTCTTGATAATATATCACCATATATTCTGAAGAAATGTGCCAAGGAGTTGGCATCTGCTTTGACATATTTTTTTAATATGTCTTGCACTGGATCAAGTTCCAAAGGAGTGGAAGGAGGGCAAGATTGTGCTGCTTCATAATGGAAGTGATAGAACTCGTGCATCAAATTATAGGTGTGTGTCAGGTGTTGTGGTCAAGTTGTTGGAGAAGCTGGTAAGAACTAGGATCCAGAATTGGGTTGACAACAATGGTATTATCTTTTGATGGATAATTAAAGAAAAGTCATGTTTTTAGTAATCTACTGACTTATTACAATAAAGTGATGGCTTCCTTGGTCAAAGGAGAGGGATACACATTAATATACTTGAATTTCACAAAGGCTTTTGATAGATTACCACATGATAAGTTGATAGTCAAACTAGAGTGGATGAGGCTAGTGCATTGGATCAGAGACTGCCTATCTGACAGATATCATCAAGTTGTGTATGGGGGAGCAATATTCCAGAAGAGGAAAGTTACTAGTGGCGTATAATTATTTTTAACTTGTATGTTAATGATATTGGTGATGATTTTGATGGAGATTTTCAGTTGTTTGCAGATGATGCAAAGTTGGGATGAATATGAAGAATAGAGAAGATGGTGTGGCCTTACAAGAAGATTTGAATAAATTGAGTGAATGTGTATGGGGATGCGAGTTCAATGTTGCAAAATGTACGGTTTTAAAGTGTGGGAAACAAATATGGGATATAGAATTTACGCTTGGTGAGGATATATTGTTGGAGGTGGAGGAAATAAGAGATCTTGGGGTGATAGTGGATAAGGATCTGAAATTTAGAGGACAACACAAAGGCTCTGGGAATGATTCAGAGGACACTGGGTTGTAGAAGCAGGGAGATTCTTGGTCCATTGTATAAGGCTTTGATTAGGCCACACATGGACTACTGTGCACAGATTTGGTCACCTGTTTTTCAAAAGGATGAAGAGATGTTGGAAAGGGTCCAGAGGCAACTGACTAAGGTAGTTTCTGACCTCTGCAATGTTGAATATGAGGAAAGGTTGAGAAAATGCAATTTACAGAGTCTAGTGGATAGGAGGAAGAGGGAAGATATAATAGAGCCTTACAAGTTAGTAAGGAGTTGTTATTGGATCAATGTTTAGAGTTTCTACAGAAAACAGTAGGAGATCAGGGGAGAACCAGAGGTCATCCCTGGAAGCTGTATAAGGAGGATGTGAGCAGGGGAGTGAGAAGCAGGTTTTTTTCATGCAGAGTTGTGAATGATTGGAATGCCTTGCCTGAGAGTGTGGAGTCTGCAGTGGGTGTGTTTAAGGAAGGTATGATGAGCTGTGTGTATGATAACAGGACCTCCTAGATGAGTCTTGGACTCCATAGGATCGTGGGATATAATAATAATAGCATGTACAGAAGATCCATATTCATTTAAGTGTATCCTAAATGAAGTTGATAATAATGTAGAATAACTGACTGCTTGGCTGGCCTGGTTGGCTGAGTGGTAAGTATTCACGCTCCAGCCAAGAGACTGCGAGTTCGAATCTCACGTAGACGTGGATGTGTGTGATTGTTGTCCACCTTCATACATTCATTCATACAAGTGAATAAACACACTCTCCCAAGATGGAGTGGGTCATCTTAGGAGAAGTAGAACCATCCCTCCTGCAATGGGAGAGGCCTTTACCCCTGCAGTGGGGAAAAGTTACAGGCTGTTTAAAAACTGACTGCTTGATCAGTTGCACCTAATTATCAAATTTGCTTCCTTTTTTTTTTTTTTTTCTTTTTACAGCACAAAAATGTGCAAATCATGTGGGAAAGTCAGAACTGTGAAGAGTTATATATATCATTTGTCACAGTGTCCATGTGAGTTATCTTCAGAGTCCAGAACAAAATGATGTTTTGACATCAGAAATGTTCACTTATTTAGGAAATAAACAAATTTTAATTAAAGTTATCATATAGTTCAACATTTTGGCTCATTTTGTTAGAGCTGTTATCATCACAGACTTATTATACAGCTGCTTAATAAACTGGTGTGCAACATTAGCTTCAAATTCATCTCATGATATTGCAATAATTCCCAGTAGACTGCTTTACAACAAGTAACTGAATTGGATAAGTTGGAAGTTAGAAATAGATTAATGAATTGGGGAAGTGATTGGCTATTGACAAATTGTATATACTGGAAAGTGGAATTCCAGAAAGAGGTCACTAGTGGGTCTGTTTTGGGGCTGTTACTCTTTAACTTGTGTGAATGATACTGGAACTTTTGTGCCAACTGGAAATATGCAGTTGTTTGCACAAGATGCAATGTTGGGGAGAACTATGAGGAGTAGTGCAGATGTTATGATCTTAATGGATTATGTGAGTTGGCAAGTTTGACATTTCAAAGTGTAAGTATTTGGAATTAAAGATTCAAGGTGGGATGGAAACTACACCATAAATGGAGGAAATGAAAATGGAAGTGTGGTGAATTGGAAGCTGGATATGTGAATATTTGCAAAAGTTTAGAGATCAACTTGCTAAAACTGTAAGGAAAATCACAATGAATTATTACAATGATGAGAAGGATATTTCTCTAAAGTGGTTATAGTTCCATTGTACAAGATCCTGATCAAGCCATATATGTAAGCATAGATCTAGTCATTGAAAGTTTATTTTTCACTTGGTTAGAATATAATAAATTTAGTTTAATCCTTTATCCAAGTGTGAGCAAACAAAGTTTGCGCCTGAAAGTATCTTCAGGACTGAGGTAAGGTGGTAAACCTTACCTCAGTCCTGAAGATACTTTCAGGCGCAAACTTTGTTTGCTCACACTTGGATAAAGGATTAAACTAAATTTATTATAGATCTAGTCACTTGGTTTTCAAGGAAATTGGTATATTTTCCCCATTTGCATCCAACAGTGGAAAGTGATCATGTGGTCTTGACTTATTAGGTAGCAAAACATGTGGAAATTATTATTATTATTATTCAGGCCTCCATGGAGTCAAAAGACTCATCGTGGGAGGTCCTTCCTAAGAACATAAAGTCTGTCAAGACTCATCGAGGGGAGGTTCCCCCCCCCCCTAAGAAACACAAAGTCTATCTTACCACTCCTTAAACTCATTGACCATTCTCGCTCTCACCACTCCATCAGGCAATGCATTCCACGGTTCAACCACCCTCCACGCAAATAAACCACTCCTCACCCTCTTGCTCACAGTTTCCTTGCGTAACTTCCAGGGATGGCCTCTTGTCATCACTCCTTCTCGC
Source organism: Typopeltis vanoorti (assembly GCF_054136105.1). Classification (NCBI taxonomy): domain Eukaryota; kingdom Metazoa; phylum Arthropoda; class Arachnida; order Uropygi; family Thelyphonidae; genus Typopeltis; species Typopeltis vanoorti. The sequence goes on along the minus strand of NC_143549.1, from coordinate 170,039,720 downwards.
TGTTCAACCAAGTGAAAGAACTCCCCAGTGTCAACCCTGTAACCACCTCTCAACAGTTTAAAAGTCTCAATCATATCACCTCTCCTTCTTCTATCCACCAAACTTTGCAGTCCACATTCCCTCAGCCGAAATTCCAGTTAAGAAGGGGTATATGCGGAACCATAAGGCGGGTGATTATGATACACTTGGGAACAGGTTGAAGCAGTACCATGGCATAAGGATTTGCAAGGGAAGGGTGTTCACAGTGTGTGGGGTATAGTCAAGGGATATCTGGAGGAAGCAAATATACCCAAGGATTGGTGCAGAAGGAATGATGCAGAGTTTGTGGATCTATGTCCTGAGTTTGATGGATGGAGGGTGTATAAGGAGAAAGATTACCAGGTAACTGAAGAACAGTACAAGAATCAGGCAAGAAAAGTGACCAGCATGGTAAGGAAGGCAAACAAAATCAGATTATGAGAAGAAATTAGCTGAGGAGGCAAAAGGAAATTCCAAGGAGTTTTTTTTTCATTATGTAGCAAGTAGGAGGAAGAATAACTATGGAAGGATAACTTTAATGAGTGCAGATGGTAGAGATGTAACAGAAGTAGACAAAATAGTTGAGCTACTGAGTGACCATTTTTCAAGGGTATATCTTCCAAGTGAAAATATTGTTATGGCAGAGGTGATGTGAGAACAGAGGTCGATGAATTAGAAGTACTTAGGATATTGCAGAATCTGAATGCAAATACAACTGTAGGATTGGATGATAACATATCGGCTTCCATTTTAATATAATGTGAAAGGAAACTAGCAGTGCCTTTGACTAGGCTGTTTAATTTCAGTTTGGCTCTGGCAAAGTCTCAAGAGAGTGGAAGGAGGGCAAAATAATTCCTTTGCATAAAGGAGGATCTAAGTCTGTTGTAGTAAATTATTGACCAATCAGTATTTTAGGAGTGGTGGTAAAAGTACTTGAAAAATTGATCAGGAATGAATGGATAAGAATATGATACTCTATGAGGGGCAGCATGGCTTTGTGAAAGGTAAGTCATGCCTTAGTAATCTATTAGCATTTTATAATAGGGTGACAGCTAAGTTGGATAAAGAGGATGACTACACAATGATACTGCTGGATTTTGCAAAGGCATTTGACAGGATATCACATAGAACTCTTTTAAGCAAACTGCAGCAAATGGGGGAATGGATATGAAACTGATGATATGAATAGAGGGATGGCTCATGAACAGATACTAACAAAAAAAAAAATGTAGTATATGGGGGAGCAGAATCCAGGAAAGGCAGGTGAATAGTGGTGTGCCACAGGGCTCTATGCTTAGTCACTGCTGTTTAATTTGTACATGAATGATATAGAAAATAATTTGAAGGGAGATATTCAGTTTTTTGCTGATGATGCTAAGTTGAGTAGGATAATAGTTAATCAAGGTTATGTAGTGAGCTGGCAGGATGATTTGAATAGGCTAACAGTATGGACAAAACATAATGGATGTCGATTTAATATAGAAAAGTGTAAATTATGGATTTTGGGATACAAAGATTGAGGGAATACCACATTGCGGGAACTGTACTCCAGGAAATTGATGAAGCCAGGGATTTGGGTTAGTAGTAGATAGAGAATTGAAGTTCAGGGGGCACCAACAAAGAAATAACGGAATTATCATTCATCTTTATAAAGCCTTGATATGACCACATCTGTATTACTGTACTCAAGTCTGGTTACATGGGTTTTTTGGGGATGAGGAAAGGTGGAGATGATCTGGAGGCAAGTGACCAAGATGGTGAGTGGTCTGTGAAATGCTGTCTATGAGGATAGATTGAGGGTTTGTGGATTGCAAAAGTTGGTTGAAAAGAGGGGGTTGGGAGATATGATATTAACATTTAAGTTACTTAAAGGAATTTTTAGGATTGATGCAAGGGAAATGTTTCAACAATTCTTGTTTATAAGCTTATATGTTGGTAGCACGACTATTAAATTATTTCAGGAAATTACAATGTATACTAAATATTAATTAAAAGAAAACTTTAATCAATACTTCCTATATTTTGGCAGTGTTACGTTGCCATCTTCATAGGAACATAAAACTATGATAAGTGCACACAGGCACTAACAACAAGCAAATGAGCAAGTTGTCTTAATATCTTCAACTTTAATTTGCCGTATTGGTGGGCCTTGCGTACGATAGAATCTCCATGGATGATAGTAATTCTTGTTGATAAGCTTATATGTTGGTAGCACATGACTATTAAATTATTTCAGGAAATTACAACCTATACTAAATATTAATTAAAAGAAAATTTTAATCAATGCAGGCACTAACAGCAAGCAAATGAGGAAGCTCATTTGCTCGTTGTTAGTGCCTGTGTTGCACTTATCATAGTTTTGATTAAAGTTTTCTTTTAATTAACTTTCCTACCGGCCGAGGTGGATGAAATAGCAAGACCACCCCAGAAATTTTCATGGATCAAAACTTCATCGGCATTCTATCTTTTATCAAGTATTTATTCTCCTCCACTGTTAATCCCTTAATGGCGATTTTAGAGCCATTAGCTGATTAACTGTGGTCGAGTGACTTTTGAGTCGCTTGTCTTTACATGTACTGTGTTACTTCGAATTTTCTTCACTTACTATGATATTTGATTGCATAATTTATTTGTCATGTCTTATATATCTTCATATAAGTTTCACATCTGCCAAAATAAATAATCAATCCTGAAATGACCACAGATCAGCCTTTGCAATGAATATACATTAGTAATAGTAAATTTCCTTCACTTTACTGACAATATAGATTCTTTTTCGCGAATTTTCAAATGTTATTATTATTATTATTATTATTCAGGCCTCCATGGAGTCAAAAGACTCATCGTGGGAGGTCCTTCCTAAGAACATAAAGTCTGTCAAGACTCATCGAGGGGAGGCCCCCCCCCCTAAGAAATACAAAGTCTATCTTACCACTCCTTAAACTCATTGACCGTTCTCGCTCTCACCACTCCATCAGGCAATGCATTCCACGGTTCAACCACCCTCCACGCAAATAAACCACTCCTCACCCTCTTGCTCACAGTTTCCTTTCGTAACTTCCAGGGATGGCCTCTTGTCATCACTCCTTCCCGCTGTTCAACCAAGTGAAAGAACTCCCCAGTGTCAACCCTGTACCCACCTCTCAACCATTTAAAAGTCTCAATCATATCACCTCTCCTTCTATCCACCAAACTCTGCAGTCTACATTCCATCAGCTGAAAAAATCAAACCAACCCTATGAGCCGGACGTGATTCGAACACGCAACCTTCTGATCTGGAGTCAGACGCACTGCCATTGTGCCACCGGCCCATTTATTTACGTTTAAAATATTTTGTCAAATATTTATATTTTTAAATAACATTTAGTGAAATAAAAATGACATTTTGCTTTCTTTCTTTGAAAAATACCTTTATATGGATTGTCCCATTTCAATTTTAGGAACGAATTTTTTTTTTTTTATGAAGAACAAATGATTATAAACTGCATTACTCGGTTTCCGATATTGTGTCTTTTTTAGTATCAAAAATTTATATCTAATGGTATTTTATCAGAGACTCTTCGCCTTCTTCTTTTGCTTAAAATTGTAACAGATTTTTTTTGTAGGATGCACATTACTATAATATCCAGTGCTTAACCACTGTAGATATGTTGAAAATATAATAGGAAGGATATCTTGGGTTACATAACTACTTTAAATTTCTACAGCTTTCAAAGCTTTCAGACAGTATTCAAAATCTCTTATTTCAGTTTACTGTTTTGAACAAAAGAAATAATATTGTTGTATATTCGAAGCTTCTAATTCGGTACTCTTTCTTTGAATCTGAAATCAGCTGTTCACAGTCTACTGAAATTATTCTAAGATTTAGAAATACTATGCTATATTTTCAATATGTAAAACTGTATACCACAAAAGAAAGTTCATTTGTGTTATTTTTCTTTCTTTTTTAAAAAAAAAAAAATCTAAATATTACTACTTCTATTGCTGCTGATTGCTATTTCTGAAATACGTCTTAGAAATGTTGGACAATAACCCTTAGATTATTCTTTTGAGAAACACAAGAGAGAAAGCTTCCCAGAAGTTGCACTAAATTGCCTCAAGCAAGAATGTCGTTTCATTTAGTAATAGTAAATTTCCTTCACTTTACTGACAATTTAGGCTTTATAGTGCAGGGTTATGCCAAAAATGATTTCTTTATTTATAGTGATTAGTTTCTTTTATTATCGAAAAATTCTAAATTATTTGATACAATTATCTTGAAATATGGTATAAGGTATAAAGCCCAGGCCAGAAGGGTAACAAGTGTGGTAAGAAAAGCAAAAGTGGATTATGAAAGAACATTAGTCATGCAGGGTAAAGAGAATCCCAAACAGTTTTTTCGATATGTTGCAAGTAAAAGAAAAAATGTATATGGCAGAATGATTTTAAAGAATGCCGATGGTAGGGAGGTAACTGAATCAGCTGATGTAATGGAATTACTGAGTGATTACTTTTCAAGAGTATATCATCCTGGTGGTGACATTGCAGAAATGGAAGAACCAACAGCTTATACGGGAATTGTGGTGAATGAAGTGAAGATGAGTGGTTTATTACAAAACCTCAATGTCAATTCATCTGCAGGATTGGATAGTATACCAGCTCGTGTTGTGCGAGAAGCGGCTAAAGAATTGTCAGTGCCTTTGACCATTTTGTGTAATTTCATTCTCAGGTCTGGATTAATCCCAAAGGGGTGGAAAGAGGGGAAAATCGTTCCACTGCATAAAGGAGGTTCCAAGACTGCTTATCAGAAATTGTTGTCAAGGTCTTGGAGAAAATAGTCAAGAGAAAAATACAGGAGTGGATAGATGAAAATGGGATACTGTATGGGGGACAACATGCATTTTTTTTTTTTTTTTTTTTTGTATTGAAAAACATAACACACTTCCGTTTCTAGATACACTTGTCACACATCTTCCCTCGGGCAATCTTTCCTTCACTGTTTCCGAAAACTAACACATATGGGACAATATATACACATAAACTCCTACCACCACCCAACACAAAAACTAGGTGTCATCAACACACTAAAAAACAGAGCTCAGACGATTTGTTCCAGTGAACAGGCACTGAAAGATGAATTTAAAATTATCAGTAATAACCTACAAAAAAACAGATATATACAGCCAAAACACTATAAACAAAATTCTCTACAAAACCACAATAAAAAACAAAGACAAACCAGACTACAGTAAAACTATAACCATTCCCTACATTAAAGGAATATCAGACAAAATAAACAGAGTATTACAAAAGTACAACCTGAAAGCTACCTTTAAACCTCCTGCAAAATTAAAAAGCTTACTCAACTCATCCAAAGACCCACTCCCTCCACTAGCTCACACTGGAGTATACCGGATTTATTGTACTTGCAACATACCATATATAGGAGAAACAGGATGCACTATTCCTATTAGACAAAAAGAACATAAACAACACATTAAATATAATAATTATGGTGAAGCTGGCCTTTCTGATCGTGCCCTGAATACCTTACACAGAATTGACTGGAAAACCACCAGCTGTCTACATCATACTGGAACATGGTATGAATGGAAATTCAAAGAAGCCTGTGAGATTATCAGCAACCACCCCAATCTGAACAACAATGATGGTTTAAAAATCCCAAACATATGGAAGGAATATATTCAACCTTCCTCACCAAGAACAACTATAAACAGGACTGTAGAAAATCCAGTATTGTAAATCAAAAATAAGAATTGTAATACTAAAAATAGGACACCAATTGTTTCTGAAAGAAAACCATCTAAAAGAATGTTTATTCCTGTCATTGTAAAAATAGAATTTAGCTCGATGTAATTTTTTTTTTTCCACCACAGGTCACGCCAGTAGAATAACATGTGATCAAATCATTGTTTCTCGAGCTTACAGTTAATGATGTAACTCAGCTTGTCCTGTATATTTATGTATGCTCCAGATGATGATCTTGATGTGAATATCAAAACGTCGGGATAATAAAAGTTTTTTTTTAACACGGTTGTAAATTCCATAAAATTTTTAAAATGAATGCTGATCACTGTGTAACCCTAAAAGAAAAGGGACAGCATGGTTTTGTGAAGGGTAGATCATGCCTCAGTAACTTACTCATGTTTTATAACACAGTGACCGCTGAACTGGATAAGGGTAACAGTGATTCTACTGGACCTTGCTAAGGCCTTTGACAGGATATCACATGGAATTCTAATCAGTAAACTGCAGCATATGGGGATGGATATAAGGTTGGTGAGATGGATAGGAGGGTGGTTGATGGAAAGATATCAGAGAGTGGTTTATTCAGGAGTAGAGTCCAAAAGACGGCCTGTGACTAGTGGTGTGCCGCAGGGGTCTGTTCTTGGACCACTACTTTTCAATTTGTTCATTAATGATATAGGAAAGGATCCGAGAGGAAGTGTTCACTTGTTTGCTGATGATGCAAAGTTGGGTAGAGCAATAGTGAGTGCACAGGATGTCAAAATTTTGCAAGATGATTTGGATAGTTTGGAGGACTGGGCTAAGGAAAATGGATGTCAATTTAATGTGGCAAAGTGTAAGGTTATGTATTTTGGGGTGAAAAGATTAGCAGCAGTATATCACATTGGTGGAACCGTACTCCAGGAGATTGATGAGGCTAGGGATATGGAGCGTTGGTGGATAGGGAGTTGAAGTTTAGGGAGCACATTGCAAAAGTGGCTAAATCAGCTCATCAAATCACTTGGTTGCTGAAAAATACTTTAACAAGCAGAGACAAACAGGTTATTGTTCCTCTGTATCGAGCCTTGATAAGACCCCATCTAGACTACTGTGCCCAGATATGGGTGCCAGGGTTTCTTCTCGATGGGGAGGAGGTGGAGAGGATCCAGAGACAAGTGACCAAGATAATAGCAGGACTATGGAATGAACCTTATGAGAACAGGTTGAAGATTTGTGGAAATTGGTTGGTTGATAGGCGAAAAAGGGGTGATATGATTGAGACATTCAAATTACTGAAGGGTTTCTATAAGATTAATTCAGAAGATATTTTTGAGAATAGGACTGGTAGTGGGAGGACTAGGGGCCATCCATGGAAGCTTGGTAAGAGGTTGGTTAGCAAGGGTGTTAAGAGCTACGTTTTTTTTACTTGGAGAGTGGTAAATTAGTGGAATAAGCTGCCAGAGTCTGTTGTGGGTGCCATGACTCTAAATGAGTTCAAGGTGAAGTATGATAGACTGTGTGAATGTTGAATAGTTGTTCTTGACATGATGTTGGGCCTCCCTTGTTGAGTCTAAGGACTCCTTGGAGCTGGTCGTAATAATAATAATAAAAAAAAGGATTTGAATTTTTTAAGAGAAAAGGCACATATCTGTTACATAATCATTTATTTTTTGAGGGGATAGACCTATTCTATCTACAGGCAATTGTTACAAATGTAAATCACTTCGGGAACATGCTCATGCAGTTTAGTGTAAAATAGTACCAAAAGTTTTACTCCAATAATGTCACGTATCTAAACTAGAAGAAAATGTCGTTATATCTGCTGATGTTAGAACTCTTACATAAATATTTTTTCTGGCATGAATTCTCTATCAGCTATAATGTAATCAATTTACAGATTTTTGCACTCTTGTATTGAAAAAAGAAATATGTGCAGTAATTTCTTCTTTCTACTACAAGAAAAAACCAGATAATAACAGAAGGAAAATATGTAGTAATTTCTTTTTCATTGGGTGAATTTACAATGTTCTTTTTTTATGTTTTGAAATGAAAGTGCAAATGATTATTTTCTTACCATTTTTGCCAATAGAAAATCTGTTATAATTATACGAGTGACATTTTACCATTTTTCTCCCACAGGAGAAAAAAATAATGCAATAATATTGTTCAGTCTGTCGAACTTTATTGTAGTGCAAATATTTATCATCAAACTTTGCTGTTTTTTATAATAAAAATTCGTGCTACTTTGAAAAATTCTAATTTTTGGCACACACTGATATGAAAATTTAATAGACAAAGTTTCACCAAACTGTATTTTATATTTTCAGAAGGAAAATATGTAGTAATTTCTTTTTAATTGGGTGAATTTACAATGTTCTTTTTTTATGTTTTGAAATGAAAGTGCAAATGATTATTTTCTTACCATTTTTGCCAATAGAAAATCTGTTATAATTATACGAGTGACATTTTACCATTTTTCTCCCACAGGAGAAAAAAATAATGCAATAATATTGTTCAGTCTGTCGAACTTTATTGTAGTGCAAATATTTATCATCAAACTTTGCTGTTTTTTATAATAAAAATTCGTGCTACTTTGAAAAATTCTAATTTTTGGCACACACTGATATGAAAATTTAATAGACAAAGTTTCACCAAACTGTATTCTTATTTACAAAAAAAAAACAATCTTGCAATAGGCATATTTGAAAAAAAAGTTCTATTAGGTGAGATTGTGGTACACAGAATGTTTCAAAAATAAAGAAATAAAACATCTCAGAGAATGATTTCACCTACTATTCAGAATTTTTTGAAATATAATTAAGGTATTTTATATATATATATATATAATCTCCCACACAAAAAATTTGGAACTTATATCACATCAATGCTGCGTGTGATTATATAGAGAAACTTGTGGAGAATTCATGACTAAATTTAACACACGGGAACCACAGTAGTAGGTTTTTTATTACGTAAATATTTCGTCCTAGATATCTTAGGACATCATCAGTACAGTATGGCAATACTAGGAATGACAAAAGAAAGGGCGCATACGTACAAAGGAATCCAAATTGCATGCAGTGGCGCATTGCGGCCTGAACTTAAAATAATTGAATAGAATTAAATTGAAGATCCATTGGAAAAAGACAAAACTTCTACACAGATCTTCATATAAATATGAACATTTGTATAAAGAAAGTGCTGAAGCCCTACTCCACAGACCAAATCTAAATCGCAATGATGTTCTTGCCATCCCTAAAGTATGGGAAATTGTCATACAAAATTGTGTAAAATAATAACTTAACTGTAATTAATTTTAATTTAATTCAATTTAATTTAATTTAAATTCAGGCCGCAACGTGCCACTGCACACAATTTGGATTCCTTTGTACGTATGTGCCCTTTCTTTTGTCATTCCTAGTATTGCCATACTGTACTGATGATGTCCTAAGATACCTAGGAAGAAATATTTACGTAATAAAAAACCTATTACTGTGGTTCACGTGCGTTAAATTTAGTAATGCTGTGTGTGTGTGTGTGTGTAGTAGTGTGTTGGCAAGGGGAAAATGTTAATGTTATTATTTATATTTTTCAATTTTTTGGTGAAATAATTTACTTGAAAGATGAAATGAAAACAGTACAGTCAGGCATCTCTCTATCAATATTTGTAATCCTGAAAAGGACTGTTTTGATGACCCTGAAAAGAAACATTTTTGATTTTACTGGTGAAAATTTATAGACGTTGAACAGTATAGAACACCCTAAATCCAGGGTGAAGGCACCTGCTTTTTTATTGATATTTTATTCCTTTGAAAATATACTATTAGACATTTTGAAAGAACAATATATCATTGTGTTATAAAAATAACTTAAAAAATTCGCCTTCAAGATGAAATGGAAACAGTACTAAAAGGCATCCCTCGATCAATATTTGTAGTCTTGAAAAGGACTGTTTTGATGGCCCTGAAAACAAACATTTTTTTTTTCGTACTGTTCAGAATTTAAAAATCTTGAACAGTATGGAATACAAAGCAGTTTTACATTCAGGGCACTAAACTGTTGTCTCCCTTCTGATATTGTTTTTTTTTTTTTTTTGCATACATAGCATTTGCGTTGAGGGTTTTTTTTTATTAGCTGTGGCTGGTAGACTCTCGGGATGATGGTTGGAGGTAGCAGCATTCAACCACAGAAGTCTCGAAGGATTGCCTGCTTTCCTGCTTGCTGAAGATGGCGCATATGCATGTAGCAATGCTTTCGCGATTTCTATTCTGTAATCTAGATATGTTATGGTAGACAAACATTTCTTTTTGTGCAGGAGAAAACTGTTCCAAATAACAAAATACGATATATGTCCAAACACTTTTTTATAATATTTGTTATGCTGTTTCCTCGTTACAGAGTAGAATGATAGCTGCTGATCGCACCTGTCGACTCCACCCATACTGTTGTTGTATTCACCCACTGCAATGGGTTCATGAAATCATGCCTCTCCACGGATTCCATTGATGGATTGTGCAGGGAAGATAGCAGAAAAACATCTTTTTTGTCTTTACAACGTAGTGCAAAGACTTTTCCTCGCTGATAAGCTCGGATTTCCTTGGATAGTTTTCCTGATGCCAGATTTGGAGGAATATCTCGCCTTTTTGCATTTGTAATGCAATAACCTTTACTGAGTAAAGGGTCTAGTAACTGCATTACTGTACACATCGACAAGGGGAGTTCCGAATATTTATCATGCTCGATTGCAGTCTGCTTTCAGTATAAGGTTTGAAATCATAAAGATATCCACTTTCGGATTCACAAAGCATAAAAATTTTACCCCATACTTTGCTTTCTTTTGGGGAATATACTGCTTACATTTCAGTCTACCTTTGAATGGCATAAGCTTTCATCGATACTCAAGTCTCTCTCAGGAATGTATAGTGATATACATTTCTGACGGATTTCATCGGAAAATCATAAATTTTGTTGAGGACTGGGCAAGGATGTGTTGCCTGATCTATTCCTCATTATTCTGAAAATGCAAATACTTCATGATGAGACTGAATTGTTTTTCAGTCATAACATCACAAAACATTGCCGTGTTCAGAATCCGGTCGGTAGACCAATATATTTCGAGAGTGGGCTTTTTCACGATGCCTTGCACAATCAAGAGTGCTATAAATGTAAGGAACATATTGATATATATTGGACTCCAAAGTTTACTGCAAGAATGCAGACTGTATTCAACTTGCTGATGTTGTTGGAAAGCATAAAGATTAGGCTGTTCCACTATGAAGGAAAGAATATCATCATCTAAAAACAGACGAAAAGAGCCTAAAATATTGCTGGAGTCAAAGTCTTCAATAATTCCTGGCTTACCTATCAATGGAAACCGTGGACAAGCTGGTGTACGTTCAGTGGCGATCACCCATTTTCTGCATGAAGACATATCTAAACTACATGCAGAATTGCTATTTTCAGAGCTAGAAAGATTTCTCTCCTCGTCGGTAAAACTAGAGCTGCTCAAAAGACGAAGGCTCCAACTTTTTTCATCTCACGAACTTTTCTTTTCTTATCCTGAATATTACTGCTATTGCTGCTGCTGCTCTTGCTTGCCATCTCACAAATGAATTGTGTATTGGGTATACTTTCTAATATTCTTTTTTGCCAAGTAACAAGTTGAAGACTAACGGAGATTACTAGCCCCCCCCCCCCCCACACACACACTGGGAACCAGATCAAAAGAACATACCCAGCAGGCAGCACACTAAAGTGCCTCGTGCAATAACTGAATATTTTACAGGCAGAAATTTCTTATTTTGTTTTTCCATCTTTCTAATTGATTAGCAGACATTTGAAACATATTATTCTAATATTGCATCTGTAGGATGACAGTGTTTTTAAATATTAATTTCCCCTATTATCCAATGTCACATAATTTCCTGATTTATAATAATGAGGAAATAATATGTATATTTTCTTATTTATAATTTGCTAATTTATAATAATCAAAACTTAGTTTGTGTCGAAAAATTAAACGTTATGTGGAACAATTATTATGGAAAAATCACGAATTAAATAAAAACTGTACCTATGTTTCATAACAGTTTTCGGGTGTGTGGTAGTGTTGCAGCGGGAGGGGGGGGTGAAACTATCAAAGTCGAAATAAAGTTTAATTCTATTGTGAAAATATGAAATTTCACATTTGATGAATGCACATATACATATTTTGTATCAGAGAATATATGCAAAAGTATCACTTACTTTAAAATTGGAGACAAATATATAAACTAGCAGAAAATATATACATATCAATTTAAATAATAACTGTTTATTTCATTTTATAAAGACCGATTATACAGGGAAACCAAAAAGGTGAAAGAACAGCAGATTACAATATTTTGAAAAACAATTAGTGATATGAGAATTGCATATTATTCTCTACAAAGCAAAGTTGTTGAAGAATAATTCACAGATTTCCTGAAGGATATCTGTGAATTATTCTTCGAAATATGATTTTGAACAAAGACAACATAACCTAGAACATTGGCAGCTGTTTTTTTAAATAATATTTCAAATAATTATCGTGAATTAATTTCTTCAAAAACTGTTCTGTCGAGTAAGCGATTAGACAAAATTAGCACAAAAACAGTAAACATTGGTTCTCCAAGGTATAATGCAATATTTAAGTGAAGAAATTATGCAAGAATTTATATTTTGTCGTGGAATTATAAACTGTACAATAAAAAGAGAAAATAAAAATAATTTCTATATTTTTAGTCTCTCTAATATAACTAACAGTCAAGTTGCCCAGCATAAAACAAGGAACTGCATTTCTTGTTACAGAGAACTGAGATTTAGCTTCCCGAGATAATCTGTTTAATTGTTCTCTACAGCGTGAAGGATTATCGCACCTTCAAAAGGAGAGAACAGCTGAATTGCACTTCTTATCCATGTTCTTTCAACAGGTGTATTGAATCGTATCCAGATTTAGCTGGACGTATATATATACACGTCCTGGCCGGTTGGAGGGTTAATATTTAGTTTACGTTGTAATTTCTTGAAATAATTTAATAGTCAAATGTTTCAACACTTGGCTAGACAGAGCAGAACATGAGATCATCCCTAAAAGTTGGGTAAGAGTGTGGTTAGAAGAGCATGAAGACTAGATTTTTTACTTGGAGAGTGGTAAATGAATTTAATGGGTTGCCTGAGTCAGTTGTAAGTGCTTTGTCTCTTAATGGTTTCAAGGGGAGGTATGATAGCTATTGTGTTAATAGTTTGAGTCTTGGGACTCCATGGAGGTGCCCATGCAATAATAATAATTTTGGAGGTGAGCCAGAGAACATTGTGGAGATTTGACACTAAGATAGTGTCAGGTCTCCAGAATGTTAGATGAAGAAGTTATTGAAGGAATGCTATGCCATTTGCAGTCTTGTAAATAGGAAGGATGATATGATTGAGACATACAAGTTGGTAGAAGATTGTTGAAGAGATTTTTCATTGAAATGGAAGACACGTGTAGAACATGAAGCCCTCCCTGGATGCACGCTCTATAAGGAGAGAATGAGAAGCAAGTTATTTGCATGAAGAAATGCAGTTGAAATATGTGCACTGCATGAGAGTGTGGAAATGATGAAAGAATTTAAGGCATAATTCAATGAACTTTGTATGTGACCACTCACAGTAAATCTTGACTCCATGGAGATCTGGAGTTTTAATAACAGTAACATCATTCTATCTATAATATTACCTAGTTACACAAGGCCACTGCTGTTTTCATCAGGGAACTAGGGCAAAGTGTAAAACATTAGCTATTGAAACAATCTCAGCAGAATTGAAGCTAGGTACCATCAAATTAAGGGCACTAATAGAAAAGATGGGGTTAAGAAGAGTTAGAAAAACATGACATTAACATTATTAGTATTACTAAGAAGACCAGGGGTAAAATTATTCTAAATCATAAGCATACAGTAATTTTTTTCAGGTACTAAAAATCATAGAATGGAAGAAATACTGTGGTATTCAACACTCAACACAAAGTTATTATTTTTACCTAATTGTTCTCACTGTCTCATAGTTCAGTTTCTGATTCTGAAATTTGTTCCATTACTTGACATGAAATTGATTGGCATTCAAGGTTTCTTAGCCTCTCACAGCCAAAGTGTTACTACATAGAAAACCAATTAATGCTGTGATAGTGTGATTAATCTCACCTGCATCATCCTCTATGACTATCAGTGTATCACTCTAACTGGATTTATTCTGTCTTGCAAAATTAAAAAAAATCTACATTCCTGGAAAGGGAAAACACTCCTACCATCACCTTATGAGACTGACTAACTCACCAAATGTAGGTGTGTTAGTGAGAATCCTAGACAGGATTCAAACCTAGGTTTTGAATTATGGCAAATCAACTAAGGCTGTGAGGCCAGTATATTATATTTTTTAATTGTGTTCCTCTGGCCCATTTCTATCTACTCATCTTCAATTGAAATATCCCTCTGAATGTTGTTCATGTCCTAGCTAGGATTCAAACCCAGGTCTTTCGAACCGAAGAACATCATTAATACCAACTCAGCTATGAAGACTCTTCACACGTAAACCTTTCCAACCAGAAAGCATTGTCCTTGCTAACTGAGCTAAACTGAACTATTTTTGTTCTTTCCAAAAGGAAAAAACAGAAAAAAATTCCATTAAGGTGGCAAAATTTGGAAGAAAAAGTACTGGAAAAAAAAAAAAAGAATTAATGATCATGAAGATAACACAGAAGCAACAGTTGAGATTATTCTTTACTCTGAAAGAATAGAACGTTTTAATAAATCCCACTTTTCTATACATGTGTTAACTGTCATAAATATATAATGAGTGATAAAAAATATTTTGGAGGAATGCGGTGTGGAGGATGTTTCAATACTTAATGTAGAAAAAGTTATCATAAACCTGAAATATGCAAAGGTGCTGGTGTGCATGATATTCAACCTGAAATATAATTTCTACTGTGGCTGTACTTGCATAATCCAGAAAGCTGGGTCATAAGGTCAGCTACCAGATGACCGGGCTTCTTATTATACCAATTTATACATAGTGAAATAATACTGAAAATAACAATTATGTAATAGTTTCCCCCATGAGTGTTTCAGGAAAAAGTTTTGCAAGTATATATGAAAAATAGCAAAAATTGTTAAGGGAAAGGATTTTTAGGTAGCTCCTAGGAACATATCCTCCAAATAAGAGAACAGTATTCAATGGTTGGATGGATTTGTGATTATGCATGGCTAATAGTTGTTCTGAAATCAAGTAACATGAAGCTAAAGAGCAGTTTTTTTAGATGCTAGTTTGTGGGATACTTATCTATTTATGCAAAGATTGGAGGTGAGTTATCCCAAGAAGAAAAAATTTCATCATCTCTAGAGATTTGAATATTAGCAAAAGTAAGACCGGAAGGAAACAGCTCTTTTCTTTGTAAGATATAACAGGATTGAATTTGCTAGAAATTTTTCAGAATCCTATAGAAGAATGGTTTGTAAATCAAATTGGCTATATTTAGATACTCTAGACATTTCATTGATCAGTATAGTGAGACATAAATAAAAATGATGTGTGTGTGATGTACAGTCATTAAAAAAACTAAGTCATTAAAAAAACAATATTACATTTACGGTACTGGAAAAGGTCACAGATATACAGGAAGAGAATAGGTGAAAGAATACAGCCCTATGTGATATCCACCATTAGTTACGGCATTGAAATATAAAGATCCATTTATCATTTTTTTTATGAAAGGAATAACTTCAAGCCCAACTTTGCTGCAATATTTGCAAAAGATTGTTTTAGTGTGAGAATGTTGAAGTATGCATTGAGAAAAAATAAGAGTTTTGTTTGACACTTGAGTGAACACATCTAAAAAAAAATGCTATTGCTTAGCTGTGCTCAAGAGGTTGTAAGAAAGTTGAGACTAAATATATAGTTCTTGTGAAGGTTATTAATAACTTTGATTGCTATTTTTTGTAATTGCAGCTTATGATAAAATAACAGAACAAGAACTAAGCAATATTATTATTATTATTACCCAAGACCACATGGAGTCAAAGACTCATCTGGGAGGTCCTTTTATCATACACACACAGCTCATCATACCATGCTTTAAACGCACTCAAATTCTCTGCAGACCTGATTCTCACTCCCCTACTCACACCCTCTTTATACAGTTTCCATGGATGATCTCTGGTTCTCTCCTGATCTCCCACTTTTTTGTGTAGAAATGCTCCAGCATTGATCCTTTAACAACCCCTTACTAACTTGTAGGTCTCTATCATATCGCTCCTGTTCACCAGACTCTGCAAGTTACATCTTCTCAATCTTTCCTCATACTCGACATTCCAGAGGTAAGAAACTACCTTAGTCAGTCACCTCTGGACCCTTTCCAACATCTCTTCATCCTTCTGAAAATCAGGTAACCAAATCTGGGCACAATAGTCCATGTGTGACCTAATCAAAGCCTTATACAATGGAACAAGAATCTTCCCACTTCTACAAGTCGGTGTCCTCCGCATCATTCCCAGAAGTCTTTGTGCTGTCTTCACAATTTTGGCTATGTGTTCCCTAAATTTCAGATCCTAATCCACTATCACCCCCAAATCTCTTATTTCCTCCACCTCCGACAATATATCCTCTCCAAGCATAAATTCTGTATCGCATCTTTGTTTTCCAAATTTTAAAACCTTACATTTTGCAACATTGAACTCACATCCCCATTCCCAATCACTGAATTTATTCAAGTCTTCTTGTAAGGCCACAACATCTTCTCTAATCTTCATGGTTCGTCCCAACTTTGCATCATCTGTAAACAACTCAATATCTCCATCCAAATCTTCACCAATATCATTAATATACAAGTTAAACAGCAATGGCCCTAAAACAGACTCCTGAGGCATACCACTAGTAACTTTCTTTTTCCTGGATATTGCTACCCCCCCCCCATACACAACTTGTTGATACCTATCAGATAGCCAGTCTCCAATCCAATGCACTAATCTAATATCCAACTCCATCTGCTCTAGTTTCACTGTCAACTTATCATGAGGTACTCTATCAAAAGCCTTTGCAAAATCCAAGTATAGTACTGTGTATCCTTCTCCTCTCTCCAAGGAAGCAGTCACTTTATTGTAATAACTAAGTAGATTACTAAAACATAACCTCTCTTTAGCAAATCTATGCTGTCCATTAAAGATAATACCATTGTTGTCAACCCAATTCTGTATCCTCGTTCTCACAAGATTCTCCAGCAACTTAACTACAACACCTGACATACAGATAGGCCTATTGCTTGAGTTCTATCACCTCCTTTATGAAGTAACACAATTGTGCCCTCCTTCCACTCTTTAGGAACTTGACCCAATGCAAGACTCGTATTAAAAAAATATGTCGAAGCCAGTGTCAACTTCCTGGCACATTTCTTCAGAATACATGGTGGTATATTATCAAGTCCCATAGCCTTATTTACATCTAGTTTGCTCAACTCCCCATGCACCTCTTGCTCGCTTACAGTCAGTCTCTCTCTTTCCCATCATCAACTGCTCTCAATCTCTCCATGAAATCACATTCACGAGAATGAAAGACCTTTATGAACTGCACATTATCTCCACCACACCTTCCACAGCAGCTGTCTTTATACCATTTTCTCCAATTGGTGTCATCCTTCCATAATCATTCTTTCTTTTGCTGGCTACATTTCGAAAGAACTCCTTAGGATTCTTTTTGGCTTCATTCGCTAACTGCTGTTCGTATCTCACTTTAGCTACCCTTGCCAACCAAGTCACCTGCCTTGCCTGGTCTTTGTAGACCTCATGAAATTGGTTATTTTCATTTCTCTTATGCTGCCTCCACAATGCCCTTTTTCTCTGTATTGCATGCTTAATCTCTTTATTCATCCATCTCATACATTATTTAACCTTCTCACCCTTGGAATACATTTAGACATTGCATCTACTAAATAGTTTTTGAAAATCCCCCAAGCTGCATTGATCTCTTTTCCAGCTAACTCCTCATTCCATGCTACACCCGCAAGCTGTCTCCTGCGCTCATAATAACCCCCCCCCCTTGTAGTTCCACTTATACCCTTTTCTTACAGAGGTCCTCACAATGCTGGCAACCACCTAGGTAATCACCTAATGGTCACTCTCATCAATTGGTGGGTGATTTGACACGTCATTTATAATTACATCCTCTGATGAGATGACCAAATTCAAGACCCTCAATCCTCGTGTGCCCTCTGTTACATACTGTCTGAGGTAATTATTCCTCAAAAACTCAAGAAACTCATTTTCTTTACTTCCAGTTGCTATCTCATCATTCCAGTCTAAATTTTAATTATTGCCATAATTAAAATCGTCCATAATGATCACTCTTTTCTTATTTGCTTGGCTAATTGAATTATGCATTTCATAGTCGCTACCATCCACATTTCTTTCTCTATAACATCATCCAACCAAGTATTTCATTCCATTCACCTGTATCTCAACACCATACTGCCTCAAAACCACTGGCACTATTTCCCTCTTGCATCTCTACATTGTATGGATATAACTCTTTCTCTATCATCAATGGTACTCCCCTCCCTTTTTACCCCTTCTATCCTCACGAAACACATCATACCCTTCCATCTCTATTCCTGTCAGGACGTCCTCTTCATCTAACCATGTCTCACTTATTCCAACAATTTTTGGGTGAACCGACTCAATTAGTGCAACCATTTCATCTGCCTTGTTTCTTGCACTTCTAGCATTTGTATACAAACACAACAGCTCATTCCTGGATCTACAGCTAGTTCTATCATTTGATGTGATCTCTCCATGTTCGACTGGGGCCATTTCCCTTTCTGCTTATTTGTTTTAGAACCCTCTTCAGTTCTAACTGTTTCCTCTTGATCCCAGGTCATCCTATTCTTTTCCTGTGTACACATATAATACACAGCGTAAAAATCAAATATAGTGAGCGATATAGATTTTCACAACAATGAACCATTTTTTGAAAATGGTTTTCATTGTTGTGAGTGTTAAATGTGTGTATGCATGAGAGAATGTGGAGGATGTCTTTTTGAAAAGAACAGGAGAAGTGAAAGAGTATTGATCTGCAAAAAGTGTTAAATATGAAGCGTTAGTTGAATCAAGAAGAGTAATTAAATGTTAGACAAAGGCCAGAAGGCAGTGAAGAGCACATGATAAAGATTGGTATCAGCCAAAAGAGGGTGTGTGTGAGAATATGAGTACTGAAGATACTGAAAGAACAAAAACAAGTATGATTGGGGAAGCAGAAGAGAGTATGACTGATGGAGCAAAAGCAAGAGTGAGTGTGAAAATGAAAGAGAGCATGGATGATAGAACGAAAGTGAGAATAATTGCTAATTCAAAAGAAAGTATGATTGCTTGAATACTCAACTTAAATAATGATATGATGAAGAGGAGTCACATGCAGAATGAGATCATTTGGTGGATACAAACAGAAAGGAATGGAAGAATAAAATAAAAGACAGCAGAGAAAAAAGAGGTGATGAATGACCCGAGTGGCACAGTATGGAGATTCCATTATTGAAGGTGTGGTGGATAAGAGGATACATAAAGTCTGTTTTCTAGAAGGATAACTGAGTATGGATTCTCTGAATAGTAAAAGTAAGCATGTGAGGGAATTAGTGATGGGTGTGGGAACAAATGATTTGGTTGGGCACAGGAAGAATGTGGGATAGATATCAGGATATTATTAAGGAGAGCAAAGGGCAACAACAGCTGGTAAAAGTAGTATGCCCAGGGATTTCATTGATGAATTAAGACAGCAAGCAGAAGTTGTAAATGGTATTCTAACAGGTCTGTGTTGAAGAGAAAAGCATGTGTGTATAGTTTGTGTGAGGGACAAATGGAATTATATAGAAGTAACGAATTGCATTTAAATGAATTTAGTGGAAAACAGCTGAAAAGAGTGTAAATAATGGGAATAGGAACAAGGGATAAAAGGAAGTCAGAGATAATGTGAAAGAGCAGCAGAGTGAGACAGATGAAACTGAACTGTTTGTGAATGGAAAGAAGAATGTAAAAACAGGAATGTAAGGTGGACAGAGAAACTGGGTTAAAATAGAAAGGGAGTGTAAGGGGATTGAATTCTGGAAGCAGTATGGAATGTATATATGAGGGTGTCCTAGGATGCATGGGAAGAAGTTGAGTCTGATGATATATATGGGATAAGTGTTTATAAAGGTGAACGAACCGGCAGGAGCAAGTGTATAGATGTCAGATAAGGGGGTGGCATGGATAGGACTGGTTATAGAACAAGAAGTGAATTGCTGTGCTTATTTATGAAAAAGGAGTATCAGAAATAAGGAAGATGAACTTGTTTCATTGATTGATTTTGTTTGCCTGAAAATAGTCGAATAAGTGAAGCATGCTTGGATAAGGATGACATCCTGATGAATTTGAAATGGAAAGGTATGATTTTTTTCAGGAAGTGGATGATGATTGCTTAGGAACTATGCTTGCATATACAAGCTATACATATACAAATACACTAATTGTGAAGATACATCAGGTGCAAACTTTGTTGGCTTATTCTTGGGTAAAGGAATAAAACAAGAATATTATAATACAAATTAAGTGGATATTGAATCCAACATTATTTCAGAGCCGAATATATAGAAACTCTAAGAGTTTCATGCCAAATATATAGAAACTATAAAATTTTCTGCGGATCCAAAGCTTAAGCCAACACCTGGTTCACCTGCATCACTCCAACCTCAGTATTTACATCTGGGTCTACCTACTCACTGATGAGATCTCAACAAAGGTCAAAACCAGTCTGGGTAGTGACCCCCCCCCCCTCCATAATGTATAACATCATAAATGTCCATAAGGAGATATGCTTTACATTATGGAAAATACTAAGGACAGTGATCAGAACTTACTCCTTTACTACGAGTTACCCCAGCCTGAACCAGGTGTTGGCTTGCGCCTTGGATCCACTGAAACTTTTATAGTTTCTATATATTCGGCTTTGAAATAATGTTGGATTCAATATCCACTTAATTTGTATAATTTGAATCGCCGAAGTGAAGCCTTTTGGCTCCTTATCTCAGTAATTTCTTGGTGCACCTTTTGGCAACCATAACTTCTGCATCACTCCAACTTCAGTATTTACATCTGGGTCTAACGAACAGAGACTTCAGGCACTAGTCACCTTCATTCTCCTAGATTTTAATCCAGCACATACTACTCTGGTGTCTATCTGTCATCCTAACCCCAACATCCATCACACCAGCATCATATTTATTCCCATTTGCTCCAATTTATGTAATTGTTTTCTGTGTGGTAATCTATCAAATGCCTTCACAAAGTTTAGCAGAAATTATGGCATAGCCATTTCCCTTATTCAATTCTGCTATCACTGTTATAAAATGTGAGTAAATTACTATGGCTGGATCTACTTTTTTTACAAACCTGTGCTGCCCACCATTAAATATCATGCTCCTGTCTATCCATTTCTGTATTTTACACCAACTTTTCTAATACTTAAATCACCTCTCCCGAGATACTAATTGGTCCATAATTTGCTACTTCTGCCTTGGAGCCACCTTTATGTAGTAGAACTATCTTATCCTCATTCCACTCCCTTGGAACTTTGCCTAAGCTGCAACTTCGATTAATCAACTGTATCAGAAATACTGCCAGTTCTCATGTACATTCTTGTAGCATAGAGGCCAAAATGCCATCCAGTCTGAGTGCTGTATTTACATTAGTATTTTTCACTATGCTGAGCACCTCCAGTTTGTCTATCTCAATTCTTATATTAGTCTCTGATATCGACGACTGCAAAACCACCACCAGAATGATACACTCTTACAAGTGATCACTTAGTAACACAACTATTATTAGGTAAAATGAAGGAAATGGAGGTAAAATTAATACAGTGTTTGAGGCATTGGATATGAGGTAAGCAAGCAAAATAGTTGGTAGGTAATAGGATCATGACTTAACTGGGAACAAGGAACACGTGCAATTAGATATTAGGAGGCTGTTGAGATGGATAAAAAATAACAGTGCGATAGGAAAGGTAGTCAATGTATTGACAAGGTATGACAGTGATGAAATGAAGCAGAGAGTGAAGATTGTGACTGATATGTTAGTGGAAATGTGTGAGAAGAAAGAAGTGCAGTTTGTTAATGTGTGGAATGAGTTTGATGATTCGAAACTGTATAAGAGTGATGGATTGCTTTTGAATGGTTTTGGTGAGTCATTTGGAGAGGATGCTGCTGGAAGGTAGAGAAATGATTGCAGAGATTCGACAGTGGTGGTTATGAATGAGGAAGTGCGTAGCACGAGTACAGAGAATGAGAGAGCAAGTGTGCATGACAAACAGGGAAATCAGGAGGCTCAGGATGGACAGGGGAACACAGTGCCAGAAACATTGATGCTCCAAGAGGATGTAAATGCGTCTGTATACAAAAAAGGGAAAGAGATGAATGACCTTGGATCAAGAGAAAACCGTTGGATTTGAAGAAGGTTCTAAGATGAATAAGAAGAAAAAGAAATGGCTCGAGTTAAGCATGGAAGTCACATCGAATAAATGGTATCAGTGGTGCTAGCTATAGATCCAGGAATGAGCGGCTATGTTTGTATACAAATGCTAGTGTAAGAAACAAGGTAAATGAAATGGTTGCATTAATTGAGTTCATTCATCCAAAAATTGTTGGAATAAGAGAGACATGGTTGAATGAGGATGACAGGAATATAGATGGAAGGGTATGATGTGTTTCATAAAGATAGAAAGGGTAAAAAGGGAGAGGGGGTGGTGTGCTATTGATGATAGCGAAAGAGGTATATCCATACAAAGTAGAGATGCAAGAGGGAAATAGTGGTTTTGAGGCAGTGTGAGAAGTCAGTAGGATGAAATACTTAGATGGATGTTGTTAAAGACCTGGTAATGTGGATGATAGTAACCATGAAATGTATAATCAAATTAGCCAAGCAAATAAGAAAAGGGTGATTATTATGGACCATTTTAATTATTGGAACATATAGTGGGATGATGAGCTAGCAACTGGAAGTAAAGAAAATTAGTTTCTTGAGTTTTTGAGGGATAACTACCTCAAGCAGTATGTAATAGAGGTCACACAAGAATAAAGGGTCTTAGATTTGATCAACTAATCAGAGAATGTTATTATAAATATGGTATCAAATCACCCTATAGAAAATAAATATCAAGAAGGTGGCAAAATATTCTGGAGGTTGTTGAAGAAGCTTAGGAATGGAGGAAAGAGTGCTGTAAAAGGAATTAGAGATGATAAAAGTGACATGAAAATAGGAGAAAAAGATATCCTTGAAGTATGGAGTAATTACTTTGAAAAACTGCTAAATGAAACAAGCAGTGATGACAGCACAGTGGTAAAAAACACCGACCAGGCATGCAGTCTGGAATACATATCCATATTTGAAGTAGAAAAAGCCATTAAAGGCTTGAAATGTGGAAAGGCAGCAGGAGTAGATGATATTCGACCAGAAATGCTGAAGTATGGTGGTATAAGAGTCTTACAGTGGCTGCACTTCATAGTTCAGAAAGCCTGGACAGAGGGACGAATTCCCAATGATTGGAGTAGAGCTCTCATAGTACCCATATATAAAAAGGGAAATAAAACTGAATGTGAGAATTACAGAGGTATTTCCCTACTGAGTGTTCCTGGCAAGATCTATGCAAGTATACTTGAGAAACGGTTGAGAAGAATTGTGGAAGAAAAGCTTGGTGAAGAACAAGCTGGATTCAGGCCAAATAGAGGCTGTCAGAATCAGATCTTCACTTTACGACAAATAGTCGAGAAAGCATGGGAATACAAAAGATCTGTATTTAAGTTTTGTCGATTTGGAAAAGGCATATGACAAGGTGCCAAGAGAGAAGCTATTCAATTCGCTGCAGTTATATGGTGTCAATGGGGCATTATATCAAGCAATACTTAGTCTTTATTTGAGTTGTAAGTCAGCAGTTAGAATTGAAGTACAGGAAGATGGTTTAATGTTAAATCTGGTGTGAGACAAGGATGTACATTATCCCCTCTGTTATTCATTATCTATATGGATCAAATAATGAAGGAATGTGGTATTAAACCTGATATCAAAATTGGAGATGTTAATGTCAGCTCTTTGCTTTATGCAGATGATGTTATACTTCTAAATAAATCTGCTACAAGTTTGCAAGATTCTCTGACTAAATTGAATAGCTGTTGTAATAGATATGGTATGAATGTCAGCAATAAAAAGACAAAGACAATGAAAATAGGCAGAATCATTGAAAATGTCAACTGTGTTGTGAATGGAGAACCTGTGGAACAAGTAAAACATTTTAGCTACTTAGGCACAATTTTTACTGAAAATGGTAAATTAAATATAGAAATAGACAACAGAATCAGCAAAGTTGGTATGGTGGGAAGTCAATTGAATAAATTCATATGGAATAAGAAAGAAATTAGTCTGAACACTAAATTAGCTGTATACAAGACAGTGTTCAAACCAGTTTTAACTTATGGATCTGAGAGCTGGGTCAGAAGTAAAACACTTGACCAAAGACTAGAGACTGCAGATATGAGAGTCCTGAGAAAGATTAGAGGCGTGAACAGATGCCATCAATGGCAATATCATATTAAAAATGAGGATATTAGGAAAGAACTTGACATTGCCAGCATCCAGGAATGTGTTAGCAGAGCTAATCTCAGGTGGTATGGTCACTTAAATAGAATGGGAGAGGAAAGATTAGCAAAACAAGTGTTCTCTGCCAGGTTGGCAGGAAAACGACCCAGAGGAAGACCAAGATATAGGTGGATTGATACAGTACAAAGTGCCTTAGACGATAGAAATATAAGATCTGATAATGTTGGAGTCTTGACAAGTAACAGACTGATTAGGAGGAAAATTGTAGATAGGAAGTTAGTAATGATGTAATTTTTTCATGTAGTACTGTCATATCCTGTACACCCCTTGAGGGTACATGGCAGGAATTTGATGATGATCACCCTTCAGTTCCTGAGAGTGACCATAAGTGATTACCTGGGTGGTTGTCAGCAATGTGGGGAACCTCTGTGAGGAAAGGAATGTGGAATTTCAAGGCTGGTGATTATGAGAAGCTCGGGATACTGCTTGCTGGTGTAACATGGAAAATGGGAATTGGCTGGAAAGGAAATCAGTGCAGCTTGGGTGATATTCAAGAACTTTCTTTAATATCACCCAAGATCTTCAAGAACTAGTAAAAGCAATATCTAAATGTATTCCAAAGATCAGAAGGTTAAATAAGGTAAGTGGGAAATGGATGAATGAAGAGATTAAGCATGTGATACAGAGGAAAAAGCATTATGGAGGCAACATAAAAGGAGTGAATGGTATGAATTCGATGAGGATTACAGAGAACAGACAAGCAGGGTGACTTGGTTGGTAAGGGTAATGCATGCAAAAGTGAAGTATGAGCAGCAGTTAGCTAATGAAGCCAAAGAGAAGAGCAGGGAGTTTTTTGATATGTAGCCAATAAAAAAAAAAAAAAAACAAGACTGGAAGGATGACATTGATTGGAGAAAATGGTATAAGAACAACTGCTGCAGATATTGTTGAGATATTTAATGAGTAGTTCATGCATTCTGTACATGACTTCACTTAAAAACAAAAATAAACAAGACTACAATAAAACTATAACCATTCCGTACATTAAAGGGATATCACACAAAATAAACAGAATACTACAAAAATATAACCTTAAAGCCACCTTTAAAACCTCCTGCAAAATTAAAGAACTTACTCAACTCATCCAAGGATCCACTCCCTCCGCTAGCCTACCCTGGAGCATACCGTATTCATTGCACCTGTAATTTGCCCTATATAGAGGAAACAGGATGCACAGTTCCTATCAGAAAAAAGGAACATAAATGATACATTAAGTATAATAACCATGGTCAAGCTAGTCTTTCTGATCATATCCTGAACACTTTACATAGAGTCGACTGGAAAAGCACCTGTTGTTTACATCACACCGAAATATGGTATGACATAAATTTAAGGAAGCCTGTGAGATTCTTATCAATCACCCTAATCTTAACAATAATGATGGTCTAAAAATCCCAAGCATATGGAAGACATATTCTACCCACTTAACCTTTCTCCCTAAGAATTAATTATAAATAGAAAAATAGGTAATTCAGGATCCCAAATCTAATATAACAATTGTCATGTTAAATTAGGACATCATTTTTACTATAACAAAACTCTATATGAAAGAATATTTCTCTGATGTTCTCTTAAATAGAATCTAGCTTTGATGTAATTAATTTATTTTATTTCATTTATTTATTGTAATTTTAGTTTCACTAGCAGTCAGGCCAGTAGAATAACTATTGATCAAATCATTGTCTCTTTAGCATGTGAAATGTAATTTAGCTTGTCTCTGTATATATATGTGTATACTCCAGAACACACATATATATTGTAGAGTCCATAATTTGTGTAAAATGAACCATGGTATTATATTTAATGGACAGCATGGATTTGCTAAATGGATGTCATGTTTTAATAATCCTATTACTTATTACAATAAGTTGACGGCTTCATTGGAAAATCGAGATAGACACATAGTAGTATGCTTAGATTTTGCAAAGCCTTTTGATAGATTACCGCATGATAATTTGATAGTTAAACTAGAGCAGATGGAGTTGAATATTAGATTGGTGCATTTTATCCAAGATTAGCTATCTGACAGGTATCAGCAAGTTATGTATGTGGGGAGCAATATTCCAGAAGAAGAAAGTCACAAGTGTTTTGCCTCAGGGTCTGTTTTAGTGCATTGCTGTTTAAGCTGTATGTTAATGACATTGGAGAAGATTTTGATGGGGATATTCAGTTTTTTGCAGATGATGCAAAGTTGGGACAAGCTATAAGGAGTAGTGTAGAAACTGTGGCCTTACATGTAGAAAAATGTAGTAGTGTAGAAACTGTGGACTTGAATAGATTCAGTGAATGAGCATGGGAGTGGGATACCAGTTCAATGTTGCAAAATGTAAGGTTTTAAAATTTGGAAAACAAAGATGGGATGTAGAATTTATGCTTGGTGGGGATATATTGTTGAGGGTGGAGGAAATAAGAGATCTTTGGGTGATAGTGGGTAAGGATCTAAAATTTAGGGGCCACATTGCCAAAATTGTGAGGACAACACAAAGACTTCTGGGAATGATGTGGAGGACACTGACTTGTAGAAGTGGGGAGATTCTTGTTCCATTGTATAAGGCTTTGATTAGGCCACATGGTCTACTGTGCACAGATTTGGTCACCTGGTTTTCAAAAGGACAAAGAGATGTTAGAAAGGGTACAGAGCTGACTGACTAAGGCAGTTTTTGATCTCTGGAATGTCGAATATGAGGAAAGGTTGAGATGATGCAATTTACAGAGTCTAGTGGATAGAAGGAAGAGGGGAGATATGATAAAGACCTACAAATTAGTAAGGAGTTATTATGGGATCAATGTTGAACAGGTTTTTCATAAAATGGTGGGAAATGAGGGTGAGAACAAGAGGTCATCTCTGGAAACTGTAGATGCACCATGCCTGAGCGTGTGGTATCTGCAGAGAATATGAAAGTGTTTAAGGCGCAGTATGATGAGCTGTGTGTATGACAAAGGGACTTCCTAGATGAGTCTTTCACTCCATGCAGTCATAGGATAATAATAATAGTAACTATTTCTGCTTCTTCTGTCACTTTCCTACTACCTTTTATCATTGATAAAAGTTATTCTAACATCATCATTCTTTTTATTTGATACACAGTGAAAAACTCTTTAAGAATTCCTTTTTGCCTGCATAGCTAATTTTGTCACATCATTAGCCTCATTTATCATACTAGTTCCCCTTCTTGATTGTACCCTTCTTGTTTACTGAAGAACATTGTGATCACATTTTTACTTATATTCCCTCTACAATGTCGTTTTTTTTTTTTTTTTTTGTTTTGTTTTTTTGTTACAGCTCTGGCTGCATATTGCTACTCATCCATTTAATCCTGCTTCATTTATTCTTCCTTCCCTGGGTATTCAGTCTGATACTGCTTTCCTCAAGCAGTTCCTGATCACTTTGAATGCACTAATAACATTCTTTTCTTGCTTTCACACTGACAAGCTTTGTAGTTCCAATAAACCCTTTCTTGGCTGAGAATTAAACATGTTTAACAACCTTCCAGAACAAGACTCCATGATCCCTTTTCATGATCAGAGACAGAGTGGCTACTATGATTATTAATACATCTCATACTATTACCAGAGTCAGCACTCTCAAATCCCTAGCTCTCCATGACTTACTGTTTCAGGTAATTATCCTTTTGTGTGTTTATAAATTCCATTTCAATCTTGCCATGCATCTTTTCCTCCATCTAATGTGTCCCCCGTAATTGAAGTCCTCCATAATAATAATAATTGATTAGTATGCACTCATTGTGCTAATCTGCCAATGCATGCATCCACATCTTTCTGTGTACCTCAGTCTATGGAGCAACTAATAGTTTAATCTGTTACTAGATATTTAATAGAGAAATGCATATTAGACATAGTATACTATTTTAAATAATGGCTTCACACATGTAAGAGAAAACTAAATAGAATTTGTTATTCATATATTTTATACAGTCTATCATAAGGTTCATTCAGAAGAATTGGCTGCAACTACATTTAATTTATGAACATAAGGAAGCATTTCAAGAACAAGTCATATAGCATGCATATAATTCCACTGTATAAGTAGAAGGAAAGACTATTAGAGTTTAAGTATAGTTGTAGGAAAAAAATTACAAACAATTAACTAGGCATACAATCTGTTTGATTAAGGTCAGGGCAGTGGCATAGGGCTTCACACAATTCAATATATAGATGAACAAATCTTAACCTACTGTAGTGGAGCATATTGGTTCAGAACTCTGTATCTAGTTTCAATGGCATAAGAATCGACGCCTGAACTTTCTGATTCCAGAAATCTGATATAATCTTGATGTTCTTGGATTCTGATCAGACCAGAATGGCCAGTCTGTCCAAAGTAACAAAGATGACAAGAACAGGACATTTGATGAACACCAGGCAAGGATAGAGGTGATAATATATCTTTGATAGGTGGTAAGAAAGAAGACAAATTCCATTCTGGTTTTAAGGTGGTATATAGATTATATCTGCAAAGAGTCCTTGCTATTTGTTCAGAAGTTTTCTTTAAGGTACCCTTTTAACATCAGATTGCAATCTGGGAGAGGGATGATAATTATCAACTATTTTCTATTGAAGTTTTGCTGTATTAATTAAGTAATAGAGTGAGTTTTATTTTATTTATTTTACATTTCTTGCAGGATTACATGCTTTATGACTTTTTCTTGTGTTAAGAATTTAAATGTTATAGCCAATTCTTCTGCCTTCTCCCTGATGAAGCTCATGATATATTGAGCAAAATATATAGGAGTAATAAATCTATTTAGTTTTCTCTTACATGTGTGAAGCTGTTATTGAAAATATACTAACCAATAATGTAGTTTGTTCTCTTGGCCTCTATCTCACACCATATACCTTCAAATGACTCATCTTCCTTAGACCTAATATCCTCCTTAACTTCTATTTTTGTTGATTAAAGTTCCTCTATTATCAGTAACCCTTCCTCCTGTCCTATTTTTTTCTTCTATCCTACCCGAAAATACAGCACATTATATCTATAGTTTTTGGCCAAGTTGAGCTGATTAATCCCATAAACTTCTGATACTTCAGACATTCATATATATGCATTTTAACATCCTCTTGGGCCTACAGTTACCTTTGTATAATGCCATTATCAACCCCTTTCAGATTTAAAACCTGTGAAACTGTACCCAGCCATCTGTGCTTACACTCATTTGCCAAGACACATATTTGCCTGCACTTCCCCCTTCTCTAGTTTTCCTGATGATGCACTTCCAAGTTCTCATTGAACAACACTTTCTCCAAACATCTAATTCCAAAACCATTCAGATGCAGTACATCAGTCATATACAAGTCATTTCATCCAGAAAAATCACACCATATATCTATAAACTGCACACTATTCCTCCTGCTCAATATTCTGATTGGCTCATTAGTAATCATGGCCCTTCTTCTCAGTTCATTCCTGTCATATTTAATAGGTATACATACAGGCACTGACTACTTTGATCATTTCCATTTCTTCCACACAGTTTCTCAAGCCATCAGTCTTGCATGCATGCACACTCACAAACACACAGCAGATTCTGATGTTCTCACACTAACAGCTCTAGATAGAGATTCTACATGAATCATCACATTTTCTCTTTTCATCAGCAATGGTTTTTCCAGACATTTAATCCTAAATTCATTAAAGTGAAAGTCTCATTTTATATCTTTCCTTGTAACCACCAAAATCATTTTGTATATCTACACACTGAATTTATGAATAATTCTGATGACATAAACCATTAATTCTTTAAACACCTGTTCATTGACTTTTACTATGTTTAGCACCACCGTAATGTGGAGCCATTTAAAATAAAGATGATTAACAAGTTTGGAAGTCTGTCATTATATCTATAATATTATCAGTCATTTCATTACTATTCAGTTAAGAAATCAGTTTCTTATCTCTTTCTCAGTTGATGTTTGCACCACTTCATTAGACCTATCTTCTTGAGCTACTGACATATGTAGTTCTCTGTAGTACTGTCCCCCCCCCCCCATCACCCCCCAAAAAATGTATATATATACAGAGTCTGCCAAAAAAAATGTATATACACTTCAGCAAAAGAAAAACCTGTATAAAAATTGTAATACTAAACTTATACAGACATCAAGGGATAAATATAAGTTATCTTTGACTTCTACAATTACACGAGGTGCTCAAAGTGGTTACCATTAGCGTCTAGACTTATTATTACGATGAACTACTGCTTGAGCAACATTGGCCATAGTGCCCAGTGGGATTGCTGTGCATGCCATTTCAACTTCTTTCTGAAGGGCTACCAGTGTATCTGGTTTTCTACGATACACTACATTCTTTAGAGTTCCCCCCCCCCATAGGTACAAGGTTGTTAAATCAGGAGAATGGGGGGGGGAGCTTAAAATAGTCTTGCATTCCTCGAACGACAATTGTGCCTTGGTCGTATTTTGTGTGACTGTCCAACTGGTCACGTGTTTATGCTAGTATTCATGTGAGTAACGACATCTTTTGAAAAAACATCATGCTACACGTTGCTACTGTAATTCGATCAAACTTCGAAAAAGTCCACAGATGACATCTGTTAAAGTGTGTATACATTTTTTGATGGACTCTGTATATTAATGAAATATCCTCTTTTACACTAATGAGTCATAACTCAAACTTAATAGATTGCTATTAAACAATACTGATCATATAGGAAGGAAATCACAATCATTCTGTGATTTCTGGTGACTCATTGTACTATGCGACTAATTTCCATTATATACTATAGAAAGTTTTGTTCACTTAAGTACAAAGTACATTTTCTTGTATAATCCTTTATCCAAGTGTAAACAAACCAAGTTTGTGCATGAAGTATCTTCAGCATAAGCACCTCCATAGCACAATTGGAAGAATGACAGTACATTATGCTCTTTGATTGGAGAAGATCTGAGTTCGATTCTTTCATGATGAGAGGAACCTTTATTTGGAATTTTTCAATTGAAGGTATGTTAGCCAATCTCATACAAAGGTAGCAAGGCTTTTTCTCCTGGAAACAGGTTTTTCATCCCTCACGCAGGCAAATTGGCCATGAGAACACATGCAATTTATAGACAAAAAATACTATTATTGTTGGTGATAAGTGGTAGATGGCTTAGATGGTAGTAGTGTTGTTGTGTATAGTTGGAGAATTAAGTAGTAGGGAAGATGGTTAGATGTGTGTGTAGTGTAGTAAAGTGCCCTCTCATGATGAGTCCTTGGACACTTTGGAGGTGTCATGTAATAATAATATAGAGGCTGATGACTTCACATCAAGTTCCTTAATATCTCATAATGCAAAGTCCACTTCCATTGAAAAATATATGCCTTCTGTATTAATTCAGCATCTTGCTATCTTCATAGGTCTGGTAACCACTGATGAAATTTCAGTAAAGATCAAAACTAGTCTGGGTAGTGACTCTCCCACAGTACATAATATTATGCACACCCAAAAGGAGATGAGCTTTGCATTATATAATACTAAGGCAATTGAAGAAAAGTCATACGCTTCCATATACAAGTTGCCTGGTCATGAAAATACTTTGCATGCAAACTTTGTTTGCTTACATAAAGGATTAAACATATATATAATTTTTGGATAAGTATAATTTACTTTGTAACCAAGGGGGGGGAACTTTCTACAACTATTTCTGATCCAGAGTAGTGGCGAATTCTCCATGCTTGCTGCGCAAGCTCATTAATTGAGAAAGAAGTAATATTTATTTGTTAATAAATACATGCATTCATAAGCATTCCATTTAGGCTTTTATTTTTATTTTAAGACAGAAGACATCTTAAACCTGAGCGGCAATAATTGAGCTTTGCATTGTGTATCGAAGGCCGATGCTTGCTCGTCTAGTCAAAGCTACCTTGGCTTGCTCGGTTGTAGGAGCTTCCAAGTCCTCGCTGCAGCACTGTACTGTGATTTCATGCGCGCGCATAGCCATTTCCGCTCTCTTCACGTCATCTTAAACATAAGGCCATATGCATTCAAAGTAGCTCTAGCCAGTGAGCTTCAGCCAGCCTTTACAAGTGTGTGTGTGTGTGTGTGTGTGTTGCTTGGGAAAATTAAGTTACAACCAACTTTTTATGATGATATGATTGACCAGTTCATAAAGAAGAACCATAGGGTAAAATTTGTATTCAAGTAGCTAAACTGAAAAAGATAGAATATCATTTGTAAAATAAATGTTGTATTTGTATGATTAAATGTACATAAATTTCTAAACATATAGTTTTAAATGGTCATTAATTCATTATTCCGCTAATCAGACTTCATTCACTCTTGTTCTTGCTCTTGTTATCATTCAGATAGTGAGAGATAACAAGAGCAAGCATGAATTTCAAGACCAATTCGCCCCTGATCCAGAGTATATAGGTTTTTGTCTTCTAATTTGTAAAACTGAGGCTGGAATGGCAGTATGCTTTGCCTATGCATGGTTAAGGTTCAGCACTATGTTTCTGGTGCAGCCAAGAAATACAATAGATTCTTACAAGAGTTTTTCTTTGAGCTACATGAGCTACTCTCTCCCAACATGAGTTTTTGGAACCGTGAGGGTACTGAACCATTGAAATCCTCAAAGGTTGAAACTGTCTGGGTAGTGACTCTCCCAGCATCCACAGCATTTTGCACTTCTGAAAGGAAATGTGCTTTGTATTATGGGACATTCAGGCAATTGATGTGAAGTCATCAACCTGTATATACAAGTAGCCTAATGGTCAAGATACTTCAAGGACAAACTTTGTTTGCTTACACTTACAGGTAAGCAAACAGAGGATCCTGTATTTCCATACAGGATTAAACAAGAATATAATTTTTTGGCATTTATAATTTCCATTACATACATGCTTCAGATATGGAAATATATTAAAGAAATAAGTCGAAAGTTTATTTCCCACTTGGTTAGACTGTAATAAATTTAGTTTAATCCTTTATCCAAGTGTAAACAAACAAAGTTTGCACCTGAACTATCTTCAGGACTGAGGCAACTCATAGTAAAGATGTAACAAGCTCTCATCACTCCTTGTCTCGGTATCTCCCATAATGCAAAGCACATCTCCTTGCAGACATGTATAAGTAAATATGACCTCTCCATTGCTTCTACCTTAGTATCACCACTTCTAGGTCTGGCTCCCACTGACGAGACCTCAATAAAGGTCGAAACTGGTCTGGGTAGTGGCCCTTCCCTTAATGCATAGCATTATACATGTCTGCAAGGAGATGTGCTTTACATTATGGGAGATACTGAGACAATGAGACAAGGAGTGATGACAGCTTGGTCCACCTTTACTATGAGTTGCTTCCGTCCTGAAGATACTTCAGGCACAAACTTTGTTTGCTTACACTTGGATAAAGGATTAAACTAAATTTATTATAGTCTAACCAAGTGGAAAATAAACTTCCAACATCTTTCTCTAAATCTAGAATAATTTAATAATAAGGTGGTACACCAATTCACAACTCGTATAGCTAAATATGACCTCTCCATTGCTTCTGCCTTAGTATCACCACTTCTGGGTCTGGCTCCCACTGACGAGACCTCAATAAAGGTCGAAACCGGTCTGGGTAGCCCTTCCCTTAATGCATAGCATTATACATGTCTGCAAGGAGATGTGCTTTCATTATGGGAGATACTGAGACAAGGAGTGATGAGAGCTTGGTCCACCTTTACTATGAATTACCTCCGTCCTGAAGATACTTCAGGCACAAACTTTGTTTGCTTACACTGGGATAAAGGATTAAACTAAATTTATTATAGTCTAACCAAGTGGAAAATAAACTTCCAGCATCTTTCTCTAAATCTAGAATAATTTAATAATAAGGTGGTACACCAGTTGGCAACTCGTATAGGTAAATATGACCTCTCCATTGCTTCTGCCTTAGTATCACCACTTCTGGGTCTGGCTCCCACTGATGAGACCTCAATAAAGGTCGAAACCGGTCTGGGTAGCCCTTCCCTTAATGCATAGCATTATACATGTCTGCAAGGAGATGTGCTTGCATTATGGGAGCTACTGAGACAAGGAGTGATGAGAGCTTTGTTCACCTTTGCTACGAGTTGTCTCAGTCCTGTAGATACTTCAGGCACAAACTTTGTTTGCTTACACTTGGATAAAGGATTAAACTAAATTTATTATTAAAGAAATAAGTTGTATTTTTGAAACTGATTTTATTTTGGAAAAAAATTTAAATAATATTAAGTTGATATTTATCAGAATAAAGAAACCATCGTCTGTTGTAATTGAAAATGCTTAATTTTGTCTGTCCTTCTCCTGTCCATAAACACAGATATTCCTGTTAGATTGACATACTTTTTAAATAAATGATTTGAATAATGATCCATATTTTAAAGTTAACTATTTCTGCTAGGATAGCAAGTAGTAATTGTGTTTCTAAATATTATCTGTTTTTAATTTAGTTTTTCAAGAAGTGCATTATACATTCAGTAAATGCTACTGAAGAAGAAATAGAGAATCAAGAAGAAAAACTCAAGTGTGAGATGATATTGCAGGGTTATATGGATGATCCCATGAATACAGATCAAGCCTGGAAAGAAGTAGAACTGTGGCATGTGCATTATGATGTGACTGAAAGCATAGCAGATAAGCTACAGGTATAACTATTACTCTATAATTATATGGGAGAATTTATAAGTAAGCATTCTCTCTTCAGAATGTAATGCTTGCATATTCTGAGATGACAGCAGAATAACATATAAGCATATGAAATATGTTACAAGTATAAGTGTTAGATTATGTATATTATATGATAGAATGTAAAAGTTTTTTATATATATATATCAGACCCATACTCAAAAGACTGCAAAATCCATAACACAACAGTGCCAGATGTGGACAAGAGAAGATAAAGATAAAAATAATCTGTGATATTTCTTGACAACTTGGGGTTGTAGTCTTTGGGAAGGACAGAATGAGAAATGCTCTTTCAAAGAAACCAAACCATGGAGAGATTCATTGGCAGACTGAAAACATGGACTAATTCAGCCAGAGAGACATTTGATGAGGTTGTCTTCAAGGATAGAAAAAGCAGAACTCTGTGATGGACTAAAGAAGTTAAAGAGGCAGTCAGGAAGTGTATTGAAAGTTCCTGGCAAGTAACTCAGATTGTGCTTATAGGGAATATAGAGAAAAATGTGAGAAAATGAAGCACAGTGTTAAACTAGCTAAGCAAAAGTCATGGGATGACTTTGATAAACAGAGAAATAAAACTGAATGGAGAATTACAAAGGAATTTCCCTACTGAATATTAGGTAAAATGTATGTAGGCATATTTGAGAAAAGGCTTAGAAAAATTACGGAAGAGAAACTTAGAGAAAAATAAGCTGGGTTCAGACTAAACAGAGGTCATGATCAGATTTTCACATTAAGACAAATAGTTGAGAAATCATGGAAATATAAAAAGCATCTGTACCTAAGTTTTGTAGATCTAAAAAGCTGTTCAAAAGCTGCAGTCATATGGTATGAATCAGATGTTATATTGGGCAATAGATATTCTATAATCGAGTTGTAAGTGAACAGTAAGAATTCCAGGAGGTATAGGAAGATGGATTGATGTTAAATCAGATGTCATAAGGATATACATTCTCCCCACTGTTATTCATCATCTATATTGAAGGAAAGTGACATTAAACCTGATATCAAAATTAGAGATGTTAATTTCATCTCTTTACTTTATTCATATGATGTTATACTTCTAAATAAATCCCAGTACAAGTTTATAGAATTCCCTGACTAAATTGAATAACTGCTGTAATAAATTTGGTGTGAAATCAGCAATAATAAAAATAGATGAAGACAGGCAGAAATATAAAAAAAAAAAAATCAACTGTATCCTGAATAAAGAAACTAGAACAAGTAAAATTCAGCTCTTTAGACACAATTTGTAGCAAAGGTGGCAAATTAAATATGTAAATAAACAACAGAATTAACCAAGTTGGTATTGTGGGAAGTCAGCTGAATAAATTTATATGGAATAATAGAGAAATTAGTCAGAACACACTAAACTACAGGTATACAAACAGTGTTCAAATCAATTTTTTATTATGCATCTGAGAGCTGGGTTAGAAATAAAACACTTCACAAAGGCTGGAGACTACAGATATGAGAGTGCTGTGAAAAATTAGAAGAATGAACATAATGATATCAATGGCAGAATCATATTAAAAATGAGGATATTGGGAAGATTGTTAGCATTCAGGAATGTGTGAGCAGAGCTAATCTTAAGTGGTATTGTCACTTAAACAGAATGGGAGAGGAGACGTTACCAAAAGAAGTGTTTTTTTTTGCCAAGATAGCAGAAAAAAGACCTGGAGGAAGACCAAGATCTTGGTGGATTGATATAGCAATAAATGCTCTAAATATTGAAATACACAATTTGCTAATATTGAAGTCCTGACGTAGAACAGGTTAATTTGGAGGAAAATTGCCGATATGAAGTTAGTAATGATGTAATCTTTTCATGTAGTACAGTCTCATTATCCTGCACTGCTCCACCCCTCCCAGTGGCCCATATTAGGAATTTGATGATTTTGATGATGGTAGAAAACAGAAGTCATAGGATGCAATGAGAGTTAGCAGAAGGGAGATTGCCAATCAACTTATTTATTGCATGGGTGCTGACCAAAGCCTATTTAACAGCATGTTCTGAATGCATTCCGAAGTGAGGTTAAATAAGATAGGCTTAAAATATGTGACTAAAGAGATTAAGCATGTAGTCTCGAATAGGAGAAAAAATTGCAGACTAGGAAGGTGATGACTTCATAAGTATGAGCAACAGTTTGCTATTATGCCAAGAAAAATCCTTGAAGTTCTTTCAATACATGGGCAAAAAAAGAAAGAACAAACATGGAAGGATTATATTAGAAATATATTCCTTCCGTATTCATTAAATAGATGAAAATGATAGATTCATAATCACTGCCGATGATATAGTCAAGGTATTCAATGGGCATTATTTCTTCCTCGTAAGTCTGATGGAGCAAACGTGTTGAAGAAATGGTGGAGGAGAGATTGATGGTGTGTGGACAGGAAGTACACGAAGAATTAAGCAAACTTGATCTTAATAAGGCAGTAGGACACTATGGCTTATATCTATGTCTTAAAAGAATGTTCCTGTGAATTAGCACAGCTTTGTCTGTTGCAAATAATTAATAATTTGCAACAGGAAAACTCCAAAGGAATGAAAAGAAGGCAAAATTGCTCTGTTAGACAAAGGAGATTTAAGACTCAGACTTTGAACTCTAAGCCAGCCTGAATGTTTGGAGTTGTGATGGAGATGACAGAGAAGTTGTCATCTCCATCACAACTTCTGTAACCAGTTCTGGATGCTAGACATCAATGTCTAGCATCCAGAACTGGTTACAGAAGTCTTCAGAATGACTTTGTTGTTCGTGAGATTGTGTTCAAGCAGTCCATAAGTATTACAACACAGGGACTAAGAAATTGAACAAATGAGATGCATAATAAAGTGGTATATTTATTTTGTATATTTGTTTTTCAAAAATCTCAATACACTACCACATGACAGTTTACTGATATTGTTAACTCCAGACTCTATAGAGTCAAAAGTCTCATCAGGATACACACTGTTATGTACAAAGCTCATCAAACTGTGCTATAAACTCATTCATAGTGTCCACTTTCACCATACTGTGAGGCAATGCATTCCACTCACCAACCACTCCATGCAAAGAACCTGATCCTTACTCACTCGCTCTCCTTATACAATTTCCAGGAATGACCTATTGTTCTAGCCTCCCCCCCTACCCAATCTATGAACAGTTTCTTAGATATTTACTGGATAACAATCCCTCATCAACTTAATGGTCTGCCCTATCTACTCTTCTCGTGCTGTTCATGAGGCTTTGCAAACTGCATTACCAAAATCTGATTTCATACCTCACATTCCAAAGACCACTTACTATTTTAGTCAATCTTCTCTGGATGCTTTCTAATATATCCTTATCACCATGAAAATCAGCTTAACCAATATGTGTTTAATAATCCATATAAGGGCCTGACAGGATTCTTTGTATCATTGTCATAATTTGATCTCACAACTTGTGCAAACTGACATCTGAACTTCAGGTCCTTAGCCTCGCCATCCTTCATAACCTCCCTCAGCATTTCCTCACCAAGTGTATACTTTGCATCCCATCATTGCCTACAGATTTCAGAATCTTACACATTGCAACACTAAACTAATAATTCCACTCAGTGGCCCACTCATATAGTCTATTCACATGCTCCTGTAATGCTATGACATCTGCTTCATTCCTCATTGTTCTTTCTAATTTTGCATCATGTTTAGGTGTACATCTCCAGTTAAACCCACTATTATTATTCCCCTATCAACCATGGCTCCAAAACAGACCCCCCCCCATGGCACAACATTAGTGACTGTCCACTTCCAGGATACCCAGCTGACAGAAAGTCACCTATTCAACACACTAATCTAATATTGAGTCCCATCCATAGGATACTATCTCACAAAATAGCAGTTTTTCACTACGGCCAAGAGAATAATCTTTTAGCATTGATTACTAAAAAAAGAGCCAAATTGCTTCATTTTGACGATGTAAAATTACATAGGCAAAGTGGATATTAAATCCAACATTATTTCAAAGTCAAATGTTTGTAGAAACCATGAAAGTTTCGTAAGTTGACCTGAGAGCTTACAAGAATACAATCCTCGGGATCCTCGAGTTGTCTTAGTATGGACTACTTAAAAGACATGGATGCTGCCCAAGCGTCCATATATTTGCCTTTTATTAGTCCTTTACTAAAAATAAAGAGCCAAAAGGCTTCACTTTGCGATGCAAAATTATATAAATTAAGTGGATTTTAAATCCAACATTTTCACACAAAACTTTCATAGTTTCTGTATTTGGCTTTGAAATAATGTTGGATTTAATATCCACTTAATTTATATAATTTTATTAGTCCATTTGATAAAAGGTTCACTGGCCTGACAGCTGTTTCGAACTGGTTGGTTCTCTTCAGAAACCTTAAGAGAGCAAAAATTCTAATTCAGTAAGGAAATCGAAGTGTCAGAGAAATGTATTTTTCATAAGTGAACTCTCAGTCTGTGTGTAAAAGCTCTCAGGTCAACTTATGAAACTTTCATGGTTTCTACAAACATTCAGCTTTAAAATAATGTTGGATTTAATAACCACTTTGCCTGTATAATTTTACATCACCAAAATGAAGCCTTTTGGATCTTCTTTAGGCCTAAAAATCTTCTGTGAAAACATGAACCTGTTGGATCTATGGAGGAAGAAAAATCCCAATTACACAGAAGTTGGTCAAACTGTCTAGGTCCAACCAAAACCTCCCTGGACAAGATTTACCTATCCACAAATCTCAAAATGAAGTTAAATAGGTCCAAATTGATATAAGCCATATCAATTTAATACAAAGTACCAACATATCAGATCACAAACTTGTCCCAATCAACCAAGACATTAAAGTCAAAGTGACAACTGGTCAAGGTCTTTGGAGGGTGCTGGGTAACTTCCCAGAAATTTTTAACAACTGACTAGGCAACATATATGCTGAATGAAACTCCAGTACCTGGAATTGGGAAAAGTAGTGTGGGCAGGAAAGGGCTTTCAGACAAAGTCAATACCTCTGCGAACTATACAGAGAACTACATTAGTTTGTAAATGCTCAAAGATATGGAAGTAACTGCCAAGCCATTAAGCTGTTATAAGAGAAATCAGTACACAAATACAGAAGAACTAGAAAGGGAAAAGAAAGTAGAAGAAATTGACTTTAGATTTTAGGTTAGGTTCTGAGTTAGGTTAGGTAAGAAGTTAGATTACATCTAAGAACTGCAGATAACCCCCTCTGCTGCTTTCTATAGCAAACAAATGACAAGACCCCAAGAAGAAAAAATTATCAGAAAATCAGGTGCACTAATCAAGATCTTACAAGTACTGAGGATGTTTCAAAGGCCTTTCTATGCCCACTGTAAGCAGCTTTTTTTTTTCAAATCCTCAGAAAAGCAATACTCTACTTAACTGAGTCTATTAAAGCCCTTACAAATCACCATTCAGTTTTAATGGATACAAAAACTGCTTTCAAACGTTCCAAAAAAGGGAAGGACTTGACCAATTGGGAATGGAAATACACCATAACATCTGGAAATTCATGCTCCTAATCATGATCTTTAACAACTTTTTGATACATGAAGATATCCCTGAAAAGTTTGTGGAGAGTTTAAAACAACCATCTCAGCTCTCATCTCAAAGAAAAAAGGAAGGAATACATCACTTATCACCAGCTGGAGCCTCATAGCATTAATGGACACCAATTATAAAATCTCCAGGAAAATTTTAAACACCAGAATTAAACATCATTTAAAAGAATTGGTTCAAAGTACACAAATTTATGGGTTTCCCAGAAGAATAAATGAATTCAATTTATTTCTAATCAGGGATGTTATCTATTTAGTTAACCAGTATGAAAGTTGCCTACACACTATTATCAATAGATCTAAATAAAGCCTTTGACAGCAGGCAACATACCTACAACATATTTTACTGTCTTAGAATGGCTCTCTATTTATCCAGGTCATAATGGAAATATACAGAAAGACTACAACAAAAATGTTGGTCAATGGCTTCCTGTCTGATCCCATTCCAGTATGCAGAGGGGTCAGACAGGGATGACCTCTAGGTCCCCTACTCTTTGCCTAGACTGAGAGCTATAGAACCATTAATGGAAAAAGTCCAACAATGATCTGCTATTAGAGGAGTAACCTGCACTAAAAACTATAATATTCCCTGCTATCCATTATATTGTAAATAACACAGACATAAATGAAGAATGAGAAGCAATAATGTATGAAAGATTCTTAAATTACTTCTGGAATTTCCAAACACAAGAAACAGATAAGGATTTGTTATTCTTACCTACAGATTGGGATGGCTATGCCTTGCCCACCTTAAGTCAAATATTTAGGTACTACTTTACAGGTCATTTACAAAGCACTAGCATCTATACGTGTTTGTGGCACCTTAAGGTTGAAAAACTGATGGAAGAGGTTGAAAAAATGCCAGTAAATCTTCTGAGGTTTGCAAGTTTGTATGTCTATCACACAAACTTGCAAACCTCAGAAGATTTACTGGCATTTTTTCAACCTCTTCCATCAGTTTTCTCTTTAATCTTATCCGGACATCACAACCAATATCAAAACAGCCTTGAAGAAGCTTAGTAGAGATACCCCATCATGGCATAATCTGGCCTTGGAGGGTAATAATGTGGCTCCCTCCTGGTAAACTGGGTCAAGTGCATGCAGTACAATTCTCTTTTGCAGTGTGTGGGTGGGTGGGTGGGTAGGTGGGGTTGTTTTGAGATGATTGAACATTTCTTCTAATCCTGTCCTGCAGCCCACCAGTTCTGGATAAAGATGGCTAACTAACATCTGGAGATGGCTAACAAACTACAAATCCCAACACCCACATTAGATCAAGTTCTCTACTGCCAGTTAAGAGCCAAACATAGAATATACATTTTACTCATCAACAAAATTAAATTTCACTTATTGAAAGTATGGGGAAAAAAAAGAACAAATAACTAATGTCGATAGCATTTAACCACGTCACCGTCAATATGGATAAAATACATCACTCCACTACACTTTGTATCCATGATATATTTCAATGTAATATCAATGGTATTACAATTTTAATATGCACTTCACATCCATGGTAACCTGGATGTATATATACGTGTTGGGTGGTTAAGCAAGTCTGGCCAAACATATGTTTGTCTTGGTTATCAGATTCCTACATCTTGAGATAAGCCTATTAGGGGATGATTGCTTTGAGCTGCTCTGTTGTCAACAATCTATTCTCTGTAACATAAGGGACACTCATATCATACTACTATGCTTCTTTCTGTAGGTTCTGTATCTCCTTTTAAGAGTTGAGGATTTTAAGTCCCCTTTCTTGAACATTCATATATGTAAGGAAGCAGGATAAAATTCTTGCAAATAAGGATTGAGGTTACAAAAGGATAAAGGATGGTAATGACAACAGGATGATTTACCATTAGTCACTGAGTTTATGATGAGTTTACCTTGAACCAATGAATGCCTCAATGAAGGTTGAAACCAGTCTGAATAAGTGCCCTAACCACAATTAATTTTATACCTAAAATTATGTGTGATTTGCATTATGTGATACTAAGGCAATTATTGTGAAGTCTATATACAAGTAGCCTAGTCGTGAAAATATTTCATGAACAAACTTTGTTTGCTTACACTTGGATAAAGGATTAAACAAGAATATAATTTCTTGGCATCTTTAATTTAATTACCACAATTAAAATCATCTATAATGCTTCCCCTGTTCACTAACCCAAGTTGCTTATACATTTCATCATCACCTTCCACATTTCCTGGTCTATAGCAACACCCAACTAAATATCTCTTCCTGTCAACTTCCACCTCATGCCATACTGTATGCAGACATAATAATGATATCATTTGCAGCACCCTCCTCCCTTCTTGTTCTTTGTATCCTTGAAAAACAACATACCTTTCCATTTCTGTTTCCTTTAGAATATCATTGGGTTTCACTTATTCCAACAATTTTGAAGCAAATAAACTCAATCAGTGAAACAATTTCATCTTTCATCTTCCTGATGCTCCTCGCATTTGCAAATAAACGCAGTAGTTCACTTTTAAGTCTATACTAGTCCTACCCATTACAGTTAGTTGGGATTTCTCCAACATACCTGCTCTTGCCCAAACACCTTTATCACAACTTACTCCATTTATCTCTTCAGACTCAACTACTCCCTCATGTACCAGGCCATCCTGATCATTCCCATGCACACAGTCACCACTAATTATATCCACTCTCCTTCCATGTTTCCTTGTCCCTCTTACAGTTCCATTCATTCATCTCTCACACTAATTTTTTCATTAACAAATTAATGTTAATGAAAAAATTAATTGATGAGACTACATTTCACTGTAGTCTCATCCATTTCACTCTCCTGATCTTTAACTTCACCTCTTACTTCCTCTGATCTTTTGCTCACATTAATCATTGCACTTTATTGTAGCAAGAGTCTTTTCAGTTGACTTGTGCCAAACTCATTCAAATGCAGTCCATCACTTTTTTTTTTTAATTTCATTCTTCCTCAAATGCATGCCACATTCTACAAACTATATTCCACATAGCTCTGCTAGCATGATTCTTGCTCTCCATCTCAACTCGACATTGTCATACTTTAGCAACATCCTGACAACCTTTCCTACCACACAGTTATTTTTCACTCTTCTCACTAACTTCCATACTTCTATTTTCCTTATGTCCAACCAAATCAATTGTTCCCACAACCACTACTCACTGTCTTGCTTATTTACTTCTTATATTCAATGTATTAATTATCTTATTCATTCTCTTAGAAAGTGATGTCAGAATCGTGTTTCAGAGCATTATTATTTCCCTGTTCTTCTTCATTCCAGTTCCCTCATTATCTCTCAGTTTAACTGGAAATATGTAATTGTTTCAGATGGGTTTTAAACTGGAAATATGTAATTGTTTGTAAAGTTAGGAAAAATTATGTGGGGTATAGCAGATGTTGTGGCTTTACAGGAGGATCTCAATGGACTCTGAGCGAGAGCATGAAGCTACTGGTTTGATGAAATGTGAACTTTCACATTCAAGGTATTTGGAAGTGGTAACTGTGGAACACATATCCAATTTTAAGAGTCACACATTGTACAAAACCATCATCAGGCCACAGGAGAATTACTCTGCACACACACATATCTTTTCTGGACACATTTGAGTGTCCAGAAAAGATTGACTAAGGAAGTGGCAGATCTGTGGTAAAAATGGAAAAACTAAAAATGGAAAAACTTTTTTTTAAAATGAGAAGTATTTATTAACTGTTGCTATAATTAAAATTTTGTTTTGTAGTGTAGCAATCTACATTTCATCTGAAGATGGATATTTGGAAAAATAAAACAATAAATTTATCATGAGCTTCATAACAGCTTTTTATATCATTAATTATTCCAGTGAATAAATGTGGGAATTGTCATAAATAAGGTAGCAGTTTACTGTAAAAAGGAAAAGAGTGAAAAACTTTTTTTTTTC
Organism: Typopeltis vanoorti; assembly: GCF_054136105.1. Taxonomy (NCBI): domain Eukaryota; kingdom Metazoa; phylum Arthropoda; class Arachnida; order Uropygi; family Thelyphonidae; genus Typopeltis; species Typopeltis vanoorti. The sequence continues at coordinate 169,995,105 of NC_143549.1, read as the reverse complement.
TGTTCTTTTAGCCAATGATGGGATGGAGACTTATTACTGAAGATGTTTTCATCAAACTATCCCCAAGTCAAGCTGTCCTACTTCAAGATGTTGCCCATCAAATGAAGGCCTTAATCTTATAGCTATGTGAAATATAATGGTATCATTCTCATCATATTACTTTTTGATAAATTATACATACTCATATATTTGTAAAATCTTAAGTTAATGTTATTGTTATTATCATTAGCATTTTTAATCGATTTCTACCAGAAGTCCATTAATAATGAAAACGATGTAGGTTGTAAGTAAATGTTGTAAATTGATGTAGCAACTGTAAAAACTTCAATTACCTACTTCATGTTTTCTATCCACTTATAAGTGACAACTTCAACAATCTTCTTTTGATGAGGCACCTCTATTTGATGCTGTCCATAATTGAATATTGAACAGGTTGTAAGTAAATGTTGTAAATTGATGTAGCAACTGTAAAAACTTCAATTACCTACTTCATGTTTTCTATCCACTTATAAGTGACAACTTCAACAATCTTCTTTTGATGAGGCACCTCTATTTGATGCTGTCCATAATTGAATACCAAGTCAATACCTTAAATCACCCAAGGTTATCTTTTTGGATTATATGACCATAGAATAATTAACAAAAATTAAAATATTGTCAGGTTTAATAAGATGTTTTCTTTTGTTCTGTTCTTTGTCTATCTTTCTTCTTTACAGAAGACGAAAGAACCATCTCTACATTCAAGAAGTGTTTGGACAAAATATATAATTATTGTTAGGATTTAGATCTATAGAGAAATATGTAATTAAAGTTAGATAAGTTTTATATTTTTACTCTGTGTAACACTATTACCAATTTCCATTGTACATTGGTTTATGTTTATAAAGGGAAAACCTGCATCTAGTTTTGGAAAACCTCAGGACATCTGTCCTGAAAATGACTAACTCAGTGCTGCAAGAGAGAGAGAGAAACTGTCAGTAGTGAACCTTGTGTTGACTAATTGCCTGATCTTATACCAGCCTGCTTGGCTGAATGTATATACCATGAGGTTGCAGGTTAGGATTCTACTGTGAACATGGATGTTTGTTAATGTCTTTAGGTGAAAGTTGAATCTCATCACCTGGTGCAAGACTACTACCCTACTTATTGAAAGCAAAGTAGCTTGAAAAAGTTCCATGTAAAGTAAGATTTCTGGATTATGTAATATATATATATATATTATTACATGACACCTCTACTCACTCCACTATTTAATCCTCCATCTACAAAAAACAACACTATTCACCATGTACACACAACACCATTAACATTATTTTCTGTTTGTAAATTGCCTGTGTTCTCTTGTCCAGTTTGCCTATATGCAGGATGAAAACCCAAGTTTCTGGAGAAAAAGCCCTGCTGCCTACACATGAGATCGACTTACTCATCTGACATGGAAAAAGCCAATATAAAGATTCCTCTGGTCACAGCAAGAATCAAACCAAGACCTCATATATAAAATAATAAAACCTTTTACAACTCGTTACCATAACCTTACACCATTTTATGGGAGGGAGTCGCATTAAAAAAACATGCATGTGCACCACACAACCAGACCCAAACGTGGAGATACTAAGGCAGAAGCAATAGGAAAGGTCATATTTACCTATACAAGTTGTGAACCCACTGACGAGACCTCAATAAAGGTCAAAACTGGTCTGGGTAGTGGCACTTCCCTTAATGCATAGCAGTACAGGTATCCCTTGCTTAACACAGTTTTGCTTAACACAGGATTTGATTCATACGGCGAAATTAATGGTGGCAATCCCTTGATATACGCGGCAAGAATTTTGATTAACGCACCTTTAACCCTGCAGAGCTCACAGTTGATCTGACAGATACATGCAAAATATTTAATATAATTATTCTTACAATTCAGTGTATAGCTTGGAGGTCATGAGTAGCTGTGCATTCATATGGTACGAGTGATATTCCGCACTGTTTTTTGCTGTCAGTTTGGTTTAACACGTTATGTAAAGGTTTGTGATATTTGACAGTAAATTGTATCTGAGAGACACCACGATCTCTGATGTCAGTATAGTATGGTTTAGTTGTTTTTTTTTTATTCTTTTTTCAATAATTTCTAGATTGTAACTGAAAATAAATAAACCATCAAGTATTAGTGAAATAGAGAGCTAAAGGCTTATTTATCATACATGTCATCTAGGAGATGTGCTTTACATTATGGAAAATACTAAGGAAAGTGATCAGGAGCTTACTCCACCTTTACTACAAGTTGCCCATAAGGTTGCTTATGCTTTCATCTGCCAAAACTTTCAGTTTCTATATATTCTGCACAAAACTCTTGTAGTTTCTATATTTGGCTATGAAATAATGTTGGATTCAATATTAACTTAATTTATACCATCATGTATTATATTTGCAGTGTTTTTTCTTTATGTTTCATGGCTTGTTTGCCGAGGTCTGGAGAGTCATTTTGCTTGTTATTGTAGAATTTATGCCGATAAGAAAAAATCTAAAACTGTGCAAACGACTCTTGATAACTTTTTTTTGATAAAAAAATTGCAGTAAATAATGTAGATAAAGTATTTATTAAACATTTACTTTGCATTCATTTTTTATCTTTCCTAAAAAAAGTATCATATAAAATGAATTATTAATACAGTAATCGATCATGGATGAATTGTAATTTTTACCATTGATTATTAGATTTGATTAACGCGATTTTTATATACGCGGTAACATCAAGGGATTAATTAACCACGTTTATCGAGGGATACTTGTATACATGTCTTCAAGGAGATGTGCTTTGCATTATGGGAGATACTGAGACAAGGAGTGATGAGAACTTTGTCCACCTTTGCTCGGAGTTTCCTGGTGTTGCACCACCTTAGCTCAGTCCTGAAGATATTTCCAGCCGTAAACTTTGTTTGCTTACACTTGGATAAAGGATTAAACTAAATTTATTATAGGCTTTACTTTGGCAAAGTAAAATTGAAACCTTAGTATTACATCTAGGTCTACCTACTCATTGATGAGACCTCAAAAAAGGTCGAAACCAGTCTGAGTAGCGATCGGAGCTTACTCCACCTTTACTACGAGTCGCCCTAGCATTGCACTACCAGGTGTTGGCTTACACTTGGACTCGCTGATCTTTATATAGTTTTCTATATTCAGCATGAAACTCTTAGATTATATTTACTACGAGTCATTGCACTACCAACACCTGGTAGTGCAATGCTAGGGTGCACTACCTGGTAGTGCAACACCTGGTAGTGCACCCTAGCATTGCACTATGCTTGGACTCGCCGATCTTTATATAGTTTTCTATATTCGGCATGAAACTCTTAGATTACATTTCCTATCTTTGAGTTTCTTATTCGGCTAAGAAATAACGTGGTATTCAATATCCACTTAATTTTGAATACATGAAAGCAAGTTATAGTTATATTCCTCATGCAAGTTTTCTACCACTGTGTGTCACTGTTTGTTTCATCCAGCATTCTTTCAAAGTAATTAATCCAGACATCTAGAATATATTTATCTTTAATTTCTATGTCACCATTATCATCTCTGATAACAATACTCTTTTTTTCCATTTCTGGACATTTTTGATAGTATCTTGAATATTTTTACACCTTCCTGATAATTATCTTCAATGTTATTACCAAAGTCTTCCCATGAGTTTTGTTAGCTACTTTTACACAAAGCATCTCTCTTATATATTTTTTGTTTTCTCAGACATCTGCCAACTTACTTTCTAGGAATTTCGATATGTTTTTTCTTTCCTTGAACTGCCTCTTTAATTTCTTGTGTTTACATTCAGTTCTAATTTTTCTAACCTTGCAAATAGCTTCGCCAAATGCCTCTCTGCTTGAATCAGTTAATATTTTCTTCAGAGTTTGCAAGTAAATCACCATGGTGTGATCCTTGTTTTTAAACTCTTCCATTTTTTCTTAGATGATTTGTTCTTCAGGAGAGCATTGAGTTCATAATTGGTCAGTAGTTGGATAGCAGACTTTTATATCTTTTGTTTGGAATAGGTTGAATATATGTTTGCTTGCTTCCATGTGTTGGGATAAGTGCAAACTGAATACAGAAGATTGAATAGATGATAGAGTAGTTAGCTCTGGTGCATAACATTTGAGTATGAATGGAGAGATGCCATCAGGATCAGAAGACTTTTTAGTGTCCACCACAAGATGCATCCAGTGATGAGTTACTGACATGGAAGGAAGCAATTTGTCTTCATCTTCTATCCAGGAGTTGGAGGAAAAACTGATGTTAACTTCATTTTGGGATAGTGTAATAGTGGTGCCATTGCTGTCTGTACGTGGTGGGGAGAGAGAGAGAGAGAGAAAGAGTTGGAAATGCAGGTGAGCAGCAATTGCAGCCATGTCTTCTGGTCCTTTTATAAGAAACAAAAAGACATGGCTTCCAGTTGAACAGGATGCAGTTTTCTGCTATTGGTCTTTATGAAGTTGGATTTGCTGATGCTGTTTTACATTTATTGCATACTTAAGCATAAGCTGAGTATGAAGCTGTGGTTCTTGTTGTTGCAAGAACTCTGTGGTAAGCTACCAAGCAGCTTTCATGCATTTTTTGCTATCATTATTATTAACATCCAACCTCCATAGAGTCAGAGACTCATCGTGGCAGGTACACACAATGCTCATCCAACCTTTCCTTAAAATGATTCAATGTGTCTACATTCACAACACACTCAGGCAATGCATTCCACTCACCAACCACTCTCCATACAAAGAACCTTCACACCCTCTTTATACAGTTCCTAGCAGTGGCCTTTTGTTTTACCCCCCCCCTCTCATTCTGAAAAAATCCTCTTCCATGTCAACACCTGATAACAACCCCTGACTACCTTATATGTCTCAATCATATCCCCCCCCCCTTTTCCTCCTATGCACGAGGCTTTGCAATTTACATTTTCTCAGTCTGTCCTCATATTCCACATGCCAAAGACAACCGACAACTTTTGTGACCTTTTGCTGGACCCTTTCCAACATATCATCACCATGAAAACCTGGCAACCAGATCTATGCACAATAATCCAGATGAGGCTGGATCAAGGCCTTATAAAATGGCATCATAACCTCTTTATTTCTGCATGTCAGGATCCTCTGCATCATTGCCATTATCCAATGTAATGTCTTCACAACTTGTGCAGTGTGGCCCCTGAATTTCAGGTCCTTGTCCACCACCACTCCGAGATCTCTCATTTCCTCTACCTCCTTTAAAGTTTCCCCACCAAGTGCATACTTTGCGTTGCATCATTTCACTTACCTTCCCATTCCTGCGAGCTATTCAAGTCCTCCTTGAATAGCTATAACATCTGCTTCACTTTGCATTGCTCTCCCCAATTTTGCATCATCTTCAAACAGCTGTATATAACTAGTTAAACCTATCCCAATATCATTAATATACAAATTGAACAACAATGGTCCTAACACAGAGCCCTGCAGTACATCACTAGTGACCTTCCTCTTATGGGATACTGCACCTGAATATACAACTTGGATACCTATCTGACAGCCAGTCACTGATCCAACTCAGAAGTCTGTTATCCAATCCCATTGATTTCAATTATTTAATACTTTGTCATGTAGGAGCTTATCAAAAGCTATTGCAAAATCCAAGTACAAGAACTGTATATGCATATTCCCCGTCCAAGGTATTTGTCATCTTGTTATAGTACATAAGTTAATAAAACATGATCTCCCCTTAACAAACTAAAACTGATAACCACAAAGAATACTGCAGTTTTCAAGCCAACTCTAGATATTCAGATTGGCCTTTTTATATATCTGAATTGTGATGATAAGGCCACACAGCCTTATCATTACAAACCACCTTTCTGCAATGGAACAATTTTACCTTCATTCCTCTCCCTTGAAACCTGTGCTGTTGTAAGACTCTTATTAAACAAGCATACCAATTCCATGGAACATTCCATTAAGATGAATGGTGATATGTAATCAAATCGTATCGCCTTATTGACATCAATGTTATTTATTTATTTCCTCAAATACCTCCTGCTCACTCACATTTAAGCCATCCTCTCTTGTGCCCACTACACTTAGGTTCTTCATGATTCCACCCTGATCAGGATGAAACACCTTTATAATTGATCACTGAATACCTCAACAATGTCTTCTGCAGCAGATAAGGAACCATGGTCAGGAGAAGTGCTGTAGATCACTTTAAAGATGCCAGCAAGTACAAGAAGAAGAAAATGGTCCACAGTCCTATGCAGCTCTCTGCAGTCCCACCAAGGTGGTGGTGAGAAATCTGCAAGAGCAGGGAGGTGCTAAGAATCTGGCAGAGGAAGGTAGACCACAGTCTGGAAATTCAACCGTTTTATTGGTTCTTTCAACACTCAAACTCTGTCTTCCGACTCCCATATTGATTTCCTGTTTCGAGAACTTCAAAATGTAAAGTTTGATGTCCTTGCTATTTGTGAAACCTGAAGAAGCTCTTAATTAACAGCAAAATGGAACAGTGGCAACTAAATTTTCCTGCAAGTTTTAGATAATGCTACAAGGGCTGGAGGAGTTGGCTTCATCATAAACGAAAAGCTAACTAAAAATAATATTTCTTGCACAATCCATTCTGAATGACTAGAAACACTAAAATTAAAAATAGGAGAATCAGTAAAAATAATAATAGTCTATGCACCTACTTCAACAGCTGACAAAGAAGAAATAGAAAACTTCTATGAACACCTATGAGAAACATTACAGAAAAAAAAAAAAAAAACATACACTATAGTGTGTGGGGATTTCATTGGAAAGATTGATACAGGATCTACTGAAGAAAAATACATTGAACCGTGGGGAGAAAGGGCAAGAAATGAACAAGGTGAACTCCTGGCAGAATTTATTGAAGCAGAAAGACTTTACATTATGAATATTTTTTTAAAAAAGAGAACTGGAAAAAGATGGACTTGGTAATCCCCAAATGGAGAGACAAGAAATGAAATTGATTTCATTCTAACAAATTGCAAAAGAATAGTAAAAAATGTTGAAATCATTGGAAAAACCTATTGTGATATTCATTCAGACCACCATCCAATAAGAGCCACCCTCAAAATACATTAAAAAAATGAAGAATGCATATGAGCACAGTCCAACACCATAAAAATGCTCAAAACAGATAAACTCAGAAGAATTTAGAAAAAAATGTGGAAGAAACCAACTGGAAATTAAAAAACGACATCGAAGATTTAACAAACTTTAATAACCATTTATTGAACTGCAAAGAAAGAGCCTCCTATGAACTTCCCCCTAAGACCAGGGAACACCTATCAGCAAGAACGATAGACCTATTGAAGAAAAGAAGAATACTGAAAGATACAGGAAAAGACCATTTAGAATATAAAATTATCTTTAAACAACTGAGACAGAACATCAAAAATTATAATATATATAGAATGACAAAATTGGCAGAAGCAGCTAAGCTCTGCAGTAGCCTGAAAGAAGTAGAAAAAGAAATAAGTCTAAAGCAACCACTACCATCAGCCTTCATAGACAATCGCAATCAAGGAAACAGACACACAAACAGAGGTGAAATGGAAAAAATAATACAATCGTTTTATGAGAACCTTGACTTATCTAAAGAAGTAACCACAGCTCAAGTACTAGATGAAATTTTGGAAATACCATCTTTCCTAACCTGAAGAAGCAAAAATGGCTATCTGCCACATGAAAAATGACCAATCACTAGGAATTGATGGTATAAAATATGAGGAATGGGTGAACAAGTACTCTTTAAAGCTCTAGCAGAAAGATTTACTCGATATATACAATTAAGGAAACTACCTACTGAATGGAAAACATCAAAGACCATAATTCTGCACAAGAAAGGTAATAAAGAAGACATCAGTAATTACAGACCCATCTATTATCACACACACATATATAAAATATTTGCCAGAGTCATCCTAAACAGAATACAAACCTCCAAAAGACCCAATGATTAAGAAAGTTGGAAGAAAATGGAGAAGAAAGGCCCAAGACAGGAATAGCTGGACTCTCTATGACTTGCAATCATGGAGAAATCTTGACTGAAATCAGAGGTCCATCAAGAAAACATCATCTTACTATGATCATTCTTCCTTCTACTTGCCATCTAAAAATTCTCTAGGGATTTTCTTCACTTGATTTGCCAATTTCTTCTCATACTGCACTTTTGTTTGCCTTACTAACTGAGTCACTCTCTTGGCTTGTTCTTTATGCTATTCTTGAAACTGATTATTGCAATTATTCATCATGTACTGCCTCCAAAGTACTTCTATACACCTACCTTATTCTGCCTTTTGACCTTCAGAATACATTCACACATTGATGCTGTTATGTATTTCTTTGTCAGGTTCCCAAGTAGCATTTATTTCTATACCGTTCAACTCTTCATTCCATGCTATAGTTCAAAGCAGACTTCTGTGAGGAAAGGATACATGTGGAATTATAAGGCTGGTGATTATGATCAAGCTTAGGAGACACTTGACCACACTCCACATTCCCTGGCCTATAGCAACATCCAGCTAAATATGCCTCCCTGTCAACTTCACGTTACACCACACTGCCTCATAACCAGCACCACTATTTCTTTCTTTCATGTCTACCTTATGTGGACTTAATTCTGTTGCTATCATCAGCCCCCTCCCCCCTTCTTGCCCTTTCTATCTTGCAAAAAATACTGTATCCTTCCATTTCTATTCACGTTACGATTATACTATTAACATTCAACCATTGTTTCATATATTCCAATGATTTTGGGGCGAATAAACTCAATCATTGAAACCATTTCATCCGCCTCATTTCTGATAATTCTGGCATTTGTAAACAAATACAGCAGTTCATTTTTAGGTCTATAATCAGTTCTATCCAAGCCACTGGTTGGTTGTGATTTCTTCACCACTTATCACATATATCCGCTGGGTCTCAACTTCTTCACCCACATTGCAATATACTCCATCTCCATACAGATATTCACTTTCAACATCCACTCTTCCTATGCCATGTCTCCCTGTCCACCTCAGGGCACCCTCCATTTCCCTGTTCCTCTTACACTATCATTCTTCCTTCTTCTCTCACAGTAACATCAATTCCACTGCCAAGCACTTGTCTCTTAAATACCACTCTCCTGATTTTTCACTTCATCTCTTACTTTTGATCTCGTGCATGCAGCACACGCTGAACTTCCATCTAGCAACACTTTCTCCTGTGCATTCACTCCAAAGCCATTCAGATTCAACCCATCACACTTGTACAATTCCATTCTTCTCTCAAACACATCATACATCCACAAACTACTTCCTTCTCCTCACACAGCTCTGCTAGCATACCATTCATGATTCCAGCTATCTGTCTCAACTCATCATCATACCTCAGCAGCACACTGACAACCTTTCCCACTACACTGTTTTCTTTCACTCTTCTCAATAATCTCTTTATATTCATGCTTACATGTCCACTTAAATCATTTGTCCCCATGACCACCACTAGTTCTCTTGATTGTTTCCTCCTCATGTCCAACACCTGATTTATCCTGTTCATTCTCTCCTGGATAGCAGACCTCTAACTATGGAATCTCCACACACACACTGCTATCCTGGAGTCGCTCGTCACCTCTTTTACCCTTTTTTCTTTCATTCTACTCTTTTGCACACTTTCATTAGTTTCCACTAAATGTCTCATATCACTCTGCATACTCCTCATTTCATTTTCAACAACTGTTTCATCATAATTGTCAGAATCCAAGATTCTGACAATTACTCTCGGTCACTCCCATAGCCTTGCAACCTCTCATTCTGCCACACCATACTTCCGTTTCGTCATTCATACTTCTTTTGCTTCCTTATCACTAACTTTCACTTCTACATTCTTGCATTCAGCCTTCCCATAGCTTTGCAACCTCTCATTCTGTCACACCATACTTCCATTTCCTCATTCATACTTCTTTTGCTCCCTCAGTTTCACTAGCTTTTGTTTCATTTCCATTTCTTTCATTTACACCATCTTTTATCTTTTCAGTCTGTTTTCCATTCATTGCCTCATTGACTAATAATATATTGCACTTCCTACATATCCCATACCTTCACTCATCTCCTGTCCATTCTCTCCACAAACACATCCCTTACACTCCACCATGCATGCATATTACACTCACAACACTGAATCAATTTCAAAAAATCTGTCTTGTTAATGCCTTGATTTTTGTCAGTAGTGAACCTTGTGTTGACTAATTGCCTGATCTTATACCAGCCTGCTTGGCTGAATGTATATACCATGAGGTTGCAGGTTAGGATTCCACTGTGACATGGATGTTTGTTAATGTCTTTAGGTGAAAGTTGAATCTCATCACCTGGTGATGAGATTCAACTACCCTACTTATTGAAAGCAAAGTTGCTTGAAAAAGTTCCATGTGTTGTGTATAAAGTAAGATTTCTGGATTATGTAAAATATATATATATTATTACTATTATTATTACATGACACCTCTACTCACTCCACTATTTAATGATCCATCTACAAAAAAACAACACTATTCACTATCTACCTTCCATCAACGTTATTTTCTGTTTGTAAATTGCATGTGTTCTCTTGTTCAATTTGCCTATATGCAGGATGAAAACCCAAAAAAGCCCTGCTGCCTACACATGAGATCGACTTACTTACCTGACATTGAAAAAGCCGATATAAAGATTCCTCTAGTCACAGCAAGAATCAAACTAAGGCCTTATATATAAAATAATAAAACCTTTTACAACTAGTTACCACATTAATACCATAACCTTACACCATTTTATGGGAGGGAGTCACATTAAAAAAAACATGCATGTGCACCACACAACCGATATTAATTCATTCAAAAGAACTGATTCCATAATTGTTATACATAAATTAATTATAGCCTCCACCCAGAAAAATGATAGAACTTTTTTCTTAATGTTGTGTATATTTACTGCTTCCAGAACTCACTGTACATATTTTCAACCTAAAAGTAAAACAGGATCTCCTGATATTTGTTAAAACTGTATTTTTCACTAACTTATTATGCCATCTAAAAGAGTAGTAAAGCCAAGCATGGCAGATTCCTGTTATTTACACATATATATTCCATGAACTAAGTTATTATAATTGTTGTTCCAAAAAGATGGGTAGACAGTAAAGAAGATTAGATCCAGAGACTAATGACATATGGCAGCTGGTATATGGAATTGCCCATATGAAGACAAATTGAGGAAATATGGTCTTCAAAGAATAGATGGATGAAAGGGATATGATATAAAAATATACAGCTTATGCCTAGTGCAGGCAGACTGCAAAACTAGCTAAAGATCTGGCTAGGAAGAATGTGAGGTCTAGATTCTTTATGTGACAAGTGGTGAATATATGCAAGGCTAAATATTAGGGCCACTGCTTTTTAATTTATAATTAATGGTCTGCTGTTAGGCTGTGAATGCATCAAGGGCAGATATGATAGCAGTTTAAGTCTTAGTGATGAAAATCACCCCTCTCTCAATAAATTCTTGAGGCACCTGCATGGTAATAATAATAATACATGAATATCTCTGCATAGTCCAAAGACTCAGTATAGGAGGCCTGTACCAACCATTATGTAGGTAGCTATCATACTATTCCTTGAATTTATATGCTGACAAAGCTCTTGACTGACTCTGGCAACCATTTCTGCTCATTCACCAGTGTCTCCAGACAAAAAAATATAATTATGTCCTTGCTAACTAACTAACTTCTTGAGTATTCTGCAATTAAGCAGGTTCTTCTCTTAGTAGCAAAAACTTTTCTTCCACTCTCTTCTGTTCTGAGCTTTCTCTTTCAACGTTGTGTACCTGTCTCTATTCAGCATGTCATCTAGCATTGTTTTCCTTACTCTTCTTCTGGGTCTTTTTCCATCTATTTTTCCTTTGATGGCATCTCTGGTGATTCCATTCCCTCTCAGAATATGTCCAATCCAGTTTCCCTTTCTTTTTATCCTCCTTAACAGACTTCTTTCTTCTTCTACTCTTTTTAAGACTTCTTCATTAGTTATTTTATCTGTCCATTTGATTTTTTCCATCCTTCTCCAAATCCACATCTCAAAGCTTTCCAAAATCTTAATTTCTTCTTTCTTCAATGTCCAAGTTTCAGCTGCATAGAGGACAACACTCCACACATAACATTTTATTAGTCTTTTCTTTAGGTTTCTATCCATTTTACTTCTGAATGAATCCATTTTCTATTAAAGGCATCTCTTCCCATCGCTATTCTTGCCTTTATGTCACTTTTACATCTTACATCACTGCTAATAACATTTCCTAGATATTTAAATGTCTTTACTTGATTCAATTTTCCCCCATTTATTCTAATATCCATATTTGCCTCTTTCCTTGCTATTTTCATTACCTTTGTTTTTCTGATGTTAATTTTCATTCCATAATTGATACAGGATTCCAGTAATCTGTTCAACAGATGTTGTAGTCCTGTTTCAGTATTTGATAATAATGCCTTATGCAATTTACAGATTGACTCCTGTTCCCTCCATTTATTTTGTGCATCCAAAAATTTCTTCTGCATTAATCCTGTAAAACTCCTTCAGTAACTGCTAGTTTTGTTACCTGAAAATTTGTACTCTATCCTTATAAGGAGAACACATCCTCTTGACCATTTGCCTTTAGATTCTCTCCAAGATATCCTCATTCCAGGAAATCCAGGCAACCAAATATAAACATCTTAGTTCACATGTGGCTAGATTAAGCATTTTAATCGCCTCCTGATTTCTTTTTATCACACTGTTTGACAGTCAGAAAATTCTACAAGGTTTTTTCACTTTTGTAACGTGTCCTCTGAATTTCAACCCCCATCCCTCGGTCTGTCTCCCATCAAGGTGCACAGGGGAATACAATGTGTGAAGACAAAAGGGGCAGGGAGGAATGTAAAATACATAACCTTAAAATTTTTTGCACTAAACTGCTAATTACTCTTTATCCATACTGCGACTCTATTTAAATCATCCTACAGGTTTCTCTAGATCACATTTATTAAATGCTTTTCTGTAATACACAATAGATAATCCAGTTTGCATTATAATTTCCCTGTAAATTACCGTATTTGCTGGTGTATAAAATGCACTTTTTTCCTTTGAAAATAAGTCTGAAAAACAGGGTGCGTCTTATATGCCGATTCTCAGTTTTTTATTACTATCATTTCTGGAAATTTTCTCTGTTCCAAGTTACGCGATTTCTTTCTTGCTTCCTTGTGGTGTGTGAGAGCATTCCAATTACGTAGAGTATAGTGGATGCGCATTCGAACACAGCTGTGTTCCTGTTCGTTTAAACTTTCCAATTGTTGTCGCGGTTGTTTTGAACGGTGATAAATTTTTGCCGTTAAATTTTCTCTAAATTTCTTGGCAAATTATGGCTGAAAAACGTCAGCATTGCTACGATATTGCATACAAGCTATGTGTGATTGCATATTAGGTATTTGTTGAAAGTAGACCTACTTATTACTTTATATTTGAAATACTGTAAATTCATTATAATATTCAGTGATAAATTTTTTTTCCTAAAAAATGTGCATGCATCTAATACGCCGCCAAATATGGTATTTCTTGTATTATTGATGTATAAATTAAAAGCAGTGGCCTTAATATTTAGCCTTGCAGTATATTACTAATCAAGACTCTTGGTTCAGATAAGTTTGTTTGAATAATGAATTGTAAATAAGTGTGTGTTTATATGTAAGAGTTGCAGTAGAAGTGCGCTTGCAGCGATTGTAGTATATGGGTTTGTTTAAGTTTATGTACAAAATTGTTGGACTTAACAGAACATGGCAGTGAAAGGCAAGTCACTGCATAGGTCTGCACAAAAAAAAAAATAGAACACAGAGATTTCTCAAAAATAGTATGGTGCTGTGAACGTAATATGTATGTGTGAGAAGATTTTGCAGATACTTATGTAGAGTGGCTGAATAAGAGAAATGGACAAGTGTGGATATGTAGAAAATGCAATATTCTGATGGACCATGAGGCTTGCTTAAATATTAGTTTAAAGTTTAAATATTTTAAATACAAGTAAGGCATGAGCATGGAAAAAAGTTTGATTTACAATAAAGTGGGTGATAATTTATACAGAATGAAATTAATGATAATGTGGGCAATAATGATGTGAAAAGCAGAGTGCAGTTAATAGTAAGGTGACAAGCGAGATTGATGGCAAACAAGTGTATGTGTGCGTGCGCGAGACCAGCAATAAAATAGTGAGAGTGAATAATAGCGAAAAAAGGATACAAGATTTGAAAGCTGAGTTAGTGAAGATGAGGCATGATGCAGAGCGAAATAAAGAGAATTGTAGATATGTATAGAAGAGTGAAGAAGATGAAAACAAATAATCGGAGTGAAAATGGTAACAGAAGACCCACGAATGGCATTGTATGGTGATTCAATTCTTAGAGATGTGGTAAACGAGCAAATGGACAAGGTTTTTTTTTCTTTATTTTTCACTTGGTTAAACCTTTTGGCAACTCCTATAGGTAGAGATGACCTATTGCTTCTGCCTGGTATCTCCACATCTGGGCCTGGCTCCCACTGAAGGGACCTTAATAAAGGTCGAAACTAGTCTGGGTAGTGGCCTTTCCCTTAATGCATAACATTATACATATCTGCAAGGAGATGTGTTTTGCATTATGGGAGTACTGAGATAGGAGTGATGTAAGCTTGCTCCACCTTTGTAACGAGTTGCCCGGTGTTGTACTACCTCACCCCAGTCCTGAAGATACTTTCAGGCACAAACTTTGTTTGCTCACACTTGGATAAAGGATTAAACTAAATTTATTATATGTAAAATGAATAGAGTGATTGAGGCACTGGATATGAGGACTAAGCAAGCAAAAGAGTTGGTAGTGGTATTACGGACAAATGATGGAAATTGAATGGAAACAAGGAGAATGTAATATTGGATATCATAAGGTTGTTGAGAAGAATAAAAGATAGGAGTGTGATAGGAAAGGTAGTCAGTGTGTTGTCCAGGTATGACAGTGATCAGATGAGGTAGAGAGCAAGAATTATGAATGACATGTTAGCAGAAATGTGTGAAGAGAAAAGAGTGCAGTTTGTTAATGTGTGGAATGAGTTTGAAGGAAGAATTGAACCTGTATAAAAGCGATGGACTGCATTTGAATGATTTTGGTATGAGTCATTTGGAGAGACTGCTGCTGGAGGAGAGTAATGAGTGCAGAGAATGGATTTGACCAAGACAAGAAGCAGTGTGAAAGAGCAGCAGAGTAAAAAAGGAAAGATTGAAATGGTGCTTATGAATGAAGAATGGGTTGCATGAGTGTAGCGAATAAGAGAATGAGTGTGCAAGAAAAATAGGGAAATGGGGAGACTCAAGGTGCACAGGGGAACACAATGTGAGACAATTTGATGCTCCAAGAGGATGTGAATGCGTGAAGACAAAAAGGGCAGGGAGGAATGTAAGTTAAATTTATTTATAATGTAAGTTGTCTAATAATATATTGCACTTCCTACATATCCCATACCCTCACTCATCTCCTGTCCATTCTCTCCACAAACACATCCCTTGCACTCCACCATGCACACATATTACACTCACAACACTGAATCAATTTCAAAAAGTCTATCTTGTTAATGCCTTGATTTTTGCGCCGCTTGCCTAGTCACACCAGTCAATGCTCGCATGGTTGACCTCATGAGTACCATCATTGTCTTCTGTTTAATAAATCGAATAATTTAATACATCACACAGACACACTTAATTCTCAAAATAAATAGCACATCATTAAAATTCAAGAAATACTGCTGATTATTACTCAAACACTTGTCTTTTCCAGAGTTCCTTTCCAACATTACACACTTTACTCTAGTGGAACATTCCTTCCAGTAAGGACAATTTCTGATTCATTGAGTGCAGCTGTCTGGATCAGAAGCAGTAGTCAATATTTAACAGAATGTTGTGAATTAACAGCAGTTTCCAAATACTTGTTTACAAGTGCCTCACAATAGGACAAGTAACAAAGAATTCCAAGCACAATAAAATTCTTCTGATTCGTAAAGAATCTTACTGTCTGTTTAGAGTGACAGTATAGTGGACAAGTGAAATGCATATACGGAGTACAGATTTCCAGAGATATATATGATAGATGCCACATGATAAGTCATTATGTAAATATATGCATTGGGTTAGATAACAAATTACAAGTGGGTTACAGCAGCGCTTCCCAAACTGTGGACCGTGGCCCCCTTGGGGGTTGTGAAATAATGAAAACAAATTTAAAATGTTTTAAAACTAAGTAGATATTTTTTTATCTTAAAAGAAACATATTTCTTTTTTCTTTTTTATATTTTAATGGAAAAAATCACACATTGGTGTTAGTTCACAAATTTATTACGTCTGTATTGATTCCCCCCCCCCCGCTGGAGCTGCGAAATATTTTAATTTTACATCTATAAGTTTGGGAAGCACTGGGTTAGAGGATTGGATGTCTAAATATCAACAAACTATGTGTAGATATTCCCAAAGATAAGAGACCAGTGGTGTGGTCTTTTGAGGTTGTTACTGTTAAACTTATATCTAGTGATGATATTAGGAGTGGTTTAAATGGGGGACATGCAATATTCTCTACATGTCAATGTAATGCGAGTACGTGGAGTAAAGCAGATTTGTTTTACTGGATTTAAGTTGGACTATCAGTTCAATGGAATTGCTAGTTTTGAAATTTGGAAGGCAACAATTGGAGTGTGGAATATATAATATTTTGCATAACTCTTATTCCCATCTAACACTTTTTAGCATACCCAAGTTATTCAAATTATGCATTTTCCAACACATTTTGTGAGGGTTAAATAGTTGTTTTTTTGTAACAGGAAATATTTCAGATATTTTCAATGCTAGTTCTTGAAAATGTTTCCACACAGATACAAAACTCTGTGTAGAACATAATATAACCCAACATTATGTAAGTGCATGTGGTAATAGTCATTCCTTCTGTTGTAAAGTTGCTTGCACATTGTTGCAAGAGCACTGAATTAACAAGTTAAAACATTTTTTTTTACTTAATGATGTCACATAAACAGGACTTATTACTTATTAATATTAATGACTAAGTCAGTAAGCTGTCCCAAAATGAAATAGTGAAGTATAGAGTATCACAGTTACAAGTGTCTGATAATTGCTATAAAGTATTTGGTGCTTTTTTATACTTCAAGAAATTAAGATATATGAAAAATTTATTTATGCTATAAATGTAGTAATATATTATTACATAAACAAATCATGCACATGCTATGTAAACTCTTGGTCCATGATCCTGTATTACAGTTTATCCTGATAATTGCATATTTTACTTTGAAAAAATCACTATTCAATTGAATATTACTATTTGTACATTTTTTACCTTTTTCATTTCTTTACTGATCCCATACATGAGAGATAGAAGAATCTATAGCATATCAAATAGTGATGGTTGAGAAAGAAGAAATATGTTAATTTCGTTTTAATGATTTCAAGTTATAATTTTTGCAAGGACCGAAGTTGGTGAAATAAATGAGAAAGAGGAGAAGCAGTTTGGTGTGTTTGCATTTGGACTAAAAAGGATGTTGGGCAGCTGCTGCTCTTGTTTTAACAGGACCCACAGAGAGAGAAAGAGGAATGAATGATAATTGCCTGTTTGGTTATATGACAATTTTCCATACTTTAGGAATAGCAAGAACGTCATTACAGTCTAGACTGGTCTGTGAAGTAGGGCTTCAGCAACGTTCATGTTTATATAAAAATTATGTAGAAGTTTGGTCTGTTTCCAATGGATCCTATAGTTTGGATTTTCAACTCAGTGTTGTGCAAGGCCAGATTTCTGCGGTTCGATAAGATGAATATGCTCTTGATGTTCCTAAATGTGTTTATGAACAGATCTACCTGTCTGTCCATAGTAAGACAATTTAGAAAAAGAATCTCCACAGGATATCTCCTTTCTGGATTTACACATCCAAAGAAAATAAGATGGTTCCATCTCCACTTCTGTCTATCGCAAGCCGACATTTTCAGGTCGCTACATTCACAATTCTTCTGCTCATTATCCATCTCAAAAATTTGGTATCATTAGTAACCAGAGCACACAGATTCTGCTCCTCTGAAGAATCTCTAAACAAAGAATTGGAAATAATCAGAAATACAGCGATACTAAATGGATACAATCTTAAAACAACTCAAAAATCATTAGTCACTTCCCCACACATCAACAAGCCTGTAGGATTCCCATACCTTATGGCATCTCCAAACATCTTTCAAAAATGATTAAGAAATACAAACTTGCTACTACCTACAAACCAATCAACCAGATCTATAACTTGTTACCTTCTCCTAATAACAAACTCTCACCTCGGATGCTACCTGGCGTGTACGAGGTTCCATACTCCTGTAAATTGTCTTACTATGGACAGCCAGGTAGAGTTGTTCATAAATGCATTTTGGAACATCGAGACCATATCCGTCTTATCAAACCACAGAAATCTGGTCTCGCACAACACGGAATTGAAAACCCAAACCATAGGATCCATTGGAAAAAGACCAAACTTCTACATAGATCTTTATATAAACATGAACGTTTATCTAAAGAAAGTGCTCAAGCCCTACTTCACAGGCCAAATCTAAACCATAATGACGTTCTTGCTATTAATAAAGTATGGGAAATTGTTATACAAAACAGTGTAAAATAATAATAATACAAAAATGTGTAAGATAAGATATATGTAATCTTTTTTTTTTCCCCTCCAGATATATTTAATTTAATTCTATAACACACTACTGCATGCATATTGGGATTCCATTGTAATCATGCACCCTAACTGTGTTATTCCTAGCATTGTTTGAATTAACTTTACTGCCTTTGATACTTAGGATGAAATAATTATCATTAAAACCTATTACTGTGGTTATTACATGTTTGTTTAGTCACGTATTACTATTAACTCTGTTCTTTTCACCAAAGCTTTCCAAAACAGTTCTGTTCTTTGGCTGTTTAGATCTTCAGCAAGAACCAGCTTTCCTTTATGTCAGCTTTGAGGCCATAGACACAAATTAGCCTCGTTGTCTATTCAAGAATTTTATGATCACGTAAATGTTTACTATAATCATTCTTTAGTTTTTCTGATTGCCTTTAGAAGCATTTCACATAGTTTTGTCTTGGTAACATCAATTATTATTATTATTGCACCCTCCATGGGAGGTTCATTCAACTGACAACACATTTATCATACCAAATCTTAAAATCCTTAACTCCCCTTGCATTAGAAACACATTCTGGTAATGCATTCCATTCACTGACAATTCTCCTTGCACCCCTCTTCACCACATATTTACATAACTTCCAGGGATGGCCTCTGGTTTCTCTCTCTCTCGCCTTCTACTATTTTTATAATCCCATTTGGATTAATCCAATAAAAAACCTTTCACCTTTCCAAAATCCTGATATTGTCTTAGTCTCCAGACCCTATCCAATGTCTCCACATCACATTGAAAAACCAGATGACCAAATTTGAGCACACTGGTCCTGTGGTTTGACCACTGCTTTTTACAGTGGCAAAAGTTCTTCTTAGCATAGCAGCGCTATGATGTACAGCCTTTGCAACACTTGCAATATATCCTCTGAACTTCAGTCTACTGTCAACCATTACTCGCAAATCTCATCCACTTCCTGCAGCACGGCACTATCAATTATAGTACAGAGCTTTATATTGCTGCAACACCTTGCACTTATCAATATTAAACCTACAACTCCACTCCTTTGTCCAAGTCAAAAGTCTATTCAAATCTTCTTAAAGGTAATTAACATCAGCAGTGCTACTTATAATTCTCCCCAACTTTGCATTATCAGTTAACAACTGAAGATCCCCACTCATTCCACTTGATATATTGTTTACAAATTAAACAGCAGGGGCCCAAGAACAGAACTGTGGAGCACACCACTAGCTTCTGTTCTTTTTTGAGACACTGCTCCATCACACACAACCTGCTGGTATTGTTCAGATAGCCCATCACCAATCCATCTAACCAATATACTATATACTCCCATCCACTGCAGCTTGTGCACTAACTTATCAAACACTTTTTCAAAGTCCAAGAATATCACCATTCTCCCTTATCTAACACACTCATTACCTTAAATTAAAATGCAAGTAATTTGTTAAAACAAGACCTACCTTTTACAAATCCATACTGACCATCATAAAGAATGCTATGTCCATCAACCCCATCCTGTATTCTGTTCCTAATCAATCTCTCCAACACCTTGACTACAATTGCAGTTATACTGACTGGTCTATAATTGGAAACTCCTGTCCTAGAACCATACTTGTGGAGTGGTACTATTTTGACTTCTTTCTACTCCTTAGGAACCCTACCCACTGTAAGACTTTCATTAAATAACCAGGTCAAGGGCATAACTAACTATTATGAATATTCCTTAAGAATATTTGGTATGTCTTTCACTTCCAATTCTCCTAATACTCGCCTCCCTTCTATATATTGTACCACATCATTTACACCAGTATGATGTACACTGATAAAGTGCTTGTGGAGTTCAATAATTCAACTACATCCTTTGCAGCTGTTATTTTGCATTCATGACTATCCACCAGTGTTAACCTACCATACTCTTTCTTGCCATATAGTAGAACAATTTCCTTGAGTTAACCTTGGCCTGACCAGCCCTCCTCTCATATTGCACCTTTTCTTTCTTTACTATGCTTGTCACCTTCCTAGCCTATACTTTTCACGAATCTGATCACCACCACCAACTGTCTTGCACCTCCTTCAGAGCATTTTCTTTTCCAACACAGCTTGCTTGATTTCACTGTTCATCCATTTCACACCCACTATATTTACTTGCTTAACCCTTAGCATGCAGTTATATATTGCTTGTGTCATTATAGCAAGATGTGGGTTTGAATCCTGCTAAGGGCATGGATATTTGTTAAAGCCTGCTCTGGACTTGTATAGCTCCTTGAGTTTATAAGACTCTTCTTTTTTTAAAAAAAAATAATAATAAATACTCATCCGTAGACCTCTCAAGCTTCTTTGTAACAATGGAAACCAGTAGCTTAATCTATGCACACTAAACCTCCTAGAATATCTTATCAACATTCATGTGAAATATCACTTGTCATAGGATAATAGATTAAGCAAATAACAGCCAAAGAACAGAATCCTTTGTCTTCTCAATATACATCTTGCCAGTATCTTTCAGTCATCTCACTAATGTTATAATGATTATATCCTGGAGTTTTAACTGTTTTATATTAATAATAAATTTGCACTTATTCTTCTTTGTTTCTCCTTCATAGGTGAAGAACAAATTATCCTCCACAAATTAACGTTGTGTTGATTCTCAGAGGAAGTGCAGCCATCATACTCAGAATCACAACAAACAGACCTTGAAAGAATCATGTAATTTTAATGTTTTTGTGCTCTGTTCCTACAGATGCTGAAAAGTGCCTCGTGTATATATAATTTGTAAATAAATATATTTTATTGGAAAATAATATTTTCCATGTCTTCTATACTTTTTTTTTATACCAAAACAAAAATTCCAGCATAAATGTGTTTCAGTCTGTGAAACTCTCATTCTAACTTTTAACTGTTTATACCCATAACAGACACAAGTCAATAAGTCCATTAGGGTGAAGATGGCATGAACACAACAAATTATCCAAATTCATATTTCTACTTGGATTTGCACCTACTAGGTAGGTTTTATATGTGAGACAGAAACTAAAGAATCCAGACAAAAAGCAACCCAATTTCACCAGACGCCATAGTCTGAAAACAGCAAACTCAATGCTGAAAAAAAAAAAAAAAAGATGAACTGCTGTTCGCCTATTGACTAATCACGTCGGTGACTAAACCAATATGCATACTCTGAAATTGATCGCAATGTACTTGTGTATATTCAGTCAGCATTTCTTTCTCTCATCATTATCCTATAATGCAGAGCACACTTCCTTCCAGAAGTATATAATGCTGTGCATTAAGGGAGGATCACTACCCAGATTGGTTTAAAGTTTTACCGAGGTTTCACCAGTGGGAGCCAGACTCGGGAAGATACTAAGGTTGAATTAATGCAGAAGTCATATATTTCTCAAGTATTATACAAGTGTATAATGCTGTGCATTATACACTTTTTAAAGGAAGTGTGCTTTGCATTATGGGATACTGAGGCAATTGATGTGCAGGAATCATCAGCTTCTACATACAAGTTGCCTAGGCAAGAAGATACTTCACATGCAAACTTTGTTCACTTATAGATCCTCCTTATAGGGTTGCGGATAGGTCCTCCACATTCTTGGAATGATTAATCCGTCATTTTTGCTCAGGTTTGGATTGTGTTTTAGCATTTCACACTACTTTAAATTTTCTCTCAAACCAAGTTTTGGTGCAATGTAGGAACTTAAAAACATCACACTCAACAACCAAGATTTATTAGTCAGCTTTGACACTGCCCTTTGCACCAATGTCCCAATCAACGATACTAATATTCTCCTACAGAACATATTTCCACCTCGATTCACGGCCCTCTTTGCCCACGTACTCCGCTCTGGGTATTTCGTGTGACAAGACAATTTTTACCTACAAAAAGAAGGTGCAGCCATGGGATCACCACTCCCCCCCCCCCCCCATAGCTAACTTTTACATGGAAGACTTTGAGCAACGAGCCCTGAATTCGATCAGCCCAAAGTCTGGCTCAGATATGTCGATAATATTTTCACCATTTGGT
The DNA here is from genome assembly GCF_054136105.1 of Typopeltis vanoorti. Taxonomy (NCBI): domain Eukaryota; kingdom Metazoa; phylum Arthropoda; class Arachnida; order Uropygi; family Thelyphonidae; genus Typopeltis; species Typopeltis vanoorti. The sequence continues at coordinate 169,972,303 of NC_143549.1, read as the reverse complement.
TCTACAGCCGCGAAACATTAAATACATTCCTTAACTACCTGAACAAACAACACAAAGGTATCCAATTCACCAATGAAATCGAAAACAACAACTCTCTTCCTTTTCTAGACACACTTATCATGCGTCTTCCCTCAGGCTGTCTCTCCTTCTCAGTCTACTGCAAACCTACACACACAGGCCAGTATGTACACAAAAATTCATACCACCACCATCCAACACAAAAAAACTAGGAGTCATAAGCACCCTCAAACACAGAGCACTAACTATCTGCTTGAATGAACAAGCTCTAAACCAAGAATTCGAAATCATTAACCATACATTTGTAAAAAATGGCTATAATAAAAAAACAGTTCACAAGATCCTCCATAAAAATACCACTAAAAACAAAAAAGATTATAAGAATACCATAGCCATACCATATGTTAGAGGCATTTCAGAAAAAATAGAACACCACATAAATACAACATCAAGACTACCTTCAAACCCCTGACAAAATTAATAAATTTACTCAGTTCTTCCAAAGATCCTCTTCCACCCAGGGGTTTATAGCATTTGCGTAACCTGAACAAACCTTCAGCATAACTATAGATAGGATATCACCACATATACTAAAGGAATGTTCGTATGAGCTGGTTTGGTTCTTTAGCTGATTACATAATTGGAGTCTTAACTTAAAGATCCCACAGGAATGGAAAGATATGTGATTGGTCAAGGGTGAGACAAAAACTAATTCTAACTACTAACTAGGCATCATAATTTGCAAAGAACAACTTGAATTTACTGAAAGGAGGGCATGTCAGAACAATTCGCTCATATTTTATAATAATGTTATGGATGAGTTGGATACACTATGATACTGCTGGACTTTGCTATTGCATTGGACAAGCTACCACATGAAAGGTTGTTGCATATAGGACTTGAATATAAACTGTTCACGTAGATAAGTAGGTAGCTGATGGACAGGCATCAGAAAAATGGTATATGGGGGGTTTCCCAGGGATTAGTTATTAGATTAGACTACTGTATATATTAATGATATTGGGAACGACTTACAGGAGATGCTCAATGGTTTGCTGATGATTGCAAAAATAGAGCAATCAGGGATACTACTGATATGCAGCACTTACAGAATGACTTGAACAGAGTAGAACTGTGGATAAAAAGATAACGGTTGTCAAGTTATGCACTTCCGTATGGTGAGATTTTGAGCAGCATATTAAATTGGTGAAACTATGTTTGGGGAAGATGAGGCTAGCTATCACAGAGTTATGATGGATAGCAATTTTAAAGGTCACAGAATAAAGGTTTCAAATACAATTCAGAGGATAAATGAAATAAACATTCATGTATCTATTTTTTGCTCTTGAAATTATTGTGACACCATAAAAAGTTATTTTGGTCTAAGAATAAGAGTTGTCAAGTTACAATGTCACTGTATACTACATTGCTATTTCTAATTCTTTCATTATTATTCTCAATGAGTCTTACACATGAAGAACTCCACTGTACTACTCCCCAGACATACTACTTTAAAAAAAAAGCATTACTTCAAAAGAGCTCATTCTTACTTTTTTTATATGCACTGTATGAGCTGTTCACTTCAGAGAAAATAGTGATTATCTTTCTACCTGTATCCCAATGTATAGTTCAATGAGATGTAGGTATATAATGATAACGTAACTTTTGACCTCTAATACTTGCAAGTCTATGGATGAGATATATATATATGAAAGTCTAAGATATCCTGGTTTTATATAGAGAAGAAATCATTAACTGTATAGTTACCATTTATCCTTTAGTTACAAGATCTTGCATTTGCCATTTTTGTGTTTAGAGTTTCCTTTATTTTTAATCATACCACAATTTAATAAGGATATTTAAGCTGTGCAAGACTGTCATAATAATAAAGTCATCTTTCAAAGTACATATCAACTTCTTTACCAGAGGCCTACCAACTAATTAGTAACTAGCAACATAATTTTTTCATTCTAAATCTGCAACAGACTCTTAGTTATCATCACCTACTTTCAGACATAAGGCACAGAAAAGTTTAGGAAAATTCATATGGTTGCTCTTGACATTTATAGGCAACTGATAGTCTGGCACAGAAGTCTACTCATCAAACCATCATCTTATGATCATTCTTTTATTCTTTGTAATTGGGTTACCAGCTTCCTCAGATTTTCTCATGAATGTTGAAATATATTTCCTGACACTGTACTTTCTCACTCACTTTCCTCCTGTCCAATAGTCTATCATGGCTAAGTAATATGGCTACCCCAAAACCTCATTAATGCTCTCATAGGGCAGATAATCCTGTCTGTGTAGATGTGTTATGGCTGTTACAGCTGCAAGTTCATGTCCTTCTAGTTGATTTTTCTGATTTGCAGGATGAAAAACTTTCCACCTCCATATGAGACTAGGTAACTAACTTTCAGCTGCAAAGAGGATCTGATAAAGGGCTTCTCAACTGAAAAGCCTTTCATGTCTTAGAAAGATTTCAAACTTGGGTCTTTCCAATCAAAGGGTGCTGTCATGACTGAGCTACAGATCCTGATCTTCTCCTACTGGCCTCAAATCTTATCGATATTTTTACTGATCACAGTGAAACCTCAAGACAGATCTTTCACATCCAATGCCTCAAACTCTGATCTCCTTGCTATTGCACAATTGAGAAAGAAAGGAAGGAATAATCATTCATTTTTTTATTCTCCATGCAAGATCAGATTTCTCTGACTTTCACTTCTAGCCTTTCCTTGTACAAACTCAGCACCAACACTGCCTTGTTATTATCTAAAAACCTCCATAAGAATGTGCTTAATGCTAGGCTGGAAGAGGGCAATTTGATCAACTGATGAACTTTTATGATTCATTCCAATCATAAAATAGATTCTACTAAAGTGGCCAAATTCATTCCTCCATAAGACTAAGAGCAGCTTCTACACAACACTGACTATTCAGTTTCAAAGAAACTTCTCTTCCTACTCTTTCATTCCATTCCATCTCTGTTCTCTGGAATAGCCTTTCTGACTCTCTTCCGAAAGACTACAATCTCACAAAACACATCAACAAATTTCTACATTCCTCTTACGTGTGTAGAGGGTTAAGTGCTGTGAGGACATCATGTTGGAGGCTTAATGGATTTTTTACAACACTCAAAAAGAATTAAAATAGAATTTAATACTTCCTATATTTCGTCCTAGTCACTAGGACATCTACGGGGATTACAAAAACAATTAATGTAACATATACACAAATAACAAACAATACTAAGCCCAACCATGTGGGTGACACTAAAGTCCTATCTAGGTAGAGCGCCCTCTAAGGGCAGTAGTAATTAAAATAGAATTTAATACTTCCTATATTTCGTCCTAGTCACTAGGACATCTACGGGGATTACAAATCCCCGTAGATGTAATCCCCGGGGATTACAAATCCCCATAGACCAGGCCACCTACTACTGCCCTTAGAGGGCGCTCTACCTAGATAGGACTTTAGTGTCACCCACGTGGTTGGGCTTAGTATTGTTTGTTATTTGTGTATATGTTACATTAATTGTTTCTGTAATCCCCGTAGATGTCCTAGTGACTAGGACGAAATATAGGAAGTATTAAATTCTATTTTAATTCTTTTTGAGTGTTGTAAAAAATCCATTAAGCCTCCAACATGATGATACATTCCTCTTAATCATTCCCAAACATGGGATCAAAGTCTTATAAGTTCTGTGGCCTTTTCTATCTGGAGTTTATATACATGTAGAAAGCATTTTACCTTGGGTATAATAAATGTTAAAGATACCAAGCTATTTTAAACCTGGTTTTTGCTCCATTTCCCAAGTAAGCAAACAGACAAACAAGTCAAGTTTGCGCCTGCATGTATTGCAAGTCAAGGCAACTCATGGTAAAGGTAGAATAAGCTCTGATCACTATTCTTAATATTTACCCTTAATGCAAAGCCCATCTCCTTGAGGAGATGTATGATGCAATGTATTAAAGGCAAGGGGCCACTATCCAGACCGGTTTCGACCTTTATTGAGGTCTCATCAGTGGGAGCCAGGCTAGAAATACCAAGATTTTAGTAATACAGAGCTTAAGTATTTTACCAGAACAAGTTACCATAAGGTGTTTTATCCTTATTAAATAAAAATCTCAGGATGAGAGATAGATGTAGAAAGTATTTTACCTTGGGTATAATAAATGTTAAAGTTCTATATCTATCTCTCATCGAGCTACTCCCCACCCATAATGTATTGCAGTATACATCTTTTAGTGAGGGGGTGCTTAAGGGTCAAAGCTGTATAACTGAGAGGAGACCTCCACATAGCCTTTAAAGGAATGCGGAGAACCGACCAGGGCTTCTGACCTAATGTCCAATCCTCACCTTCTCGTGGTGCACCCTGTTGGGTATCTACTTTGATACTGAACGAACGAGGATGGGCTGGCAATTTGGGATTTAGCCGACCAAATTGTATTCTTATTGGTTAAACCAAAATAAAAAATGATGGTACAACATGACAAAATTTCATGCCGGCTGGGGCGTCGCCCGGTTAAACAAGGCCCCCGTTGTTTTCGCCAGGGAAACAGGGCGAACAGCGAAAAGTCAGCTACTGGAACAAATCTGAAAACAAACCCCAACTCAACATCACCAGAGTTAAAGATTGGTACTATCAACGTAAGAAGCCTGAATGGCAAAGAAATGGAGCTAGCTGAGGAATTAGATAAGTACCAGATCGACATAATAGGGGTGACTGAAACAAAAAAGACCAAAACTGGTGAGATCTTTCTGAGCAATAAATACAAAATGTTATATTCAGGCAATAACAATCAAGGAAAAGAAGGAGTAGCCATAGTATTCAACAAAATACGAGGCTAATCTTCTTGAATGGCAGTCAGTCTCAAGTAGAGTAATGTGGGCAAATATGAGAATGGGGAACTGGACAATGAGACTTATTTGTGCCTATGGTCCCACAGAAGGTTCTACTAAGGTAGAAGTGGAGCAATTTTTTGAGGCTTTAGAAAAAGCAACTGACACAATGAAAAAGGAAAAGTTGGTCCTTGTTGGGGATCTAAATAGTAGAGTAGGAAATGATTGTGAGACATACAAAAATATTTTGGGAAAATTTGGAGAAAAGAGCAAAGCTAATAATAATGGCAAATATCTGTTGGATTTCTGCTCAGGACATGGACTGGTTATTGCTAACACCATGTTCCAACATAAAAATGTGCACAAATTCACATGGAGAGAAGAGGCTAGGAATAAGAAAAGTCTCATTGACTATGTTATTGTTGATAGTGATGTTTTCTCCCTGGTGCGGGACACCAGAGTGTGCAGAGGATTTGAAATTGGAAGTGATCACTATTTAGTCTTGAGCAGGATAAAATTGAATTTCATATTGAAAAGAATAACATGTAAGAAAGTTTTAAAGCGAATAAAAGTTGAGCAGCTCTCAGATGTAAACTGTAGACTAAAATACAGAAATATTATTGAAAAGAAAATGAAAGAGTTTGAGAACAGGAATCAAACCTTGGAGATTCAGTGGCAAACTCTGAAGGAAACATTGATTGATTCTGCCAGAGAGGCATGTGGTGAGGTTGTGTGCAAGGATAAAAAAATCAGAACTCCCTGGTGGACACAGGAAGTTAAAGAGGCAGTGAAGGAAAAGAAGAAAGCATATCAAAAGTTCCTGGCAAATAAGTCAGCTTTTACTCTTACAGAATACAGAGACAAATGTAAGAAAGCTAAACAGTGTGTGAAACTAGCTAAACAAAAGTCATGGGAGGACTTTGGCAAGAATATAGAAAATAAATATCAAGAAGGTGGCAAAATATTCTGGAGGTTGTTGAAGAAGCTTAGGAATGGAGGAAAGAGTGCTGTAAAAGGAATTAGAGATGATAAAGGTGAAATGAAAACAGGAGAAAAAGATATCCTTGAAGTATGGAGTAGTTACTTTGAAAAACTGCTAAATGAAACAAGCAGTGATGACAGCACAGTGATAAAAAACACTGACCAGGCATGCAGTCAGGAATACATGTCCATACTTGAAGTAGAAAAAGCCATCAAAGGCTTGAAATGTGGAAAGGCAGCAGGAGTGGATGATATTCGACCAGAAATGCTGAAGTATGGTGGTATAAGAGTCTTACAGTGGCTGCACTGCATAGTTCAGAAAGCCTGGACAGAGGGACGAATTCCCGATGATTGGAGTAGAGCTCTCATAGTACCCATATATAAAAAGGGAAATAAAACTGAATGTGAGAATTACAGAGGTATTTCCCTACTGAGTGTTCCTGGCAAGATCTATGCAAGTATACTTGAGAAACGGTTGAGAAGAATTGTGGAAGAAAAGCTTGGTGAAGAACAAGCTGGATTCAGGCCAAATAGAGGCTGTCAGGATCAGATCTTCACTTTACGACAAATAGTCGAGAAAGCATGGGATTATAACAAAGATCTGTATTTAAGTTTTGTCGATTTGGAAAAGGCATATGACAAGGTGCCAAGAGAGAAGCTATTCAATACGCTGCAGTTATATGGTGTCAATGGGGCATTATATCAAGCAATACTTAGTCTTTATTTGAGTTGTGAGTCAGCAGTTAGAATTGAAGGAAGTACAGGAAGATGGTTTAATGTTAAATCTGGTTTGAGACAAGGATGTACATTATCCCCTCTGTTATTCATTATCTATATGGATCACATTATGAAGGAATGTGGTATTAAACCTGATATCAAAATTGGAGATGTTAATGTCAGCTCTTTGCTTTATGCAGATGATGTTATACTTCTAAATAAATCCGCTACAAGTCTGCAAGATTCTCTGACTAAATTGAATAGCTGTTGTAATAGATATGGTATGAAGGTCAGCAATAAAAAGACAAAGACAATGAAAATAAGCAGAATCATTGAAAATGTCAACTGTGTTGTGAATGGAGAACCTGTGGAACAAGTAAAACATTTCAGCTACTTAGGCACAATTTTTACTGAAGATGGTAAACTAAATATAGAAATAGACAATAGAATCAGCAAAGCTGGTATCGTGGGAAGTCAATTGAATAAATTCATATGGAATAAGAAAGAAATTAGTCGGAACACTAAATTAGCTGTATACAAGACTGTGTTCAAACCAATTTTAACTTATGGATCTGAGAGCTGGGTCAGAAGTAAAACACTTGACCAAAGACTAGAGACCGCAGATATGAGAGTCCTGAGAAAGATTAGAGGCGTGAACAGATGGCATCAATGGCAATATCATATTAAAAATGAGGATATTAGGAAAGAACTTGACATTGTCAGCATCCAGGAATGCGTTAGCAGAGCTAATCTCAGATGGTATGGTCACTTAAATAGAATGGGAGAGGAAAGATTAGCAAAACAAGTGTTCTCTGCCAGGTTGGCAGGAAAACGACCCAGAGGAAGACCAAGATATAGGTGGATTGATACGGTACAAAGTGCCTTAGACGATAGAAATATAAGATCTGATAATGTTGGAGTCTTGACAAGTAACAGACTGATTTGGAGGAAAATTGTAGATAGGAAGTTAGTAATGATGTAATTTTTTCATGTAGTACTGTCATATCCTGTACACCCCTTGAGGGTACATGGCAGGAATTTGATGATGATGATGATCTTTTAGTGAGATGTGCTTTACATTATGGAAAATACTAAGAATAGTGATCAGATCTTTATCCACCTTTACAATGAGTTGCCTTGGTGTTGTACCATCTATAGACTTGAACTATGTTTCAGGCACAAACTTAATTGTTTGCATACTTGGGATTAGGAGTTAAATAACCAAGCTTATAAAATTACTTGGTAACCCTAATATACAGTATCCCCAAGTTAAAAAATTAATTACATATATATATCAACTCAATGGATAAAGCATTAGAGATAGGGGTGATGGGAATTTGACATTGACTCCCCCCCCCCACACACACACACTGCAGAGTCAAACATACCCAAACTGGACACAGACGGTAAATAGGCAGACATTGGAACTTCCCAACAGTGTATCGCAATCGATGAACATGGGTAAATATGGTGATTTTAATGACCTTCATTGTGGACGTATTATCGGCGCAAGACAGACAGGTCATTCTATTGCCCAAGTGGTAAGAATCTTAAGCTTCTCAGAGGCAACAATTTCAAGGGTTTACTGCGACCATCAGCAGATGTACCAGTGTCCAGCAAGCAAATGGTGGGCAACTACATACCATTGATGACTAGGATCGACGTAGATTGTCCAGGCTTGTACAGACCAACTGGAGGGCAATGGTGGCACAAATCACATCCAGTTTCAATGTTGGAGATCCAAGAAGTGTCAGCGAGTGTACAGTATGGCATACAATGGGCCTATGGGAACCAATGCTCTAATCGTGTACCACTGTTGACAGCTCACCTGGTGTTGGGACCATCAAAACTAGACCTCTGCAGAGTGGACCAGAGTCATGTGGTCTGATGAAAATCCCATTATCAACTATACCGAGCTGAATGGAAGGTGCAGGTGTGGTGTCGATAGCATGAGACAGAGTTGAGCCAGGTCAGCTCTGTTCAAGGAGGTGGGGGCCGTGTTAGGGGGGAATAGGGGGGATAGTTTGGGGGGAACCTTCTCATATGACACAATAGGTCCCTTAGTGTGTCTGGAGAGGTCCTTAAATGCTGCAAGCTACTAGAATGCTGGCTGATCACCACACACACTTTCATAGTTTTTGCACATCCTACAGTCATCGTCCTGTTTCAGCAGATCAATGCACTGTCCCACTGGACCGCAACGACCCAGGCATGAATCAAGGACCATTCATCTGAGTTTGGGACCATCCAGTGGCCCCGAGGTCCCCAACTTTAAATCTGATCGAATCTCTCTGCAATGCTGTAGAGTGAGACATCAAATCCATGTATCTGGGGACTGACGTCTAAGGCACAGTTGTGGACAATGATGCAACAGGCATAGCCTCCTGAATTACGTCCAGCAACCCTATGGAATCTGGTGGAGTCAATGCCTAAGAAAGTACAGGCTGTTATTCACACTAGAGGAGGAACGACATGCTATTAGGTAGATATCTCTAATGTTTCATCCATTGAGTGTGAATATATAATAGTTTTCCACGGATGAAGTGAACAGAAATTATTTGATAGGGTTGACATCACATTTTAGTTTTCTTCCAAAGAAATGGAAAGTTTTTAGCTTGATAAACTTTGCATTGTTGTTCTTATATGCTTGTGAGCCATATTTTGCGACACATACATACACTTATTAGCATAGGCTCGGATATTAAGTCATTTGCAAATTTGAAATTAATTATATGAATTATTAGTGCATGTGTGGGTAAGTTTCATTATACTCATATTAATTTATTTTGCACTGTATTTTTTTTGTGTGTTCTATTTAAATTTCTTAAATATGACAATTTTCTTTTTTTTTTTACCATGATTTTTTGCTCTTATATCATCATCATGAAAACACCAAAATGTTATATCATTTGAAGGAATTTCTTCTCACAGAAAAGAAATTCCTTGGAATAAATGAAAGCAATTACAGTTAAAATAACTGTTTTTCTAAGCACATAAAAGTCAGAATATGTTAAAGAGAGTGCAAGACAATATTTTTTTCCTCTTTTCTAAATTCTAAAATAGGAAATGTTTTGACAAGTTCTAAATACCAATTCTGCTTTCTCTTTAATTAGTTAATTATCATTTGTTAAGCAATCAATTAGGGAACAGCAGAAATTATATGCCATATGTTTACAAAAAAAAAATGAAAACAATTGCCTTCAATTTTTGTTATAACATAATTTATTGGGTATAAAGACTTGCAGCAAAAACAATATCTCTTTTAATTAGATAAGAAGCTGCATTCATTTTTTCAGCTAAATTAGGTTCTCCTACAAGTGTGGCAGCATTTTTCAGATCTTTTAATATTTCACTAAGGCGAACTATAGCACGAACAATAATACCCTCTTGGATACCTTCAGTCATATCCATAATTTCAGCAAAAGGCTATAAAAGAGAAAATAAAATAAAATTATAGAAATTAACTACATATAGCATGCAAAGATAATATCATTGTTATTTCTAGACTTCCATAGAATCGCCTGACTCATCGAAGAAAAGCTTTCCATTCCATCCATCACAACTCACCTTGATTGCATTCTAGTGTTGAAACATTCTCTATTCACTCCAGCACCTAATGCCATGAACCCATTGCTACCTAAGTAAAAAAATCTAATCTTACTTTCTTGCTTGCACAGCCCTTATACAACTTCCAGGAATGACTACTTGTGTTTTTACAAACTACTGTTTTGTGCATTTTCTATCTGATCACCTATTCATCTCTCGATCTCCTCTTCCTATTTGCCAGGCCCTGCAAAACCATATTCCTTCAATTTTTCACTCATGCCTAACATTTCAAAATATTCTTAAAAAAATCTAAAATCCGAGTTATTCAACATCAGACATGAATTATGACAATAACTAAGATCTCGGGCCATCACGAGAATGAGTTTCCATGAACTATTCCAGATGTGACTTCATCAAATATTTATACAATAATCACAATTTCAAAACAACTTGTGCCCTTCTCTCTATTGAGGCAATCTTCTGAGTTACTTCCCCAACTACTGCAACATGTCTAATAGACTTCAGTATTTTTCCACCTTGTGCCTCTTCTGTCTCCTGAGCAAAGTTCCATTTATTTTTTAAAAAAATATTGATGCAATATCAGAATGTGTCCTGAGATTTTGAAAAATAAATAGGGTTTCTAGAAGTCAAATGGATGTGTAATCTTATCAAGCAAGAGATTCGTAAGAGAACAATGATGCGGAAGAAATACTGTGTGCATAGGATGATGTCCGTTATGAAAATTATAAGTAGCAGGCTAGAATAGTCAACTGTTGTACAGAAAACAAAGTCTGAGTACGAAAAGAAACTGGCTCTGCGAGCTGAAGATAACCCAAAGAATTTTATCAATATACTGGAAGTAAAAGAAAGAATGAATATGAAAGAATAACTCTACTGAATGCAGATGGTGTGAGGGTGATAGATGCAGAAGAGGTTATTCAAGTAATGAGTGCCCATTTTACTAAACGCTATCAACCGGGTGTATGCAACGCTTCACTGGATGAAGAAATTCAGGTGTATGAGGAAGAGGTATTAACTATGTTGCATATACTGAATAAGACTTCAGCAATTGGTACTGATGGGATATTAGCATGAGTGATAAAAGAGTATTCAGCTGAACTGGGTATTCCTTTGACCAGGCTATATAATTTGAGTCTCAGAACAGGAAAGATCCCACAGGAGTGGAAAGAATGGATTACCCATTACACAAGGGGTAGTGCAGAGACCAACGTATTCAACTATCAACCATTCAGTATCTCAGGAGGGGTGGTGAAGATTTTTTTTTAAAAGTTGGTTAGGGCTTGCATTCAGAAATGTGTTGACAGAGAAAGTCATGTTTTAGCAACTTGCTCACATTCTATACTAATGTTACCATTGAGCTAGACACGGAATGGATACACCATGATACATTTGGATTTTGCTAAGGCTTTTGCCAGAATAAAGCATGGAAGACTGTTCATAAATTAGAGAATATGGGATTGGATTATAAAATATTAGCATGGATAAGGGGGATGGCTGACTGACAGATATCAGAAAGTGGTATACTGGGGATGTGAGTCTGCAAGATTTAAGTAACCAGTGGTATACCACAAGGATCAGTGCTTAGTCCACTGTTATTCAATCTGTACATTAATGACATTGGGAAGAATTTGACATGTGACATACAGCTATTTGCTGATGATGATGCAAAGATAGGTAGGATAATCAGGAATGCCTCTGATATGCAGTACTTGCAGAATGATTTGAATAGGCTGGAATTGTGAGCATGAGAAAATGGATGTCAGTAAATGTAAAGTCAATAACTTCTGGCAGATTAGATATCCAATGTCATATTACACGAGGGTGTTCTGAAAAGTTTTCAGCCTGAACCATAGATGGCAACACTATCAGCAAGATTTTGTTTTTCTAAGTTGGTACATCTGTCACAAGCATCCATGTGATATTAAAAATCATTCTATCACGTAGTTTTTTTATACAGCTGTCCAAAGCAAAGGTGTTGTCTGTATACCTTGAAATGGATAAAATTGAGTATCGTGCAGTTATAAAATTCTTTGTAAAAGAGTGTTTAACGCCAAAAGAAATTCATTCGAAGTTCATAAAAGTTTATGGGCACTCTTCTCCTTCATTTTTGACAATTAAGAAATGGGCTGCCGAATTTAAACAAAACTGTACCAACCTTGAAGATGATCCACATGAAGGACGTCCAAAAAGTGTAACACCAGAAATCATTGATCAAGTGCACGATATGGTACTGGACGACCGACAACTCAAAGTGCATGAAATTGCTGAAACTACAGGCATTTCCAAAGAACATGTAGGATGTATTTTACATGAAGAATTGTAAATGAAAAATTTTGCTCACAGCAGAGCAAAACCGTACTTGCAGGAAAATCTATGAACAGTGCTTGGGGTGTTTTAACAAGAATAAAACTGATTTTGTTCGTCGATTTATTACTATGGAAGAGACTTGGATTCACCATTACACACCACAATTCAAACAGCAGTCAAAACAGTGAACAGAAGCCGGTTGTTCAGTGCCAAAGAAGGCAAATTCGGTTCCATCAGCAGGAAAGGTCATGACATCGGTGTTTTGGGATGCTAAAGGCATTTTGTTTATTAATTATCTTGAAAAGGGTAAAACAATAACTGGGGAATATTATTCTGATCTTTTAACCAGACCAGACAAAAAAGTTTGAAGAAGAAAAAATTCATCTTTCATTGGGACAGTGCACCTGCCCACAAAAGTGTTTGGCAATGGGAAAAAGGGATCTGCATTATGAATTGTTGGAACATCCACCCTACTCCCCAGATTTGGCTCCCTCTGACTTCTATCTCGTCCCAAAACCCTTCCTCGCTGGTCAGCAATTTTCTTCGAATCAAGAGGTGATTCCAGCTGTAGAGAAGTATTTTGCAGATCTTACTGAGAATCACTACAGGGACGGGATAATGGTGTTGGAGCATCTCTGGAATAAATGTATTAGTCTTAAGGGAGATTATGTTGAAAAATAAAAATAATTTTGAAATTATAAATCCGTTTTTTCATTGTTAGGCCAAGAACTTTTCAGACTACCTTCGTATTGTTAGGATTATGTTAGAAGAAACTGATATTGCTAGGGATCTTTGAGTTTTAGTAGACATTAAGTTAAAGTTACCATAAGGAAGTTAAAGAACCATAAGGAAAAATTGCAAATGCAACTCACAGGATAATTGCAATGCTAAAACAAACCTTGACATGTAAAGATAAGGAAGTCATTTTGCCTCTTTACAAGGCCTTGATTAGACCTCACTTGGACTATTGTGTGTAGGTCTGGTTTCTGCTGTGATGCAGTGGAGAGAGCACAAAGGAGAGAGTATTAAAAATGATATCAGGATTGTGTAACCCTGATTATGAAGACAGATTGAGAATTTGTAGACTGCAGACACTTGTAAACAAGAGAAAGAGGGGTGATACGATTGAGACTTCTGAAAGAGTCATACAGGATTTCAGTGGATGGAATTTTTCATTTTATGGAGTGTGGGTAGAGGATGAGAGGGCATCCTTGGAAGCTGAGAATGAATGCTGCCAAGAAGGGGGTAAGATCTAGATTTTTCTCTTATGTGGTGCATGATTGGAAGGGATTGCATTGGATGTTGTGTGTGCAAACAGCGTTGATGAATTCAAGAACAAGTATGATAGCTGGTTCGTGTAGCATGCGGTCTCCCTCGATGAGTCCCTGAATCTATGGAGGTCTCTCTTAATAATATCTCCCTTCAAATCTTGGAAGTACATAGTTCCAAGGTTTGAGGAGGGCAAGGGTAGAAGCTTCTTTTCTTTCAAGCTATAATAGTTTTTTATACCCACATAAATCTGATTCAGAATACTGAGTAGTAAAATACACCTGAAATTTGCCCAACTATTTTTATTTTTATAAATGAGAGCTATGAAGATTCTCCAGTCATTTGGAATTCAACCATCTGAATTGTGCAGTACAGCTATCATAAAATTTCTAAGCTTTTTCCATAGCCTCCAGAACATTTTTCCACCTTCCTGTTGCCTTCTTTATTCTTACCGAAGTCTTCCCATGACTTTTGTTTGGATACTTTCACACATAGCTTAGCCCTCTTACAGGTCTGTCTGTATTATTTTAGGGCATCTGCCAACTTATTTGTTAGGAACTTTCTTCTTTTCTAGCACTGCTTCTTTATAACTTCTTATGAGTGCCATGGCATTCCTTGTGCACAATTTTACCACTTGCCTCCCTAGCTGTAATAATCAATGTTTTCACAGCTAGCCACTGAGACTCCAAGGTTTGTTTCTTGTTTCTGAACTGTTTTATTATTTCTTCAATAATGTTTGTATAGTTGAGTCTACCGTTTACCTGTAAAAGCTGTTCAAGTTTATTTCTTTTTAAAACTTTTTATGTACTGTTCTTTTTGGAGTGATTCAGTTTTATCCTATTTAAAACAAGGTGATGGTCACTTCCAATTTCAAATCCTCTGTACATGCTTGTATCCTGAACCAGCATGAAGATATTACTATCATCATCTATTATTATTATTATATGACACCTCCAGGGAGTCCAAAGACTCATCGAGGGAGGGCACCTACTCTACAACACTGTCTCCACCAATGAATTGCAACTACCATCACCATCCACATCAACGCCAATTACCGCCCACCATCATCACTAGTATTTTCACAATCACAAACATCCATGCCCATGGCGGGATTCGAACCCGCAGCCTTTTGGCTGGAGAGCGAATACGCTAACCACTCAGTCAACCAGGCCGGCCTCTATAACATAGTCACGAGGCCTTTCTTATTTCTTGTGTTGATCTTGAAAAACAAAGTGCTAAAGTAGGCTATTCTGAATATGGAGCTTTACTTAAATTATACTCTTACTGTCAGATAAACTTATTCCTTATTATTTTATCTTAATCAGATTGTATCACTCATGAAGGGACAAAAATCATTAAATCAGAGAGGAGTTACTACTTTTTTTTCTATAACCATAAAAGATCCTTGAAGGATAATAAACTCAACCATCACCATGAATTCCTGAAAATAAAAATATACATACCATGCCTTTTGCCCACTGATATACCACATCAACAAGCCCAAACTTATATTGTTCTACAAAATCTTCAGGTGGTTCTAGAAGACCACATTCCTCCTGAATCCTTCCAATGTCCAAGGCAATATCTTTAATATCTTTTATGCCCTATTAAAATTAGCAAATAAATTATTTCAGGTTTTTTCAATGCAGAAATGATTTATTTCTGTAATGAAATTGTATATTCACATCACATAACAGACATGGAGAAGCAGAATGAATTTTACTATCTATAATCATATAATTATATATGATTATAGATAGTAAAATTCATATAATCATATAATGTAATAAATAGCATTTAATTTTAAATAAAACATCAAAATATTCTGGTATGGCATGTTGTCTAGTGTTAAACTGCATAACAGTTTAAAAATATAGACACTTCTGTATGGAAGTGTCTCTTCCTTGTGTTATAAGTCATCCCCCACACACACATTATCCTTTAACTTTCTAGAATGAAAGAGGCAAAACAATTGTTTGTGACAATTTATGCTAATATTTTCAAAAAATGTATGGTCTGGACAAAAAGGTACTTGGGCTACTGTCACAAAGAATAAGAAATACAAGATTTGTGTGTTTAGGCTCACCTCTTGGTTAGAACTCATGTTAGGCATTTAATGGAATGAAAACAGCATGAATGAATGAATTAAACAACACTTAAATGCTTCCAATATTTTGTCTCAGTCACAGAGACATCATCAGGGAATGCAATATAAATTGTACTATTAATATAATTAATGGCTATTTTAGCCTGTTTTTGTTTAGGAGTGTCCCTTATATTTAATACATTGGCTAACATAACTCAAAAAGGGGTATATATATATTTTAGGGCATTATGGGCAAGTATAGAAGGCAATTACGGCAGAATAAAAAATGTGGAAAAATTTTGTACATACCTTGTTTTTGGTTTAAGGATGCCTTCTAAATCCATATAAGCTCTTGCTGAAAGGTTGTATGTAAACAGGGGGGGGGGACATGGGGATGTGCTTGAGGCACGGGAAATTTCCCGTGTCTCAAGCACATTCCCATGTTCTTTCCCCCCCGTTTACATACAACCTTGCTTGGATTTAGAAGGCATCCTTAAACCAAAAACAAGGTATGTACAAAATTTTTCCACATTTTTTATTCTGCCATAATTGCCTTCTATACTTGCCCATAATGCCCTAAAATATATATATACCCCTTTTTGAGTTATGTTAGCCAATGTATTAAATATAAGGGACACTCCTAAACAAAAACAGGCTAAAATAGCCATTAATTATATTAATAGTGTTTAAGAGGAGTAGCATGGGAATTTCCCAGAAACTATACTTAATAAATTGTACTTCCTGAACAACACAAAGTAAGCTTAGTGGACTAAAGTCTGGAGTCCTAACTAGGAAGTTGACCGACCCTTTATGATTGCTAGTAGGAAGTTAGGCTATATAACTCAGGATGTCTAAGAATTACTGCTTCCCAGTAATCTTAGGAGACTTTATCTCAACCATACTTAATTAGGTTGATTTTAAAGGCAGTTGCAGATTAAAAAAAATATTGACATTTGAATTTGCCATGATGAAGAACAACAGGTTTTTCCCATTTAATTCTATGTGGCATCCAAGGCACATCTGCCAGATAGGACTGTCCACATCCATAGTGTGTGATTACAGATTTTATATATATATATATATATATGAATGAATGATCATTAACTCGGTTAACATACACATTTTTTAAAAGAATTGAATGACTAGAACCGAGATTCAAGTAAATAGGTTTTAATATTAAAATACTACTAGTTTCGGCTTGTAACAGCCTTCATCAGGTGACATTATGAACCAAATGAACTTCTTACAGAAATAAACCATCACAAAATTTCAAAGTTAATGGATATTCCAAGAGAATCATTGAAAAATTCCCTCTTAATCCTCCTAGAAATCACTCAGAAGAAACAATTAGATTCAAAGGCAATATTTCTATTCCTTACATAAGTACAGTTTCACATAAATTAGCAAAAGTTCTAAGAAAATACAATATCAGAACCTTGTTCACTCCACTTCCAAAAATACGTTTCTTAATAAGCCACCCAAAACCTTGTCATCATCATCATCTAAAATACCCTGGTGTATATAAAATATTGTGTGATTGTGATATTCCTTATTTTGGGCAAACAGACAAATCTGTTGAATTGCGTATGGAAGAACACATGAGGGACATTACTTACAAGAGACAGCGAGCCAGTGCATTATCAAGTCATATCCTTTTCTCGGCTAATCCTAATGACGAAAGCCAAAGTCACAAAGCCTGCTAGGAAAAATCTACTAACATCTTCCGTTGCAATGATGAACTAGAAAGAAAAATTGTAGAATCTAGGGAAATCATCTTCAATCCTATTCATCTAAATAATAACTTGAGCTACAACCTCCCAGATAGTCATTCAGCTTTAATCATGTACAGGCGTTCACGAGATGCTACTAGCACGTACTTTCCCAACAATACCACAAAAAAAAAGAACAGCTTTAAATACAACCACAACGTTTTAATGTTAATTACGTATAGAGACTCTCTATGATGTTCTTAGTTTATTTAAGCTTCAGTGTTTTAGTGTTTTTTCTTTTTTCTTTCTTTTATAATGTCACCTGATGAAGACTGTTACAAGCCGAAACTAGTAGTGTTTTAATATTAAAACTTTTTACTTAAATCTCAGTTCTAGTCATTCAATTCTTTTAAATATATATATATATATATATATATATATATATATATATGTGTGTGTGTTAAAGATACCAAGCAATTTTAAACCTGGTTTTACTCCATTTCCCAAGTAAGCAAACAGACTAAAAGTCAAGTTTGCGCCTGCAATTGATGCAAGTCTAACTGATCCCATAGGAAGTGCAGGACCAGGGCAACTCGTGGCAAAGGTGGAACAAGCTCCGATCACTAATCTTAATATTTACCCTTAATGCCAAAACACATCTCCAAGAAGGGGATGTATGATGTTTTGTATTAAAGGCAAGGGGCCACTACCCAGACCGGTTTCGACCTTTATTGAGGTCTCGTCAGTGGGAGCTAGGCTAGAATTAGAAATACCAAGATTTAGCAATACAGAGCTTGTAAGTATTTCGCCAAAAACAAGTTACCATAAGGTGTTTTAACCTTTTTTGGCGAAATACTTACAAGCTCTGTATTGCTAAATCTTGGTATTTCTAATTCTAGCCTAGCTCCCACTGACGAGACCTCAATAAAGGTCGAAACCGGTCTGGGTAGTGGCCCCTTGCCTTTAATACAAAACATCATACATCCCCTTCTTGGAGATGTGTTTTGGCATTAAGGGTAAATATTAAGATTAGTGATCGGAGCTTGTTCCACCTTTGCCATGAGTTGCCCTGGTCCTGCACTTCCTATGGGATCAGTTAGACTTGCATCAATTGCAGGCGCAAACTTGACTTTTAGTCTGTTTGCTTACTTGGGAAATGGAGTAAAACCAGGTTTAAAATTGCTTGGTATCTTTAACATATTTATACCCAAGGTAAAAATACTTTCTACATATATATATATATATATATTTTTTTTTTTTTTTTCTGCATGTAGCTTTTCCCACTGCTGGGGTAAAAGCCTCTCCCATTACAGGAAATTTGGGTCTATTTCTGTCATGGCGACCCACTCCATCTTGGGAGAGTGTTTATTCACTTGTATGAATGAATATATGAAGATGGAAGGCATCACAAGCATCCATGCCTAAGCAGGATTCGAACCTGCAGCCTCTTAGCTGAAGAGCAGATATGCTAACCAGACTGGCATATATATATATATATATATATATATATATATATATATTTTTTTTTTTTTATGTTCTTCTAAGAAGATGTTGGTGGATCTTCCAATCTACCCACAGTAAGCCAACTTGCAGGAACAAGAACTGGGAAGAGATAGACTTTTTTTATATCAAAAATCTCTTTATTCATGACTTTCTAAGCCTAAACACAAAAACTAAAGGTAACTTAAAATTTCACTGCAACAGTTAATAGTTATTTCTCTTTCTTATCAGCATCATCAACAAACAAGCATACATAATAATAAAAAAAAATTTTTTTTCAAACAATCAATCTTTATCATTCATACCTACAATTTACAAGACATTCATATGTGCATACCTCCATACATACACAAATAAGCTATGTATCCCCATTGCAATTTTGTATATATATATATAAAAAGGTTTAATGACTATTACCGAGAGAAAAGATGACAAGATATATTTAACAAGATACTACTAGTTTACTAGTTTCGTGACATGAACATCCTCAGGTATCATAATCAAAGAAGTATATAAAAAATTACAGAGACTTAAAATTGTACTAACAGAACAAGTATAAAAAACAGTAGCGTGTTTGAAAAAAATGCAAGTATGAGTTCCAAACAAACGAATACTACGCGCTGTCGTGAGTGCGCCAGTACTGAACAGAAGCAACGTGTGCGTCAGAGAGATTGTAACTCAGGCTGTTGTTGATATGAGAGGAATCTAGAGAAATTTCCCTAGATTCAATAATCTTTCTTTCGAGTTCATCGTAGCACACATGGATGTTAGCAGTTTGAGTCCAGTTTACAATGTGCTGGCGGCCTTCGTCTGAGTTAGCTGAAAAGAGAACGTGGCTAGAGAGAGCGCTAGCTCTAGTCCTGTTATAGGAGATATCTCTACGGTGTTCATCCAAACGTAGGAGGATGGATTTAGCAGTCTGTCCATAGTATGGCTTTCTGCAATCACACAAAATCTTGTATACTCCTGGAAACTGAGTAGGAAGATGTTTCTGTTTATGTTTGCAAAGTAATGAATGAAGTTTTGGAAGCGTAGTGAAGCACGTTTTGAAGTTGAATTTCTTGAGAATCTTTGCCAGTTTTGGTGAAGAGAGCTGATGTAAGGCAAGGAGATGAAGGCTCTTGGGGAAGAGGGATCTTCAGAAGTAGTTGAGTGCCTGGGGGAAAGAAATTTATCAATTTTCTTTGGAGAGAAACCATTGTTCATTTTCAATTTCTGTTTCTTCTGTAAGTAATGATTTGGCTCGGTGGGCTAAAGTGGAAATAATACCACATTTTTGTGGGGGATAATGATGGGAGGAAGCATGAAGGTATCTGTCAGTATGAGTAGGCTTTCTAAAAATTGAGATTTTAATGCTCTCAGCACATCTGGTAAGTTTGAGGTCTAAAAAGGGAAGGCAGTCATCTGATTCCAGTTCGATGGTGAAAGAGATTTTTTCATGGCACTTGTTTAGGTGGTCTAAAAATAAATAGAGGTTATTGACGCCGTCTTCCCAGATGAGGAAAATATCATCAATATAGTGGTACCAGACTTTTGGTTTAAAGTGAAAGGAGTTAATAGCTTTTCCTTCAAATTCGTTGAGAAATATATCCGCAAGAATCGGAGAGAGTGGGCTGCCCATAGCCAGACCCGAGTTTTGTGAGTAGATCTTGTTATCATATTTGAAGTATCCTGACTTTATGCAATGGGAGAGAAGAGCAAAGAGTTTTTTTTGATAATTTGTTCTTGAGAAGATCGAGGACTTCTTGAGCAGGAACATTTGTAAAGAGAGAAACAATATCAAAACTGGCCATTAAATCTGTTTTTTTAAGTTTGATGTCCTTGATTTTAGAAACAAAATCTGCAAAGTTTTTAATATGTGAAGAAGAAATTCCAGAAAGATTTCTTAGAAAACTCGCTAGAAATTTGGAGAGATTATAAGTGGGAGAGTGTATGCCCTCAACTATAGGTCTGAGTGGGCAGTTATTTTTGTGAATCTTGGTGAGACCATACAGTCGAGGTATCAAGGGATGAAGTGACCGAAGAGAAAGCCGAATGTTTCTTTGTAACTCTAAGGTGGTTTTTAATAAATTATTAGTTCTATTGTGTAGTTCCATCGTAGGGTCATTAGCAATTTCTGAGTAGGTATCACTATTTAAAAGTTCCAAGATTTTATTATGGTAATCAGACTTGTTTAAGATGACAGTTGCATTCCCTTTGTCTGCCGGAATGATAACTATGTTACTATTATCTTTTAAGGACTTGATAGCTTTCCTTTCAGAGTAAGAAATGTTGTCAGGTGGAGGTCTAGCTTTATTTATACAGAAAATTGCTTCCATACGGAGGAGGTTAGCGTCTTTGTTTGGTAATAAAGAAGCTGCCTTTTCTATCTTTGTTAAGAAATGTTCTCTAGGGATGGATGTAGGAGCAGTGACAAAGTTGAGACCTTTAGCAAGTATGCTTTCTTCTGCCAAAGATAATTGATGGGCAGACTTATTGATGACAACTTTTTTTAGATAGGTAGAGTCAAAATGAGAAGTTTTGCTATCCTGATTATATTTAAGAGAATCATATTTTCTAATGAGTTTTATTTTATTTAAATTCTGTATTTTAGAAGCCTTAAGAGTGCTAATTTCTTTTAAATGGTTCCAAGATGAACTGTCTAGAGAATGAGAAAAACGTGTTTCGTGATAGGTCTTTTTGGAAAAATAAGCAGCAAGACAACGTTTGGTATCACAAATGCGTTCCGATAAAAGATCTAGTTTTGCTCTCCTATAAATTCTTTCAGCTCTAGCGGTTTTTATCGATTCTTTAAAATTAAGGAAGCGTGGAATAATAGAATTGCACTTACATCTTTTAAGAAATACAAGTCTGTTGATGTACAATCCAATCGCTCTGAGATTCTTCTGATATTCTTTGACCAGTGAATTTTTTTTTCCTTTTTACCTTTTTTTTATGGTAAATGAATTTTGAAAATATCTACTTTCCTGATGACGAGGAATCTCTGGTAACGAACTTCATGTAACGAAACTAGTAAACTAGTAGTATCTTGTTAAATATATCTTGTCATCTTTTCTCTCGGTAATAGTCATTAAACCTTTTTTTTATAATATTCCAACCGAGTAAAAATGAAATTTGAAAATATGTATATATATATATACACACACACACACACACACACACACACACACACACACACACAAAATTCTGGAGAGCTATAATCTACCATCCCTTCATCTAGGTGAAGACAAAGGGTATCCCTGACATAGAACTTGTTTTCTGTTAGGGCTACTCTGAATATACTGAATAAGGAGCTGTGGGCAATGTGGACCTGGTATATGGGCAGGATATAGCTGGCCACCCTATTTCTGGGGAATTTAAATATAGAAATCTGGTCCTCCAGTTTAGGAGCTGAGAAATAGACTGATAGTCCATTCCCAGAAAACAACTACTGGTTAAGGAACCTGGAAAGAAAAAACTTTAAACTGGACAGACCAAACAGGTACAGCTCAAACATCAGCTACTGGATTATGATTTGGGAATATCGAATACAAGAAGGTAATATCAGACAGGAGGAGCACTTATATCACTCATATCAGAAATCCATCAATATGTTTTATTTATTTGTTTATTTTTATTTAACTTGATAAAATATACATCGGAAAATAGGCAACAAAAAACTATTTATGTATTATAAGAATATATTACATATAAAAATGATTTTCCTTTTGGATATACAACAGAAAGGAGGCAAATGATACATTGGTGGTAGACAAGATTTGTCCTTTTGGTAAAAGAGTCAATAATACAGTTCATTTATCACTTTTAGCTATCTTTCAGTTGAAGTGTATCTTTGTCGGCAATCCAGAATTGGGTACCAGTTAGATTCTACTCCTCAACGGATTTGGCTGCAGTTTTTGTTTCTTTGCGATAATCACATTCCAGCAAAAGCCTGCTTTGCAGTTTCCTATATAGGTTCCACATGAAGGTTTTTCCAATTCAGTGATTGATGGGTGCTGGTTATTTCTTTTGGGCTTGAGATAGAAGCTGTAGATGACGGCTTTGGTACAGATGAAGTTGTATGTGTGTAGTTACAGGTGCTAAAAGCAGTATTCAGGACATAAGTGATCACTGCTTTGTTTGCAGGACAGGTTAGATATGTGTGTTCCAAAGTATCCTAAACTTTGCAGAAGAGACACAGATCCAATCCTCTAAGTTCAAATTTGTAGAGCTTAGTAGGAGTTGGCAAGATGTGCCATAGCCTCCACTATATGTCAGAATCTGGTTTGGTATACTTTGATTTATGGGAGATCCCACTGAAAACTGAGTGTCATGTAGTTAAGAGCAGTGGTGTGTTGGTAAATTTTTAACAACCGGCTCGCTTTATGAAAAATTTGATTCTTCACAAAGTTCTATTGTATCTTCAGATGTCTTGGTTTTGCTTCTTCAAATTTTGTCCATTTAATGTTTAAGAAGTTTCTTTCTATTTCATTTTTTCAACTAACAGCTATCTGCTTTTTCGACCGCAAAACTCTAACCTTGATTAAAATTATTTTAATTATTAAAAATAAAAGAAAAACTGAAATAAAAACACATATTAAAGAAATGTTAAAAATACCAAGCAATTTTAAACCTGGTTTTACTCCATTTCCCAAGTAAGCAAACAGACAAACAAGTCAAGTTTGCGCCTGCAAGTTTGCCACCTTTACCACGAGTTGCCTTGGTCTTGCACTACCTGTAGGATCAGCTAGACTTGCATCACTTGCAGGCGCAAACTTGACTTGTTTGTCTGTTTGCTTACTTGGGAAATGGAGTAAAACCAGGTTTAAAATTGCTTGGTATTTTTAACATTTATTATACCCAAGGTAAAATACCTTCTACATATATTAAAGAAAATTTTCCTATATTACCTACACCTTAACTATTATCAAATGAAATCCTGAACAAAAAAAAATGTAACACCAATATTACCACTCGTAGTCAATCAAATGACCAGAGACTGTAGCCATTGCGGCGAATTTTTGTATTTATCGATAGTGCAACAATCTTGCATTTCCAAGAACTTAATGTTGCAAGTTCTTGGAAATTCGCCAAAAAATAAGGCATTATTGTTTATTCAAATACCCAGTTCGGGAGTTTTGATAACGTGTTTGTGTTTTAATGAATACAGACATTGTTTAGTAAATAAAATCGTTTCCAAATTCCCGTTCGTAAACTGAGTTTGTGTTTTGTGAATTCTCCTTTATGCATTTATTTTTGATAATAATAATATATGTAAGTGTTTATTATACAATTTCAAAATATTTACGAGAAAACGTATATACCATCATTCATCATCTATCCTTTCATAAAGAATTTTAATAACCGCTTTGCCCGACTTAAAAACATTAACAACCAGCTCGCTAAATTTGAAAAATTTTAATAACCGGCTCACACGAGCCGGTCCCAATACACCACTGGTTAAGAGGGATATGAATGAATATGTGAAGGCTGAACTTGGAGGCACTGACATGAGGAAGCGGTACATTTTCTTGTAGTTGGAAGGAAGAATTGGAGGTTTCAGATAATACTAGATGACAAGTCGGCTCTCTGCAGTTTCTAGAAGGAATTCGGATTCCCTGGGGCATAGCAATATCTGGAAAGGCTTTTATAATAGCAGTTTGCATCTATTGATATTGCTTTTCAGTTTTTGGGTTTTTCAGTGGTAGGCATGTGAATGTTTTCCACTTAATGTGAGTCAGGATGTCCCCTATGATTCTTATTCCTGCCCAGTTCCATGTAGGGAAAAGAAATTGCTTGTCAGTTGTGACACTTACGAGAGTTGTTTGAAAAGTTTTATAAATTTCCAATAGATGGCAACACAATTCGTTCATTCATGCCAGGGATGGCCCGTATCATCTTTTTCACGACCCCTGGCAAAATTTTAGCCACATACAACACGTAGTTCTCGTTTGGCAAACATTTAAAATGACCGTATTCACATTTTTCATAAAAATGGAGAAAAACGAGTTTTGTGCAGAGATAAAACACTTTTATTTGAAGAAGTGGGAGTCCGCACAGATCAAAGCCAAGTTAGATGCAGCTCATGGTGACTCTGTACCAGCATTAAAGACTATTTATTTTGGGATAAATTAGTTTAAACGTGGTCGTAAGACCGTTGAAGATGAATCGCCCTCTGGACGCCTGACTGAGGTCACTACGAAGGAAATGACTGACAAAATCCATGGTATCGTCATGGAAACTGTTGAGTGAAAGTGCATGAGATTGCTGAGAATGTATGCATCTCAACTGAATGGGTGTAAAATATCTTGCATGAAAAATTGCATATGAAAAAGTTGTGTGCACAACGGATGCTGAAATTGTTCACTGTCAATCAAAAAAGCATGCAAAAAGACATTTCAATGCAGTGTTTGGCAATGCTTAATCACAATTTGCAGGATTTTTTGTGTCGATTCATGACTGTAGACAAAACCTGGATCCACCACTACACACCTGAGTCCAAGCAGCAGTCAAAACAGTGGACAATGCCTGGTGAAAGAACACCTTCATTTTGAAAAAAGTGAATACCGTTTTGTCAGCTGTGAAGGTGATGGCCACTGTTTTTTTGGGATTTCCAAGGAATTATTATGATAGACTATTTGGAAAATTTTAATTCTCTCCCAAGCTCTTCAAGGAAGACTAAAGGTTTGTCAGATAAGTGTCAATGTGCTGACAGTAAAAAGAAAACATGATTGAAATCTGATGCCAAAGTACAAGAAAAAAGATTCATGCCGGCTCGGATGTCGCCTGGTCAAACAAGGTCCATGTCCCAATCGAGTAATCAGGGTTGGATCGAAAAATCAGTTACTGAAAACAAAGACAAAAAAATCAAACTCGGGCCTGTAGAGGATGGAATATCAATTGGTACATGGAATGTCCATACACTCGGGGCAACTGCAAAATTGCAGTTGCTTCAAGAAGAAATGAAGAAATACAGATGTGATATATTGGGTATTTCAGAAATGAGATGGGCATTGTCAGGAGAATCAAATGGTGGAAGAGTTCTCTGGTCAGGAAATGAAAGTAAGCATGAAGCAGGCGTAGGTTTCCTGCTAAGTAACAAAGCCTGTCAGGTAATGTTATGATAGGATACAAACCAGTTAGTGAAAGAATAATGGTTGCAAGATTCAGTGCCCAACCATTTAATATCACAACCATTCAAATATATGCACCCACTGCAGAGAGTGCAGATGAAAAGATTGAGAGATTTTACAGGGATCTGCAACTAATAATTGATGAGGTGCCGAAGCAGGATATACTCATCATTGGAGGAGACTGGAATGCAAAGATTGGCAAAAATAACACAGGATGGGAAAAGGGTTATGGGAAAATTTGGATATGGAGAAAGAAATGAACGTGGAGAGATGCTTCTGGAATTTGCCATGGATAACAACCTGATGATATGCAATACCAAATTCCAACAAAAAAATTGTTGTAAATGGACGTGGCACTCCTTCGAAGGAATATGATCAACCTGATATTAATAGATCAGAAATGGAAAACCTCATTTCAACAGTGTAGATCATTCCAAGGAGCTGATATTGATTCGGACCGCAGCTTAGTGATTGCGAATATAAGACTAAAACTGAAACAGAAGTACAAAGGAAAGTTCCAAAAAGCTAGAGACATCTCAAAACTAAATGAAGACATGCTAAGAATAGCATATCAGAACCATATTGGAAACTGAGCTTAAGATCCCAAGTGAAAAACAAAATATATATACAAGAGTAGAACGACTGACTATAGTGCTAAAAAAACAGTAGAGGAAGTAATTCCTGAAAGAGAAAAGATCAACAAGAAATGGATAACTCAGGAAACCCTAAACTTGGTACAAGAGAAAAGAGAACTGAAACTTAAAAGAGATAATTCAGAGGCAGCAGATGAGTTATACCATCAAAAACGCAATGAAGTACGGAAAGCAGCAAGATCTGATAAAGCCAAATGGTTGGAGGACCAGTGCAAAGACATTGAACAGTACTATGGAGAACATAAAACTAGAGAGGTCTACAAACTTATAAGAAATATCAATAGGAAGAGGCAAACAAGATCAGTAGCAGTCAAAGATGAAAATGGTAAAGTATTGATGGACAAGACAGAAATCATACACAGATGGACAAGATATTGCAACAAACTACAGTATATAAAAATCAACTAAATGATACTGTAACAGAAGTAATCAAAGAACTAAAAGCAATCTCTCCACCAGCAGAGATCTTTGAAAATGACATCTTGGAAGAGGAGGTGAATAAGGCTATAAAATATCTCAAGAACACAAGAGTCCTGGAAATGACAACATAATAGGTGAGATGCTAAAATATGGAGGAGAATCAGTGTAAAAGAAATACGTAAACTATGTAATGAAATATGAAGATCAGGGTATGCCCCCGAAGAGTGGAAAAAATTGGTCTTGGTTGTTCTTCATAAGAAAGGCAGTGCTTTAGAATGTGCGAATTACAGAACTATTGTATTAATGAGTCATCTTGGCAAAGTGCTGATGAAAATACTAACAGAACACCTGAATGGGCAGACGCACATCTTCCAGATGAGCAAGCCGGATTTCGACAAGATCGAAGTACAGTGCAACAAATACTCGCACTAAGACTAATAGCAGAGAAAGCTCCAAGAAAGAACAAAAAGATATATTGCTGTTGCGTGGACTTCCAAAAAGCATTTGATAATATTGACCAAAATATAACATGGGCCGTCTTGGAATCCTATGGTGTGGACAATAAATTGATCTGCTTGCTGAAAGATATAAACAGCCAAGTACAAGCAAAAATCAGAATAGTAGGTGAGACTGGAGATTGGTTTGCCACTAGTCAAGGCACAAGACAAGGGGACCCAATATCACCAATCATCTTCATCACACATCTGGGAAGAACACTAGATAAGATTAAAGAAGAAGGTGAAGGCATTTCAATAAATGGCATGAGAATAAACTACCTCTGCTTTGCAGATGACATCATCCTGATTGAAGGATACGCAGCAAGGCTGGAACAGACATGGCAAACACCATACACAGAAGGAAAAAGATATGGACTAAATGTCAACTTTGAAAAAAAAACTAAAACAATGACATTCAGACAACAGGAGTTACTGAACAGAGTTACAATAGACAGATTTCAACTGGAAAATGTGGAACACTTCACATTTCTTGACTGCCACATGACTTGGACCACAAAAAAAGAGATAAAAATATTAAAATAGCCAAAGCAACAATTATTTTAAAAGCCATGGACAAAAAATGGAAGAGCCAAACTATAAAGATGCAAACCATACTGCGCATTGTAGAAACCTGTATCTTCAGCAGCATGCTCTATGAATGCAAGGCCTGGGTACTCCTGAGAGAATCTGAAAGGAGGATATTGGCATTTGAGAGGAAGTGCTATAGAAAGATCTTGAGAATAAGCTGGATACAGAAAGTGAACAATGAGGAAATCTACAGATGAATACAACCAAAAGAAAACCAGATCCAGAAAATAATCAAAAGAAAACTACGTCTATTTGGCCATATATGTAGAATGAATGATGAGAGAAAATTAAAAACGTTGCTGTTTGGAATGATTGAAGGAAAGAACAAAAGAGGAAGACCAAACAGAGAATGGGGCGATGACATCGCCAAATGGTGCAGAAACTCTATACACAAACCAAGTATCATCTTGCACAAAATAGAATGCAATGGAAGAATCATATCAAGATGGCAGCAGACACCTACGGGTATTGGACCCATGGTTGTTGTTGATGACGATGATTTGGAAAAGGGTAAGACAATAATAGGAGTCTATTATGCATCATTGTCGGACTGTTTAAAAGAAGAACTGAAGAAAAAACGGCCAAGATTGGCACACAAAAAAGTGCTCTTTCATCAAGACCGCACCGTCCCACATATCAGCCGTTGCAATGGCAAAATTGCATGAATTGAGGTTCGAATTGGTTCCACATCCACTGTATTCTCCGGGCTTGGTCCCGTGTGACTTCTTCTTGTTCCCAAACTTAAAAATTTGGCTCAGTGGTAAAAAATTTTCTTCAAACGAGGATGTCATCAAGGCTGTCAATGACTATTTTGCAGAATTTGACAAATCCTACTTTTTAGATGCAATGAAAAAATTGGAAAAAAACTCACTGGACCAAATGTGTAGACCTCAATGGAGACTATGTTAAAAAATAAAGGTGATTTTTTCCACAAAAAAAAAAAAAAAAAAAAACGTGTTTAACTTATTTTTTTACCAAACTTTTCAAACAACCCTCATATGTTTCTGTTCGAAAACAGTGGTTCCAACAGGATCAATTTGTTTGACTCTATTGATCCTGTCAGTGTGCGATGAAGTTATGTATTTTTCCACTGCTGTAGAGTATCTCTGCAAAAATTAGGTAGTTTAGGAGGTGATGGTATAAAACTGGCCATTCAGAGGATTGTGGACGCTGAAAGTCCTCTGGTGGATTTCATAATGTAATCGAAGATGGTTACATAAGTATGACTGGACTGAAGTGTCTTTAGAAGAAAGATGATTCTGAAAGATGTAACCTTGTTTCCAAGAGAAATCAGGCCTTGGCTTGCAGAGTAAGTTGTCCAGTTAGTATTGTTCCAGAAGAAATGTGATTGCCTTTTGAATGTGATAGAGAAGTCTTCAGGGGGGGGGGGGGGGGGTTAGTACTTTGTGGGTATGGCATAGCACACTCGCAGCCATCTGGTTGATTATTGAAAATGTTGAACATATGCTGTTCAATTTTTCTGGTAGTTGTGCAGTTGTGTCCAATTCAGCATATTATATATTTTGGTGTTGCCAAGGTGTATGCTTGTCTTCATTTGACCAGGTGCATTCAACTGGAGAATCAGATCTAGCCTTCTATCTGCTTGTGCATATAATCTGTGTGCTTAATCGGTTACTATAATTTCTTCATCATTACATATTATTATGGTGATGTCATCAGCATATGAAAATAGGCTTATTTTTAGATGTGGTTCTGTTATACTGGTTCGTTTAGATATCATGGTACTATGTACTCTTTTTAAGAAAGGTTGTATGGCTAGTGTGTATGGCCAGAAAGAGGACATCCTTGCTTGGTCCCTCGAGAGTATGGCATAGTACAGGTGAGCCTGTTGTTGGTTTTTAAATAGAAGAGTGCATCTCTGAATAACAATTGGACTTTCAATAATGAAAGGACCATAGCCAAATGCCTTTAAGACTTCATAAAGATACTTGTGCTCTACTATGTCAAAAGCCTTCTCCTGATCAAGGCTGACAAGTGCTAGGTTTTCATTTTAGCTGTTTGCGATGTGGAAAAGATCTCTTATTAAATAGAGGTTATCATGTATTGATCTTCCTGGAACAGAATAAGTTTGATATTGGACAATAACTTCAGGTGGTGTTAGCTTTAGTCAGTTTGCAATAACTTTAGAAATGATTCTGCAATCTATATCAATTAGTAAGATTGGATGCCAGTTTCGAATATCTGTGTGGCCTCCCTTCTTTGGTATCAATCATGCTACTGATGTCATGATGGATTGTGGGGGCCCACTGAAGTAAGCTTCTTGCAGCATATTAAGGAGCAGTGGTCCGAGTTGATTCCAGAAGACTTTGTTGTGAGCCATCAAGGACGGGAGATTTGTTCTTTGGCAGGGATGTGTATGCAGTTTTAAATTCACCTAGAGTGATAGGTTTTTCTAAGTGGTTCCGATCTGTTGCAGAGATTCTTTTTATTTCTTTTAATATTTCGTGAATGGCATGAAGAGATGTTCCTGTAGCTATAAGAGCTGTATGCATTCTTGTAGCATTGCAGAATTTCAGAAGTAATTTTATTTGAATCTTCTGTGATGCTGTCATCTTGTAGTGTAATTGCAGAGATACAGTTTGCTGCCTGGTATGTTTTTTCCACAGAGAAAAAATATTTTGTGGGTGCATCTGAAAGATTTATATGTGTAGGCTGCAATCTAAGTAAGACACCCTTTGCAGATAATTCTAAGCATCTTTGCATGGCTTGGAGGGCTGAGTGATATTCGGGGCTTTCTTCTGGGAGATATTGGA
Organism: Typopeltis vanoorti; assembly: GCF_054136105.1. Classification (NCBI taxonomy): domain Eukaryota; kingdom Metazoa; phylum Arthropoda; class Arachnida; order Uropygi; family Thelyphonidae; genus Typopeltis; species Typopeltis vanoorti. The sequence continues at coordinate 169,941,260 of NC_143549.1, read as the reverse complement.
GCTGTTCTTTGACTTGTCAGATGCTCATGTTCCTCTGTTGATTTTTCTGGTGACTGTAAATCTGCATAAAAGATTTTATTTGTGATATTAGGTGGGGCCACCATGTTTTCATTGGTTCTGTATTTGCTTTCAAGTCAGTGAGGGTAGATATCAAAGCCTGAATGTTTATAATCTTTCAGAAGGGTATTGTTGAAGATCCAGTAGGCACTTCCTGATTTGGATGCTTCTAAAGATAATGAAAGTTGCAGCTTGATGAAACAATGATCCGAGATGTAGGAAGGAATAGACAGATTTTTTTTTTTTTTTTAATTATTTAAAAATAATAATCTTTTGTACAGGATTAACTGGTTTTGGTTCTATGCATTCAGGCAGAGAGGTTGCATGCTCATTCACTGTTGAGATAAATTACATAAAATAACAGTTGTTATAAGACAATATTACACTTTTCATTCAATACCAGTTATTTTGACTTATTATACTATACCTTACATGAAAATAACAGATGATCGTTATTCACACTGTTGAGCACAAAAGTTTCTTTCTTCTCCCTTTCTTTGGGAGGGGTAGCAATGATGTCACTTCTATGTTGGAAAGTGGATTGTGATGCAGCTGCCCTGCTCAGCAAGGAGTTGACTCTTATCATTCTTAATGTTGTGGAAAAAGAGAAACCTCTAGTGACAAAACGGAAAATATATTTGGTGGTGCATTTGTGTGCCATTTCCTGTTGTAAGATATTAAGGAAAAAGCATTAAGGTGTGGAATGTTATTATCCTGTGGTCAACAGAGGTCAAGTTTTGTCTTCCTTCTTTAAGCCAAGTACTTAGCTTGGAGTAGGAAAGCCAACTTGTTTGGTTCCATATGAATCAATAGATGGTTGACTATGTTTGATAAATTGCACTGATAGTGTGAGAATCTTTAGTGTATGCCAAAAGACATAGGCAGCTATTTAGTTAATAATTACTGCTTGCCCTCTTGTGGAAGCAGAAGTTCATATTGCTGCCCAATTTTCCAGTGTTTGCTTAAACCTTTTAATGAGTATTTCCCAGTTCTTATCCATGTAAGAGGACTTGTTTCCTAGGTAAATTCCCAGTCATTTGTTTTTTCCCTCTGCAGACCAGTGACCAGACAGTGAGGAATCAGTTCAGTTTTTTCCATTTGCCATCAGAGTGGAAACAGGTGAACCTTGACTCATCGTTCCAGAGTACCATTTTCCACTGGTCAATTGTCCACTTCACACACTCTTTGCACAAGGCCAGATGAGTCACCTTGTTCGTTGTGATGTGCGGTTTGTGTGCTGCTGCTCTTCTGTGGAAACTCAGTAAATGGAGTTCCTTTCATAGTGTTAGTGCTCGCCATAGTGTTACTGGCACTTTGGAACTCATCATGGACTGTCTGTGCAGACCGTAGCCAGTTTTTGTATATCATCCATTTTAACACCCTACTGTCCCTGTCAGTCATTTTCGGCAGCTGCCTCGGGTGTTTTCCTGCACTAGTGATGCAAGAACGTCTCCATTTGTTTATCACATCACCATCAATTTCAGATGCTCCATTTGAGCAGCAATGGCATGAATGTACATGCCACCAGTGCACGACACCTCTCTCAAAGTCACTGAGTTCGCGATGTGTTGCCATATCACACGGATTCAACAATTATGATGAAATACTACTTCCAATTATTTGCACACTGGTTTTTATGTTATTAACAATCCTGGAATGTTCCATAACTTCAAATAATAATGCTACAATAATGGAAATCTGTTGTTTTCAAATTAATTCGAGAAAGGCAAAAATGAAACTTTCAGTCAGTCTGCTCTCTAATAAAAAGGTAGTTTGAATCCTGGCATGGGCATGGACATGAATCCTGGTTGGCTGGTGAGAAACCAGCCAACCAGCTTACTGGAGGCGTGAATTGTTGTTTTCCTATGTAATTTATTAGCTGTGATGGGTAATTTCGGTTTCTAAAAATCTTTAAAAAAAAAAAAAACCTTCTAAAAATAAGTTTTTGACTACATATAATTAACTCAACATAGAAATAAAAAAATTAACAGATTTTTAGAAACCGAAATTATCCAACACAGTTAATAAATTATTCCAACAAAACAGTGAAAACCAGTCAAAACAATCCAATAACCAAAACAAACTTCCCAATACAAAAATTTATTAAACTGCCATACATCCAGAATACACACATAGCTACAAATACGTTTTTTAAACACACTGACTATAAATGTGTTCACCATGAACCAAAAATTGGTAACACTTCTAAAACCTAAAAAATTCCACACATACAAAGAAATATAGAACGCCACAATGTAGTATACAAATTTCCTTGCCGGCAGACTGTGATGTCACCTTAATGGGCAAGACAACTGGAACACCTTCCATGACTGCAACATACAAATCCTAGAACATTTAAACAATAAGAAACGTAGTAACCAAAAGAAAAACAGAATACAAAACACAGGAAAAACAGAAATAGGCCCCTGCGGATCAACAAAGCTGTAATAGTAGACATACAGGAAAACAAAACAATGCTTAGAATATTGGAAACAATAGCCATAAAATGTGACAAAAACTCAATAAACATTCACTGCCCCATATAATCTTCGAGAGTTGGAAGCTCTACAACATAAAAATTAGGTCATGACTCCAACCAATTGAAAACAATACAGATACACCCAAGACAAAAACACTAAGCCGACATGACATAGCCTCCACTTTTTTCATGAGCTCCGAAGACGACACTCATTTGAAATGGTTCACACCCGCATTACTCCCACTCCTAATTTTGTTTCATAATATTCTATTCTTCTCCTTTCTCTCAAAAATATTTCTATCTTTCATCTTCTTCCCAACGGATTCACAGCCTACCTTGAAAACTCGGGTTTTAAATTTACATACCTTTGTCTTATCCACAATTCTCCCACATATTTCTATCTCCACTTTTCCAACCCCTCCCCACCTCTTTCAATCGTACTTCAGCAGTAATATATAAATGGTTATTGCTGCACACCTGATGCTGCTCAAAAACAAAACAACCAAGAACATCCTACAAAGGTGTGTCCAAAATTATTCCTTCCTTATATTCTTCATTTATCAATGTCTTTAAAACACCAGTAATGTCCTAATACTGAGTAATAAGCCAATGACATAATAAAAAAGGGGTACTCCTAAAGAAAAATAGACAAAATAGCCATAAAAATTAATCAGTATTTAAGTTTTATAGATCTGGAAAAAAAGCATATCACAAAACTGTTCAAGGTGTACAATTATATTATATAAATAAAGGATATGTTACAGAGCAAGACAGTCTATATTTAAGTTATAAATCAGATCAGCAGTTAGTGAAGGAAGTACAGGAAGATGGTATGATGTAAAATCAGGTGTGAGACAAGAGTTCACATTATCTCCGCTATTATTCATCATCTACATGGAATCACATTATGAAGAAAGTGACATTAAACCCTATATCAAAACTGGAGATGTTAATTTCAGCTCTACTTTAAGCAGATATTATAGTCAAAAAAAAAAATAAACTAGCTTTAAACTCGGCATCCCATTTCTTAATTGTCGAAAAAGAAGGAGAAGAGTGTCTATAAACTTTTATGAACTTCGAATGAATTTCTTTTGGCATTAAACCGGTCCTTTACAAAGAATTTTATAACCGCACGATACTCAATTTTATCAATTTCAAGGACATTTTTGCTTGAGACAGCTGTATAAAACAAGTCATTCTACTTGATAGAATGACTTCCAATTTCACATGGATGCTTATGACATGTGTACCAACTTAGGAAAAAAAATCTTGCCGACAGTGTTGCCATCTATGGTCGAGGCCAAGAACTTTTCAGACCACCCTCATATTATTATCATGATGTCATTGATGTAAGGTGAAAACAGTTAATCAACATTAGTTAAATCTGATAATAACATCTATTGTAGCTGAAATAAATAAATACATCTGCATTTATTTATTTCATAAATACAAATGTATTTATTTATTTCAGCTACAATAATTACCTTGATTAAGCAGCAATCTTTTTTTTTCATTCATTCATCTTCAAGGCCATTAGATAAGTTAATTAGATAAGTACCAGATCGACATAATAGGGGTGACTGAAACAAAAAAGACCAAAACTGGTGAGATCTTTCTGAACAATAAATACAAAATGTTATATTCAGGCAATGACAATCAAGGAAAAGAAGGAGTAGCCATAGTATTCAACACAAAATACGAGGCTAATCTTCTTGAATGGCAGTCAGTCTCAAGTAGAGTAATATGGGCAAATATGAGAATGGGAACTGGATAATGAGACTTATTTGTGCCTATGGTCCCACAGAAGGTTCTACTAAGGTAGAAGTGGAGCAATTTTTTGAGGCTTTAGAAAAAGCAACTGGCACAATGAAAAAGGAAAAGTTGATTCTTGTTAGGGATCTAAATAGCAGAGTAGGAAATGATAGTCAGACATACAAAAATATTTTGGGAAAATTTGGAGAAGAGAGCAAAGCTAATAATAATGGCAAATATCTGTTGGATTTCTGCTCAGGACATGGACTGGTTATTACTAACATCATGTTCCAACATAAAAATGTGCACAAATTCACATGGAGAGAAGAGGCTAGGAATAAGAAAAGTCTCACTGACTATGTTATTGTTGATAGTGATGTTTTCTCCCTGGTGCAGGACACCAGAGTGTACAGAGGATTTGAAATTGGAAATGATCACTATTTAGTCTTGAGCAGGATAAAATTGAATTTCATATTGAAAAGAATAACATGTAAGTTTTAAAGCGAATAAAAGTTGAGCAGCTCTCAGATGTGAGCTGTAGACTAAAATACACAAAGATTATTGAAGAAAAAATGAAAGAGTTTGAGAACAGGAATCAAACCTTGGAGATTCAGTGGCAAACTCTGAAGAAAACATTGACTGATTCTGCCCAAGAGGCATGTGGTGAGGTTGTCTGTAAGGATAAAAAGATCAGAACTCATTGGTGGACACAGGAAGTTAAAGAGGCAGTGAAGGAAAAGAAGAAAGCATACCAAAAGTTCCTGTCAAATAGGTCAGCTTGTGCTCTTAGAGGATATAGAGACAAATGCAAGAATGCTAAACACTGTGTAAAACTAGCTAAACAAAAGTAATGGGAGGACTTTGGCAAGAATATAGAAAATAACTATCAAGAAGGTGGCAAAATATTCTGGAGGTTGTTGAAGAAGCTTAAGAATGGAGGGAAGAGTGCTGTAAAAGGAATTAGAGATGATAAAGGTGACATGAAAATAAGAGAAAAAGATATCCTTGAAGTATGGAGTAATTACTTTGAAAAACTGCTAAATGAAACAAGCAGTGATGACAGCACAGTGGTAAAAAACACTGACCAGGCATGCAGTCTGGAATACATATCCATATTTGAAGTAGAAAAAGCCATCAAAGGCTTGAGGCAGCAGGAGTAGATGATATTCGACCAGAAATGCTGAAGTATGGTGGTATAAGATTCTTACAGTGGCTGCACTGCATAGTTCAGAAAGCTTGGACAGAGGGACGAATTCCCGATGATTGGAGTAGAGCTCTCATAGTACCCATATATAAAAAGGGAAATAAAACTGCATGTGAGAATTACAGAGGTAATTCCCTACTGAGTGTTCCTGGCAAGATCTATGCAAGTATACTTGAGAACCAGTTGAGAAGAATTGTGGAAGAAAAGCTTGTTGAAGAACAAGCTGGATTCAGGCCAAATAGAGGCTGTCAGGATCAGATCTTCACTTTACGACAAATAGTCGAGAAAGCATGGGAATATAACAAAGATCTGTATTTAAGTTTTGTCGATCTGGAAAAGGCATATGACAAGGTGCCAAGAGAGAAGCTATTCAATACACTGCAGTTATATGGTGTCAATGGGGCATTATATCAAGCAATACTTAGTCTTTACTTGAGTTGTAAGTCAGCAGTTAGAATTGAAGGAAGTATAGGAAGATGGTTTAATGTTAAATCTGGTGTGAGACAAGGATGTACATTATCCCCTCTGTTATTCATTATCTATATGGATCACATTATGAAGGAAAGTGGTATTAAACATGATATCAAAATTGGAGATGTTAATGTGAGCTCTTTGCTTTATGCGGATGATGTTATACTTCTAAATAAATCCGCTACAAGTCTGCAAGATTCTCTGACTAAATTCAATTGCTGTTGTAATAGATATGGTATGAAGGTCAGCAATAAAAAGAAGACAAAGACAATGAAAATACGCAGAATCATTGAAAATGTCAACTGTGTTGTGAATGGAGAACCTGTGGAACAAGTAAAACATTTCAGCTATTTAGGCACGATTTTTACTGAAAATGGTAAATCAAATATAGAAATAGACAACAGAATCAGCAAAGCTGGTATGGTGGGAAGTCAATTGAATAAATTCATATGGAATAAGAAAGAAATTAGTCAGAACACTAAATTAGCTGTATACAAGACAGTGTTCAAACCAGTTTTAACTTATGGATCTGAGAGCTGGGTCAGAAGTAAAACACTTGACCAAAGACTAGAGACCACAGATATGAGAGTCCTGAGAAAGATTATAGGCGTGAACAGATGGCATCAATGGGCAGTATCATATTAAAAACAAGGATATTAGGAAAGAACTTGACATTGTCAGCATCCAGGAATGCGTTAGCAGAGCTAATCTCAGGTGGTATGGTCACTTAAACAGAATGGGCGAGGACAGATTAGCAAAACAAGTGTTCTCTACCAGGTTGGCAGCAAAATGACCCAGAGGAAGACCAAGATATAGGTGGATTGATACGGTACAAAGTGCTTTAGATGATAGAAATATAAGATCTGATAATGTTGGGGTCTTGACAAGTAACAGACTGATTTGGAGGAAAATTGTAGATAGGAAATTAATAATGATGTAATTTTTTTCATGTAGTACTATCATATCCTGTACACCCCTTGAGAGTACATGGCAGGAATTTGATGATGATGATCTTCAAGGGCCACCTTTTCTAATTGGGTTGTGGGGGGGCAGCAGCTACAAGAGGAACTTCCAATGGTCATGATCCTCTGCCACCAAGCTCGGGTGTTCTGGTGGGACTCCCAAACGTGTCCACCCAAGGTTTTGGATATAATCTATCCAGCGAGTCCTTGACCTTCCACGTGGCCTCCCACCTTGGCTTGGCAAAGAGGGCCTGCTGGGGAGCCTGACATTCTGATGGCATTCTGACCATGTGCCTGTATCAACGTAACTGTGATCTCGCAACACAGAGAAGCAGTGGATGAGTATTGAGGGTTTCTGAATTGCAGAGTCTTGTCAGCCCTGCAACCCCCCTCGAAGGAACCTCATTTCAGCCACTTGAATTCGTGTTCACATTCTTTCAGTTATTACCCAACTCTCATGACAATACGTGAGGATAGGGACATAGACTGTATTAAAGACAGCCAGCTTTGCCTTCTGGCTTAACTCCAGCTTCAATACTACCTAACGGCCAAGCTCCCGCAATATTGCACTTGCTGAGCCAATCCGAGTATCTAGATATATGATAATCTGATTCCCACTTTCCATCACTCGTGAATATGGACCCAAGGTATTTAAACTTCTCCACCTGCCTAAGTGGGACTCCACTCACATGTAGAGTGCACTGGGATGGTTGTCTTGAGACCATTTCAGTTTTGCCCACACTGATCTTCATTCTGGCTTCTGCACAAACAGCTACAAACCTATCCAGGGTCAGCTTGAGTTCATTTGTGGAAGAGCCAAGCAGAACAAGGTCATCTGCAAATGCAGACGTCCAATGCTACATCTTCCAATTCTGATACACTCACTGCCTTGGCACAGCCGAGGCAGTGAGTGTGTCAGAATTTATGTGCCAATCTATAAATATTATGAAAAGGAGGGATGACAGAACACACCTTTGGCAGAGGCCAATGGAGACTGTGAAAGTTTCAGACTTTGTGCTGTTTACCCTGACACAAAACTCCGGGCATTCATACAGGGACTTGATGGCAGCTAATAGCTGGCCATCCACTCCATATTCTTGTGCTACTTGCCAAAGCTTATTCTGAGAAACCCAGTCATATGCCTTCTCCAAGTCCACAAAACATGTGTAGACATTCTTGGCATATTCCCAAGATTTCTCAAAGACTTGCCTTAAAGTGAAGATTTGGTCAGTTGTCCTTCTACCAGGATGAAAGCCACATTGTTCTTCCTGGAACTTTGACTCGACTATGCTCCTGCACCTTCTTTCCAAGCACCTAGCATATACTTTCCCAGGCAGGCTGAGCAGAGAGATGCCACGATAGTTGCCGCAATCTCTCTGGTTCCCCCTTCTTGAAGACTGGTATTACTATGCCTGTCTGCCATTGCTTTGGTTCTCACCTAGATATCCAAGCAGCCTGACACACTCAGATCAGCCAAAGAACACTGTCTTGATTTAAGGCTTTTATTATTTCGTGCCAAATTTCATCATCACCAGCAGCCTTGCCTGATTCTAGCGATTTTATTGCTAAATGGACCTCTTCTGCTGTGAGACTAGTCATCGTCCTGATTTGTACCTCTTGGATGTCCACAACTGATGGGCCACCTGGGTTAAGAAGGCTCTCAAAGTATTCCCTGGAGGATATCCTTCTCGGTTGTTGAGAGTGCACCATCCTTAACAGCCTTAATTGCCCTTGCTATTAAGCAGTAAATGATATCATATTGTAATATATCCATGGTTGCAGCATACTGCAATCATTACAGTCTGAGGTATTGGTGATAGAGTGTGTAAATTGGAATTGAAGTATAATTCTTTATGATAGCAGAATTGAAGATAGGCACTAACATAAGAAGTATCAATGAAAAGCAGTTAAACTAGTAGAAGAATTGGAGAAGTACCACAAACAGATGAAATTCTTATAAATAACAAACACAATATGTAAAATATTCAATTGATAATGATCATTATTAATTATACTTATAACTTATAAATTATAGTTATATAGTTATAATTATATAGTTATAGGATTCAACATTAAACATGATAATTTTCTTGAATGGTAGACAATTTTAAGTAGAGTGATGTGAGCAAATATCAAAATGGGGAAATGGACAATGAAATGTGTTCATGCCTATGTTCCCACAGAAAGTTCTATAAAGCATATTTGAAGGACATTTCTCAGTCATTAGAAAAGGTAGATGACAAAAGAAAAAAAATGAAATGTTGGTCTTGGTCTATATCATTTATGTACAAATTAAACAGTAGTAGTCCAAGCATAGAGCCTTGTGCCACAATATTAGTCATCTGCCTTCTCCTGAATTCTACTTCTCATGTACTACTTTCTAGTATCTGTCCAACAGCCACACTCATATCCATATCACTAGTTCATATCAATCTCAATTTGTTCTAATTTGCATAACAGAGTTTTAAGTGATATTTTGTCAAATGCCTTTGCAAAACCCAGCAGTATCACTGTGTAGCCATTCCCTTTATCCAACTGAGCCATCACTATTATAAAAAGTTAAAAAATTAGTAAGGCATAACCCTTCACAAAGTCGTGTTTCATATGCCTATCCACCAATTCCTGAATTTTCTCTTTCACCAACTTTTCCCACTACTTCTGAGATAATAATTGGCCTTCACTCTTAGAGCCTTCTTTATGTCAAGGAATTATTTTGATTTCAATCCCTTAGGATTGAAATCAAAGTTTTTTCAATTTAGTGAATCAAAGTGAATCATTTAATGAAAAATGAAATCAAAGTTTTTTCAAATTAGGATTGAAGTGTCAAAGCTAATACTTAAAATAAACAGCATAATCTAAGGCATTGCCAGTTTCCTTGCACATTCTTGTAAAACATGAGCTGATATTCCATGTAATTCAACAGCCATATTTACATTGGGATTCTGCAACATCCTAAGTACCTCCAATTCATCAACCTCTATTATTATATCAGTCCCTGTCACAGTAGTAACCTCACCTGAATGATGTACCCTCACAAAGTGGCCACTTGGTTACTCAACTATTTTGTCTGTTTCTGTCACCTCACTATCTTCAGCATTTTTGGATGTTATCATTCCATAGTCATACTTCCTTTTGCTTGCCATATAATGAAATAATTCTTTGGGATTTCCTTCAACCCCCTCCCCACCAAAAAAAGCTAAGACAAATCGTGGAAGAGAAATTTGGAGAAGAACAAGCTGGATTCAGGCCAAGATTTTCAATTTATGAGAAATAGCTCAGATATAATAGGAATAATATCAAGGACAATGAAACATTATATCCATCAATACATGATTTGTATTTGTCAGGAGTCGGAATTTAAGGAGATTCAGGAAGATGGCTTGATGTAAAATCAAGTGTAAGACAAGGGTGCACTCTCTCTCTCTCTCCACTTATATTCATCATCTATATGGATCACATGATGAAAGAAAATGGTATTAACACGTTCGCTGCCAACTACGAGTATACTCATAGTGGGTAAACCTGCTTCACAAGCCAGCTACGAGTATACTCGTATGACGCTTACCGCCGGGAACGAGATTATTGTAGTGACCTTGAAGAAGTGAAAATGCTTGGCTTGTGGGGCTAGCATCAAAACTGTGTATTCTCATAGACCGTATATGCTCTGTACAAGCCAACTACGAGTATACTCGTAGGACGCTTACCTCCGGTAACGAGATTATCGTACTGACCTTGAAGAAGTGAAATTGCTCGGCGTAGGGGAACAGACCATGCCGAAGTAGCGTGGCATCGAACGTGTTAAATATGTCAATATGAAAGATATTCAACTCAGCTCTATTTTATGCAGATGATGTTATACTTTTAAATAAATGAAGTACAAGTCTACAGGATTGATTATCCACACTAATAACTGCTGTAACAAATTTGGCATGAAATTCATTAATCAAAAGACAAATTATGAAAATAAGCAGAAACATGGAAAAAAAAAAAAAAACAGGTGCATCCTAAATGGAAAACCTCTAGAAAATAAAATACTTCAGGTATATTGGCACAATGTTTTGTGAAGATTGTAAATTAAATATGGAAACAGAGACAAACAACAGAATAACTAAAGCTAGTATGTTAAGGAATCAGCTGAATAAATTCATATGAACAGGAGAGAAATAATCAAAACTCTATACCAGCAATGTTCAGAGACTAGAGACCAGAGTTCTGAGAAAAATTTAGGGAATAAACAAGTGGCAGAATCATATTAAAAATTAAAATATTAGGAAGAATACAACATTGTTAGCACTCAAGAAGCGTGTTTCAAAGCTAATCACAGGTGGTAAGTTCAGTTAATCAGTGGGAGAAGAAAGTTGGACTAATCAGTTTTTCTATGACAAAATGGCAGGAAAACAATCCACAGAATAAGAAGATATAGGTGACTTGAGTGGTTAGAAGTGCCGTAGAAGATTGAAATATAAGATCTGAGACAATGCTAGAGTCCTGAAAGGTAACAGACTAATTTGCAGGGAAACTGTCCATTTATGAGAAATGAGTAATAAAGTAAGCTTTCTGTGTGGTTCTATCTTAGTATCCTGTGCATCCCTTGAAGGTACATATCAGGAATATGACTGCATAACCATACATGTGTGGATGTGTATATGCAGACATACAATGCAGCTCATTAGGTTATTCCATATCTTTCTAGGTCATTCATCTACTTTTTTTATGCTCTGGATGATTCTTGAAATGTAAAAATATGTACCAACATTATATTATATTATATTCTTTCACATCACTGCACTGAATGGTTGAAAACTTCTACATAAGCATTAAATTTAACTAGTCAGATGGTTTACGTGTACTGTGTGTGTGTGTGTGTGTGTGTGTGTGCATGCGCGTCCTTTTTTCCTGTTTTCTACTCTTCCTTTTTACAATTCTCTTTATATTGTTATTCCATAGTTGCTTAATTTTCAAGTTCAAAACAAATTAAGTTTTACCTTGAATTGTAATTATTAAAAAAGTATATGATAATTAAGATTTTCTGAAAGAATTTAGAAAATCTTAATTAGCCTATAATTTTAGACTAATTACAATATCTATTACTGTCCATTATTTCAAAAAAAAAAAAAAAAAAAAAAGAACAGCTATATACTAAACCTACCTGATCTAAAGTTTTTGTAAGCTTTGGAAGATCTTCCATTCTCTGCTGAAACACCATGCATGACAAAAGAGCTGCTACTTCTTCAGGGGAATATTTGTTAAATGTATTGGCTATAAGCAGTTCTGTAGCAAGCAGTTCATGGCTGTTAATTATTCTAGCTACAGTTCCTTTCAGTTCAACCATCCCTCTATCATTTAGATATTTCAGTTTCTTTAAGACCTTTAAGAAAATTGAAATAAATGTAGTATTATTTCTGGGAAACTCCCATGTTACTCCTCTTAAAAACTATTATTTTTACGGCTATTTTGCCTACTTTTATTTAGAAGTGCCCCTGTTTTAATGTCATTGGCTTTTTACTCAAGAATTCTTAGGGCATTGCAGATGTATTTTAGAGACAAATATATGTAGCATAATAGAAGAAAATTCGCACATACCTTTTCTTGGATGTTGTTGCCTGTCTTCTTTCTGCGGGTGTGCATACTTCTGCTGTTATGGTGTTGAAAGGGGAGTGGGGGGGGGCTTAGGCAATGTAGGAGAAATAATTTGAAAAAACCCGGTTTTTTTGTATAATATATACATATATTATTTCTAAGGGCGGGCAGAGTGCTTTTTTTGTAGGGTGAGAAAAATATGAAAAACGGGGCTGAAAATAGCAACTGTTTTTAGAGGAAGAGTTTGTGGGAAAAGGGTTGACGGGGTGCGAGCCTTTTTGAACGTGTGGGTCGTAGTCTGAACTCATGGAGGAAGAGGATGCTACGTCGTGTTGTCTTGGTGTTTCTGCATCAGAGTTGTGACCTAATTTTTATTGTGAAGCTTCCAACACTCTGAGATTATGTAGGATGGGTGGATGTTGATTGAGTTCTCGGCACATTTTATGGCTATCATTTCCAATATTCTAAGCAACGTTTCGTTGCCTTGTCTGTCTATTATGATGGCCTTGTCGATTTGCAGGGTATGTTTTTGTTCAAGGGCGTGAACTGTTATTTCTGTTTTCCCTGTACTTTGTATTCTATTTTTCTTTTTCATGTTGCATTTTTTAGTGTTTAAATGTTCTGGAATGGGGATGTTACAGTCATGAAAGTGTTCTTGTAGTCTTGCCCATAAAGACCTGATGGTAAAACTTGTGTAAGTGATTCACAGTCTTTTTGGCAGCGAAATTTGTAGACTAGGTTGTGGTGATCTAATGTTTCTTTGAGTGTGTGTGTGTGTGAGATTTAGTGAGTTTTAGAAGATTTGCCAATTTTTTGTTTGAGGTGAATACCAGTTTGATAACTTTTGGTGTTGGGAAGTTTGTTTTGGTTGTTTTGACAGGTTTTTGCTATCCTGTTTGCCTAATTTATTAGTTGTGTGGGATAGTTGTGATTTTTAAAAATCTGTGTTAGTTTTTTTATTTCTATGTTGAGATAATTATGATTAGTTGAAAACTTGTAAGCATTTATGAATTGTGATAGGATGACCGATTTTTTTAACAGAATATGGATGGTATGAGTAGAAATGGAGGTAGTTTCCGATATGCGAAGGTTTGTGGTATATTTCGTGGCTATTTTGTTGTTTTTTCTGATTAATGTCAAGTTTAAGAAACTGATGGATTTGTTCTGTTTGGTTTCAATGGTGAATTTTAGTCTGTTGCTGTAACTGTTTAGGGATGCTTGTAAGGTGGTGACGTGTGTAGGCTCTCTAATGCACAGAATATCGGTTTTGGCCCATAGGGAGTCTGAAAATTTGAATATACATGTTGCTGTTGAACTTGAAGAAGTTTGCCGAGATGATTAGTTTGATTAAGTTTATAATATCATTAGGTGTTTATTTTGTATGAGAGCGTAGGGTGTGGTCTTCTGTGAGTAGTGTGTGTGTACGATGTTCAATGTTCTAGGAATGTCCACGTTAGTGTATAATGAAGCTGCATCCAATGAAGTAAGGATGTCTTCCTGAAACGACCTTTTCAAAAAAATAAAAAGCATAACCCTATCCCAGGAAGACATCCTCACTTTAATGGATGCAGTTTCATTACATACTAACTTGGATGTTCCCAGAACATTAGACATCATATACACACACACACAACTCACAGAAGACCACGCAATTTTCGGACTCCCTATGGGTCAAAACATCAGCGAACAACTAGCGGAATTATTCCTAGCACACATAGAATCACTCCTAATCCACCCTTTCCTCCAGCCCCCCAATGTCAAGATATGTACCAAAATTATAATCTTTCACATCCCTGCACTGAATGGCTAAAAACTTCTACAAAAGCATTAAAACAGATCTATAAAAAAAAACAATTTACACAGCATCGGATGAATCAGTGAAACCATAAGCAGATTTCTCTGAATGCAAACTTATTGTATTACTTAGTGTTTGCCAGTATTTCTCTTAAAACTGGCAAACACTAAGTAATACAATAAGTTTGCATTCAGTGGAACCTGCTTATGGTTTCACTGATTCATCCGATCCGATGCTGTGTAATTTTTTTTTTTTTAAAAACAATTTATATAAGTAGTAATATAACTAATTTTACTGTAATCTTGTCCGATTTCATGAGCATTAATCACCATAAGACAGAATGGCTGATTAAATGCCTAGCTTTCATTAACGCTTTTGATGCCTGAATTAAGCATGGCTATCTTAATGTTTGTTTAGTGTTAGCTGTGTGATGTGGATGAATAGACATTCACTGTCTTTTAATATTGCAGATAGGTAAGTAATGCAAGCTATATAGCATTTTTTATTTGCCTGTAAAATTTTAAAAACTGGAATGTCAAATTTCTCCATTTTGCATTATTTCTTGGAATATACAAAAGGAAACTCTCTCCTTCTATTTATAATATTATTTTCTGCCCATCATGAACTCTTTTAAATTAAAAGGGAGAAAAATGTGTTCCTGGAAAATTTAGAAAAAGATTCCTCTGTGTTAAATTTTGCTTAAAACACCACAAAAAATGAATGAACATTCTGATACACTGATCATTAAGCAGTAGTGTACATATATATGATAATAAAATAGAATAAATATAAAAATAATCCATACATATTTCCCATTATTATTTTTTCCGTTCTTGGAATTTGTCATGCTATTGATATTGGTGGGACTTGCAAACAGTGCTGCAAACTGAGTTTTCAGAAATAAAATAAGTCTCAGGACACTAACACAAATAATATTATTTATTAATTGAAAACCCATTAATCATGTTTTTATTTTTATAATATCATCATCCTGAAATATTGAATACTAAATATATTGGGTACTTTGAATCATTCTCCAAAGACCAATCACGTTAGTTGGCAGTACTTGGCTTAACAATAGAAATCTGGATTTTAGCAGTTTGATACAATTTCAGTCATTTCAAGGTGTGAAAAAAATAATAATCATAATGGTGTAAAAATATCTGAATAATACAGGAAAAACATCATTCCGAGAAGGGGGTAGGAACAAGTTGTTATAGATTTACATATCTAGTAAATATATCAACAATTAACTATCAGTAGGATTGATTCATTCATCGATATGGTTAAATGCATGTATGGTAATCTCTTTCCATATAAGCATTCTGTTTCCAAAATTTTCATAACAAGTGCAAATATGATGGAAGATGCTTGAATTTAAAATTTCATAAGTTAATAGAAGTGTCACACTGTTATCGCTTAAAACAGCCAAGTTTTCTTCATAAAAAGATTTTCAAGATGTCACACAATTCCAGCTGGACTAATGCTACATAATTTTTATATGGTTGAAAATACAATAATTGAGATAGCTGTACATGAAAACTCTTCATGTTTACCAAAAAATCAGAGGATTCTACTTTTTTTTTCTTTTTTTTTAATATGAGTCAGATCTAGCACACTTCCGAAAGACTAGTATAAGGACTATGGCAAGGTTAAGGTTGAAAGTTATAGGCCAGTTCTGTTAATTTTCAGTCCTTCCATCCAAAGACATATCTACGATAATTCACAATACACTTGATTTCTGTAACTTATAAATCTTGTTGGGAAAAGAATGGACAAAAGTGGTTGGCAGGAATAACAGTATGACTGAGAAGAATCACATAGGATATGAAAGTAAATGAGAATAAGGCCCCCCCCCCACGATAACTATAGAAGCAAGGAGTTGCCCGGTGTTGTGGTGTTGTACCACTTTACCCCAGTCCTGAAGATACTTTCAGGCACAAACTTTGTTTGCACACACTTGGATAAAGGATTAAACTAAAATTATTATAGTCTAACCAAGTGAAAAATAAACTTTTAATGTCTTACTGATTGTACACCAACACATCATCCTGTACCTCCTTAAATTCTAACTGTTGATTTAAAACTTAAATATGGACCACGTATAGCTAAATACAACATCCCATTTATACTACACAACTGCAGCATTTTAAAAGCTTTCCTTTTTTGGCACCTTCTCATATGCCTTTTCCAAATCCAGAAAAGTTTGTCTAAAATCCAAAAAAATTTGTCTAAACTTGGCCATTTTGCAGCATTTTAAAAGCTTTCCTTTTTTGGCACCTTCTCATATGCCTTTTCCAAATCCAGAAAAGTTTGTCTAAAATCCAAAAAAATTTGTCTAAACTTGGCCAACCAGGTCGGCCTGGTTGGCCGAGTGGTTAGCGTATCTACTCTAAAGCAAAAACTCTATGGGTTTGAATCCTGCTGTCGGCATGGATGTTTGTGATTGTCTGTAAAAATAATAGTGGTGATGGTGGACAGTAGATGGCGTTGGTGTGGATGAGGCGGTTTGTGGATGAGGTTGAGTGGTGGAGATGGCACCTACTCTACAACTCTCCATCTCCACCACTCAACCTCATCTACAAACCTCCTCATCCACACCAACGACAGTAGATGGCGTTGGTGTGGATGAGGTGGTTTGTGGTTGAATGGTGGAGATGGAGAGTTGCAGAGTAGGTGCCCTCCCTCGATGAGTCTTAGGACTCCCTGGAGATGTCAAATAATAATAATAAAAAATAAAAAAAAATGAAAACTTCCAAACAACTTCTGTTTCTCTTCCACAGTTATTTCTTAGCCTCAAGCATACATGCATAAATCTTATCCAGAACATTCAGTAGGGAAGTTGCTCGTAATTCTCAAATAATCATTTTTTCCCTTTTTATAGATGGGCTCTACAAGAGCTCTAGTTCAATCATCCGTTCAACCTTCGGACCAGGTATGTATCATTCAGTGTAACCATTTTAAAAATATTATGCCTCTATATTTGAACAATTCTGGTCAAATATGGCTTTTTCTACCTTAATTACTGATATGTACTTTTGAGTGGATTATTTCTGAATGGTCTCTACTATTATTATGTCATTTCTTGTTCCATTTAAACAATTTTTCAAATAATCATGGTTTGTACCATGATTATGTGATGACTTATAGGTTTACATAAAAACCATTTGTGGGCAGAAGCCACAAAAAGTAGTCATATTCAGTTTTCTTGTCCTCTATCATTTTGGATTCTTTTTTACAGTACACTTTCCTGCATTTCTAATAGTCACCAGAAAAATATTTTGCCACCTTACTATTATTTACTTCTGTATTTTTATCAGTCTTCTCATCACTTTTGTTAGTTACTTTCATACACTGTTTAGCTTCCTATCCCCCCCCCATCTTATCTCAGAACACATGCTGACTTACTTGCTAATAACTTCTGATTTTGATATGCTTTCTTCTTTTTCAGGACTACCTCTTTAATTTCCTGCATCCACCATGCAGTTTTGATTTTTCTATACTGGCAAACAATTTCACTCATGGCTCTCTGGCTGAATTAATCAATGTTTTCTGTAAATGTTTCCACCAAGTCTACAAGGTTTTGTTCTTGTTTTCAAACTCTTTCATTTTTTCTTGAATAATGTTTGTATATTTAAGTCTACACTTCATCTCTGAAAGCTGTTCAACTTTGTTTTTAAACTTTTGTACATATTTTTATTTTCAACACGTAATTTATTTTTATCCTACTCAAAAGTAAATAGTGAGCACTTTATCATTCTTAAATTCCCTGCATTTTCTTGTGTCATGAGGCAGTATGAAATATCACTCTAAACAACAATGTATGAAAGCTAAACAGTGTATGAAAGTAACTAAACAAAAGTGATGAGAATACTGGTAAAAATACAGAAGTAAATACCAGTAAGGTGGTAAAATATTGTTCCGGTGGCTATTCGAAATGCAGGAAAGTGGACTGTAAAAAGAATCCAAATTATTTATTATTTCTTGTATATCTTCCCTCTATGTGAATTTGTGCATAACTTTGTTCATTTCTCTCCCAAACTATATGTCTGGTATTCATTTCCTGCTCTGCTATTTAGATCTCCAACAGATATAACATTATTATTATTATCATTATTATTATTCGTGACACCTCCAAGGAGTCCGAAGACTCATCGCCAGAGGACACTCATTGTACAACTCTATGTCTCCACCTCTACTACCAATCATCTACATCAGCGCCATCCACTGCCCACCACAGCTAGTATTTTTTGTCTGTAAATTGCGCTGTGTTCTGAAGGACCGATTTGTCTGTATGCGAGATGAAAAACCCAAGTTTCTAGGAGAAAAAAGCCTGCTACCTCCGTATGAGATTGGCTAACTCACCTTTGATTGAAAAAGTCCATATAAAGATTCCTCCCGTCATGACGAGAATTGAACTTAGGCCTTTTCCAATCGAATGGCGCAACATACCATCGTTCTTCCAATTGTTATTATACTGTTATCATTATTATTATATTGAAGGAGAATCCCCTTTTAGTCATTTATATCATCTCTCTCTTTGAATTTCAATTGTATCTATTCTTCGCAATCATTTACTAACATGTATGTTTCTATCATATCTCTGCTCCTATTCCTCAAAACTTTGAATACCATGTTCTCTCTGTCTATCCTCATATGCAAAATTCCATAGGTCAGTTATCACCTTGGTTACATTTTACAATGGATTCCTGCTCGTGTAGGCATTGATTACAATGAAGCAGCTGATAAATTAGCAAAAGAGGGCAGAGAACTCAACCAAGAAACTCACATGATAACTCTTGCTGATGCTGACACATTAGCAAAAGCTAAACTAATTCCACTGAAATCAGTGATACAACATCAAATTCCCGAAATCAATGCTGACAGAAAGACTTCCACCACGATAGCAAGACTATGAATAGGACATTATAGAGGAATGAAGATCAATACAGATGAACATATAGAAACTGCAACAACTTCCCCAATACTGAACTGACACTCACTCACATCTTTACCTGTCCAACAATTACAGCAGCCTTGCAAGAAATAGATCCTAATCCTGAACAACAGCTCTATACAAACAAAATCATCGACATAGCCAAAGCAGTTCAAGGAGAACATGGAAACATTTAAGACTCTTCAAAGGACAAGACAACAACAACAACAACCTGCCAATGGATCTTGTTAAATGTCTCTCCATATCTTCGGAACCCAGATAACCATATCTGCACATGTAACTAAATTAAAATGGATAAGTGAATACAAAATAACACAGAAATATTCATTGGTGACAGGTGAATGGCGATAGAATTTTATGTGATACACATACATGTATCACATAAATATGTCATATAAACATATCACATAAATACACGTAGCATTCATGAAAGACAATAAATGGACTTCAAGAATAACAGACTAGTATCCCAGACACATAAAAAGAAAATCTAGGAGCCCACAAAGTCAATAGGAGGGAGATGGAGGAGATAAGCTCAGGACAGAGAACGTTGACATCTTTGAAACCTGGAGTTATGGAGAAACCAAGAATGAAAACAAGTGTCCATAATAGAATCATGGTCCATGTAAGGGAGATTTTTTAATATAACAATAAGAAAGAGAATATGGATTTATTCCTTGGAAAAAAGGAAAACCTTTCTGTGTATGTATGTAATGTGAATCTACCAATAGACCAGAAACCTATATCAAAATATTTGTAATTATTGTATTTTGCACTGCTAGCTATCAGTATGCATGAAAGAGAGATGAGATTCAGATTATTTTAATGACTGCATCTGATCTCTTTTTGCTGATGCTTCAAAGTTTTTAATTTAATCAGTTAAAACTTTTAAACAATGAATAAAGTTCTCATTCAGTATATTGGCTAAACTGCCTAGCAATACTTTTATATTAATACTTAGCATCTAGTGTTATTGAAAGTATTTAAAAAAATTTTAGAGAGGGTAAAGGGGGAAAAAAAATTAGTATTTTAAAATTCTTATGATGCACCATGCCCTGCAGACTCATTAAAAGTTATCATATATCTCATCCCTTAAAATATATTGTACAAGACTCCTTATAAGTAGTTTCAAAATGTTCTAAAACATATTTCCATGAATTACAGTCAATTTGGTTTCATAAATATTCTGCTTGATGAAGTACAAAACATAAATACAGCAAATACCTCAATTAGTACGCCTAATGCGTTCTTAAAACAGGCGTATTAATTGAAAATGCACTAATCGAGTATAATAACCTATGGAAAAAAGTATAATTCTTTCCTCAAATTTCTTTTTTTACCCTTGGTTTTTTTTATAAAAGAATTAAGGTATGTCTCAGGGCCTAGTTAAAGGAAAACTATGAAGCTGAAAGACAATAAAACATATTCAAAATATAAATCTATTATTCTGGCGGGCATTCTTTTCTTTTTTTTCATACAACTGACAGTATGGCCCTATTGCCTCTTCTGCAAATTTTCCTGCTTCTCTCTTCACAAGGGCCAGTTTCTAAGCATTGCTACTTAAAAGTTTTGGTCACACGAAAATATTTTAAAATTGTTTCTGTGAAATCTCTTTGGGCTTGTCAGTGATTAAATTTTCTTCATATTCTTCAGGATCTTCCCACTGTGCAGCAGGTTGGAATCACTCAGTTTCTCAGAATGAGATTTAATTGACTTAGATTCATTTGAAAAGCCTCTAAAATCATTTGTACAATGTGGAAGAATGTGCTTCCAAATGGATTGCATATCACTAGCAGTAATTTCATTTGACTTTGCGACTTTATAAGTAGGCTGATATTTCTCTGATTTAGCCAGAAAAGTCTTGGAAGGCATTGGCTTCCAAAAAAAAGGCCAGTTTCATCGACATTAAATATTTGTTCATCACAATAGCCCCTTCTTATACAATTTTCTTCAAATCTCTGGATAATTTGCAGCCACCTCCTTATCGGCAGTTGCAGCTTCTCCTGCGATTAGAGCATTATGTAGGCTATTTCTCAAACCACCCAGCACTAACGTGGAATTCTTCTTTTCCATCATTGATAGCCCTTTCTTTCAAGGTTGCAAAGACTTAATGCTTTTGATTTAATAAGGTCAGTTCTTAGCAGGATCCGTTTTTAGTTACAATCTTCGATCCGTGTACAAAGAAGTCTCTCTAATTCAATCATTATAATACTTTGTATTCAGCAGCTTTGCTTAAAATTGCTCTTATAGTTGATTCACCCATTTCTGTGTTCTTGTCTTATCTTTGCTCTGGACTTGCCTTGTTCACATTCTTTATTATTTCAAGTTTTCCTTCCAATGAAATTACTTTTCGAATAATTTTCACACTTTCACTTTTTTGCTCACTAATTCTTTTACTCATGATGAAAGGTTGGGAAAATACTTTAAAATAAAATATTAAAAAAACATTTAAGGAAAATAATTGCAAAGGAGGTACGAGATATGATCAGGAAAAAGCTATGTAATTAGCAGATGACATATATTTTGGTGGTAAAAATTTGGAATAAAGTATACATGGAAATAGTGTGGTATGCCATTAAAAAATAACTGTAAAATGATTTAAATCAGTAACTAAATTATTTCATACGGTTTAACACTGGTTAAACGTCATAACTAAATACTTAAGGAATTGGCAGCGTACCCTAGAAATATAAATTAAATCAACTTTAATATATACTTTCCGATATTTCAGCAACGTCACATTGCCATCTTCATGGGAACTTAAGATAATGACACGTGCATGCAAATACTACATAACAGCAAATGAGAAACTAAGCGAGGAAGCTACCGTTTTCCTAAAGTCCTGATGGTGCCCCTTGGTGGGCTATATTGGGTGTTCTTGGCCTTCGGGCTGAAGTTCTGATATATGTTTTATGATATATCAGATAACTAAAACTTAAACATGATAACTAAATACTTAAGAGGTTCTTAAATATTTAGTTATCATGTTTAACCAGCGTATAAGTCTTTCTACAAGAATTACTATCATCCACAGAGATTCCATCGCATGCGAGGCCCGACATTACAGCAAACTGAAGCTATCTGGACAACTGAATCATCTGACCTTCCTAAAATGCTGCCAGGATAATCAGGTAATCCCAAATTGTGTAAAATTTAAGCACCGTTTCGTTTGACAGAAAGCTCTCTGTATCTACAACCAGGCAAGCCAGGCTTTACTTCGGGAGTAAATTATCGCTACACGCGGTTCCCTAGCCGACGAACAGGGCTATTTTAGCGCTAGAGAACGCGCTTTCAAATATGCTAAATCACAAACTTTGGTCAATACTACATGACATCTCGTGCACTGTGGCAAACAAAGAATTCAAACAAATACAGAGTCAACATATCAACAAGTTTGATAAATTAAAGAACTCTATGTCCAAACCAAAACTACAAACCAACACTGTAGTTAACCTTTCTTCAGTCATCTTGAAGCCTGAAGCACTCAACGCTCTGTCACGTGGTCACAATTTCGCCATTGCTCCTAGGAAATTACCGGCCAAAAAATTAATGATCCAGATTGAACGCAGGATTCTCCACCTTCCAAACCACATCGCCAACAATATTAGATTGGAAGTAGCCTGTGTTCTCACAAAAGCAAAACCACCAAAAACCAACATATCCATTAGTGAATACAAGTCTCTACAGGAATTGAAGAAAAACAAAGAAATAGTTATCACCAAAGTGGATAAGGGGAACGCCACTGTGGCGTTCAATCATAATGACTACACAGGTAAGCTTATGGCTTTACTATTAGATCGAGCTACTTACCTCCCCACTGAATACAATCCCACCAACTCTGAAATTAGAAAACTCCATAGCTTAAGAAGGTCACTTCTTGGCTGGAGATTACTAACAGACTAAAACCATATAACTCTAGACCCACCCCCTCGTATATATGGGCTCCCAAAAATACATAAAGAAAATGTGCCATTATGTCCCATAGTGGATGGCATTGATTCTCCCACTTACAAACTAGCTAAATATTTAGCCAAAGCGCTCTCACACTATACTGGCAACACACCATCACACAAAAAAAATTCAGCTCACTTCAAAGCCAGTATAGAAAACTTTACACTCCAACATAATGACATAATGGTCAGTTTTGACGTCTCCTCCTTATTCACAAATGTTCCTCTCAAAGAAACCTTTGAGCTAATTCAAGCTAAATTTCCTCCCAATATCTCAGCCCTATTTCAGTTCACAATGAACTTAGGCTATTTCGTTTGGCAGGAAAAATTCTACAAATAGATAGAGGGGACAGCCATGGGTTCACCACTTTCCCCACCCTTAGCCAACTTCTTTATGGAGACTTTTGAAGAGAAAACCTTAAACTCTGCCCCACAAAAACCTACCATATGGCTTCGATACGTTGATGATGTGTTCGCTATTTGGCCACATGGCCCAGATACACTCCTCTCCTTCTTAACACACTTAAACAACCAACATCCTAGAATCAAGTTCACCCTGGAAAAAGAGAAAATCAATAGCTTCCCCTTCCTAGACACACTAGTCACCTGCCAACCTGATGGAACCTTGGTTTTCTCAGTTTATAGAAAACCCACCCATACAGGCAGATACAGTCACCCCCCCCCCACAACAATATGGAGTTATTAAGACACTATTCAACAGGGCAAAAGTAATCTGTTCAAATCACCAAGCCCTAACTACTGAACTAAATCACATCCTTAACATTTTCTCAGCCAATGGCTATCCCCCCCACCAAAAAAAAATACTAAAACCAGTTATCCACAACCCACCTCCTCCCCTTCACAAAAAAGATTGCTCTAAATCCATCACCATTCCCTATATCTGAGGCGCCTTGGAAAAAATCAACAAAATCCTAAAAAAACATGACGACCTCTGGTTACAGACCATATAGAAAATTGGCATCCCTTATCCACTCCACTAAAGACAAACCACTTCCCCCCTAGACCTACCTGGTGTATACCAGGTCCCTTGCAGCTGTAAATTGTCCTACTTTGGCCAAACAGCAAATATCAGAATCTCAGAACACAAGGACTACATCCGATTTCACCAGTACAGCCACTCTGGGTTTGCAGACTATGCTCTGGATACTCGCCACAGAATAAGGTGGAAGAAAGCCACAGTAATACACCGCAGCAAGTTCAAATATGAAAGACTATTCATGGAATCAGCCTCAGCCCTTAGGAACATGCCAAACCTTAACAAATTTGGATGCATGAGACTGCCCCAAATTTGGGAAACATATATCAGAAGAACTTCAGCCCAAAGGCCAAGAACACCTAATATAGCCCGCCAGGGGACACCAACAGGACTTTAGGAAAACGGTAGCTTCCTCGCTTCATTTCTCATTTGCTGTTAAAAAGCACTTGCATGCACGTGTCTTTATCTTAAGTTCCCATGAAGATGGCAACGTGACGGTTTTTTTTTTCAAAGTTGGTACATCTGTCATAAGCATCCATGTGAAAATGCAACTCATTCTACCAAGCAATTTGTTTTATATAGCAGTCTGAAGCAAAAGTGTTGTCCGTATCCCTTGAAATGGATAAAATTGAGTATCATGCGGTTATAAAATTCTTTGTAAAAGAAGGTTTAACGTCAAAAGAAATTCATTCGAAGTTCATAGAAGTTTATGGGCACTCTTCTCCTTCATTTCTGACAGTTAAGAAATGGGCTGCCGAGTTTAAAAGTGGCCGTACCATCCTTGAAAATGATCTAACATGAAGGACGTCCAAAAAAGTGTAACAACACCAGAAATCATTGATGAAGTGCACAATATGGTATTGGATGACCGGCGGGTCAAAGTGTGTGAAATTGCTGAGACTACAGGCATTTCAAAAGAACGTGTAGGATATATTTTGCATGAAGAATTGCAAACGAAAAAGCTGTGCGCAAGATGTGTGCCATGCTTGCTCTTAGCAGATCAAAAACGCGCTCACATGAAAATCTCTTAACAGTGCTTGGAGCATTTTAACAAGAATAAAACTGATTTTGTGTATCGATTTATCACTATGGATGAAATTTAGATTCACCATTACACTCCAGAATCCAAGCAGCAGTCAAAACAGTGGATAGAAGCCAGTTGTTCAGCGCCAAAGAAGACAAAGTTGGTTCCATCAGCAGGAAAGGTCATGGCATCGGTGTTTTGGGATGTTAAAGGCATTTTGTTTATTATCTTGAAAAGGGTAAAACAATAACTGGGGAATTATTATTCTGATCTTTTAACCAGACTAAATGAAAACGTTTGCAAAAGAAAAAAATCATCTTTCATCAGGACAATGAACCTGCCCACAAAGGTATTTTGGCAATGGGAAAATTAAGGGATCTGCACTATGAATTGTTGGAACATCCACCCTATTAACCAGATTTGGCTCCCTCTGATTTCTATCTCTTCTCGAAACAAAAACTCTTCCTCACTAGTCAGCATTTTTTCTTCAAATCAAGAGGTAATAGAAGGGTATTTTGCAGATCTTACTGCAAACCACTACAGGAACGGGATAATGATGCTGGAGCATTGCTGGAATAAATGTATTACTCTTAAGGGAGATTATGTTGAAAAATAAAAATAATTTTGAAATTATAATTTTTTTTTTTTTTCCATTGTTTGGCCAAGAACTTTTCAGGCCACCCTCGTATATGAAGGTAGGTGACTTCACATCGAATTGCCCTAGTATCTATCCCATAATGCAGTGTAAAACACATTTCAGCTGGGTATACTGTCAATGCATTATGGGAAGGGTCATTACTGACACCATTTAAACCTTGATTGAGGTCTCATTAATTGAAATTAGAATGTACTAAGAGTCAAATCAATAGTAGAAGTCATATTTCTATAGAAGCTGGCAAATGGCACATCATCATCATATTATCACTATTTTAGCTGAGTAAAGTATATTTTATTCAGCAAGTAAATTATACTTGACAAGAAATTATATTCTTGTTTTATTATTTATCCAAGTATCTACAAACGAACTTTGTACATGAAGTAACATCATGTATAAGGAGGCAAATAGAATCACATGAAGATGCCCTAGTATAGAATAAAAACAATAATATAATTTCTTAGCGTAATTTATGTACTAACCAAGCAAAAAAAATTTGCTAAAACTACATCTTATGCAGAGTATTTTAATAATATGGTGATTCACTATCTCCATGGGTCAAGCTCCAACTAATAAGACTCCAATACAGTTTGAAATCTGTCTTGGTAGTGATCCAACCCATAATGCATGAAATCATATGCATCAGAAAAGAAGTGTACTATGCATGGATACAAGGCAATGTGATATAGTAATAGGCTTCCATATGAAGATAGTCTAATTGTGATGTTACTTCATGCGAAAGGTTTTGTTTGCAGACACTTAAATAAAGAACAAAATCAATAATATAATTTCTTCCCAAGTATAATTTATTCACTAACCATTAAATATATCTTGCTACAACTATTTCTTCACAAAATAAAACAACTGTGGCCTACTGATTAGACTCTTCAGGTGATATTGGCAATGCATTATCCAGCATTTCAATTCTGGTTATTGTTATTCAAAAGTTTACTGGTGCAAGAACATTGTTGGCTATTGAGCAGTATGTACATGGTTAAAAGTATATTAGTAAATGTACAATTTTAGACAAATTATGAACTCTATAACCATGTTATAAATAACTATTTTAATTTCCCGATGTTTCGACCTCCATATTAAGGTCATCTTCTGGAGTATACACACATATATATACAGAGACAAGCTGAATTACATTTCCCACAGTATGCTAAAGAGACAATGATTTGATCAACGGTTATTCTAATGGCATGGCCTCTAGTGAATATAGAATATTTTTAAAAAAAAATTAAATAAATAATTAATTAATTTAAAAAAAACTACATCAAAGCTATATTCTATTTAAGATAACATCAGAGACTCAGAAACATGAGAATTTAACATGACAATTGTTATATTAGATTTAAGATTCTGGATTAGATATGGTCCTATTTATAGTTAACTTAGGGAGAAACGCTAAATGGGTAGAATATGTGCCTTCCATATGCTTGGGATTTTTAGACCATCGTTATTGTTAAGATTAGGGTGGTTGATAAGAATCTCACAGGCGTCCTTAAATTTACGTTCATATCATGTTTTAGTGTGATGTAAACAACTGGTGCTTTTCCAGTCAATTCTATGTAAAGTGTTCAGGGCATGATCAGAAAGATC
Organism: Typopeltis vanoorti; assembly: GCF_054136105.1. Lineage (NCBI taxonomy): Eukaryota > Metazoa > Arthropoda > Arachnida > Uropygi > Thelyphonidae > Typopeltis > Typopeltis vanoorti. Next base: position 169,913,772 of record NC_143549.1, on the reverse strand, counting down.
AGATCTTCACCATAGTTATTATATTTAACATGTCGTTTATGTTCCTTTTGTCTGATAGGAATTGTGCGACCCATTTCTCCTATATAGGGTAGATTATAGGTGCAATAAATAAGGTATACTACAGGGTGGGCCAGCAGAGGGAGTGGGTCTTTAGATGAGTTGAGTAAGCTCTTTAGTTTTGCAGGAGGTTTAAATGTGGCTTTAAGGTTGTATTTTTGTAGTATTTTGCTTATTTTATCTGATGTCCCTTTAACACGTTCATTGCCAATCACACGATATCGCGCGATGCGAGTTCTCACCAAACAGCCGATCACGCGTTATTGCGTTGACGTCGCTAACTAAATAAAAAAATAAAAAAATAAAAAAATTTGGCCACCACACGAAATTCCAATTTTCAGCTTGGCAGTGAACAATATCATGCGATCATGCGATGCGAGTTCTCACCAAACGGCCGATCACGCGTTATCGCATTGACGTTGCTAACTAAATAAAAAAATTTAAAAAATTTGGCCGCCACACGAAATTCCAATTTTCAGCTTGGCAATGAAAGTGTTAATGTATGGAATGGTTATAGTTTTATTGTAGTCTAGTTTATCTTTGTTTTTAGTGAGGTCTTGTAGAGAATTTTGTTGATAGTATTTTGGCTGTAACCATTTTTAGGAAATATTGCTGATAACTTTAAATTCATCTTTAAGCACTTGTTCATTGGAGAAAATCTTCAAAGTCCCGTTTTTTAGAGTATTGATGACACCTAGTTTTTTTGTTGGGTGGTGGTAGGAGTTTATGTGTATATATTGGCCTGTGTCGGTTTCCGGCAAACAATGAACGAAAGACTCCAGAAGGAAGACATGTGACAAGTGTATCTAGAAAAGAAAGTGTGTTCTGCTTTTCAATCTCAGTTGTGAACTGTATGCATTTGTGTTGTTTGTTTAGGTGGCTGAGGAAAGTGTCTAATGTCTGGCGATCTAGGGGACAGATAGCGAAAACATCATCAATGTATCTAAGAGAAATACTTTGTAAAATATTCCACATAAAAGTTAGCAATTGGGAGGGGGGGGATAATGGCGAGCCCATAGCTGTCTTCTTTTTGTAGGTAGAAAGCATTTTGCCATTCAAAATAACCAGAACGTAATACATGCGCAAAGAGCGCTGTGATATCGGGAGGGAATCTGTCCTGTAAAAGAAGGATTATGTCATTGATTGGGACATTTGTGAAGAGGGCAGAGACATCAAAACTGACTAATAAATCATCTTTTTCTAATGTAATGTCTTTGATTATGTTTATGAAGTGTGTGTTTCTGATATAGGAGGGGGAATGACCTACCAACTCCTTGAGTGTTGATGCTAATTTCTTGGCTAGATGATAATTAGGTTAGTGACATAGAAGGTATAGACAGGCTGTCTATACCTTCGACTATTAGTAGGAGTGGTGTGTTTTGTTTGTGAATCTTTGGTAGGCTGTAAATTGTCGAAGAATGAGCCTAGTGCGGAAGTAATTTTTTGACTGTATCTTCAGGCCATGTAGTGACCAATTTAAGTAGCTTCCCTGATTTCTTTATTCTATTGGTAGGATTATAGTTAACAAGTTGATAGGTACTGCTGTCCAAGACTATCAGGCTCATTTTTTCTAAATATGTGGTTCGATTTAGAATAACTGTGGCACTGCCTTTATCAGCTCTAGTAATTACGATGTCTGGATTCAATTTTAGTGAGATCACCGCTGTTAATTCATGTTTCATTAAGTTACTCATTATTTTCTTATAATTTACATTTAAAATGTTAGCGGTTTCTAAATGTATTTTATCTGCTATGGTAGTTGGGATGAATCTTAAGCCTCTTTCAATATTATAGATAAAATCCAGTTTGTTAATCGATCTAGGTGCCACAGCAAAGTTTAAATCTTTGCTCAGTAGCAAGAGTTCATCTTTGTTTAAGTCATGGTTGGATAGGCTGACTATGTTACTTTTACCTGAAGGCAACTGGTGTTGCCTCCAGAAGCAAGGAGCAACAGGAGTTGCTTCTTGCTTCTGGTTGGATGTTGTTATCACTGGCTTGTGGTTGGTTGTTTACATGCACTGCGGGGAAATTCAAATATGTCCGTTGGTTTTCAGAATATTGTTGATCTTTTAGTCTATGAAATTTGGATATGAGATTTTCTTTCTTTGTTTGAAGGATATGGTTCACCTAGTTGTTCATAATCCTCTCAAGGATAACCCAAATATCTGCGTTCGAGTAACTTGAAAGTTCAGAATTTAAATTTTGTACCTGGTTTTGAGTAAAGGCCAAGTTTTTTCTAGTAGCCTGGATCTGTTCTCTGAGTAATGCTTTCTCCATATGGTGGTATATTCGTTGCGCCTCTGTTGAGGTAAATTTTCTCTTTAGTTTGATGCAGTTCGGAATGATATTGCTGTCCCTACAACGTTTTAAAAATGCCAGTCGGTTAATCAAACCAGAAACATGAATCTTCAACTTATTGTACTGATTGCATCACTTGTGCATCGAATCTCCATGAATTATCAGAATCCTTTCCTTTAGTGTTACATGATGATGATCAGCATTCATTTTGATTTCCTGTACTCCCACACTGCTGCCAACATCAGCCACAGTCCATCTTAACTGTCCAAACTATGCCTTAATTCTTTCTGCCATTCCTTGCCAGAGGACACTTCATCTTGAATCTCCTCTTCTGCCTTACTTTGGCTTAGGATTTCATTGTCTCATTATGTATCATTAATCTGCACTCTCTACAACTCCCCCAATTTCACATTCCTTTAACACCTAACTGTGAAGCTTCACTTCCTATAATCCAACTAATTAACAGTGAGATATCTTCCATTTAATGTCCACATCTCTAACTGGTTCCCTTTTTCTTATTCCACTGATTAAGGTTGAAGGGATGGTAAGTTATTTTCTATCTATAAGTAATGAATTAAAGCAAACTATTCATCTACCAACAAGACAGCTTGATAGCAGTCAACAAGCAATATGACTATGGAAACTAAAAGTCTCCAAGATCTTCCCGCAAGGCATTGTTGTGGTGTCAAAGAATACAAGGCATATCCTGTTCTCCATACTTGTGGTGTGGCAGATATTATTTGGAAAGAGGGTCATCATTCCCCACTCTGTTCAAAATTCCTGCTCAGCATCCAGACCATGGATTTTTAAGGGCAATAAAAAAATAAAAATAAAAAATTTAAAAAAAATCAGAAGGGAGTCTTACAGAAAAATCCAGTTTCCTTCACAGCATACACTAAAGTTGCAGCACTAACAAAAAATTAACAGGGATAGCTTTGAAAGGGTTAAATGAAAAAAACTCTCCCGTGCCAATGGCAATCATGTCTTCTGCTTTTTTGCAAAAAAACGAGTTTGGCAAACTTTCTGTTCATCTGTACTCCCACCTCTGTCTCACCAGATGACAGAACTACGATATTATCTAAAGATAAAGTTCACCTCATGGCATCATTCTTCTCATCCAAATCCTGCATAGATGATCAAGGAAAATCACTTCCTTTTTTAATCTGCATAACTTCTGTGTGCTTCAACCAGAATGTCTAATATTAGAAGAATCTTGAACAACCTGGATTCCAAAAAAAAAATAATAATAATAATAATAATAATAATAATAATTATTATTATTATTATAAACTTCTAGTCTTGATGGTATATCCCACCAATTGCACTCAAGAGATAGGCTTCAGTGCAAGCCTATCTCTTGATAGGCTTGAACTGACACCTGTTCTTTATCATCTCTACAGTAAATTATACTCAGCTGGCATCCATTCCACAGGTGAAAGCAAGCCGACATGTACAGCCAATTCTTTAAAAAAAAAAAGGGGGGGGGGGGATAAGTGTCTACCATCAAATTATCAATGTATCACTCCCACAATAGTGCTATCTAAAGTAACAGAGAAGGCCATCAATGAACAACTTGTTCAATATTAAGGATTCTGTCAATCCCTTGTCTACATCATCCACCTCTTGACATTTGCTATGGAAAGGTTTGGAGAAATCTGTGTTGCCCTCAAGATTTCCAAGGCACCTGATAGTTCAGATTTTCCTATAAATGCCAGTGTTTTCCACAGATCTCTGTTACTTCATTCATGATTTTTCTTATATTCATATTTCTCATATTCTGATGGCCTTATTTTAGTCACCTTCTAGTCACCTTCATTGTCTCCAAAATAGTTCTACAAACTAAATTTATTTAGCTAATTAATTGTTCAATATTAAGGATTCTGTCAATTAAGATCCCTTGTCTACATCATCCACCTCTTGACATTTGCTATGGAAAGGTTTGGAGAAATCTGTGTTGCCCTCAAGATCTCAACAAAAATGATGGCCTCACCATTTCAAGAATGTGGAGGACCTATCTACAACCTGTATAACATCCTAAACTAGCATTAGAAAAATTCCCACTACAAGAAGACAACCTGGTGACTTGGTGAAGTGTTTAGAACATTCAATAGCAACTGAAAGAAATCATTTTGTAACTATCCAGAATATTAATACATGAGGACTCTAACAGTTTATTGTAGTTGCATTTATCTATTTATAATATATATATATATATATATATATATATATTTTTTTTTTTTTATATATAATTTTATTTCTTTATTTATTTATTTTATCACTAGAGGTCAGGCTAGAAAAAAGATTTATTAACTACGTAGATTTAGTTTACTGGTATAGAAAGCATGAGCATGTAGCCTGGTTCTGTATACAGTTGTATTCTTCCGATGATGACCTCGATATAGAGGTCGAAACGTCAAGTTTTATTTTATTTGTAATTAATAAAATAATCTGTTCAACACGTGTGTTTTTGAGTCCCTAAATCTACAAATATGAGTGCTGATCACCGTGTAACCCTAAAAGAAAGTATTTAGCTAATTAGATTATTAAGCTAATATTTTACCTCGATCACAAAAGCATTTTCATGGGCACAAAGAAAATACACTAAGCAAGGCACTCCAACAGGAAGGCAAACATAGATCAAGTGTAAAAGGTGGGATCCTGCAATCCTAACTGTTGCCCTCTATGGGTGCAGTGATGAATCTTGCTGAAGGGCTTGACTGAAGTAGGTGAAATAATCAAATTACTAACTGAACATTTTGCAAGAGTACATCATCTAGGTAAAGATAATGCGGTAACAAGAGAGACAAGACATATGGAAACAGAAGTATTGGAACTGAAGGTGCATAAAATATTACAGAATCTTGATGTGAATACAATTATGGGATTAGACAATATACCAGCTTGAGCTTGAGTGCTACAAGAAGGTGCTAAGGAATTGGCAGTGCCTTTGAACCATATTCCTTAATTTAAGTCTCAGATATGAGCTAGCAGCAAGGAAGCAGAAAGAGGGGTAAATAGTATCGTTGCATGAGGGAGGCTCCAATAGATTGAGGCAGCAAATTACCAACCAATCAGCATCTCAGGAGTGGTGGTCAAGGTACTGGAGAAGTTAGTTAAGTGAAAAATCAAGGAATGGGATACTATATAGGACAACATGGCTTTGTGAAGGATAGGTCATGTCTCAGTGACTTTTTATAATACAGTGAAAGCTGAGTTGAATAAAGGCAATGGGTGTATAGTGATACTGCTAGACTTTGCAAAGGCTTTTGACAGGATACTGCATGGAATTTTGATAAATAAATTGCAGCACATTGGGATAGATATGAAGTTAGTGAAGTGGATAAGAGGGTGGTTGATAGTAAGATACCAGACAGTAGCTAAATCAGGAGTCGAGTCCAGTAGAAAACCTGAGACCAGTGGAATGCAACAAAGTTCTGTACTTAGGCCACTACCATTTAATTTGTACATTAACAATATAGGAAATGATCTGAAAGGATATATTCAGCTGTTTGCAGATGATGCAAAAACTGGATAGAGCAATAATCAATAAAGATGATATTAAAATTTTGGTGGATAATTTAAATAGATTGGCAATATGAGGAACAGTTATCAGTTTAACATGGCAACCTGTAAGGTAGGGATAAAAAGATTACTAACTTAAGAAAAAGATTACCAGGGTGCTTAAGGGACAACTGGGAAGGAGACCACCACACAGCCTTTTTTTTAAGAAATGCAAACAACTGACAAGGGCTTCCAACCTAAAGTACAATCCTCATCTTCTGTATTAAACCCCGTAAAGTGCCGACCTGGACACCGAACAGTTGAGTATGAGCTGGCAATTTGTGATTTAGCCGACCTAATTTCATTATTGTTGGCTTAAACCATAATGCTAAATGATGGTACAATGGACCAAATTTCATGCTCAGTTAAACATGGCTGTCATTATTTTGGTCAGGGAACCAGGCTAAACGTCAGTTAAATGCCAGGCTAAACAAATCCTGGAACATATCCCAATTCAACATCAGCAGAGTTCAAGACTGCTGATGTTGCATCAATGCAAAAGAAATGGATCTAGCAGAAGAACTGAATAAGCACCAGATCGATATAATAGGTGTTATCGAAACAAAGATGTCAAAACCATGTGAGAACTTTATAAGCAATAAATACATGTTATTTATTCAGGAAATATACTCAGGAATTAATGATCAGAGGCAAATGAAGGAATAACTATAGTATTCAACAGTAACTACGAGGATAATCTTCTTGAATGGGAGGCAATATCAAGTAGTGATGTGGGCAAATAGCAGAATGGGAACTAGACAATGAGACTTATTTGTGTCTATGGTCTCACAAAAGATTCTGCTAAGGAAGAAATGGAGGAATTTTTCAAAGCACTAGGAAGGTAGCCGACATGCAAAAAAAAAAAAAAAAGTTGGTTCTAGTCGAAAATCTAAACAGCAGAACAGGAAATGATTATCAAACATATAGAAACGTTTTCGGAAAACTTTTCTTGGAGAAAAGTCTAAAGCAAATAGTAATGGCAGGTGCTTTCTGGATTTATGTTCTGGACATGAACTAGTTATTACTAATACCACATTCCAACATAAAAAAGCGCAAGAATTCACAAGGAGAGAATATGCAAGAAAAAAGAAAAATCTCATTAACTATGCTATTGTTGACAGCAATATTTTCCCACTGGGTCAGGACATAAGAGCATACAGAGGATTTGAAATTGGAAGTGATCACCATTTAGTTTCGAGTATGATAAATAGCTAAATGAAGTCATGAGAAGATTGGTAAGAAAACATAAAATAAATATCAAGAAGGTGGCAAAATATTCCGGAGGCTGTTGAAAAAGCTTAGAAATGGAGAAAGAGTAAGGTAAAAGGAATCAGAGATGATAAAAGTGACAAAGATATTCTAGATGTTGGGTGAAATTACTAAGATTGCTAAATGAAGCAAGCAATGTCAGCACAGTGGTAGAAAATGCTCAACAGGAATCCATACATGTAGTAAAAGCCATCAAAAAACTGAAATATGGAAAGGCAGCTGGAGTGGATGATATTTGACCAGAAATGCTTAAATATGGAGGATAAAAGTTTTATGGTCATTACACTGTAAATCAGAAGGCCTAGTGAGAGAGTTAAATACCAGATGATTGGGGCGGGCTGTCATAGTATCCATCTATAAAAAGAGAAGGAAGCATATTGGAAGTTCCTGGCAAGTAAGTCAGCTTGTGCTGATGAGTTTTTGTAGAAAAAAAATTAAAAAAATAAGAAAACTGCAGAAAGGAAGCTTGAAGAAGAACAAGCTGAGTGCAGGCCAAATAGAGGCTGTTAGGATCATATTTTCACTTTAAGAGAAACATGCGAGTTATAGATCTGAATTTAAGTGTTGCAGATCTGAAAAAGGCTTATGACAAGGTGCAAAGAGAAAAGCTGTTCAAAACATTACACATATATGGTATAAATCGGACATTATATTGAGCAATACATCCCATACCGGCAACTGAATTAGAAACCTCTATGCAGATATATGTAAATGTTACTTACATAGCAATATGCAAAATACTTGGTCTTTGCATCACCATGTTTTCTAGGTAACTATTTGAAAAAATAGTTACCTATGGGGAAAAAAAGGATGTTTTGAAGTTCAAGAGCTTATGGTGGGTACAAGTCTGGCAGAAGCCACGATTTTGAAAACAGCAGAACTAACTGGTTTCTCAAATGGTGAGATATCCTGGTTGTTTAATCAGTGGGAAAATAATCCACATTACTTGTCTAAGAGGTATAACTATGGTCCTAAAACAGTCTATCAGGAATGAAATTGGTATCATCTGAGAAGGCTTGTATGGACAAACAGAACGTCCTGGGTACAGTAATTGACCAAAGCATTTAAGGAAGTCTGTTTCTGATCCATATCTCACCGGACTATGCACAGGGAATTCAAGAGGATCAGTACTGGCAATCATATGCTTATATGGAAACCAGTTGCAAGTCAGCAATTGGAATTGAAGGAGGTACAGGAAGATGGTTGATGTTAAATAAGGTGTGATATGGGGTGCACATTATCTCTATTGTTATTCATAATCTAAATAAATCACATTATGAAAGAAAGTGGTATTAAATCCAATATCAAAACTGAAGATGTTAATCTCAGTTCTTTTATGCAGTACAGGTCTGAAGAATTTCCAACTAAATTGAAATAACTGCTGTTATTAATAATAAGTTCGGTTGGAAAATCAGCAGTAAAATACAAAGACAATGAAAATAGGCTGAAACACAGAAAACATTTTCCTACAGAACAAGTAAAACATTTCAACTAGTTAGGCACAATTTTAGTGAAGATACTTGTCACTAAATATGGAAATAGACAACAGAATTACCAAAGCTGGTATGGAAATCAATTGAACAAATTTATGGAATAAGAGAAAAATTAGTCAAAACACTAAATTAGCTGTATACAAGACACTTCACACTCATTTTAACTCATGGATCTGAGAGTGGGGTTAGAAATAAAACACTTCATCAAAGACCAGGGACCACAGATATGAGAGTTCTGAGAAAGATTAGGGGAGTGAACTGATGGCATTGATGGCAGTATCGTATTAAAAATGAGGATATCAGGAAAGAACTTGACACTGTTAGCATTCAGTAATCTCATGCAGTATGATCAGTGCCATATTGAATGGGAGAGGGAAAGTTAGCAAAACAAATATTTTTTGCCAGGATGATAGGGAAAAAGGCCAAGATCTAGGTGGAGTGATACAGTAAGAAGTGCCTTAGAAGATCAAAATATAAGATTTGAAAATATTGAAGTTTTAATAGGTAACAGATTAATTTGGAGGGAGACTGTTGATAGGAATTTGTAAAGATATAACTTTTTCATGTAGTACTATAAAAATATCCTGTAGACCCTCTGAGAGTCTACAGGATATTTTTCACAAATTTGATGATTAAGATTACCATCTATGTACCACACTGATGGAACTGTAATGCAGAAAAATTGATGAACCCAGGGATTTGGGATTGTTAGTGGGTATGGAATTGAAGTTTAGAGGACATATTGCAAAACTAGTAAAAATGCCAGCCTGGTTAGCCGAGTGGCTAGCATAGCTGCTCTCCAACCAAAAGGCTGCGGGTTCCAATCCCACCATATGCATGGATGTTTGCGATTGTGAAAATACTAGTAGTGGTGGGTGGTAGATGCCACTGATGTAGACAATGATGGTAGTTGTGATTTGTTGTAGTTCGTGGATTGAGTGGTGGAGACAGAGCTGTAGGTGCCCTCCCTTGACGAGTCTTCGGACTCCCTGGAGGTGTTACATAATAATAATTCTTGGTTGCTGAAAAACACCCTGACAAGCAGAGATAATTAGATTATTATACTTCTTTATAGGGCATTGATAAGACCTCATCTTGACAACTGTACAAAGATCTGGTCTCCTCGATTTCTTGAGGATGAGGAGATGGAGAGAATCCAAAAGTGAGTGAACAAGATGATGACAGGGCTATGGAATGCACCTTATTACAGAAATTGGTTGATATGCAGAAAAGGGGGTGATATGATTGAGACATACAAATTACTAAAAGGTTTACCGAAATAACAGAATGCAAGAGAACACTGCTTGCCAGAGAATGACAAATTTAGAAAAATCCTTGCTTGTGACCTCCTCTGGTAAAAGGGTCGTTGTCCCCATTTAGTTATATTCATCTGCTGTTTTCATCATTCTCCAAATTCAGAAAAAAATCACTCTGACCTCCACACATTTCCCTGAAGGTTGACTTTCTACAACCCAGCTATCCAATGTTCACAAATCCAACTGACATCACTTTTTACAACACCACTGACCAAGCTGGATGAGATACAAAAGAATTTGTATCAGGAATCAAGAAATTGATTAACTCTCTCTCCAACTGCCCCATACCTCTGATCTTTTCTTAACCAGCTGATGATTCAGATATACCACAAGTCACCTTGATAACTCAGATCAATCTTGTATAAGTTTCCTCTTTCACACAGAATGATTTCCCCTCCAACCTCATGTCCTCTGGCATTACAAAGGTATCAAGTGGGATAACCTCTGAAACCTTCCACTCTTCCTTTCCATGATCAGACTATTGCTTTCATTCTTCATTCACTATTCCAGCCTTTCTCCACCCACTTGACAATCCATTCTTTAACAAAATATGTACCAAAGCAGCTGAACAAAAAAACTTCAGTATAACACAGCTGACTTGCAACAAGAACTATAGCTGCATTCTTATACTAAGGTTATGGTTTAACAAAAGATGCACCAAAACAACTGAAGAAAAAAAAAAAAAAAAAAAAAAACATAATGCAGATGGCTTAACAGAATCCCAGCTTCATTCTCAGAGATGAGGCACACAATAAATGCAAAAACAATAATCAGCAAATCCAGATCAATAGCAAAAGATCAATAGCAGAAAACTGACCTGTCCAAACACAAGTTGTACTTTCTGGTCCCTTCCAAGGCTAGCAGGTGCAACTTCTGCTCACTTGGTTATGGTGCACCATTTCTGGTATTGTAGGGAGTGATTTGCTTTGGTCATCTGTGTAGGAGTTGGCAGAAAACAATGATGCTAGGAAGTCAGCTTTATTTTTTAAGTGCTGCAATAGTGGTGGCATGCATTGTGTGATTTTTTGGCAAAATATCAGAATATCTCTACAATTGTACTCAAAGGAGAACAGTTTAGAGATTCCTTGAAATGCAAGCATATATATATATATATATATATATATATACACACACACACACACACACACAGTGGGGTCTCTTTTTATGCGGTAGATACATTCCACAGAAAACCACATATAAAAAATTCGCACAAAAAAGGCATAACTTATGTTGAAAAATTAGGGATACATTCCATAATTTTCTAAAACCACATAAAACTGAAGCAATGAATTAAAATAAGCCTAAAATCGCATAAAAAAAAGTTTATGAAAATTCAGGGAAATAAGAATGCCTAAGTTTGTTTTAAAGCTTTATTCATTTAATTTTATTGAAAAGTAAAAAAAAATTTTTTTTTTTACATTTTGTCATCAGAATTATCATCACTTTTAGACAATATTCGGCGATGTTTGCAAACTGGTGCAAAATCACTTTCATCACCCGAAGAGATAGTCAGCGCATCAGATCTGTATAGTAAAGGCAATAGTTCTTCACAAACAGAATTAGCTTCACCCTCGTTCTGTGCTGATTTTTTTCTTCTGACAATGTAATCAGAGATTAAACTTTGCAATGATGATTTCACTAATTTTTTATACAGATCATGATATCCAGACAAACAGTTCTACAGCTCACGTTTGAATTGAAAGGCTCGTTCAGAATTTGTCATTATTTTCGAATTTATTGCACAGTTCAAGACCTTCTCGAATTATATTTGCAGTGGGGGGGGTCTCCACTTCACATCGTTTTCTGGATCTTCGACAATATCTAAAGTTAATCGATATCCAATAATATCATCGTTACTAAAGCATTATCCACATGCTTGTTTCGAAACCGTAGGGCCGTGATTTTTTAAAAGTAATAGGCCTACAGATTTAAATTTTAATATGAATAAGAGACAAGGGACATTGTTTAATTTTGGTGTTAAGAAATCTCTTACTGAAGGTAGTGATAAGACATTTTTTGTGATGCAACAGATAGTGATTCATCCACCTCCAGCCTACAAAGCAATCTCCAGGATGTACAAAGAGAGGGTAAAACTATCAGCACGCAGAAGAAAAAGTCTGCATTCACTCGTAAGTACTTATAATATTATAAATTTTTGGTGATCAGAATGGGATATGTCAATGAAAATCAGCACAAATTAATTTAATGTTTATGTTTAATTATTAATTAATGATCAATTATTAATTAATAATAATAAATCAGCTAAAGTAACAATTAATTATTAATTAATATTACAAAATAACTAAGGTGTTCCATGAAAATTTCAGGATTTGTGAAGTGTTCCGTCGTAAGAAAAGTTTGGGAAACGCTGGATTACCCTATTATTGGAATGGATTCTCCTTCTGTTGACATGCACAGAAGTGTCAAAAGATCTCATATCTGTGGGCGTACTGTACTGCATAACTTCAAATCCACATAAAAACGATCCACATAAAAAGAGACCCGAGTGTATATATCCAACCTATTCCAAAAAAAGGAAGATAAATATCTGCTGTCCAACTACCCATCAGTCCTCCACAAAATAACAGGGAAAATGTTAGTCAATTACAACCAGTATGGATTTTGTGATTCTAGATTCATGTCTGACATCTCAGTCTAAAATTACTCATCACTGAACATGAGCAGTGGAAAAATTTTGAGAGACATTCTGCAACTCTTGACATTTTCAGAGCATTTGATTGTGTTAAGCATTGAGGTCTGCTCAGTACACTGCCTTCATTTATTCAACCTACTACCTTCTGTAATAAGCTTTCTTTCTGCTCATTCACTGTATATCATGGTGGATGGCTTCCTCTCTTCGAGCTTCTCCAATGCAGGATTGCCTCAAGGCTCTATCACCATCATCAGTTACCAACATGTGGAGTTACCTCCACATGCATCAGTTACCTCCAGGCATTACTGGCACAAACACATTGCATCAATAGCTTTCTCAGCCTATAAAGAAAAAAGTCTTCATTCTATGCCTAAATGACCAATTTTCAATCACCACTAATCCTATCAACAGCTTTGCAGTACACTTAATTCATCCTACTCATTCAACCCTGAGTAGGTTGAATGAGTGGTGAATTTATGCTAAAGTGACCAATGCCTTAAACCTTGATCTTCATGTCACCCTTCAATGGGATGAGGCTAGCATGTTTGCCTTCAGTTCTTCCAAAATGTAGTCCTGTCCTCTCCTCTTACAAAAGAGTTCTTAGCACACCTACTCTTATCCTCAGTAATGCATAAATCACCAGATATGATCACATCTCACAACTTGGATTGACAGTTACCTCCAGGCATTACTGGCACACACACACATTGCATCAATAGCTTTCTCAGCATATAAACAAAAAAACACGCATTCTTTTCAGCTCAGAGAAAAGGTTACTTTTCACACATTCACCTACTTGAAAAAATCCCAAATCTGTCCATCCTTAGAACTGGTCACATGTTTAAGTCATGTATCCAAAACCTCCCTGAAACCCCCTCTCCCACTGACTCACTCCAACCACTATCTCAGAGATGTACTGTTTCAGCTCTGTGCCTTTTCTACAGGTATTTCCATGGATGCTGTTTCAGTTCACTGGAGCAGCATCTTTAGCCATTGTTCCTCCACTTTCTGTTAGAACATGAGTAGCATCTGCCAAAGATTTCTTTTCAGTAATTATTCTAACCTACTTCTCTTCCTCATAGTGTTCCTATTATACGCTCAAACTATTCATGTGTCAACAGATCTTTCATAATCCTCCCTGCACTCCACACATACACACACCACTAACATGCTATATGTTGTTTTTCTAATCTCATGTGTATGGGATCAATAACAGAGTGTAATTCATAAATGAACACATCAGCACTGTTGTGTTTTTGTGCATAAATATGTAGAGAAAAATATTTAAAAAAATTTTTTTAAATGAGAAATACCGAAAGAAATAAGGATGATACCAATAAGATAAGCTAAGTGAATATGCTTGTACATGTGTACAAGCATACAAGAATTATATGTGGGTGGAGATGAATGGTGAATGTCATAGTATATTTATTTATCAGTTTAGCCACAAAGGTGATTAAATCAATATACTGTTCACATGCTATTCATTTTTTCTCCCACTCAGCACTGAATCAATCTCAGATTATTGCTGTAAGGGGGGGGGGGGGGGGGTATTTGGATACTCTAGTTTTCTCTTCACAAACATAAAACTGACCTTGAACATATTTCATGGTAGTCACATGTATATTCTTGCATAAAAAATCAAGTTGGGTAATTAATGTAGTCCAATTTTGTAACCCTAAATAGTTTCATATTTCCTATTATAAGGCTGATAACAATAACCATGAATAAGATCATAGAATAAATAGCCCGAATGTGGCAATTTTAGCAGTTGTTTTGAAGTGATTTATAAAAATAACTGATATAATAAAAAAAATATAAGATATTTTTTCCAAATTCAAACAAAATCAAGTTGATTTCTCTAGTTAAGTCAGTTCAAATTTTAAAATTTGACAAGAACAACAACAGTTTATCACAGAAGTCTCACCTGAAGCCGCGATCTAAATTCTGGAATGAATTGCAAGCTTTCTTCAGACAACAAATAGTTTAACTTCTTCACTTCATCCTCTATTTTTAGCACTTCACACATAAGAGAAAACTAAAAAAGAAACATTTTACAAAACAGGTCATAAAATTTGAATAGATTTAGGATGGATTTAAGTCTGACGATATAAATAAAGAAAATTTTATTTTTAGCCTTTCAGTTCTTCCAAAACATTTTTTCTAAAACTAGAAAAAATGTTTTGGCTATTATAATGCTTGTTAATAATTATGGTATTTAAAAGATTCCAGTCATGTAATATACATTTAGCTCTACACTCCCCTCTCTTTCACTTTTAATATTCTGAATTAATGAAATTGTAAAAACAATCTTGGTTCCAATGAACTGAAAATATGTTAAAGATGTCAAGCTATTTTAAACCTCGTTTTACTCCATTTCCCAAGTAAGCAAACAGACCAATAAGTCAAGTTTGCGCCTGGGGCCACTACCCAGACTGGTTTCGAACTTTATTGAGGTCTCATCAGTGGGAGCCAGGCTTAGAAATACCAAGCCTATTCCACCTTTACCATGAGTTGCCTAGACCTGCACTACTTTGCGGATCACCTAGACTTGCAATACGTGCAGGCGCAAACTTGATATTTGTCTGTTTGCTTACTTGGGAAATGGAGTAAAACCAGGTTTAAAATAGCTTGGCATCTTTAACTATATTATACCCAAGGTAAAAAACTTTCTACATCTATCTCTCATCCTGAGATTTTTATTTAATAAGGTCAAAGCACCTTATGGTAACTTGTCTTGGTAAAATATTTATAAGCTTTGTATCACTTAACCTTGGTATTTCTAAGCCTGGCTCCCACTAATAAGACCTCAATAAAGGTCGAAACCGGTCTGGGTAGTGGCCCCTTGCCTTTAATGCATAGATCATACATCTCCTCAAGGAGATGGGCTTTGCATTAAGGGTAAATATTAAGAATAGTGATCAGAGCTTATTCCACCTTAACCATGAGTAGCCTATACTTACACTATTTTGCAGGTCACCTAGACTTGCAATATGTGCAGGCACAAACTTGACTTATTTGTCTGTTTGCTTACTTGGGAAATGGAGTAAAACCAGGTTTAAAATACCTTGGTACCAAGGTTAAAAAAAAAAAAAAAAAAAAAAAAAAACTTTCTAGTACTGAAAATATATTTATTCTCTCTACTGTAAAATAATTCCAATAGTTTATATATGTGAAATTTGATTAATAACCACTGAAAAAGTAATTAATATCAGATAGTAATATGGACAGTGATTATTTCAAAATATATATACTGATTATTTCTATATCTATGTTTAATAAAGTTGAGGATTTTAAAAATTTGTTGGAAGTGAAGCTGCACTTTGCTGGAATAGTCTGCAATTCATTAAGCTTTATTAAACAGGTGGAAAAAATGCAAGATTACTTTTTTTTTATTTGTTTAGAAAGTACTAATTGTTTTTTAGGCTTTACTGTTTTCTGGGAGTTTTGCTTTTTTGAAAACTTCTTAATTCAGAAGAGAAGGTGGTGTGGGATTGGGACTATTAGAGAAGATGGAAAGAGGTGGCCAGAAAGAAATGAAAGTGTCCATGAAAGAAAAAGACAATGAGGTATAATACAGAAACAGAGCATCTCTGAAATAGGTGATTAGAGGGAGTCTGTATAAGAGAGAGAGAGAGAGGGGGGGGGGGCAAATCATCCACATTCTTCAGGATAGCATCTAGCATTCTTTAAGAGGTGCACCACCATAACAAAACAATATTTAACATTGGCAGGATTTGAGATTTACAGTGTTGGGAATTGTATGAATTATATGTAAGACATATGGAAGCAAAACATGGATTATGACTAAAAAATTGACCAACAAGATGAGGATTACACAGAGGAAAATGTAAAGTTCATTACTTGGTATTACCATTCTAGACAGAAAGCACAACACTTGGATCAGAGCTCAGACTAGGGTGAGAGACATATCAGCCATTAAAAGATTCAATTGGCAATGGGCAATTCATATTGCAAGAAATAATGCTCAAAAATTGACAAAGTTAATCTCTGAATGGTATCCTAAAGATGGAAAGAAAGCTACAGTCAATGAAAGGGTGGAAAGATTAGATTAAGGAGATGGCTGGAATGCAGTGGCATGGAATGGCTCAAAATAGGAATGAATGGAGGACTTTGGAAGAGGCCTTTGTCCTTCAGCCATTTTCTGGACAGAAAATGGCTGAAGAAAGCTGATTCAACATTGTGTGTGTGCATGTGTGTCTAAATTCCTGAAGATGACCACCTTAACACGTTCGCTGCCATGCTACTTTGGCATAGTCTGTTCCCATATGCCGAGCAATTTCACTTCTTCAAGGTCAGTACGGTACTCTCATTGCTGCGGTCAGTGTCATACGAGTATACTCGTAGTTGGCTTGTGCAGAGCATATACCATCTATGAGAATATGCAGTTTTGATCCTAGCTCCACAAGCCAAGGTTTTCACTTCTTCAAGGTCAGTATGGTAATCTCGTTGCCGGCGGTAAGCATCATATGAGTATACTCAAAGGTAGCTTGTGTAGCTGGTTTACCAACTATGAGTATACTCGTAGTTGGCAGCGAACGTGTTAATGTAAAGGACAAAATGTAGAATTTTAACATTAATTTTTTTTTTTAATCGCAAATGGTTGATGATTCCATAAAGCCAATATAATGAGTGCTGCTCACCAATCACTTACAATGAAAGATTCAAATAATAGTTTAATGATTCCAATATTTCACCTCTATCACAGAGATGACACTGAGAATACAATATAAAGCACTATAACATGCAGATGAGTAACTGAAAGCAGAAACAATCAGAAATCCCTGAAGTTCTAAGAAGTGCACCAAGAGGTGTGCTTTGGTTGTCAGGTGGATCTAAGAATTACAGTTTTGTCATACCATGAGGAACTTCATGCTATTTTAAATAAGGTTAGGTTTAGTTGCTTTTTAAGAGCAGTTTCTGATTCCAAAGTTTTTTGGGTTTTTTGAATCAGTAAAATATGCATTATGCTGGATGATGTAAAATTCAGTTACAAAATAGAGGAGATGCAACATTGTCCAGAACATCAAGTCAGAGGTCACAATTCTATGAAACCATGACCAGCAGACTTAATAACTCCATGAAACTATCATACATTATTATAGTGCTACTCAGGTAACAAGTGTTTTCCATGCACCCTCATATATAAATATATCCATCATACTGAAAGAGGATGAAACATGATGTAGCTCAATAAGCCTGGTTTTTTTGTTCTGCAGTCAAGGTTCTGCACGCCTTAATCCATAACAACAAAATATACTGTTGCTGACAAAAGCAAAGACCTATCATGAATCAAATCTATTTGATGATTATATGATGAGGTAACCTTCTCAAAGAGTAAATGGCCCAATCTATCAGTATTTTAGGCCCAGATAGGCTCTCTGTGAATGTGGGCATGCCTAATTGCAGTAGAAGTGCAATAGAAGATATAGCATTTTTTCCAAATGAAATCTGATTTTTCTCTTTCTTTGTACTCATATTTGGTGTACAAGTTCAAAATAGCTTTTTGACAAGCCACTAATCTTTCCATTATAAGCCAAAGCTTTGTATATTGAATGGTTGCATCCATTTTTCTGCAATCCATCAGAAGGATATCCCATGATTTTTGGTAGGATAATGTATAACATATGTTAAGAATATTAAGATACAGTGATCTTTCAATTATCTGACACTGAAATAACCAAAACTCAATTTAAACAGTTCGTGAACTATTTTAATATCTCAATGACTCTTAAAATAGCACATACAGCCTGGATGTATAAGCTTTCTGTGGATGCCATGTATGTACAAAACATTTTATAAATTTGAATAAGAAGGATTTAAGAGGGGAAAAAATTCCCTTACCTGAACAAATAACATTCAACTAGAGATGCAAACATGAATTAAAATAATCCAATTCTTGTAAATTAGACTAATAGAACAAACCATACTACATTTGATAACAAGAGATTATTTGACACAAACTACTGAAACTTAAAATTATGTAATCCTTAGCCTACCTATGGTACTAATATTGATGTACCACAAATTTATAGCCTTTTGTGAGTGAGTTTCACAAATCCTGATATACATTTATTTTATTTTCTGAAAGTTTATAAGCTTTTTTTTTTTTTTTTTGTTGTATAGTTTACTTCTTGTGCTTATAATTTTCTTTAAATTATACAGCTCCAAAGTCTTAGTTGCCATTTTCAGATTATTCTATTTAATATCATACCTAAAAGTTTCTTTTGTAATAACCATAAAATTTTGGCATAACTAAAGAAAGCTGACTTCTCTCATATTTTCTATGGGCTGTGTATCATTATATACCTCAAAATTCAAAAGGAAGAAGCAGCAGCAATAAGATTAGAATCAAACCTCCTATATATTATTATAAAAATAGCAAAGGGGGAGGGGAGATCAGTTGTGTTGAGTGAGAACATATCTATACAAAAAACATACTCTATTGAATGAAAAAGTTTATATTACAAAGTTAGTGATTAACATAGAAAAACTTACATGTTCAGAAAAATTAGGACAACTCAGACATGAGAACTTTCCAAAGTTTCTCTCTGCATTATTTAACTGTATCAATTTATCTACTTGTTCGACATCTGTCAGGTGAAATTCTTTAGTGGGGTTTAAGATAGGAAGATCTTCAAGAGTATTTTCAGCATAGCACTGCAACTCTTGTAATACCATATTAACAGCAGGTTGAGGAGGATCATTCCTATATATAAATAATGAGAGTTTGAGCATTTGCAGATGCTCAATTATATTTTACTAAAAGTAATAATTTCCACAAAAGAATGCTGGCACATTAAATGCAAGTATTTTTTGAATGAAATTGTTGATAGTAACCTAAAATGATCACTAAACTGATAGACAAACCTGTTTTTATGTGAAATAGATCTGTATAACCACAATATAACAAAAAAAAAAAAAAAAAAAAAAAAAATAAGCTAACGCCTTTTAGTTCCCATATAGAGACTAGGAGAGGCCATTTTAACCCTATCTAACTTTTGGAGACTGAGTGGGCAGTTCAATCTCTGCTGGTAGCCAATCAGAGATAGCTGGCCCAAGGCTATCACTAATTAATCGGTACACAGTGAAGAAGGTGGCTAACAAGTGCCACCATCTCATGGTCTCTAACCCTAGTACAATATTTTTAATGTCTGAAAACAGTGTAGGTGTTCGATAGCTGATTTTCTTGAGTTTATGGGACTAAAAACCCTAGTTTCCAGGAGAAAAAACTTGCCTGCCCATGCAAGAGATCAATTAACTCGGGAACTGGTCGAAAAAAGGCTTAGAAAATGTTCTAAGCCTTTTTATATTAGATTTGAACTCAAGATTCAAACTAGATTTAAACCCAAGTCTTTCTTCGTGCAGTCAAGTGCCTTGGAGTGCAAATGCCACTTCTACAGAGCTCCACAATATAACAGTGGCATATATTCAGAGTGTGCTAGATGTGTGCCACACCCAGAAAACTCATGAAGAAATCATATTTGAGCAGTTATTTGAAATAAGTAGTCATGAACTCTTACAAATATCAAGACATTCCCAGTGTGACAATCAGATAAGGCAAGCACTGCCACAGAAGTGCATACTGACTGGTTATACAAGAAGACAGAATAATGTGGCTCTCTATGTTGAGTCTGTGATGACAGATCAATGTGCACTTTTAACAGCTAATGGTGAGTGGAAACTAAGCAGCATGCAAGCTGGTGCATGCATAGCGACT
Organism: Typopeltis vanoorti; assembly: GCF_054136105.1. NCBI lineage: Eukaryota > Metazoa > Arthropoda > Arachnida > Uropygi > Thelyphonidae > Typopeltis > Typopeltis vanoorti. The sequence goes on along the minus strand of NC_143549.1, from coordinate 169,893,384 downwards.
GAAATCTGAATGGGAATTAAAGGCACATGGGCTGTTAACAGCGCAGATAGCTAAGTTTAAATCAGTAGATTATCTGCAGTCAAGAAGAGAAGTGCAGTTAGTTATTCCCTGTTAGATAACTTTTTTTTTTAGGTTGCTCCAACCCATAAAAGGTTATCTGCAAACCAACTGTAGTTGGGCTCAGGATTTTTTTTCTATTTTTATCAATTCATATATTTTTTTTATTTTTTATATTTTTTTTTACATATTCCAGAAACCCTGTTCTAGAGACCAAACATGGAGCTTTTTTTTTTAAGTACTTCAGGTCTTCAATAGGTGGTGCAGTAATCTCATACCAGGTGATGAATTCATCACCATGAATGACAAACAATGCTGAAGATATTTTGTGTGCATTTTTTTTTTTTTTGAAAAAATATGAAGTCAAATTAAGAATTGTTAAAGAAGATAAATCATCAGAAATAAATGGCTAACTAACTAATCAAACTTTTTTTTAACAGAATAAGTTTTTGTATAAATTTAATGATTTCTTTGTTAATAATGTTACTTTATTGCAGCACGTCCCCTATCAATATAACCATATAAAGTATTGCATTCCTGATGAAGTACACCAGGAATGCAATACTTAGTAGACAGATACTATTGATAGAATGGAGTACAGAAAGTACACCTGTCTATCAGTTTTACTTATTCTATTGTTTATTTATTTACATATTTAATCTGCCTCATTGCTAAGGAAATGAAAATTTGTTATAGCAGTTATTCAATTCTATTTAAGTTTATGTAAATCTAATTAATTATTAATTAAATTTAAAAGATAAGTTTTAGTATTAAGAGAGAATTATTTTGTGTGTGTGTGTAATTTCGCTAATATAGGTTTTTAGGTTTGCAATACTGAGTTTGGCTGTTTTTTTGCAAGATTTCTGCAGTTGTTTTGTATGAATTTATTGTCCCTGTTCTAGTGTCTAAATGTGCTCATATTTATCTATGCATCAGCAGCCAGAGCTAACATGTTATTACCCAGAAGATGGAAAGGTAACTTTACTGATGTTTATAGTTCCTTCTGGAGTGATAGAAGAGGAGAGAATGGGAACAGTAGAAGAGAGGGAATGAGAGAGAGTTATATGAATGATAGAAGAGGTGAGAATAAAATAAGTGGAAGAGAGGGAATGAGTGTCAGATATAGGAATGATAGAAGAGGAAAGAATGGAAACAGCAGGAGAGAGAGGGAATGAGAGGAATGCAAGGGAGCACAGGAACTAAGGATAGAGTGATGTCAGGAAGGCAGGTAAGTAGGGGAGCACAGAGAGAAACTGTTACAGGAGAGAGAGAGAGAGAGAGAGAGAGAGAGAGAGAGAGGGATGCATGTGAGCAATTGAGGAATAGGGTGGTAAGAGGTGCAACGTATGGGGACTTGATGATTCGTGGTGTTCAAGATAGGATGCGTGAGGAGAGTTTGCCAGGAGGAAAGATAGAAAGTGTGGCTTTGGTAGTTAAGAGAGGTGAAAGCATGGATGAAATGATTGTGATGGTGGGAACAAATGACTTGAGTGGTGGTGTAAATAGGGCAGCGAGAGATATGAGATTCTTGCTCGAGGTGGTACAAAAGAAGAAACAGAGAGGAAAGATAGTGTGTGTGTTGCCTACGTATGATAATGATGAGCTGAGCAGAAGAGAAGTGAAAATGAATGACATAATAGCGAGAATGTGTCAGAAGAGAAAGTTAGAATATATGGATGCTTGGAGTGCGTTTGAGGGCAGAGAGGAATTGTATGCGAGAGACCAATTGCATTTGAATGAGGAAGAATGTAGGCATCTGGAGAGATTGCTGTTCTGAAAGAGTCAGTGTGTCCCAGTGTGGATGGTAGCAGGGGTGGCCTCTTGTGGGAATGGGTACTTGGGAGATGACATCAGGTAACGCTGAGCACAGTGGAGTCTAGAGGGGATAATGCTGGGTATAGAAACAATGACATTAGTATAAAGCATAAATTAGTATAAATTAGTATAAAGCATAAAACATTTTCATGCATTATACTAATGCCAGGAGTATTAAGAATAAGGGAGAGGAATTGGTAGCACGGATAGCATCAGCCTGGCCAAAGATTATTGGGATCACCGAGACGTGGTTGACAGAAGAGGATATAACAACAGAAATGGAAGTAGTTGGGTACAGCATTTTTCAGCAGGATAGAAAGGGAAAGAATGGTGGTGGAGTACTGCTTATGATAAATGGCGACCTATGTCCTCTAAGAGTGGAGACTTTGGAAGGCAGTGACACTAATGATTTTGAAAGCATATGGTGTGAGGTAGAGGTGGGCTAGACAGGATATTTAGTGAGGTGTTGCTACAGACAGACCCAGGAGCACAGATGGTGGGGACCAGGAAATGTTTAGACAGTTGAGTTTGCCAAGTGCAAGAAAAATGATTGTTATGGGAGATTTTAACTACAGCAGTATAAATTGGGGAGAAGAAGATGCATGTAGCAATAAGGGAATGGAATTTCTAGAATTCTTTAGGGACAAATGTCTTAGGCAACATGTAACAGAGGGAACAATAGGTTTGAGAGTTTTGGATTTGGTTATAGCATCAGAAGAGTTGATAACAACTGAGATGACATCTCTCCCATCAGTTAGAGAGAGTGACCAAATGGTTTTGACTTGGAAAATGAATAGACATGCAGGAGTATCAAAGAGACGAGAACGTATGTGGAAGTATAAAGCAGGTGATTATAATAGTCTTAGACGTAAACTTGGTGAAGTTTCGTGGAGGGAGGAATTGGAAGGCTGGGATATCATTAGTGCTTGGGAAATTGTGAAGGAATATTCATTAGTAGCAATGGTAAGTTGTATTCCACGAGTGAAGAAGAGGACACAATTTGGAGTAAAGTGGATGACAAACAATATTAAACAGGAACTGCATGCAAAAAAGAGACTATGGAAGAGATATAAGGAGACAGGTGAAGAGAAGATGCATGAAGAATATAAGAGACAGGCCAGGAGAGTGACTAGTATGGTAAGGAAGGGAAAACTGGAATATGAGAAAAGACTGGCTCTTAGATCCAAGGAAAATTCTAGGGAATTTTTTAGCTATATGGCCAGTAGGAGGAGAAATGACTGTGGAAGAATGACATTGTGGGATAAAAATGGGAATAGAGTGACTGATGCAGAGGACATAGTGGAACTGTTCAATGAACACTTTATTGGAGTATTTCATCCTGGAGGAATCAATTTTAATACTAGAGGGTTAGGGCAGATTCGAGGTTTAGAGGTGCAGGAGGCAAGTGTGTTCCACATACCGAGTACTCTGGATGTTAGTAAAGCTGTGGGACTAGATGGTATTTCACCACGAGTTTTGAGAGAATGTGCTAAGGAACTGACAGTGTCTTTTCAATGAAAGGCTTTGCATAAGGGCGGTAGCAGACTAGAAGTGTCTAATTATAGGTCAGTTTGTGTGTCATCAGTAGTTGTTAAGATCTTGGAGAAATTAGTTAGGGACTGTATACAGCATTGGGCAGATGAGGGTAATGTTATCTGTGAGAGTCAACATGGATTTGTGAAGGGGCACTCTTGTTTTAGCAATATGCTAGCCTTTTATGATAAAGTTACAAGAGCATTAGATGAGGGAAGGGCATATACTGCCATTTTCCTAGACTTAGCAATGGCATTTGACAGGGTGCCATATGATAAGCTGATATTCAAGTTGCAGCACATGGGTCTGGATGTCAGATTGGTCAACTGGATTCAGGATTGGCTGTCCGATAGGTATCAGAGAGTTGTGTATGGTGGAGCAGTATCAAAGAGGCAGAAGATTACAAGTTGTGTTCCACAGGGCTCAGTGCTGGGACCTATATTGTTTAACCTTTATATCAATGACAGTGTCCGTGGATTGGAAGGGGATATTCAGTTGTTTGCAGATGATGCGAAGCTGGGAAGGGTTATTAGTAATAGTGCAGATGTGGTAGCCCTGCAAGAGGATTTGAATAAGCCAGACAGATGGACAAATGAATGGGGGTGTCGGTTTAATGCAGCAAAATGTAAGGTCTTGAGGTTTGGGACACATTGATGGGACATTGCATACTCTATGGGAGGAGTTAAACTGGAGGAAGTAGGGGAGACAAGAAATCTGGGGTTGATGATTGATAGAGAACTGAAATTTAGGGGAGCAAAGGTAGTGAAGGTAACACAGAGGATTGCCGCAATAATGAGAAGGACACTGACCTGCAGAGATAAAATGGTTATCATTCTGTTGTATAAGACTCTGATCAGACCACACTTAGACTATTGTTCTCAGATCTGATCCCCAGGATTTGAAGGGGATAAATTAACTGTGGAAAGGTTACAAAGGCAGATAACAAAGCTGGTGGCAGGACTGTACAATGTTAGTTATGAGGATTGGCTGAGAGAGTGTGGACTGCAGAGTTCGGTGGATAGAAGAAGGAGAGGCGATATGATAGAGACTTTTAAACTGTTGAGAGATGGTTACAGGATTGACACTGGGGAGTTCCTTCGCATGGTTGAACAGCAGGAAGGAGTCATGACAAGGGGCCATCCCTGGAAGTTACGAAAGGAAACTGTGAGAAAGAGGATGAGGAGTGGTTTCTTTGCATGGAGGGTTGAACCATGGAATGCATTGCCTGATGGAGTGGTGAGATCAAGAACGGTCAATGCGTTTAAGGGGTGGTATGATAGACTGTGTTTCCTAGGAGGGACCTCCCTCGATGAGTCTTGATAGACTTGTATTTCTTAGAAAGGACCTCCCACGATGAGTCTTTTGACTCCATGGAGGCCTGAATAATAATAATAAATAATAAAATATAAAGAACAAATAGCAGATGTCTGCTGCATTTATCTGAATTAACTGTCCTTGCAGAGGGGGGGGGGGTGCGTTATTAAAGGTTAGTAAAGAAGAGAAGAAAATATGCAGAACAGTTACTTAGTTACTGACTCAAGAATCAGGAATTCAATTAAGAAAATCTTAGGATACATTATTTAAAATTAATTTAAATAAGGTATAATGATGATTATACATCATCATTCAGCATGGTTGTACATCTCAGTATTGTTATGTCAAGAAGATAAGGGTTCTGGATAGTGATGGAAGACTTGAAATTTAGAGCCCACAATGCTAGAATTAAAAGGACAACACAAGATCTGTATATAGACTTGATGAGATATATGGTCACAGGTTTTTTAGAAGATACCTTTCGGGAGGGATCCAGAAAAGAGTAACTAAGGCAGTATAAAGTCTTTTCTGTAAAGATTTTTCATTGAAACAGGAACAGAGACCATCTCTAGAAGTTCCATAAGGAGGACATGAGCAAGGAAAATAGGAGCAAATATCTGCTTAGAGAATGGTGTTTTTTTTTTTAATTTATTTTTATTATGTTGGGCCCATACACGAGAGGTTGGTTGATCAACTATAGTACATTAGTACCATATATGGGTAGTGGGTTGGGAAAGGAGGAACTTATTTACATTTGATTTAAAAGACTGTATATTGCATTCCTTGGAAACACATCAAACTGTTCCACAATACAGCAGTAGCAGGGATGAAGGAGGAGGAAAGAAACTTGTTCTGTTGGTTTCAAGGTGCACTGTGAAGGAATGTTGAGAAGCAGCTGCATGTGTTCGAATGAGCTTAGTACTAAATGGGGGAATTATGGTTACTATTTCAGATGAAATAGTATCCATAACAAAAGCAATCCTATTTTTACACAGTATATTCTGATTTAACACGGTTTAAATGGAGCTTATATTTAAAATTTCTGTTTGAATGTACAAATGTACTTAAGTTAAATTTTAAAAAAAATTAAATTAAAGATAAGAAATTACAGCAATCCCTTGATGAATGTGCCCCCGATGAGTGCATCATTTTTTTTCTATACCCATATTCGATTAGTGTGCCTCTAAAATTCGATTAGTGCACCTATATATATATATATATATATATATATAATTATTATTACTACTACTACGGGCAACTCCAAGGAGTCCTTAGACTCATCGAGAGAGAGGCCCTAAACATCATGTCAAGATCAACTATTCAACATTCACACAGTATCTATCATACTTTGCCTTAAACCCATTCACAGTCATGGCACCCACAACAGATTCTGGCAGTTTATTCCACTCATTCACCACTCTCCAAGTAAAAAAACCTAGTTGAAACACCCTTACTAACCACACTCTTGACCAGTTTCCATGGACAGCCCCTAGTCCCTCCACCACCAGTCCTATTCTCAAAAATATCTTCTGAATTAATCTTATAGAAACCCCCTTCAGTAATTTGAATGTCTCAATCATATCACCCCTTTTCCACCTATCAAACAATTTCTGCAACCCACAAATCTTAAACCTGTTCTCATAAGGTTCATTTCATAGACCTGCTATCATCTTGGTCACTCGCCTCTGGAACCTCTCCATCAAGAAGAAACCCTGGCACCCAGATCTGGGCACAGTAGTCAAGATGGGGTCTTATCAAAGCTCGATACACAATAACTTGCTTGTCTCTGCTCATCAAAGTATTCTTCAGTAACCGAGTGATTTGATAAGCTGATTTAGCCACTTTTGCAATGTGTCCCCCCCCCCCCCCAAACTTTAACTCCCTATCCACCAACACTCCCAAATCCCTGGCCTCGTCAATCTCCTGGAGTACAGTTCCACCAATGTGGTATACTGCTGCTAATCGTTTGACCCCAAAATGCATAACCTTACACTTTGCCACATTAAATTGACATCCATTCTCCTTAGCCCAGTCCTCCAATCTATCCAAATCATCCTGCAAAATTTTGACATCATGTGCATTCACTATTGCTCTACCCAACTTTGCATCATCAGCAAACAAATGAACAGTTCCTCTCAGATCCTTTCATCGTTAATGAACAAATTAAATAGTAGTGGTCCAAGAACAGAACCCTGCGGTACACCACTAGTCACAGGCCATCTTTTGGACTCTACTCCTGAGTAAATTATTCTCTGATCTCTCTCCATCAACCACCCTCCTATCCATCTCACCAACCTTATATCCATCCCCATATGCTGCAGTTTACTGATTAGAATTCATTGTAGTATCCTGTCAAAGTATCCTGCTGGATCGACTAAGAAACGAAGACATAAGGAAACAACAAAAACAAGAAATAACAATAATAGACAAAATCCAAGAAAGAAGACTGCAATGGTTTGGCCATGTGACCAGAATGCGAACAGAAAAACTACCATCTAAAGCCCTGAATACAATGAGGGAAGGTAAAAGATCTGAAGGACAGCCCAGAATTAGATGGATAGACAAAATAAAAGAGGACCTGAAAACCAAATCATAACAAGCGACACCAAACTGCGCAGAATTGTTTGGACTCTCCCAGGACAGACAGAAGTGGAAAGAGTTCATTCGGCCTCATTATCATCATCCACATAGATGATGGAAGAGAGCAGAAGATCCTGACAAAAGCCTTGGCAAGGTCCAGCAGTATCACTGTAAACTCATTACCCTTATTCACTTCAGCCGTCACTGTGTTATAAAATGTGAGCAAGTTACTGAGGCATGATCTACCCTTCACAAAACCATGCTGTCCCCCATACAGTATCCCATTTTCATCTATCCATTCCTGTATTTTTCTCTTGACTACTTTCTCCAAAACCTTGACAACGACTCCTGATATGCTGATCGGTTGGTAATTTGCAACAGCAGTCCTGGAACCTCCTTTATGCAGTGGAACTATTTTCCCCTCTTTCCACCCCCTCGGGACTAACCCAGACACAAGACTCAAATTAAACAAAATGGTCAAGGGCACTGACAATTCTTTAGCCGGCTTTCACCCAAGATGGTATACCAATGAACAGGATTGAATGTGGGATTGAATGTGAATACATCCAATCCCACAGATGTATTCACATTAAGGTTTTGTAATATACTATTCATCACCATTTCATTCACCACAATTCCCGTATAAGCTATTGGTTCCTTCATTCCTGCAATATCACCGCCTGGATGATATACTCTCACAAAGTGCTCGCTCAGTAATTCCACTATATCAACTGATTCAGTTACCTCCCTACCATTGGCATTCCTTAAAATCATTCTGCTGTATACATTTTTCCTTTTACTTGCAGCATATAGAAAAAACTGTTTGGGATTCTCTTTAGCTTGCGTGGCTAATTCCCTTTCATAATCAGCTTTTGCTTTTCTTACTACACTCGTTACCCTTCTGGCATGTGCTTTATACTGTTCGTGTGCCTGCAGGTCATCTTTCTCCTTAAATTCCCTCTACAGTTGTTTCTTTATTTGCAGCTCAAGCTTAATGGTGTTATTCATCCATTTAACCCCTACTTGACTTACTATCCAGACTCTAGGTATAGAGTCAGCCATTACCTCCTTGAAACGCTCCTTTACACTATTAACCTCCAGCCCTTGCAGTTTTACATGCCATGGCACTGAACCAAGCAATCTCCTAAGCGTGTCATACTTACCAGCCCAGTAATTCCACGTGTACCCTGTCTTAATTGAAAATTACACGCATTTAGCCACCTCCCAGGTCAAGACATTATGATCACTCTCACCAATTGGTGGCAACGTGCTCATATTCAATAATCAATTTCTCAGATGCAATTACTAGGTCAAGCACTCTCAAACCCCTAGTATATTCCATTACATGCTGTCTCAGGTAGTTATCCCTTAATAACTGCATAAAATCCAATTCCTTCCTCCCATGTTTCCTCTCCTCCTTCCAATCAATGTTACCATAGTTGAAATCCCCCATAATAATTACCCTCCTTCCACTCATTGCATATATTTGCTTATGCATACTATCTCCACCATCTATTCCATCACCTGGTCTATAGCAGCACCCAACTGTATATTTTGTTCTGCTAGTCTCAATCTCACACCAAATAGACTCAAATGTGCTTATTTTACTATCCTGCAGTTCAACTTCTATTCTCCTTGGCTGCAATTCATCAGCTATCATCAATAACACTCCTCTCCCCATTTTTTCTCTCTGTCCCTCCTGAACACACTATACCCTTCACATGCTATCCCATTAGCTATATCATCTTCCGTCAGCCATATCTCACCAATGCCAATAACTTGTGGCCAGGAAGAACCAACCAAGGCCAAAAATTCTTCCTTTTTGTTCCTAATACTCTTAGCATTGGTATACATAAAGTGCAGAAGCCCATTTGTACCACCCCCTATCTTGATGCCTTGTACGAACTGTCCCATTTTGATTTGTTGTCCTTCGTACCAGCTTGGGCATATTATATATATTCTTACACTCAACTGCCTCACTGATGTCTGCTTATCCACCCCTCCCCTAATAGCTCTAGTTTCCCTGATTCTGCACATCCACTTTCACTTCATTCAGCAACACTTTTTCAAGTCTCCACACACCAAATCCATTCAGATGCAAACCATCCATCTTGTATAAGTCCTTTCGCCCATCAAACTCACTCCGCACATCCACAAACTCCACACAACTCCTCCTGCATAACTTGTGCACAGAGTCATTTGCAATTATGGCCCTCCTTCTCAACTCTTCTCTGTCATACCACAGCAACAGACTCACTATCTTAACTCTCTCACTCTTTTCTTTTGCTACCTCTAGTAATTCCTTCACGTCCTCTCTCATAGCAAATTTATCACCTTTCAAATCATTCGTTCCTGCCACTACTATCATTTCTTTCACCCTCTGCTTTTGCGCTCTAATAGCCTCACTTACATCCTTAATTTTCGCACCCAGTAAGTACAATTTCATCGAACTCTCATCTATTACACCTCTTACTAATGAATCACTATACAACATTCATTCCTTCATTTTTCTTACACTCCCGATCATGCTCTCAGTTTTCTTACCATACATTTGCTTCTTTCCATTAGCTGATACACTCGGTAAACAATTTTGTAATCGTTCCAGCTGCCGCTTCGCCCTATGTATCACTCCACGCACCCGTGCGATCTCCCTCGTTGCAACTAACTCTTCATTTTTTTTTATCAGTCAAACCATTCTCTCATTCTGCACTTTTACTCTCAACACCGCTCTCAATGAGATAGAAGCAAAGTGAAAAAGTCATTTAACAGCTTTGTAAGTAGGCCCAAAACATTCAAGGCTCACTTGAGCAAGAGGCCCATTTACTGTATATATGGCACTTTCAATAGAAATAATTATTTTTATTTATTTATTTTGTTATTACTGTTAAGAGATGCAGTGTTACTGAGTGCAAAGATGGAATCTGTCTTAAGAGTCTTACATTATAACATCTCCTCCCTCTTGATGGGAGACTGAGAGCTGAGTAGGATGTTCATAGAAAAAGAGACTTATATGAGATTGCCTAAATTGTGAGAGAAGAGGCATGATATTACAATATATTTGGAAGAATAGGAAATATTAATTGGTATTCCAGTTTTAAGATGAGCAATGTTAGATGATTACTAACTACAAACATCTCAATTTTATCTAGAAGAAGAGAAATCAGTTTGAGTTATAAAACTGAGAGGCAATAAAGATACAAAATGAATGTAATAATATGTGGCAATCAAACTTTGAGCCAGAGCAGATCGATAATAGGGGTGAATAGGTTAAGCATTCTCTAACATGGGATGTCAGATTTGATGAATGCATCACTACTCTTGTAACAAAAGAATCATGCAGAGTTCAGACAGCTGAAGTGGAGAGTAGCCGAGGTTGTGTAAAAAACAACAAGATGATTTTCATGTATGCAAGTTTTTCGGATGGATTTGTCGATATTTTTTGGTGTCGCTTTGGGATTTTCATTTTTTTCATTTCATTTTTTGCAGATTTTTTTTTTTTTTTTTTTTTTTGAAATCTGTTATTGTATTTGTGGCTGGTGATGGAAAATAGTTAAAGAGAACAGACAAGTAAAGTGATGAAAAAAGACACGAATATGTTACTCACCCTCGCACACTACTCTAGTATATGATCAGGGGAACCACTTTACAGCTGTATCCACAAAATGGGAAGATTCCAGATCCCTGCTGTGAATGTGCTGGCATGCCTTGAAGGTTATCACCAACATATTGCATGTAAGAAGCATGGAAGGGCAGAAATCAGGGACACCTAAAATGAATGAGTTGTTTAGGAATCCAACAAAAAGTTTAAATCATATGTAATCTTTTTTTGTTGTTGTTGTCATTGGATATCATCAATCCTTAGGTAAACTTGCCTTCACTGTGAGATGGGTGTGAGTATAGGCATTGGAGTTATAAGTTGGATCAATAATTATCCAACAATTCAAGGACAACTGTAGAACACCACATTCAGGAAAATTAAAATATAAATAAACCATAAATTAAGTATAGTTTCTGGGAAAATTCCCATGTTACTCCTCTTAAACACTATTAATATAATTACGGCTATTATAGCCTGTTTTTGTTTAGGAGTGCCCCTTATTTTAATACATTGGCTAACATTACTCAAAAAAGGGGTATATATATATATATATTGGCAGACCATGCCTTAGATACCCACCATAAAATTCGTTGGAAGAAAACAAAAATAATCCATCGCAGCAAGTTTAAATACGAAAGATTATTCAAAGAATCTTCAGCAGCTCTAAAAAACGTTCCTAACCTCAACAAATTTGGGTGCATGAAACTGCCCCAAATTTGGGAGACTTTCATTATGAGAACTTCAGTCCAACTGCCAAGACTACCAAATTAGCCCGCAAGAGGGCACCATTAGGACTTTAGGAACAAAATTAGTTTCTTACATTCTTCCTCATTTGCTTTGTTAGTTCATTAGTGCACGTACCATATCTTTATGTTCCTGAAGATGGCAATGTGACATTGCCGAAATATAGAAGTGATTCATTACAGTTATCTTTAATTAAATACTTCATATGCGTTGTTAATTCCGTAAATTAATTACCAGTTATGTCTAACCAACGTATAAGTCTTACTACTAGAATAATTTCTAAGATCCTGCTGAAGGTTGTTTATAAACAGAGGGTGGGGAAGGAACATGGGGGTGTGTTTTGACACGGGAAATAAGTTTGGAAACCTGGGTTCTTATTAATAATATATATCTATGAATATATATATATATTATTTTGTTTAGGTATAATGTTGGAGGTTTAATGGATTTTTTTACAACTCTCAGAAAGGATTAAAAAGAATTTAATACTTCCTATATTTTGTCCTAGTCACTAGGACATCTATGGGGATTACAAAAATAACTAATGTAACATAACACAAATATCATACAATACTAAGCCCAACCACGTGGGTGACACTAAAGTCCTATCTAGGTGGAGCGCCCTCTAAGGGCAGTTGTAGGTTGCCTGGAATATAAAGTAGGATCCCTGGTGATGAGTGTTTCCCAAATTTTCGGAAGCTTAATGCAACCGTATTTATTAAGATTTGGTTGATTTCTAAGAGCTGCTGCTGCTTCTAAGAATAGTCTCTCTTTCTTGAATTTGCTTTGATGGAGCATGGTGGTTTTCTTCCATTATACTCTGTGAGTGGTGTCCAAGACATGGTCAGCCAAGCTGGAATGACCATAGTTGTGTTTACAGATGTAAGACTTGTGTTCCTCTAAGCGGATGGATGCTGATCTGCCTGTCTGTCCAAAGTACGCCAGCTTACAGGAACGGTACTTTGTAAACTCCAGGCAGAGAGAGAGGAGGGAGCTGATCGTTTGTAGAACGGATAAGCGTAGCAAGTTTGCGGTGGGGTTTATATGCTGTGTGTAGGTTGTACTTTTTAGAATCTTGGCTATTTTTTCGGATGTGCCACGGATGTAGGGTATGGTGATGGCATTTTTAAATTCTTGTTGACGAGAAGGACCGGGAATGGGAGAGGAACTAATTATTTTTTTGATACTGTGATCGCTGTAGCCATTGGAGAGGAAAGTATTGTGTATGTAGTTAAGCTCAGTAGTGAGGGCAGTTCCACTGGAACAAAGATTGTGGGCTCTCTTGGTAAGAGTTTTAATAATGCCATATTGTTGAGAGGGGTGGTGGTGTGAGAGTTTGTGAATTATCTGCCTGTGTGTGTGTGGGTTTTCTGTATACAGTGAAGGCAAGTGTATCATTAGGTAGGCGTGTGACTAAGGTGTCTAGGAAGGGTAAACAATTGTTCTTTTCCATAGTAAACTGGATTCTTGGATGTAGGCTATTGAGATGACTGAGGAAGGAGTCTAATGTGTCTGGGCCATCAGGCCAAATAGAGAACACATCATCTACATATCTTAGCTAGATAGAAGGTTTGAGTGGGGCTGAGTCTATGGCTCATTTTTCAAAATCTTCCATACAGAAATTGGCAGGGGGGGAGAGAGGGGGGGGACCCATGGCAGTTCCCTCTATCTGCTTGTAGATTTTGTTCTTCCAAGTAAAATACCCAGAGTTAATGGCAAAGGAAAAGAGGTCTAAGATGTCAGAAGGGAAAACTTTTTGTAAGAGAGAGATAAGGTGTCAGTTAAGGGAATATTAGTAAACAAAGAGGAGATATCAAAGCTTACCAATATGTCTGCTTGATTCAGGGTTAAATTTTCTATGAGGGCTTTAAAGTGGGTCGAGTTTTTTATAAAGGAAGTGGACCGTCCAGTGAGGGGGGGGGGGGGGGGTTAGAGAGTTGGCCAGCTGTTTAGACAGTCTGTAGCAAAGTACATTGGTGGCATCTACTATAGGTCTGAGTGGGGAATTGGGTTTGTGGATTTTTGGTAAGCCGTTAATTCGGGGGGCGGGGCGGGGGGGAAAGGTTTAAGTTTTTTCGTGATGTCGGGGGGCCAGGAAGATACTTTTTTAAGTAAGATTTTTAATTTTTTAACTTGTGTTTTTGTGGGGTCGTGTTCTAGCGGGATGTTGGTAGCGCGATCGCGGAGGATAAGATTCATTTTGCGATTGTATTCACTGGTATTAAGAACGACTGTGGCATTACCCTTATACACTCTGGTGATGACGATACTTTTTTCTTTCCGTAATTTCAAGTGAGCTGTGCGTTGGGCATACGATAAATTACTTTTTGGAGGCGAAGAATGGGCAAGGATGTTGGCTATGTCAAGTGTGATGTTGTTGGCTATCTCCGACGGTAAGCGACCGATCCCACGTTCAATGTTAACCCTTACATCAAGCACTGGCACTTCCTTCGGAGCAATGGCAAAATTACGGCCGAGGCTAAGTGCGCTGACGGCATCGTCACTGAGCCTTTTGGAAGAGAGGTTTACTACTGTCTGGAGTGGTTGAATTTGTGGTTGTGGTTTGTCTTTAATCAGGTTGTTATATTTCTTGACATGTTTATTTTTTATTTTTTGAAATTCTTTCTGTGTGGGGGTTTCCAAAATGCCAGAGAGAATCGACCAAAGTTCAGGGTTAAGAACGTTGGAGAGCTCTGAGTGTAAGGAGCCAATGGCGACTTTTTTGGAATGGAAATTGGTCTTTAGTGGTTTTTTCCCCGACATCTTTTTAAAAACTAAAGACCAATTTCCATTCCAAAAAAGCACTCCGGATATATAGCAACTTGCAGCCTTAACATAGCCCTACACTCATTCTGACAAGGTTCCGATGACGACCGAAATGGTCCATACCCCGTTAACTCCTATCCCAGTTTCCATATAAGGATATCCTTCCCTTTCGTTTCCCCCCCCCTCCCCCCACAAAAAATGCGGCCCTAAACAAAATAATATATATATATATATTTATATATATATTATTAATAGTAACCCGGGTTTCCAAACTTATTTCCCGCGTCAAAACACACACCCCATGTTCCTTCCCCCCTCTTTCCCCCCGTTTATAAACAACCTTCAGCAGGATCTTGGAATTGGAAGGCATCATAGAACCAAAAACAAGGTATGTACAAAATTTTTCCCACCTCTTTTATTCTGCCATAATTGCCTTCTGTACTCACCCATAATGCCCTAAAAATATATATATACCCCTTTTTTGAGTAATGTTAGCCAATGTATTAAAATAAGGGACACTCCTAAACAAAAACAGGCTATAATAGCCGTAATTATATTAAACCATGAATACTTTTATCCTCTCATAAAATCTTTGTGAATATCAAAACAAATACTTACATGAAACGAGGCATCTGTCTTTTCCTCCAGTCATTGATAATCACTTCTGGCTCAATTTTAATAGACTTAGTACATACAGCTTGAAGATCATCTGCTGTAACATCAGTAACTAAATGTCCATAAGCACTTTCTGGGCAGAACAATTTCTTGGTCCATGGCTTTCTGTAGCATTCTTCTGTAGAATTATTTTTCTCTGTTTTTGTTTCAGAAATATTTGGTCTTTTTACAGCACTAGCTAAAGTGGGTTCATTTTTTTCAGAATTATGAGAGTTTTCAGAAACTGCAAGAACTCTAAAATTCTTTTGTTTACTACTGGTGATTACACTAAGAATAACAGCTAAAACATTCTGATGATATGATGTGGTGATGACTACGAGACGTCCAGGAGTCAACATTTTAGCACCTTGAGAATGTGATGTTATATAGTGCTTAAAAATTAATAAAAATAAATAAATGAGCATCAGAATATATAAAAGAAAAAATTCAATTTGAATTTAAACTTGATATTAAAAAACAAAATCACAGAACAAAATGCTAATTCTATGAGGCAATTCAATTCACTATTATATCTTAAGGTCAAATGCAAAAAGCAGTTTTAAGGTTTATGCATCCTTGAGGAACTATTTACATAGATACTGTTCATTTACCATGCTAAAATTTTCCTAATAATTTCAACTAGCATCACCTGAGCAGGACGTGTAAACAATTCAGAAACTACAGAAACGACAATGTGAGGCTCTATAACTAAAAAGTACTGTATGAAAATAAATATAATGAATGGCTGTTTGTTGAGAAATATGGTCCAAGCAACTAAGGCTATGAAACCATTGTATTATGTCTGATAATTGCACATGGTCTTTTGGCAAGTTTGGCTATTTTGGGGTGATGAAACTCCTAGGGAAACCATGCCATCTGTGTATAAGACTGGCTACAATGAATGCTATTTAAATTTGAGAGAAAAAAAAAAAAAAATATATATATATATGTATATGTGTAGAAAGTTTTTTTACCTTGGGTATAATATATGTTAAAGATACCAAGCTATTTTAAACCTGGTTTTTACTCCATTTCCCAAGTACGAAAACAGGCACAAACTTGACTTATTTGTCTATATATATATATATAGACATATATCCTTCAGATTATCAACAGATCGCTTCTTGGTTTACATGATGAAGGAAGGTTTGAAAAATTCTTTAAACAAAAAAACAATCTAAAGTAGCTGCAAAGTCTGCAGCTCTTGCTTTTCCATGTTGTTGAAATCAGGTATATTCAGATCAAGTCTATATGTCACTTCTACTACACAACCAACATGTCCAAAATGTTTAAATTATGGGAACAAGGGGTTCTACAGATTCCTGGAAGAGATCAGACACTTTTTCAAGCTGCTTTTTCAGGCAATGAAATTCATCTCCCACCTAAAGACAATCACAACCATCCATGACAGGATTTGAACCCACCTACTGGTTGGAGAGTAGGTGTGGTAACTACTCAGCCAACCAAGCCATCAAAGTATCTGTAGAACAAATGCAGTGCTGAAATATTGCATCTGTGAGATAGAAGAAGTCGATATGCAAGAAAGAGATCCTTTATGAGCAGAATTACTCTCCTCTGGATAGCATCAAGAATTTTTAAGGGAATTTTATTCCCTTGGTTTTTTGTATTGGTGTGATGTGTTTATTCCAAGAGAGAAGACTGGAGATAAATGTTAGTTCAGAAAGAGAGATCTGATCTTGTCTGGTGATTTGTATATGGTTGAGATCTCTTCTGTAAGAGAAAAGGCAAGACTGCATTTTGGTGGCAATAATGGTGACGGTTGTCCTCAACTCATCAAAGAAAGATGTTTTCAGAAACTGGTTTTAAGGCACTGGTTGTAGATGATCTTGAAGCATGGGATGTCTAAACACTGCATGCAGTTTATCAAATGAATAAGATGGGGGGGGGGGAGTACCATTGTCTGCAAAACTGTGGACAGGAATAGTGGCGGCTAAGAGTACTGTAGAAAGAGTAGGTGACAGGACAGAGCTCCCAAAGGCAATTCTGAATTGGTAGCAAAGCTCAAAGAGAGAACAATGTACTCAACTACCAGAGATAAAACTAGTTACCCAATTATAAATGGACTGACAGATAGCAATTTGTTTAGCAGGACTTGATGCCAGATATGGTCAAAGGTGTTAGCACTGGAGCACAATGTTTGAGAACAACTGGAGAGATGC
The DNA here is from genome assembly GCF_054136105.1 of Typopeltis vanoorti. Lineage (NCBI taxonomy): Eukaryota > Metazoa > Arthropoda > Arachnida > Uropygi > Thelyphonidae > Typopeltis > Typopeltis vanoorti. The sequence continues at coordinate 169,876,143 of NC_143549.1, read as the reverse complement.
TATCAGGACCAGAAGACTTTTTTAGTGCAAGTTATTTAGTCATTTTCTGATGTAATTTTTTCGATAAACTACAGGAGGCACATGGTGCTTGGATTCCAATATGGTAGGAATTGCAATAAATATGAGAGGTCTGAGAAAAACTAGGAGTGAACAGATGGCATCAATGACAATCATATTAAAAATAAAGATATTAGGAAGAAACTCAACATTCTTAGTATTCAAGAATGGTTGAGCATAGATAATCTCAGGTGGTATGGCCACTTTAGCAGAAGAGGAGAGGAAAGTTAGCAAAGCTGGTGTTTAATGCTTAGATGAAAAAAAAACTGAACCAATTTAGTCAGAAGTGCCCTCGAAGACTGAAATATTAGATATGACAATACTGGGGTGGTGCCGATAAATAATAGACTAATCTGGAGGAAAATTTTGATAGGAGATTAGCAATAATGTGAACTTAATCATGTGGTACTGTCAGAGTATCCTGTATGCCCTTGAGGTAAACTATCAGAAAACCAATAAATGCAATCAATGCAACAACTACATCATTGTTTCTGATGCTCTTTGCTGATACTATTCATAAAAAAACACAACCAGGGCTCAACAAATAAGCTCGCCCACTGCAAGCTTATTTTGCTGGCTGGTGAGTACCTGCAGATTGGAAGATTGAATATTTTTTTATTTAATAAAAAGTAATTTTCCAAATAAAATGTATTTGTTTTTTAATTTAAAAATTAAAATAACAAAGTATTTTGCATATTATATAAACAGCTATTCTAGTAACAAAAAGAAATGTAAACAATTATTCACCAATGCTGTGAGTTGCCTGAGTTTGTACTATGTACTTGGATTACTTGCATTAGCTCACGCTAGTAGTCGCCGATACTTTTATAGTTTATTATACTATATTCAGCATGAAACTCTCTGATTCCTATCTTTGAGTTTCTTATTCGGTTTTAAAACAATGTGGGATTTAATATCCCCTTAATTTAAATAAGTAAACAATTATATTTTCCAAAATAAAATTAATGTTTTTTTAGTATTTTTTCTATTCTTATTAATTCCACCTTAGAATGGTTCTCACACAAAGGAAACAATCCTCAAGCAATGATACCTGTACTCACTTTATGGAACTACTATTCACTTACTAGAAAATATAATAATAATTAAAAATGTGTGTGTGGGGGGGGGTTCTTGGCTGAATACATCCCTCGTCCCATGGCAAGTAGAATTTTGCATAATTTGTCAACCCCAGAGCATAACAAGTCATTCCTTGATCTATAACCTGTCCTACCTATACCACTCCTCATCTGTTTCTCAACACCTGTCCTACCAGGTCACTTGTAACACCCCTCATTCCCATAAAACTCGCCAGACTCAACTACTTCCTATACATCCTCATATATACATTATGTACTGCTTCCATAATCCACTCTCCTTATACTGTGTTTCCCTAACCATTTTGCATTTCTGTCCTCATATTTTCATCTCTCACACTACTCCCCCTCTCCTCTCCATTCACAAACATTATAGGAAAGTCAAGGGTTATCAGAGACCAGTTCAGTGGAGTAGCACTCATGGAAGTATCTATTGGAATAGAAGTATCATGGAAGCATTGACTGAAAAATCTGATGAAAGGAAACTGTCCAGAACCATCCAGTAAGTTGGGAATATTTGATGAAAAGAAATGAAACTACCATGATCCTTAATGTTCGACTGGACAGGAAGTTGGCAATCTATTCCCAGAGGAAAGGAGGAATATCATAAGATGGTAGCTTGGTGAGAAGGCTATAATACCAGACTCAATTAAATGCCCTGGAAATATCAAAAGCAACAATGCTTTTGATATTTTGATATGTGAGTTTCTCCAAACATTTCAGTGTCCTACATTCAAAGGGTTAAGGTTGGCTAGGAGATCTGCTGTACAATGAGAATGACAGAATCCATATTGGTGATCACCAAATAATAGGCAAGTCTCCAGGTAGCAAAGCAATTGGCTGTTGATAACCTTATTCATTACTTTGGAGAGTACTTAGGCCAGAGCAATAGGGTGATAGCTGGATGGTTGACTTTATATCCCTTTTCTGGACAATTTGGATATTGCTTTCAAACTGCTGGAGAAATACTGGATGAGTTCTTGAAAAGATGATACAAGGCCGGATGCAAGTTCTGAAGCACAAACTTTAAGGACAGCTGGAGGAATACCACCAGGGACAGGAGAATTATTGGTCTCAACGATACTAAGTATTTTTCTGATGTTCTTGTGGCAAAATTTCACTGGAAGCATACTGTGGATAATATGTGGAATAGTGGGAGGAGATCAGCCTTGGTCATCTATGGAAGAGTTGGAGGAGAAAAACTGATGCCAAGAGGTATGCCTTATCTTTAGGAGATATTACCATTGTACCATCAGGATGTCAGGTAGAAATATGAAAGGAGAGAAGTTGAATCCCACAGCCTTGGCAAGGGAAAAAGCTTGACTGCCATTTGAGCAGGAGATAAGCTTAGTATATTTGGGCCCTTGCAAAGTCTGCTTTGGATTTGTTAATTTTTTCCCAGTTGTTACAATATGTAGTGTCTGCTAAGCAAGAGGATGGAGTTTCTCACTTGAGCCATTGGTCATATGCTGCATTTTTAGCTTAGACTGATTTAGCACAACTATTGGAGAACCAGGGATTAGATAAGGGTCAAGAGTTTTGAGTGGAGTGGGGAATAAAAGCACTCATTGCAGCAAGAATAAATTCTGTTATAAGATCAGAGCAGGTGCTAGAATCAGAAAAGTGGAAGCAATAATTAGACTATAATTAGACAAGGCATAGAAGTCCTAATCCCAGTTGGCACCATTGTAGTGCCACAGGACATGAGAGTGAGAATGGCTGGGAGTAGGATAATCTGTAGAGTAGGAGACAATTTGACAGTAAATTAAAGATACCGAGAAATTAATTATATTCTTGGTTTCATCCTTAATCCAGGTGTAAGCAAACTAAGTTTGTGAGCGAAGTAACTTCACAACTGGGCTACTTGTACATAGAGGCTAATGACTTCATATTAGCTGCTTTAGTATTACACAATGTAATGAGCACATCCTTAGACATGTATAATGATATGCATTATGGGAATGGACCACTGCCCGGACCGGTTTTGATCGTTATTGAGGTCTCATCAGTGGGGCCAAACCTATAAGTGATACCAAGGTTGAAGTAATGTAGATCATATTTCCATATGGAAATAGTCAAAAGGTATCACACCTTATTACTAAAATACTCTCGATTAGAGATAGATGTTGAAAGTTTTTTTCACTTGGTTATACTATAAACCAAGCTTCAGGTATATTTCCTGTAGAAAGAAGAATATTGGTTTCTACTTCTGCAAGAGAGCTTTGATATCATCTGTTTGTATTGGAATCCATGACAATTCCACTATAGGAATGTTTCTAGCATTTCTTTTTGGCAGTATTACTGGCTTCCTATGTTGAGAGATTTTGTTTTCATTAGTCTTTGAATTTCTTCTTTTTGGAAAATTGTGGATGGCCAGTATCCATCATTTCTTTGTCTTCTGGAAAAATACCGAAAACAGCATCCAATTCCATCCCCTAGGGCACTCGGTATATTAATTGTTTTATCTTTCTGAGGGGGGGGGGGGTGAAGGTATTTGTGCTATCTGTTGACAGGCCACTTGATAAAGGGTCTGAAGGCACATCTTTGAACTTCTGTAGTTCGCATTCCATTATTCTTTTAATAAGGGAATTTTCATGTAGCAGGACCATTTCTGGCATATCTTCAGGAGCGAGTCCGTAAGGATTTTTCTCTTTCATTCATTCAAAAGATATAGCAAACAAGTCATATCTTTCAGGGGTGTAGTTGTGAGAAAGTGGGACTTGACTTACATGTCCCAACTGAGATTTTCTTTACAGTTGTCTTCTCAGAGTAAGAGGAGGTTAGCAGATGTCATTGCTACTGCCTCTTTTTCTATTGATATGCCATATACTGTTCTGTTTTTAATTTTGTATCCCCTTTGGCATGAATGTTGGGTAGTCACCTTCACAGTTAGAGAATTTTGATATTTAACTCTTACAGTTTTTATTCTCATGTTTTTTACTGGCACTTCAGTCAAAGATGGCAGAGTCACTACAGGCAGTTTGAGAATAACCATATTTCTAACATTTAAAGCACTGTAAGGTGTTTGGGATATAGAGTTATACAGCACAACTATTGCTGTCTTTTTCTGATTCTTATTACTGTCACTCCTTAATGCTTGAGTTCAGAGCATATTTCTTCATCCAAGGACATCAAGGAGGTCCCACTCTGATAGTATGAATCTAAAAACGTTTTGTTTTCTAGAGGCATACTATAAGAAAAGTTTGAAGTTTTCAAGATGAAGTATTCATTCTTGGGAGGAGTTTAGTACAGTGCCAGAGCTCTCCCCCCCCTGCACTGACCATAAAGTCAAACATAGACACCTACTCTCTGACAAGCAATGACATGACTACACTAAGGAGTGTAATGCCAGAGATACCCCAGATGCTGTGCAGGCACCACAGCAAGCCTTGAATCCTGCCTGTGGACCACAGGAAAGGAGACCTGCAGCAACATCCTTGACCCATGCAGGCAAGCCCACTAGTTAAATGATCCTGGCTGAGCCATCTAGGACACCCTATCCTGCCAAAGCAGAAGCCAAAGTAGTGCTAGGACTACCAGGATCCTCCTTTTCAGATGTTCGCAAGTTGCAGTACATGACAAACACAGTGGCAAGACATTGGATGCCGGTGATGGTGGTCTGGAAGATGGGATAGACTCGGCAAAAGTAGAGTGAAGAATACAGAAAGAAAATCAAAGATAAAGAATAAGAATGAAAAGTGCCAGAACCATCATTGAAAGGTTTCCTCTTCCCCATGTACAGGTATACCTCACATAAAAGGGATGTGAGTGGCAGAACCTACATTGACAATCATTGATTGGTGAGCACATGTGTGAAGATGTTGACTACTAATGACTCTCCAATACTTTTGAGAGCACTGAAGTGAGGACAACATGATGATAATTTGATGACTGACATTTATGTCCTCTTTTTTTAGGGAAAGGCTGGATAAAGGTATGCTTCCATGCTGCTGGGTAGATGACACATGAGTATGACAACTTGTATAGTTGCTGATAGGTGCTAATTCTGGAGCGCACAAGTTTTTAGCACAAATGGAGGGATACCATCCGAACCAGTTAGGAGGTGAATTTTCCTTGGTCATCTATATAAGAGTCAGAAGAGAAGACTAATGTCGATAGTTCAGTCTTATCTTTAGGTGAATGTCTGAATTTCAGACAGATAAAGTGCAGAATGAGAGAAATTGCACCAAATAACCTTAGCAAGGTAACAGAATGCTGGATTGCGGCATATATGCCAGCCAGGTTGGCCAAGTGGTTAGCATATCCGCTCTCCAGCCAAAAGGCTGCAGTTTCGAATTCCGCCGTGGGCATGGATGTTTGTGATTGTCTGTGAAAATACTAGTGGTGATGATAATTGATGGTAGATGGCATTGGTGTAGATGATGAAGGTAGTTAAAGTTGGTGAAGACAGAAAGCTGACGAGTCTTTGGACTCCCTGGAGGTGTTACGTAATAATAATAATAAATATATATATACACAGGTATTCCTTGCTTAACGCAGGATTTGATTAATTTGCCGAAATTAAATGCGACAATCCCTTTATATGCGCGGCAAGAATTTTGATTAACGCAACTTTAAATTTACCATGCAAAAACATGCAAGCCTCGTGGCGTGAGCATGATTACGTCATTCCTCCCTCTCAGCCATGCTCCCAGAGCCTGAATGCCAGCCAATTACTTCACTGCCAGCATTAAGAGTGGGTGTAATACAAGCTCCAGTTGTTCTTCTGTACGTATTTACAAATTACGTTCTTCGTAAATTTTACAACCCATTGATCATGTCGAAGAATAAGAGCAATCTCACAACCGGGTCATTAAGTGAAAAAAAGAAGAGGAAAGTAATTACTTTAGATACAAAACTTGATATAATTAAAAGATTCAAACGTGATGAAAGTAAAAGTAAGATCGGAAGCGAAATTGGTTTTAACAAGTCTACAATACGGACTAGTTTATCCAAAGCTGATGAGTATTGCGAGCAAGGTAAAGTTGCATCTACATCTGCAAGTATGCAATGCACATGTAACCGGAGTGCTATAATGGTTGAAATGGAAGATCTGATGATTATTTCTGGAAGACTGCAATCAAAAGAGAATTCCAATTAATGCCTATAATATCATGGCCAAAGCTCTAAGCCTGTTTTCAAGACTTAAAGAGACTAAATATAAAGAAGACAATTCAAAATTCACAGTATTTGATAATTTTCTGCTGAGCTACAGAAAATGATCGAAGAAAATTATTACAATTACCACCAAATTTTCAATACAGATGAAACTGGCCTCTATTGGAAAAAATGCCATCTAGAACTTTCACATCAAAAAAAGAAGCAGCCCGACTATAAAGTATTAAAAAAATCACTTAACTGTTATGCTTGGAGGGAATGCTAATGGAGATTTTAAACTGAAGCCGCTGCTTGTCTATCAAACTCAGAACCTTTAAAAGGATGTAATGAGAACTCTTTACCTGTAATTTGGTGGGCAAATCAGAAGGCTTGGGCTACCCAAAGTCTATTCGAAAATTGGTTTAAGTCTTATTTTGCCTGGCAGTTGAAGCTTATTGCAAGAGAAATAACTTGGCTTTCAAAGCTTTTTTGCTTTTAGATAATGCACTTGGTCATCCAAATTCTCTTAATGATCTGTGTGAGAATGTGAAAGTTTTATTTTTACCACCAAATACAACATCATTGCTACAACCTATTGACATGGGCATCATTGGAACTTTCAAAGCCTATTTTCTTAAAAAGACATTCTCAAAGGCAGTAGAAACAACAACAAGAGAAAATGCGATTAAACTCCAAGAATTTTGGAAATATTTAACATTAAACACGCAATTGAAAACATTCATGACTCATGGGAGCAGATTTTTCTAGCTGCATGAAAGCTGTTTGGAAAAACATTTGGCCAGAGTGTGCTAATGACTTAGGTTGTTTCAAAATCCTGTGAACAACATGATTGAAGAAATCGTTGCAATTGGTGAAGACCTTGGTTTCGATCGTGTTGATTCAGAAGATGTTAAAGAATTATTGGATTCAAATTCAAAAGATTTCAGTGACAATGATCTTCTTGAAATTGAAAAAACAACGTGCATATGAAGACAACAAACAATTGGAATGTGAAGACGAGGTTCCAAAGGAAATAACAGTCAAAGAACTGGATGGAATATTTCATAGTTTAGAATCGCTTCAGCAGCAAGTAATGGATATGGATTCAGATGTTAATCGAAGAATGCTTGTTTGTCGAGATCTAGAGAGTCATTTTGCTTGTTATCATAGAATTTATGCAAATAAGAAAAAACTAAAACTGTTCAAACGACTCTTGATAATTTATTTTGATAAAAAAAATTGCAGTTTGTAGGTACAAGTATTTATTAAACATTTACTTTGCATTCATTTTTTATCTTTCCTAAAAGAGTACCACATAAAACAAACTATTAATACAGTAATCGATCATGGACAAATTGTACTTTTTACCATTGATTATTATATTTGATTAACGCAATTTTGATATGCGAGGCAACATCAAGGGATTAATCAACCACGTTAATTGAGGGATGTCTGTATGTATGTGTGTGTGTGTGTGTGTGTGTGTGTGTGTGTGTGTGTGTGTGTATATATTCCCCCCCCCCCAAATATGAGCTGTGGCATTTGTAAGTGAAATGTATAGGTTTTTGATTTCAGGTATCCCTAAGGTATGCTGAATTTTCATCATGGCACACAACTTATTGGAGAATCAAGGAGAGAGGATGAGATTTTGCATGTAAAGCAGGGGAATGAAGGTCCTAATTTCAGTTATTAGGTCAGAGAAAGATAATCAGAACAACTAATCAATTGGAAAAGATGTGTAGAAATCATGGTGCTCATTCCATAGCACAGCTGTAGTGGCAGAAGAGAATGATCTTATGAATAATCATGCTACCACTAGTCAAGTTTAGGGATATGTGTGTGTGTATAGGGAGGGGGGGTCAAATAAAGTGCCATCTAACTATAGAAATATGGGTTAGTAAAGAATCCGTCATGGCATATTCCACATCTCTCCCAATTCCAAATCGTTTTAAACAATGACCACGAAAAACAGATTACATGTGGAAAAACAAACCTCCCAAAATCTTCAGATTTACTCTGCAGTTATATGTGTTCCTAGTTCCAACATCAATAATGTTCAGCTTTTATCTTTATTCTGCAAAACCTTATCTACTTTTTCTAAAAGAAATTCAAATTTCTTCAAGCAGTGATCATTCTAGTTTTCCTCATCACATGATTTTACTATTTTTGTCTAAACTTTGGTTAAAAATCTCTCAGCCAAATTCTATCAGATTCATTTGCCATCTCTACTGCTCTCCTAATGCCACTATTCATTCTGAACCATTTAATATCCTTTCTTTAGTCTGAATAGTGAAGTCCTCCTCTTGATGATTTTAATGCCAAATGGCTTCCTTTTCTAAATATAATGACCCATCAAGTAAAGTAAAGATGCTGTAAAAATATTCATAATTTTAAGTTATGATTAAATGAGTGCCAATCTACAAAACCAAGACTAAGAACTGCAATATAGAGGAGCAACCATAAAAATACACATAATTGTATATTATGATTATTTTTACAGCGATGAGGCACCTGTTACCACCAGTAATCTTACACAAATTGCTCACATACCTAACAGAATGCCAGATAACCCTAACCACTTCACAAACACTCAGTCTTTTCCTCACCTTGATAAGACCAATATCTAGTGATGATTTTTTTTTCTCTGATGGAACAATACTTGCACAGCTATTCTAAATCCATTTTTGTCTGGAATTATAACAATATAAAGTATAATGATTTTGGTGATTTTTTTTAACTCCCTACACTGGGTTATTGTTCTAATTCAAATGTTTATAATTAATGTACTACATAAGTAATTCTTACTGATATGGAAACATTCTCCCATTCTAATTTAAATTCTCTTCTCTTATCTAAGGCTTTATTTCTCTATGAAGTGTGTGAAAGAGAAGAACTGGACATACTGCAATCTGCTTCTCATAATAATCATCTTCCTTTTCTGCTTATACTAAAGTTCAAAATTAGTGCAAAATAGGTGCAAGTAAATGATTAGTACACATCCAAAACTAATTTTGAAAGGGCTTAAAAGGTCAGCACTTTTAGCATGGTGTCCATATAGCAGTTATGCTTTTTGATTTTTTGTCAAAGCCACTGGCAGTAACTTTTTTCCACTTTCACCTCTTTTCACTTGGGGTTGTTCTATTGCATTATTATCTATAGAAAAGGCCAATCTCCTGCATCATGTCTTCAAATTCTTGCCTTGAATCTTGGTAAATGTCCTCCTGCCACTCTAAACACACAGCATTCAATACCCATTTCATTTTTTGCCAGGAACAGATCAGAACAATCATGTCCAAACTGGATACCAAAATGCCTCATTGTCCTGATAATACTTCTCCAATTGTTCTAAACATCCATGCTCCAGAGTTCGCATATGTTTTTAGCACATTTTATTCTCTCCTATTGTAATGATATTTGTCTCACTCTCTGAATATGGGCAAATTTCCTCTCTGGAAATTTGCTCATATTCAACCTGTTTATAAGAGTAACAAATCTTTACCAAATTACCATTCAGTTTCTCTCACTTTAGTTCTTTCTGAATTAATGGAAAAAACCATAACACTCTACTTTATGTTACCGTGAAAGTCTCTCAACTGATGAATGATCACAAGTATAGACTGTGCCACTGTTAAGAACAGCAGTTCACTGCTGATCATATCATTCACCTTTGGACAAATGTCATAGAAAAGTTTGGAGAATCTCAAGTAGTTGCTTTGATATTTCTAAGGCATCTGATCATGTTTAGAAGAACAAAGGTCTTTAAGTAATTTCCCATTATATGGTCTGTTTTCCAACTTCTGCAACTGGGTTGCCAGCTTTTAATTTGATCATGCATTATGTGAGATGTGGATAGATCTTCATCCTCAAACTTTTCGACTAATACTAATATTTTTCTTTCCATACATTAACTGACTGCAAATTTAATCACAATTTTGCTGACAATAAACTGCACTGCTATCTCATTTGAGAAGATTTTGTGCTACACAAATCAACAAAACTTACATATCAGCAATACTGATACTGTTGATATTCTGTAATCCTAACTTCTGACAAACCATTCTTCAGTTGGGATTCTGATAATCCTGCTAATAAAAACACTGCACTTCTGTTTCATTTAAGATCAGTGAATACAAATCAACACTTTCAGAATATCAACTTTCACAATCCTAACTATTAACAAAACATTCGTCACTTCTTCAAAGCTAGTAAAACTCAACCCTTCATCATTTTTTGCAAAAAATAATCTTTTTTCTTTCAGTCTTACTTTTAAGAACACCCATGTCTCTGGATAAGATTTCTCTTCTTGGAATAACTCTCACTTCCAATCATTCTAAGCATAAACATATTACAAATAACAAATTTATCAAACCACTAAACACTGGACTAGTGTTTGAGGTGGTGGCCCTATGAGCTCCCTAAAAATACTTGACTCAATAGAGAAGACAGAGAAGTAGAGAAGACAGCAACTAGGTTGACTCATCTCTCAGCAGTTCACTCTAATCTCTCTCTCTCTCTTACACACACACACACACACATGTTCGTTTCTGCTGTCTGCATAGTCCTACAAATACTTCCATGGTCATCAGATTTAGCACTTACAATTCCCATCACTCTGCTCTAAATATGTTAAAACACATGCACCAGCTATTCAACACTGCTTCACATTTCAACTCCAAATCCACAGAGCAAATTTTCTTTGTCATTCATTCATTCATTCCGTCTATTATTGTCTTCTAGAAGTTTTCCTTCTTATGTAATTCCTACAGAATATAATATTCAGTTTCTCAACTTAATAAGTTTCTTCTTTCACCTCAACTTTCTATCTATCCTAATATTAAAGGGGGGAAAAACAACTAATTCCTATATCACAATTACTTCACGCTTAGTCCAAAAACTTTTAGAATTGAATATCACTCCATCAGATATTCTAAATGATGTTTCCTTATTTACCATTATAACTAACATTTTTTTTGTAAGAAGTAAGACAGTGAAGAGTTGAACAGTGAAAAGGAAGAAAATGCAAGTGTGAATGCAGTGAGGTTGTAAGTGGTGGGAGACGGCACACATAGTAGCAAGAATAAAAAAAATGGGTAAATGAGGAAAATGATCAGATGGTGATGAGAGATAGAGATAGCATGTCAAGTCCTATGTACAGTCCTTCTATTTCACGAAATGTGACAGAATGGGTGGAGTGCTTAAAAGTATGGCAGAGAAAAAAGAGTCTCTAGAAAAAGTTTTCTCGAGACTATAGTAAAAAATAAAACATATATAATTAATAAAAAACGGGGGGGAAGGGAGAAAAACCTTGACCCATTCATGGTACTAATCTACTAAAGGTTTACTAAATCTTTTGTGAGTGGAGATCATATAAAAAAAAAATCACAAGAGTTGAAGAACTGAACAATTCATATAATCAATTCATCCTTAATGCTTATTCTAAAAAAATGGTAAGATACAGAGACTACCTTATTTAATACTTTGGTGGAATGTAATTTAACTATACTCATTTAACTTCATTAATTAACTGAGATTTAAATATTAGAACTACTTATAAGGAAGTCAAAAATGATGCAATATGCTGAGATCTTCTAAAAGATAGCAACCCTTTCAGAAATATCTCAGTATCTACAAAATGTACTGTTGCTGCAAATATTGTTATACTGGTCTGAGTGGAAGAAATTGTGTAATTATCAAAAAATCATAGTGATACTCATAAAAGAAATGAGGATTAAGGTTTAGCTGCATGTCTTATCTGCAAAGCATACCATGGAGCAGAACACAGCTACTCTGACAAACATGAAAGAATATTTCTTGTCATGTCATTTTATGTCATTTTAAAGAATTTGCATACACACATAGCCTATAACAGGAATATGATCTTGGTTGTGCAGGATGTATAGAAGTTGCTTATCAGATCTTTCAACACTCTTCTTCCTATGGATCTACAGCCCAAACTGAGCCTTGACCTCTAGATTTGTTTACTCCAAACCTATCATCCAAAACCTTATTTCTCGAGTTTTTGGACAATGTAATATGATGTTCTAGCTGACCTGGTTGGCCGAGTGGTTAGCGTATCCGCTCTCCAGCCAAAAGGCTGCAAGTTCGAATCCTGTCATGGTCATGGATGTTTGACTATGAAAATACTAGTGGTGGCGATCGGCAGTAGATGGCGTTAGTGTAGATGAAGGTGGTAGTGGTTGGTGGATACGGAGAGTTGTAGAGTAGGTACCCTCCCTCGATGAGTCTTTGGACTCCCTGGAGGTGTGTAATAATCTTTACTAATGACATCTATCCAGCTTTTTCTTGGTTTTACTTTTTGTCTTTTACCAAGAATTTTACTATTTATTGTCTTCTTAAGAATGCTGTCATTTTCCACATGAAAAAAAAAAAAAAAAAAAAAAAAAAAAAAAAAAAAAAAAAAAAAACATACCCAGTCCACTGCAACTTTTTGAACTTATAGTTAATATAACTCACGGGTGTATGTGAGCCTTGGCCTCTAGATTTGTTTACTCCAACTCTGTCATCCAAAACCATTATCATTTACTGAGCCAAATATTTTCTTTGGTCATTTAAATTGTTAATTTTTTTTTCTTTTCTATTTAATGTTCCCAATTTTCACACCTGTAACAGTTAAATAATTAAACCTGGTGTTATTAATCGCTACTTTAGCTTTTGCTGATTAATTTTTAACCCTATTTCTTGTGCTATTTTTTAAAATTCCAAATATGCTTGTTCTGATGTTTGCTTCTCAACATGATGCTAATGTTATCTGCATATGATACAATCTGCACTGATTTGTTTATTAGTGTCTTTAGTATCTACTGGAAACAATCAGATAATGTATCCCAAAGCTAAATTTAAAAAAAGTGTTGGAGCAAGTCTATCTCCTTGTTTTAATCTTAAGTTCAGTCAAAGAATTTCTACATGCTACCTGAATTATTACTCTATGGACCTGTTCCAAAATCTCTTTATTTCTTCTAAAACTAGGAAATAAAATCTGCACACCACTGTAATCTGTATTATTGTTAAGAGAGACCTCCAGGGATGCGAAATGTAGAAAGTTATTTCTCTTTGTTTTACAAAGTAAATTATACTTACCAAGATATTATATGCTTGTTTAATCCAGTGTAAGCAAAGAAAGTTTGCATGTTAAGTATCTTTACAACTAGGCTACTTGTATACAGAGCCTGTTGACCTTACATCAACTGCTTTAGTATCCCATAATACAAATCATGCTTCCTTTCATGTGCAACTATTGCAATGCATTATGGGACGGGTCAATGTCCAAACTAGTTTCAATCTCAATTGGGGTTTCATCAGCAGGAACCCCACCCATAAGGATAAGGTTAAATTAATGGAAAGTAATATATTATCCATGTACAAGCAAAAAAAATGCATATCACCTTATTATTATAACACTGGATAAGCTATAGTTAATATGGATAAGTTTTTTTACTTGGTTACAAAGTAAATTACTTGCTAAAAATTATATTCTTGTTTAATCTCTTACTCAAGCATAAGCAAGTTATGGTTGTGATGTATCTTATAACTAGCTATTTGTGTATATATACACACACACACACACACACACACACAGACAAACAAATCAGTGCACCTGGAAGAAAACATGGTACAATGGCGAAACTAAGCAAATAGCTATAGTGTGCGGGATGGTATGCAAATGATCAAAGTTTGGTGTGACTGTGCATACCCACACACCCTGCGGTGGCACTGCAAGCACGAACCAGCAGCCTTATAAAGCTGGAATGTAGTCGATAGCCGATTAAAGTGAAAAGCACCAGCCGACGCAAGCTAGAGTACAGAGTGACAATAATGCCGGGTAGACACCAGAGTGTCTACCCGGCATTATTGTCACTTATCAATTTAAGCAACTTACGGCCTTTGACAGAGGCATGATCATCGGCCTGAAAACCGGAGGGTGGTTGGTGCGCCGTGTAGGCATGCACATGAACTGTTCTGACCATACCGTCCGACAGTGCTGGGAGCTGTAGACGTGTTCTGGCACTGCCACATGGCAGAGTGGCACCGGTTGGATCAGGAGGACCAACGCTAGAGAGGATCGACAGATCGTGCGGCAAGCACGGAGGGATCCCACGGTGACCCGGTCCACTATACAGATGTAGGGGCTCCTGTGTGCCCACGAACCATTTCCCGATGCCTTGCAGAGGTGAATCTACGATCCCAGCACCCCTTACATGTGCTCTCATTAACACCGCAACATCGCCGACTTGTTTGCAGTGGTGCCAGGTGAGAGCGACGTGGAATGCCACAGACTGGCGACGTGTGGTCTTCAGCGATGAGTGCCACTTCGTCTTGGGGACAGATGATCATCGTGTCCGGGTCATCATACCTCCCGCACTGCAGGCATTATGGTCTGGGGAGCCATAGCCAACGATAGCCGATCACCTCTCGTAGTGGTACGTGGTGTATGACGGGGCAGCGGTATGTGGACGACATCCTACGGCCCCACGTTCTCCCATTCCTGGCCGGGATACTAGGAGTGCTATACCAGCAGGATAATGCCCGTCCACACACGGCTCGGGTTGCCCAGGCCTGTCTAAGTCGTGTACAGACACTTCCATAGCCTGCCCACTCCCCGGACTTGTCCCCTATAGAGCATGTTTGGGAGCAGCTGAAATGCCAGCTCCCACCGTGCCACAATATCCGGGATTTGGAGCACAGCGTCCAACATGTGGGCCAGTCTGCCACAGGACAACATCAGGCATCTGGTAGCCACCATGCCGGACTGTATTGCAGCATGTAACGCCGCACGAGGTGGTGCAATGCACTATTGATGATGACCGGATTGCATACCACAGATCCTTTTGTAATTGTTCTTCAGCTCTGTTTTTTCCATCATATGCATCACTCACCTGTCTCATTACACCAATAAAATTTCAGTTGAATCCTATGCTTCCTTCTTGGTGCGCTAATTTCTTTGTCCGTGTGAGTATATATATATAAATACACACACACACACACACACACACACATATATATACACACACAGACACATATAGAGGCTGTTGACTTCACATGCTGCAACAGTCCATACAATTTGATCAAGACATCACAGATATTGCAGAACTATAACTTCCTTATTTCTATGTCAATATATCCTTTATCACCGCTATAATCTGCTGTTTTTTTCCGTTATTTCTTGTAACACGGTTTCTAAACTAAATGTCATTTTTACATCCCTCCTCCCCTCAGGTTTCTTGTCTCCTCCACCTCCTCTTGTATATCCTTATCAATGAATACATAGTAAACCTTCCTTTACTTTCAAATTTCAATTTGAATGTTTAGCTCTTTTTTTTTTCTTTTTTTTTTTTTTTGCAGATATTCTGTTTAATCCTCTTGGATAAGGATAATAACATTGGCACTGCTCTTCATAGCATTCTTCATCTTTGAATATTCAGCAAATAGCTATGTATTTCCAATGAATACATCCCAAATATCAGTAAAAATAAGTTATATGATAACGAACAAAAGATTTCTTCTTTTAATCTTTTACAATTAATTTGACAATATATCTTTATACAATATAAATGTATATTGCTAATATATATTTTGAATATTTTTTAATTTTTAAAAATTATAAAAAATATCAACAAAGAAAGTTTTAAATAATAATAGAAATATCAAAGAATTTCTGACTGCACTATAAATGAACATAAGGCTGCTCAGAATTTTGTAAAATATTTTGATTGATAGAACATATAAAATTATTGGAGATTATTACTCAACTATTGGTTACTCAACTACCCTTTAAAAAGTGTATCATGCATTGCTGTTAATATAAAAAATACTTTGTTAAAAAATAAAGATTTTTTCTGTTCGCTTTATCTTTTTAAAAATATATCTTCTAAAAGTCATTATTAATGATAAAATTGAAAAATAAAATAAAATGAACTTTAATAACTAAAACACTTTTTTGAATGTTAATCAAGTGGGTTTTTAATTTAAATTAAAAACCCACTTGACTAACATTCAAAAAAAGCGTTTTAGTTATTATACAAGTAGTCAAGGAAGAAAATCACTAAAATAAACTTTATTTCATAAATTTTATAAATACTAATAAACCTACCATAATTTCCTTCCTCAACTCATCATGATATTCTAGCAACTTGCAATATTCCTTTATGTCACTTTCACACATGTTACATTTCAAACTAGGAATATGTGCCAAAGCAGACATCACCAATTTTAATTTAGCTTCATAATGTCCACTCTGTTTTTGATTTGAAGTCTCAGCAAATGACCATTTCATCATATCCTCTACACGTCTTTTCTGTATCAGAATGTTTAAGATCATCCCATACGTAAGTCTGAATTGAGATTCCAATTTTGTTGGTTTACCCTTTAAAAAGAATGTCATGAATTACTATTAATATAACAAAATACTCTGTTAAAAAAAATAAGATTTTTTTGCTTTGTTTGCTCTATCTTTTTTTTAAAAACTTGCCACTAAGTTTTTTAAATGACACAATAGAAACATACATTGTATGTTTAAAAAAAAAATACAACAAAAACACAATATGTTTTAAAAAAACAAAACTAGCTTATGGTTACTTTTTATGCTTTTTACATAAAAATTGGCCAGAAGATATTCTTAGACATGATTAAAGCAAAACTTTGATATTTATCACTGCAAATTCTGAAGAGAGATTTTTTTTTTTATTGAAAATGAAAAGTAACATACAAGTAGTAGTAGGGTAAAATACAGATTTGCTTTACTGACAAAAAAAAAAAAAAGGAAATTTTTAGTTTCATCTCATTTGATCATCCCTTAACAAGTTCAATGGACTATCATATTCAAGGAATATAGCTATGACTGGGGTAAAATAATTTCATAGAAACTTATTACTGCTCTGACAGGATGATTAATCCAATCTGAAAATTCTAGTCTGTAAATATACATATTTTGGTTAGTTGGTTTTGGGGTGCAAAAAAATCAAAGTTTCTAGAAGAAAAAAACGTTTTTGTATGAGGCCAGCAAAATCTCACTTGCATCCACCTCTCCACAACCATGTGTACCATCCAGATTCCAGAAGAACTTTCCATATGAGACTGCAGCATCAAAGCTGACACAAAAATCCATGGAGCACATGGCACAGCATCCAACTAATGCCAACCAAGTTGCATAGATTTAAATTCGTTGACTCAGATCTCTGCACTTAGAGCAAAATATCTATATTAGAATACATATACCTCAACTGTCCTATAAATACAGCTATGATCAGATATTTTCGGAATACTGCCTCTACTACCTGCAAATCAATAATGACTATGAAATCGCATGCATTTCTAAGTTGGATGGATTGCTTTTTAATCATGCTACCACTTTTAATGGACATATTCAGTGACATAATCACAACTCAGACTAAAGCTGGTCCAATAACTATGACAAATTTTAATTTGTACATTGTGAAAGGAAACGACAAAACTAAGTTTTACTATTTGAACAAACCTCATATAATATTGTACAGGCTGAAGATCTCAAAGTTCATTATAAAACCACTTCTTGGCTACAATATTCTCAAATCACTGAAAATTCTCTCTGTCTCAAAGTTATTATTATTATTATTTAGGCCTCCAAGGAGTCAAAAGACTCATAGTGGAAGATCCTTCCTAGGAAACACAAAGTCTATCATACCACTCCTTAAACTCATTGACCGTTCTCGCTCTCACCATTCTATCAGGCAATGCATTCCACAATTCAACCACCCTCTTGCTCACAGTTTCCTTTTGTAACTTCCAGGGATGGTCCCTTGTCATCACTCCTTTCTACTGTTCAACCAAGTAAAAGAACTCTCCAGTGTCAACCTTGTAACCACCTCTAACAGTTTAAAAGCCTCAATCATATAACCTCTCCTCCTTCTATCGACCAAACTCTACAGTCCACATTCTCTCAGTTGATCCTCGTAACTGACATTGAACAGTCCTGAAACCATCTTTGTTATCTGTCTCTGTACCCTTTGAATAGATTTATCCACTTCAAATCCTGGGGACCAAATCTAAGAACAATAGTCTAAGAATGGTCTGATCAGGGTCTTATACAACGGAATGATAACTCTTTTATCTCTGCAGTTCAGTGTCCTCATTATTGCAGCAATATGTCCCCTGAAATTCAGGTTTCTATCAATCATCTACCCCAGATCTCTTGTCTCCAGTACTTTCTCCAGTATAGCTCCTCCAATAGAGTATGCAGCATCCCATCGATGTGTCCCAAACCTCAAGACCTTACATTTTGCTGCATTAAACCGACACCCCCATTCATTTGCCCATCTGTCTAGATTATTCAAATCCTCTTGCAGGACTGCCATATCTGCACTATTACTAATAACCCTTCTCAGCTTCACAACATCCGCAAACAACTGAATATCCCCCTGCAATCCACTAACAATGTCATTGATATAAAGGCTAAACAATATAGGTCCCAGTACTGAGCCCTGTGGGACCACACTTGTAACCCTCTGCCTCCTTGAAATTGCCCCACCATACACAACTCTCTGATACCTATCAAACAGCCAATCCTGAATCCAGTTGACCAACCTGAAATCCAAACTATGGTGCTGCAACTTAAATATCAGCTTATCATGTGGCACTCTGTCAAATGCCTTTGCTAAATCCAAGAAAATGGCAGTATATGCCTTTCCCTCATCTATTGCTATTGTAACTTTATTATAAAAGGCTAGCATATTACTAAAACAAGAGTGCCCCTTCACAAATCCATGTTGTCTCTCACAGATAACATTACCCTCATCTGCCCAATGCTGTATACAGTCCCTAACTAATTTCTCCAAGATCTTAACAACTACTGATGACACACAAACTGGCCTATAATTAGACACTTCTAGTCTGCTACTGCCCTTATGCAATGGCACTATCTTACCTGAAGTAGATAACACAAAAGTGATAAAATTTAAATAACAGGCACCTAGTGTAAACATGAGGCAAATGAATTAAGGTATTCAGAAGACAAATGTGTAGCTTCTTAGGGTTAAAGTTTATAAAATTATTCTAAACTAACTATGATTATTACAGATTATACAACATGAACCTTAAAAATCATTAAACATATATATGGAATTATATTTTTTATGCACTACATTTAGAATGAAATAGGATTTTACGAGCATCATTAGAGATAAGCTTGAAGCCTCTGGAACATCTCCTTTACACAAAATTATCACTGTTCCTGTTTCATCAAGCCCACGTCGGCCAGCACGCCCTGCCATCTGAATATACTCTGAAGGCCGAAGATCTCTAAATTGCTGTCCATCATGTTTACGGATGCTATCAAATATTACAGTTCTGGCAGGCATATTAACTCCCATTGCAAAAGTCTCAGTTGCAAACAGTATCTTAAAAAAAAAAAAAAAAGTTATTAGCAATAGTATATGCCATATAGTTAAATGTAACATAAGAGAAAAATGTAAAATTATTTTTACATGTAAAAATGAAATGAAATAAAAATGAAAAATGTAAAAAGCAAAATAGAGACTTCCTATCAAAATGTCAACTCTATATATCACTGTTAAAGGCTACAGAAAAAGAAGGGACTTCTTTTTCTGTAGCTTTCTTTTTTATAGGGAGAGACAGAACCACTATATATATATATATATATATATATATATATATATATATACAGTGGTTCTGTCCCCCCCCCCATAAAAAGAAAGTGAGAGAGGGAGAGAGAGAATATACCTGACAAACCTCTCCACTCACCCCTTACTCTGGAGTTTTTCTTAACCAGTTATTCTTCTTCCTCCACCTGCATGCACATTGCTGAGATAACTCTTATTGAAAATTCAGATCAAAATCTCATCTAAGTTTCATCTTCAATAGAAATGAAACTTGGGTGAAATTTTGATTTCGAAATGCCTTCCTTCAGCCAGTGACTTCATGCTATCTAGCACCACAACATTCCGGAGTGAGATCTCCAAGACTTTCATTTCCTTCCATAGTCAGAATACTCTATTCTCCATATTCAAACAGGTGATTTTTTTCCCCCAGAAATAATCCATGTTAAAATTATAGCCTTCATTAACCACTGTGTTCAAAAATCCCACCCGATATTCAAGGTCATGAGTTTTCCAAGAGGTGTGCAGGGCAATAAAAACTTATTGCAAGTAGCTCAAAACAAAAACTTCAGCTTCATTCACAGAATACACTGAAGCCCACAAACACATGCAAAAAAAAGGCATGACTCTGTTGATGCAGGAAGCAAGTAAGCCCACCTCCTGCATCAGAATCATGTCTTCCAGTCCCTTGCAAAAACTGTTGGGTGAAATTTTTGTCCATTAGCATTCCCACTTTGCTCTCATCCAGTTCACAGTGGTGTGCATTGCACTATTCCCAGTGAAGTAGGAGGTGTACAATATTCTGTACAACTCCTACAATATTCTGTACATGAAGAACACATCAGCAGCATCTAATCTATCAATATAACAGTCCAATAGTCAGAATGTCTTAATACAGAATATTTTTAAGAGATCAAATGAATTAAACAAGGCCAACCATGAACTACATCACGGCAGTATTTTCTAGAGATGAATAACTACAGAAGTGTTCTCTAACTTCATTTCCAAATGAATCAACAATGTAATAATAATTTATTGCCTATTACTCTTTATTTCTACCTTAATTCAGACTAATGATATCCCCATCTCAATTAACCCAAAACAAAATTAAAAAACTAAACTTTGCTAAAAAAATACTGGCTATAACTTTATTCTTTACCTTACTCCATTTTATCATTATTTTCTGTTGTGCAACTCATTCCAAATGCTAACATGTTGAGACTGATGTCGTGAAAATGATTCTCTTTCAAACCTGTTCACATATGCAAAAAACTAACCTTCTTCTACCAAGTATAGATTCTACTTTAGTTACTGACAGATATAGAAATACAAAAACAGTAAATTCATTGCTAAATTTTACAAGATATCAAGTATTTCAACACATACATCATCAAATTCCTGCCATGTACCTTCAAGGGGTGTACAGGATATGATAGTACTACATGAAAAATTTACATTATTACTAACTTCCTATACAAAATGATGGTACAACATGACAAAATTTCAACACATACATTACATACCAAAACTACAGATTCTGAATTCCAAAATGTTTGTAAAAGTTTTCAAGTACAAAACCTTACTTAGAGGAGCCAATGTTTTATTCCATTATGCAGCATGGATTTTATATCCTAATTCTCAACATAAGTTTTCCATAAAACTGAAGTACACATTCAGCCTGGTTTTAATTACTGAGAAGAACTATGGTCGAATATATAACAACACTGCTATAACTACCAAAATGTGCTGAGCAAAGCTAAATAGCTACAACGATATTCTACAGGAAATTCACTATAGTAAACTAGTAATTATAAATATATACTATCCTCATCTCAAAAAGTTTTCTTAGTGAAAAATGATCATAAGAGGAAACTCAATTTTTTAAAAGTTATTCACAAAGAGATATTATTTTATATGCACAAAAGAGAGGATGACTAATGAAATGTTATAAGATATTCTATGTGAGATTTGCAAATAAACAAAAAAGGAGGCAATGATATTTTATTATTATTATCCCAAGACCCCATGAAGTCACAGACTCATGGAGGTCCCTTTTGTCATACACAAGCTCATCATTCCACACCTTAAACACATTCAAATTCTCTGCAGGTACAACACTCTCAGGCAATGCATTCCAATCGTTCACAACTCTCCATGCAAAAAACCTGCTCATGCCCTCTTTATATAGCTTCCAGGGATGACCTCTTGTTCCCCCCTCCCCAATTTCCCACCATTTTATGAAAAACTTGTTCAATGTTAATCCCATAACAATCCCTTACTAACTTGTATGTCTCTATCATAGCACCTGTCTTCCTCCTATCCAATAAACTCTGCAACTGCATCATCTCAAATTTTCTTCATATTCAACTTTCCAGAAATCAGAAACTATTTTTGTTAATCTCCTCTGGGCCCACTCCAACATCTCTTCATCCTTTTTGAAAAACAGGTGATCAAATCTGTGCACAGTATCCATATGAGATCTAATCAGAGCCTAATATAAGGAAACCAGCATCTCCTGACATCTATGATCACTGTTTTGTCCTCATAATTTTGGCAGGATATATTGTCAAACATTGGTTTGACAATGTTTGACTAGTCAAATCCAATGGACTAGTCAAATAACTGAAAATCCCCCAAGATCTCTTATTTCCTGCACCTCCAATAATATATCCCTACCAAAAGTAAATTCTACATCCCATCTTTGTTTTCTAAGTTTTAAAACCTTACTAGTTCTAAATTTCAAAACAATATTAAACTGGCATCCCCACTCCATGCCATTCACTCAGTCTAATCAAGTCTTTTTTGTAAGACCACACCATCTGATCTACACCTCATAGTTTGTCCCAACTTTGCATCATCTGAATATC
Organism: Typopeltis vanoorti; assembly: GCF_054136105.1. Lineage (NCBI taxonomy): Eukaryota > Metazoa > Arthropoda > Arachnida > Uropygi > Thelyphonidae > Typopeltis > Typopeltis vanoorti. The sequence continues at coordinate 169,853,421 of NC_143549.1, read as the reverse complement.
CCCATCAAATCTTCCTCAATATCATTAACATACAGGTTAAACAGCAATGGCCTTAAAACAGATTCCTGCGGCATACACAACTTGTTGATACCTATCAAACAGCCAACTCCAATCCAACAGACTAGTCTAATATTCAACCCCATCTGCTCTAGTCTGACTATCAACTTGTCATGCAGTATGGATATACAGCAGCATAAAGTATGCTACTGTATATCCATCTCCTGCATCAAATGTTGCTGTCACCTTATTATAACAAGTAAGCTGATTACTAAAACATGACATCCCTTTAGCAAATCCATCATAGATGATCCATCATAGATAATACATCATCATCAAATTCCTGACATGTATCCTCAAGGGGGAATGTACAGGATATGATAGTACATGAAAAATTTACAACATCATTAACTTCCTATCTACAATTTTCTCCAAATCAATCTGTTACTTGTCAAGACTCCAACATTATCAGATCTTATATTTCTATCTTCTAAGGCACTTTTTACTGTATCAAAGCACCTATATCTTGGTCTTCTTCTGGGTCTTTTTCCTGCCAACCTGGTAGAGAACAACTGTTTTGCTAATCTTTTCTCTCCTATTCTGTTGAAATGACCATACCACCTGAGATCAGCTCTGCTAACACATTCCTGGATGTTAACAATGCCAAGTTCTTTCCTAATATTCTCATTTTTAATATGATATCACCATTGATGTCATGTCCTTAATCTTTCTCAGGGCATGAACAGATGGCATCAATCATATCTGTGGTCTCTAGACTTTGGTCAAGTCTAGAGACCACAGATATGAGACATGTTTTACTTGTATGTTTTACTTCTAACCCAGCTCTCAGCTCCATAAGTTAAAATTGGTTTGAACACTGTTGTAATATTATGTTGCTTTTTATTGTTTTGTCACTTTTATCCTATCTATGCTACGATATTACGTTAACTTGATTCATGCTTGCTTATCTTGTTATTATTCTAGTCTATCTCTCAATTAATATTCTACCTTCGGTAATGCTGTATTCCTCACACCTGAAAAGCATAGAAATTTATTTGATTTTTTTTTTACTGTGCCACTATATCTCAATATGGTGCAAGGCATATGGGTACTTCCGGTAGATCCTAATCACATATAATAATCTTATCCAAAAATTTTAACAGTTGTGGCTTCTTTTAGTCCTCTATCAATATCTTTAACTATCTTTTAATTCCCCGCTTATAGGAGCGAATTATTTGGGATAAGTGCATTGCAAAGTGAGATCAGACAACATGTTTTGATTGTAATTAACACACACGTTTAATAGCTACCAATTATAGAGAATATTACAATACATATATCATGGGAATTACCCTCTGTAATCTCAGTTCCAGTTATGCAACTTATAAAAACTGTTAAAGCAATATCTTGTAACTATTCAATTAGTTTATAATATTCACTTCAGCAAAAATCTTAATCTCAATTTCAAATAATGGCATGATTTAAACAACAAGATAAACTCATTAGCACAAAAGATACTAGGAATACACACAATTATCAAATTGATCTCTTAGCCCAAACCTCCTTAGGAAATTAGCTTTACTCAGTTCTACACCTTTTCACAAAATTTACTCTGATAAATGCACTAGTTACCCATAGGTTATAAGTATCTTATTCTATCAATCCTAGCAATCCATTAGGAATTTCTCTTACATCACAAGTTTAACAGCAATAAAATGACTCGCATGAACTCCTTGCTTTTTACTTCTGGTGCACTCTTCTTCTCTGCTTGTCTCGACGTTCTGAGGGTCCTTTTCCGTCTCGTATTTTAAGTTTCTTCCTTCAGGGTCTCAGAGTACCGATGAAACCATCGAGTCAGCTAGCGGGATGTGTGGAAGGATTTCCCTGCGTCTGGAACGAACGGGTGAAGGATCACGGCTATCGGGGCATGTGCAGACTTGGTTGAGTGGCAAGGCATCTGGTCCGACTTGGTTCGATTTCTCCTAAGTTAATCGCCTCTGGTTATCCTCATTACTGCACTTGAACGGGTCATGGAATAGCAGTCTCCAGTTACCTCCCTCGAACTACTCTGCATCTGAATGATGCTCCCTCTCGAACCTTAATCTCGATGTTGGTCCTTGGTGTTGAAAATTTCCAATTTCCTCCTTTCTGTCTTAAGATCTATGCCTTATATTTTCCTCTCTCCTCGAACCTTGCATTAAGTTTTGGAATCCCCTTACTTTCCCGTGCAAATCTTGCACACTTATGAGAACCCCAGACATCATCATGTGACTCATGGTTCTCAAACTTTCGCAGACCTCTTATCATGTCTTTAATCCGATTTTTGGTGGCCTGCGGAACTTACATTTGATTCTCGCCGCCCCCTTTCTGTACTGACCTTGAAGGTCACCTGAGATTAAACTCGTAAACAAAATTCAAACAACAACATTCCAATTCCAAGGAGTTGCCCTTGGCTTCACCAATTTACATCGTTTGTTCAGGTAAGGAGCAAGCTAATTCCCTTTGGGCTTTTCATATTCTATACACAATAGTTTACAAAAACGAATAGAAATACAAGGTTTCAAGATGTGACCTTTCTGTAAAGAGTCGATGCATTAAATGGAAGAAAATTTATGCGGCATCGAGTTTTTACACTGTCTTGTATACAGCTAATTTAGTGTTTGGGCTAATTTCTCTCTTATTCCATATAAATTTATTCAGTTCACTGCCTACCATACCAGCTTTGTTGATTCGGTTGTCTACTTCTATATTTAATTTACCATCTTCACTAAAAATCGTTCCTAATTAGCAGAAATGATTTACTTGTTCTGTAGGATCTCCATTCACAAAGTTGATATTTTCAATGCTTCCCTTATTTTCATGGTCTTTGTCTTGTTATTGCTGACCTTTATACCATATATATTACAACAGTTATTCAATTAAGTCAGGGAATCTTGTAGACTTGTAGCAGATTTATTTAGAAGTATAACATGATCTGCATAAAGAGGAGCTGACATTAACATCTCCAATTTTGATATCAGGTTTAATACCACTTTCCTTCATAATGTGATCCATATAGATAATGAATAACAGACGGGCTAATGTACATCCTTGTGTGACATCAGATTTACTTTAAACCATCTTCCTGTACTTCCTTCAATTCTAACTGCTGACTTACAACTCAAATAAAGACTAAGTATTGCTTGATATAATGCCCCATTGACACCATATAACTGCAGCGTATTGAATAGCTTCTCTCTTGGCACCTTGTCATATGCCTTTTCAAAATCGACAAAACTTAAATACAGATCTTTGTTATATTCCCATGCTTTCTCGACTATTTGTCGTAAAGTGAAGATCTGATCCTGACAGCCTCTATTTGGCCTGAATCCAGCTTGCTCTTCACCAAGCTTTTCTTCCACAATTCTTCTCGACCATTTCTCAAGTATACTTGCATAGATCTTGCCAGGAACACTCAGTAGGGAAATACCTTTGTAATTCTCACATGCAGTTTTATTTCCCTTTTTATATATGGGTAATATGAGAGCTCTACTCCAATCATCGGGAATTCGTCCCTCTGTCCAGGCCTTCTGAACTATGCAGTGCAGCCACTGTAAGACTCTTATACCATCATACTTCAGCATTTCTGGTCGAATATCATCTACTCCTGATGCCTTTCCACATTTCAAGCCTTTGATGGCTTTTTGTACTTCAAGTATGGATATGTATTCCTGACTGCATGCCTGGTCAGTGTTTTTTACCACTATGCTGTCATCACTGCTTGTTTCATTTAAAAGTTTTTCAAAGTAATTACTCCATACTTCAAGGATATCTTTTTCTCCCGTTTTCATGTCACCTTTATCATCTCTAACTCCTTGAAACGCCTTAGATACCCACCATAAAATTCATTGGAAGAAAACAAAAATAATTCATCGCAGCAAGTTTAAATATGAAAGATTATTCAAGAATCTTCAGCAGCTCTAAAAAACGTTCCTAACCTCAACAAATTTGGGTGCATGAAACTGCCCCAAATTTGGGAGACTTTCATTATGAGAACTTCAGCCCAACTGCCAAGACTACCAAATTAGCCCGCAAGAGGGCACCATTAGGACTTTAGGAACAATATTAGTTTCTTGCTTTCTTCCTCATTTGCTTTGTGTTAGTTCCTGAGTGCACATACCATATCTTTATGTTCCTGAAGATGGCAATGTGACGTTGCCGAAATATAGAAGTTATTCATTAAAGTTACCTTTAATTACCAGTTATGTCTAACGTAAACTAATTACCAGTTATGTCTAACCAACATATAAGTCTTGCTACTAGAATCATGATCATCCACGGAGATGCAATCGCACGAAAGGCCCGTCAATACGGCAAATCGAGGTTGAAGATATCGAGGCAAATAAATCGTCTGACGTTCTTAAAACGCTGCTGGGATAACAAAGTGATCCCTAATTGTGTCAAATTGAAGCACCGTTTTACTTCCGAGAAAGCTCTACGCACTAGCTTCGCCCTGTTAAGAGAACAAATTACCGCGACGCGCGTTCTCCTTGCCGATGAAAACAAAACCTTACGGGCGCTAGAGGAAGAGCTTTCGAATACACTCAGCCTTGATCCATGGTCTATACTTCATGACATCTCATGCGCATCGGCAAGAAAGGAATTCGAAAAAATACGTAGTCGGCACATGAAAAAATACGAAAACCTGACAAAGACTTCTACTTCCATACCTCAGCCACCACTCAACTCTGTAGTCAACCTCTCGTCGGCAGTTTTAAAGCCTGAAGCACTCACCGCACTTTCACGTGGTCACAATTTCGCCCTAGCTCCTAAAAGGATACCTGCTGAAGAAATCATGATCCAAATAGAGCGTGGAATTCGCAACCTGCCTAACCATATCGCCAACAACGTAAGACTGGATGTAGTCAGTGTTCTCACTAAAGCCAAACCTCCAAAATCCAACTTATCCAAAAACGAATATACAGCCCTACAAGAATTGAAAAACAACAAAAAAAATAGTAATCACCAAAGCTTATAAGGGAAGCGCCACTGTGGTACTCAATCAAAAAGAGTACAAAGGTAAGCTAAATTCTTTAGTACTAGACCGTACTACTTACCTCCCCATTGAATATAATCCGACCAGCTCTCAGATTAGAACTATCCACAGACTCCTTAAGAAAGTCACTTCTTGGCCTGTGGAAGTCACCAACAAACTTAAACCTTATAACTCTAGACCCCCCCGATTATATGGACTCCCAAAAATACATAAACAAAATGTGCCATTGCGTCCCATAGTGGATGGCATTGATTCCCCCACACATAAATTAGCCAATCATTTAGCCAAAACGCTCACACACTACACTGGCAACACACCATCACACATAAAAAACTCAGCCCACTTTAAAGCCAGTATAGAAAAAAATCACACTCCAACACACTGACATAATGGTCAGTTTTGACGTCTCCTCCCTATTCACTAATGTCCCACTCAAAGAAACCCTAGAGCTCATCCGAGCCAAGTTTCCTCCCGATATCTCAGCCCACAATGAACTCAGGCTATTTCGTTTGGCAAGGAAAGTTCTACAAACAGATAGAGGGGACAGCCATGGGTTCACCACTTTCCCCACCCTTGGCCAATTTCTTTATGGAGACATTTGAAGAAAAAGCCTTAAACTCCGCCCCACAAAAACCCACTTTTGGCTTCGTTATGTGGATGGTGTGTTTGCTATTTGGCCACATGGCTCAGACACACTCCACTCCTTCCTAGCACACTTAAACAACCAACACCCCAGAGTCCAGTTCACCTTAGAAAAAGAGGAAAACAACACCCTCCCTTTCCTAGACACTTTAATCACCCGCCAGCTTGATGAATCTTTGGTTTTCTCTGTTTACAGAAAACCCACCCACACTGGGAGATACATTCACCAGCAATCCCCCCCCCCTCACAACAATATGGGGTGATAAAAACACTATATAACAGGGCAAAATTAATCTGCTCAGATGACAAGGCCCTGACTATTGAACTAAACCACATCCTCAACACTTTCTTAGCCAATGGCTATAACCCCAAAAAAATCCAAAAAATACTAAAACCTGTAAACCACAACCCCCTCCCCCCCTCCACAATAAAGATTACACCAAGTCTATCACCATCCCCTACATCCAGGGCACCTCTGAGAAAATAACCAATATCCTCAAAAAATATGACCTTACTTCCTGTTACAGACCATATAAAAAGTTGGCATCCCTTATCCGCTCTACCAAAGACCAACCACTTCCCCTAGACCTACCCGGTGTATACCAGGTCCCTTGCAGCTGCAAATTGTCCTACTTTGGCCAAACAGGCAGAACAACAAATATCAGGATTTCAGAACACCAAGACTACATCCGGTTTCACCAGTACAGCCGCTCTGGGCTGGCAGACCATGCCTTAGATACCCACCATAAAATTCGTTGGAAGAAAACAAAAATAATTCATCGCAGCAAGTTTAAATATGAAAGATTATTCAAGAATCTTCAGCAGCTCTAAAAAACGTTCCTAACCTCAACAAATTTGGGCGCATGAAACTGCCCCAAATTTGGGAGACTTTCATTATGAGAACTTCAGCCCAACTGCCAAGACTACCAAATTAGCCCACAAGAGGGCACCATCAGGACTTTAGGAACAATATTAGTTTCTTGCTTTTTTCCTCATTTGCTTTGTGTTAGTTCCTGAGTGCACATACCATATCTTTATGTTCCTGAAGATGGCAATGTGACGTTGCCGAAATATAGAAGTTATTCATTAAAGTTACCTTTAATTAATATACTTTATATGCGTTGTTAATTCCGTAAACTAATTACCAGTTATGTCTAACCAACGTATAAGTCTTGCTACTAGAATCATAGCCTACTTTCGTTTAGGAGTGCCCCTTTCTTTACAATGTCATTGGCTCTTTACTCAAATTATAGGGCATTACCGAAGTGTTATAAAACTAATATATGAAGAGTAATATAGGAAATTCAGACATACCTTTTTTAGCAAGATGACAGACTGTCGAAATGGCTCACATCCCTTTACTCCTTGCCCTGAATTTTTCCCATCAATCCCTCCTCTTTCCCCAAAATATAACTTCTATCTTCAGATCCTTCTCTCGCTCACCCCTCTCAAATGCTCTCTACCCACCATTAATAACAATAATAATATTATACATATAAAAAACCTGTTTTTTTTCAAATAATTCCCCAAGCACTTTCCCAAAATCCCCTTCCTTTAACAGCTTAACAGTAGATGAATGCATATCACTTGGTCAAGGAGACAGAAAACAACATCCAAAAAGGTAAGTCTGAATTTCCTATATTACTCTTCATATATTAGTTTTATAACACTTCAATAATGCCCTAAGATTTGAGTAAACAGCCAATGACATTGTAAAGAAAGGGATACTCCTAAACGAAAGTAGGCTATATTAACCATTAAAATAATAGTTTATTTTAGAGGAGTAACATGGGAATTTTCCCAGAAATAATACTACAATCACATATGTTTTATTTTTAAAAAGCTTAGAAATCAAATTAAACAACATGTTAACTGAAAAAATCTTTGACAAAAATAATTTTTCTGCTTAGTGCTCTTCCCACTTTCTATAAGTTTTGAATTATATCTTCAAGTATAAGCAATGCTCAACAATCTTTTATACACACACACACACACACACACACACACACACACACACACACACACACACACACAGCTTGGAAAGAAGATAATGGACACCATAGTATGAGCAAACAGCCATGGCACCCACTTAATAAGATGTAGGTTCTCCTTTCACTACGATGACTGCAGCAATCTTATAGGACATATTTTTCACAAGCGTATGATAGTGATCAATGGGAATTTGGGTCAATTATTCCTATGGGCATGTAATGAGGTCTGACTGTTGTAGGGCAGATGGCCCTTGACCTCGTCAATGCTCCAGTTCATCCCATGGATGTTCAATAGGGTTGAAATCAGAGCTCTGTCGAGACCAGTCAAGTGTGGTGATGTTCATGTCCACAAACCTCAGCAGCCTTATGAAAAAGTGCATTCTCTTGCTGAAAGAGACAATGGTAAGTTCTGTAGAAACGCCATAAAGTAGGAAGCATTGCACTGTCGAGAATGTTCATATACCTCTGTAGGAGTTCAATGTTCTTGGCACCACAAACAGAAGTCCAAACCAAACCAGGACCATACCATCATACTGCCACCTCCGAATTTCATGGTTGGGATTATGCACTCTGGTAAGAAATGTTCACCAGGCATCCACCAAACCCACCTATTCATTGCTTCATAGAGGGTGTAGAATGATTCATATCTCCATAACAGTTTTCCAAGCTTCCACATCCCACTGTACATTCTTTGTACCACTGAAGAAAAGCTGAATGTTGGTTTGGGTAATGTGGGTTTTGCATATTTTATCCCACCATGGAAACCCATGTGGGGAGTCTTGGTTCTGAATGTTTTTTGTGCAGATTCATGTTCCAGTCAATGTCCAAAACTCCACATTCAACATGTTGGTCAACAAACAGGTTCTTATATATTATCCTTCATAGTACCCTACAGTCATGTTTCATGTGTGTGGTGGGTTTTCCCACTGCAGGTAGCACTTGATCCTCACTTCCATCTCAGTATGGCATCACTGATTGTTGAACTGGATTATCCAATCTGTCAATAATTTGCTGAACAGATAGGCCTGCAATATGGCACCCTATTACAATGCCTCTTTCAAACTCCATCAGTTCCCTTCTTGTAGCCATTTCACCCAGACACAGTTACAATGAATTGTGAACAGCATATTCTCCAGCTTATGTCGTTAACAAACAAGTGACTTGTTGCATGGCAAGATGCACATTGTCCATGGGGGGATGTTGACTTCTTTCCAAGTAGCATGTGTGTGTGTGTGCATGATAAAGAAATCCACAAAAGGTTGAAAACCTATAGTGCATTAATACTATGAGTGAACTAAGGATTAAATAAATGGGAAGCTCTGACCTAGAGAGCATATGTCACACTTTGATCTATTTCAATCTGCTAATAAGCAAGGACTTGCACTTAGGAGGTCTATAAAACTTTCTCAAAGTTAAATGTCAATGAAAATTTAATATTATACAACTATCTTATGAAACAAGAAGATTAAAATAGCAATTTCTGTACACATTCAAAATGCAACACTTATGTTCCAATAGTAACTTAACTAGAATATTTGAAATTCCACTTCTCATCCAGTCCTAAACAACTAATGAAATCTTCACCCACTCCATAAATCAATACTAGTTTTTCATTTCATGTCTGCTATCTGCTTTTTAGAGCTATCTCAAAGAGAGTATTTTTTTTTCTTTTTATATCAGTCCCCCCTTCCACTTCCACACACACACAAAGTCACCAACCTTATGATGAGATAGCACCATGGGCAGACAAGTGGTTAGAGAGAAGAAAGGAATTGGTTTATGTGTTTCTTGAAGATCTGAGCTTTGTAATCATTGGAAAACAATACGGGGAAAGGCTCTTCCAAAGATCAAAGGTATATGGAATGAAGGAGAAGAATGAGCAGGTGGTTCAATAAATGTGGAGCTAAACTGTATATAGATGCTGACCAGCCACTCATGTCCCTGCATGATTACAGAAACACAAAGGATTGGCAGTGGCCAGTTCACTCGATCAGCATCCATGGAAATAATCATAGAAAAGACATAATACAGCAATAGAGAATCTAAGGGAAAACAAAGGAGTGAGTCATTCAGACAGGATCGCTGATTAAGCTAATAGCTCTCTTTTAAATATAATCAAACATTCTGAGGAAAGTTTTAGGTCACTGCCCCAAATATGTTCTAACCTGAGAACAATATTGTCAGGTTGGGTACATTTGAGATTTATACAGTGTCAGAAGTTGAGAAGAAGAGAAATATTGTTTAAAATTAAAAATAATACCAAGCTTTTTTGGAAGAAGAAAAGTCCATGAATGTCGTGTATTTGTGGCAGAATGACATAAAAGTCAACTGATGATTCTGATTGGACCAAAATATTGTCAAAAGTGAGGGAGAGTGAAGCATGCTCTTTCTTTGGAAAAAAAAAGAGACAAAATTGCATTTTGATGGCATTAACATTTCAGGAGACTTTTCTGTCTCCTTACCATGGTGTTTGAAGCACTAGTTATAAAAAATTTTAAACCCTGAACCACATGAGCACTACAAGTTTTGTAAATGAAGAAGAAAAATGGAGAGTACTGTCACCAGCAAGGCTATGATTTGGACTAGATGTTAGAGAGAGAGAAAGAGATCATTGATGTGGTTACAGGCAAATTCATCGAAAAACAATTAATCGAAAGACAATTCATCGAACAGCAATTCATCTAAAAAGCAATTCGCCGAATAAACAATTCCCTGAATGACAATTTAACGAATGGCAATTCGTCGAATGACCAATTCCTCGAATGACAATTCATCGAAAATGCAATTCATCAAAAAAACAATTCGCCTAAAATTTTTCGATAAATTCTTCCATAATTCATCGAAAAGTCATTTTTCTTGCAAACTCTTGTTTAGAAAATGTTCAGTAACAATGCGGTATGTTACCCATGATACAGACAACATATGGAAGTGGGCATTAAAACGTAATAATTATTTTCTTGCATTTTATAACATTTAATGTAAGTGTACATCCTGCTTCATCGTACAGTTAGCGATTTATCTATAGGGAAGACAGGAGTACCACATGCACTTGTCTCCCGAATAACCTCAAAAACATGTAATTGCAGTTAATAAGGGGAGGAATAGGCTAAGAAATTCATTCTATCAAATTTTGTCACAATAAGTCTAGTCGATTGAAATTAAAAATGTCATTAAATTTGATCCATCCAGAGCGAAATTGCTAATATCATTTAGGAACTTCTTTACGGAAATGTCATGATAAAAGTGATCCATTACGAACTAAAACTGAACTGTGCATTCAGCTTCTTGTTCTGAAAACTTCTGCGAATTCTGCTAAGTCTGCAAGTTATTGTAATACATAATTTCGACACTTTTCTTTGTAGCCCCGAATATAGCTGAACTGAAAACTGGTACGGTTCGACATTTTTTTGTAAAAGTTTCAAATACGGAATCCAAATAAAATTTTTTCATTAATAAATGTAATAAATAAATAAATTTACTGAACGTAAGTTAGTAGGCCTAATACTGAGATGACTAGGCTTATCCTCCTGGAAATAGGCAAATCGGACAAGAAAGACAATAAGAATCCATATTGTTCTGTAATTATTCCTTAGTAAAGCTGCATTGCTATATCAACAATCATTATATTGAGGAGGGTGAGGGAAAATAGTATTAATCATTAATATTACTACTACTACTACTAATAATAATAATAAATTGATTCTTTGATGTAAATATTTTTCACAATATAATAATAAAATATACAGGAATTCAGAGCAAAAATATTGGAAAACTTGGAAAAAATTCATTCCTGAAGATTTTTCAATCATGTTTTTTATTTACTTATTTATTCCTGTTTCTGTTATTAACTCCTCAACAACAGGAGTGACACGTGCACTTATCTCCTGAATAACCTCGAAAGCAAGTAATTGCAGTTAATAAGGTAAGGAATAGGCTAAGAATACTAATGAGTATATGTGCGGGTATATTTCTGGGTTTTGAGGAGGTGATCGGTGCTGTTTGTTAAAAAAAAAAAAAAAAAGGTTAAAATATTCTCTAGGTAAATAAAAAAATAGGAATGATGAATAAAGAGTCGTAAAAAACAAACCTGTAAACCTTTTAGAAGCATACTCATTTGGTGTTATATTTAGATGAGCAGCGGTTGGAAGTCTTATTCGACTTTTGAAGGATGCCAGTGGTCGGCAGATCACAGTTAGAAAACACAGTGCTAAAGGAAACTGGAATTGGGTTGAGTTGTTTTGAATTAAGGAAGAAGCGACTGGCCTTAAATCCCTGCGTGTTTTTCCAATTCGGTTCGCTTGTTTTTCGGCAAGAAAAAACCAAGTTTCAGAGAGGAAAAACCTTCCATCCTCGTATGAGACAGGCTAACTCACCTTCAGGTTAAACGCCCTGATAAAGGCGCTTGACATCCTTGATAAACGTAGGATGCTATAAATTCTAAATGCTGCTATTTAGAATTTATGATCAGAGATGTTGGAGCCTAGATTAATACCATGGCTTTTAAGACGTCATTAAAAGAGTTTTTTTTAAGGGGAAGGGGCGGAAAAATATGCTACTGCATGTGGCGACAAAATTGCTAGGGCTGGCCCTGGGGCCAGTCCTGGTGAATATGATGTTTGAGGTAGATATTGAAATCCCAAGTCGTATATTTTCTGTTGGATTTCATAAGCAGGTGCATTGTCCTGCAAAAGCAACACACCTCTGCTTACTTTCTCGAACCGATTTTCCTTCAGTACCTCCTTCAATTTCTTCAGAGCTGCTGTAACAGTTTCACCTTTCTCGAGGTAAGGTAAGGATTACACCATCCATATCCTAAAAGACAATGGCAAGAACTTTCCCTGCTGACTGTTTGGTTCGAAACTTCTTTGGCCATGAAGAACCTTTATGTCTTCACTCCACTGACTGTTGTTTGTTCTCTGGGTCATAGTGACGAAGTCATGTTTCATCAACGGTTAGAATATGAGCTAAAAATTTTCACGAGGATGAAATCCCTTTATGAAATGTTCTTTTGACATCTCAACTATACCTGCCTCAGTAGATATAATTCACTGCAACCAGTATGCCCCGCCAAAAAATCGCTTTCCAAATGAAGTAGGATAAATAGTAGGATAATAAAAAGATATATACCTCTCAAAATAATCCAAAACAAACAAAAAAAAAAATTGCACACACATGTTTGCCCCCACATGCCTTATAATTCATTTTTCGGTGAACTGTATTTTCGTGAATTGTGATTTTTCAATGAATTGTTGTTTTTCGATCAATTGCGTTTCGATGAATTGTCTTTTCGATTAACTGCTCATCGGTGAATTGCTTTTTCGGGGAATTGTCTTTCAATGAATTGCTTTTTCGATTAATTGTTGTTCGATAAACTGATTTTCGATGAATTGTTTATTCGGTGAATTGCTTTTACGATGAATTGTTGTTCGATGAATTGTCTTTCGGTAAACTGTTTTTCGATGAACTCTCCGGATACCCATTGATGTATAGGAGGAAGACAAAGAGTTAAAGCATAGAACCTCTGGGGGGGGGGGGGGGGGGTACTCCAGCTCTGACTGAAAAATATAATGAAACTAAATTTTTTGCCATGACCATGAATAGAGAAAAGTGGCGTGGCAATTCACTCACCAAGAAAAACCATAAGATGGAAGCTTGGTAAGAAGGCCACCATGCCAGACTATCGAATGCCTTGAAAATATCAACATCAACTGCTTGAGTTTCTCCGAACTTTTTCATACCTGAGTTGAAAGGTGGGTGAGGTTAGCTGAGATCCACCATGGAGAGAGAATAGCCTTTCAAAGTCTGCTTTGGATTTGTTCATTTTCTTGCAGTTATTGCAAGCTGTAGTACAAGCTGAGCAAGATGCTGGAGTTTTTGACTTGAGCCATTGGATACATGCTGAATTTTTGGTATCTTTTGAACTTTTATTTCTCTGAGGTTTTTTCAATTGCAAGACTCAATCAACTAATTCAGAGTCAGAAATTTCATCAGCCATATCAAAACATGTATAGTCTGACCACAGATCCGAGAGCCTAGTCTGGCAACCTGCAAAAGAAGAGTCAATTCATGCTGAAGGGGAAAAAGAAATAAACGATGTACGAATTAGTCACCAACATGCAAAATCACATGCTTTAAATGTAAAATTTTCCAACTGTTATACAAGCAAAATAGTTACCACTTTAAAAACTACAATGTTCATAAAAGAAAAGTTAATTTTCCGACATGTAATAATAAACAACTCATCCCACAAGATGGATTTGATTACCCTATTATCGGAATGGATTCCCCTTCTTTTGACATGTGCAGAAGTGTTGAAGGGTCTTGCATCGGTGGGCATACAGTAATTATCTCAGGTTGTGACTGCCTTTGCTTTAACCACCTTACCGGCCATTAAAGATCAAATATGCATCCTCAAAAGCTTCGTATTCATCATAAATTTCAATGTAATATTAATTGTATTACAATTTTAATATGCACTTTGCATCCATGAAAATGTGGACGTATATATACGTCCTGGCCGGTAGCATGGTTAATATGTTTAAAAATATAAAATGATTTCCAACAGGGACACATACAACATTTATTGTGTTTCTTTGGCTGTTTAAAAACAGTTAGAAAAATACCTTCAATACTAGGATACACTGTAATATACCAACAGTTTTCAAAATCATCTGCTAGTATGCTTGGATGTGATTGTATGAAAAAACAAAAAATAGGCGCGCGCACGCGCACACACACATAGACAGAAAGATAATTTACTTTTACAAGACCCTCTTGGAACAACATTTCTACTACTTCTTTAAGGATTGGTAAAATTCCACTATGGTGAACTCCTAGTCCATGTAATAAAAGATTTCTCATCCATTTTATCTAGAAAGAAAAAAAAAGCACACACAATTTTATTATCAGTTACGTTTTTAAACTACCTAAATAAACCATCTCTTTGAAGTGAAATATAAATAATCAGAAAATAAGATTTTCTTATCCATTATTCAATGAATATGAAAAAGTACAATTTTATTAGAACTATTTAGAAATTCTATAAATAACACTAACTATACTGTACATCAAAAAGTACAATAACAATGCATCAAAAAAAGAGAAAAAATACCAGGAACATGTTCTTTTTCTGATATCTGCAAGAAATATGTAGGGAGTTTCATATTTGTTTAGAAGTACTGTTTTGTACAACAGCAATTATCATGAATGAGTTATATGTCAGTATAACTCATTCATGATAATTGAGGATTGAGGTCGGGACATTGAGCTGGACACTCCAAATTCTGTAATTATTTAAATGTTTACTAATTGTTTTTAATTGTTTAAATGTCGAATATGAATTGCAGAAAACACCAATATATATTTGTGCACATTAAAAGTAAGTTCACTGTGGTGGATTGCTAACAGACTGAACACAAATAGTGGCTTGGAAGGAGGAGCGAAACGATGAGGATGAGTATAGCAGTATCAATAAGAACAACAAGATTGTGACAGTTCAATGAATGAAATAGTGAACGAGGAGTAAACAGATACCCATAAGATGAAAGAGAGTGGATAGCAGATTTGAAAGTTCACGCCATGTGGTCCTATCGTATGCTTTTCTGGAAGCTTCAACTCTCTAAAGATCAGTCACTCCAGACACACCATCCATCCATCTCAATGATGGTCTACTCCTCCTTCTTTTCCAGGAACTTTACCTTCTATTGTTCTGAAAAGTCCTCCTTCCATCCTTTCAATGTGTCCATAACTTTCTAGGGTCAATATCCTTAAGGATATTGACCCTAGAAAGTTACACTACTTCTACTTAAACTTCTACCTTTTAAACTACAAAATCAATAAGGAGTTGGCCCCAATTACACTGTGCACTCTCCTTGTCACACTTTCAATGAAATGCTAGTAACTAGTCACAGGTATATTTTTCCATTCCTCCTGCAAAGCAGTGGTCAGTTCAGACAGAGAGGTTGAACATGTCATTCTAACCTGAATCTAATATTTAAGTTCATCCCAAAGGGCCTCTATAGAATTGAGGTCGGGACATTTAGCTGGCCACTCCAAATTCTTACACCCATATCCTCAAACCATGTCGAAATGGAGAGTGCTTTATGGCACAGTGCATTGTCGTGCTGAAACAAGAATGATTCATCTCCATAAAACTGGTAAAGTGTAGGCAGTGTGGCATTGTCCAGAATGTCCGGTACTTCATGGCATCCACAACTACCAACAGGCTGAGCCCATACCATGAGAAACATCACCAGAAAAGACGCTACCACCACCACTAAATTTAACAGTTGGGATGACAAATGCTGGCCAATACTGTTCACCTGATATACACCACACCCAGAAATGACTATCAGATTTAAAAATAGTGTAGCATGATTTGTCACTCCATACCACTCATTTCCATGGTCTAGGGTCCCTCGACAACAAGCAAGTCGCTTACTCACATTCAAACAAATTATTAATGGCTTGCATGCAGCAGCTTGGCCATGGAAATTTAACTTGTGGAGTTCCCTATGAATGGTCTTCGTGCACAAGCTCACTCCTGTTGACTGGTGCAAATCCTTGGTGATGATTTGTGCAAAGGAATGACAGCATTCACAGATGACTCTTTTTAGGACTCTTGTTCCTTTACATCAATTTACATGCCTTCCTGAATGTTTCTTGGTAGTCTTAAGTCCCTCAAGTTTCCATTTATTAATAACATCTTGAATAGTTTACTGTGGGTATTGCAATTTTTCTGAAATTGCATGCACAGACAGGATGCTGATATGGCACCCTATAATAACGTCTCGTTGGAAGTCAGTAAAGCTCAACAATGTGGCCATGTCTCACGAAGAGACAATATACAGTATTGTATGACATCTGAGGAGCTCACCTGCCATTTTAAAGGAATTCTGGCACGTGATCTATTGCAATGTCATAAATTCAATTTAATGAAACATGGTGGTTAAAGGGTTTTAAAATATATTCTTTCTTGTGATTATATCAGTTGCTTTAATATCATTTTTGTTCTCGGTGTTTATCAGAACTCTTCAGTTTATATGAGAACAAGGAAGTTATGAATGTAATGTGTTAGAGCCAAAGATCATCAAAAATAATGGGAGAGTAAAATGAAATCTTGCTCATGATAAATAAGGTGGCACTATGTTTTGCTAGTTCATTTAACTACCTAGGATGTATGATCATATATGAAAATGAAAAAGATATAAACCTAAAAATTGCAAAATATTTAAAAATAACAGGTGTAATTAACTCTATATCTAGTTCAAAAACAAACCAGACAAAAGTATACAATACTTTAGCCCTACCAGTCTTATTGTATGGGAGTGAAATCTGGACAATAAAACAAAAAGACAAAGATTAATAACAGCAGAAGTGAAGTTTATGAGAAAAGCTGCAAAGTATACTCTATTTGATCACAAAAGAAACGAATAAATTATGAAAGAATTAAACCAAGAATCAGTAATAGAAAAAATTTAAAAATATAAACATAAATGGATGGAACACATTCAAAGAATGAAAACAGAAAGATTACCAAAAAAAGCCTTAGAGTACAAGCCATTAAGAAAAAGAAAACCAGGATGTCCTCTTAAAAGATTCAACAATGACTTCTAAGGCTGGAACAGGACATGCTAAGCCTAAATCCTTGATATGCATGATGATGATGTTTTGCTAGTGTTGAAGTTCACTAGGTATTTTCAACCATTTGAAAAATGGCAAGATGATCACTCTTTAAAATATTAAATGGAAGATCTCGAAGAGCAAATTATTTGACTACTAATGAATAATAGGAAAGAGTATGCTATTATTAACAAAGCTGTGTAGAGTACCAGGACTTTTGGTCAATGAAAGAAGACTGTTAATATACAGAAATAAGAGTGTTTTTATCAGACCAACATAAAACACATCACAAGACTCACACCAGTGTGCTATTGTTGTGTCCTATTTTATTAAATTTTATAGTTTCTCAATGTTACATGTAAAGCCTTTCCTATGTGTGTCATGTGGTACCTCTGAAACACAAAGGGATAGGCTCAGGGTCGAGCCAAAACCAATGTGGCAGAGCCTTCATAATCTACCTCTCTTAAACTTCTAAGAAATTTATATTTTTATGCTGTGTCACTTAGAACTCTTAGATTAAAATAAATTATGTTAATCAAGAAGTGAGTAAGAAGATGTACTGAAATAACACTAGATTTGCAATCGTGACCTTCATCGTACTCTAGAAGTTTCCCGCTCAGATTCGTAACAATTTTACAAGTGTGCATCGGAGATTCCCTACACAGACAATCAAGGTTTATTAAACACTAAATATACAGCTAGTAATACAAGAAAAATTTCCATTCTAAGTAAGTTATAAATCAAATTAAATCATTCAGCATGAACACCCTCAACAGATATGATCATCAAGACACAATTTACCTTATGCAACTCACACAATCTATAAATCCAACATTACAATCTTAATACTAACAATCCATATCAACATTCATTCCTGAGGCTGAATCTTCTCAACATCCATTATCATATACAATAATTCAAATTCGTTTAACGATTATCCTTTCATGATCGCCTATGTAACAAAATTATGCTATAGTCCTGTCTTATAATTTTGAGTCCTTCACTATGAAAGTTTCACATAACATTACATGTTCAAGTTATTCACAAAAACAAAGAACAAATTTTCTACTTATCCACACACGATAGTTCCTCACTCTTTCTGCATCATCACCAGTTTGTCTTTTATTCAATTGGACATTCCTTCGGTACTCTCAATCTGTTTCAGGGCCTAGAATTCTCCAATCATCGATATGCTCAAATGATCTTTTCATGATCACCTCAGTCACGGCCTTCAGGACACGTATTTCTTCCAGTTCTAAGCGGCATGGCCTGCTGCTGCCTCCCAGGAGTCCGAGACTAGGTTTCCTGCAGAAGCATCATCTGAGCGCTCATGAATGGAGTTGCTCCCACAACCGTCCAGCCAATGAAGACCCAGCACCAAGAGAGTCAGTCAACAACCAGGGAAAACGAAAAGAGAGCTGCGGGGGGGGGGGGGGGGGGGGGGGGTCCTAACACTTTTATATCTCCTTCCTACCGGCAATCACCATAACTTAGGTCATTCACCCGGCACGTAGAATTTTCGTTACATGGGTCTGAACTCACAACGTCCGTTTTCTCTCCGCTTGTTTTCTTCACGTGCCATGAGCACGTGACTGCCGGAGGCAATCGTCTGCTTGCCCCCGAACTTTGAGCTTTTGTTCACACAGATTATCTTTGCCATTTCTCTTGCAAGTTATTTTACATCAAAGGTAATATCAACTCTAAATCAATATTATTAACTTACACTTATCATTGGCATTTTTTTTCCATACATATTTTTCTTTTATCAAGTAAATAATGTCTCCTTGAGTTATTTCATGATTCTTTTCTTTTTAAATTAATGTATTCAATATTATACAAAGTGCACAACAACACATACTTAGAAACAAGCATATATTTAAATATCTTATAGGGTCTTTGCCTGTTAATACATAAGAAGATAAACGATGATAAGTGAAATCTTGGTATTCTAGACTTATCAAAGTTTAACACTATTAGTCTACCAGAGTAGTGCTGTATGAGTAAGAAGGAACCTGTTGACAGGGTGATTTAGAAAGGGGAAGGAAAGCCAGTTGGAGCTATGGGTGATAATCCAGAAGAAGACTTCACTATTCTGGTATTTTGACTGTAGAAAATCTACAGTATTAGAGACAGGTAGTCAAAGAGGTCAGAGTAGTTATCAGAGTTTAGATATCAAGAGACACTACAAATGTACATGACAAATTTTGGTAAGGAGATTTTGAGCCATTAATCAGGGATGGATTTGAGATTTTGTATTCTCTAAGATGGGATATGAGGTCTGTTGTATTATCTACGCTACTAGTATTATCACTAGTATTATCTACACCATATCAGTTGTTGGACGAGAAGAATATCGACAGTGCATGGACAGTATCTAAAAAATACTTAAATGATGCAACATAAGAAGGTGTCCCTAAAGTTTGAAGAATAAATATAGTGGAAATGAAATGGATATGTAACCTCATCAAGCAAGAGATTCGTAAGAAAAGGATAATGTGGAAGGAATACCATGTGCATAAGGATGATGTCCATGATGAAAATTATAAGTAGAAGGCCAGAAAAGTCATAAGTGTTACAGAATGGACATCATCCTTATGCACATGGTATTCCTTCCGCATTATCCTTTTCTTACGAATCTCTTGCTTGATGAAGTTACATATCCATTTCACTTCCACTATATTTATTCTTCAAACTTTAGGGACACCTAAAGTTAGAAGAAACTCATACACTTGAGTTTCTTCATTTAGTAAAGAAACTGGCTCAGTAAGTTAAAGACAATCCAAAAGTATTCTATCATTATGCTGCAAGTAAGAGAAAGAATGAATATGATAGAATGACTCTACTGAATGTAAATGATATGCAGGTGACTGATGCAGAAGAGATTGTTCAACTAACGAGTAGCCATTTTACTAAAAGCTATCAATGTGGTGTATGAAACACTGCACTCACTGCTACCTCTTCACTAAATGAAGAAACTCAAGTGTATGAGGAGGAGGTATTAGAACTGCTGCAGAAACTGAATAAGAATTCAGCAATAAGGACTGATGGGATATCAGCAGGGATGCTAAAGTAAAGGAGTGTTCAGCTGAACTGGCTATTCCTTTTACCAAGCTATATAATTTGAGTCTTAGAACAGGGAAGATTCTGCAGGAGTGGAAAGAATGTATGGTAATCCCATTGCACAAGGGTGGTGTAAAGAGTGACATATCCAACTATTAACCTATTAGTATCTCTGGAGTGGTGGTGAAGATTTTGGAAAAGTTAGTTAGGGTTCTCGTTCAGAAATGGGTTGACAGTGAATCATAACTTTGCAATGAATAGTATGGATTTACTAAAGGAATGTCATTTTTAGCAACTTGCTCACATTCTATAACAATGTTACCATTCAACTAGACAAGGGGAATGGATACACCATGATACTTTTGGATTTTGCTAAGGCTTCTGAAAGAATACAGCATGGAAGACTGTTGCATAAATTGTAGAATACAGGATTGGATTATAAAATATTAGCATAGATAAGAGGATAGCTGAATGACAGATATTAAACAGTGGTATATGTGGGTGTGAGTTTGCAAGATTTAAGGTAAACAGTGGTGTACCACAAGGTTCAGTCCTTGGTCCACTGTTATTCAATCTATACATTAATGATATTGGATTTGACAGGTGACATGCAGCTATTTGCTGATGATTCAAAGATAAGTAGGGTAATCAGGAGTGCTGCTGATATGCAGTACTTGCAGAATGATTTAAATAGACTGAATTGTGGGCATGTGAAAATGACTATCAGTTCAATGTTAATAAATGAAAGATCATACACTTTGGTTTGATTAGATATTCAATGTCATTGTTATAGCAAATTGTTATAGCATCTTTGCTATAGCAAAGATCATAATTACAGTTCAGAGAATAATTGCAATACTGAAATGAACCTTGACATGTAAAGATAAGGAAGTCATTTTGCCTCTTTACAAGGCAAAAATGACTTCCTTGATAAGTCCTCACTTGGACTATTGTGTGCAGGTCTGGGTCTGGTCTCCTGGTTTCCATGGAGGTTTTTGATACACTCCACTGTATCAAAAACCACCATGGAAACCAGAAATCATTATATCAAAAATGATATCAGGATTGTGGGACACTGATTATGAAGATAGATTGAGAATTTATAGACTACAGACACTAGCAAACAGGAGAAAGAGGAGTGATATGATTGAGACTTAAAACTTCTAGAGGTCATAGAGGATCTCAGTTGATGGAATTTTTCATTTTATGGAGGGTGGGGAAAGGACGAGAGGGCATCCTTAGAAGCTGAGAATTAATGCCATGGAGAAGCGGCGAGATCTAAATTTTACTCTCACAGAGTGGGTGGGATTGGAATAGATTGCCATTGGATGTTGTGTGTAAGTAGAGTGAATGAAATCCAGAACAAGTATGATAACTGGTGTGTGTAGTATATGGCCTCTCTTAATGAGTCCCTGACTCCCTGGAGGTCTTCTCTTAATAATAATAATATCCTTCTGGTAGAGGCAGTTGTGTAAGATGTAGTTTGAGCAGTGTTGAGATGAATGGTAGACATTGAACCCTTCAGGGAAGGTAGCCTGCAATGGCTCCTTGGATAGGAAGTAGTAACTTCTGACCAATACGTCATCTTGAATCCAAATGCCAATACTGGTATCCTGGATACTCCCATTATGCTACCAATAATTACATTTGGTCTCATAGCAGCTGATATTTGCAGAACACTCTTTTACTGCTGTACCCTCAAAAGGATCTGAGTCCCTATTGTGTATTTCCTTACAGTGTATTTCCAGTTTCTGTCTCCACTATAGTCCAAACATGATAGCACCCACTTTAGGCCTCAATAAAGTCAGAGTGTTTCATCAGGTAATGAAAGATATCTGCAACACAGAAGTCTAGTTGACATTTCCTTCACCCTAAAGACACTATTTCTTTTTGGCAGAAATATCACCAGAGTCAGAACTCCATTTCTGGAAACAGTCTATACTGTAAGAATGTAAGATTGACTTGGTTAGACGAGGCAACATATACTTTGCAACAATAGCCCCTTGGTAGATAGAGTTGATAAAAGCATAGATCCTAGGGTACCCTGGCAATGAAAGTAAACCATTCACCAAGGCATGATATAACAGTGAATAACCAGAAAGGGAATCAGTAGCCTAGTCACAAAAGATCAAATGCAGGCCTCTAGATGGTGTCCTGACAAGGAGGCTTCTATGCCAGAAAATGTCAATAGCAACCACAAGTTTCTCCAGATCTTCCCATGGCTTCCGTCTATATGGGGTAAGGATAGCCAATAGATTTGCTGTAGAACAAGAATGGCTATTGATGACCTTCTCCACTTTTTGCAATAACTGAAGGAGGTATTTCTGGAGGTCAATTTCAGGGATGATAGTCTGATGGCTAACTTTTATCTTCTTTTTTAAGGATGGATTCAGTGCTGCAACACTGCAGCACCCCACAAGAAAAAACGAAAAAATTAAAGTTTGTTTGTGTTTATAAATAATAACAATGCTTACAACATTATATAAATGCAATACAACATGTTAAAGGTTACAGTTTATGTTTTGACATTGATTGAATAGTTAATCATTGGAAAATTTCAATTAACGCTTTAGATTACGAAACAAACAAGTGTTGGAATTATCACGTTCGGTCAGTTTCGGCTAGACTCACTGATATTTGTTTGCAATTGTCACTGCATGTAACAAGTGAATCCGACACTGCTCGTTTCAGCAGTGTCGCTACAGATAAATTGTATGCTTGCGCACATTATTTCTGTGAGATACGTAACTTTTATTATTGGTGTGTGTTTGTGGTGAGGGAGAAATATTTTTGGTAAATCTTATTTGATTCTGTTAAAATAACATAATTATTTATTTATTACAGATACAAGGCTGAATTATGACGAGTGTCACTGTTGAAAATATGAAAAAAATTATATTTTCTCAATTATCATTACATGAAAAAATAGAAATAAAAAATAAAGCTCGTCCTACTCCAGATATTATTATTAGTCAGGAAGGAATAAGTAGAAATAAAAAATACATCAGGATGTTTCAGAATGTGAACAAGATTATGTACACATTCTAAAACAAAATGTGGACAAGGTTATGGTCAGAATTAACAAGAGGAGACTGCCATCTTCAGTTTCATTTCATCTTTCCATATGAATGGAAAGCAGAAGAAAGCATCACCAATCTCAAATGAGGGACATCTGACATTCTAACTGGTAGATAGTCAATTTGTGTTAGATTATTACTAATAGCATATTCTTCAGCATCTCTTCCAGTCTGATCTGTAAAATTAGAGAAGGGAAGCTAGTCTGAATTAAAGATAACAAATGTAAGCAACAAGGCACAACCCATTAATCCTGAGCCAGAGCACATCATATAAAGGGGAGATGTGAAGTTCAGTAGTCTCTACTATGGAACATAAGAGCCGAATAAAGCATATATACTGCCCTTCGGGAATGCATTTTGGCATAACCACACACAGAATGGCTCATTTGTTTACTTACAAAAACTTACATTGCATGATTTTGTTCACTGTCTGAAGTTGCAGTTCTTCAATGTTTTGAAGCATATGAACAGTCCAGACTCGTTTTAATATGGGTGTGGTGAAGTAAGTGGCATTAAAATCTGCAAAACAAGCATTCATTCCTCTGGTCAAAAAAGAATATAAGTTGTACTTTAAAGTGTGAGACCAGGATGGACTTGGATCCTCTATATATGTTGCAGTGAGTATTTATAATATTAGAAGGATGATCAAAGATGTCATTTCCATGGTATGAAGAGAGCCTGGATATTATGCAAATGATTGCCACTTCTGTGTAATAAACATCTCAATTTTCTGCAAAGATGAAACACGCAATAAAATATCTAAACTTGACACTGGACACATTCCAACCGTTTGAAATTAAATGGGTTGTGCCACTACACACAATTTCACTGATGAACCTGAAAGTACAGTATCATATTCTAAAGAACTTTTTATTTTAAGCAATCAGTTATGTGAGAATCTCATTTAATAACTAAAGTAGAACTGAATGATATTAAAAATCTTATAAAAAAAAAAAAAAAAACATGGTGAAATCTGCATGAAAGGTTGGAATCCTCTCAAAAATATGAAGATCATATTATTTAGAAAATTTAGAATTTTTTTCTCTGGTGATGATATGATCTTCTGATTTCCAAAATGTTAGGCTGATTAATGAAAACATGTGGAAACAGTGGTGGAGATAAAATGATCTTAATGAATGGTGTCTATTTATAAATGAATAAAAGTTTAGTTTGAAGGCCATGTTTCTACATATTACATAAAGGATATGTCTGTTCCAAAAAATAAGCAATGAAAATAATTAAAAAAGCTATTTTTATTGGCCCGCAATTCACACCTAATGATACTGTCAAATAACTACTTATTGAGAAAACTAAATACAGTAATGTACTTGATCATTCAACCTTCAAAATAATGACCCTTCAATCAATTAATCCTCTGCATATCAACTAACTTATAATACAGTACCATGTAACTATACTTAAAATATCCAACCCCTTCAATTATCAGAACAGTAAATTGGCTTCCAAAAATGGTTGGATAAATGGTAGATTACTGTATGTATTCCAAAATTATTTAGTTTTGCAGTGCACTTATTACCTGAGGCAATTTTCTATCAACCTCCTTCAGTTTGGTTAGAGAACGTTCTATGAAGTTGTGAATTTCATTTTTCTCCTTCTGTACTGTCAGGTCTTGGCTAAGCAACATGAAAGCATTATCATCACATCGTTTTCTGGATAAAGTGAAACAGACAACAGGAAGCTTGTCATGTTTCTTGAGATGAGAAATAAGACCTATATAAATGTTCTTTTCCTGTAAAAACAAATATGATAATTCTAGTTTAGCTGACTTATTTTGACATATTTACAATCAAAGGAACAGATATAGCAATAATTTTCTAAATGTATCTTCCGCAAGTGTAAATAGTATTATGATAGTTGGACATAATTAAGTTTTCAATATTACTAATTTCCATTCAACAACTTTCTTCCAAATTAATCTGTGATTGATTAGCCAGATCTCCAATATTCTCAGCTCTTACATTTCACTCCTCTAAGGCTGCTTAATACACCAAGGTCTTAATCATCCTCTGGATCTTTTTCTTTCATCATCTTGGCACCAAGCACCTGTTTGCTGACTTTTCTTCACAAGTTTTATTTAAGTTTACTTAGACTTATTTTACTTACATATTCCTGATTGTTAATAACATCAAGTCCAATCTTAGCATCTTTATTTTTAATGTGATTCTGTCATTAATATCATCTGTAACTTTCCTTTGTAATCTGATCAGTGAAAATTTGTTTGAATATATACTATGTTGTAATGTATACTGTTAGTTTGGTGTTTTTGCTAATTTCTCTCTAATTCCATATTGATTTATTCAACTGTCTCCTAACTATATTCTATCCTCTATTTTCAAATTTAATTTTCATTCAAAATTGTTCCTAAATAGCTGAAACATTTTGTTCTATAGTTCACTGCTGAGAAAGCAGTTAATGATTTCTCTGTTCCTGCCTACTTTCATGTTTTTTACTGCTAAGTTTCATATGTACCAAAGCATCCAAGAAAAGAGGACCCCATTATTTTCCTTTTGTAACATAAATTTAATTCTATGCAGATTTTGTCTAAAAAACTTCCCTCTGTGTATGTGTGTGTGTGTGCCAAGCTTCAAACAAATTGTTGATGCAACAAAATCAAGTGAAGGGATGTTTCTCCAAGTGTGTCATGGAGTAATCTGGCAAAAGTGGTAACAAAGGGGGAAGCCCATTACACAACCTTCTACACCTGCTTATCAAGATTCTCTTGCCAGGAAAAGTATCAAGCATGTATAACACCTTATATAACAACAAAATCAAATAATTTGAAAATCTCAGCTGAATAATCTTTAGAGAGTAGCTGAATTATTATATCTAATGGAACATTTGTGAAGAGAGAAACTACATCAAAGCTCACCATGATACCAGAACAGTGAAAATTAAAGCAGTATTTTGAAGTAAGAAGGTGATTTTTCTGTTCTACTGGTAGGTTAGATAAAAATTATTTTGATAATTTACATGTAGGACTGCCAATACAGCCAACCACTGGTCACAAGGGAATGCCTGTTAATTCTGGGAAATTATGTCATCATCCAATGAGTTTGTGCTGTCTAACAACTGATTGCATTTGTTCACTTGCAACTTGATGGAATCTCTGGTAATAGGTTTGTAAGTAGACCAATCAGAGCAGAATGCTGATTTTATGTTTATATTCTGATGCATCCAAAACGACAATGCAATTTCCTTTACTTACTTTAGAGATTATAATATTGCAAACATTCAAAGCACTCTCTCTCTTCTATTTTGGCCAAACTAGTAGTATTGTAGAAATCTGACAATCAAAACACATGGAATACACGTTTCTTCAAGGCTGAGAAATCTTGCTTGCAGAACTTGGAGCTCCTACTAGCAACAAGATCCTATGGGACAACACAAAGATTTTTCACAAGTTCTTTGAAATTCGAGACTCTTCAAAGAAAGTTATGAAGCTATTCAGAATTAATCATCTTAATCGGAATGACAGTCTAAAAATTTCCAAATTTTGGGAAATAGGGAGTCTGAACTCTTACCAAGATTCCTATCTTCAATTTGCAATACATATCTGTCATGAAAAAAGGTGATTTAGATAGCCAGATGTACAAGGGATTTCCAAAAAGTAAGGTAGCACTTTTTTTTTCCTTAATAATGATTAAAGGAAATGAGATAAAATACAATGCATATATAATAACCCATAGAGACCACCTTTGCAGTGTGGTGCTACTCTCACCTCACAGCTAATTCCAGTTGCAAGATGGCAGCTAATGTGCAAGTGGATCCAAAACAGGTGTCCGTGAAGTTATTAGTTTTTGCAAGCAAAAGGGGCTTGCAAAAGTTCTGAAGGGGCTTGCAACCAGTTCATGATGACATGCACCATGAACTGGTTGCTGTGTATGGCAAAAAGGTGATTTTCAAGAAGCAGGTGTATTTTTAGCGCAATGAATTGAAAGCAGGCCATGGTCACATTGCAGATCGACATTGGGCAGGCAGGTCTTCATTGAGCAAGAGAGAAATCAACAGTGATGCATTAAGTAAGGACATTGTTCTTGAAGACAGCAAGTGAAACTGTACGAAATTGCACAAGGAGTGAACTTGAACAAGTCCACTGTTTACAAAATTGTTCATGATGTTATGCATCTCCTTAACAGAAAATTCTGCATTTCTGGCAATCTCCTATCTCTACCATCCAGGTAGGAGATATTTCAGTGCACCATCAAAAAATTATTAAAGCCATTTTTCTTTTTATTTGACACATAGTGAAAGAAATCTTTGGGAATTCTTTTGGCATATCAGCTAGCTTTCACTCATAATCAGATTTTTCCTTCCAGTATGGTGATACTAGTCTCTTTTCTTGATACTAGATAATACTAGTCTCTTTTCTTGGCAGTGCTTTGTATTGCTCATGGGCATGCTCATCACTTTTTTTTTTTTTTTTTTTTTTTTTTTTTTTTTTTTTTTTTTTTTGCAACTCATGCTGATCATCCATCTAACTCCTACTTGATTTTTGTTCCTGAGTCTGGGTGTACGGTCTTATACTACCACCACTTGACCATCTGCCATGCACTGCTAACATCTCTCCAGTCTAAATTCTTATGATATGGAATTACTCTAAGCTGACTCCTCAGTTTGTAATAATAACTTGCTTTGTAATTCCATATATATATATATATATATATATATATATATATATCCTTTCTTATAAGAAAATTCTGCATTTCTGGCAATCTCCCAGGTCAAGCACTCCCAAACCTCGTGACCTTCCTTTACATATTATCTCAGACAATTATCACTCAGCAGCTGCATAAATTGCATTTCCTTCTCTCTCTCTCTCTATGATCATTTCACTTTTTAATCTATGTCTCCATAATTGAAGTCCCCCAAAATAATTACTTGACCTGCACTCATTGTGCTAATTTGTCAATGTATGCAGTTTATTGTCTCTTGCATCCCTTGGCCTGTGGCAGTAACCAACTATATATTTCATCTTGTTGGTCTTTATTTCACACCAGATACTCTCAAATGAACTACCTCTGCATCCATCTCCTCCTAATGTACTTCTACTCATTTTGGGTTCAATTTTAGTGTTATTATTAGCAAAATTCTTCCCATTCTGCTCCCTTTGTCTTCTCTGAAAATACTACATATCCCTTGCATTCTCTCCTTATGACTATATCATCATCTGTCAACTAAGTCTCACTAATGCCTATAACTTTTGGCTAAGTTGAACTAACCAATGTGAAAAACTCCTCGCCCTTATTCTGAATATTTTTGGCATTAGTATGCATAAACTACAATTTCTCCCTTCATCCTACACCTTGTGTTGATTATCCACTAATATTATAAGAACCCAGGGATGGGGATACATTCAGCAACATGTGAACACCCTCCCATTTTCTCATGTCTAGGATGCCTGGACTCTCACTCACTTGCATCCCTCCTGAACATTCTAGTTTCCCTGACTCTGCACCTCCAAATTCTCACTCAACAATACTTTCTCAAGACACCCAACTCTAATATTCATTGAAATGCAAACCACATTCCTTATATAAGTCCTTCTGTTCATCAATCTCTACATCATTTCCCCTGCACAATATGTCCACTGACTCATTTGCAATTATAACTCTTCATCTTAGCTTGCCTCATCATACCATGGCAACAGATTCATAATTTTTTTTTCTTTATTCTATATAAAGTAATTTATTTACTTCAACTCTTCTTATTCGTTTTTAGAAACAATTCTTTCATATTCTGCCGGCCTGGTTGGCCGAGTGATTCTCTCTCCTTTTGGCTGGAGAGCGTATCTGCTCTCCAGCCAAAAGGATGTGGGATCAAATCCTGCCATGGGCATGGATGTTCGTAATTGTCTGTGGAAATACTAGTGGTGGTGGTCAGCGGTAGATGGTGTTGGTGTAGATGATGAAGGTAGTTGTGGTTCGTTGTAGTTGGTGGATTGATGATAATAATATTCTCATGCACACCACACTTATCATCTGCTAGATCATTAGTACTGGCCAAGAAAATTATTTCTTTCATATTATCTCTCTGCATCCTTATAGCATCATTACATCCACAATCTTGGTCTCAGGGAAACACTATTTCATCAAGCTCTCTTCAAGTACTCCTCTTATGATTGAATCACCATAAAAAATTCAATCCTTTTTCTGTCTTTTACTCTTTCATATTCTGCTTTCTTTGTCCCTTCTTTCACCTCTATGCCATACAACACCCACTAGGTATTTCTCCAATCATCCCATCTTACATTTTGTTCTGCAAAGAACTGCACTCTCTCTTTCATTATTGCATGGTCATTCTTTTCATTTCCCACCATTTTATTTTTTCCATCATTCATAATGCATGCATCCTCACTTGTTTCTAACACTTCATTACAACAACAGCCTCACAGTGATTCACACTTGTATTTTCTTGTATTTTTTCATTCAACTCACCACTATCATTCTTCTTTCTCTCCCTACACTTCCAGCACTTGCTTTCAAAACACTTCCCCTTCACTTACACCTACTCACTAATTTTGCTTTCCTTCCACAAGTCCTTCACTCTCCATAAAGTGAATGAATTTTGCAAATACTGCAGCAAACAAAACAATGCATGATGAAATCATCCAACATTATGCATCAGTGCCATGATGTACAGTATGGTATACATATAACAAAAGTAACTCTTAAAACTTACACAAACAAGCACACAATTCTTACAAGCAAACAAACAAACTCATAAATATAATAATCCAGGAAAATTATTCAACTCATTTCTAAAACGAACTTATCAATGTCTTACAAACTCAAGATGCTATGATGTGCACCCTCTCTAGAGTAAGATATCTATTCTTGTTTTAGATAATCTAATCTTCATGAGTGGAGTTGCATTATTAAATAAAGTATTCAAAATAAGATGGCTGAGTGAAATAGCTTCATTTCAATCTTTTCAGTTCTTAATTTGACTTGAGGCAGGCAGTATAGCAGTTGCTCCATAAACATTAAGCTTTGCTAATCTATATTTGTATGCAAGAAAAAGAAGCACAGGTAACTTCCACTCTCCTAACAGGCTATAGCTTGCAATCCCATCATGGGCATGGAATTTTTGTGAATGCTGTTAGGTGGTAGATGGATTTTGCTGCCTTGTACAAGACCACTATTCTGCTTAGTAGAGGCCTGAAGTGGCATGAAAAAATTCCATATCTGATCTCTTCAGATCTCCAATAAGTAAGGTGATCTCTTATCAAATAATAAAATAAAAACAAAACATTATCATTATTATTTCTATGATATTGTAAATAAAAGCACGTTGTATGTGATATCATACAAATCACTTTGCAAAAGTATTCACATGGAATGCCATCTCCAGCCCAATTATTTAAGCTTATCCTTACCTGTTTCTGGGTAACATTTTGCCTTACTCCTTTAGGGCCTTGTGTCTGCTGAGACTTTGTTGCTCGTTCCTTCTTGGCAGAAAGAGCAGCCTGATAACTAAAATGAATTATTATTATAAATATATACACACACACACACACACACACACACACATAAGGAGAAATTTGAAAACTAAAATAATAAAAATAAAGACACAATGATTATTATGAATATATATATTAGGGATTAGGATGTCTAAGTTTATTTTCTTGCCAGTTCTCACCTTGCTATGTACAAAAAAGGAAGATAAGCATAAATGAAAATCAAAATGCTGATGCAGTTTTATTAGAACATTTTCTTGTATATAATAAGTTTAGAGCCCCTAACACTACAGTTACACATAGAATTTTATTTTCTATTCTTGTACCTGGATAATATCATGTACAACTGATCATCATTCATCTCTGTTCCAAGATGACTGCCACTGGTATAAAAGTTTGTCTAATAATAATCAGTATATGGTACAGCCAGATAGTGGATGCTTGAAAAATGAGCTGACCTAGCAGTAGTATCTGCAGCCTCGTTTCCAATGATCCCAACATGGTTTGGGATCATTGGAATCCAACAGATGTGTACATCCAAGTGCAACTTCCATAACAGAGAGGCCCTGGATGTTTCTCTAGCTGTAAACCTTTTTATTGACTGAAGAGAACTTTGCCAGTCTGAATATGTTATGCACTTTTGGTAGCAATGCAGTCTGGCATATTTTAATGCAAGTAAAGTTGTTAAGCTCTACTCGTATTTGTGCAGATATAATGCCGACTGGAAAGACATCAGAATATCCCACTAGGTCCTTCATTTTTGAGCTGCCTGTCTAAACAGGCAATTCAAAATGTTACAATTAGGTTCAGAGCAATATACTTGTAATGGCAGTCTATGGAATAACTGCTTTAAAGCTGAGTTAAATAAGTCTCTGATATGAAGCAGTGTTAGATCTCTCAATAATGTATGATGTAAGTGTGAAACAACTGCTCATATCACACATGCTGGAAAAAATGAGGAAAAGTAAACTAGGTCTCTGCTCTGGAGTACATTATGATGCACAAAGTGGCAATGAAATCATCTACCACTTAGTAGTTCCTAGTACCACAGAGGCTTAGTCTTATCCCTAAGAGAGTGAAATGCCACGCCTCTATTCCTGGCTACATTAGTTTGTCCCAAATGTTTCTTCAGTCTGTTGGTTTAATGCCTTTGGCTGCAAATATATTCAAATGAATCCACCAATGCTGAGTTGCAGACAGAAATTGCTATGGACTGCCCATACACCACTGAAGTTCAACATACTCCACAATATGGTATCATTGTGATCCGTTCTGTTAGTGTTCTAGACTTGTAAAGTTTAGTCCATGATAGTGTTATCCTGTTAATCTAGCTTAGTTATCTCAGAAGAATGTCCTTGTGTCTATCTTAGGTCCACTCCTATATCCCCAGGATTCAGTTTACAATTAAAAAAAAAAGAGAGAGAGAGAGAGAGAATAATATTCTGCCCTACATTTATATTTTGACCACAAACCACCTTATAACTTTCAATTTGCAAGTAACCTAAACCAGCACTTCCTAAACCTAAACTGTAGGCTGCGGCTCCCTTGGGGGCCATGAAATAATGAAAACAAATTTAAAATGTTTTAAGACTAAGCAGATTTTTTTTAATCTTAAAAGAAACTTATTTAATTTTTATTATTTCTTTTTTGCTATTTTTTATATTTTAATGAAAAAATCACACATTGGTTCACAAATTTTGCTTCCTGCTTATTTCGGCGCTTAATGAATATTAGTAAACATATGCTTACTTATATAAGTTTCATTTCAAAGGTATTGATAAGAAGCACAAAAAAGCTTACAAACGCAAAATCGTGTGCTCATTTAAAACAGCCAAGTTTTTTGCGCTTTAAATTAATTTTTCAATCACATGCATCAGAACTATAAATGAACTCCCTTATTCATGTAATTTACTAATTTCATTTTGTTAGTCTGTGGTGTGCCGGTATTGGTACGTCGTGCTATTATTTGATCTATTCTACGTTAAAAATTTAACCCTGTGATGGATAAACCCAGTGGCTCATAAAAAAACAATCAGAAGAAGCAGAAACAGACTACAAACAACAGTATCTCATATTTTACCAGAATAGTCTGCATCATCTTCAGTGGCAGACGGTAAGAGGCAAAAAATGTTGTAAAAAAAATTTGAAAAATACAATCCTTTTTATTTGAAATATGGGTTTGTACTATCATATAATGATTCCAAACAAACCTGTGTAATTTTTTTTTTTTCAATGGGGACTGTGAAATATTTTAATTTTTCCAAAGGGACCTTTAGATCCATAAGTTTGGGAAGCACTGACCTAAACAATAGTTTGGGGAGAATAATTTGTGCATAAGAACAAACTGCCACACAATATTACCTAGTCTAGCCATAAATACTGTTACAACTTGAACAGTGCATAAACCTTTAATCCATCAGTAAATCATTTACAGCATATACAAACCACATGTAATGTTCAAAACGTCCCCTTTATGCCCTCACACATATCCAAAGTTTGTAAAGCCATATATTGATGGTAGCACACACACAACATTCAATGGAAATGCTACCACTGCTTGCACAAAATCCACCTTCTGGCGATACTGATGTATTATTTTTTTTTTTCAGGCTACTCTCTCAAACTCTGAACACAATTTGAAGTCCAATGGGGACTTCCAGATAGTCAATCAGATGTGATATGTGGTCAGCACATTCACCTCCAACTACTGTTATGTAGTCCTTGCCATGTGTGTAGGGGCTGAGTCCTGTTGGAAGGTCAACTGCCTACCATGAAAGGTGGTGTTGTTCAGAGAACTCATACAGTATGTTCCTGCACAGCGTCTTGATACACTTTAGTGCAAGTTTTACCCCTTTCTCTCAAAAATGCAACTTGGATATATCCTGATACGTCATCCCTCCCCCCCCACACACACACACTAAATCATCATTCATGTAAGGCAATGACCTCTCTGAATCCTGGTTGCTATAGCACATGCTGTGCGACCATCCGGGGCATATAACCTAGTCATTTTGGTGCTTAAACAATCCTTTAATGAATATTTTCTCATCTGTGAAGAGGATATATCTGTGTCTGTTGTTCACATACCACTGGAGAAGTGCTTTTGATTTTATCACCCTCTGCTGCATGACTTGTGGTGTTAGGAAGTGTCCAGTAGAATGACGATAGAAGGTCATCAGTTAGTACATGCGACATCGTTCTATTCTCTGTGAAATGTTCATCTCTTGTGACATCACTTTCTGCATTCTTACAGGATTACCTTACTTGTGAGGACTGTGAAGGTATGCCTCTGCTGTAAGGTAATCCTGTAAGAATGCAGAAAGTGATGTCACAAGAGATGAACATTTCACAGAGAATAGAACGATGTCGCATGTACTAACTGATGACCTTCTATCGTCATATCGTAGCATGGTCAACCTGTTCTATGGTGGTCAAATACGTCTTCTGTATCATTATAACAGTTAATAGTCCAATACACAAATATCTTAGTGTTTTTGAGTGTTTTTAACATGTTGAAAATAACAAGAGGCTGCATTCCAACCTTGTGAAGTGCTAACACAGCTATAGGTTTCTCATAATTTTCTATACATTTAAACCCGTATGGCTAGACAACTCTACTAATAAACGTGAATGTTGGCTGTGCACAGCACCACTAATGGATCCAGGCTTGCACAATTCTGTGGGCAGCACAGGGACAAAACTGTGTATATAGACATGAAGTTTTATTTTAAAAAATATAAAATTATTAATACAAAAAAAATATGCAAAATGATATAAAAAATTCATATAGTAGTATTAACAGTACAGATTATGCAAGCAGTTTTCAAACTAAGAGCACTGATATTCTTTATCATTTAATTTAAGAATACAAAAAATAAAATTGATTTACCCACTGGTCAGGAATTTGCCACTTGAATCAACAAGAAGAAATCTTTCATCTTGGGTTTTCCCAACACTACCTGTGTACAGATAGTGCTCCAGAGGGACAGGTC
The DNA here is from genome assembly GCF_054136105.1 of Typopeltis vanoorti. Taxonomy (NCBI): domain Eukaryota; kingdom Metazoa; phylum Arthropoda; class Arachnida; order Uropygi; family Thelyphonidae; genus Typopeltis; species Typopeltis vanoorti. Next base: position 169,818,529 of record NC_143549.1, on the reverse strand, counting down.
TTTTCAACGTACTTATCACATAAATCTTTCTCTTTTTTATTCTCCTAGTTAATAAAAAAATTAGTAAATATTAATGTGACCTACTAAATGCACTTTTCAAAATAAGCAATAAATGGTGTTTCCCATCATCTAAGATCTTTTAATCAGATCTTAGATGATGGGAAATCATTATTACTATTACTATTATTACGGGCAACTCCAGGGAGTCATTAGACTCATCGAGGGAGGCCCCAAATCATATTCATCACAACTATTTGACATTCATACAGTATCTATCATACCTCGCCTTAAACTCATTCACTGTCACAGCATCCACTACAGACTCAGGGAGCGCATTCCACTCATTCACTACTCTAAAAGTAAAGAACCCAGCTCTAACACCTTTACTAACCACACTTTTGCCCAGTTTCCATGGATGTCCCCTAGTCCTCCCACAACCAGCCCTGTTCTCAAAAATATCTTCTGAATTAATTTTATAGAAACCCTTCAGTAATTTGAATGTCTCAATCATATCTCCCCTCCTCCGCCTATCAACCAATTTTTGCAACCCACAAATCCTCAACCTGTTCTCATACGGTTCATTCCACAGACCTGCTATCATCTTGGTCACTCGCCTCTGGATCCTCTCCACCTCCTCCCCATCAAGAAGAAACCTAGGTGACCAAATCTGAGCACAGTATCTGATTCATAATCAGATAAGAAATCATCTAAGATCTGATTAAAAATCTTTACCAAATCATTAGGTAAATGGACAGACCAAATTAAAATTGTGTTTAAAACTTAATTAAATTATAGAACTGGGTCAAGACTTGAAATTAAACTGCTTTTTTTAATCCAATACTTTCACACTCAGCATCTACAAGAATTAAATTACACTGAATTCCAAAGTACATATAATTTGTCAGCTAATACAAGGTAAATATGTGCTCTGTGTATTCACCTATCTGACATTCCTCTAGGAAGATGGCATAACTTGATGTCACTTCACTTTTTTTTTTTCCAAAGCCGAGTTGTCTGTAGGTTCTTGTTGCTCTCAAAAAGATCTACAAGATGGCAAAATCTGGTATGTCAGCACCCAATATACATGGAGATAGAAGTGGTGTCAGTATCTGATATGTTAAGATTATTTACTTATGGAAATGGCAGAGTTCTGCCACCTTGAAGTGTTGTTACACTACATTAAACTTGAAGATGGCAAATCTTGATGTGCTGACATATCTATTTTTGTCATCTCAGAGACTGTATTATTTTCATGCTGTGAATGGGAAAAGCTAATTTATTAAGTTTTTCTTCCTGAGAATTTGTAAAACGAAAAGTTGGTAATCCTTTCTTTTAAGCTTACACAGTGATACGAATGCATTTTTGAAAATTATGGAGACAACTACCGTGCTTGAATAAAAACACGGTTTGAACATATGGAGTCCCGAAAATACACAAACAAAATGGTCCCCTTCAACCTATTGTGGAAGGAAATCATAGCCCCGATTACCAATTAGCCAAGAAATTAGCGTCAACACTCAAGAAGTTGGTAGGTCATTCCCCCTCCTACATAAAGAACACACAACACTTTATAAACAAAATTAAAAATATAACACTCGACAAAGATGACTTATTAGTCAGTTTCGACGTTTCTGCCCTTTTCACTAATGTTCCCATCAATGACACAATTCTCCTACTACAGAACAAATTTCCACCCGACATTACGGCCCTCTTTGCCCACATACTACAGTCCGGTTACTTCATGTGGCAAAATAAATTTTACCTACAAAAAGAAGGTGCAGCTATGGGCTCACCACTATTCCCCCCGCCCCAAATTGCTAACTTCTACATGGGCTCTAGATTCTGCCACGCTAAGACCAACAGTTTGGCTTAGATACACCGACGACGTGTTCGTGATCTGGCTGCACGGGCAGCAAATGCTAAACACATTCCTTAGCTACCTGAACAAACAACACAAATGCATACAATTTACCATCGAAATCGAAAATCAAAACTCGCTCCCGTTGCTAGACACACTAGTCACACTTTTCCTTCAGGCAGTCTATCCTTCACGGCCTACCAAAAACTGACACATACACTGGCCAATACATACATGCTAATTCATACCAACACCCATTACAAAAATATGGAGTCATTAACACCCTTAAAAACAGAGCTACAACAATTTGCTCTAACTAGCAAGCCCTGAAACAAGAACTAAAAATCATCAGTGACACATTCATAAATAATGGATATAACAAAAATACCATTAATAAAATACTCCATAAAACAACAACAAAAACAAATCTAGATTACAGTAAAACCATAGCCATCCCATACATTATCCTATTATCCTAAACTATAGCCATCCCATATATTAAAGGGTTATCAGAAAAAATCAACAGAATCCTACAACATTATAACCTCAATGCCACCTTTAAACCACCCACTAAACTTAAAACCATATTCAGCTCCTATAAGGATCCTCTCCTCCCATTGGCACATCCTGGAGTCTATTGCATCCGCTGCACCTGCAACTTACCGTACATTGGTGAAACAGGATGGACAATCCCTAAACGCAAGAAAGAACACGTTAGACACATTAAATATAACCATTATGGTGAAGCAGGCCGCTCAGATCACGTGCTCAACACCTTACACCAAATCAATTGGAAAAGCACCCACTCTTTACACCACACAAAAACCTGGTATGAAAGGAAATTTAAGGAAGCCTGTGAAATCCTGATAAACCACCCAAATATCAACAACAAAGATGGCATGAAAATTCCAAGGATCTGGATGGCACACAATCAGCCCACCTAATCCAGCATAAGTCAGGACAGTCCGCGCAGTTAGCCTAGTGGCTTAGCGCTTCACAACCATATGCCTGGGGAAGGAGTGTCCTAGGTTCGATTCCTGTCGCTGACGTGAGGTGCTTAAGGATCTTCCTCAGCCATAGCCAAGTTAGCCGGTCTTGGGCGTGAACAGCAGGGTTTTTCCGCCAGTTTATCTGGGGTTTTTCATCCTGCAAGCAGGCAAACCGGCTCCCTGTGTGTTCACAGGGGGTGACCATCCTATCCTCGTACTTAGGTTACGAAATCCAAGCATGCTTGGAAGGTTGTGGGCCTTAAAGGCCTGTTAAAGCCATTGGGATAGATATTTAGATAAGTCAGGACTCTAGCCAATCTTCAGCTAGTATTAGAAACCATTCCATACCAACTGGCTGGAATGTACATATATAATCATGATGTTAATATATGTATATAGATAGATACATAGACTTGTTGTTGTGCCCAATGTATGTCTACAGCCAACAGATAACACTAATAATATGACTCTAGTGTAGCAGTTGGTCAGTAACTTTAACAAACCAGTTTGATTGTAGTGTAGCTTGTTTTCTGTGTACAGTTGTATGCTCCAGAAGATGACCTTGACATAGAGGTCGAAACGTCGAATGTAGATTTTAGTTATATTAAACTAAAGTTTTTATTCAAACACGGTAGTTGTCTCCATAATTTTCAAAAATTTAAAAGTTGGTAATCTTTGCATATAGCATAAATTTTGTAATGTTCCTTTTCAGGGGACTGAAGAGACATTATTTTGTGTTATTGAGAAGGGTGTTTTCTTTATTTGTTATATTATGGTATGAAAATTAAAAATGTGCATTTGCATGAAGTGCAAGGAAAGCTTACAAGGATTTCTTTACTGATGCTCATAAGTAAAGACATTTGTGGCATATTAAGAATTCATAAAGGAGTAAATAAGCTCAGGCCAGGTAAGAGAGAGACATATTACAGGAAAACAAAAATGTTGTTCACCTGTACAAGGATGTCAGCCATGATGATACAAATGAAGATAAAGCTCCTGCCACTGTGGTGAGCACTGTCACATGTAAAAAATCTGTTGCCGGTAAAAGAGAAACAAAGTCATATATTTCAGATAATCATGGAATGAAATTTTCCTGTGAAACTTAATGCATCTACTTCTACACCATAAATTTTAATGGCTGAAAACAACTCTCAACAAGGCAATTCACAAGCCCTGCATGATTTTGAAGAATATGAAGAAAAGAATGATGACTCTACTGCAGATCCTGATTGGCATCCTGAAGTTGAAAACAATAGCAGAAAATAATTAAACTACTTACATGAAATCAACAGAAAGATGTATATTTGAAAGGGAATGTCACTCAACTGAATGATGCAGCTGGAGCCACAGATGTCACATGTGCTCAAGAATCTGAATCTCAACAATGTGATTCTGCAAGTAGTGCTTCATCAGATCTCAAAAGAAATTTTTTTTAAGTCAATTACAATTTCTTATAATCTGTGTGTGGAAACATCAAAAATAATAGTTTGCTAGAAAATATTTATGCATGTGAACAAGAGGCAAAATAGATGTTCTTGTTCATAAATTACAAGATCCTCCAACTGTTTTTGTTTTCCCTACACCTGATGCAAGGGAAAGGCATACCCCTAAAAACAAATTAGTAAATAAATGCAATGAAATTAAAGCTCTCCTTGTAAAGTATCTAAAACATGTGAGCCACTCTTCATGAAGATTCATTCAAGAAAATATACATCCCCAGCCACTTAAATATAAGATAAGAATTATGCATGTGATGAAATAGAATATGAGAGTAAAAGAACAGATAAGCAATCAGCTAAGCAAAATCCAGATGAAAGAGTACTTCTTTTGGATTTGTAGCAAGTTTGGCCAACTAACATTGATATAAAAGAATTCTCTTTACTTACAATTTAACTGTAAGACTGGTCATCTATTGAGTCTACTGAGTGCTACATGTGGAATGAAGTAGTTGGAGGGGGAGGTATGGACCAAATTGCTTCTTGTGTTTTTAAGAAAATTATGAGTTTGCCAAATACTATAAAGCATGTGAAAACCTATTCTGACACTTGAAGAGTGCAGAATCAGAACATTAACATGGTTGTAATGTTCAGTGTTGCATTGCTTAAAAAACCAAGATCACTGACCAGAATTTCCTATTGCCTGGGCTTGCAAGGCTAAAGTGTGATATTGAGCATGCTAGAATTGAAAGAGCAAAGATACAAACTGAAGAGGAAACAAAAATTATGATACCTAGAAACTGGTACCAGTTTGTAAGGATGGTCATAGGTAAAATGAAGTTCAAAGTCATTGAAATGAAGCAGAATGATTTCCTTGCTTTTTCACAACTTCATATGAAACCTCAATGATGAAAGAGAGAAAGTGCAATAACTCAATGAATCTACTTCAAGTATAGCCTTAGATGTGCACTAAAATTTAAAACTTTGGATCTAAAGAGAAGAAGGGAAAGGAAAAGGAAATCTATTGCGGTGCCACTCTTTTAAAAAACATCCTTGGGAATTAATTCTCATGAAATGAGATCTCTTTAACAGTCTTGAGCCTACTACATGCAGATTATCATGATTTATACAAGACTTTACCAGAAAACAACCATACAAGGGAGTATGATAAACTGGGGGGCACTGTTTGGAAATGCATTTTGATGAATAAAGACTGTGTATTTTTAATCTTTTTTTTTTCTTTTCTTAACACGAAATAATATTCATGGAATATTATTTTATGAACGAGCTCATAAAATAATATTCCACGAATAACATTTTTATTTTTTTGTTATTATACTGCATATGTACTAGCTTCAACATCAGCGTAAATTTAAAAATTAACTGGATATTGATTAGTCGTCGTCTTCTTGAGTATTCTGCAATTGAGCAGGTTCTTCTCTTAGTAGCAAAAACTTTTCTTCCACTCTCTTCTGTTCTGAGCCTTCTCTTTCAAGGTTGTGTACCTGTCTCTATTCAGCATGTCATCTAGCATTGTTTTCCTTACTCTTTCTCTGGGTCTTTTTCCGTCTATTTTTCCTTCGATGGCATCTCTGATGATTCCATTCCCTCTCAGAATATGTCCAATTCAGGACAGAATATGTCTTGAATTGGACATATTTCCTTTCTTCTTTTTATCCTCCTTAACAGACTTCTTTCTTCTTCTTCTACTCTTTTTAAGACCTCTTCATTAGTTATTTTATCTGTCCATTTGATTTTTTCCATCCTTCTCCAAATCCATCTCAAAGCTTTCCAAAATCTTAATTTCTTCTTTCTTCAATGTCCAAGTTTCAGCTGCATAGAGGACAACACTCCACACATAACATTTTATTAGTCTTTTCTTTAGGTTTCTATCCATTTTACTTCTGAAGAAATACATTTTCTATTAAAGGCATCTCTTCCCATCGCTATTCTTCCCTTTATGTCACTTTTACATCTTACATCACTGCTAATAACACTTCCTAGATATTTAAATGTCTTTATTTGATTCAATTTTTCCCCATTTATTCTGATATCCATATTTGCCTCTTTCCTTGCTATTTTCATTACCTTTGTTTTTCTGATGTTAATTTTCATTCCATAATTGAAACAGAATTCCAGTAATCTGTTCAACAGATGCTGTACTCCTGTTTCAGTATTTGATAATAATGCCTTGTCATCTGCATATCTTATTGCAAATATCTGTCTACCTCCAATCTTTATTCCTTCTTCCGAATTCTCCAGTGCTTCTTTTAACATTGCTTCAGAATACATGTTAAACAAAATTGGTGAGAGAGGAGTAAGACAGCCTTGTCTTACTCCTCATCCAATGATACCTGGTTCTGTTGTACCATTATGTCTCTCCCCATGGCAGTTTGTCCCATATATATATATTGAAATAATTAGCCTTCTGTCATTCCAATTTATACCAATCTTTTCCATTACTTCTACCATCTTATCTCATTTTACAAAGTCAAAAGCTTTTTCAAAATCTATATAACAGATATTAACTTTATTCGCTTCCAGACATCTTTCACTTACTATTCTTAACAGTCCAATTCCATCTCTTGTTCCCCTTCCTGAAACCAAATTGATCTTCTCCAAGAAATTCTTCCACCTTAGATGCAATTCTTCATGTTAAGATTCTCATAAGTATTTCTGATATATGGGAAATGAGGCTTATTGTTCTAAAATCCTTGCAATTCACTGCATTACTTTTCTTTGGTATAGGTATAAATATTAAGGTCAAAATCTTTTGGTAATTCTCCTTTGTTATAAATTAAATTTATTATTTTGGTTATTTCTTCAGTTCCTTTCTTCTGAAGTTGTTTCAGGAATTCTGCAGGTATTTCACCTATTCCTTCTGCCTTTCCATATTTTAGTTCTTTAATGGCCATTTCTACTTCTGTCTTCAAAATCTCTGGGCCTAGATCATCTTCATTTACCTTCTCTATATCTTCTAATGGCAACTCATTTGGTCTATTTTCCTTGTCATATAGATCTTCGATGTATTTCTTCCATCTCATTAAAATTTTATCTTCTTCAGTTATAATTTCTCCATTTTTATTTTCTATTCCTCTAGCTCGAATTCCATTTCTCTTGTGATTCATGCTTCTGGCTTTTTCATACAAAAGATCATACCTTCCCACTTTCTCATAATTTTCCATTTCTTCAAATTGTTTTTTAAGCCAATCTTCTCTACTTCCCTTCTCAATTTGTCACCCAAGGTTCTATATTGTATTTTCCCTTCTGGGGTGTCTTTATTTTTCCATTTTCTTCTTTCTTCCATTAGAGAAATCATCTAATTAGTTATCCAAGATTTTTTTATTCTTTTAGCTCTTACATATCCAATTTCTTCTTCTGATTAGACAGTGAATTTATTTAATTTTTTTTTTTTATATATATAGGAGCATGCTGTAGATGAGGTTGTAGTATTTCATTTATGATATATTATTTTTCTTTTTTATTCTACATATCTAGTTTTGACATCTGTGTAAACTGAGAAAATTAATTTATAATAGTATAGGCAAAACATGAGCTGAGAAAATTTCTGCTTTTATTACTTTTATGCCAATGAAACCAAGGCATAAAGATAAAAAGACTTCTAATTAATCATTTTCAAATAAAACATTTTATATGAACAAAACTTGATTTCTCATAAGCCCTTGAACATTCATAATGCTCTCCTAAAATCTGAAAAAAAATAAAAAATAAAAAATAAGTGCACCTTATCAACTTCTGCCATCTTACTACAGATTTAATGTTGGAATATAAACTTAGCATTTCCCAATTTTTTTAAAATTTCTGGCATCCATATTTCGCATACAATTTGAAGTTTTGCAATGTTAATATCTTGACATTAATGTGAAGGCTTTTAATAAATAATACTTGTTCATCAGTGCATTACTAAAGCATGAGAAAGTCATTCATATTTTCTAAGTGCTGTTCAGTGAAACAGAGTAAAGTGAAAACAAAAAAAAAGCTGCCTCTAATTGCAGTTATTTGAGCATAAACAGAAGGAGTGGAGTACTAATGGTTAAATCAAGATAACTGGAAGAAGACCTGTACATGACCTGTAAATAATTCAGACAACAAACTGGTGTTTCTGACCTAGTGTCCAGTCCTCACATTCCTGTGATGCACTTGGATATTGAACCAATAAGAACTGGGCTGGAAATTGGGACTTAGTTATCCAAACTGCATTCTTTATTGGATAAAACAACACATACACTATGATGAACACAACAATCAAATCATGCAGCTTGAGCACTGCCAAACTGATAAACATGAGTTGCACTAGTTTTGTATGAGAATCAGGGTAAAGAATGAAGATGCATTAATGAAAAAGAGATAGATGGAGCAAGTAAAGAAATTACAAACCATGTTAGGATAATTAACTGATGTTAACAAAATGCAGGTGAGATACTAATACATAATAACTATAGGATGATTTATTCAGGCAAACAGTGATCAGGGAAAGGGAGCAGTAGCTGGAGTACTCAGCATTAAAGTTTCTCAATGAGAGGAAATTTCAAAACTGAAGTTGAAACTTATTTACTTGTACCTATTGTCCCACTGATGGTACTGCAAAAGAGAATCACCAATTCTTTGAGCCATTAAGAGATGCAGAACATAAAAAATAAAATAAAAAGGAAATGCTGGTTCTTGTTGAACATAACCAGTAGAGTAGGAAAGGCATTAAACCTATAAAATATTCTCAGAAATATAAATGAAAAGGAAGGGCAATAATTCAAGACATGGAATATTCATCACTAACACTGCTACTCTAAGATGTGTATAAATTCACATACACACAAAAAAAAATAAATAATAATGCCCTAGTGAACTTGTTATTCTTGAAGAATATATATTCAAACTGACCAGAATGATTCAGAAAACTGAAATATACAGAGGATTTGAAATAGAGATGATCACCATTTACCAGAAATATACACAAAGGCTTTAAAAAATCAAAATAAAGCACTTTTCAGAGATGGACTACAGACTCAAATATACAAATGTTATTGGGAAAAAGTCAAGGAGTTTGAAAAGGTTATTTAAAATTACAAGTGAGGTAGCTAGGGCTATGATGTGCCAGTGTACTATATTAATTGCATGTTTTCTTCTGACCAAGCTCGTCTTGAGATTTTCATATCAGATGGATGTAGCAAAATCTGCAAAAACTGAATTAAGCCAGGGAACTATGTAGTAAAGTAAAGTTGCCTGCAAGGATAGAAAAATCAGCAGTAATCCTGGAAAAGTAATACAATCCTCAAGAACTCTTCAGCTAAGTTGAATAACTTCTATAATTAATTTGGTATGAAAACTGTCAGTAAAAAAGAAATAGGAGTATGGAAAGAAGAAAGTTATGGCAAACTAAACATGGAAACAAATGATAAAATAAGAAAAACTGGTGAGAAGCCAACTGGGCAAATTTGACTTATGGAATTAGGTTAGAAATAAAACAGTACATGAAAAACTGGAGATCACAAATATGAGAGTTCTGAAAAAAAAATGGGAATGAACATCAGCAAAATATCAAAAATGAAGATATCAGAAAGGAATGCGACACTACTAACATACAAGAATGTGCAAACAAAACTAATCTAACGTGGTGATGTTAATGCAGTTAATTTAAGCTCCTCAGAATGTTAAAATATAAGATCTGACCATATAAGAATCCTAACAAAGTTTTATTCGAAAAAAAAAAAAAACTGTGATAACAGGAATTTAATTATACTAACATGTGTAATTATTAACATATATCCAATTTTTTTTTTCAGAAATTTGTTGTAAATTATAACCATAAAGCATAACATGAAAGATTTCTTGCATTCTAGATGGGATTAACAATTTTTTCAAATGAATGCCAAATTTTTTGCACAGTGAATTTTTAATGCACTACACCCCCCCCCCAAACACACACACTAATGACAATGATATTAATGTCTTGATTTAAGTTTAAAGTATGGTCTTTTCTTTTTTTTCAAGATGTTTGCTTTTTAGGAAGTCATTTCATTTTATTTTGTCTCTGTTCATGCATCTTAATTCAAGTGCCTAAACTTTCTTGTCAGTAAAATGTTTGAATATTTTCAAACCTTTTAATGACTAGAATATTTTATTAGTAATTAACTTTTTATATTTCTCATTGTATTTGTTTGTTCTATAGAAAACTTCAGCATAAGCAGTTTAACAGTTTTTTTTCCTTTCTTTTAATGTGACCCTCTCCCCCTTCATGAAAGGTTGTAAACCTATAGTACATTAGTATTGCAAATAAACTAACAACTTTTTTTAAATTTACATATACATATATATATATATATATATCATCATCATCATCAAATTCCTGACATGTACCCTCAAGGGGTGTACAGGATATGACAGCACTACATGAAAAAATTACATCATTACTAACTTCCTATCTACAATTTTCCTCCAAATCAGTCTGTTACGTGTCAAGACTCCAACATTATCAGATCTTATATTTCTATCATCTAAGGCATTTTGTACCGTATCAATCCACCTGTATCTTGGTCTTCCTCTGGGTCGTTTTCATGCCAACCTGGCAGAGAACACTTGTTTTGCTAATCTTTCCTCGTCCATTCTATTTAAATGACCATACCACCTATGATTAGCTCTGCTAACGCATTCCTGGATGCTGACAATGTCAAGTTCTTTCCTAATATCCTCATTTTTAATATGATATTACCATTGATGCCATCTGTTCACGCCTCTAATCTTTCTCAGGACTCTCATATCTGCGGTCTCTAGTCTTTGGTCAAGTGTTTTACTTCTGACCAAGCTCTCAGATCCATAAGTTAAAACTGGTTTGAACACTGTCTTGTATACAGCTAATTTAGTGTTCCGACTAATTTCTTTCTTATTCCATATGAATTTATTCAATTGACTTCCCACCATACCAGCTTTGCTGATTCTATTGTCTATTTCTATATTTAATTTACCATCTTCAGTAAAAATCGTGCCTAAGTACCTGAAATGTTTTACTCGTAGCGGATTTATTTAGAAGTATAACATCATCCGCATAAAGCAAAGAGCTGACATTAACATCTCCAATTTTGATATCAGGTTTAATACCACATTCCTTCATAATGTGATCCATATAGATAATGAATAACAGAGGGGATAATATACATCCTTGTCTGACACCAGATTTAACATTAAACCATCTTCCTGTAATTCCTTCAATTCTAACTGCTGACTTACAACTCAAATAAAGACTAAGTATTGCTTGATATAATGCCCCATTGACACTATATAACTGCAGCGTATTGAATAGTTTCTCTCTTGGCACCTTGTCATATGCCTTTTCCAAATCGACAAAACTTAAATACAGATCTTTGTTATATTCCCATGCTTTCTCAACTATTTGTCGTAAAGTGAAGATCTGATCCTGACAGCCTCTATTTGGCCTGAATCCAGCTTGTTCTTCACCAAGCTTTTCTTCCACAATTCTTCTCAACCGTTTCTCAAGTATACTTGCATAGATCTTGCCAGGAACACTCAGTAGGGAAATACCTCTGTAATTCTCACATGCAGTTTTATTTCCCTTTTTTATATATGGTTACTATGAGAGCTCTACTCCAATCATCAGAAATTCGTCCCTCTATCCAGGCATTCTGAACTATGCAGTGCAGCCACTGTAAGACTTTTATACCACCATACTTCAGCATTTCTGGTCGAATATCATCTACTCCACATTTCAAACCTTTGATGGCTTTTTCTACTTCAAGTATGGATATGTGTTCCTGACTGTATGCCTGGTCAGTGTTTTTTATCACTGTGCAGTCATCACTGCTTGTTTCACTTAGCAGTTTTTCAAAGTAATTACTCCATATTTCAAGGATATCTTTTTCTCCTGTTTTCATGTCACCTTTATCATGTCTTTTTACAGCACTCTTTCCTCCATTCCTAAGCTTCTTCAACAACCTCCAGAATATTTTGCCACCTTCTTGATATTTATTTTCTATATTCTTGCGAAAGTTCTCCCATGACTTTTGTTTAGCTAGTTTTACACACTCTTTAGCTTTCTTACATTTGTCTCTGTATTCTGTAAGAGGAAAAGCTGACTTATTTGCCAGGAACTTTTGATATGCTTTCTTCTTTTCCTTCACTGCCTCCTGTGTCCACCAGGGAGTTCTGATTTTTTTATCCTTACAACCTCACCACATGCCTCTCTGGCAGAATCAATGTTTTCTTCAGAGTTTGCCACTAAATCTCCAAGGTTTGATTCCTGTTCTCAAACTCTCATTTTCTTTTCAATAATCTTTATGTATTTTAGTCTACAGTTTACATCTGAGAGCTGCTCAACTTTTATTCGCTTTAAAACTTTCTTACATGTTATTCTTTTCAATATGAAATTCAATTTTATCCTGCTCAAGACTAAATAGTGATCACTTCCAATTTCAAATCCTCTGTACACTCTGGTGTCCTGCACCAGGGAGAAAACATCACTATCAACAATAACATAGTCAATGAGACTTTTCTTATTCCTAGCCTCTTCTCTCCATGTAAATTTGTGCACATTTTTATGTTGGAACATGGTGTTAGTAATAACCAGTCCATGTCCTGAGCAGAAATCCAACAGATATTTGCCATTATTATTAGCTTTGCTCTTTTCTCCAAATTTTCCCAAAATATTTTTGTATGTCTCACAATCATTTCCTACTCTGCTATTTAGATCCCCAACAAGGACCAACTTTTCCTTTTTCACTGTGTCAGTTGCTTTTTCTAAAGCCTCAAAAAATTCCACCACTTCTACCTTAGTAGAACCTTCTGTGGGACCATAGGCACAAATAAGTCTCATTGTCCAGTTCCCCATTCTCATATTTGCCCACATTACTCTACTTGATACTGACTGCCATTCAAGAAGATTAGCCTTGTATTTTGTGTTGAATACTACGGCTACTCCTTCTTTTCCTTGATTGTCATTGCTTGAATATAACATTTTGTATTTATTGCTCAGAAAGATCTCACCAGTTTTGGTCTTTTTTGTTTCAGTCACCCTTATTATGTCGATCTGGTACTTATCTAATTCCTCAGCTAGCTCCATTTCTTTGCCATTCAGGCTTCTTACGTTGATAGTACCGATCTTTAACTCTGGTGATGTTGAGTTGGGGTTTGTTTTCAGATTTGTTCCAGTAGCTGACTTTTCGCTGTTCGCCCTGTTTCCCTGGCGAAAACAACGGGGCCTTGTTTAACCGGGCGACGCCTCAGCCGGCATGTAATTTTGTCATGTTGTACCATTATTTTTTATTTTGGTTTAACCAATAAGAATACAATTTGGTCGGCTAAATCCCAAATTGTCAGCCCATCCTCGTTCATTCAGTATCAAAGTAGATACCCAACAGGGTGCACCACGAGAAGGTGAGGATTGGACATTAGGTCAGAAGCCCTGGTCGGTTCTCCGCATTCCTTTAAAGGCTATGTGGAGGTCTCCTCTCAGTTATACAGCTTTGACCCTTAAGCATCCCATATATATATATATATATATACACATATACATATATATATATATATATATACACATATACACACACACACAATGGTATCTCGCTAATCTGAACTAATAAAATCAGTGCTCGTTCAGATTAGCGAAAAGTTTGGATTAGTGAATTTATCCCCAATAGACGACAATAACTAGCAAAAATAATCAGATTCTAATGGTACATCAATTTAATTCTGTAAATAAATAAAGTAACTGATAGAAAAAAGCTACTGTACTGTAATGTAAAACTTAAAAAATAATACAGTACACAAGTTTATTTTAGTATAAAATTTAGTTTTGTATGTGGCAGTGGTGGCCGGTGAAAATTTTAAGTGGGGGTGCTGCATATACAAAAAAAAAAGTTTTTTTCCGAATCAGTGACGAATTTATTAATAAATAAATTTACATATTAAAAAATTGCTGTATTAAAAATATTTCATCCTTCCTCGAACAAACACCAATAATAAAAGTTTCATATCAATAGCAATGACAAGTTTCATATTAAAGCGCAAAAGAATATCGACGTTAGATATCAGTGCATTTGTTTCGTGTAACGATAATTGAAAAAATATAATTCTTTTCATATTTTCAACAGTGACACTCATCATAATTCAGCTTTGTATTTATAATAAATAAATAATTATATTTATTTTAACAAAATAAAATAAGATTTACAAAAAATAGTTCACCACGAACACACACCAATAATACACATTTCATATCTCACAGAAATAACGCTCAGAAGCATATGATACACTGCCCAAACGGCAGTGTCGGAATGACGTGCAATGACAAGTGCAAACAAATATCGGCGTTAGATCACGGTGCATTTGTTTCGTAATCTAAAGCGTTAATCGAACAATTCCAATTATTAACTATTCTATCAATGTCAAAACATAAGCTGTAACCTTTAACATGTTGCATTGCATTTATATAATGTTGTAAGCATTGTTATTATTTATAAACACAAACAAAATTTAATTTTTTCATTTTTTCCTTGTGCTGCAGTGTCGCAGTGCTTATGTATGAGCTACCACTGGTATGTAGCTATATTGTTGAGGATTCTGATTTAATAAAATTGCATAGTTCGGTACATAACTTAATTTGCGTAAAAAATATCACTTTCTTGTACACACACAAAAAAAGTTTCGCAAAATAACACACAAAAAAGTTTTATTTCTTTATAAAAAAAAGTCACTGATTTTCTTTTGCTTCTTGGAAGCTAAACTTTTTTTGAATGCTTCTTCTCGGAGCTGCATTAGCAATAAAATTTTGTGGAATGGTGTATCATTCTGCTTAGCCCATTCTATACGCATATTAAAACTGTCAACTGCCTCTTCATGTTTTACTTTTTTTTTTCTTCGAGTTCTTTATTGTCATCATCGTCTTCTAATTCATTCTGTAGCATCATATTTATAATTTCAGCATCTGATTTGATTTCGAATTCGGTGATTCATGCCTACAGTACAGTATATTGTACAATATAACTGTACAATCGACAGTATGAAAAAATACTGTACTGTAATAATAATAAAATAAATAATAATAATTATTAAATAAAATTAATAGTGCACAAAATAAAACTACGTAATAAATAAAACTTTTTTTTCCTTTCAAACTGCAGTTCAGATTACCGGAGGGTTCGGACTAACGAGATATCACTGTGTGTGTGTGTGTGTGTGTGTGTGTGTGTGTGTGTGTGTGTGTGTGTGTGTGTATTTGTATTTGCTTGTTTTTCCTACTTTTTCTTTCATTCCCCTCTCCCCCCTTTTTTTTCTTCTTTCTTTTCCTTAAAGTTTCCTTTTGGTGTAAATATTATCTTCAAGATGTTGGGAATATTGGATTCAACCCTATTTGGGGTACCTACTACACTTAAAAAACGAACATTTGTTACAATAAGAAAAAAATTGCAATATATTTGTTGTATAATGAAACCTGTGCTTAGTCTATTCATGACTAAACATACACATGTAACCACAGTAATAAGATTTTTTAATAAGTAAATATTTTGTCCTAAGTATCATAAGACATCATCAGTACAGTTAATTCAAACAATACTAGGAATCACATACAGTTAGGGTGCATGCTTACAATGGAGTGCAGTGCGTGCTCTATGCATGCAGTAATTACTGTGGTTAAGTGTGTATGTTTAGTCAATTGCAATAAATATAATGGAGCAATTTAAATTTGAAGGATGATAAGCTCTCTTTCTTTTAATGTCATCTTCTTTTTTCCTTCCCCTACCATAATTAAAAGTTACAAATACTGTTTGTTCACCTAATTTCTCCCACTGAGATGATGAGGACTAGTAACCAGCAGTACATTATATAGTATATAATGTAATAATTATATGACGCATTGAATAAATGTTATTCTTTTTTGTCACTAAATATCTAACTTTTGTAAAACAAATGCAACAGCTCTGCTAAATATATAGTTCACCTAGAAGCGAAACTGCATAACTAAGGTAAGAAAGAAGTATATGAAGTTCATCTGACTAATTTGAGAATAAGTAAAATGATTGGTTTCAAACCACTCAGGTGGTGATGAAATTCAGCTACCATCTATGGTCTGGTGGTAGATGAATAGTACCGTATGAGTTATAGCTAACGATCTATATACAGTATTTTACTTTTTAGAATGCAAACTCTCTCTCTCTCACACACACACACACACACACACACACACACACACACACACACACACAATGAATGTTCAATCAGTGGCTTCCTAATGCAGATATTGAGGGTGCATGCACGCACGCACTTGAATCCATGTTCATGGAATTCAAGTGATTATGAGCAAGGTAAAAGAAGTGGTGCTAGATATCTGTTGCAAGTATCATGGAAACTGCTTCTCTTCTTGCAGTTCATGTGCAAAAATTTCTACATTGTACCAAATGTTGTCTAATAACCAGAAAACATGCAGCCATGAGGTAGTCCTTGCAGTCAAAGAAACCTTATTAAAACTTATTGTGCAGTCAATAAAAGGGCTAAAACTTGATTATATAGCAGTAAAATGCAATAGTTGTCTATGAAAAAACATATTGCAATTGATATGCATAATGCATCAGACCCTATCTCAGTAGAATATCACCAAGTGCCACTCTTATCAGCTAAAAACTAGTAGATATACGAGTGTGGTCTGAAAAGTTCTCGGCCTCGACCATAGATTATCAGCAAGATTTTTTTTTTCTAATTTGGACATCTGTCATAAGCATCCATGTGAAATTGCAAGTCATTCTATCAAGTAGTTTGTTTTATACAGATCTCTGAAGCAAAAGTGTTGCCTGTATCCCTTGAAATGGATAAAATTGAGTATCGTGCAGTTATAAAATTCTTTGTAAAAGAAGGTTTAATGCCAAAGAGAAAGTCATTTGAAGTTCATAAAAGTTCATAAAAGTTTAGGGGCACTCTTCTTCTTCATTTTCGACAATTAAGAAATGGGCTGCCGAGTTTCAACATGGCCGTACCAGCCCTGAAGATGATCTACGTGAAGAATGTCCAAAAAGTGTAACACCAGAAATCACTGATCAAGTGCACGATATGGTATTCAATGACCAGCAAGTCAAAGTGCATGAAATTGCTGAAACTATAGGCATTTCAAAAGAACGTGTAGGGTATGATATATTTTGCATGAAGAATTGCAAATGAAAAAATTTTACACAAGATGGATGCAGCGCTTGCTCGCAGCAAATCAAAAATACACTCACATGAAAATCTCTGAACAGTGCTTGGAGCATTTTAACAAGAATAAAACTGATTTTGTGCATCGATTTATTACTATGGATGAGACTTAGATTCACCATTACACTCCAGAATCCAAACAGCAGTCAAAACAGTGGAGAGAAGCCAGTTGTTCAGTGCCAAAGACAAAGTCTGCTCTATCATCAGGAAAGATCATGGCATCGATGTTTTGGGGTGTTAAGGCATTCTGTTTATTAATTATCTTGAAAAGGATAAAACAATAACCGGGGAATATTATTCCGATCCTTTAACCAGACTAGATGAAAAAATTCTTGAGAAAAGACCCGGTTTGCAGAAGAAAAAAAATCATCTTTCATCAGGACAATGCACCTGCTCACAAAAGTATTTTGGCAATGGGAAAATTAAGGGATCTGCATTATGAATTGTTGAAACATCCACCCTATTCCCCAGATTTGGCTCCCTCTGACTTCTCTCTCTTCCCAAAAACTAAAACTCTTCCTTGCTGGTCAGCGTTTCTTCAAATCAAGAGGTGATTGCAGCTGAAGAGGGATATTTTGAAGATCTTACTGAGAACCACTACAGGGATGGGATAATGGCAGTGGAGCATCACTGGAAGAAATGTATTAGTCTTAATGGAGATTATGTTGAAAAATAAAAATAATTTTGAAATTATAATTTCATTTTTCATTGTTAGGCCGAGAACTTTTCAGACCACCCTCGTACAGGGAGAGAGGAACATTAACATTGGATACATGAGAAGGGGGAAGAAAGAAAAAGTTCTCTAATCTGATAAATATCAGTTCCAGTTCTTATTCTCACAGCAACGTGGTATTGGTAGAAACACCATGAAACATATCCTTTACACATTTCCCCTTACATTCCAACACTAGTAGAATAATATCTAAATGCAAAAGCTTACTTTCCTTCAGACACGCTTACAAGTTTAGCCATCAGTAATAGTTCCAGTAGTGTGGTGATGCATTGTTAGTTCTGGGACTATTGGAATAACTCATATTTCATTGGTCTACTTACTGCTCTTCATCTCATAAATGCTCCTAAAACTGAGCATTTATGAGATGAAGAGGTAATAAGTTCACAACAGAGATCCACTGCAATCCAATCAGAAGGAAATGCAGGATGTGATCAAACTTGCAATACCCAAAATCTAAGTGGAACACAGATTCTGAACCTCATGCTGTCTAGTCCCTGATGAGTTAAAGCTATTCTGATGGCTAATTGGTAGCTGTATATACACATCCTTTATCACTTATATAAGCTTTCATATTCAATCAACTACCGAACAGAAGGGAAGCAAGCCTTCATCCAACCTGTACCTAAAAAAAAAAGAAGACAAATGTCAGCAATCTAACTATAGTCTCACTGCTCTCATCTTAGTACTTTCAAAGTCATGGAAAAGGCTATTAACAACAAGCTTCTTCACTACTTGGAGACATCAATTAATTAACAATCACTAATACAAATTTCACATCTACAGTTGACCTCCTTGTTAACCCTCTCATGCATGAATTTTTATGTTCATTCATAAAAAATTATAATGATAATACAGTACCATTTAATCTTACAGTATTACCATGAATTCATTAATTTTGCTAAATTTGTGCCCTGTATATGTTAAAACTGATATCCTCATCTGAGGACATCATTTTTATGTGTCCTCATATGAGGTCCTTATGCATGAAATGGTTAACCACATTCAGCTTTGGACACAGGCCATGAAACAAAAATTTAGAGAAATCCAGATTGTCACTCTTGATATCTCAAAAGCATTCAACTGTGTTTGGTATCAAGGCCTGCTGAACATGCTACCATCTTATGGCCTTCCTCCCACACTCTGTGATTTGAATGCCAGCTTCTGCACTGGTCGTTTACCATGTGGGATGGCTTCCTCTCATCAGATTTCTCTATCAATGCTGGGGTACCACAGGATTCTGTACTCTCGCCCATGCACTTCCTTCTTTACATCAATAACCTTCTCTCTTTGACTTCAAATCCTATTCACAGTTTTGTCAATGACAGTACTCTTCAAAATCAGTACTCTTAAAAAAAATCAGAACTACCTGGTGGACACAGGAAGTTAAAGAGGCAGTAAAGGAAAAGAAGAAAGCATATCAAAAAGTTCCTGGCAAATAAGTCAGCTTGTGCTCTTAGAAAATATAGAGACAAATGCAACAATGCTAAACACTGTGTAAAACTAGCTAAACAAAAGTCAAGGAAGGACTTTGGCAAGAATATAGAAAATGAATATCAAGAAGGTGAGCAAAATATTCTGGAGGTTGTTGAAGAAGCTTAGGAATGGAGGAAAGAATGTTGTAAAAGGAGTTAGAGATGATAAAGGTGACATGAAAACTGGAGAAAAAGATATCCTTGAAGTATGGAGTAATTACTTCGAGAAATTGCTAAATGAAACAAGCAGTGATGACAGCACAGTGATAAAAAACACTGACCAGGCATGCAGGCAGGAATACATATCCATACTTGAAGTAGAAAAAGCCATCGAAGGCTTTTTCTACTTCAAGGAAATGTGGACAGGCAGCTGGAGTAGTTGATATTCGACAAGAAATGCTGAAGTATGGTGGTATAAGTCTTACAGTGGCTGCACTGCATAGTTCAGAAAGCCTGGGCAGAGGGACGAATTCCCAATGATTGGAGTAGAGCTCTCATAGTACCCATATATAAAAAGGGAAATAAAACTGAATGTGAGAATTACAGAGGTATTTCCCCTACTGAGTGTTCCTGGCAAGATCTATGCAAGTATACTTGAGAAACGGTTAAGAAGAATTGTGGAAGAAAAGCTTGGTGAAGAACAAGCTGGAGTCAGGCCAAACAGAGGCTGTCAGGATCAGATCTTCACTTTACGACAAATAGTCGAGAAAGCATGGGAATATAACATAGATCTGTATTTCAGTTTTGTCGATTTGGAAAAGACATATGATAAGGTGCCAAGAGAGAAGCTATTCAATACGCTACTACAGTTATATGGTGTCAATGGGGCATTATATCAAGCAATACTTAGTCTTTATTTGAGTTGTAAGTCAGCAGTTAGAATTGAAGGAAGTACAGGAAGATGGTTTAATGTTAACTCTGGTGTGAGACAAGGATGTACATTATCCCCTCTGTTATTCATTATCTATATGGATCACATTATGAAGGAAAGTGGTATTAAACATGATATCAAAATTGGAAACGTTAATGTCAGCTCTTTGCTTTATGCGGATGATATGCTTCTAAATAAATCTGCCACAAGTCTGCAAGATTCTCTGACTAAATTGAATACCTGTTGTAATAGATATGGTATGAAGGTCAGCAATAAAAAGACAAAGACAATGAAAATAGGCAGAATCATTGAAAATGTCAACTGTGTTGTAAATGGAGAACCTGTGGAACAAGTAAGACACTTCAGCTACTTAGGCACGATTTTTACTGAAGATGGTAAATTAAATATAGAAACAGACAACAGAATCAGTAAATCTGGTATGGTGGGAAGTCAATTGAATAAATTCATATGGAATAAGAGAGAAATTAGTCGGAACACTAAATTAGTGTATACAAGACAGTGTTCAAACCAGTTTTAACTTATGGATCTGAGAGCTGGGTCAGAAGTAAAACACTTGACCAAAGACTAGAGGCCGCAGATATGAGAGTCCTGAGAAAGAATATAGGTGTGAACAGATGGCATCAATGGCAATATCATATTAAAAACAAGGATATCAGGAAAGAACTTGACATTGTCGGCATCCAGGAATGCGTTAGCAGAGCTAATCTCAGGTGGTATGGTCACCTAAACAGAATGGGCGAGGAAAGATTAGCAAAACAAGTGTTCTCTGCCAGGTTGGCAGCAAAACGACCCAGAGGAAGACCAAGATATAGGTGGATTGATACAGTACAAAGTGCCTTAGACGATAGAAATATAAGATCTGATAATGTTGGAGTCTTGACAAGTAACAGACTGATTTGGGGGAAAATTGTAGATAGGAAGTTAGTAATGATATAATTTTTTCATGTAGTACTATGATATCCTGTACACCCCTTGTGGGTACATGGCAGGAATTTGATGACGATGACAGTACTCTTCATTCCTCTTCCTCATTTGAGAAGTCATGTAGTACTTAAATGATAGAAGCATCAAGATCTTCTAGAACAAATTACTTAAATATCAATCTCCTCAACATTCTCAAATGGGGATTGAAAACAACTAGAAAATTTCAATGCCATAAAAACTCAACCCTGCCTTATTACACAAAAGAAAAACCCTACTTTATTTAGTAGATCATTATCTTGAAAGGCAGTTGGAACATTATTCAAAGTAAGTGGGAATAATGTTCCAACTGCCTTTCAAGATCAGCTTCCACTTCTTGAGTTGACTGTCGCATCCAGTTTATCCTGGTACAAACATAATTACATACATACATAACTTCTTGACCTCTAAAAAAACCTGTATTCTTTCTGTTCAAAACATTACTTCTCTTCTCAACTCCTAACACTTTATAAGTCTAACTAACTTTGCAATACTGTCCCATATTTGGGCTGATGCATCCAAAACCTCCCTAAGAATTCTTGATGATATATATAGAAGAGAGCAATCTGTTTAATAGGTGGATCTTCCCTTACAGACTCATTCAGTCACTTTCTCATAGGTGCTCTGTTTCTGAACTGTGCATTTTCTACGGGTACTTTCATGGGCATTGTTCATCTAAACTGACCACTACCATTCCTCCACTTTCTTTTATGTAAGAACTAGAGCTACCACTAGTCAACTCTAAACATACCAAACAAACTTCATCATCTTTCATCATTTTGACCCCCTCTATTCTTTGAAATAATCTCCCCATTACTGTTTTTCCCACTGAGTACAACCTCCAACTCTTTAAGAAACATATCAATAGATTACCTATTTCTCCATAAATATTTACCCACACATGGCACTGTTTTGTTATGGTTGCTGTGATCTTTCATGTGTGTGTGGTCATCATAATGAATTGGACAAGTGTACATATACTTTCAAAAATGACTAAGATCTACAAAGATAATAAGCCAAAAGGCTATTTTACCGGCGAATTTGTTAATTAATTTGTTAATTCGTACCCGGCTATAAAATAAAGCGGGATTTAACATCTCCCTCTTAATTATGACTAAGATCTGTTTAGAAAATTTCCTTACAGTAGTAATTGTAATGGTAGATAATAATATTATAAAAATGTTTACATATGTGTGTGTGTGTGTGTGTGTGTGTGTGTGTGTGTGTGTGTGTGTGTGTACAATTTACTTCTTACTGATGATGAATGGTTTGCATTATGAAAGCAATGGCACAAAAGTAGGCATGGGAAGTATTCTCTGAAGTAATATGAATGTACTTTGTATTGAACTGAATTGAATGAATGTATTAAATATGAATGTGAAAAAAAAAAAAAGTGGTGGAAAGTAATCTTGAGCTCACAAAAGGTGAGCTCAAGCAACTTAAGAAGCATCTGTCATGTGGTATAGAAGAAAAGAGAATAAAAGGAAAAGTGAGAGAGAAGAGTATGAAGAGTATGAAAGAGCAAGAAAGGGAAAAGTAAGAGAGGATTGTAATGATTCTATGATAAAATGTATGCTTGATGAGAACATAATGAAAACACATTACTGATAATAAACTGAAGAAAAAACTGCAACCAACAAAAAAGTAGAAATTAAGGAAAAATATGGTGGCCGGCCTGGTTGGCCGAGTGGTTAGCGTATCTGCTCTCCAGCCAAAAGGCTGCGGGCTCGAATCCAGCCGTGGGCATGGATGTTTGTGATTGTCTGTGAAAATACTAGCGGTGGTGGTGGTCAGTAGTTGATGGCATTGGTGTAGATGATGAAGGCAGTTGCGGTTGGCAGATATGAAGAGTTGTAGAGTAGGTGCCTTCCCTTGATGAGTCTTTGGACTCCCTGGAGGTGTTATGTAATAATAATAACAATAATAATAATAATAAATAACTGTTCATTTGAGTCTAGCTGGTGCGAGACAGTCCAACAGGAAAAACTATATCATTAGTTTCTGATAGAAACCAAGAATTGCACAGAAAGATGTAGATGTGGCATATTAGAATGAGTGTAACCTGATTATTATGGGGTTTTTTATGATAAATTAAGAAGACAAGTAGCATGTTATCTTTTATTATTATTATTATACCCTTTATAGAGTTAGCAGACCCAGTGTGGGTGGTGCATTCAACTGATATCATATTTATCATACTAAATCTTAAAATCCTTAACAATCCCTGCATTGACAACATATTCTGATAATGTGTTTATATATAAACTAAAACATATAAACTTTGATATAAACTAAGACAATTACTTACATTGCGACATATTAAATCCCCATCTGGAGTATGCATATATGTATATACAAAGAGACAAGCCACCTTATGATCCACTCGGTATGTTAAAGTAACACTACTATCTATTATCTATTATTAATCAGACATTAATGCTACTAGCATGATCTCAGGTTAAAAAAAAAAGCATAGAAAATAAAAGCACAGTACAGAAATTATTTTTCAGTACTGTGCTTTCAATCAGGGAGAGAGTAATTGTGTCTTAGAGGTTGTTAAACATGGAATTTTCAAATGAAGAAGGGGATTATATGTGGAACTACAGAACTGGTGATTGTTACTAAAAAATTTAGAAGGAAAAAAAATGGAGGATGTCAGTAGCGTGTGAGATCAGGTGGGGGGGGTATTCTAGACACCCAGGAGGATAAACCATGTGGGAGTTAAATAAATGAGCAGTATCATTAAACAGGAGCTTCAAAAAAGAAATATGGATGGAATAAGAAAGTAAAAGGTGATCAGCATGCTAAATAGTAATATAAAGCATAGGCAAAAAAAGGAAACTAACATGGTAAGGAGGACAAAATCAGATTGTGAGAGGAAATTAGCAGTAAGCTAAAGGAAATCAGAAAAAGTTCTCTTGCTATGTAGTAAGTAAGGGAAGAATGATTATGGAGGTGACAAGTACAAAAGAAACAACTGAGTTATCAAGTGTTAAGGTTGATACACCCTCTCTTCCCTTTGCAAGAGAGGGTGTATCAACCAGATAGAAATACAATGTGACAGAGACTATCACTGCATGGAAATGGATATACAGCTGTTGATATGAATAGGATGGTGGCTGGCAGACAAAGAGATATCAAAATGTGGTATATGGTGGAGTAGAACCCAAGAGAATGAAGGTGATTATTGAAATGCCACAGAGATCAAACTAGGGCCAATGGTGTTCATTTTTTATATTAATAACAGAGAGAATGATCTGAGGAGGAATATCCAGTTATTTGATGATGATATAAAAAACTATTAACCATTGCCCGCTCTAAAGGTAATGTAGAAATCTCGCAGGATGATTTAAAGAGATTGGCAGTGTGTGAGCAAAGGATAATGGTTATCAGTTTAATGTGGCAAAGTGTATAGTGATGCACTTTAGGATAAAGATTACAAGTTGTATATTATGTTGATGGTACTGGACTTATAGTTTAGTCCTGGGATACAGGGGCGATGCTAGACAGGAAGTTGAAATTCAGAGAGTATAACAAAAACAAGTGAGCAAAATAGCTCAAAGCATCACTTGGATATCAAAGAACACATTGAAAAATAAAGACAAGAAAGTTATACTCCCTCTTTAAGGGAGTATAAGGCTTTGATATAATCACATCTCTTTACTCTGAGCACAGGTTCCAATGCCTGGGTTTCTTGGAAATGAGATAATAGCAGCAAGGATCCAGAGCTGAATGACCAACATAGTGTGAAGACTATAATTTTTTCTTGGAGAGCTCAATGAATGTAAGGAAATGCCAGAGATCATCATGAGTTCTTTGACAGCAAGGAGAAACAAGTTTAAAGAGAAAGATAGGTATTATGAAAAGCAGCTAACATGGGTATCCCGTGATGATTCTTTGGACTCTATGAACATGCCTGTATAATAATAATAATATATTACCCATATAAACAAGTCATGGGAAAACTTTGGCAAGAATATAGAAAATAAATATCAGGAATGAGGCAAAATATTGAAGACTACTGAAGAAAAAAAAGTTTAAAAAAAAGGAGGAAAGCACACTGTAAAAGAAATCAGAAATAGTAAAGGTGACATGAAAAATAAATATACTCTAGATCAAGGTAATTATTTTGAAATATTGCTAAATAAAACAAGAACTAACAGAATGGTGATAAAAATTATTCAAAAGGAATACAATCAGGGATAAATACTGACACTAAAAAAACTGAAATGTTGAAATTCTTGTGTAGAGGCTTAAGTGCTGTGAGGACATTATGTTGGAGGTTTAATGGATTTTTTACAACACTCAAAAATAATTAAAATAGAATTTAATACTTCCTGTATTTCGTCCTAGTCACTAGGACATCTACGGGGATTATAAAAACAATTAATGTAACATACACACAAAAACTTACAATGCTAAGTCCAACCACGTGGGTGACACTAAAGTCCTATCTAGGTGGAGCGCCCTCTAAGGGCGGTCATAGGTGACCTGGAATGTAAGGTGGGACCTCTGGCGATGAGTGTTTCCCAAATCTTCGGAAGCTTAATGCAACCATATTTATTTAGATTTGGTTGGTTTTTGAGAGCTGCTGCTGTTTCTAAGAAAAGTCTCTCTTTCTTGAATTTGCTGTGGTGGAGCATGGTGGTTTTCTTCCATGATACTCTGTGAGTGGTGTCCAATACATGGTCAGCCAAGCCTGAATGGCCATAGTTGTGTTTAACGATGTACGACTTGTGTTCCTCCAGGCAGATGGATGCTGATCTGTCTGTCCGTTCAAAGTACGCAAGCTTACAGGAACATGGTACTTTGTAAACTCCAGGCAGAGAGAGAGAGAGAGGAGGGAGCTGATCTTTCGTAGACCGGATAAGGGTAGCAAGGTTGCAGTAGGGCTTATGTGCTGTGTATAGGTTATACTTTTTTAGTATCTTGGCTATTTTTTCCGAAGTGCCACGATTGTAGGGTATGGTGATAGCATTTTTAAATTCTTGTTGACAAGAGGGACGGGGAATGGGGGAGGAATTGATTATTTTTTTGATACTGTGTTCGCTGTAGCCATTGGAGAGGAAAGTTCTGTGTATGTGATTAAGCTCAGTAGTGAGGGCAGTTCCACCGGAACAAAGATTGTGGGCTCTCTTGGTAAGAGTTTTAATGATGCCATATTGTTGCGAGGGGTGGTGGTGGGAGAGTTTGTGAAGAGTATCTGCCTGTGTGTGGGGGTTTTCTGTATACAGTGAAGGCAAGTGTATCATTAGGCAGGCATGTGACTAAGGTGTCTAGGAAGGGTAAACAATTGTTCTTTTCCTTTTCCACAGTAAACTGGATTCTTGGATGTAGGCTATTGAGATGACTGAGGAAGGAGTCTAACGTGTCTGGGCCATGAGGCCAAACAGAGAACACATCATCTACATATCTTAGCCAGATAGATGGTTTGAGTGGGTGAGGGGGTGAGAGGGGGGGAACCCTGGCGGTTCCCTCTATCTGCTTGTAGATTTTGTTCTTCCAAGAGAAATACCCAGAGTTGATGGCAAAGGAAAAGAGATCTAAGATGTCAGAGGGAAAAACGTTTTCTAAGAGAGATAAAGTGTCAGTTAAGGGAATATTGGTAAACAATGAGGAGATATCAAAGCTTACTAATATGTCTGTATTATTCAAGGTTAAATTTTCTGTGAGGGCTTTAAAGTGGGTCAAGTTTTTTATATAGGATGCGAAATCATTTTATGATTGTATTCGCTGGTATTAAGAACGACTGTGGCATTACCCTTATCCGCTCTAGTGATGACGATACTTTTTTCTATGCGTAGTTTCAGGAGAGCCATGCGTTGGGCATAAGATAAGTTACTTTTTGGGGGCAAAGAGTGAGCGAGGATGTTGGCTACGTCGAGTCTGATGTTGTTGGCTACCTCCGACGGTAAGCAACCGATCCCCCGAGCACCGGGTCGGGATACAAGATCGGTCGGGATACAAGAGTGATACCGAACTGCGTTAAAATGAAGATCAATTTCCATTCCAAAAAAGCACTCCGTATATATAAACGTGCCAGCCTGGCATTACTACGAGAGCAAATTGCCTCTACTCGTACCGCCCTCGCAGTGACGAACGCCGCCATTGGCTCCCTACATTCTATTTTAATATTAAATTCTATTTTAATTCATTTTGAGTGTTGTAAAAAATCCATTAAACCTCCAACATAATGAAATGTTGAAAGGCAACTGGAGTAGATGATGTTCAACCAGAAAATGCCCAAGCATGGAGGTATAAAAGTTTTACAGAGGCTTGCGGTGCAAAATTCAGAAGACCTGGTCAGATATTCAAATTCTGGATGACTGGAGTAGAGCTCTCATATTACCCATAGGAATAATATATTACCCATATAAAAATAGGAATAAAACTGAATGTAAAGTGATCCAGGTAAAATTTATGCAAATACTTAACAAAATGTTCAAAAAAAATTGTGAAAATGAAACTGGGAGAAGAAAACAAGCTGAATTCAGACCAAATAGCAGTTATTAGGATCAGATTTTCACTTAAAAGTTGACAAATCACAAAAAAAACAGTAATCTATTAAGTTTTGTAGATCTGAAAAGGTATATGACAGGGTGACAAGAAAAAAGCTGTTCAAACTCTACAATTGTGCAGTGCAAATGGGACATTATACTGAGCAATATATAGTTCATATTTGAGGTGTAATTCAGCAGTTAGTATTGAAAGAGATACAGAAGATAGTTTGATGAAAATCTAGTGTGACAAGATTTTGATCACTACTAGTTGCACCCCTACATCAACTGTTATGCATCTATATCGATCACATTATGAAGAAAACATCACAAAAAACTCCCGGTAAAAATTGAGGACATTCTTAAATAAATCCAGACAAGCCTGCAGAATTTCTTAATAAATTGAATAATTGCTGTAACAAAAAAAAAAAAAAAAAAAAAAAAAAAAAAAAAAAAAAGAAAATAGGCAGGAACAGTGAAAACATCAACTGCAATACACTGAATAGAGAACCTATAAAACAAGTAACAAGTAAAACATTTCAGTGTATTTTAGGCATAATTTTTTGCAAAGATGGCAAACTAAATGTGGAAATAGACAAGAATTAGAAAAGTTTGGATAAAGGATTGAAACCAAGAATATAATTTCTTGGTATCTTTAATTTATAATTTACAGAATTAGAAAAGCTGCTATGTTTGGGGATTAAATGGATAAATTTATATGGAATAAGAGAAAAACTAGTCAAAACACTAAATTAACTGCACACAAGATAGTATTAAAACCAATTTTAACTTACAAATCTGAGAGATGGGTTGGAAATAAAGCACTTGATTAAAGACTGGAGACCACAGGTATGAGAGTTCTGAGAAAAATTAGGGGAGCAAACAGATGGCAAAGAGTAAAAAGATCATGTCTGATGCAAAAATGATTAAAAAAAAATAATAAACACTCAAAGGAAGATCAAGTTTTAAGTTTGACTGATGAAGTTAAAAATGCCCTAGAAAACCAAAATATAAGATTTGATGATATTTGAGCATTAATTTGAATGAAAATTATAAATAGGAAGGTAGTGATAGCATTAACTTTAACTTTCCATGTATTACTATCATAGTATGCTGTACACTGCTGTGAGAGGGCATATCAGGAATTTGATAATATGATATAGTTTCATAAATCAAATTATTTTCCCTCCAAAATCAGTGGTGCATGAATACCATAACATACATTAGTGCAGTACAGTATAGTATAGTATGTTAGAAAAACAGGTTTTGCTATTTTACTTTAGGCAGACCTTATGTAAAAGAGGTTTATGGAACTGAATAAGAAGGGAATGAAGAAGTTTTTTGTTTTTAATCACAGCTCTTGAGACAGCATTTGTTCAAAAATCACTCAAATAGCTGTTTCTAGTTATTTCAGGTACCTCTATGCAAGCTTATACATTTATTTGGCTATTTGGCAGTATATTTTAAAACCATATTAACCAGATACACGCACCACTAGCTAAAACCATGTCTAAATTTTTTTTTCTCTCCCCAAGTTACGCCCAAAATTAAATTAATAAAATAACCTCAAAGAACCAAACTAAACCAAACATAAGAATAAGCATACCCAAGCCAGTCAGCAAATTCCAACGTATTTGGTACTGTGGCACTCAGAAGAATCAAGTTCACGTGATCAGGGAGCATAATCAAAACTTCTTCCCATACGACCCCTCGCTAAAAAAAAAAAAACATGTAAAGAGCATCTAATTTATTGCTAATATGTTATTCAGCATTAGGATGCTGTCAAAAATCTGGTAAGAATACCAAAATCAGCCTGTGATTTTGTTTAATATGAAAAACTACATATATTGAGTTTCATACTAAGATGTTTATAAAGGCTCATACTAAGCTTGAGTATTTTTTTTTTAATGTATTTACTTAGAAATTTACTTAATAAACTATTTCTAATATTCTACTGTTGTAATAACAGCAGTACCTTAGGGCTCACCATAGAGAGAGAACAGGAATGGCAAATCCATACCCAGTGCTGGACTTGGTCTTACGTTATGCAATACACTTCTGATATGTTGCCTATAGACTCTGTCTCCACTCTTCTTTCATTCTCATCTCTCTTCTCCTTTCTTACTCCTTCCCCCAATGCTATTAAGAGTACTCAAGAGGAAAGCGTGATCTTTTTCTTTCATCTTTCTATTTCTTGCAGTGGGAGTCTGCCTTCGCTGCCAAGGTTCTGGCTTTATCCTCAATGGACCCTACAGCAGGAGTAGAAAGCCAGCTGCAATATTTTGCCTATAACTACTTTGAACAGAAGAAATCAGTCACAGGAAGTGTTAAATATTATCCAATTCAGGGCAGTTGACACATCTCCCCAAACACCACATCAGGGAGATGAGAAGTATGTGAAGTGGCCAGCGAAGAACATCACAAATATATCAATGATAACACATTATTTAGAACTGAAAAACTTAAACCGTTAGTTTAATTAACAAAATTTAAATGCAGTATAGTAGGTATGTCAGAGACACATTGGACAAACAAGGGTTATGTTAACATCCAAAATGCAAGAATGTTTTACTCAGAATAAAACGAAAATGGTGTTTAACAACAATAAAACATGTTTAAATAAAAATGCTTAATTTAAAAAACCTCCACAGGGAGTGCTCAGACCCCAATGGAACACTCAAGTTCCATTGGGGTCTGAGAATCACTTCACATACTTGAGTGTTCCATGCAAGCTACTATACATGGACTTCCTCCAGGCATTTCAATCAAATAGCAAATCTTAAAGCCTGAACCACCTGAGCACTACAAGATTTTGTAAATTGGAGACTATTATCAGCAAAGCTATGAACAGGAGTGGATGTCCCAGAGAGAGAAAATCATTGATGTATAGGAGGAAGAGTATTAGTGAAAGCATAGTGTACTTGGATACTCCAGTAGTGATTGAAAAATTTGATGAGGGAAACTTTCATTATGACCTGCAATGAACAACTGAAGAGGAAAATGGAGATCCATTCAAAAAGAAAAGGAAGATACTAGTCTGGTAAGAAGGCCATGACACCACACTCAAATGCTTTGGAAATATTAAGAGAGACCACTCGTGTGTTCCCAAACTTTCCCATGGCTTGTGTCCATAGGTGAATAAGGTTAGCTAGAAGATCTGCAGTGGAGCAAAAATGGCAGAATCTATACTGGTGATCACTAATTGGTGAATGTCCAAGTAGTGAAGCAGGTGGCTGTTGATGACCTTTACAATTATTTCAAGAGTAATAAAGTAAGGACAACAGTTCGATGGTTGAATTTTTATCTCCCTTTTTTTGGGAACTGGCTGGATAAAAGCTCTTCCAAGCTGTTGTATATGAGTGGTATATGAGTATGACAACTTGTAGAGGCAATACAAGATGGATGTCAGTTCTGGAGCACAAGCGTTTTAGTATATAAGTGAAGGGACACTATCAGTGCCAAGAGACTTGTTAGTATCAAGGCTACTGAGTATTTTTCTAATGTCCTTTTGATGAAATATCAGAGGAGGCAGGCAGGCTGGCTGTGGATACTTCATGGAATAGTAGGAAGAGATATGTCTTGATTGTCTAAACAAGAGCTGGAGGAAAACATTGATGCCAAGAAGGCTGCCTTATTTTTAGGACATTACCATTGAGAGAAGTAGAAATATGGAAGGTAAGAAGTTTTGTTCCTCAGCTTTGGCAAGGGATGAGAGTGTTGTGATTTGTAGAAGACATGTTTAGTGCATTTGGCCCTCACAAAGTCTGCTTTAGATATGTTGATGATTTTTTTTTGCAGTTATTGTGAGCTGTAATATAAGATGAATGAGAGGCTACAGTATTAGAGATGATACACGGAATGCATGCTGAAATTTTGGCTTTGAAGAGTTTTGGCACATTTGTTGGGGAAAACCAAGGCTTGGATAAGGGTTGAAGGTCCTGAATGGAGTAGCACTCATCCCAGCAAGAATAATTTCCGTTATAAGACCAGAGCAAGTGCTAGGTTCAGAAGCGTGACAGCAGCAATAATCAGATCATGGAAATGAGGCATAGAAATCCTGAAGGTCAACCCAATTAGCACTGTTATGGTGCCATAGGATTATGAGACTAATGTTGCATGGGAGAAGGATAATCTGTAGAAAAAGAAACATGGCAAGGCCATAATTCAACTTGTGAAGAGAACAACTAACATCTTCTCTTTGCGTGTGTATTTGTAGGACATGTGGTTAAGAAAAGATCCAGGATGTTGAGATAATGATGAGGATTATCTGGAATTCTGATTGGTGAAAATTGTGCTAAATCATTAATGACAGCAAACGGTTCAGCTTCTCTTCCAGTGATCTGTGAAGTTGGAGAAGGGAAGCCAGTCCTAAAGTATGGATATTGAAATCTCCAAGGAAGATTATCTCACTGTTAGGGTAATTACACTGTATATGATTGACTTTCAGAGATAAATAGTCAAATAGGTGTAAAGTCAGAGTTAGGAGAGTGACAGAGGTAGAAAATGAAGGCAATAAAGTAGATGTATAAAGAAGATATGTTATTTGCCATGGAATCTCAACTGACATCCTCTGTAACTACATCTCACTTAAACTTTCACACATATCTTTCATGATGCCTTTTGCAAGAAGGTGGAACTTGCACTGGAAGTCCCACCTTATATAATATGTTATTTATATTATATTATATTATAGAATAATATAATATATTATCCTGTATTATATTATATAGAATAACATATCAAATATTAAGTATTTGATATGTTATTCTACAATGAATAACATATCAAATTTGGATATCTGTAAGTGGTGATGTTCAGATGTTACTGAAATCAATCTGTTTTTTAATTTGTTTTGTTTTTTTACATGCAAGTTTCTAATTTTATTGGATTCTTAAGCTCTTTTTTTGCTTACTGTTGTAATTTTTCTGATACTTTTCTTGAAATTTTTTTCATGAGTTTTGTGGGAGAATTTTATAACTACAGTGACACTAAAAATAACAAATTACATGATAACCATTGTAATTAACATTAATGAAGTGAAAGTACTGATATTTCATACTGAAAATAATAGTACATCATCAGTGCATAGAAACTAGCAAATCAAAGAACAAAATTACAAGGTACATATAACAATCAGTTTACCAATTAAAAACAGTTTCTGCATGCTAGAAATTAATATATTAATAAATAATATTAAAATGGTGTGCTGTTATTTTCAGTATAAAATATCTCTACTGTAATTATTTACTTAAGCAAATTAATAATAATACATTAATATTAATATTTTATTAATTATATTAACTACTTAGTTGTATTAATTATTAACATATTACTGTCATTTATTGTTTATAATTATGCCACAGGTACCTGAAAGATTAGACATAGTGACACTATATTTTTATAAAAAAATACAGTGTCACTAAAAAATAACCTTTTATATTATCTTTCATGGTAGTGAAGTGAAACATTAGGAAAATTTATGCAGCAAAGGTAAAAAGACTCATGGTCACAACTTTTAGGTGGGAGATGAATTTTATCTTGGTGTGAGATCACTGCCACTATTGGAGGCATGAAGTGGCTTGAAGTTCCATTTTTGGTCTTTAGAGTAGGGCTTCCAGATTATGTAAAAAATAAATTAAAAATACAAATAAAATATATAAAATTGTTAAAAAATGGGGGGAAAATTCTTGGCCCACCCACTATACAAAATGTACTATAGGTTTGCAAATAACCTTTCATGGCTGGGAGCAACATAAAAAATAAAAAATTCCACAGGGAGTGTCCATATCCCAATGGAACACTCAAGTTCAAGTATGGACTTGAGTGTTCCATGCAAGCTACTATACATGGACTTCCTCCAGGCATTTCAATCTTCTATGTTTAATAACACACTTCAGAGGAGAACTAACATAACAGATTTAATTCATCACTTCAGTATGGATACTATGACAGGCAGTATGTGAAAACAATCATCACAAATGGCTACTATCCTACTTCTTTAGTGACAAAAATTAGTTTACTGCTAAATGAAACAAATATTTCATTAATTTATTCCGTCATAAAAACTGGTTAAGTGACAGTTCCTGGACGAGCATAAGCTACAGTTGGTGTCCTATCACACTAGTGGAATTCTTTTAATAATGTATAGAAATATATACATTATTAAAAGAAACAAGACTGCTGTCACAAGATCACCAACTCCAAAATTTAAGCATAGTTAATCCATCTTTCCAATTCAAGCTATGGCAATATAACAAATTCTTGGAACTCTTAATAATAAGAATTCATGTCTAAACTTATTTTGTGAATTCACTTGGTGTTTATTCAAAGGAATGACTAGTTTCAACACCACAGGAGAAAAATCTGGACTGATGTTTCATGTTAAAAGTAGTGTCCACATTCAGTCCTATTCTGTATTGAACAACAGTCTGATTAAAAATGGGTAAACCTATACTTAAATGGCCTTTGACACACACACACACACACACCTGGCAGAGATAAGAAAGCCCATTTATCCTAGAAGAAGACAAAAAGGATAGTTTACTGAATTATTTAAAAGTACAATAAATCTAGGGAAAAAACTGACTCCTCCCTCTTTCCATTCCCATGAAACATAGGAAGTAGCATTAAAGAGAACAAATGAAATAATGAGAAATAAGCAAATGAAATTGCAAGATATATAGAAGAAACAGTGCGAAATAGAACAAAGAGAAACTATACATTGCAGATGGAACACAAAAGACAGGCAGGAACCATAGATAAAGCACACAGAATGACAACATGAAAAGTACAAATGCAAATAATAATGGGAGAAATGAGAAAAATAAGAGTATGAAATTATAAAAATGAAAATCCAAAAATAATTGAACTTAAATTTCAATGTTATCTTAGCTTAGATTAAGGGGTCACCTGAAATCTCCATAATAAATTAAATACTGCATGTAAAATCTATACCATTAAAATAAAAAAAAATCTTCAGCAGTCATGAAAATTAATAACTGGTCATCTTCAATTAAGAGGAAGGGGGACACAAAATGATGAACATTAGTCTTTATTCTGAACTGATCTGCTGTAAATATTACCTTCCTAACTGGACAGAGACCAATGATGTATGATTGGCATGTGATGGTTGTTCTCTTAGAAATGTAAATTAAAGAATCATCTCATTTTGTGTTTGAAAAATTCTTTATCCATAAGGTAAAAAATTCTAAATTTCTAACCAATTCAACATAGCAATGCTCATTTTCTCAAGGAGCACCCTGTGTATTTCAAAAGGCAGGAGTACTCTTTAAGAAAATAAGCACTGCTATGTTGTATTAATTTGTATTTTAAAGGAGCTACATGCTTCAGAAATATAACACCTAAACTTAATTTTGAAAATTCTAGATTTAGAATGTAAGATTTTGACATAAGTTTTTGATTTTAAAAAATGTACAGTACATTCATTAATTTAAGTTTCTGTAACATTTCAAATTTTAAATGTCAATTCTGGATTTTCATTTTTATAATTTATTTTTCATTTATTTTTGACTGCGTTGTTAATATTTCAATATTCTTTCAACATATGGGATTCAGTGTGATGTAGTGTGTTTAATGTATTCGTTGCAGAGAGTGAATGGTTTGTGGTAAGAAAGCAAGAATGGCAAGAATATTTGCTGGAAATGTTTTGTAAGCAAGTGTAAGAAATGCAAGTCATGTTAGGAGTGAAAGAATGAAGTGACTGATATTACTGATCTAAGGCAGGATTGAGGAAGTATTGTGGAGAATATAACAGAAGCAGAGAATGATAGTACACAAAATATGAATGAGAGTTTGAAGGAAGTGTTTGAAAGTAATAATGTGGATGATGAGATGTCAGCATGGAAAGAAATGCATGCTTACGCAGACTCCTTCATTGAAAAATGTGAGTTTGAGCGACTGAAGAAACAATTGGCATGTGGTAATGAAGGATGGAAAATGAAAGGTAGAATGAATGGGAAAAGCATAAAAGTACAAGAAACTGGGAGAAAAGAGATAGTATTGTGCAAAGATAAAAGGATGTAAGTGAGATGTAAGATATGAAAGAGTTGTTAGAAGAAGCAAAAATGACAAGTAAGAAAGTAAAGACTGTGTAAAGTAAAGAAAGTAAAGTTTGCTGCCTTGGTATGATAAGACAGAACTGAGAAGGGTCAGATTGCCAATGAGTTAATGAGCAGTTTATGGATGTGTGGAACAAATCTGATGGATGTAAGGACCTGTATATACCTGATGGACTTAAATGGTGTTGTAGCGTTTGGAGAAAGTGTTGTTTAGTGAGAGCTTGGAATTGCAAAACCAGGGAAACTAGAGATATTGGGAGAGGGTCGCAATCAAGCATATGTCTAGCCACCCCTGGGACAAATGAGTGTAAGTGCAGGAATGACTGCGCAGAAATAGCCACCCTTGAGATAGATAAGTATGAGTGTAGGAATGAGGAGCTGGGTGCAGTTTGCCATGTTTTGAATCCAAATGGGCATGTAATGACATTATGTAAGACCCAAGTGGATATTGAAATGCATGTACACGAATGCCCAAAGTATCAGAAATAAAGGAGCGGAGTTTTTGGCATTGATTAGTTCAACTTGGCCCAAAATTATTGGCATCGGCGAGACCTGGTTACCTGAGAATGATGTAGTTACAGTGATAGAATGTAAGGGATATTGTATTTTCAGAGAAGAGAGAGGAAATAGGGCAGGAGGTGAAGTATTATTAATGAAAGCTAAAGAACTTCAACCAACAAAAACAGAAGTTAAGGAAGATTGTAGATCTGACGGAAATGGTTCATTTGAGACTATCTGGGTGAGATGGAGGCCAATAGGACAAAATATATTGTTGGCTGCTGCTATAGATCTGGGGGGGGGGGGTCTAGAAAAAGATGTGGACAACATGCATAAACAAATCAGCGCAATGAGTACAGGAAGAGCAATTATCAGGGGAGACTTCAACTATGGAGATATAGATCGGAAGGAAGAAAGGGCACAGTGCAAAATGGAAATGGAATTTATTCAGTTACTAAGAGATAATTAGATGAAACAATATGTGATGGAAGGGATCAGGGGTTTGAAACTGTTGGATCTTATAACAGCATCAGTATAATATCATCTATCATCATTGTAATATCATCTATAACTACAGTAGCAACTCTACTTCCAATCAGGGGAAAGGAGCATGTAGTCTTGTCCTGGGAGATTGCTCAACATGTAAAAATTTCAGTCAAGAAAGGGTTTATGTAAGAACTACAAAGCTGATGATTATGACAAACTTAGGAAGCAACTTGGAGCAGTGCCATGGCATAAGAAACTACGTAGAATGAATGTCATTAGTGTATGGGAAGTGGTCAAGGATTGTATGAGCAAGACAGTAGTGCATACCCAGCAAGATCAGGAGGATAAATTGAGTAGGGATTAAGTGGATGACTAGCAATATAAAGAAAGAGCTGAAAAAAAAAAAAAAAAAAAAAAAAAAAAAAAAAAAAAGGAAGGAAGAAAGCATTGTGGAAGGAATATAAACAAGGTGATCAGCATGCCCATGAGCAGTAAAAAGCACAAGTAAGGGGGGTAACTAGTATGGTAAGGAAGGCTAAATAAAATTTCGAGAGGAAAGTTAACTAAGCAGACCAAAGCAAATCCAAAAGAGTTATTTTGTATGTAGCAAGTAAGAGAAAGAAGGAAAGATAACTTTACTCAGTGCTGATGGTAGGAAAGTGACAGAAGCAGAAGAAATAGTTCAGTACTAAGCAAACCCTTTGCATGAGTATATCATCCACATGGTAACGTTGCAGTTACTGAAGTGACTGATGTAAAAATTGAGATAGATAAACTGGAGGTACTCAGTATAATGAAAAAGATCAATGTGAATACAGCAGTGGGCCTGGACGGTATGTCAGCTGTGTGCTACGAGAATGTGCAAGTGACAAAGTTGTTTAATCTAAGTCTCATCTCTGGCAAGGTTCCAAGGGAATGGAAAGAGGGCAAGATAGTTCCATTACATAAAGGTGGCTCGAAAAAAGAAGTAGCAAATTACAGAATAATTAGTATCTGAGTGGTGGTTAAAGTATTAGAAAAGTTGGTTAAAAGTAAAATTCAGGAATGGGTGGATAGGAATATGATACTCTATAAGGGACAGCATGGCTTTGTAAAAGGCAGGTCCTGCCTCAGTAATTGACTCACATTTTATAATAAAGTGACAGCAGAAAATTGGATAAAGGGAATGGCTACACCATGCTGCTAGACTTTTCAAAGGCATTTGACAGAATACTGCATGGTAAATCATTACATAAGTTGGAGCAAATGGAAGTGGATATAAGGCTGGTGACATGGATATGGAAGTTGCTGACAGACATCAGAGGATGGGTGGGATCAAGGCAAATGAGAGTGACTAGTGCAGTGCCCCAGGGCTCTGTACTAGGACCACTACTCTTTAATTTGTACATTATTGATAAATGAAAGATTTGAAGGGGACTATTCAGTTGTTTGCTGATGATGCAAAACTAGGGGGAGCTATAATTAATAAAGATGATGTAGATATCTTACGGGATGATTTAAATAAATTGGAAGTGTGGGCAAAAGACAAGTTGTCAATTCAATTTTGTAAAATGTAGGGTAATGCACTTTGCATTTTATTCATGGTACTAGATTACAGGAAACTGATTAGGCTAGGGTTCTGGGGGTGATGGTGGATAGAAATTTGAAATTCAGAGGACATATTAAAAGAGTTGACAAAACAGCTCGGAGGATGACTTGGATGCTTAAGAACACATTGACAAGTAAAGATAGGGAGGTTATTATCCCTCTTTATAAGGCTATGATATGACCACATGTTGACTACTGTGCACAGATTTGGTTATCTGTGTTTCTTGGGGATCGGGAGGTGGTAGAGAGGATTCAGAGACAAGTGACCAAGCTAGTGACAGATCTGTGGAATGTTCTCCATGAGGAGAGATTGAAAGTATGTGGGTTGCAGAGTTTAGCTAACAGGTGATGGAGATGGAATATGATGGACACTTATAAGTTACTAAAGGGATTCTATAAGACTTTTGTGTCAGAAGAAAAATTTCTTCTGACACAGAAGAAATTTTTCAATACACAGGGAGGGGAGAAAACAAGGGGTCACGCTTGGAAGTTATCTACAAGTGTGGTTAGTAAGGGTGGGGTGTGCAGACCAGGTTCTTTACTTAGAGGGTGGTAAATGAGTGGAATGGATTGCCAGAGGTAGTTGTGAGTACCCCCAACAGTGAATAGGTTTAAGGAGATGTATGATAGGTATTGTGTTAATGGATAAAGTGGGTCTCCCACAATGAATCTTTTGAATTCGTAAAGAACCCATGTAAATAATAATAAGTTCGTACTCTTCTTTCTTATGTCTCCTGTTCTTCATTATTGTGCATTTCTACTTTTTTGTACTATCATTTTGAGTGCTTTATATTTACATGCAGGCACACACAGTTCTGCCATCCTTTGTACTCTGTTGTCAATGTATGATTTCTAGTCATCTGTTTTATTTTCTGAGATTTTCCTTTCTGTTTTGTAAACAATATACAATTTCCAGCAATATTATTTGACTACTCAAAATTCTATTTTGATTTCAAATGCAAAACAAGTATATAACAAGTGATCACTTGAGCAGGATAAAATTGAATTTCATATTGAAAAGAATAACATGCAAGAAGGTTTTAAAGCGAATTAAAGTTGAGCAGCTCTCCAGATGTGAACTGTAGACTAAAATACACACAGATTATTGAAGAAAAAATGAAAGAGTTTGAGAACAGGAACCAAACCTTGGAGATTTAGTGGCAAGCCCTGAAGAAAACACTGATTGATTCAGCCAGAGAGGCATGTGGTGAGGTTGTTTATAAGGATAGAAAAATCAGAACTCCATAGTGGACACAGGAAGTTAAAGAGGCAGTGAAAGAAAAGAAGAATGGATATCAAAAGTTCCTGGCAAATAAGTCAGCTTGTGTTCTTAGAGATAACAGAGACAAATGTAAGAAAGCTAAACACTCTATAAAACTGGCTAAACAAAAGTCATGGGAAGACTTTGGTAAGAACATAGAAAATAAATACCAAGAAGGTGGCAAGATATTCTGGAGGTTGTTGAAGAAGCTTAGGAATGGAGGAAAGAGTGCTGTAAAAGGAGTTAGAGATGATAAAGGCTACATGAAAACAGGAGAAAAAGATATCCTTGAAGAATGGAGTAATTACTTTGAAAATTGCTAAATGAAACAAGCAGTGATGATAGCACAGTGGTAAAAAACACTGCCCAGGCATACAGTCAGGAATACATATCCATACTTGAAGTAGAAAAAGCCATCAAAGTCTTAAAATGTGGAAAGGCAGCAGAAGTAGATGATATTCGACCAGAAATGCTCAAGTATGAAGGTATAAAAAAGTCTTACAGTGGCTGCACTGCATAGTTCAGAAGGCCTGGATAGAAGAACAAATTCCTGATGATTGGAGTAGGGCTCTAATAGTGCCCATATATAAAAAGGGAAATAAAACCGAATGTGAGAATTACAGAGGTATTTCCCTACTGAGTGTTCCTGGTAAGATATATGCAAGTATACTTGAGAAATGGTTGAGAAGAATTGTAGAAGAAAAGCGTGGTGAAGAACGTTGGATTCCAGCCCATAAGAGGCCGTCAGGATCAGATCTTCACTTTACAACAAATAGTGGAGAAATCATGGTAATATAACAAATATCTCTATTTGAGTTTTGTAGATCTGGAAAAGGCATATGAAAGGTGCCAAGAGAGAAGCTATTCAATATGCTACGGTTATATGGTGTCAATGGGGCATTATATCAAGCAATACTTAGTCTTTATTTGAGTTGTAAGTCAGCAGTTAGAATTGATGGAAGTACAGGAAGTTGGTTTAATGTTAAAAATCTGTTGTGAGACAAGGATGTACATTATCCCCTCTGTTATTCATTATCTATATGGATCACATTATCAAGAAAAGTGGTATTGAACATGATATCAAAATTGGAGATGTTAATGTCAGCTCTTTGCTTTATGCGGACGATGTTATACTTATCAATAAATCCGCTACGAGTCTGCAAGATTCCTTCACTAAATTGAATAACTGTTGTAATAAATATGGTATGAAGGTCAGAATTAAAAAGACAAAGACAATAAAAATAGGCAGAGTCATTGAAAATGTCAACAGCATTCTGAACGGTGAACCTGTGGAACAAGTAAAACATTTCAGCTACTTAGGCACGATTTTTAATGAAGATGGTAAATTAAATATGGAAATAGACAACAGAATAAAAAAAGCTGGTATAGTAGGAAGTCAACTGAATAAATTCATATGGAATAAGAGAGAAATTAGTTGAAACATTAAATTAGCTGTATACAAGAGGTGTTCAAACCATCTTTAACTTATGGATCTGAGAGCTGGGTCAGAAGTAAAACACTTGACCAAAGACTAGAGACCACAGATATGAGAATCCTGAGAAAGATTAGAGGTGTGAACAGATGGCATCAATGGCAATATCATATTAAAAACGAGGATATTAGGAAACAACTTGAAATTGTCAGAGGACCCAGAGAAAGACCAAGATATAGGTGGATTGATTTGGTACATAGTGCCTTAGATGACAGAAATATAAGATCTGATAATATTGGAGTCTTGACAAGTAACAGACTGATCTGGAGGAAAGTTGTAGATAGGAAGTTAGTAATGATATAATTTTTTCATGTAGTACTATCATATCCTGTATACCCCTTGAGGTACATGGCAGGAATTTGATGATGATGAACAAGTATATAGAAAGAGCTTCAGATAAATTTCAGAGAGCAATGACAGATGTCATTTAGGTGAAAATGCCTGTAACTGTTATCATGCAGTAATTAATAACATTATTTAATATAAAATTCAATTCACTAATGTGAAGGTTTTGAGCTTTTAATGTTTGTAACAGTGGGCATAAATTGCATTAGTTCTTTTCTTGTAGCTGGTTATAGCATATCACATTATTTTTATGGGCCTAAGGGTAGAACTTTTCCATATTTGGTTATAATGCAGTCACAGAATTCAGGACATGGTTGAACAGAGCACTTGTTCTGGTTCTGCCATAAGGGATGTCTCTTTTATGTTCCTCTAGACGTAATTTCAAAAAATATGTCTCTCAACCATAGCATAACATATATGGCATAACCATAGCAAAACATAACATATCTAGGTTATGTTATGTCTCGAGGAACACCAAAGAGACATCGCTTACAAAAGAACTAGAGCTAGTGCCCTCTCAAGCCATGTCCTGTTTTCGGTTAACACAAATAATCAAGGCTGCCAACATGAGATAAACTGGACAACAACTTCAAACCTGCACATATGCCACGACGAGGTAGAATGCTGCATAATCAAGTCTAAAGAGATTGTCATGGACCCTTTTCATATAAACAGTAACCTCAGCTATAATTTGCCTGACTTTTTTAGCTCTGCTGTCAGATATTGACGCACTCGTGAAATCACACACGCACAGGTTTCTAACAGTAGAACTTTAACATGGACTGTAGCTTCAGCTCAAAATAACTGTTGTTTATAGTCGATTTTATATTTTTATAATTTATGGTTTTATAGTGACTTGATGTTTCTTTACAGTGTTTTTTATTGGCTTTCTATGTTCTATCATGCCTGAAGAAGTCAGCCACCTAGATGAAATATGTTGCATATTTTAATAAATTTCATTATTTATTCTAATTCTCGGATCTCAGTCAGTATATAAAAAGCATGAATATATATATATATATATATTTTTTTTTTTTTTTTTTTTTGAAATAGATTAAATGATTATAAGCCAAGAGATAAAAATAGAAACACTATTTTAAGTAAACTGCACAACTAGTTTCATCTTCTTAGAAGACTTC
Organism: Typopeltis vanoorti; assembly: GCF_054136105.1. Lineage (NCBI taxonomy): Eukaryota > Metazoa > Arthropoda > Arachnida > Uropygi > Thelyphonidae > Typopeltis > Typopeltis vanoorti. Next base: position 169,775,597 of record NC_143549.1, on the reverse strand, counting down.
TTCAGGTGCATAACATTCGAAGCTGTTCTGTATATCTCTTCATTGTTGGGCATGCAGATGCATTCAAGGTCTTGTGAATGCCAAAGTTGGATGGCAGTGCAATGACAGTCTGGGAAATTACAGCTCAGGTTAGTGTTGAGATGTACTGGAATGAGAACAATTTCTTTAGATTCTACAAGTCTTCTTTCCAGTTCATCATAGCAAAGCACAAAAAGATACTTCACGATTTGTCCCATATGACCGGATGAATGATAGAGGTTTTGTCGTTAGCATCACAGAATTCAGGACATGGTTCAACAGAGCACTTGTTCCAGTTCTGCCATAAGGGATGTCTCTTTTATGTTCCTCTAAACGTAATTTCAAAAAATATGTCTCTCAACCGAGTAAATCTGTTATTTCATATATATATATATATATATATATATATATATGGGTTTATAAATAGATGTGGTACACACACACACACACACACACACACACACACACACACACACACAGGGCAGTAAACCAAATAAAATGGTTTACTGATCAATAAAAAATTAATATAACTAAGATTCTTTGAATGATTGTTGGATTGTACCCTTTTTTTCCCCTCTCCTCCCATTATACTTTTGAGCACATGGAGTTCTTGTTGTAAGACTAAGCAAATCTGCTTCTCAGGAAAGAAGCACGTCTGAGAAGGATAGTTACTTTTCTTTTTCCTTTTTTGAGCTAAACTAAGAATGAGATTATTAAGGCCATTATTATTAGGGCCAAATAGTAATATGCTAGTGACATCATAATATACTCACAGACATAGCTGAATATGTAGAGTTGAAAATAGCTTGGTCATTTAGGTGTTCTAAATAATAATTTAATAAAGAGGAGATATTTTCTTTTATACTTTTTATACAATATGCAAGCGTTATGACACATAAAGGAAAGAGATGGCATAAAGTTAGATCAGTGACTGCTCTGAACTCTATTTCAATTTTATATGCAAAACAAGTATACAGGAAGAGCTTCAAATATAATTTCAGAGGGGAAATAACAGTCGGATGTCATTTGAGGAAAATGCATGTAACTATTATCAAGTAGCAATTAAGAATTCCCGAGTCCATGTTAGGAACAGTAAGAAATTCACCAGTAACAATCAACCTAAGACCACTGAGTGTCAGGAGCCATAATTGTGAAGGAGGCTACTTTATTCATCTCACCACCAAACACTTAAGGTGTATTTGGAGGTGTGAGTAGCTGCACAAGCAGTCCTAAAAGAATTTCTATGACACAACCAGCTGTAACCCAAAAGTCTCTCACAGAACAACGAATACATAACATAACTAGTAAGAATGGCACACAAAACCAACACTACAAAACTAATGGAAAGTAGTCCCAAAATTAGCATAGCAGTTGGAAGAACAAGTCACACAACTTGCTCTTCCAGCAATTTGTGTGATTTGCTGGAATGGAATGGGCTGAGCTCGACAAATTATGCAAAATCTTACACCTCATGAAAAAGTACTCACCTAAGATCTCTCCTCCTCTTTTTTCTTTAATAATATGTTTCAATAAGTCAACAGGAGTGCCATAAAGTGAAATCAGGATGCATCAATGTTTCATACACACTGCTTTTGTGTGAGAGCCAGAGAAGCATGTGGTGAGGTTGTCTGTAAGGATAGACAACCTCACCATGGAGTTCTGGTTTTTCAGAACTCCGTGGTGGACTCAGAAAGTTAAAAAGGCAATCAAGGAAAAGAAGAAAGCATATCAAAAGTTCTTGGCAAGAAAGTTAGCTTGTGCTATTAGAGAATACACAGAGAAAAATGTAAGAAAGCAATGAAATGTGCAAAAGTAGTAACCTAAGATCTCTCCCTCTTTTTTTTTTAATGATATGTTTCAATGGAGAATAAGTCATGGAAAGAACATAGAAAATAAATATCAGGAAGGTGGCAAAATATTCTGGAGGCTATTGAAAAAGCTCAGAAATGGAGGAAAGAGTACTGTAAAAGAAGTCACAAATGATAAAGTAACATGAACACTTAAGACAAAGATATTCCAGATGTCTGGAATAATTACTTTGAAATAATGCTAAATGAAACAAGCAGTGTCAGCAGGGTGGAAGAAAACATCCAACAGGAATGCAGTCAGGAATATGTATTCATACTTGAAATAGAAAAAACATCAAAATCCTACAACTTGTAAAGGCAGCTGAAGTAGGTGAAATTCGACCAGAAATGCTTAAATATGAAGGTATCAAAGTTTTACAGTGGCTGCACTGCATAATTCAGAAGGCCTGGTCAGAGGGTCAAATTTCAGATGATTGGAGTAGAGTTCTCATATTATCCATCTATAAAAAGGCAAATAAAACAATGTGAGAATTACAGAGGTATTTCCTTATGTTTCGTTATAGTGGTAAGATTTATGCAGATATACTTGCATCTAGAGGATGCAATATTAAATTGAATACCTAAGGTAAGGAGGGTTAATCAGATAGGGGTTAGATGGATGAGTAATATCATTAAGCACGAGCTGCAGAAGAAGAAAGTGCTGTGGAGGGTATATAAAGAGAAAGGTAATCAGCAAACTCATGAATAGTTCAAGGCTTACTCAAGAAAGGTGACCAGCATGGCAATGAAGGCAAAATCAGATTACGAGAAGAATCTAGACAAGCAGGCCAAAGGAAATCCCATGGGAGTTCTTTCATTGTGGCAAATAAGAGGAAGAATGACTACAGATGATTAATCCTAATGAGTGATGATGGTCACGAGGAGATAGAAGCAGATAAAATAGTTGGGTTACTGAGTGACCACTTCACAAGGGTATATCATCCTAGTAAGGTTACTGCTTTAACGTATAGGACAGACACCGATGTGGGAACAGAGGTGCATGAATTGGAGGTTCTTAGGATATTGTAAATACAGTTGGATTGCATATCAGTTAGGGCTTTGCAAGAATGTACAAAGGAACCAGTAATGCCTCACTAGGCTCTTTAATATAAGTCTCAGTGCTAGCAGAACTCCAAGGGAGCTGAAAGAGGGCAAAATAATTCCCTTGCATAAGGGAGGTTCTAAGACTATAATAGCAAATTATAGACCAATCAGTATCTCAGGCATGGTAGTAAAAGAACTAGAAAAATTGGTCAAAAAGAGAATTCAAGAATGGAGAGATAAAAATATGATACTGAATGAGGGTCAACATGGGTTTGTGAAGTGTCGGTCATGCCTTAGTAATTTACTTTTTACAATAGAGTAACAGCTGAGTTGGATTAAGGAAATGGCTACACAATGATTTTGCTGGATTTTGCAAAGGCATTTGACAGAATACTACATGGAACACTGTTACACAAATTAGAACAAATGGGGATGGCTATGACACTGATTAAGTGGATAAGAGGGTGGCTGCTGGAAAGATATCAAAATATGGCATGTGGAGGAGCAGAATCGAGGTGAAAACAGGTGACTAGTGGTGTGCCACAAGGTTCGGTGCTGGGCCCATTGCTGTTTGACTTGTACATAAATGATATAAGAAATAACCTGAAAGGAAATATTTAGTTGTTTGCTGATGATGAGAAATTAAGTAGAGTAATAGTTAATCTAGGTGATGTGAAGAGCTCGCAGGATGATTTAAATAGGCTGTCAGTATGGGTAAAATATAACGGGTATCAGTTTAATGTGAAAAAATGTCAAGTTATGCATTTTGGGATAAACAGATTACAAGTCGTGTATCATATTGATGGCACTGTACTCCAGGAAATAGATGAAGCTAGAGATTTAGGGATGGTGGTAGACAGAGAGTTAAAGTTTCGAGAACATACTGCTATGGTTGCTAAGATAGCCCATAAGATTACTTGGCTATTGGAGAACACATTAATGTAGAGATAAAGAAGTCGTTATTCCAAACACAGTAATCCAAATGCCCACATTTGGATTACTGTGCTCGTCTGGTCCCCTGGGTTTCTTGGGGATGAGGAAGCAGTGGAGAGGAATCAGAGGCAAGTGACCAAGATGGTGAGTGACCTGTGGAATGTTCTCTATGAGGATGTGTGGATTGCAAAAGTTGATTGATAGGAGAAAAAGAGGGATATGACAGAAATATTTCAGTTGCTTAAAGGATAGGAATGATGCAGGGGAAATGTTTCAGCATTTGGCTAGAAGGATCAGAAGAAGGGAGTCATCCCTGGAAGATGAATAAAGGTGTGGTTAGTGGTGTATGGACTAGAATTTTTGCTTGGAGAGTTGTGAATGAGCAAAATGGGTTGCCAGAGTCAGTTGTGAGTGTTTTGTCTGTTAATGAGTTCAAGGAGAGGTATGATAGATTGTGTGGATATAATGGGTCTTCCTGCAATGAGTCTTTGGATTCCATGGAGGTGTCTGTTTAATAATAATAATAATAATACTTGAGAAATGGCTAAGAAAAATTGTGGAAGGGAAGCTTGGTAAAGAACAAGATGGATTTATGACAAATAGAGGTTGTCAGTATCAGATTTTCACTTTAAGACAAACAGTTGAGAAATTTTGGGAATATAACAAGAGGATTTGTATATAAGCTCAGCAGATCTGGAAAAGGCATATGACAAGGTGCCAGGAGGAATGCTCATTAGAATGCTAAAGTTATATGATATAAATGGGACATTATATCAAGTGATACAGTCTCTATTTAAGCTGTAATTCACTGGTCAGAATTAAAGGAGGTACAGGAAGATGCTTTGATGTTAAATCAAGTGTACGACAAGGATGCACATTATCTCCACTGTTCTTCATTATTTACATGGATCATATTATGAAGGAAAGTAGTATTAACTCTGATATCAAAATTAATGTAAATCTTAACTTTTTACTTTATACATTTGATGTTATACTTCTGGATACATCCAGCACAAGTCTGCAAGATTCCCAGATTAAATTAAATAACTGTTGTAATATATTTGATATGAAAATCAGCAATAATGGTGAGGATTAAATCTACTGGTCAGAGAGCATGACTGTTAGGTCCAGATATTATTTCTTGACAATGGTGCATTTCCTGTCCTGTCAGATGTCTTCTCCCTCCAGGAGATTGACTACCATGTGTCTCCACCATGTCCTATTCTGCGCCTCTCTGCTGCATTCCTCATATGAGAGATAGGTCCAGTCTTCTATATTTTTCATCCACTCCAGTCTTTGTCTTCCTCTCTTTCCCTCAACAGTTCCTTCGAGAAGTGTCCTTTGCATCTCCTACATTGAAGCAATTTCATGCTTAACAGTACTACACCTACCAAATGAATAGTATTCTGTTAGATCTGAAATAGGCGACTTCAAATTTTACATGACGTCACCATTCCAGAATCTAACAATTAGCAAAAAACATACATGCATACTTATCTTTTAGCACAGTGTAACTATGTTTTTTTTGTAATAATTTTTTTTGTAATCTTGTATAATAAACTGTGAATTTTGTGAATTTTAAATTAATGTATCTAAATGTCTAGCATGAATGTAAGTCAGCAAAAAGGGGCAAAATAAGAGAGAAATTATTAGTGAAATATTGTAAATGAAAGAATGCATATTATTCAGCAACATAGAGCAAAGATCGCCCTAATACTGTAAAAGCAGCGTAAGCACCCGCGGGCATCACATCTAAGAAGGCATCATGATGCATATGTTCCCGGAAACAAGAAGTCCTGTATGTTGATCGGTGAAGTCACCCAGCCGGAGACCAATGGGTGAGACGATAAGAGAAATTCAAACTCGGAAAGGTAGTGCTCTAGGAGAGCGAATAAAACCCGCGACACGGAAGTAAATCACCCCATTTTTTCTTGTTTCTGGATTTCTCTCCGTGTGCTCCAAGAGTTCTTCGCAGTTCAGCTCTCATTTTTGAGGGCTGACTTATGATAGGATCCGGCATGACACTGCAGTAGATTTCGGCAAGATTAACCGTATCCGTGATGGAAAGATCATCGACGTAAAACCTTAGCAGAAAGATAGCGCCCAGCCCAGCCCAGGTGAGCACGTGCGTGTAACTCACGTGGAGATAAGATCGAGACAACCAGAATCGAAACAAAGAAGGAAGGACGGAAGAAAACCGATAAAGAATAGATAAGTACTCTCATTTGTTCTAGCCCCTTTTGAAAATTGACTAACAGTGTTAAGAGAATGCAACCTAAAATTTGTAATGAAAGAAAGAGTGAAGAATTAAGATCTATGTAAATGACTATGTTTTTGAAGAAAACTTTAAGGACTTTCAGTTAGATAGAGATTCTGTCTTATTTAATCCGAGAGAGAGAGAGAGAGATTATAAAATGTGCTAAAATGCCTTAATGTCCAAATGAGCTGTAATTATGAATGTATTATATGTTGAGTTAATGAATTTGCTAATATTTTGAAGTCAATGCATAATTGTTTTTAAGAGTGAGAGAGTGAATGAATGGTAGAAGTTTAACATTAGATTTGATAACCATTTTAACTTGTATGGCATTATTTATGAAGTTTAATAAATGTTTTGATTCCTTACTTATATGTGTTTCTGATCATGATGACTGACCCTGACCCTTCATAAAATATCGAACCTGAGAACGTGTGTGTGTGAATACCCCAATTGAAAGTAGTAGGGTACGACTGCAAATAAAATAAAATAAGCCAGAGAGCCCAAGTTCTAAGAATTTAATTTACATTGTTAGTGGCACCTGATATTCTATGATTACCCTAAAGGCTGAGTTTATCTCTAACCTTAAGGCCCAGGCTGGTGCAGATAAAAAATAAATTTGCCTGAGTGACCAGGATAACTCATAGAATTCAGGGAATGGGTAATTTCTGGTGGCCCTTAAAAGTTAAGTTACGTAAGAAAAGGCATAAGAGAAGCGAGACATAAGGTTAAGATTAATATTAATGAAGATCACATAACAATGGCGCAACCTACTTAGCAAAGAGGTACATGCGATAGAACTTGAAATAGTGACTAAAATAAGAAAAGATAAAGTTAAATAAATTGCCTCGATATATCAATATCAGAGATATACGGTAGCAACAATTCCATGTTACAAAGCAAACTGTAGAAAAGAAATGTTATCTTGATTGAAGATGCCAATTGAAGATTGAAGATCTTTGATTGATGATTAAAGATGCCAGCCTGGTTGGCCGAGTGGTTAGAGTATTCACTCTCCAGCCAAAAGGCTGTGGGTTCGAATCCTGCCATGGGCATGGATGTTTGTGATTGTCTGTGAAAATACTAGTAGATGGCGCTGGTGTATATGATGTGATTCGGTGTAGTTAATGGATTGAGTGGTGAAGACAGGGAGTTGTAGAGTAGGTGCCTTCCCTCGATGAGTCTATGGACTCCTTAGAGGTGTTGCATAATAATAATAATAATAATAATAATAATAATAATAATAAAAGATCTCAATATTATCAGATTTGTAAACAAGAAATAACACTTTCACTATCATATTATTCTTATGACTTCTGTTAATCCCTTCTTTCTTTCTTAATATCTAATAAATAAGATCTCTGACATTCTATATGTATTTTAAGACAAGCAAAATTAGTTCTTTCCTCATCTCCCTGAAATACTAGTTGTGGGTTATTTCATAATAGAAATTATATCGATATATTTTTTCTGTCCAAACAAAATAACATTTAATGCTCATCATCCAAGCATTTTCTTAAGTAATCCACTGGTTTGTGATCTCAACCATAATATTCAGATATTGTCTTTCTTAAAATGCAATAACTTCAGAGTGTTGATCTCTTAGTTATTGTTCAATGGTAAGTAAAAAATAACTTATTGAACAGCTTCCACAGGTGCTCTCACACTTTATTGAAGGTGCATATTATTCATCTCTTACCTCTCCACACTTAATACTTGGAAGTTTTTCTGTACTCAGCAGTTCTTCAAAGCATTATTTGCCATCCTCATTTACATTATGCTACAGTGTTTAACAACACTGTAGAATAATGTAAAAATATAATAAGAATATGAATGAGAAAAAGAATGAAAATAAAATTGAATTACTCAGCTGCCATGCATTTGCATTTAAGCTAGGGCTAAACAGTGGTGTGTATTCAGTATTATACAATTTCAGATACTACAAATTGTTAAAGAATAAAAATTTATAAATTCAAATGTCAGAGACATGAGTCATTGAGTATGTAACTCCAAAAAGTATTAATAAATAAATAAATAAAATATGGATGTCTTAGTTTATGTGCTAAAGACAAAGTTCAACAAATGAGTATCTAAAGGTACTTGTAACATAAGGAATGTATAACATGATACATTAAAGCATAAGCACGTATTTAACGAGCATAACAATCTTAAAATAGCGATGTTTCTGCCTAAAAATAACAAACCATACTCAGTCAAATAAAACAAATTCACAAGATAGAATATTCAAAAAAGGGAGTTTGAAAACCTTCATGGTATATGACATTATATCATTAACATAACATATTAACATTATATCATTAGTTATGTCTTAACAGTCAGATACCATCTCCAGTGAATTGTCTGTGCAATGAAGGTAAAATTCTATTCCACCTTTTGAATTTGTCTTATTTCATTGAGGATGGGCTTATTTTCAGACTGAAATATCTGTATTTAAGATAGCCATTATCATTAAATATATTCCTGTGTTTTCAGGTATCATGTTATTCAACAAACTTGATATTTTGGCATTTTCTGAGATTGCAAGTATTAATATATATTTTCTTACCTCAGCATCATTAATATAATGAACTTCATCAAATATCACCCATTCCAAATCCCTAATTACTTCAGAACCCCGATACAACATGGATCTAATAAAGAAAAGTAATTAATTTATGAAAACTTTTAAAGGGAAGAATGCTATATAAACATGAGCTGAGAATTTCATATTGACCTTCTAAAAAGTTTTTGTAATGTCTTTACTTCTCTACCTATATAAAGTTTAAAGGCTATATATGAGAAATCCCTTATGTGATGCATTCATAAATAACTCTGTGGTAAGGGAAGAGTACGTTCGTTTTATTTTGTTTTTGTTTTTTTTGCTACATTAAACAAAATGTTCATTTTATTATGTAATATTCTTTGGTTCTTCTTTCGAAGGAAGGAGAATTAAAAATTATGACAAGCAGTTTATTTAGTGCAGGATCATAACTATCACAACTGCATACAGATATAATCATCTATCCAAGATTAAAAAAAAAAAAAAAGATCAATCTACATACCTATAAGATAAGATAAATTCCTATATGCATCCATCTAACTTATGCTGGTGTCTAATTTACTAACATATTCTGTTAATAGAAAAAATAACTAACAATTAATACAATAGCTATCTCATACTTGTAATTAAAATGGAAAAAGCTAGATAAGAGCATGTGTTATATAGAAAATCCAGTAAATTTAGTTTTATCTGTAAGCAAACAAAGTTTGTGCCTGAAAATATCTTCAGACTGAGGTACACTACGAGTTGTCAAGGGATGTACCACATTACCTCAGTCCTGAAGATATTTTCAGGCGCAAACTTTGTTTGCTTACACTTGGATAAAGGATTAAACTAAATTTGTTATATGTAGTTTATTATTTTAACGGTATAATAGAACACAGAAACTAAGTAAATAATTAATTTATTAACTTGATGCTGATATTTCGCTGGTATTATAACCAGCATCTTCAGAGCACAAAAACACTGTCACAATACACAAGACTAAAACAACATGGTGTTCTTAAAATTGTAGCAGCAACACAAAGACTAGAGTCCTGATTTTGGCACCCTCTATCTGAAGAAGAAAAAAAAAAAAAAAAAAAAAAAAAAACGCTATCATATATTATTAGAGTCCTAGAAAAGTGCTAGTTTTTTCTTAATATGACTGTCTCCCAGATCTTCGGCAAGTTAATACAGCCATATTTGTTGAGATTTGGAGTGTGTTTTAGGGCTTCTGTCGCCTCTAAGAACAATCTCTCTGATTTATATGGGTTTCTGTGTAGTACTTTTGTGTTTTTCCAGTTGATCCTGTGTGCAGGGGTATCCAGAGCATGGTCTGCTAGGCCCGACTTCCCATAATGATATTTCCGGACGTATCGTTTATGTTCGCTGATGCGGATATTCACAGTTCTTCCTGTTTGACCATAGTAGGCTTGATTGCATGAGCAGGGTACTTGGTAGACTCCTGGATGTGATAAAGGAGGAATGCTGTCCTTGGGTGAGCGGATGAGGGTGGCTAATTTGCTATATGGTCTGAATGTAGTGTGTAGTTTATGTTTATTGAGAATTCTTGAGATCTTTTCGGATGTGCCTTTAATGTAGGGGATGGTGACTGTTTTGTTGTAGTTCTCTGTGGTGGATGGTGGGAGGGGTTTCTTGGGAGTGTTTAGTATTTTGTTTATTTTTTGTGGATTGTAGCCGTTGGCCAAGAAGGTGTGGCATAAGTGAGTGAGTTCAGCAGTAAGAGCCTTGTCATTTGAACAGATTGCTCTCGCTCTATGGGTTAGCGTTTTTAATATGCCATATTGTTGAGAAGGATGATGGTGTGATTGTTTGTGTAAGTATCTGCCTGTATGTGTGGGTTTTCTGAAAACTGAAAATGCTAAGGAACCATCTGGGAGACGTGTGATGAGTGTATCCAGGAAGGGCAGACAGTTGTTGGCTTCCAGTTCCATAGTAAAGTGGATTTTTGGATGTTGGCTATTTAAATGTGCTAAGAATGTTTTCAATGTCTCAGGGCCATGTGGCCAAATAGCAAGCACATCATCAACATAGCGTAGCCAAAGTGTTGGTTTGAGAGTGGCTGTATTGATTGCTTGTTTTTCCAGGTGTTCTATGTAAAAGTTGGCTGGGGGGGAGAAAGGGGGGAAGCCCATGGCTGTCCCATCAATTTGTTTGTATATTTTCCCTTTCCATGTGAAATATCCTGCATGTATTGTGAATTTGAATAGTTCAAATATATCAGGGGGGAAGTGAGACTTCAGTAGATTGAGGGTTTCTATTAGTGGTACATTTGTGAATAGTGAAGTGATGTCAAAGCTTACTATTAAGTCTGAGCTTTTTAGGGTGAGGTGTTGTAAGATGCTTTTTAGGTGTGCTGAATTTTTGATAAAGGAGGGAGAATTGTTAGTGAGAGTGGCTAGTAGCTTCGCTAAATGTCTAGCCAGTTTGTATGTGGGACTATTTATACTGTCCACAATTGGGCGTAGGGGTGTGCCTGGTTTGTGAATTTTTGGTGATCCATAGATCCTCGGTGTTTTAACATGGAAGGGTTTGAGTTTGTTAACTGTGTCTTTGGGCCAGGAAGTGACTTTTTTCAATAATTTTCGTGCCTTATTCTTTTGTGTGTTGGTGGGATTGCGATCTATAATTTTGTATGTTGACTGATCTTGTAATAGTGTGTGCATTTTGTTTTCATATTCAGTTGTGTCCATCACCACGGTTGCATTTCCTTTGTCTGCTTTTGTTATGGTAATCTGGCGTTTAGATTCAAACATGGAAAAACACAGCACAACAAAAAGTAAGAATAGCAGTATGACAGTGTAATGCATTATTGTCAAAACTTCACTGTTTTACATCTTTTAAGGCTAAAAGATGTAAAACAGATCCCTAAAGACAAAGATTAAACCATAAGTAAAATCATCTTATTTAGTTTTTTTTTTCTTTTCTTATATCGATCCTATAATAGAATTTGGTTTAGCTGAATATAATTATCATAGAAATATCAGTAGTAAATGCAAGCGGCATCATCAAAACACGCGCAGTTACTCTCATATATATATATATGATGTAACAGATTTACCTGGATGAGAGACATATTTTAAAAAAAAAAGATTAAATGACAAAGCCAAAAGATAAAAGTAAAAATATTATTTTAATTAAGTAGATTGCACAACTAGTTTCATCTTCATAGAAGGTTTCTTCAGGTGCATAAAAAGAGGGAACAACCAACAAAAAATGTGAAAGATCAAAAAACTATACATTAAAGTATTAGCATATTAACATTTGAAACCGTTCTGTGTATCTCTTCATTCTTAGGCATGCACATGCATTAAACATCTCATGAACACAGCAAAGTTGGATGGCAGCACAATGGTAGTCTGAGGGGTTATACCTGAGGTTAATGTTGAGATGTACTTGATTGAGGATGATTTCTTTGGATTCCACAATTCTTCTTTCCAGTTCATCATAGCATCAAAAGATAATTTCAGATTTGTCCCATAAGACTGGATAAATGACGTTTTCCCCCATTAGCAGCAGAAGAATTCAGGACATGGTTCAACAGGGCACTAGCTCTGGTTCTGCAATATGTGATGTCTCTTTTATGTTCCTCAAGATGTAATTTGATGGAATTTTCCATCTCACCAAAATAAGGCTTATTGCAGTTGCACCATATTTTGATACACGTCAGGATATTTCAGGTTGTTATGTTTTTGATTTGGCCTAATGAGCAAGGAACGGAGTTTCAGAAAAGGAGTGAAAGAAGTCCAGATGTTATATTTTTTTAAGAACTTTGGCTAAATTTGGCAAAATGGAACTGATATATGGTAGGAATATGTAGCCCTTTTCACTATTTCTATCTTCAGTATTGCGAGGAGATGGATTAAAAAGTATTAAAACAGAACGTGCAAAGAAGATATACCATAGAACTAAAAAGGAACTTCTGAATGAAAGAATTTATGATACAAAACATACTTGATTCATTTATTTACTAAGAAAGCTTCTTTATCTAATATTATTGAACATACTTTAGACAGCGATACTTGGAAACTTATCACGTAGACAATCAAATTTCAAAGACTCAAACTAATAAATTAAAATTAATTAGAAAATTCGAAGCTCTAAAACAAAAACAAGAAAAATTGAAAAGGCTACCTCTTTCCTTCCTACTCAAGAAGCTAATTTGCTCCATATGGAATCTATTTTTATTATCAACAATGCGAAACCCCCCCCCCCTCTCCCCCCCCCTGCAGACAACTTATCTCCAGCAGAACGTCAAGCAATTAAAAAACTTCAACAAAACAAAGAATTCTTCCTGCAGATAAAAGTAATACTACTGTCATCCTGAAGATTATAATAACAAAATGTCATTACAGATGCTTACTCGATTCTTAAAACAGATCCAACTCATGAATTCCGTAACCATACAAACAACCTTCTTGCACCAACTACAGTTTCCTAGAAATATTCGGCTAGCTCTTCATTCACTTCATCCTTTAATCCCTCGATTATATGAATTACCAAAAATTCATGAAGAAATTACACCACTGAGACCAATTGTAGAAGGCATTGAGACCAATTATTCACCTACTTATAAACTCTCAAGGTATTTAGAAAAATCCCTTAAGTGATTACTAGGTTCAACCTCTTCTTTTATCAAAAATTCTATTGATTTTGTTTCAAGTGTCAAAACATAAATATTCAAAAAGAAGATATTATGGCTAGTTTTGATGTTGTTTCCCTGTTCACAAATATACCTACAGAAGAAATTCTTATTCTGTTAAAAGATAAATTATCAAAAAAAGTTATGTCTTTATAAACCCATTGTGTTAATTATGGCTATTTCCAGCTTAAAGATATTATTTACAAACAAAACTTTGGTTTAGTCATGAGTAATCCATTATCGCCCAATACTGGCGAATTTATATTTGGAATCTTCTGAAGAAAAAGCTATCTTCTCTTTTCTGTTGAAACCAAGACTGTGGAAAATATATATCGATGACATCTTTTTAATGTGGAGTCGTGGTCCAGAATCTCTAAAGAATTTCTTAGACCACCTCAACAGCAAACACCCAAAAATCCAATTTACTGCACAATTTGAGACTGATGGCTTTCTTCCATTCCTGGATGTCAGGCTCACTCATATTTCTGAGAAATTAAAATCTCTATTTACAGGAAACCAACTCACACCAATAAATATCTCCATGCACAGTCCCATCACTATCCACCTCAAAAACTTGGTATTATCTCTACACTAGGCAACCGTGCTCACTCACTCCTCTGTGAAGAAGAAGATATTAACAAAGAACTTCTATTTCTTATTACAACTTTCAGCAAAATGGTTATTCGAAACAAACAGTGAATAAATTACTTTTTAATCCACCTCCTCACCATACTGGAGATAGAAATAGTGAAAAGGACTACGTATCCCTACCATATATCAGTTCTGTTTGAAAAAAATTATCCAAATTGACAAATCTGAAAATATCTTTTGATGCTATGATGAAATGAAAGAAGAATTGTAGAATCCAAAGAAATCATCTTCAATCATGGCAGCACAATCTCTGCACAATTGCACTGCCGTCCAACTTTGGTGTTCACGAGATGTTGAATGCATGCACGTGCAATGAAGAGATACACAAAACAGCTTCAAATGTTAATATGCTAACACTTTAATGTATACTTTTTTTGATCTTTCGCATTTTTTGTTGGTTGTTCCCTCTTGTTATGCACCCGAAGAAGCCTTCCATGAAGACAAAAACTAGTGGTGCAATCTATTTAATTAAAATAGTATTTTCATTTTTATCTCTCGGCTTTCAGTCATTTAATCTTTTGTGTGTGTGTGTGTGAGATGTCGGCCTGGTTGACCACGTAGTTAGCATATCCACTCTCCAGCCAAAAGGCTGCGGGTTTGAATCCCGCGTAGGCATGGATGTTTGTGATTGCCTTCTCCCAATATGAACTGGATCACTGAGAGTAGTAGACCCACAACCTCCTGCAATGGGAGAAGACTTCACCTTGCAGTAGGTAGAAAAATAGGATGTTATTTTTTTTAATGTGTGTGTGTGTGTGTGTGTGTGTGTGTATATATATATATAAAAGAGTAACAAAACTATGATAGATTCATCATTAATCAACTTAATCATCCTGTTCTGCTCAGTTAAAGAATTTTAGGGTCACCACTTTAAATGTGAGAAGAGCATTCAATTGTTAGATCTGCGATTTGTATAAAACAGCTAACTGTTCAGAGAAATATATATTGCCTTCAGTGAAAGACAAATTCTAATTTCGTGAATGATGAGGAGATTGCACTTGTAATATTTCCAAGAAAGACTGGAGGTAAGAGTCATGTGAAGAAAAGAAAATACTATTTTAGTTTTATGAAGAGTTTCTTCTTTTCAAGCATTTTTAATGAGCTTCTGATTGTTTTATTACTGAAATTTAATAAAACAATCAGAAGCTGATTAAAAATGCTTCTGAGATAAGAATTTATGATGGTAAAGATGATGTTTAGTTTTGTTGGAAGTTTTGTTGATCTGTATAGTGATTTCAAAAGGCAATGTACTATCAACTGCAGCAAATTTGAGGATTAGATTTGTAATCAACTGGAGAAGGCCACTGATATATTGGTTGATAGGTGAAAAAGGAGTGATATGATTGAGACATGCAAATTACTGAAGGATTTTACAAGATTAATTCAGAGAAAATATTTCAGAACAGGTCTGGTGGTGGGAGAACTAAGGGCCATCCTTGGAAACTGAGCAAGAGTGTAGTTAGCAGGGGTATAAGGACTATATTTTTTGCTTGGATAGTGGTGAAAGAGTGGAATAGATCACCAGAGGATGCTGTGAATGCCACGACTGTGAATGAGTTCAAATAGGATAGTTATTGCATCAATGTTGGATAATTCTTGCATGATGATTAGGGCCTCCCTCAATGAGTCTAAAGACTCTGTGGAATAGCCCATAATAATAATAATAATATAATGAGAGCAGTGAACTGTGTGAGCTCCATTCTTTCATTATCGTTTGTTTAGCTGCAAAATTTGAAAATAAAAATTTCATCCACCATCAAACATACAAGCATCACCATAAAGAAACCTGTCAACTCAGCTGCAGAAGACATAACAATGGGGAAATTATTTAAAAGATCTTTCTGCTAAACATGATCAAATCTCTTACAGATATTAAGAATAATTCTTTGAGTTTCTCCAAATCGCTCCGTGGCACTTATCCAAAGATGGGTGATAAAACAAGAAAATCTCCTGCTCAACGAAAGTAGTGGAATCCATATGATGATTATTTCTTAGTTGAATAGTTTCCAAGAAATAGAATACATGATTGTTTGTGAATTTCTCATTATGTTATAAAGAACTGAATAGTAATTTCATGGTTTTTTTTTTTTTTTTTTGCCACAGAGAATTAATAAATACAAAGAATTCAGAAATAAAACCACATCTGCTTTTGCCAACTACAAAATCAGTTGGATATGCTAATAATTTGGTTGAAACTATTTTAAGGCTTAATATATAAGTAGAAAAGCAGATTTTGTTGACAGCCAGCTGTGATCTTGAATGGCACAATTAAAAGAATCTTAGAATTCTTAGAATAACAAGGCTTATCTAGGGAGAAAAATTAAAAGCAAAATAAAGGATGAATGTTTCCATTCCTATAAAAAAACTGTTTTCTTATAGGAATGGAAACCTATATCAGTGAAGTGATGCATTCAATGCAATATTCAGATCAGAAGACTGAAAACAATAATCCAACAAAGGAAATGCAGACACAACCATGAATATAACAGTACTTGGCATTCTTATGTCGGACCACAGTGGATGAGAATGGCTGCATGTGCATTGTTGCATGGGAGAAATCACACCTAGCCAAGATATGAAATAGTATTATTATTAAGAGAGAGATCTAAAGGGAGTCAGGAACTCGTCAAAAGAGATCATTAGTATTCGCACCAGCTGTCATACCTGTTCTTGAATTCATTCACGCTACTTGCACACAACATCCAATGGCAATCCATTCCAATCCCACACTTCTATAAGAAAAAAGTCTGGCTCTCCCCCCCTTCTCAACAGCATTCATTCTCAACTTCCAAGGATACCCTCATGTTCTTTCACCACCTTCCATAAAATGAAAAATTCCAATTACTGAAATTCTGTATAATTCTTTCAGAAGTTTATACAGAATTTCAGTAGATGGAATTTTTCATTTTATGGAAAATGAAATTTTCCATAAAATGAAATAGCCCAATCATATAGCCCAATCATACAGCCCCTCTTTCTCCTTTGCTAGTGTCAACAGCCTAAAAATTCATAACCTTCTTCATAATCAGTATTCCACAATCCTGATATCATTTTTGATACTCTCCTTTGCACTCTCTCTCCACTGTGTAAGAATCATCACAGAGACCAGACTTGTGCACAATAGTCCAAGTGAGGTCTTATCAAGGACTTGTAAAAAGGCAAAATGACTTCCTTATCTTTACATGCCAAGGTTCATTTCAACATTGCAATTATTCTCTGAGTTGTAATTACAATATTTGCTATATGACTCTTGAACTTCAAATTCCTGTGTACTAAAACCCCAAGATCCCTAGCCTGATCAATTTCTACTAGCATAATCTCACCAATATAAAACGACATTCAATCACATCAAAGTGTATGACTTTACATTTATTAACACTGAATGGACAGCATTCATTTTAGAAATTATGGACTTTACAACCGTGTTATAACTATTTTAATTTCTCGACATTTCGACCTTCATATTAAGTTCATCATCTGGAGTATATACAAATATACAAGGACAAGCTAAGTTACATTTCACACAGTATGCTAAAGAGACAATGATTTAATGAATGGTGATTCTACTGGCATGACCTCTAGTGAAAGTATAATATTAAAAAAATTTATATGTATATATATATATATAATATAAAAAAAAACAAAATTAATTAATTATTTAGAAACTATATTAAAGCTAAATTCTATTTAAGATAACATAAGAAAAACATTCTTTCATATAGATAGTTTTCTTACAGTAACAATGATGCCCTAATTTAACATGACAATTGTTATATTAGATTTAAGATTCTGGATTATCTACAGTCTTGTTTATTGTAAACTCTTAGGGAGAAAGGTTCCATGGGTAGAATATGTGCCTTCCATATGCTTCGGATTTTTAGAACATTATTACTGTTCAGATTAGGGTGGTTGATAAGAATCTCACAGGCGCCTTTAAATTTACGTTTATATCATGTTTTGGTGTGATGTAAACGACTGGTGCTTTTCCAGTCAATTCTATGTAAAGTGCTCAGGGTATGATCAGAAAGCCCAGCTTCATCACAGTTATTATATTTAATGTGTCGTTTATGTTCTTTTTGTTTGATAGGAATTCTGCATACTGTTTCCCCTATATATATATATATATATATATATATATATATATATAGGCCTATCTGTGTGTCAGGGGTTGCGGTTAAGTTGTTGGAGAAGCATGTGAGAACTAGGATCCAGAATTTGGGTTGACAACAATAGTATTATCTTTGATGGACAACATGGATTTGCTAAAGGGAGGTCATGTTTTAGTAATCTACTTACTTATTACAATAAAGTGACTACTTCCTTGGAAGTAGTCACTTTATTGTAATAAGAAGGATACACAGTAATATACTTGAATTTTGCAAAGGCTTTTGATAGATTACCTCATGATAAGTTGACAGTCAAACTAGAGCAGATGGAGTTGGGTATTAGATCAGTGCATTGGATTGGAGACTGGCTATCTAATAGGTATCAACAAGCTGTGTATGGGGGAGCGATATCCAGGAAAAGGAAAGTCACTAGTGGAGTTCCTCAGGAGTCTGTTTTAGGGCCATTACTGTTTAATTGTATATTAATGATATTGGTGAAGATTTTGATGGAGATATTCAGTTGTTTGCGGATGATGCAAAGTTGGGACGAACCATGAAGAGTAGAGAAAATGTGGTCTTACAAGAAGACTTGAGTAAATCGAGTGATTGGGCACGGGAATGGGGATGCGAGTTCAATGTTGCAAAATGTAAGGTTTTGAAATTTGGGAAACAAAGATGGGATGCAGAATTTATGCTTGGTGGGGATATATTGTCGGAAGTGGAGGAAATAAGAGATTTGGGGGTGATGGTGGATAAGGATCTGAAATTTAGGAGACACATAGCCAAAATTGTGAAGACAACACAAAGGCTTCTGGAAATGATGCAGAGGACACTGACTTGTAAAAGTAGGGAGATTCTTGTTCCATTGTATAACGCTTTGATTAGGCCACACATGGACTATTGTGCCCAGATTTGGTCACCTGGTTTTCAGAAGAATGAAGAGATGTTGGAAAGGGTCCAAAGGCGACTGACTAAGGTAGTTTCAAACCTCTGGAATGTCGAGTATGAGGAAAGACTGAGAAGATGTAATCTGCAGAGTCTGGTGGACAGGAGGGAGAGGGGAGATATGATAGAGACCTACAAGTTCGTAAGGGGGTTGTTATAGGATCAATGCTGGAGAAGTTCTACAGAAATTAGTGGGAGATCGGGGGAGAACCAGAGGTCATCCCTGGAAACTGTATAAAGAGGGTGTGAGTAGGGGAGTGAGAAGCAGGTTTTTTTTTTGTGCAGAGTTATAAATGATTGGAATGCCTTGCCTGAGAGTGTGGTGTCTGCAAGGAGTTTGAGGTATGTTTAAGACATGGTATGATGAGCTGTGTGTGGGATAAAAGGAACTCCCAGATGAGTCTTTGACTCCATGAGGTCTTGTGGTAATAATAATAATAATATATGATAGATTAGAGGTGCAATAAATATAGTATACACCAGGGTGGGCCAGAGGAGGGAGTGGGTCTTTGGATGAGTTGAGAAAGATTTTTAATTTGGCAGGAGGTTTAAAGGTGGCTTTGAAGTTGTATTTCTGTAGTATTCTGTTTATTTTATCTGATGTCCCTTTAATGTAAGGAACGGTTATAGTTTTATTGTAGTCTGGTTTATCTTTGTTTTTTATTTAAAAATTTTTTTCAATAAAATTTTTTAGGAAAGTCTTGCTGATAACTTTAGATTCGTCTTTAAGCACTTGTTCATTGGAGCAAATCTTAAAAGCCCTGTTTTTAAGAGTATTAATGACACCTAGTTTTTGTGTTGATGATGGTAGGAGTTTATGTGTATATACTGGCCAATATACTGTCTGTTTCCAGTAAATAGTGAAGGAAAGACTGCCAGAAGGAAGACGTGTGACAAGTGTTTCAAGAAACAGAAGTGTGTTCTGCTTTTCAATCTCAATTGTGTTGTTTGTTTAGGTGACTAACGAAAGTGTCTAGCAGCCATGGGGCCAGATCATGGAAACATTGTCAATGTACCAAAGCCAGACTTTGGGTTTTAAAGGAGAAGAATCTACAGCATGTTGCTCAAAATGTCTATATAAAAGTTAGCAATGGTGGGGGGGGGGGGGGTGCATCCATGGCTGTGCCTGCTTTTTGTAGGTAGAAAGCGTTTTGCCATACAAAATAACTAGATGAACAATGAATGAAAAACTCCAGAAGGAAAACATGTGACAAGTGTATCTAGAAAAGAAAGTGTGTTCTGCTTTTCAATCTCAATTGTGAACTGAATGCATTTGTGTTGTTTGTTTAAGTGGCTGAGGAAAGTGTCTAATGTCTGGAGGCCTTGGGACCAGATAGCGAAAACATTATCAACGTATCTAAGCCAGACTTTGGGTTTTAAAGGAGAGGAATCTAGAGCAAGTTGCTCAAAATATTCCATATAAAAGTTAGCAATGGGGGGGGGGGGGGGGGGTTGATGGTGAGCCCATGGCTGTGCCTGCTTTTTGTAGGTAAAAAGCGTTTTTGCCATACAAAATAACCAGAACGTAATACATGCGCAAAGAGCGACGTGATATCTGGAGGGAATTTGTCCTTTAAAAGAAGGGTTGTGTCATTGATTGCGACATTTGTAAAGAGGGCAGAGATGTCAAAACTGACTAATAATTCATCTTTTTCTAATGTAATGTCTTTGATTATGTTTATGAAGTTGTGTGTTTCTGATATAGGAGGGGGAATGACCTACCAACTCCTTGAGTTGACGCTAATTTCTTGGCTAGGTGATAATTCGGGCTGTCTATACCTTCAACTATCGGCCGGAGTAGTGTTTTGTTTGTGTATCTTTAGTAGACCCTAAATTCTCTGAGAACGAGCGTAGTGCGGAAGTAATATTTTGACTGTATCTTCGGGCCATGTAGTAACTGATTTAAGTAGCTTCTCTGTTTTCATTTTTATTCTATTGGTTAGATTATAGTTAACAGGTTGATATGTATTGTTGTCCAAGACTAGCAGATTCATTTTTCTAAATAAATGGATCGATTTAGAATAACAGTGGCATTGCCTTTATCAGCTCTAGTTATTACGATGTCCGGATTTGATTTTAGTGATTCCACCGCTGTTAATTCGTGTTTCGTTAAGTTGCTTGTGATTATTTTCTTATAATTTACATTTAAAATGGTGGCAGTTTCTAAATATATTTTATCTGCTATGGTAGTTGGGATGAATCTTAAGCCTCTTTCAATATTATAAATAAAATCCAGTTTGTTTATCGATCTGGGTGCTATGGCAAAGTTTAAACCTTTGCTGAGTAGCAAGAGTTCATCTTTGTTTAAGGCGTGGTTGAATGCGTTACTTTTACCTGATGGCGATTGGTGGCTTCTGTTATTTCTTGCTTCTGATTGGTTGTTAACATTCACTGTGGAAAAATTCAAAAATGTCTGTCAGTTTTTTGTCGGTCATTTAGTCTATGAAATTTAGATATGAGATTTTCTTTCTTAGTTTGAAGGATATGGTTTGCCGAAATGTCCGTAATCTTCTGAAGGATAGCCCAAATATCTGCATTCAAGTAACTTGAAAGTTCAGATTTTAAATTTTGTGCCTGGTTTTGAGTAAAGGCCAAGTTTTTTCTAGTTGCCTGGATCTGTTCTCGGAGTAGCGCTATCTCCATACTGTGGTATATTTGTTGTGCCTTTGTTGAGGTACATTTTCTCTTTAGTTTGATGCAATTCGGAATGATATTGCTGTCCCTACAACGTTTTAAAAATGCCAGTTAATTGATCAAACCAGAAACATGAATCTTCAACTTACCATACTGATTGCATTGCTTGTGGATCGAATCTCCATTAATTATCATAATCCTTTCTTTTGGGGATTGCTAGTGTTGTTAGTTTTTAGTTTAGTTCTTTTAGTTTTAAATTAGGACGTCATTGTTACTGTAAGAAAACTATCTATATGAAAGAATGTTTCTCTTATGTTATCTTAAATAGAATTTAGCTTTGATGTAGTTTCTAAATAATTAATTTTATCTGTTTTTGGAAAAGATTTTGGAAAAGCTGGTTAGGGCTCGAATTCAGATATGGGTTGACAGAGAATCTGTCAACCCATATCTGAATTCGAGCCCTAACCAGCTTTTCCAAAATCTTCACCAACACTCCAGAGATACTGATTTGTCAATAGTTGGCAACTTCAGTCTTTGCTCCACCACTGCCACTGTGCAATGGGATTACTATACATTCTTTCCACTCCTGTGGAATCTTCCCTGTTCCGAGACTACTTAAATTATATAGCCTGGTCAAAGGAATAGCCAGTTCAGCTGAACACACTTTTAGCATCAGTGCTGATATCCCATCAATTCCTATTGCAGAATTCTTATTCAGTTCGTGCAACACTCTAGTACTTCCTCCTCATACACGAGTTTCTTCATACAGTGAAAAGGTAGCAGTGAGTTAAATGTTGCATATACCAGGTTGATAGCCTTTAGCGAAATGGCTACTGATTAGTTGAACAACTTTTTCTGCATCAGTAACCTGCATACTATTTGCATTCAGTAGAGTTATTCTTTCAAATTAATTCTTTCCTTTACTTGTGGCATAACGATAGAATACTTTTGGATTGTCTTTAACTTGTAGAGCCAGTTTCTTTTCATACTCAGACAACTTTCTGTATAACACTTGCAACTTTCTGGCTTGCTGCTTATAATTATCATAACTTATTAGATTACACATTCGTTTACTCCTACTCTATTTATACTTCTAACTCTAGGAACACATTCTGATTTCACATCATTTAATTACTTTTTAAGCATTTCCCATGCACTATCATATCCTTCCCATCCAACAACTGATACCACAGCGCAGAACCCAGTATACTCCTCAAGTGGTCATAATTTCCTGCTTTGTAGTTCAGTATGTAATATTTTCTAAATGGAACATTCATAAACTTAGCCGCTTCCTAAGTGGGCACTGCATGGTCACTCTCACCAACTGGAGGTAGAATAATTTTTGTCTGTAACTGCCTCTCCCCCCCTCGGACACTATAATCAGATCTAACACTCTCTGAGCATCAGTTACTTCTATCGCAGAAGAAATTCGTAGTCCATAGAAACAAACAACATCCATACTATACTTAAAAGGAATATCAGCAGGAGTGAAGAGGTTAGGATTTGTATTAATTTTGATAGGTATGCAAACAATTTGTTTGAATTCACAATTCAGTCAGTGTCAATAATGCCCTTTGGTTGGAAAGACCATGATTTGAATCCCACCTGTAACATGAAGCACCTTTATCAGGGCTTTTCAATTGAAGGTGAATTAGTCTTGTACAGAGGTAGCAGGGTTTTTTCCTTCCAGGAAATTCAGATCATTAATCAGTTTAATCAGTGACCAAGCAGCCAGGTTGCCAATGACCAGGCTATGACAGGTCACTGAGCCTAATATGCAACAAAAAATTATCACTGAGAACCCTTAATAGCAAATGTCTTAGCACTTGCTATATCAGTACAATAAAGAAAAAATCTATTTGGGAGGATAAAAAACCACCACTCGCTTATAATTCAAAAAAAAAAATCTTTGAGGGAGTTTGCCATTAAGCAAGCTGGAGAGCAAAGTTACTAAAGAAGGCATGCATTGTTTTTGAGATATGTAAGTAGGAAAACAATCTGGTAATAGCAAATACTTTATTTAGCCACCCTCCTAGAAGACTTTACACATGAAAAAGTCCCGGAGACAGCTGTAGGAACCAGATTGACTATATAATGATTAAAAAAAGATTCCGGAATAACATCTTACAAGCCAAAACACACCGAGGGGCTGATATTGGATCAGACCATAACCCTGTGGTCATTAAAGCAGCAATAAAATTAAAGAAAACAATGAAACCTATAAACATAGCAAAATATGATCTTGCTCCTCCCTTAAAAATCAAGAAATACAAGATAAATTTTTAAAGGAACTGGCACAATCCACTGCTGTTAATGTTCCTGATTCTACCAAGTATCCTTATTCTAAAGATGAGATTGAGGATAGATGGCAGAAATTTAAAGAGGGCATAAAAAAGGCAGTAAAACAAACAATTCCCAAATTTGAGAAGAAAATGAGTAAACCCTGGATGAATGACAAGATACTGAAAATGATGGAGGAAAGGAAGAAACACAAAAGTCATCCTGAATACAAGAACTTAAACAAGGAGATCAGGAAGGAATGTAGGATTGCAAAAGAACTATGTCTCAACAACAAATGCAAGGAAATTGAACTTCTGGACAAAAAGCACAAAACCAGAGAACTTCATGAAAAAGTTAAGGAGCTAACCAGCAAATCTTGCAAAAGGGTAGGCTCTCATTGCATTGAAGATACCAGTGGAAACATCTTAATAGAGAAAGACAAAATAAGGGATCGATGGGTAGAGTATTCAAAGGAACGAACTCTACAATCACGACAGAATAGATAAGTCAATGCAAGAAGATATGGAGGACCTACAATTCTTAGTTGGGAAGTAACAAATGCCATTAGGAAACTGAAACCAGGAAAAGATCCAGGAATAGATGGAATTATGATAGAATATCTAAAGGCTTTAGATAAGGCTATAAGATCACTGAATGACATATGTAACAAAATATACGAAACTGGACACCTGTCAAAAGATTTTAAGCACTCAACGTTCCTACCAATACCTAAAAAACGAAGACAATCAAATGTGAAGAATACAGAACAATCAGTCTGATCAGTCAGATAGCAAAAGTTATGTTATATATCATCCTAGAAAGAAATAAACATAAAATCAAAATGAAAATTAATGAAACACAATCTGGTTTACAGGAAAATAAAGGAACTAGAGAAGGACTCTTCAACATTAGAACTATTATAGAAAGATATCTGGAGAAGCAGAAAGAAGTCTACTTATTTTATTGACTACACAAAGGCCTTTGACAATATACAACATGAACAACTAATCAAATGCATCAGAAATTTAGGAGTAGATGGTAAAGATACCAGATTACTGATAAATCTATATTGGGAGCAAACTGCCTCAATAAAAATATCAGGAGAAATCTCGGAGGAATTCCCAGTAAAGAAGGGTGAGACAAGGCTGTGTTCTTTCTCCTATATTGTTTAACTTCTATACTGAAATTATCTTCCAGCAATTAGAAGAATTTAAAGGAGTCAGCATAGGAGGCAGGAATATAAACAACTTAAGATATGCAGATGATACAGTACTGCTAGCTGAAAATAAAAAAGATCTTCAAAATCTACTAGAAGAGATGCTGAAGTAAAGTGAAAAATATGGACTTCATTTCAACTTCAAAAATACCAAAACCATGCTGGTAACAAGAGAAAAAGGGAAATACCCAATATAAATATTAAGATCAGAAGAAATACTTTATATCAAGTAGAGAGTTATATATATTTGGGTCAGCTAATTACAGAGAATGGAAAGTGTGATAAGGAAATATTAAGAAGAATAGAAATTGCTAGATCAACCTTCATTAGCATGAAAAACATTCTGACCTGAAGGGAAATTCACACCAAAACAAGAATTAGGCAGTCCAAATGCTACGCATGGTCAACACTGCTATATGGAGCAGAAACCTGGACAATATCAAAATATTGCAAAAATAAACTAAAAGCTTTTGAGATGTGGATCGTCAGAAGAATTCTTAGAGTCTCATGGACTGCCAAAAAAACTAATTTAGAAATAAAGATGATTGGAGAAGACAGGAATCTGTTGAAAACCATTAAGAAAAGAAAACCCGCCTACCTTGGTCACATACTAAGGCATGAATTCCTACAAAAAATACTTCTAGAAGGAATGATACAATGAAAAAGAAGAAGAGGAAGACAAAGAACAGATTGGATGAGAAATATTAAGGACAGGACCTTTTTTGTCTTATGAAGAATGCAAAAGAGAAGCACAAAACCATACATGGTAGAAGCTCATGGTAGTCAACCTACTGGAAGGAGATGACATCTGACAAGACAAGTAGGAATTAGTGGTTGGTTGCTGATAGCTGTCAAATTTAGACCACAAAATGAAGAGTGTCGGTTTCTTCATTTCTAAAGAAATGCTTTCATTATTGCAGGCGTAAACTTCTGTGGCTAAATGGTTCAAAAGACATATTTCGGTGATTACACCACATTTTTTTATTATTCAGTTCTATAAAACACTGAAATAATAGTTCCCGACAAGTTTCGTAAATCGTAGGATTTACACCTTCAGGGGGTAAACAGTATAACTTAAAGTTTAAACAAGAGAATTAATAAATACAAATCATAACCGTCTGGCTATTCATAAAACTCAAATAACAGAATGCAGATATATAACGTTATTCACGTTGAACAATACTGGATGATGTCACGTGTACTTGTTCTCATTCATACAGTCCGAGCTAAGATTGAGGTAGATTTTTTTTTATCAGAGCTGACCACACTTGGAGAATTAAACCTTGATTTTTATTGCATTGGGTTGGGTTTTTCAGCATATTAGCAGTTTCTTTAAATTTTCTTATATAACTGCTGTTTTCTATGTATGACATCGTCATTTTTTTCCAGAGTAGATCGTGTCCAGTGGAAGTGGTATGGAAAACAAGACCCGTTTTTTGTTCTCTTTTGTATTGTACATCTTTTTGGTGTTCAGCCATGCGTATTTCTCCAGATCTTCCTGTCTGTCCTATGTAGCAAATCTCACAAGAGCAATGGATTTTGTAGACTCCTGTTTTTTTAAGAGGATGATGAGTTGGTTTTGGTGGATGTAGGAATCTTGAGATTTTCTCCACAGGAAGGAAGGCTACTTTTATGTTGTGTTTGTTCATTAATTTGGCTAGCTTGTCTGTAACATTTTTGATATAAGGAAGCGAGATTGCATTTTTGTAATCCTGTTTTATTGTGTTGTTAGTTGGAGGCATTTTAAGGATTCTCTTGATGGTTTTTGTTTCATATCCATTCTGTTGGAGGATTTGTGTTAAGTATTTTAGTTCTTCGTTACATCTTTCCTGTGCTGGAGATATTGTATGCTCTGTCTCAGAGAGTTTTAATTAAGCTTATTTTTTGTGAAGGATGGTGGTGTGAGGTTGCATTTAGAAATCTTCCAGTGTTTGTAGGCTTCCTATATACTGAGAAGGAGAGTTTACTTTCTTCATTAACTTCTAATAGAATATCCAGAAAAAGAAGTTTTTTATTTTTTTCTTGTTCTAAAGTGAATTTTATGGTGTTGTGCAAATTGTTGAGATAATCTTTGAAATTGATAAGTTCATCTGTTGTTCCATGGAATATGATGAAAATATCGTCCACATAGCGTAGCCATATTTTTGGTTTTTTATGGTAATTCTTAAGAACGTTGTTTTCAAATTTTTCCATAAATAGGTTTCCTAATACCGGTGATAATGATGAACCCATGGCCAGCCCTTCTTTTTGTTCCCAGATTCTATCTTTATAGGTGAAAAAAGTATTGTTTATACAATGTTTAAAAAGATTCAAGATGTCCGGAGGGAAGAGGTCTTCTAGGAGATTCAAAATTTCTTGTCTCGGGACGTTTGTAAACAAGCTGATAATGTCGAGACTTGCTAAGATGTCTGTTGGACCAATATGTATATCTTTCACTTTTTCTATGAAATGTTTACTATTTTTTATGAAGGAAGATGTTTTCCCTATATGTTGTGAGATCATGTTGGTGAGGTATTTTGCCAAGTTGGAAGTCGGTGAATCTCTTCCATCTACTATTGGACTTAAAGGTATATCTGTCTTGTGGATCTTTGGAACACCATATATTCTTGGTATCAAAGGATGTTTTGATTGTAAGCATTTTTTAAGTTCTTCCGTCCAGAGAGGCACTTTTTTTTTTTTTTATTAGATCGTTTGTTTTTTTGTGTGTAGGCCAGGTCGGATCTCTGTCTATGGGTTTGTAGGTGTTGGTATCTTCCAGGAGTCTTTTCATTTTGTTATCATATTCTGTAGCATTTAAAACAACAGTTGCATTGCCTTTATCCGCTTTTATTATGACAATATTTTTGTCATCCTTTAAATTTTTAAGGCAAACGTATTCATTGTAAGGCAAGTTCCTACGAGGTAATCTGCTTTTTAATAGTAAAGCTGTACTTTCTATACGGATAAGATCTGCCATGTTGTCCGGTAGATTTCTAATTTCTTTTTCTATTTGTGCTACTATGATATCAATTTTTGGAAGGAAACGTGGGGTTAAGGCGAAGTTAAAACCCTTGAGTAAAAGATTATTCTCCTCTTTTGTTAGGACTCTCGAAGAAAGATTAATAACTACTTTTGAATGATCTAGTTGTTTTTTATGTATTTCTTTCTTCTGAAGGAGTACGTTGAACTTATTAATTAATGTATGTTTCTTCTGTTCTGAGATCGCTATTGCTTTGTTAAATGTAACACTATCGATGTTGTTCCATAGGCAGGATGGAAGAGATGTGGCCAGTTCATTATGAAGAGAAAAAGTGTTATTACTAATTAATGCTAATTCAGCTCTAGTGACTGTAATTCTTTCTCTTAGAAAAGCTAGTTCCATTTTATGATAAATTCTGGATGCCTCGTTTGTGTGGAATATGTGTTTGATTTTGATGAATTTCGAGATGACTTCGTTATCTCTGCATCGGATGAGGAAAATTAGATGATTAATGAAGTTGAGATGTTTAATGCGTATTAATCTAGTTGTATAACTTTATGCCAAAAGCACTCACCATAAGTTTGTAATTGCAGGCGTAAACTTCTGTGGCTAATTGGTTCAAAAGACATATTTCGGTGATTACACCACATTTTTTTATTATTCAGTTCTATAAAACACTGAAATAATAGTTCCCGACAAGTTTCGTAAATCGTAGGATTTACACCTTCAGGGGGTAAACAGTATAACTTAAAGTTTAAACAAGAGAATTAATAAATACAAATCATAACCGTCTGGCTATTCATAAAACTCAAATAACAGAATGCAGATATATAACGTTATTCACGTTGAACAATACTGGATGATGTCACGTGTACTTGTTCTCATTCATACAGTCCGAGCTAAGATTGAGGTAGATTTTTTTTTATCAGAGCTGACCACACTTGATGGAGAATTAAACCTTGATTTTTATTGCATTGGGTTGGGTTTTTCAGCATATTAGCAGTTTCTTTAAATTTTCTTATATAACTGCTGTTTTCTATGTATGACATCGTCATTTTTTTCCAGAGTAGATCGTGTCCAGTGGAAGTGGTATGGAAAACAAGACCCGTTTTTTGTTCTCTTTTGTATTGTACATCTTTTTGGTGTTCAGCCATGCGTATTTCTCCAGATCTTCCTGTCTGTCCTATGTAGCAAATCTCACAAGAGCAATGGATTTTGTAGACTCCTGTTTTTTTAAGAGGATGATGAGTTGGTTTTGGTGGATGTAGGAATCTTGAGATTTTCTCCACAGGAAGGAAGGCTACTTTTATGTTGTGTTTGTTCATTAATTTGGCTAGCTTGTCTAACATTTTTGATATAAGGAAGCGAGATTGCATTTTTGTAATCCTGTTTTATTGTGTTGTTAGTTGGAGGCATTTTAAGGATTCTCTTGATGGTTTTTGTTTCATATCCATTCTGTTGGAGGATTTGTGTTAAGTATTTTAGTTCTTCGTTACATCTTTCCTGTGCTGGAGATATTGTATGCTCTGTCTCAGAGAGTTTTAATTAAGCTTATTTTTTGTGAAGGATGGTGGTGTGAGGTTGCATTTAGAAATCTTCCAGTGTTTGTAGGCTTCCTATATACTGAGAAGGAGAGTTTACTTTCTTCATTAACTTCTAATAGAATATCCAGAAAAAGAAGTTTTTTATTTTTTTCTTGTTCTAAAGTGAATTTTATGGTGTTGTGCAAATTGTTGAGATAATCTTTGAAATTGATAAGTTCATCTGTTGTTCCATGGAATATGATGAAAATATCGTCCACATAGCGTAGCCATATTTTTGGTTTTTTATGGTAATTCTTAAGAACGTTGTTTTCAAATTTTTCCATAAATAGGTTTCCTAATACCGGTGATAATGATGAACCCATGGCCAGCCCTTCTTTTTGTTCCCAGATTCTATCTTTATAGGTGAAAAAAGTATTGTTTATACAATGTTTAAAAAGATTCAAGATGTCCGGAGGGAAGAGGTCTTCTAGGAGATTCAAAATTTCTTGTCTCGGGACGTTTGTAAACAAGCTGATAATGTCGAGACTTGCTAAGATGTCTGTTGGACCAATATGTATATCTTTCACTTTTTCTATGAAATGTTTACTATTTTTTATGAAGGAAGATGTTTTCCCTATATGTTGTGAGATCATGTTGGTGAGGTATTTTGCCAAGTTGGAAGTCGGTGAATCTCTTCCATCTACTATTGGACTTAAAGGTATATCTGTCTTGTGGATCTTTGGAACACCATATATTCTTGGTATCAAAGGATGTTTTGATTGTAAGCATTTTTTAAGTTCTTCCGTCCAGAGAGGCACTTTTTTTTTTTTTTATTAGATCGTTTGTTTTTTTGTGTGTAGGCCAGGTCGGATCTCTGTCTATGGGTTTGTAGGTGTTGGTATCTTCCAGGAGTCTTTTCATTTTGTTATCATATTCTGTAGCATTTAAAACAACAGTTGCATTGCCTTTATCCGCTTTTATTATGACAATATTTTTGTCATCCTTTAAATTTTTAAGGCAAACGTATTCATTGTAAGGCAAGTTCCTACGAGGTAATCTGCTTTTTAATAGTAAAGCTGTACTTTCTATACGGATAAGATCTGCCATGTTGTCCGGTAGATTTCTAATTTCTTTTTCTATTTGTGCTACTATGATATCAATTTTTGGAAGGAAACGTGGGGTTAAGGCGAAGTTAAAACCCTTGAGTAAAAGATTATTCTCCTCTTTTGTTAGGACTCTCGAAGAAAGATTAATAACTACTTTTGAATGATCTAGTTGTTTTTTATGTATTTCTTTCTTCTGAAGGAGTACGTTGAACTTATTAATTAATGTATGTTTCTTCTGTTCTGAGATCGCTATTGCTTTGTTAAATGTAACACTATCGATGTTGTTCCATAGGCAGGATGGAAGAGATGTGGCCAGTTCATTATGAAGAGAAAAAGTGTTATTACTAATTAATGCTAATTCAGCTCTAGTGACTGTAATTCTTTCTCTTAGAAAAGCTAGTTCCATTTTATGATAAATTCTGGATGCCTCGTTTGTGTGGAATATGTGTTTGATTTTGATGAATTTCGAGATGACTTCGTTATCTCTGCATCGGATGAGGAAAATTAGATGATTAATGAAGTTGAGATGTTTAATGCGTATTAATCTAGTTGTATAACTTTATGCCAAAAGCACTCACCATAAGTTTGTAATTGCAGGCGTAAACTTCTGTGGCTAATTGGTTCAAAAGACATATTTCGGTGATTACACCACATTTTTTTATTATTCAGTTCTATAAAACACTGAAATAATAGTTCCCGACAAGTTTCGTAAATCGTAGGATTTACATCTTCAGGGGATAAATAGTATAAATGGTAAATAGTGGTCAGCTCTAATAAAAAATCTACCTCAATCTGAGCTCGGACTGTATGAACGAGAACAAGCACACGTGACATCATCCAGTATTGTTCAATGTGAATAACATTATATATCTGCATTCTGTTATTTGAGTTTTATGAATAGCTAGATGGTTATGATTTGTATTTATTAATTCTCTTGTTTAAACTTTAAGTTATACTATTTACCCCCTGAAGATGTAAATCCTACGATTTACGAAACTTGTCGGGAACTATTATTTCAGTGTTTTATAGAACTGAATAATAAAAAAATGTGTGTACTCACCGAAATATTTCTTTTGCTTTCATTTTTTTTTTATATGATAATCTCTGAAACATTCAAAATAATAAATTTTGAATTCTTACATTACAAAATAAGGATTGCTCAGAGCAATCCTAAGTAAGGATTATTCATTAGCTCCAAAGTTTATATGCAAAAACTACCAGGGACTCTGAAGTAGTACTTTATTTGAAAAATGGTGAAATCATACCATACAGACATTTTTGCATACCTCACCACCCAAACAGATTAGCATCTCCACCCAGCAAACCAACTGGTTGGGTATTAAAATCTACTGAGATATGGATGTTTATAGTCTTCAGATGGTAGATTATTATCAGCAACCAGCACATCTGAAGTGGTTTGAAAAACACCATTATGATTCTCAAGTTCCAAATATTATCTGAACTTTATTCAGTTCATGTTACTAGAGTGCTATAAGTGTTCAATCTTTCTTTTCATAATAAATTTTTGACAGTGCCTCAATATGAAGTTTCATAAAAATTTTGTCTTAAGGGTCATTTATATTTACTTGAAGCACGAAAACACAAAAATAGAGATATGAAGCACTAAGCAATTTTATTACACATGCTGAAAATGACATCCAGTAATAAAATAAATAAATAAACTGTTTTATATAATGCTCGTCTCCATTTATTATAAATTAAGACAATAAAACATTCTTTAAACTAAAAGCAGGAAAATTGCAAACAGTTATGAGTTTGAATTAATGTAATTAAGCAAACCCTTATACACCTATAAAAATTTTCTTCCTAGATGATATTATTACATTTGTGCAGTATCTATTGTAAAATATGTGTGTGTTTTGTTTTTTTAATTTTATTTTTGTTTAATATCAATACCTTAATTTGTCTTGTATGATTTCCAAATGAACCTCCTTGTTGCTTTATCGTTAACAATGTTACTTCTATCTTATGGCAGCAAATAGTAAGACTCACGTGTGCAAGACGTCAAGAACAAAGAAAGTGCTTCGGGCTGGAGCCAAATTCTCTGTCTGATTTACTGGTGTTTTATTCTAATTTTAAATTTTGGAAAATTTGTTTGTAAATCAGCTGTGCTACCAAAATTGTAGGATAAGAGAAATGTCTCCCTCCATTGAATAGAACACCCAGTATGACACACAGCTCCTCTCTTTCCAACTAATCTATATACCAAATTATCTATATAAATTTCTTACTCTGCAGTCATCACAATATCTACTTCAAGACACATAGATTCGATTTTATGAGTAGTGCATTAGACTTAGAGATCAGGCAAGTTATTTTGACAATAAAACAGTTTATTCATCGCTAAGTAAAAGATACACAATTTACAGATATTAAATTCACTTAATTTTTTTGTAAGTAAGCTCTAACTAACAACTCTCTAAAGTTATCCAATCATATCCTACAACCATCTGAAAATTTCTATTCAGGACCATGTGTTTAGAATTTTATCCCCTCCCCCTCTTAACTGTATATACATTCCGATCGTCAACATATAATAAAAACACGCTTAAGGAATTTCTACATTAATAAACTCAAGCAGTTTCACAATAATTTGAGCTAGGTTTTTCTTACATAGAATTAATAAATTCAGATATTAGCTCAAGGCCTAAAGTCCTGCAACATTAACTCTAAATCAATTTTCATTGATTCAAACCAGTCACAATCTAAGTTTTTTTTTGGTTTAATGGAAATTAAATAATGGAAAGTTCTTACTTTTCACGAAGTCTAGTCCTCTCAGGTTGATTCAAGCGATTATCTCTTCTTATTCCCATTAGACCTCGTCACTGCACTAGGACATCTCTTTCGAAAATTGACTTCTTCCTTGTTATCAGCAGACAAATTAATTCCTACAGCTTGGACATTCGGCATCTGGTTCCTCCAAATACAACTTGCTTTTCTCCTGGCCTTTGCTTCTCGAATGAAGGTCTCTGATTGAGATAACGATTCATTAACCACCATTCTAGTGAAGCTTAATTGCCGTTTCCGAATATCGTACTTTCCGTAGAACACCTCGGCTTACAGTGATTTTGATGCCATCATGAATCCAAACTCTCCCGTCGGAACTCCACGTGACCTCGTAACTTCACACTGACCCACGAACGGGAACTGCACACCGGATCGGCTCGAACTCCAAGAAAAAGGCCCAGACAAGCCAGAGCAAACTGCTATTTATACGGTTATGATGACCTTCGTTTTTCTTACGTCGTAATCCCCTAAGACACTTCCAGTTTCTGTAACCTACAAATCTTCAACCTGTTCTCATAAGGTTTCTATAGACTTGCTACCATCTTGGTCACTGGATCCTCTCCACCTTCTCCTCAGCTTGTCTCTGTTCATAAAAGTATTCTTCAGTAACATGATGAGCTGCTTTAGTAATCTGATGAATTGCTTTAGCCACTTTTGCTATGTGCCCACCTAAACTTTAACTCTCTATCCACTAACACTCCTAAATCTCTGGCTTCATCAATTTCCCGGAGTACAGCTCCACCAATGTGGTATGCAGCTGGTAATCTTCTTACCCCAAAATGCATACAATACCTTAAAATACCTTACACTTTGCCACATTAAACTGACATCCATTCTCCTTTGCCCAGTCTGCCAATCTATCCAAATCATCCTGCAAAATTTTGACATCATTTCTATTAACAATTGCTCTACCCAACTTTGCATCATCAGCAAATAACTGAAAGTTCCTCCTAGATCTTTTCCTACATTGTTAATGTGCAAATTAAAACAGCAGCAGTCCTAAAACAGAACCCTGTGGCAAGGCACTAGTCACAGGCCTTCTTTTGGACTCGACTTCTGAATAAACTATTTTCTGATATCTCCATCAACCATCCTCCTATCCATCTCACCAACTCTATATCCATCTCCATGTGCTGCAGTTTACTGATTAGAATTCTATGTGGTATCCTGTCAAAGGTCTTTGCAAAGTCCAGCAGTATCATTGTAAACCCATTAACTTTATCCAACTCAGCTCCCACTGTATTATAAACATAAGCAAGAAAACCATGCTACCCTCCCCCCATACAGTATCCCAATTCCATTTACCTTTCTGTATTTTGCCCTTGATCAACTTCTCCAATACTTTGACAACAACTTCTGATATGCTGATTGTCGGTAATTTGTTACATCAGTCTTGGAACCTCCTTTATTATTTTTTTATAATATTTACTATATATTTTATAATACACATATAATACATAAGATTATTTCAGATATTTACAATTTTATATTAAAAATGCACACCTTAAGATTTCAGTAGTCATAATCAAGCAAAATGCTGTTGGGTTGATTTGTACATCACCAGTTATTAATCCAACATCTTCAAATGTTTTCCTAAAGTCTCTATACTTCTGGTTAGAAAGGGCTTTGATAGGAGATGTATAAATTACTCTGTAATAAATTAATTATATCAGAAAATCAATTTAAATTCACCTTAATAACATAAAAAATTTGGCCTATTATTGCAAGGTTCTTATTAAAATAATAAACTCACCTTATTAAAAATCAATGGTATTAAGAAGCCACAATTAAGCATAAAATAAATAAACAATTTACTGTTTACTTACGAGGGGGGCGGGGGTCTGAAAAGTTCTCTGCCTAACAATGAAAAAACGAATTTATTATTTCAAATTAATTTTTATTTTTCAACATAATCTCCCTTAAGACTAATACATTTATTCCAGTGATGCTCCAGACCTATTATCCCGTGCCTGTAGTGGTTCTCAGCAAGATCTGCAAAATACTTCTCTACACTAGCGATCACCTCTTAATTCGAAGAAAAACGCTGACCAGCAAGGAAGAGTTTTAGTTTGGGGAAGACATAGAAGTCAGAGGGAGCCAAATCTGGGGAATAGGGTGGATGTTCCAGTAATTCATAGTGCAGATCCCTTAATTTTCCCATTCCCAAAACACCTTTGTTAGCCTGGTTAAAAGATTGGAATAATATTCCCCGGTTATTGTTTTACCCTTTTCAAGATAATTAATAAGGATGCTTTAGCATCCTTATTAATTATCTACAAATTAATTTTTGGGATGCTTTATCCCAAAGCATCCCAAAATTAATTTGGGATGCTTTTAAATTTAAATTAAAGCATCCCAAAACACTGATGCCACAACCTTTCCGCTGATGAAACAGACTTTTTCTTCTTTGGGTTTGAACAACCGGCTTCTGTCCACTGTTTTGCCTGCTGTTTGGATTCTGGTGTGTAATGGTGAATCCAAGTCTCATCCATAGTAATAAATCAACGCATAAAATCAGTTTTTATTCTTGTTAAAATGCTCCAAGCACTGTTCAGATGTTTTCCTGTGAGTGCATTTTTGATCTGCTGTGAGCAAGTATGGTACCCATCTTGCGCAAAGCTTTTTCGTTTGCAATTCTTCATGCAAAATATATCTTATGTGTTCTTTTGAAATGCCTATAGTCTCAGCAATTTCATGCAATTTGACTTTCACTTTCACGGCAGTCATCCGATACCATATCATGCACTTGATCGATGATTTCTGGTGTTGTTACATTCTTTGGAAGTCCATCGCGTGGATCATCTTCAAGGCTGGTACGGCCACATTTAAACTCGGTAGCCCATTTCTTAATTTTCGAAAACAAAGGAGAAGAGTGTCCATAAACTTTTATAAACTTCAAATGAATAAATGAATTTCTTTTGGTGTTAAACCCTCTTTTAACACTTTCATTGCCAAGCTGAAAATTGGAATTTCGTGTGGTGGCCACATTTTTTTTATTTTTTTATTTAGTTAGCGACGTCCACGCGATAATGCATGATTGGCCGTTTGGTGAGAACTCGCATCGCGCGATTGGCAATGAACGTGTTAAAAAGAATTTTATCACTGCACAATACTCAATTTTATCCATTTCAAGGGATACAGACAACACTTTTGTTTCAGACAGCAATATAAAATAAACTACTTGATAGAATGGCTTGCAATTGCACATGGATGCTTATGACAGATGCACCCACTTAGAAAAAGAAAATCTTGCCGATAACGTTGTCATCTATGGCCCAGGCTGAGAACTTTTCAGACCACCCTCGTACAAGGTTCAGAGAATTCAATCATGGAGACCTGTTCCAACACAGGAAAGGTTTTCAAACAAATGCATATAGTGGAATACCTATATAAAGAGTATGGTCCAGTGAAATGTTTTTACAGAAGAGAACTGACAGTGATTAAATAAAAGCAGTGTGTGAAAAGGAAGACAAAATAAAAAAATGGGATGGAAATATATATATATATATATATATATATAATGATGATGAACCCAAAATAAAATTAATTAATGAAATTAGAAAGACAGAATGCAAATAGAAGGATAGACCTGTTGAAAAAAGCTTTAAACAAATAAGATAGCCAATGTAATAAAGGGGAAGAGAGAGAGAGAGAACAAAAAAGGGAAAAATGCCTTGAGGAAGTCAGTGAAATGCATTAAAAAAACTTAAGTATACCTTATCTTTCCTTAGATTATATGGACTGTCAATGCATATTTAAAGACAATGAATATATCTCTGCCTTCACTTCCCTCAAAAAATTATAGCAATCAACAAAATTCTTTTGTGTTGCTAATGTTGTGAGTGAACTTAGCAGTATATTTGAGCTGTGCTAAAAAAAAAAAAAAAAGTGTTTTTAAATAGCATATAGTGTGGCTTTTTTTTATCATAAATTGTGCTACTCGTTCCTGATGTTTCTGCTTCTGAAAATGGTATCCATAAAGAAGCACACATCAGCAACATAGAAAGCTTCAATACAAAGGTCGAATGATGTCCTGGATTTTTCCCAGTGGATGCATTGCAAAAATTGCTTCCTGCATGCACCAAAAAATGTGAAAGATTTGTGGACCATTAACCTGGCGTTAGTAAGGTGGGGTGTCACAAACCCCAAAGATATAGAAAGAAATAACTGTGACACTGCAACCTTACTAATGCCGTGTTAAGAATGAATGAAAAGAAAGAGAGCATTAATGTATTTGAAAAGGGCATTAATAGGTTAGTGTTTCAAAATGGGAGCTAGCATCAGGACCACAGTAGAAGAGCTCAGGCAAGAGTTAGTGAAAATGAGAAATGAAACATCTGGAGGATGAGATTAAACACCTACAGAAGAGATTGGCTGAATGTGAATGAGAAGGAGGAAGTTAGTGTTATGAAGAAAGAGTCAAAGGATAATCGCATATCATTCTATGGCGACTCAATCATTAAAGGTGCCATGACTAACAAAGTACAAGTATGCTTTCCTCGTGGAATAATGAAACAAATAACTCATGCTTTGCAGAGAAGGAAAGAGTAGATATCAGAATTAATGGTAGTTGTGAGCACAAATGACTTGGAAAAAAAGAATGTTGATAGAGATTTTAAGAAGCTATTGCGGCAGATAAAAAATAAGTGTTGCTGGAAAAGTCATTAGCATGTTGCCCACATACGGCAACAGTGACCTGAGAAGGAGAGCAGAGAAAATGATAAGAAAAATGACAGAGTTGTGTGAAGCTAAGGGATTTAGTTTGTGAATCTATGGAGCGAATTTGAAGGAAAGTTGGAATAGTTTAAGTTGATGGACTGCATTTGAATGGGTTCTACAGATTCTTTTGAATCCGTAGGGCATTTATAAAGGCTGTAAATTATGTTGTTTTTTATTTATTTCAAATTTTTCTTATATTTATTTTTATCCAATCTTACTAAATCTCCAATTAAATCTTCAATTATTCTACCGACTGCTCCAATGTTAAATTACGTTAATTTTGATATATACCTTAACCTATCTACCTCACTTACTCATTTTTGTCTCTCTTAGTTATCTCTTAAGTCTCATTAATTCCTCATACAAATCTTATTATTTCTCTATCTGCATATTGAATGATGATTGAACTCTATAAACATATTGGATGATGATGCACTGCACTGACAACAAAGACACTGCTTCAGGCTATAGCCAATCCCTTTGTTATAATTCTGGTATTAACCCTGTTTCTAATTTTGGAAAAATTTATTTTTTAACGCTGTGCCATCCAAAATTATTAGACTAGAGAAGCTTCGTCGCCTGGGATAAAACACTCAGAATGACACAATATTCAATATTCATACAATTACTATTCCAAATTTCACCAAAACTTATGAGTCTCAATTTTACTGCAGTCGTGGCTATCCCCAAATTTTCGATTTGCACAGGTTTTACTTTATGAGTGGTGCATTGAGAACATAGATCAGCAAGTTATTAGGTTGACAAGAAAGGATTTATTCATTAAAAAATATGGTACAATTACTGATAATTACTTAACTAAACTAATTCAATCAAGCAGGTGTAACCAGGTCATTCTTAAACTTTCTCAACATCAAGCAATAGCTAGTACTAAACACATTATGAATTCCTTATAATTACTTAACATTCTTAGGTAATAATCATTACCAAATCTTGGTCTCAAGAACTATCTGACTATAACAAAACTATATATTCAATCACAACACTTTGCAAGTCCTCATATACAGAGCTATAACATAATATGTGGATCAGATGCTCAAGTCCCATTACACTTTGAAAGTCCAATAACTCATATCTGTTCCTGTCTTCGTTACAATCTAACATTCCTGTATATACAAAAGGTTTAAAAAATTCTTACATTACTGGGACATTTGGATCACTCTGGCTTTCTCTTTTGATCATCTGCTCTATTCTTATGGCTCATTGTTTCATCCTCTGGTTTACTGCTCTCAGAAAGGACTGGCTAGTGAATACGTTCGTGATTCACTTCCTTCGATGTAGGTGAAGCTGGTCTGCGGGGATAGGTCCACGTGGTTCCACATATCATCTCAGTCTATGCTGATTATACCGCTGTGCCGAGGCCTATGCTCACACTGAATCTCTGTCTGACCGCATAGCTGCCTATGGACATCATCCTTCTCAACCACACTCGAACTTCCTTCTCCGGGAACTACAGGAACAAGATGGAAAAAAAGAGCCCCGAGTTGGCATTGCTAAGCTCTATATATTCCCTGCTGTGATATTCTCCCTACTACGTCATTGTTTTTTACCCGGTACCTAACTCTTCTGCACTCCGTGCCGTCGCTCCTCCTAGCGTGTCCACCGGAAACTCCCACGCGCCTTTTAGACTTTGTGTACGTGATTGCCTCCGGACACGTGTTTAATTTGCTTATCTCTTCTGTAACCTTGATCCAAGCTTTTGGCATGCTAACACCTTTTCACCTATTTTCAACCTCTGTTATATTCACAAAGACACTTAATATTATATTACGCAAGGAAATTATTAAATCATGGATTTTATCGTTATTTTACAATCAATTTCACCTTTACCAATATACAAGTATTTCTCTGACAATTTTGATACTTTAAATTAGAGGTTAATGTAGCTAACAATCTAAGGTGCTAAAATACAGCAGCTAAAATAGAGAATGTTGGTGCTGGCAGAATGGCCTCAAAGACCATTATGTTTGGATTATGTTTGCATACAAATGCAAGAAGTGTTTGAAATAAGAGAGCTGAGTTTGTCACAATGATTGAGTCAGTATGCCCAAAGATAATTGGCATAAGTGAAACCTGGTTGTCTGAGGAGGATATGATGTCAGGAATAGAAATGGGGCAATATACAATTTTCCAGAAAGAAAGGAAAGTGAAAACAACAGGGGGAATGTTGTTGTTGTTAATGATTGCAGAGGAAAAGTGTGGAAATTGATAGTATATATGCAGATTTTGAATCTGTGTGGTGTGAAGCTGAAATTAACAGCTGATAGGATGCTGTTATAAGCCAGGGAATGTAGAGAATACTGACTGAAATGTTCAGGCAATTGACTGGGCATATAAAAAGAAGGTAATCCTGATGGGACACTTTAATTACAGGAATATAGAATGAAAGGAGGAGATAGGATATGGGAACAAGGAGAGTGAGTTTATTGAATTTCTGAGGAATAGATTCTTAAGTAGCATGTGAATGAAGCAATGAGAGGCTTTGTGTTTTGGATTCACAAGATGTAGCCAAATATATGCTGCCACGAACAGATTTTAATTGTAAGATAAACAGTTGAGAAATCATGGAAAGATATTAATGATCTGAATTTCAGTTTTCTAGATATGGAAAAAGCAAATGACATGATGACAAGAGAAAAGCTGTTCAAAATGCTACAGTTATACCACGTAAATGGAACATTATATCAAGCAATACACAGTCTATATGTATATCACTTGATATAATGAATTGTGAGTCAGCAGTTAGAGCTGAAAGTAGTACAAGAAGATGGTATGATGTAAAATCAGATGTGAGACAAATGTTATCAATCAGATGTAGATTCTCATTTAAATTACTACCTTAGCCAAACTTCTATAAAAAAGGAAAATAAATTCTTCTATTACCATTACCAAATGATTACTATCACTTGGGCATGCATATTTGGTAAATTTCTTTAGATGTTTACCAAAGAAGTTCATCTGCCATCTAGCAGATGAACGTCTTGATTCAGTGATAGACTACCACCCTACTTACCAGAGGCTTGATTGGCTTGAAAATATTCCAAATTTAACTCTACAGCAGGGTTTCTAGATTATCAAGCTCTTAGCACATCCATGCTACTAATACTTATGTGCTATAAACTAACAGCTATTCATGAATGGGATTCACATAAAAAAACATTGCTTTCAAATATCCTTTCTGAATACATCACTGCATACATTCACATCCTATTATGATGAAAAATTCATCATCCATCAAACAAGATCTCAGTAATGGTAATAATTTTTGTCCAATTTATACATGCATATCAATGTCACAAATTCATCTCCTTCGTTCCTGATAATCCAATGTTAGAGAATCAGCAAGAATATCAACCATCAGGCTTGTAGGTAATCATGAATCCCCCTACAGTTCTCAAACATGTAAGCATGCTGTGATTCGACATTCATCTATTCGTTTTTTTAATGCTGCAAATGCATTCACCAACATAAGATTCGAACTTACAATCGCCAATGTAAGTTCAAAGAATAAATATAGTTGGAGTCAAATAGATGTATAATCTTATTAGGCAAGAGATTCATAAGATGGATGATGTGGAAGGAATACCGACTGCATAAGAATGATGTCTGTTATGACAATTATAAGCAGCAGGCCAGAAGAGTCACAACTGTTGCATGGAAAGCTAAGACTGAGTAAGATATACTGCAAGTAAAAGAAAGAATGAATATGGAAGAATACACTTCTGAATACAGATGGTGTGAGGATGGCAGATGCAGAAGAGGTTGTTCAACTAATAAGTGCCCATTTTGCTAAAAGCTATCAACCTGGTGTATTTTGATAGTGAACATTGTGTTCACTGCTATCTCTTCTGAAAAAACTCAGGTGTATGAAGAGAATATATTAGAGATGTTGCACAAACTAAATAAGAATTCAGCAATAGGGATTTATGGGATATTAGTACAGGTGCTAAAAGAGTGTTCAGCTAAACTGGCTATTCCTTTAAGCAGGCTATATAATTTGAGTCTCAGAACAGGGAAGATTCCACAGGAGTGTAAAGAATGTATGGTAATTCCATTGCACAAGAGTGGTGCAAAGACTGATGTATCCAACTATCGACCAATCAGTATCTCAGGAGTGGTGGTGAAGATTTTTTCAAAATTTGATTAGAGCTCGAATTCAGAAATGGGATGATAGTGAATCTCTACTTTGAATGAACAGCATAGGTTTACTAAAGGAAGGTCATACTTTAGCAACTAGTTCACATTCTATAATAATGTTACCACTGAGTTGGACAAAGGGAATGGATATGCCATGACACTTTTCAATTTTGATAAGGCTTTTGACAGAATATAACATGGAAGATTGTGGAATAAATTGGAGAATATGGGTTTGGATTATATATATTAGCTTGGTTAAGAGGATGGCTGATTAACATATATCAAAAAGTGGTATATGGGTAATGTGAGTCTGCAAGATTTAAGGTAACCAGTGATGTACCACAAGGATCAGTCCTGTTATTCAATCTATACATTAATGATATTGGGAAAGATTTGATGCAAAAAGCTGTATGTCTACAGCTATTTGCATCCGTTGTGATTCTGATACAGTGGATTGTGAAATACTGATTATGAAGATAGATTGTTATTTGTAGACTGCAGATGCTAGCAAACAGGAGAAAGAAGAGTATTATGACTGAGACTTACAAACTTCTGAAAGGATTTCAGTTGATAAGATTTTTCATTTTATGGGTGAGGTCAGGGGAAAGGACAAGTGGGCATCCTTGGAAGCTTAGAATGAATGCTGCTAAGAAGGGGTGAGGGCTAGAAGATTTTTCTCTCATAAGGTGGTGCATGATTGGAATGGATTGCCATTGGATGTGGTATGTGCAAGCAGTGTGAATGAATTCAAGAATAAGTATGATAGCTGATGCATGTAGTATGTGGCATACTTCAATGAGTTCCTGACTCCCTGAAGGTCTCTCTTAATAATAATAATAATAATAATAATAATAATAAAAGATTCATTCTGTCCTGCAATATTTTCAGGGTCATCATCAGGTCATTAGAAGTGATTCCAAAAAATCACTTCTAACTCTCATTTTCATCACAATCACTCACCACAAAAATGCTGCTGTGTAACTTCTCATGTATTTACCATAATAAACTATTGCCAACTTTGATTCTTTACATCTGCTCTCTCTCTCTCTCTCTCACACACACACACACACACACACACACACACACACACACACACACACACACACACACTATTGGTTGCACCAAACATCTAACTCTAAATTCATTCGTGCAACCCATCCATTAGATGCAAATTCTTCTATTCATCAAATTAAACATTATTCCTTCACATAACCTATGCACAGTCATATACTATCAGATTGCTATGACAGACTTATGCATCAATTACAAGATCGAAGAAATACAAAAAGCCCTAACAGAAATGAAAATAGAAATAGCAGTAATTTCAAAAACAAAGAAAAAATCAAAAGGTTCTACAGAACTTCAGGACTATATTTAAAATACAGTGGAGTACTCAACGAAAAAAGAGCAACTGCAGGTATAACCATCATGATCATAATAAATGGAAAGACAAAACTGAATTACATAACTGGATCTCTGAAAAAAATAATAACAGCTAGATTTAAATAAGAAATTTATAACAATCATAGGAATATATGCACTGAAGAAGGAAAAAAATCTGAAACAG
Organism: Typopeltis vanoorti; assembly: GCF_054136105.1. Taxonomy (NCBI): domain Eukaryota; kingdom Metazoa; phylum Arthropoda; class Arachnida; order Uropygi; family Thelyphonidae; genus Typopeltis; species Typopeltis vanoorti. The sequence goes on along the minus strand of NC_143549.1, from coordinate 169,731,624 downwards.
AAGAATTCTATAAAAACTTCCAAAATGTAATTCAGAACACAAATAAACATGATTACTTAATCACTGCAGGCGATTTCAATGCTAGAATTAGATCAAATACATTTAAAGATTTAATAGGTAATCAAGGAGGGAACACCATAAATAATAATGGAAGAGAACTCAGGGAATTTGTGGCCTATAATATCTTGAAAATCACCAACAGCTTCTTTAAACATAAAGTTATACATAAATATACATGGGAAGCCAGAGGATATAAAAGCATCATTGACCATATAATAGTAGGTGAAAAACTAAAGAAGATGGTAAGAAATTGCAGAGTATCTTAATCAGTACTATTAAGATCCTGAACCAAAGAAATAGAAACAATACAACCCACCTCAAGAACACAAAATCAAAAGCAGGAGCAATTTAAGATAGAACTGTTATAGCAGGATAGAACTATATCAAAGAAGACTTACAAACCATACAAAGAAAATCAATGAAGATACAGATATAGAAAATGACATCAAACAAATTGTAAAAACAAGCAGCATATGAAGCCATAGGAACAAAATTGCAAAGAAAAAGGAAAGGACTCAGAACCTGGAACCCAGAAAAAGAATTCCTTAATAAGGAAAAAAAAAAAAGAAACATACCTTAAATGGTTAAACAACAGAACCATAGGAAATTAAATAGAATATAAAAGAATCAGAGCAACAATAAGAGAAACCAGGAAAATCAGAAGACAAGATTGGGAAAATTTTGTATCAAGATTAGAGCATGACATAAATGGTCCTCAACTAAAGAGCTATAAAATCATAAAAAAATGACTCGAGAAACAAAGGCTAATCCGACCAATTAGCATATCAGGAATCGTTGTCAAGATCTTGGAGAAATTAGTCGAGAAAAGAATACAGGATTGGATAGATGAAAATGGGATATTGTATGGGGGACAACATGGTTTTGTGAAGGGTAGATCATGCCTCAGTAACTTGCTCACGTTTTATAACACAGTGATGGCTGAACTAGATAAGGGTAATGGGTTTACAGTGAATCTACTGGACCTTGCCAAGGCCTTTGACAAGATACCACATGGAACTCTAATCAGTAAACTGGAGCAGATGGGGATGGATATAGGGTTGGTGAGATGGATAGGAGGGTGGTTGATGGAGAGATACCAGAGAGTGGTTTATTCAGGAGTTGAGTCCAAAAGAATGCTTGTGACTAGTGGTGTGCCGCAGGGCTCTGTTCTTGGACCACTACTTTTCAATTTGTTCTTCAATGATATAGGAAAGGATCTGAGAGGAAGTGTTCACTTGTTTGCTGATGATGCAAAGTTGGGTAGAGCAATTGTGAGTGCACAGGATGTCAAAATTTTACAGGATGATTTCGATAGTTTGGAGGACTGGGCTAGGGAAAATGGATGTCAATTTAATGTGGCAAAGTTTAAGGTTATGTATTTTGGGGTGAAAAGAATAGCAGCAGTATATCACATTGGTGGAACCATGCTCCAGGAGATTGATGAGGCCAGGGATTTGGGAATGTTGGTGGATAGTGAATTGAAGTTTAGGGGGCATATTGCAAAAGTGGCTAGATCAGCTCATCAAATCACTTGGGTTCTGAAAAATACTTTAACAAGCAGAGACAAACAAGTTATTGTTCCTCAGTATCGAGCCTTGATAAGCCCCATCTAGACTACTGTGCCCAGATATGGGCACCAGGGTTGCATCTTGATGGGGAGGAGGTGGAGAGGATCCAGAGACGAGTGATCAAAATGATAGCAGGTCTGTGGAATGAACCTTATGAGAACAGGTTGAAGATTTGTGGGATGCAAAAATTGGTCGACAGGCAGAAAAGGGATGATATGATTGATGACTGAGACAATCAAATTACTGAAGGATTTCTATAAGATTAATCCAGAAGATATTTTTGAGACTAGGACTGGTGGTGGGAGGACTAGGGGCCATACATGGAAGCTGGGCAAGAATGTGGTTAGCAAGGGTGTTAGAGCTAGGTTTTTTACTTGGAGAGTGGTGAATGAGTGGAATAAGCTGCCAGAGTCAGTTGGGGGTGCTACGGCCGCGAATGAGTTCAAGGCGAGGTATGATAGATACTGTGTGAATGTCGAATAGTTGTTCTTAAAATGATGTTAGGGCCTCCCTCGATGAGTCTGTTGACTCCTTGGAGTTTCCCGGAATAATAATAATAATCTACAATTAGAAGGCCCCTCCCCCCCAAAAAAATGGACCAATCACTACACCCAGCTTCTAAACAATAATAATCAAATTGAAATAAAACAAGTCAAGAAACAAAAACCAATACAGATTAATGTATTGGTTCTTCATTTGTCATCTAAAGAAAATATTGAAAAACTAAAAAATTGAAAAGCTATACAGAACTCCAAAAATAGAGCTCTAAACCATTTCAATTGCAATTAATTAAATTCCTAAACAAAATATGGGAAGAAGGAAATATCCCACAAGAATGGAAGACAGCAATAGTCATAAACATATTCAAAAAAGAAAACAGAAAGGATTGTGGAAACTACAGAGGAAAATCCCTATTAAATACATGCTATAAAATATACCAAGATATAATTAAAAGTAAATTAACACCATGGGCCAAGGAAATTATTGGAGAAGAACAATTTGGCTTTAGGAAAGGAAGATCCTGCACAGATCCCACATTTACACTCAAACAAATTATAGAAAAAATAACAGAATTTAACCTACCACCATATATGGCCTTCCTGGATTATAAGAAAGCATGCAATCAAATTAACATATCAAAATTAATTAAATACTGTGTAAATTGAAAGTTCCACTTCAAACTACCAAAGCAATAGAAAATATAATGGAAGAAAGCTATATTAAATAATAATGAAATATCCAAGAAAATTAAAACCAATAGAGGCATCTCATTCAAGGAAGAGGGTTATCACTAATACTCTTCAATATATGTAGAAAGTTTTTTACCTTGGGTGAAGAACTTTCTACATTTTTCTCTCATCCAGAGATTTTTATTAAGAAGGTCAAGCACCTTTTGTCTACTTGTATATGAGATATAGATGACTTCTGCATTACTTCCACCTTGGTATCTCTTTCTCGGCTCTGGTCCCCACTGAAGAGACCTCAATAAAGATCGAAACCAGTCTGGCAGTGGCTCTTCCCATCATGCATTGCATTACACACTCCATTACTTCCACCTTGGTATCTCTTTCTCGGCTCTGTTCCCCACTGAAGAGACCTCAATAAAGATCGAAACCAGTCTGGGTAGTGGCCCTTCCCATTATGCATTGCATTATACACACCTGAAAGGGAGTGTGCTTTGCATTATGGGATACATACTAAGGCAAATGATATGAAGTCATTAGCCTCAATATACAAGTAGCTCAGACGTGAATATATTTCACACACATAACTTTGTTTTGCTTACTTGGGAAAAGGATTAAGACCAAACATAAAATTTCTTTGTATTTTTAACATACATACATACATACATAATGTAGAAAGTTTTTTACCTTGGGTATATATTATGTTAAAGATACCAAGCAATTTTATAAGCTAGGTTTTAGCTAGGTCGCCCAGTTAAACAAGGCCCCCCCCCGTTGTTTTCGCCAGGGAACCAGGGTGAACAGCGAAAAGTCAGCTACTGGAACAAATCTGAAAGCACACCCCAACTCAACAACACCAGAGTTAAAGATCGGTACTATCAACATAAAAAACCTGAATGGCAAAGAAATGGAGCCAGCTGAGGAATAGATAAGTACCAGATCGACACAATAGGGGTGACTGAAACAAAAAAGACAAAAACTGTTGAGATCTTTCTGAACAATAAATACAAAATGTTATATTCAGGAAATGACAATCAACAAAAGGGAATAACCATGGTATTCAACACAAAATACGAGGCTAATCTTCTTGAAAGGCAGGCAGTCCCGAGTAGAGTGATGTGGGAAATATCAGAATGGGGAATACGACAATGAGACTTATTTGTGCCTATGGTCTGATATAAGTAATGGGTAATAAAAATTGGGGGTATTTTTTGATGCTTTAATAAAAAAGCAACTGACACAATGAAAAAGGAAAAGTTGGTCCTTGTTGGGGAGCTAAATAGCAGAATAGGAAATGATTGTCAGACATACAAAAATATATTGTGAAAATTTGGAGAAAAGAGCAAAGCCAATAATAATAGCAAATATCTGTTGGATTTCTGTTCAGGACATGGACTGGTTATTACTAACACCATGTTCCAACATAAAAATGTGCACAAATTCGCATGGAGAGAAGAGGCAAGGAATAAGAAAAGTCTCATTGATTATGTTATTGTTGATAGTGATGTTTTCTCCACGGTGCAGGACACCAGAGTGTACAGAGGATTTGAAATTGGAAGTGATCACTATTTAGTCTTGAGCAGGATAAAATTGAATTTCATATTGAAAAGAATAACATGTAAGAAAGTTTTAAAGTGAATAAAAGTTGAGCAGCTCTCAGATGTGAACTGTAGACTAAAATACACAAAAATTATTGAAGAAAAAATGGAAGAGTTTAAGAATATGAACCAAACCTTGGAGATTCAGTGGCAAACCTTGAAGAAAACCCTGATTGATTCAGCCAGAGAGGCATGTGGTAAGGTTGTCTGCAAGGATAGAAAAATCAGAACTCCATGGTGGACACAGGAAGTTAAACAGGCAGTGAAGGAAAAGAAGAAAGCACATCAAAAGTTCCTGGCAAACAAGTCAGCCTGTGCTCTTAGAGAATACAGAAACAAATGTAAGAAAGCAAAACACAGTGTAAAACTGGCTAAACAAAAGTCATGAGAGGACTTTAGCAAGAACATAGAAAATAAATATCAAGAAGGTGGTAAGATATTCTGAAGGTTGTTGAAGAAGCTTAGAAATGGAGGAAAGAGTCTGTAAAAGGAGTTAGAGATGATAAAGGTGACATGAAAACAGGAGAAAAAGATATCCTTGAAGAATGGAGTAATTACGTCAAAAAATTGCTAAATGAAACAAGCAGTGATAGAACAGTGGTAAAAAAACTCTCAACAGGCATACAGTCAGGAATACATATCCATACTTGAAGTAGAAAAAGCCATCAAAGGCTTGAAATGTGGAAAGTCAGCAGGAGTAGATGATATTCGACCAGAAATGCTAAGTACGGTGGTATAAAAGTCTTACAGTAGTTGCACTGCATAGTTCAGAAGGCCTGGACAGAGGGACGAATTTCTGATGATTGGAGTAGAACTTTCATGGTACCTATGTATAAAAGGTGAAATAAAACTGAATGTGAGAATTACAGAGGTATTTCCCTACTGAGTGTTCCTGGCAAGATCTATGCAAGTATACTTGAGAAATGGTTGAGAAGAATTGTGGAAAAAAAGCTTGGTGAAGAACAAGCTGGATTCAGGGCAAGAGGCTGTCAGGATCAGATCTTCACTTTACGACAAATAGTTGAGAAAGCATGGGAATATAACAAAGATCTGTATTTAAGTTTTGTCGATCTGGAAAAGGCATATGACAAGGTGCCAAGAGAGAAGCTATTCAATACGCCACAGTTATAAGGTGTCAATAGGGCATTATATCAAGCAATACTTAGTCTGTATTTCAGTTGTAAGTTGGCAGTTAGAATTGAAGGAAGTACAGGAAGATGGTTTAATGGTAAATTTGGTGTGAGACAAGGATGTACATTATCCCCTCTGTTATTCATTATCTATATGGATCACATTATGAAGGAAAGTGGTATTAAACATGATATCAGAATTGGAGATGTTAACATCAGCTCTTTGCTTTATGCGGACGATGTTATACTTCTAAATAAATCCAATACAAGTTTGCAAGAGTCCATGACTAAATTGAATAACTGTTGTAATAGATATGGTATGAAGGTCAGCATTAAAAAGACAAAGACAATGAAAATAGGTAGAATTGTTGAAAATGTCAATTATGTTGTGAACGGGGAACCCCGTGGAACAAGTAAAACATTTCAGCTACTTATTCACGATTTTTACTGAAGATGGTAAATTAAATACAGAAACAGACAACAGAATCAGTAAAGCTGGTATGGTGGGAAGTCAATTGAATAAATTCATATCGAATAAGAGAGAAATTATTTGGAACACTAAATTAGCTGTATTCAAACTGCATCCAGACAGTGTTCAAACCAGTTTTAACTTATGGATCTGAGAGCTGGGTCAGAAGTAAAACACTTGACCAAAGACTAGAGACCGCAGATATGAGAGTCCTGAGAAAGATTAGAGGCGTGAACAGATGGCATCAATGGCAATATCACATTAAAAACGAGGATATTAGGAAAGAACTTGACATTGTCGGCATCCAGGAGTGCATTAGCAGAGCTAATCTCAGGTGGTATGGTCACTTAAACAGAATGGGAGAGGAAAGATTAGCAAAACAAGTGTTCTCTGCTAGGTTGGCAGGAAAACGACCCAGAGGAAGACCTAGATATAGGTGGATTGATACGATAAAAATATAAGATCTGATAACGATAATATTGGAGTCTTGACAAGTAACAGACTGATTTGGAGAAAAATTATAGATAGGAAGTTAGTAATGAAGTAAATTTTTCATGTAGTACTATCATATCCTGTACACCCCTTGAGGGTACATGTCAGGAATTTGATGTTGATGATGAGTTATTGTTCTTCTGCAGAGAGAGTAAGGCCTTCATTTCTGAGTAACACAAATTTTAAGGAGGTTGGGACTTGAAAAGTATTTTTGCTATTTGGAACTGAACCCAGATAGCAACATCAAAAGAAATATCATATGGTGCTTTATCAACTACCAGAAAAAAGTCCTCTACCGGAATGACTTGGTGCAATCGCGAAATATGGACCTTTAGAAAGTGCATTTAAATTGATCATTTAGAATTTACGTGGTGGGGGTTTCATTGAATAAAAACACCATAAATAAATAATTAGACATTTTTAGCCAATCCTATATTTCATCTCAGTCAAATTTAAATATGTAGGAAATTACATAATCCCAATGGAGAAATTCACATTGCATATAAAAAGCAAAAATTTCTAGCAGTCATTGGAACTTTGAACAGACACTCCAGTAAACAAATGTCTAGAACAACCCAAATAAATCTATATAAAACAATAGCCAAACCAATTCTGAAATATGGCAGTGAAACATGGATGTGGGGAGAACGAGATAAAAGACAAATGGAAGCTGCAGAAATGAAGTTCCTAAGACCACTCGCAGGATATAAAAGAACAGACAAGATGAGAAATGACGAAATAAGTAAACAATTATCCATAATTAACATAACAGAAGACATCACAAACTATACAAAGAACTGGAAAAACCATGTAGAAAGAATAAATGACAACAGATGGCCAAATACTGCCTAGAAATATAAACCAAAGGAACACCGACCGAGAGAAAGACCCAGGAGGAGATGGGCAGAAGATTTTTTAAACCCTTGAAAAAGTTACAGGCAAACAATTGCCTAATACAGGAAGCCAAGAAGAAGATTTCTGATTCCTCCAAAAAACTTTTCAAGCAACTCTCTTTCTCACACAGGCATACTGTTCATCTCTCATCAAATAATTTGCTCCACCCAATATCATAAACATTTTTATTTTCATTTTAATTTCCCCTACTCATAATTCTGCAAAACACTCTTTCACCTGTTCATTTGATATGAATTGAAATGTGAACTGAAATTCAAAAATGCTTAAAGTGAACAAAAAAAAAAAAAAAATGGCCCACTGACAGAATGAATAAAATATCCTGACTATTATATTATGATATTATCTTATTATTATAGGATCAGCTGCTAAACATCCATCATAGGCATTTCCTTACTTTGTCATGTGATGTTTACAGAGGGAAATGGCATACTCTGCTACGACAGTTTTTCCAGCTGATGTATGAGCAGCAACAAAGACACTGTTATGATTTTCCAGATGTAGAATTGCTTGTTTCTGGAAGACATCAAGTTCGAATGGCCACTAAAAAAAAAAAAAAAAAAAAAACATTAAAATCATTAAAAAAAAAGTTCAAATTTTGTCAATTACAGTTACGTTTCTAACAACATGAAAAAGAAATTTTTGCGATGATGTTAGAAGAAATAGATGTTAAATTTTTTTTTTCCTTGGTTATGTGATAAATTAAAGATACCAGGAAATTATATTCTTGGTTTAATCCTTAATCCAAGTGTTTGCAAACAACGTTTGCGAGTGAAGTATCTTTATAGCCAGCCTGGTTGGGCGAGCAGTTAGCGTATCAGCTCTCCAGCCAAAAGGCTGTAGGTTCAAATCCCACTGTAGGTATGAATGTTTGTGATTGTCTGTGGAAATACTAGTGGTGGTGGTGGTGGTCAGTGGTAGATGGCATTAGTGTAGTTGGTGTATTGTGTGGTGGAGACAGAGAGAGGTAGAATAGGTGTCCTCCCTCAATGAGTCTTTGGACTCTCTCTGGAGGTGTCACGTAATAATAACAACTGGGCTGCATGTATATAAAGGCTAATAATTTCCCATCAATTGCCTTAGTATTCCATAATGCAAAGCACACACCCTGTCAGATATGTATAATGTTATGCATTATGGAAAGAGCCACTACCCAGACCAGTTTCAATCTTTATTGAGGTCTCATCAGTGGGACCAGACCCAGAAGAGATACCAAGAATATAATTTTTTGGTGTCTTTAATTTATAGTATAATCAAGTGAAAAATCTTTCAGAACTACAGTAGCCCACCCCCCTATCTCTAGGGGAGATACTTTCCAAGATTCCCCCGCAGATACCTGAAATAGCAGATAGTACCAAACCCTATATATACTATGTTTTTTCCTATACGTACATACTGTGATAAAGTTTCATTTATAAATTAGGCACAGTAAGAGATTAACAACAACAACTACGATAATAAAATAGAACAATTATAACAACATACTGCAATAAAAGTTATATGAATGTGAATGGAATCTTAGCAACCTCAGCATACATTTTTATTATTTACTTATTTTATGAAGTGAAGAACTTTCACCATTTTTATCCGAATTGTCAGCATCATAACTCTTGCGCTTTGGGCCATTATTAAGTAAAACTAGGATTACTTGAACCCAAGCACTGTGACAATTGATCTGATAACCGAGAACTACTCAGAACAGTACGCAATTTAAAACTTATGAAATGTTGATTTCTGGAATTTTCCATTTAATATTTTCAGACGGCCACTAAGTGACTAATGGGCAGGTATCGTATACAGTACAGCATAGATACACTGGACAAAGAGATGATTCATGTCCTAGGCGGGACGGTGCAAGATTTCATCACATTACTGAGAACAGCATGCAATTTAAAACTTATGAACTGTTTATTTCTGGAATTTTCTATTTAATATTTATGGACCAGGGTTGACTGAGGATAACTGAAACACAGATAAGAGAGGACTACAGTATCTCTAATCCAGAGAATTTTAAGTGAGAGGGACACACCTTTAATGATACCAAAAGAAAGTTCAGCCTTTTTTTCGTGCAAAGAAAAATCTCAATTAACCTTCTGTTATTCATGTTTGCAAAGTCTACAAAGCATCTCTAAAAATTCTTGATGTGCAGAAAAGGGCATCTGGACAATCAATGAACCCACTTCCAATGACTCACTTCAATCGGTCTCTCTGATGGCTCATCATTACTCTGCATTGCACTAAGTCTTTAAAGCACAAACAACTGTATAACATTATTTTACAATTTGACTCGGATCCAATGAACCTACTTCTTCTCTACTGTTTCAATTCCAAACAACTACATCCTCCATGTCTTCAAAAAATAAATAAAATAAATAAATAAAATGAAATCATTAGGTTTCTTCTCACTTAAGTCTTACAAGCACACAGAACCAATGTTGCATGTGCAAGCAAGAGAAATGCTACATGTGAGATTCATTATCTAGGAAAAAATATCTAAGAAAAATTATAGTCTCAATGCTGTCCCAAATATTTTACAATTTTTGCTATTTTCACACAAAAAAATATTTACAGTTAAAACTATTTCTCATACAAGTAAAGTTCTTAAAATGATCAGTGATACGATAAGGAAAAAAACATGCTTACTAGAATGGTGATACATTAAAAATAGTTAACCCTGTGCAGGTTTTCTTTTCTATAAATTAACATTCTCCAAGCCAATCTCAGCTTCATATCCTACAGCACTATAACAGTGCTAATTAGGATGATCTTGGGATTTCTATGCCTCTTTTCTATAGTCTGATTACTATTCTAACAATCCTGATCCAAACATATAATCAGTCCAAAAACCTGAAATAATGTCAGCTGGAATGAATTCCTTAATTTCCCATTCTACAAAAATCCCTGAACCCTACCCAAAACCTGGTTCTTCAAAAAAGTGTGCTAAGCAGTCCAAGATATAAATCCATCATACCTTCGATGGTTCAAAAACCCCAACTTCATACTAAGCCTATACTACAACCCACAAAGACTGTGAATAAAATCATTTGAGTGTTATAAGGTTTCTTGAATGAAGAAGAGGCATAGAGTAAGCAAGTAATATCATGGTTAAACTGTGGATAGTTTTGTAAGAACAGACTTTGTAAGGACCAAATGAAAAAAAAAAAAAAAAAGTTTGCTTCCTACTCAAATGAGCATCAAGTCTTGGTTCCTTTATAGGATTGCTGCCTTTCCTTGTTTCCACCTCTCCTTCATATCCAGATGGTACTATGGTAACACCACCTAAAGAAAGGGCAGACAACTGGACATCAGTCTTTTTCTTCTAACTTCTGCAGACACTATGACAAATCTCCCACTATACCACAAACAGCTCACAACATGGACCACTGATCATGCACCAGGACAACAGAAAAATCCTCAACATTCGTGATGCTAATAAGTATCATGGTCCAAATGATATCCTTGTAATTATGCCAAAATCTTGTGATCCAGAATTAACAGCCATCCTGCATCACCTACACAAATTATCATATTCATCTAACATCTACCCAGCATCAAAAAAGCATGCCAATATCAAGTCTGTTCTGTATAAAGGGAAATAAAAGTCAGACATCAAACTATCAGCCCATTCCACCCATCTCAATACAATGAAAAACAATGGAGACAGTCCTTAATAACCAACTTAGAGGCCCACCAACAAGCCATGGAAAGATCTGGAGAAACTCATGTTGTCACTCTTGATATTTCCATGGCATCTGATTAAGTCTAGCATAGAGGCCTACTTACCAAACTACTATCTTATTGTCTCTCTCCTGTCCTCATCTGATTGGCTGCTAATTTCCTCTCTGGATATTCAATATGCATCATGATGGTGTTTCCTTTCATCAGATTTCATTGTCAATGGGATACACCTCAGGACACTGGACTTTCATCCCTCTTCCTCCTATATATCATTGACATTCTTCACTAACTAACCTCAAAAACTATCCACAGTTTTGCCATGATATTACTTACACTATGACTTTTCTTCATTCAAGAAACTATGTAGCACTCAAATGACTCAAGCTTCAAGATCTTCTATAAACAATGGTTTCAACACTGATCTCCTAACCATTCTCAAGGTGAAGATAATCTAGTGAACTTCAATGCCATCAAAGCACAATTCTGTCTTATTTTTTGAAGGAAAAATCTTATTCCATTTCCTCCTTACTATTGATAATATTTCAATCTCCAGTCAAGATCAATTTTCTCTTCTTGGATTGCTTGCCACATCTAGATTATTCAGGCACAAACACCAAATCCATAGTCTCCTCTGCACCCAATAAACCTTTTTTTCATTCAAAACACTGCTTGCTGCTCAACTTCTAATATTTTATAAATTCAAAATTCATCAAAACTTAAAATACTGTTCTAACATCTGGAATGGTGTATTCAAACCTCCTTAGAATGCTCAATTGTTCCTAAAAGAGGGCAACCCAGTCACTTTCTCATATTAATTTTGTTGTTGTCTCTTTTAAAGGTATTCTCACAAGAATTGAATCACAGAACTGGGCACTACTATTCCTCCATTTCCTCAAATCATGTAAGACATGAGTAACTGCAAGTCAACATTCAGATTCCTCCAACCCAAATAAGTATGTATTCCATATTCGAAAAAATTTGGAAAATACTGCTCTGATGTCCTAACAGAATTTAAAATTGATGTCTGTCAAACAGCAGGACTTCTGGATCAACTTCAGTTTATATATATATTTCTTCCACACACAAAAGGCAGAAGAGTCTATAGCAAACAAATGCTGAGTGCAGGCAGGAGCAGGAGTAAAGTAATCTTATTTTTATGGCTATTTCTATTTTTGTTTAGGAGTGCCCCTTTTTTATAATGTCATTGGCTTTTTATTCAAAATTTTAGGGTATAGACAGATATATGAAGAGTATATAGGAGGAAAAATTCGGACATACCTTTGTAGGATGTTGCTGGCTGTCTTCATATTCAGCGGCATCCCAGCACGTGGTGATATACATTCATCTGCTGTTAAAAGAAGAAAGTATGAGTGAAAGGGGGTTTGGAAAAAGTGGGGATAGAGAGAGAGAGAGATGTGAGAAAATTAATGGTGATGGAAGGGGTATGTGAACTTTTTGAAAACCCAGGTTTTTTTTTTATTATTAAAGGTGGGCAGAGAATAATTTGGAACTATTTTCATAAGGTGAAAATAGAAATTTTTTTTGGGAAAGTGGAAGGATATGATGGGATAAGATCAGGAGTGGGAGTAAGGGAGTGCAAGCCGTTATGACAGTGCATCGTCTTTGGAGCTCATGGGGGAATTTGGAGGCAATCTCATGCCTCCAACTTCCCCCACGAGAAATAGGAAATAACACAGATAGACTTTGGTGTATCTGTGTTATTTCCTATTGGTTGGACTGGTGACCTAATTTTTTTGTTATCAAGCTTCCAACTCTCAAATTTTATGTTATGGAGCTTCCAACTCTCAGCTTCCCTCCACTTTCCCCATGAGCTCTGAAGTCCATGCACAGCTCACACTGTGCATCGTCTTCGAAAGTCCATTACTCACACCACTGATTTTATCCCATCATATCCTTCCCCTTCCCCAAAAAAATTTATATTTTCACCCCCTTCCAAAGTATTCTCTGCCCACCTTTAATAATAAAAAAAAACAGGTTTTTCAAAAAGTTCACATATCCCTTACCTCACCAATAATTCTCCCACATCTCTCCATCCCCACTTTTTCCAAACCCCTCCCTTTCACTCATTCTTCCTTCCTTTAACAGCAGATGAATGTATGTATATCGCCACATGACGGGATGCCGCCGAATATGAAGACAGTCAGCAACATCCTACCAAGGTATGTCCGAATTTTTCCTCCTATATATTCTTCATATATCTGTCTATATAAAACATCGGTAATGCCCTAAAATTTTGAGTAAAAAGCCAATGACATTATAAAAAAAGGGAGTACTCCTAAACAAAAATAGGCTATATAGCCATAAAAATAATATTTACTTAGAGGAGTAACATGGGAATTTTCCCAGAAATAATGCCTGTAAAGTAATCTGTTGATATTCTTCTTGAACTGCTGGATATTGTAGTCCTTTGCAAATGCTTCATGGGGAAGGCCATTCCACAGAAATGAAATGGAGAGAATGAAAGGTGGCTGGAAGTAGCAGGTTCAGTGAATATGCAGTGCAACTGTAAAGGGATCTTGAGCAGCTGTTTTTTTTTTTTTTTTAGAGTTCCTGTGGATCTGGGAGAAACGGGAGGCATAACGGATGCTAGTTCTGCAGAACAATGGCAATGTTCATATGGTAAAAGTGTTAAATGGCAAATATCTGTAAAAGATATACAATGCAGAAACTGATCTTCTGTGGGAAAGTGGCAGAAGAGAATCTGTAGAAGTGGAAGTGTCATGAATCAACTGAAGTGCCCTTTTCCAAGCAGTATCAAGAATTTTTAGGGAGGTCTTAGATGCACCACCCCATACATGACAGCAGAATTCCAATGTTGACGGATTTGGGATTTGTACAAAGTAAGTAACTGTTTAGTGGAAAAGAATGCCAAGTTTTTTGGAAGCTGATGATGCTGTAGAAGTGATATGACTATGCCAGGAAAGGTTTGGAGTAAGAGTCAGTCCAAGAGAGAGAGACTGTTGAGCTGAGCATTATCAAAATGTAAGTACAGAAGATTTGAGGTCTTTATTAGAAAACAAACAAAGATTTGTTTTCTAATAAAGTCAACTTCAATGCTTCCAAAACTGTGTTTTGGAAGCATTGAAGTTGACTAAGTTGCTTTCACACCATCAAGGATACTCAGAAGATCAGTGTTCAGGGTACTTATTAGAGATGATTTTGAAGCTTTAGATGCTTGAGCACTGTTGTACAAGTAGGATGAGTGGAGTGTGCTATCATCAGCAAAACTATGTATAGGGTTTGCAGTCAATGAGAGCAAGTAATTGATATAAATCAGAAAGAGAATGTGTGAAATGATAGACATGAAGAACACTAGCATTTACAGGAAAGTCAGAAGAGCGACCAGACTCCACCATTACATGTAAGGATTGATCCAAGAGAAAAGTGGCACTCCATACAGGAAAGAACTTTCCTATATAGTGAAACCTATATAGGAAACCTGTGGATAATTCATCACTAAAAATACACACATATGCCATAGTAATTAACTTTTCAATATGTAAATATTTCGTCTTAAGTATGATAAGAACAGTTATTAAACAACAATAGGAATTAGATTCAAAAAAAACAGTACGCATGCTTACACTGGAATCCCTCTATGTATACAGTAGTGTGTTTGAGGATTAAAATCATTGGGCTGTAATTAAATTAAATTAAAATATAACTTATAAATTTATTTTATACAATTGAGAATAACACTTTCCCAGACTTTTGGGATAGTGAGATAGTGATTATGATTAAGATTGGGTCTGTGATGTAAGGTTTCAGCACTTTCTTTATACAAATGCTCATGTTTATATATAGATCTATGTAGTAGCTTGGTGTTTTGCCATTGGATCCTGTGGTTAGCATTTTCAACTCCATGTTGTGTAAGGCCAGATTTGTGAGGTTCGATAAGACAAGTGTGGTCTTGATGTTCAGAGATGTGTTTATTTACAGATCTTCTGTCTGTCCATAGTAAGACAAGTTGCAAGAACATGGCACTTCGTATACACCAGGCAGCATCATTGGTGAGAGTTTGTCTTTTGGAGAAGGTAACAAATTGTGAATTTGGTTGATTGGTTTATAGGTAGCAGCAAGTTTGTATTTCTTCATAATTCTTGACAAACATTCAGAGATACCTTTGATATATGATATAGGAGTCCTATGGGCTTCTTCTTGTCTGGGTTGATATGTAGGAGAGTGGCTAACAACAACCCATAAAATTATTAGAAAGAGCATCTAGAAAAGGCAAGCTACCGTTATTTTCTTTTTCTATTATGAACAGGATTCTGAGCAGCTGGCTGTTGAGGTGAAGGAGGAAAGAGTAATGTGCTTGAGCCACATGGCCAAATAGAGAAACACATCAATATATCTTAGCCAGATAGAATGTCTGAGAATAGCAGTATCAAGAGAATGCTTTTCAAAATGCTCCATATAGAAGTTGGCTAGTGGGTGGAGAATCAACAGATGTACCTTCAATCTGTTTATATAAAGTGAATAATATATGCACGTAAACACAAGAAAGATATTTAATTAACCAAATATTTTGGTCTGGAAATAGCAGACCATCTTCAGTGGCACTACAAGAACAGTTTTTAAAAAAATACAAGGTGGAATACTAACAATAGATCATTTATTCTCGTAGACAGGCTTACACGTTGGTTATGCATTTCTAAATCACTTAAGGAATTCAACAACGTAGATCCGAATATAAATTAAATTACACTTTAATAAATATTTCTGATATTTCGGCAACGTCACTTTGCCATTTTCAAAAGGAACTTACAAAAAGGTACGTGCACGCAGGCACTACAACACAGTAACTGAGAATGAAGAGATGAAGCTATTGTTCTCCTAGAAGTCCTGAATCATTTCGATTCAGGTTAGGACGATGGAGTAAGGCCTCTACGCTTTCTTTGAATAAATGTTTAAATTTATAACGGGGATCTATGTAAGAGGCAAGTTTTTGACCAAAGGAGGTTGTGGTTAGTTTCAACCCCGTGCTAAGCCAATCCAGATTTTACAGGTTTGTTGTGATGAATGGAGGATTGATGTTCTTGGATTCTTTTTTCAAGAAAACATCCAGTTTGTCCAAAATAGGAGAGATCACAGTTGCAGAAAATTTGATAAACTCCAGGAAGAGATATAGTTGAGCGTTTGTCTTTAGGAGAAGGAAAATGGGAAGAGAATTTGTTAATAGGTGAATACGTAGCTGTTAACTCATATTTCTCCAGAATTCTTGTGATAGGTTCTGAAATCCCGGAGATGTAAGTAATTGGAACTCGACATGTTGAATCTTCGTTGTTTTGTGGTGGATTATAAGAATCGAGAAGATGTTGAATACTCTTTTCGGAAAAGCCATTAAGTTTCATGTGTTGCTGGATAGTAGAAAGTTCTTTATGTAGAAAATTAGAAGTAGAACAATTAGTTTTGGCTCTTCTGATTAGACATTTTATGATTCCTGTTTTTTGACAAGGATGATGGGCTGATTCTTTAAGAATATAATGACCTGTGAATGTTGGTTTCCTGTAAACTGTAGTTGTAAAAGTATTTGAAGGTGACCGGATGAGGAGAACGTCTAAAAAAGATAACTGGTCGTTTTCTTCCATTTCCATAATAAACTTTATACGATGATGTAAGGAACTGATACTGTTTAAAAAAGAAGGTAAGGAGTCTTTGTTGTGCAGCCATACAGTAAAGATGTCATCTATATATCTTACCCAAAAGGATGGTTGAGGGAAAATAGATGAGAAGAAGACTTTTTCTATATGTTCTAAATAAAAGTTGGCTAAAGCAGGAGAGAGAGGACTTCCCATGGCCGTTCCTTCTACTTGGCTGTAAAATTTGTTTTGACATAAGAAATATCCATAGTGTATTACGAAATCTAATAGTTTTATAATGTCTTCTGGAAAGATGTCAGCAAGTAATTTTAAAGTCTCCTTGAGAGGTACATTTGTATATAAAGATTCTATATCAAAGCTTACCATAAGATCTGTAGATTGCAATGAGACATTTTTAATTTTTCTAAGAAATCTGAGGAGTTTTTTAGAAAGGAACTAGAGTTGCCTATGTGAGATTTCAATAATTTAGCTAGATATATGGCAAGTAGGAGAATCAACACAATCTACTACGAAGAGGAAAGTCAATCTTATGTATTTTAGGAAGACCATAAAATCTAGGAGGTCTTGCAAAATGAGTTTTAAGTCTTTCAATTGTGTCTCTATCTAAACTGATGATGGGTCATTATATTCTTAGAGAATCTGCCCATCATCCTTGTCAAAAAACAGAAATCATAAAATGTTTAATCAGAAGAGCCAAAACTAACTGTTCTACTTCTAATTTTCTACAGAAAGAACTTTCTACTATCCAACAACACAGGAAACTTAATGGCTTTCCCAAAAAGAGTACTCAACATCTTCTCGATTCTTATAATCCACCACAAAACAACGAAGATTCAATACGTCGAGTTCCAATTACTTACATCTCCGGGATTTCAGAACCTATCGCAAGAATTCTGAAGAAATATGAGTTAACAGCTACGTATTCACCTATTAACAAATTCTCTTCCCATTTTCCTTCTCCTAAAGACAAACGCTCAACTATATCTCTTCTTGGAGTTTATCAAATTCCCTGCAACTGTGATCTCTCCTATTCTGGACAAACTGGACATTCTCTTGAAAAAAGAATCCAAGAACATCAATCCTCCATTCATCACAACAAACCTGAAAAATCTGGATTGGCTCAGCAAGGGATTGAAACTAACCACAACATCCTTTGGTCAAAAACTTGCCTCTTACATAGATCCTGTTATAAATTTGAACGTTTATTCAAAGAAAGCGTAGAGGCCTTACTTCATCAGTCAAGTCTAGCTAACAATGCCCTAGTTAGATACCTTGTACAGGTTAAGATGAGAAAAAAAAAAACTGCTATACTTCATCACAGTAAATGCTAACTTGAAATACTTTTTTTGTTTTTTTTTTTAAATCAGCATCAGATTTAAAAATCCAGCTTAATCTAAATAAATATGGTTGTGCTAAACTTTCCATAATTTGGAAAACTCTGATACTTAGGCCTCCTGTCCAACAGCACCCATAGAGGGCACCCCTCGTAGAATTCTATGTCATTTTTCTTCTTATTATTATTTTAGTGTATGTGTGTTATTACAATTTTTGTATTGTATTCCTAAAGATGTCTCCACAACAGAGACAAAATATCAAAACGATTAAACTTGTTTAATTATTTTTCTGTGTATTAATCCTATTAAACTTAACTATCAGTATAAACCAGCACCTAAGCCTAAATACCTGATCATTATCTGTAACAATTTTGTTCTTTCTGGAATCAGTATTCTATTTTCATCTTTGATTTTTATTTTTCATTTTGCTATGGATGTTATAAAGATTTTCAGTATCATAATGATTTTTGTATGAAAATTTCTTACATACTATTTTTTTTATATGCGTGTCAGTTTTACAAATTTCAGTATTTTCTGTGTTTTGTATACCATACACACCTTATTTCATATTTCTGCTTTTTCTATTAGGCTTTTATTTTCTAAGTTCATTTCTTTTTGAATTAGATAAATTTTCTACATTTCTTGTGGCACTAGTTGTTAAGTTTGCAGTGTTTTTACTATTAATTCCCACAAATGATGCATTTGAATTTTTCTTTTTTAAAGCCTGCGCATTAAAATTTTCCATCAAAATATTAAAATAATATTACCATTTTCAAGAAGCTGATGTATTTGGTCATAAACAACTTCCACCTCATCAGTATACCTATTTGTAGGAAGATAAACTTGTATAATCGTTAAAATATGCAGTAACGCTGAAAAGTTCGGATAAACACCTAGAACAAAAATAATATTAAAACAATTCTTTTATATCCTAAAAGAAACAGAATAAATTATTACAATTTGATGAAACATTGGAGTTAAAGGGTTTTAAGATATGTTCTTTCTTGTGGTTATATCAGTTGCTTTAAAATCATTTTTGTTCTAGGTGTTTATCAGAACTTTTCAGTCCCACTTGTATGTCTTTTATTCAGTCTTATTGCAATTTGACAGATTCATTCTGATATTACTTTTTTTTAATAAAAAATCAAATCCATATTTGCTTTCATCTTATTTCTCTACGTGCTATTTATAGATTATTTCTTAGACAAGGGATTTCCTTTGCATCTATGTTTGCTTATTCAAATTAACACCTTCAAACAAAAAAGGAAGTCAAAAACTCATCGAGGGAGGCTATAAATCACCCAAAGTAGCTGTCATACCATGCCTTAAATTCATTCAATACCCCTAAAGGCAAACTATTCCACTCACTCACTGCTCTGTGAGAGAAAAACCTAGCGCTTACCCCTTTCTTGACTGTGAACAAACTTAACTTTCATGAATGTCCTGTGTTCTCTCCCAATCTTCCATATAATGAAAAATTCCATCAGATGATATCTTATAACACCCATTCAAAAGTTTATAAACCTCTATCATATCACCCCTCTTTCTCCTGTTAAGGAGAAAGATGGGTGATATGATAGAGGTTTATCATATTGCGAGTAAGAGGAGTAATCCACTTACTCGCAATCTGTCCTCATAATCTAAATCCCATAATCTGGATATAATCTTTGTAACTCTTGTTTGCACCCTTTAACACAGCTTCTTTATCCCCTTGGAATCTGGGAAACCAAATCTGCACACAATAATCCAGGTGTGGTCTTATCAAAGCCTTAAAAAGAGGCAAAATTACTTCCTTATCCTTAGATGTCAAGGCTTGCTTCAACATTGCAACTATTCTCAGAGTTGTATTAGCAACTTTTGCTATGTGACCTTTGAACTTTAAAATTCCTATCCACCAATACACCAAGATCCCTTGCCTCCTCAGTTTCTTGTAGCATAACACCGCTAATATAATATGCTGCTGGAAATCTCATCACCCCAAAGTGCATAACTTTACACTTACTAACATTAAACTGGCAGCCATTTTCATTTGTCCAAATTTCCAGCCTATCCTATTCAAATATTTTGTAAGTGCTGAATATCAGTAGCATCCCTGATTGCCTTGCCTATCTTCCCATCATCGGCAAACAATAGCACATCTGATGTTAGACCCTGACTGATGTTATTAATGTATAGATTGAACAATAATAGCCCAAGGACTGAACTCTGAGGTCACCTTAAATCTGGCAGATTCACACCCACTATAAACACTTTTTGATATCTGTCTGTCAACCATTCCCTGAATCTAAATCAAAATATGTGCAAACTGCTAAAACATGACCTTCCTTTAGTAAGCCATGCTGCTCTCCTTGCTTGTTTGTCTATCCATTTCTGTATGTGAGTTCTTACCCACTTCTTTAAAATCTTCACTACCACACCAGAGATACTGATAGGTCAGCAGTTAGAAACATCAGTTTTTGTATAACATGTTTGTATAACTTGAGTCTCAGCTAAGGAAACTACAAGAATGTATGAGAGCTGAGACTCAAGTTATACAAACATGTGAAAGGCCTGGCCAATTTGGCTGAACATTCCTTTAGCAAATTGGGTGATATTCCATCTGTCCCTATTGATAAATTCTTATCCAGGTTATGCAACAGCTCTTCAACCTCATTTTCATGCTCTTCTAACTCTTCACCCAATGTAACAGTAGCATTGTGCACCATGTTACTTACACCTGGTTGATATATCTTAGAAAAGCGAGCACTCATTAATTCAACAATCTCATTAGCTTCCAACACTCGAGTACTACCATCTGCATTCAATAAAGTTATTCTTTCACATTCATTCTTTCTTTTGCTTGCAACATAACGATAAAATTCTTTTGGAATACCTTAGCTTGCAGGGCCAATTTCTTTTCATACTCCAATATAGCTTTCCGCACAATACTCATTACTTTTCTGGCCAGTATATATATCATCATCATCAAATTCCTGCCATGTACCCACAAGGGGTGTACAGGATATGATAGTACTACATGAAAAAATTATATCATTACTAACTTCCTATCTACAATTTTCCTCCAAATCAGTCTGTTACTTGTCAAGACTCCAACATTATCAGATCTTATATTTCTATCGTCTAAGGCGCTTTATATCGTATCAATCCACCTATATCTTGGTCTTCCTCTGGGTCGTTTTGCTGCCAACCTGGCAGAGAACACTTGTTTTGTTAATCTTTCCTCACCCATTCGGTTTAGATGACCACACAACCTGAGAATAGCTCTGCTAACGCATTCCTAGATGCTGACAATGTCAAGTTCTTTCCTAAAATCCTCATTTTATATATGATATTGCCATTGATGCCATCTGTTCACACCTATAATCTTTCTCAGGACTCTCATATCTGCAGTCTCTAGTCTTTGGTCATGCGTTTTACTTCTGACCCAGCTCTCAGATCCATAAGTTAAAACTGGTTTGAACACTGTTTTGTATACAGCTAATTTAGTGTTGTGACTAATTTCTCTCTTATTCCATATGAATTTATTCAATTGACTTCCCACCATACCAGCTTTGCTAATTCTGTTGTCTATTTCTATATTTAATTTACCATCTTTAGTAAAAATCGTGCCTAAGTAGCTGAAATGTTCTACTTGTTCCACAGGTTCTCCATTCACAACACAGTTGACTTTTCAGTGATTCTGCCTATTTTCATTGTTTTTGTCTTTTTATTGCTGACCTTTATACCATATCTATTACAACAGCTATTCAATTTAGTCAGAGAATCTTGCAGACTTGTAGCGGATTTATTTAGAAGTATATCATCCGCATAAAGCAAAGAGTTGACATTAACATCTCCAATTTTGATATCGTGTTTAATACCACTTTCCTTTTTAATGTGATCAATATAGATAATGAATAACAGTGGGAATAATGTACATCCTTGTCTCACACCAGATTTAACATTAAACCATCTTCCTGTACTTCCTTCAATTCTAACTGCTGACTTACAACTCAAATAAAGACTAAGTATTGCTTGATATAATATAATTGATATAAATTGAATAGCTTATCTCTCTCTTGGCACCTTATCATATGCCTTTTCCAAATCGACAAAACTTAAATACAGATCTTTGTTATATTCCCATGCTTTTTCGACTATTTGTCGTAAAGTGAAAATCTGATCCTGACAGCCTATGTTTGCCTTAATCCAGCTTGTTCTTCACCAAGCTTTTCTTCCACAATTCTTCTCAACCGTTTCTCAAGTATACTTGCATAGATCTTGCCAGAAACACTCAGTAGGGAAATACCTCTGTAATTCTCACATTGAGTTTTATTTCCCTTTTTATATATGGGTACTATGAGAGCTCTACTCCAATCATCGGGAATTCGTCCCTCTGTCCAGGCTTTCTGAACTATGCAGTGCAGCCACTGTAAGACTCTTATACCACCATACTTCAGCATTTCTGGTCGAATATCATCTACTCCTGCTGCCTGTCCACATTTCAAGCCTTTGATGGCTTTTTCTACTTCAAGTATGGATATGCATTCCTGCCTGCATGCCTGGTCAGTGTTTTTTTACCACTGTGCTGTCATCACTGCTTGTTTCATTTAGCAGTTTTTCAAAGTAATTACTCCATACTTCAAGGATATCTTTTTCTCCAGTTTTCATGTTACCTTTATCATGTCTTTTTACAGCACTCTTTCCTCCAGTCCTAAGCTTCTTCAACAACCTCCAGAATATTTTGCCACCTTCTTGATATTTATTTTCTATATTCTTGCCAAAGTCCTCCCATGACTTTTGTTTAGCTAGTTTTACAAAGTGTTTCGCTTTCTTACATTTGTCTCTGTATTCTCAAAGAGCAAAAGCTGACTTATTTGTCAGGAACTTTTGATATGCTTTCTTCTTTTCCTTCACTGCCTCTTTAACTTACTGTGTCCACCAGGGAGTTCTGATTTTTTTATCCTTGCAGACAACCTCACCACATGCCTCTCTGGCAGAATCAATGTTTTCTTCAGAGTTTGCCACTGAATCTCCAAGGTTTGATTCCTGTTTTCAAACTCTTTCATTTTTTCTTCAATAATCTTTGTGTATTTTAGTCTACAGTTCACATCTGAGAACTGCTCAACTTTTATTCACTTTAAAACTTTCTTACATGTTATTCTTTTCAATATGAAATTCAATTTTATCCTGCTCAAGACTAAATAGTGATCACTTCCAATTTCAAATTCTCTGTACACTCTGGTGTCCTGAACCAGGGAGAAAACATCACTATCAACAATAACATAGTCAATGAGGCTTTTCTTATTCCTAGCCTCTTCTCTCCATGTGAATTTGTGCACATTTTTATGTTGGAACTTGCTGTTAGTAATAACCAGTCCATGTCCTGAGCAGAAATCCAACAGATATTTGCCATTATTATTAGCTTTGCTCTTTTCTCCAAATTTTCCCAAAATATTTTTGTTTATCTGATAATCACTTCCTACTCTGCTATTTAGATCCCCAACAAGGACCAACTTTTCCTTTTTCATTGTATCAGTTGCTTTTTCTAAAGCCTCAAAAAATTCCTCCACTTCTTCCTTAGTAGAACCTTCTGTGGGACCATAGGCACAAATAAGTCTCATTGTCCAGTTCCCCATTCTCATATTTGCCCACATTACTCTACTTGATACTGACTGCCATTCAAGAAGATTAGCCTTGTATTTTGTGTTGAATACTATGGCTACTCCTTTTCCTTGATTTTCATTACCTGAATATAACATTTTGTATTTATTGCTCAGAAAGATCTCACCAGTTTTGGTCTTTTTTGTTTCAGTCACCCTTATTATGTCGATCTGGTACTTATCTAATTCCTCAGCTAGCTCCATTTCTTTGCCATTCAGGCTTCTTACGTTGATAGTACTGATCTTTAACTCTGGTGATGTTGAGTTGGGGTTTGTTTTCAGATTTGTTCCAGTAGCTGACTTTTCGCTGTTCGCCCTGGTTCCCTGGCGAAAACAACGGGGACCTTCTTTAACCAGGCGACGTCCAAGACGGCATGAAATTTTGTCATGTTGTACCATCATTTTTTAATTTGGTTTAAACAATAAGAATACACTTTGGGCAGCTCAATTCCAAACTGCCAGCCCATCCTCGTTCGTTCAGTATCCAAATAGATACCCAACAGGGGTGCACCACAAAAAGGTGAGGATTGGACATTAGGTCAGAAGCCTTGGTCGGTTTTCCGCATTCCTTTAAAGGCTATGTGGAGGTCTCCTCTCAGTTATACAGCTGTGACCCTTAAGCACCCCCTGTATGTATATGTATATTTTTTCATATTTGCCATTTTTTTCAGCTTTATGTATTTCATAACTCCTCTCACTCTTATTCTCACAATATTCTTCTCTTGGTATAAGGTTGCACATCCATTTCACTCCCAACCTATTTATTCTTCGAACACTAGGCATACATTCAGATACTTTGTATCTGAATGTATAACTTGGGTCTCAGCTATGGAAACCATAGGAATGTATGATAGCTGAGACTCAAGTTATACAAACATGTGAAAGACCTGGCCAATTTGGCTGAACATTCCTTTAACAAATGGGCTGATATTCCATCTGTCCCTATTGATAAATTCTTTCCGCTTTCTTTCTTTTCACTCATTTCCTTTCATTCTTTTCACATCATCTTCTACTTGTTGATCTCTTGGTATAAGGTTGCACATCCATTTCATTCCCAACCTATTTATTCTTCAAACACTAGGGATACATTCGGATACCGCCTCATTTAAACATTTTTCAAAATTTCCATTGCTGATATTTTTCCCATTCAGTAACTGATACCACGGTACCAAAGATGGTATTCTCCTAAGTAAGATCATAATTTTCAGCTTTGTAGTTAGTTCAACATGTAACCTGTTCTAATCAGCGTATCAATATAATTAGATACTTCCCAAGAAAGCACATCATCACTGTCACCAACTGGTGGTAAAATAGCCATGTTCTTAACAGAGACCCTTCTGATGCTATGAACAAATCCAACACTCTTTGACCTCGAGTTCCTTCTTTCTCATGCTGCTTGAGAAAGTTGTTTCGCAACAATTCAATAAATTCCTCTTCTTTCTTATCATGAGATTTCTCATGATAAGATTATGATCATTATTCGTTAATGATCACTGAGCCACCAGGTGTGTGTAGTAACACCCCACCATATATTTCATTTTGTTAGCCATCACCAGGTGCACTTTTAGTGTACCATCACCAGGTACACTAAAACTCACTGCTACATGGGACATCATTGTTGTCTTGTGTTTCTATCCTAACCGGACTTAAGTCACTTGATATCATTAATAGTACTCCTACTCTCCTGTCATTCTTAAAAATAGTATACTGATTACACTCGATCCCAGTTACCATATCTGATTCTGATAGCAAGGTTTGGTTTCACTAATGCCAATAATCTTAGGCCACATCATATTCAATAAAGCAATGAATTCAACTCCTTTGTTTCTGATGCTCCTGGCATTTGTGTATAGACATAATAAATTACCACCTAGCTTATTCTTATAATTAAATATGCGATCTCAAAATAAAAAAATTATAATTTTATTACATGGAATCTCTATGAATTCCAAAGACCTATTGCAGAAGGTCCAGACTAACCACACAATACCCATCATTGTGTGGTTATAGCCTTGAACATGCCACAGCCTAAAATTGGTCCATATTCAACCCATTTCCAAGAATAGCGACAAGTCACTGCCATCCAACTACCGCCCTATCTCATTCACCTTAGTCCTGTCAAAAGTATTGGAAAAAATCATCAATTCCCAACTCCTACATTACCTCGAAGGCACCTACCTAATAAACAACCATCAATATGAATTATGTCGCTGCTGAGCAACAGGAGATCTGTTCACTCATCTCACTCACTATATATATCAATGACACTTCAGCTGACTTCCAACCCAATACACAGTTTTGCAGATGATAGCACACTGCACTTCTCCTTTTCATTTGATAAACCTCACTCTACACAACTCACTTCCACCAACAGAATATCAACCACCACTGCTCTCAATTCTGATCTCCAAGCCATCCTCCAATGAGGTTCAGATAACCTCGTCAATTTCAATGCTAATAAAACCCAACACTGTCTTATTTCTCATAAAAAAAATAACCATTTTCTCCCAGTATTATTTTTGACAACACCCAAATTTCCAGAAAATCTGAGATTTCTCTTCTTAGAATTACCCTATCATCAAGCCTCTCCTGGCATAAACACATCACAACCATTGCATCCTCAGCTTCTAAAAAAACTATGGATTTCTCTTTTGCTGAAGACGTTACTTCACTCCTGAACAGCTGTTAGCCTATTACAAATTACAAATCTGCCCAGCTATTGAATACTGCTCTCACATATGGGATGGGGCCCTAAAAGCTCCCTCAAAATGCTTGACTCAATATAGAGGAGAGCAATTAGACTTATTAATGACCAATCTCTTACTAACTCAACCCCCCCCCTCTACTTTCACACAGATGCTTGGTTTCCACAATATGTATATTCTACAAATATTTCCATGGAAATGTTCATCTGAAATACCATCAATAATTTCCCCACTCAGTACTAAGCTTGTTGTCTGCTAGATTCTGTACTGTGGAAGAGTCTTTCCCCCTGTTGTGTTTCCCAAGGAATACAATATACAGTCTTTTATATCAAATGTAAACAAGTTCCTGCTTTCCCAAACCCACTACCCATACATGGTACTAATACCCATTTCAGCAATCTACCTCTCCAAGAAGGAAAAAAATGTAGTTCTGAGGCCTCCACTAATTACACTCTTACCCAATTTCCAGAGATGATCCCTTGTACTGCCTCTCCAGATGAGTGCTGAAAAATTTCCTCTCAATCATTCCTAAAAAATGTTTTAGTAACTTAAATATTTATTAAAATAAAGAGCCTAAAGGCTTCCCTTTGGCGATGCAAATTTATATAAATTATGTTGATTTTAAATCCAACATTATTTCAAAGAGCCGAACACAGAAACTATAAAAGTTTCATGCAAAAATTGACCAGAGAGCTTGCAGCAATACACTCACCACCATACTACAAGTTGTCTTAGCTGACCAGGCATATTTTTAATAAATACTTTATGCACCGAACAAGAGTTCGCTTACGGAAAATACACCTCCGACGCTTCGAGTTCCTTAGTACTGAGAGTTTTTGCTCTCTTAGGTTTCTGCCTGGTCTCTGACAAAAACCAATTACCAGTGAAACCTTATCAAAATGGATCAACAGGAGGCAAATATACAGGTGCTTTGAGCATGCATGTCTCCTATAAGGTTCAGCTAGGGCAACTCTTGGTATGGTGGCAATTGTATTCCCACAAGCTCTCAGGTCAATTTTTGCACGAAACATTTATAGTTTCTGTGTCCAGCTTTGAAATGATGTTGAATTTAATATCCACTTAATTTATATAAAGTAACTTAAATGTTACTACCATATTACCCCCCCCTTCCCATCCTCTTTGCCATTCATTTGCCAGCTGCTGTAGTCCATATGCTCAATCTATCCTGATAGGGAGCATTCCATACATCACTCACCATCTTGATCACTTGCTTCTGGATCATCTCCACCACTTCCTCGATAACAAGAAATCCAGGTAACCAGATCTGTACACTAATACAGATATGCCTATATCATAGCATTATACTGGGAAAATAACTTCCTTATCTTTTGTGTTAGTGTGTTCTTCAATAACCATGTAATCTTATGAACTGACTTGGCCACTTTTACAACACGTAGTCAGAACTTCAACTTCCTGTCCACCAACACCCATAAATTCCTAGCTTCATCAATTTCGTGGAGTACAGTTCTGTCAATGCAGTACATAGCTTGTGATCTTGTCATCTCAAAATTCATAGTTTTACACTTTTCCACATTAAACTGGCACTTTGTCCATACCGTCAGCATATTTAAATTATTCTGCAAACTCTACATTATCTTGATTGGCTAATGCATCATCCAATTTTGCATTCATCAGCAAGCAATTCAATATCTCCCTTCAAATCATTTTTAATATCACTGATGTACAAATTAAATAGCAGCAGTTCAACCATAGAGCCCTGTACCACCACATCACTCATTACCTGTCTGCTAGATTCTATTCCTCTATATGCTACTCTTTGGTAGCTGTCCATCAACTACTCTAGTATCTATATCACCAGTTTCATGTTATTATTAGATCTCCAATCTAGGAAGGCCATACATCATCCATACCAGCTGTCATATTTTCCCTTTCATCATCATCATCAAATTCCTGCCATGTACCCTCAAGGGGTGTACAGGATATGACAGTACTACATGAAAAAATTACATCATTACTAACTTCCTATCTACAATTTTCCTCCAAATCAGTCTGTTACTTGTCAAGACTCCAACATTATCAGATCTTATATTTCTATCGTCTAAGGCACTTTGTACCATATCAATCCACCTATATCTTGGTCTCCCTCTGGGTCGTTTTCCTGCCAACCTGGCAGAGAACACTTGTTTTGCTAATCTTTCCTCTCCCATTCTATTTAAGTGACCATACCACCTGAGATTAGCTCTGCCTAACGCATTCCTGGATGCTGACAATGTCAAGTTCTTTCCTAATATCCTCATTTTTAATATGATATTGCCATTGATGCCATCTGTTCATGCCTCTGATCTTTCTCAGGACTCTCATATCTGCGGTCTCTAGTCTTTGGTCAAGTGTTTTACTTCTGACCCAGCTCTCAGATCCATAAGTTAAAACTGGTTTGAACACTATCTTGTATACAGCTAATTTAGAGTTCCGACTAATTTCTTTCTTATTCCATATGAATTTATTCAATTAACTTCCCACCATACAAGCTTTGCTGATTCTGTTGTCTATTTCTATATTTAATTTACCATCTTCAGTAAAAATCGTGCCTAAGTAGCTGAAATGTCTTACTTGTTCCACAGGTTCTCCATTCACAACACAGTTGACATTTTCAATGATTCTGCCTATTTTCATTGTCTTTGTCTTTTTATTGCTGACCTTCATACCATATCTGTTACAACAGCTATTCAATTTAGTCAGAGAATCTTGCAGACTTGTAGCAGATTTATTTAGAAGTATAACATCATCTGCATAAAGCAAAGAGCTGACATTAACATCTCCAATTTTGATATCAGGTTTAATACCACATTCCTTCATAATGTGATCCATATAGATAATGAATAACAGAGGGGATAATGTACATCCTTGTCTCACACCAGATTTAACATTAAACCATCTTCCTGTACTTCCTTCAATTCTAACTGCTGACTTACAACTCAAATAAAGACTAAGTATTGCTTGATATAATGCCCCATTGACACCATATAACTGCAGCGTATTGAATAGCTTCTCTCTTGGCACCTTGTCATATGCCTTTTCCAAATCGACAAAACTTAAATACAGATCTTTTGTATTCCCATGCTTTCTCGACTATTTGTCGTAAAGTGAAGATCTGATCCTTACAGCCTCTATTTGGCCTGAATCCAGCTTGTTCTTCACCAAGCTTTTCTTCCACAATTCTTCTCAACCGTTTCTCAAGTATACTTGCATAGATCTTGCCAGGAACACTCAGTAGGGAAATACCTCTGTGTTCTATGAAAGAATCTAACTCTTACCCCTTTCGTTAACTGCACACTAAACTTCCATGGATGCTCCCTTGTCCTCTTCCCACCTTCCATATAATGAAAAATTTTATCAACCAATATCTTATGACTTCTCAGAAGTTATAGACCTGTATCATATCGTCCCTTTCTTCTATCTACTAGTGTCTGCAGTCCATGTATACTCTTAATCTATCCTCGTAATCTACATTCCATAATCTCTATATCATCTTAATAACTCTTCACTGTTATGGCTTTTCCACAGCTTTTTTATCCCTTTGCAATCTAGGAGACTAAAGCTGTGCATAGTGGTCCAGGTACAGTCATATCAAGGCCTTGTAATGAGCAAAAAGATGTCCATATTCTTACATGTCAATGTTCATTTCAACATTGCAATTATCCTCTGAGTTGTACTTGCAATTTTTGCTATGTGACCTTTGTGAACTTCAAATTCCTGTCCACGATAACTCCAAGATCTCTAGCCTTTAGTTACTAAAAGCATAATCCCCACCAATATAATATGATGCTGGATATAGAATCATGCCAAAGTGCATAACTTTTCACCTACTAATACTGAAATGATAGTCATTATCGTTTGCCCACGCTTCCAGCCTATTCAAATCACACTGTAAATGCTGTCGGTCAGTTGTATATCTGACTGCCCTGACTCTTCACATCGTCAACAAACAATTAAAGATCTCCTGTCAGCCCCTTTCCAATACCATTAATGTATAGATTAAACAACAATGGTCGAAGGACTGATTCATGTCACCTTAAATGTGGCATTTTCACATTCTCCATATACCACTTACTGATACCTGTCCATTATGCATCTGCTTATTCAAGCCAACAGCTCATATTCCAATCCAATATTCTCTAGTTTATGCAACAGCCTTTCATATGATATCCTATCAACAGCCATAGCAAAGTCCAACAATATCATAGTGTAATCATTCCCTTTATCCAACTCAGCCATAACATTATTATAAAATATGAGCAAATTATCCATCCCATTAGCTCCAGTTTGTGTAACAGATCAGAGTTCCATGTGGTATCTTATCAAATGTCTTTGCAAAATTCAGCAGTGTCATCTTCATGTAGACATTCCCTTTATCCAACCCAACAGTCAATAATAAAAAGTGAGTAAATTACTAAGATATGGCCTATGAATGATCTTATCTCTATTTAAATCTTAGTCATTTTTATTTCCACCCAAGACAGATCTGTTCTTTGTAGGTTTGGAACAGTTGCTCATACTTCTAACCAAAAATTGTCTCATTTGTGATTATATATTAATTTGTCTATTACAGCCTTGTATGCTATGATCATTCTTTTTTCTCTTCATATTCATGAAGGTTTTTGGTCTCATCTTTCATGCTGAACATATGCACTGGGAGATTAATTTTATAGCTTCCTGCCAGGGTCAAGTACATAAGGAAATAGGGAAACTGGAAAGAGGAAAATAGAATAGAAACTCTTCACCCTTGAATTACTCTATTACACCTGAGGTGTCAAACATTAGAAAGTCATAAGATAAACTTAACGGAATACAAAAAAGGATCTGACCAACAGATAAGAATGAAGTTTGTTCTGAACTCCAGCTAAGTACCTTGTGGCAATAAGAGTCCTTGAGAAAACTAAATTATAAAGCACTAAACTTAATATGACACACATTAAAACAAACTGAAACATTATTGCAGACGTTACTCAGAGGAGTAACTTCTTGAGATTTCTTTATATCGATGGATGATGGGAAGTGCTACAGCCATGATCACAGCATTGTATTTAAAATATATCACACCTTATTTTATAATTACAAAATTACAAAGTATTACAATAATATATTATTTAATATGTACTGATATTACACTGTTAGTGCAAAGACATTATTAAAGAGGTTCTTATGACTAAAGCCAGAATTGTTTTAATATCAAAATAACTAGATAATCTTTGTTATTTTTACTTTTGCCTGAGACAACTTACCTTTGCAGATTTGGAACTGCAAAGATTTTTATTATTTTTTTTTGTAATTTTTTTTTTGTTGTTCTAATTGAATCATGGACTTCAGGTGTAAAAGAAATATACCCATAAAACATAAAAGAAACAGTAAAGGAGATTTTATATACACATATATATATATATAGAGAGAGAGAGAGAGAGAGAGAGCTGTGCATGACATCATGTTCATAATTATCAACACAAACAAACATACTTTGTGAGCCATATTTGGTATTTTCTTATAAAAATCATCTACTAGTTGAGAAACATCTACTAGAACAGCCCAACGAGTGCGGCAGGTCTTCTTTTCTGATAATGCTGGAGTACTACTAATGTTTAACACTGGGGTGGTATCCTAATGTTAAAAGAAAGGTAAGTCTTACAAAGGTTAAAAAGCTGCTTAAAGTTTATTCAGAAGAAATTTTCAAGGAAAAACAACAAATATTTTAGAAAATTTAAAACATTACTGACATTTCATTATTATTATTATCATCATCAACACCCGACCTTCATGGAGTCAGAGACTCATCATGGGAGGTATTCACTACTGCATACAATGCTCATCCAACTACGTCTTAAACTGATTCAATGTGTCCACATCCACAACACACTCAAACAATGTATTCCACTAACCAACCACCCTCCATGCAAAGAACCTGCTTCTCACTCCTTTGCTCACACCCTCCTTATACAGTTTCCAGCAATGGCCTCTTGTTCTACTCCCTTCTCCAATTCTATGAAAAATCTATTCCATGTCTACCTGATAACAATCCTTGACCAGTTTATATGTCTCAATCATGTCCCCCCCCCCTCCCCTCTTCCTCCTATTTATGAGGCTCTGCCACTTACATTCTCTCAATCTGTCCTCGTACTCCACATTCCAAAGACCACTGGCTACCTTTGTAAATCTTCTCTGTACCCTTTCCAACATATACTCGTCGCCATGAAAACCAGGCTACCAAATCTGTGCACAATAATCCATATGAGGTCTGATCAAGCCTTATACAATGGAATCATAACCTCTCTATTTCTGCATATCAGGGTTCTCTGCATCATTGCCATTATTCGATGTGATGTCTTCACAATGTGTGCAATATGGCCCCTGAATTTCAGGTCCTTATCCACCATCACTCCTAGATCTCTCATCTCCTCTACTTCTGTTAAAGTTTCCCCACCAAGTGTATACCCATGCTGATAACCACAGAGAATACTGCTGTTATCAACCCATTTCTGTATCCTACTTCTCACCAATCTCTCCAGCACCTTCATCACAACTCCAGATATACAGACCGGTCTATAATTTGAAGCTACAGCCTTTATGCAGTGGAACAATTTTACCCTCCTTCCACTCCCTTGAAACCTGTGTTGTTTCACTCTTGTTAAACAGGCATGCCAATGCTACTGCCAGTTCCCTGGAACATTCTCTTAAGATGTGTGGTGATATTTCATCAAATCCTATCGCCTATTAACAGCAAAGTTATTTATTTCCTCAAATACCTCCTGCTCACTCACAATTAAGCTATCCTCTCCTATGTCCTCTACACTTAAGTTCTTCATGATTCCACCCTAATCAGGATGAAACACACTTATAAATTGATCACTGAATACCTCAACAATGTCTTCTGCAGCAGTTACCATTCTACCACTTTCATCCCTTAACTTCATCTTTCCATGATTATTCTTTCTTCTACTTGCCACATATCTAAAAAACTCTCTACTGTTTTTCTTAGCCTGATTTGCCAATTTCTGCTCATACTCTACTTTTGTTTTCCTTACTAACTGAGTCATTCTCCTGGCTTGTTCTTTATATTTTTCATGTGATTGATTAGCATTATTCATCTTGTACATCCTCAAAAGGACTTTCTTTTTCCAGATTTCATGTTAAGCTCGACATTTGTCCATTTTACACCAACCTTATTCAATCTTTTGGCCTTTGGGATACATTCGTACATTGATGCTGTTATGTATTTCTCTGTAAGTTCCCATGCAGCATTTATTTCCTTACCGCTCAACTCTTCGTTTCATGTTATAGCTCGAAGTTGTTTCCTAAGCTGGTCATAATCACCAGCCTTATATTTTATATATATCTAATCTATATATATAAAAAGATAAGCTGAAATTTGAAACGTTTTTATGTCACGTTTTTTGTCTTACCAGTCGGGAACTTGGGGGGGTTGGGAGCCATAGACGCGGGGGGGGGATCCCCCCTGGTAGTATGGGTGTGTGTGTGTGTGTGTGTGTGTGTGTGTGTGTGTGTGTGTGTGTGTGTGTGTGTGTGTGTGTGTATAAAACATCGAAATATATATATAAATATTTATATATAAAAATATATATAAAAACATCGAAGCCATGTGGAAAAAAAAATTTATGGCTTCCATCAACAAATTGTTGTAAATTTATGGTATATCAACATTATGGGCATTTTAGGTTCTTATATTTTTTAATGATTTTTTTTTTATTTAATTTTTTTTTCTTTTTATGTAACATGAAAAGAGCAAGGAAATATATATTTTTTATGGTCTTTTGAAATAAATAAATAAACAAAATAATAATAACATTCTCTGACCTCCTTTCGCTGTGATGACTGCAACAATCTTACAGGGAATACTTTCCACAAGTGCATGATAGTGATCAATGGATATTTTGGACCATTCTTCCTGTAGACACGTGATGAGGTCCTGGACTTCTTTTGAGCAGACATCCTTGACCTCACCCGATGATCCAGTTCATCCCACAGATGTTCAAAAGGGTTGAGATCAGGGCTCAGTGGAGGACAGTCAAGTGTGGTAACTTTCATGTCCATAAATCACGTAGTTACAGCAGCAGCCTTATGACAGTGCATTGTCTTATTCAAAGAGACAATGGCCCGTTCCATAGAAATGCCACAAAGTAGGAAGGATTGCACACTGTTTCTGAACATTCTGGAGCATTGTCTAGAATGTTCAGATACCTCTTGGAGTTCAATGTTCGCAGCACCACAAACAGAGGTTTGAGGCCAAACCAGGAAAAACTGGACCATACCATCACACCGCCATCTCAGAATTTCTTAGGGTTACAGACTCTGGTAAGAGACGTTCACTGGACATCCGCCACACCCATTCATCTGCCAAGCAGAGGATGTAGTGTGATTCGTTGCTCCATGACACAGCTTTCCAAGCTTCTGTGTCCCACTGTACATGCTCTTTGTGCCACTGAAGAAGTGGTGCAAAGACTGAATGCTGCATATTGCAGTCCTACCATAGAAACCCTTGTTGTGAGCCTGTGCTGAATATTTTGTGTAGATCTGTATTCCAGTCAAAGCCCAGAACTCTGTATTCAATGTGTCAGCTGATGAGTGGTGGAATTTACATAGTATTCTTCATAGCCCCTACAGTCATGTTTGGTGAGGGTGGTAGATCATCCACTGTGGGTACCACTTGCAGTTTACCCCCTGCACTTCCATCTCAGTATTTTATCACTGATTGTTGACCTGAGATGGCCCAATATGTCAACAATTTGCCAAACAGATAGGCCTGCAACATGGCATTCTATCACAATGCCTCTTTGAAACTTTGTCAGTTTCCTTCTCGCAGCCATTTCACCTAGATACAGTTGCAATGACTTGGGAGCATCATATTCCTCCAATTTATACCAGCTACATACATGTGACTTGTTACACAACTCAATGCACCTTGCCCATATGGGTTATCCATTGACTTCTTTTCCAAGCAGTGTGTGTATTATATACACATATATATTATATACACACACTTTCTAAAAAGTATACTCTGCACTACAGTATACCTGGAGCCACTTACACCGAAATAAACTATTCTCATTTGACAAATAACTATTCATGAAGATACATGAAAGCAGTCATGAAATTACAAACAATATAATTTAATTTCATTAAACTTGCCAAAAAATTATATTCTTGTTTTATTTTTATCCAAATGTAAACAAACAAAGTTTGCATGTGAAGTACATTCACAACTATTCTATCTGTATACAGAGGCCAGCAACTTTACATTAATTGCCTTTGTAAAACCGGCCCCATGAACACACACACAAACAGATCTAGTCATAAAATGCAACTTAATCCCTCATTAGGAGGGCTCAACCCTTCCCTTAGGACAGGAGAGGAAATTTGGAATTGTATACGAAATAAATAAATTGTCTTTGGATCCCATAATGCAAAGCCCACATTGTTTCAGATGTGTATAATTCTATGCATTAATGGAAGGACCAATAGTCAGACCAAGTTTCCCCATAATGAATAGCATTATACACATCTGATATAAAGACAATTAATGTGAATCAATGGCCTCTATAACCAAGTAGCCTAGTTGTGAATGTACTTCACATGCAAACTTTGTTTGCTTACACTTGGATAAAAGACATCATCATGTGCATCAAGGATTTAGGCCTAGCATGGCCTGTTCCGGCCTTAGAAGTTGTTGTGTCCTGAATAATCAAAAATTGGGACAAAAGATTAATTCTATTCAGGAACAACTATCTTTGATTGTAGGCAGAGAATGTTGTGCTTTGGCAAGGAAATAAAATTGTACATTATAACTTTAAGGCAAAACTGAAGAAATGTTAGCATAAGAAATGTGAGACTTAACCTGTTTGTACAGAGTCAAATAGAGGAATTTATATAAGATTATAATTTAATTAGAGTATCCCATTCTATATATTGTATGAAAGCAAGTTGAGTGTAAGATAAAGTCCAAGGGTCACACTTTAGCCATCCAGTATAACGTATGGCCTAAAGGAAAGAGAAATTATAAGGAAAGCGAAGCGAGAATGCATTCTTGGAAGAACGCCACGTGCACGTGGATGAGTGCCGTGCGGTAAAAAAACGTAGCCAAGCGCAAGAATCTCCGAGGAAGAATATAAGGGTCAAGCTCCCCCTACACGTGGCTTTTTGGTTCCTGTTTCCTGCACTCGTGGACATTGGCTTGCGCTCTCCGCCAACGTGAAGATCCGGGTCGGCTGTAGAAGTCATGAGAGGCCTATCGATGTTTGCGAGGCAAGGCTAGCTATCTCTTCATAACAGAGTAGCTAAGCCTAATCCAGATGTGTGCCTGCGGTACCAGAGAAAGTCCAGAGCAGCACATCGCCTTATCGACTCGGGGAACCAGGCCATGCTGCTATCGTAAGTGATCGGGAGAATCGCAGAACAAAGGTGCTTTGATGTCCAGACAAGGCCGATGATAGAACAGAAAGTCATTCCATGGGATGGCAACGTAGAATGTTAAAGTATCTGATTTCCAATTAAAGATTTGAGTAAACTCTATAGGTTAATTTGTGTATGGACATGCTGTAGAGAACTTTAGAAATTATCCCAATTTGGCAGTGACTTGTCCTTATTTTGAAGAATGTTTCCCTAGAAGGGATCTGTATGTGAGATAACTGAGATATATTGTGAGATACGAGTAGTGATCAGAGAGTGATTGAAGATAATGTTAAATTAAGCTAGAAGTTTGTATGTTTATAGAAAAACTCTGTGGATCTAGTTATTATGCATGTATTCTTGTGTTAGTAATGATATCAGAATTTTACTAGGAAAGTGATTAAGTTAACCACGTACTTTAATTTTCTCATGTATATCTTTTAAACCTAAATAAATATGTTTTATAGCATTCGCCTGAATCTAGCCTGTCTTATGAATTCAAATAGCCACTCATAAAATGATTATCAAACCTAGCGGGAGGGATATATGAATATAGTTTGATTTTCCAGACCACTGCATGCAAAGACAAAGTGAATTGAGATTAGTCGAATTAGTGTTAGAAAGTTCATCACTGCGTAATACTCTGAGAGAGGCAACTTGGATAAGAGTCTCATCTATCCTATGTATTGGCTGGCGTAGTAAAATATACATTCGTCAATATTTAACAGGCAGACTGTCTCAGAGGTTATATTTTAAGGCCTTGTCCCATACTTAGACAAAGCCCTTATGAATGAAAGAATTACACGTGACTAAACTGAAAACTAAGAGCGGCCTGAATTTTAGTTTGTTTAAGGATAGGAGGGTAATAGCTGATTTGCTAAATTTATTGGAAAACTACTACAGAAGCCAGAAGGGAAATAATTTTGTTATATACCTTTACTTCCTGGTTATTATATATATATATATATATATATTTGTATGCTTCACTACTCACTCATACACAGTTATTTATCACTCATACATCATTGAATCGTTTAAGAGGACATTATGGTTTTCTTTTTCCTAATGGCTTGTACTTTAAGGCTTGTTTTGGTAATCTTTCTGTTTTCATTCTTTGAACATGTTCTATCCATTTATGTTTATATTTTTTAATTTTTTCTATTACTGGTTCTTGGTTTAATTCTTTCATAATTTCTTCGTTTCTTTTGTGATCAAATAGGGTAAAAGATAAAACAAGAATATAATTACATAAGAAAAGGGGGATATTAAAGATCCAACATTATTTCAAAACTGAAGTTTGTAGAAACTAAAAAGCAATATAATTTCTTAGCAAATTGAATTAAATTTACAACCAATTGAAAGAACTTTCTACAATATAATTAATGTTGGATAATGGTATACTGAGATAACACTATGACTTCAAAGGGAACACTATGTTCTCTCCTTTCCTATATTTATCATCTGCCCAAAAAAAAAAAAAAAAAACTTTCAGCGAGGTTTCTAGTGTGTGTGTGTGTGTGTGTGTGTGTGTGTGTGTGTGTGTGAGGGAGCATCTGGAAAGTTCTGATAAACATCTAGAACAAAAATGACATTAAAGCAACTGATATAACCACAAGAAAGAACATAAGTTACCTTCATAACTCTCCTACTGATATGTTCTTTCTTGTAGTTATATCAGTTGTTTTAATATCATTTTGTTCTAGGTGTTTATCTGAATTTTCCAGATCCCCTTTGTTTGTGTGCATGTGTGTCCTCTTCTCTGCTTTTTAACTAAATTTATCCACATATTCTTAAGATCTCATAGTGAACATTCAACAGACATGAGATACCTTGATTAACCTACCTATGCACCCTCTACTACATCATCATCCTTGCAATACACGACAGCTAAATCTCAGCACAGTAAGTCACATGTGATCATATCAAATCCCTATAAAAGATGTTAACTTCTCTGTCTTTCTTAACATATCCCAGTAATTTCTGTATTGTTTCTACCACTTTCAAACTGAGTCACCTTGAACTGAAACTCTTTGTCCACTATCACCATGAGATCCCTAGCCTCATCAGATTCTTACAGTGGTTTCAACTAACTAAATGCATAGCTTGCAATCTCCTAAATCAAAAATAACCTTATATTTTGCAACACAATCAGCGCTTACCCAATATGCTGACCTATAGATCTAGTATAGCCTATGTGTTTTGAACATCTTTAAATGAATATGATTTTTAGCTCAATTTAAGACCATTATCCTGCTTACTGGAGGCCTGAAGTGGCTTGAAAATGTACCATGTTGATCTCTAGAGTCTGACAGTCCATGTAGATAGAATTATCATTTGCCAATAATAAAATAATAAAAAAAAATATATGTAACAAGTTTTCTGCCTGTAATACAGAGGCACGAATGATAGTGACTGAAAAAGGCTTGCAGGTGTTCTGTATCAGTCATTCCATATCCTCCTCCTAAATGTCATTAGTAAATAACTGAATATCCACTTCCACTTCCTCCTGCTCCTTCAAACCATCTTGATATCATTAACATATGCATTAGTGGTTCAAATATATACCTCAATGGCACATCGCTGGTCACTTGCATTCTATACTCTGCTCCCTTATATACTAATTACCAACACTTGGTCAACAACCATCTTATCCATGTCCCTAGTTACTCATCCATCCCTTAATGCTCCAGTTTAAGCATTGATCTTCTATACGGTATTTTGTCAAATGTCTTTACCAAGCTAAGCAATATCATGATATATATATCCATTTTTATTAACCAATTCAGGTATCAATAATACCATGGCTGGGCCTTTCTTTTATAAAACGATGTTGCCAAAGTAGAGTATCATTTAACTATGTACCTATTCTTAAATTCAGACCACAATAAAATAACTACCACTACAGGAAAAAATGCTAAATCATCTATATTTTGCTAGCTCTATAATAAATTTAGTTTAATCCTTTATCCAAGTGTAAGCAAACAAAGTTTGCACCTGAAGTATCTTCAGGACTGAGGTAACTCGTGGTAAAGGTGGACCAAGCTCTCATCACTTGTCTTAGTATCTCCCATAATGCAAAGCACATCTCCTTCCAGACATGTATAATGCCATGCATTAAGGGAAGGGTCACTACGAAATAGTAAATATGACTTCTCCATTACTTCCGCCCAGTGGTGAGCTAAGGAAATTTTTACAAAGGGCTCACATCATCAAGGAAAAAAAAAAAAAAAGGGAGAAGGGTAACAATAGTGCATGTGCTTATTTTATTTTCAAACTTGGGCGCATTCGTTATAGAGGAGTTGAAACTATAATTCCAAATAATCAATACACTGCTGGACAGACTAATTTTTGTTAGGTTACCGTATGAGTTTGTTGCTTAATATGTTTCAAAAAAAATTTTTTTTTGAAAAAATAAAAAAGTAAACAAAAAGAACAAGGGGCTCGTAAATTTGAGAAAAATTTAACAAAGGGGCCCCCCCGCGAGCTCCTTATAGCTCACCACTGCTTCCACCTTAGTATCACCACCTCCAGGT
Source organism: Typopeltis vanoorti (assembly GCF_054136105.1). Classification (NCBI taxonomy): domain Eukaryota; kingdom Metazoa; phylum Arthropoda; class Arachnida; order Uropygi; family Thelyphonidae; genus Typopeltis; species Typopeltis vanoorti. The sequence goes on along the minus strand of NC_143549.1, from coordinate 169,691,261 downwards.
CTGGCTCCTACTGAAGAGACCTCAATAAAGGTCGAAATTGGTCTGGGTAGTGGCCCTTCCCTTAATGCATAGCATTATACATGTCCGCAACGAGATGCACTTTGCATTATGGGAGATACTAAGACAAGTGATGAGAGCTTGGTCTACCTTTACCACGAGTTACCTCAGTCCTGAAGATACTTCAGGTGCAAACTTGGTTTGCTTACACTCCAAGTGGAAAAAACTTTCAACATCTTTGCTAGCTCTGTTTTACAATCTCAAATGGAATTCTTTCATCTTTTTTTCATTCATTCCTTTAGACATCAAGATTTAAATTAAACCACCAGGTAACTGAAATCACACTTACAATAGACAACACTTCTTTAACAGCTTTTTCTTCTTCTTCAGTTACTGAAATTACAGGCTGTCTAACCTAATAAAAAATGAAAAAAAAAAAGGCAACGAAGATAAAATTAAAATCTGTGAAATATATATAACAAGTCTAAAAATATATATAACAAGTCTAAAATAAGAAATTAATACAAAATGAAAAATACATAAAAAAATTAAAACATTTCGTGACTATAGCAAATATTATTTACCTTATTTAGTTCTATATTTCTCTGCTTTTTTTCATGCTTCATTTCCTGCAAAATGGATTAAGAAAAGCATGCAAGTAATTATTAATTATATGAAGAGCCAAAGGCTTCAATTTGGCAACATGAACTTATTTAAGTTAAGGGATATTACATCCCATATTGTTTCATAGCCGAATAAGAAACTCAAAGAGTTTTGTGCCGAATATAGCAACTATATAAAGTTCAGTGAGTTCAAGCGTAAACAAATACCTGGATAGTGTAACACCTGACCCATTTGATAGCGCAACACTGAGGCAACTCATAGTAAGGGTGGAGCAAGCTCTGATTACTATTCTTGGTATTTACCCATAATGTGAAACCCAGCTCTTAGGAGTTGTATTACTGTTCTACATTATGAGAGAAGGTCACTACCCAGACCAGTTTCAACCTTTATTGAGGTTTCATCACTGAGTAGGTAGACCTAGTAATACCAAGTTTGTAGCAAACAGAACTTACATACCCTACTATGAGAATTGCCAAGAAGGTGTCCTAATAAATTATTAATTATATGAATTAATAATCTTATTCGGCTATGAAACAATATGGGATGTAATATCCCTTAACTTAAAAAAGCATGCAAGTAAGTTTCAGTAATAAATGGTGTGTGAAATAAGTGAGATTTGAAATAATACAAATGAATTCATGTGAAATAAAATATTAGTTTTTACTGGTACATTTTAGTAAAAAAAAAATTAAATGAATTACTATTAATCAATGGAAGTAAAGGGACTCTGCGACCCTACCACTTATTCGAGGAGAAGACATCATGGCCAAAACCATGTGAGGTACGGCAGTGACCATACAGCATCTACGGGTGTCAAATGTGAAAGTAAAGTATATAGGATTTGTTGATACTACTCTGCATTTTTTAAAATATATCTACAGTCAGTACAGGGAGAATTCACATTAAAAAATAAATTGCACATACAAAATGAAAAGTTAAGCACAAAAATTATGTTTAAAAATTATATATATTTTTAAAATAATCTCACAAGCTTCATATTCATATTCTTTTTTAAAGAGAATATGAAAGTATGCTCATTTTGCTTTCATAGCCTCTTTTAAAGCACTGATTTCCTTTTGTGGGATATTGTTTTTGAGAGGCTTGGAATGGATTAGAATGTTGGCCATATTTAAATGAATGTTATTGACTGTTGGTGGAAGAAGGTCATATATTCCCAGTTCAACAGAAGCCTTCTTAGCCAATGGCTATAATCCCCATAGGACAGGGGAAAAAATACTAAATGCTCCCCAGAAATCCCCCCCATTGCCTACCACACAAGACTACAGAAAAGCTGTTACCATCCCATACATTCAAAGGCACATCTGAAAAGATATCTAGAATGAACTTCAGCTACACACCATATTTAAACCTCAGAAGTGCCCTATTCTTGTGACCGGACTTAATGTGGACATCTGCTTTAATGAACATTATATCCAGCACTGTTATTATGGCAAATTGGTTCTAGCAGACCATGCCTTAGATACCCCTTCATACATAGGATCTGTCGTTATATGTTTGGGAATCAACAGAAGCTCTAAAACATACTTCAACAAGTATGGCTGTATAAATTTACCAAAAATATGGGAGACAGTCATTTTAAGATCTAATTAATACCTTTTTTTTTTCCAACATAGATGGCAACTAATTAGGACCCTAGTCTTTGTGCTGTCTGTTACAATTGTTCAAACTAATTCCATTGTTATACCAGATTGTTGTTGTTTCAAGTGCTGTGCCAAACATTTTTGTGCTCTAAAGATGCTGGATATAATAACAGTGAAATATCAGCAAATAAGTTAATAAACAGTAATTATTTTCTTATCATTCTGTGTTGTCACCAATACTGTGAAAATAAATTAAATAGAGGCTAATGACTTCACATCAATTGCCTTAGTATAATCTTATCTCTTTTGGATCTGGCTTCGACTAATGAGACCTCAGTAAAGTTCGAATCTGGTCAGGGTAGTAGCCGCATGGCATTACACGTATCCACACGGGTTCAATTCCGATTGGTGCAAGACCTTTTTAAACTGTTTCTTTCAGAATCCCGAAAATCACTGACTCAAGACCAAATACAAAAAAATATACACATTTAATAAAACTAAAACAATATATACAATTCAAATAAAATTATATAACTAACTACAAAATTAAATGGATCCAAGGACTTTTAAAATAAACTTACACTTCAGAGATCACCCATTCTCTGACTCATTCTATTACTGGTTTGTTTAACATATACTTAATCACATCTGCCAGACTAAACACTTTATTTAGACAATAACAAAATGTTCATAGTCAGTTTCTTTGTTAAGTCCTTTTTCTGAAGATATAAATTTTCTTCTTCTTTTCCACAGGATCCTTTCTTATTACCTTTATGGCACACAATATTATTCTTCCTGTTTCACAGCAGCATAAATACTCTTACCTCTTGCAGTTCAGTTTGACGCACAGTTTACTAATTTTTGTACCAGAGGGAAAAAAGTTTCTTCTACTACTTCAAAAACAAAATATCTAAGTTGAGCGAATTCCATTACCTTTTCCAGTAGAAATAACAAATATATCCAGCATCCTTAAGAGAGATGAAACTTTCCAATCAGCGTTCCTCAAAGGAACGTTTGAAGAAACGCTGATTGGTAGATATTGCAATTGCCGTTCTATAGGAACGTTCCTATAGAACGGCAATTGCGATATCTGCCTTTATTTACCAAATACTTATTGACAGTCTCAAACTCCTCCAGTTTAAAGAGTCAGAGTTCTATGATTCCTTTTCGGAATCTTCTATAATATTCTTCCGATTGCCACATACAATTAAATAAACTTCATAAGAACAAAATTCCTCCATTTGCATTCTTAAACTTCCATTAGCTCTCTCTTGTTTTTCCCCCATTACTATAATACTGAACGCTCTCTCTCTCTGTCAGTTGTCATTCACGTATCAAACTCCCCGGCGAGCATGCGTGCTCCATGTAAAATGGCAAGCGAGAAGCTACTTATAATGGCTGACATGTCTCCGTTAGCATAACAAGAATGTCTTTTCAAAACACAACACTAGATAATTTTAAACTATGATAAAATTTCTGAAAGTAACACAACTATCCAAATCCTTTACATTTCATTTTGACAAAATAACATCAATAACAGGCACATTACAAGTGCCGATGTACATGTTATGAAACCAAAAGTACTAATGTACTAACATAAACAATTTGTAAAAATATTCAGAATTTTAAATTATGATTATTTTTGCAATGACATTAAATGCACTATCAACTGCAAAAGGATAACTTCATCTGCATTATTAGAATACAAGGAATTAAATAAAATAAAATTTAAATAATTAATTACAATTTTATGAAACACATGACTGTGAAGTATTATTAAGGATAACTTCCCAATCTTGAGAAAGTTTAAGGTAATTGTTTTTGTTGAGGTTAGGACTGTGAATGTGTGCTTTGCAGCTTTCTTTATATAATCTTTCCAGAAGAAAATAGCTTCTGTGTAGAACTTGAGCATTATTCCAATGAATTCTATGCTTAGTAGATAAGGTGTGGCTGGCTAAACCAGATTTATCAAACTTCTGAAGTGAAATATATTCTACATTGTCTGCAAGACAAATCTGAACAAAACAACCAGTCTGTCCATAATAACACAGGCCACAAGAACAAGGGATTATATAAACTCTAGGTTAGCATAGTCCATTAACATATGGAACACAAATTACTAGAACTTCTTGAAGAAGATTAAGATGAAGACCTTTGATGGCTTTTTCTACTTCAAGTATGGATATGTATTCTTGACTGCATGCATTTTCAGTGTTTTTTACCACTGTGCTATTATCACTGCTTGTTTCTTTTAGCAGATTTTCAAAGTAATTACTCCATACTTCAAGGATATCTTTTTCTCCTGTTTTCATGTCACTTTTATCATCTCGACCTCCTTTTACAGCACTCTTTCCTCCATTTCTAAGCTTCTTCAACAATCTCCAGAATATCTTACCACCTTCTTGATATTTATTTTTTATGTTCTTGCCAAAGTCCTCCCATGACTTTTGTTAAGCTAGTTTTACAAAGTGTTTCACTTTCTTTCATTTGTCTCTGTATTCTCTAAGAGCAAAAGTGGACTTATTTGCCAGGAACTTTTGATATGCTTTCTTCTTTTCCTTCACTGCCTCTTTAACTTCCTGTGTCCACCATGGAGTTCTGATTTTTCTATCCTTGCAGACAACCTCACCACATGCCTCTGGCTGAATCAATCAGGGTTTTCTTCAAGGCTTGCCACTGAATCTCCAAGGTTTGGTTCCTGTTTTCAAACTCTCTCATTTTTTCTTCAATAATCTTTGTGTATTTTAGTCTACGGTTCACATCTGAGAGCTGCTCAACTTTTATTCGCTTTAAAACTTTCTTACATGTTATTCTTTTCAATATGAAATTGAATTTTATCCTACTCAAGACTAAATGGTGATCACTTCCAATTTCAAATCCTCTGTACATTCTGGTGTCCTGCACCCTGGAGAAAACATCACTATCAACAATAACATAGTCAATGAGACTTTTCTTATTCCTAGCCTCTTCTCTCCATGTGAATTTGTGCACATTTTTATGTTGAAACATGGTGTTAGTAATAACCAGTCCATGTCCTGAGCAGAAATCCAACAGGTATTTGCATTATTAGTAGCTTTGCTCTTTTCTCCAAATTTTCCCAAAATATTTTTGTTTATCTGATAATCACTTCCTACTCTGCTATTTCATTGTGTCAGTTGCTTTTTTTAAAGCATCCAAAAATTCCTCCACTTCTACCTGAGTAGAACCTTCTGTGGGACCATAGGCACAAATAAGTCTCATTGTCCAATTCCCCTTTCTGATATTTGCCCACATCACTCTACTTGAGACTGCCTGTCATTCAAGAAGATTAGCCTCGTATTTTGTGTTGAATACTATGGCTACTACTTCTTTTCCTTGATTGTCATTTCCTGAATATAACATTTTGTATTTATTGCTCAGAAAGATCTCACCAGTTTTTGTCTTTTTTGTTTCAGTCACCCCTATTATGTCGATCTGGTACTTATCTAATTCTTCAGCTAGCTCCATTTCTTTGCCATTCAGGCTTCTATGTTGATAGTATTTAACTCTGGTGATGTTGAGTTGGGGTGTGCTTTCAGATTTGTTCCAGTAGCTGACTTTTTGCTGTTCGCCCTGGTTCCCTGGCAAAAACAACGGGGGCCTTGTTTAACCGGGTGCCGCCCCAGCCGGCATGAAATTTTGTCATATTGTACTATCATTTTCTATATTGGTTTAAGCCAATAAGAATACAATTTGGCCATCTAAATTCTAAATTGCCAGCCCATCCTTGTTTGTTCAGTATCCAGGTAGATACCCAACAGGGTGCACCACGAGAAGGTGAGGAATGGACATTAGGTCAGAAGCCCTGGTCGGTTCTCTGCATTCCTTTAAAAGTTATGTGGAGGTCTCCTCTCAGTTATACAGCTTTGACCCTTAAGCACCAAATTGGGAGACATAAAACAAAAGAATGTAAATCACAGGAAATAAAACAAAGATAAATCATGAGAAATAAAATAAAATTGTGGGAAATTTTACACTGAGGTCAGAACACAGAGGAACTATACATAAAACACATAAAAATGACAACATGAAAAAGTATGTATGCAAACAATAGAAGACAAGAAAAAGAGTATGAAATTATAAAAATCTAGAATTAACAGATGACGGGATTGGTTTCAACATAAATATAGCCTGTTCTGGTTCACTTATTCCTCAACTAGGAGAGTATATTGCAGCTTTTAGAATGATTGTAATGCCAATAGCAAGAGACTTTGACCCAGAGATTATTATAGTTTCTACAGGATTTGATGCTGCACATGGACACCCTGCACCATTCAGTGGATACACAGTAACACTAGCATGTTTCAGCTACATGACTAAACAGCTGATGCAGTTAGCTAAAGGAAGAGTAGTTCTAGCTTTAGAAGGAGGTTATGATTTGTCTTCTATTTGTAACTGTTCTCAGGAATGCGTGCCTGCTCTTCTTGGCGATAATGGCATTTCATTAAAAGAAGATGAAGTAACCTGAAAATCTTGTCAAGCAGCTATAGATGTTTTACAGCATACTGTTGCCATCCAAGCTTCTCATTGGCTTTGCATTAAATGTTGGGCACATACTATTTGGATACTCACTTGTAGAAGCTAAAAAGAAGCATTATAGGAAAAGAAAGAGAAGGAGGAAACAAACTGTTACAGCTCTTGCATCCCTCTCAATGGCTGCTCCCTATGGCCATTTACAAAGTCCTAAATCGGATATAGCTGAAGAATCACCAGGAGAATCTATGGATGAAGTTCAAGAATAGTGAAGATTGCCAGAATTTAGTATAGGAATCTCCACTGAATAAGGAAAAAATGCAGGTGACTATCTGCATATTATCAGCCACGTTGCACCCTACCAGCTCTACTCCTGGCAGACTTACCAAGATTGTGCTTTGCGACAATCTGTCCTGATAAGAGAGTTGGTTTCTTTGTGAAAAGTTACCACAACTACTCTATCCATTACTGAGCCATGACATCAAGTTCTGAGGTGAGAGGAAGCAGTTGAGTTTTAAATATACAAAATCACTAATTTGTGTATTCGAGGATGATGAAGACAGCTACAATTAGTGTACTAAAAAATTTAAATAAAATTTTAAAAAATTAGCCAGCCTGACTGGCAGAGTGGTTAGCGTATCTGCTCCCCAGCCAAAAGGCTGCGGGTTTGAATCCAGTCGTGGGCATGGATGTTTGTAATTGTCTGTGGAAATACTAGAGGTGGTGGTTGGCAACAGATGCCGTTGGTGTAGTTGTGGTCAGTTGGTGGATTGTGAGTGGTGGAGACAGAGTTGTAGAGTGGATGCCCTCCCTCGATGAGTCTTTAGACTCACTGGAGGTGACAAATAATAATACATTTAAATTTCAAAAGATTACATTAATTTAAGCTAATATTGCTCAGCTGAAATCTTCATTAACTACAGTGATTATGTGCAGACTATAAAAATCTAGGTTTTTTTTTTTTTTTTTTTTTTTTTTTTTTTTTTTTTTTTTTTTTTTACAATTAAAGTTAAAAATTTAGGCCAAAAATTCTAAATCAGAAATAAAGAATTCCGTGGTTGAACCATGGAATGCATTGCCTGATAGAGTGGTGAGAGCAAGAACGGTCAATGAGTTCAAAGAGTGGTATGATAAACTTTGTGTTTCCCAGGAAGGACCTTGCACGATGAATCTCTTGACTCCATGGAGGTCTGAATAATAATAATTTCTGGCAATTTCCTTCATTATGTTTCTCAAGATTTTCCTTGTTATGTATGCTGTGATTTCTTTTGTGTTCTTTCCCATTTCTTTAATTTTTCATGATTGCATTTGTTCTATTTCTGGTGATTTCCACTGTTCTATTTCTGGCAATTTCCTTTGTTCTGTTTCCATTGATTTTTCTTTGTTACATTTTTTTGGCAATTTCTTTTGTGCTGTTTCCTATGATTTCATTATTCCTCACAATTTATTTTGTTCTATTTCTGGCAATTTCCATCTGTTTTATCTCATGATTTGTTTTGTTTCATGGGAATGGAGTGCAGGGGTGTGTATTTTTACTCTAAAGTCACTATAACAAACTATGTTTGTGGTCCCTGGGGGTGGAGGTACTACAGTGAACATATACTGTAGGTATTTATGAAGTATCATTTAAGTAACTTAGGAACAGACAAAAGATATTGCACAATTCCATTTCATTAAATTCCTAATTTTGGAAGTGTGAATATCAACTGAAACTAATGAAAAAAAAAGCTATGTTACCTTATCTTCTGGTGGTTTATCCGGTAGTGATTCATCAGAGAACTGTTTTTCAGTTATTGCAGCATCAACATTTAAATCGTCTTCTAGTGCCCAAATGTCTGAAATATTTAGATGCCTAAAGTTTTGGTTAGATGTTTCTGCCAATAAATCCATTTTTTCAAATGCCATTCCTTTCTCAAATCCAGGTGGCTTGGTTAGAAGACCTGGAAGTAAATGTGCTACCTTATGCAATCTATCATCATCCTGACATGTACCCTCAGGGGGTACATAAAATATTAAGATCATACTACATGAAAAAAGTTACCATAATACAAAATGATGGTGCAACTTATACAATCTATGGTATTATAATTATGCAACAGAATCTTTCCAGTCAACAATGTCCAAATATTAAAAAAAGCACATATTCTACATGGATATCTCAACCATCTATTAGTTATTTGTCATTGATGAATTGGAAGACATGAAATATGTCTTCCAATTGCATTGCATAGTATGCAATGCATGCCAAAATATAGTTTTGAAAGTGTATCTTCCATTAATGAAGTGTGCTGTTCATTGTTTAACCAAAACAAAAGAGGCTGTCATTAACTCTAGAAAATTGGTCCTAGAAATTTCTCATTTCTAAAACAAATTGGCATTTTGATAATTTTATGATTATGTTCAGGTTCAAAAAATGAACATTTCTGCAATCCAAAATAATGACATAATAAGGCAAGGAATGATACAGTACATAACAAAACAAAGAAATCTTATACTACAGAAAGTCAAAAACTTGAGATTCAAGATTAGACATAATCTAGCTAGGAATATCAGATCAGAGAAAAACACAGGTACCATTATTATGGTGAAAGGAATCATACAGGATGCAGCTTGGAGACAGTTAAGATGGGCCATAGTTGTTGTGGCAGAGATTTGGAGTTTTAAAAACAAAAATTGAGTATGAATGTGTGCAGGTGATATGCAGATCATTTAGGTTGGCATTTATACTACAAACATTGATAAAATGAATGTAATTTTTTTTTTTTTTTTTTTTTTTTTTTTTTTTTTTTTTTTTGCAAGATTTGAGTTTTTTCAAATTAATTTTTAAGGAGAATTTTCTGTTAGAGTTTTTTTTTTTTTTTTTAATTGCAGTGATTTTATATTTATTTAGATTACTGTCAATTTAATAATTTAAAAGTGAAGAGAGAAAAAAAAAAAGAGCAAGGAAACACTGAAGGAGGAGAGATTCTTAAGCAATTCACCATAGAGAGGATCTGGTATCCACACCATAATGTGGCTTCCCTTGTATACTGTTACACGGCCTCCTGCAGGCATGAATTGGTAAAACAGATGCCAGCTGATTAGGAAGTCTCCTCAACATTTGCATTACTATCTAGTTAGTTCCTGTATACACAATTTCTGGATCTCCAACATAAGTTTGGCATGCCCTTGATGGCTATCACTCACATAGTATGTCGAAAGATTGAGGGGGGGACATACCTATAACCCTACTAAAAGAACTAAACTTAATCCTACTAAGAGAACCACACAATATTGAATTTCCCCCAACTAGAAAGTTATCTGTTTACAGAGGAAATGCTAACTGAAGTCACCACAGCCCTTTTGGCAGAAACAGGCCACTCCTGAAGAAGATGGGGATGGACTTGACTGAGAGAGGTGGTATGTTGCTTGTTTACCACATAATGTTTTGTTTACGTATAAGGGATGGCAGCCATGATGGATGCTGCTTCGGTATATCAAAATGTCATTGATATATCAAAACCATATAGGAGAAGGTAGTAAGTATATGCTGTTTCATACAGTAGTTGGCCAAAGATGGGAGAGACTGGCAAACCCATAGCAGTACCTTCAAATTGTTTGTAAAAGTTACTTAAGCAGAAAAAGGATCCTACATTTATAGCAAAATCAAATAATTTTACAATATCTGAAGGAAAATCTTTGCATAATAACTCTTACATACTATAAGGGGGACTATTTGTAAAGAAACAAATTACATCAAACTAATTAAACCATCTTTTGGAAGTAGAAAGTTTTTACGTTGTTACGAAAGTTTAGAAAGTTTTTACGTTGGACTGCCAACAGAATCTAATGTGGCAATTTCCCTGAACTCGGCTGCCACTTTATTATAGAAAGTGAGTGAATTACTAAGGCAAAACGTATCCTTCACAAAACTGTGCTGTTCTCCATAAATGTATCATATTACTATGCACCCATTCCTCAATTCTGACCTTTATCAACTCTTCCAGTACTTTAACCACTACTTCTGAGACCTCTGTCTTAAAGCCTTCTTTATGTAAAAATCTTGGCATCTTCCAGTGCTGTCTTAAATTAAATGGCCTTGTCAGTAAAGTAACCTTTTCTATATGGATTTTTGGAAGACCATAGAGTATCCAAGATTCAGTACGATGAACTTTGAATCTTGGTGACTGTGTTTATGCCCCAAGATGGCTTCATTCAGAAGGTTATTTAGTTTACTCATCTGCAATTTTGTAGGATTTTCTGGAGCTTCAGCAAATGATAATCACATAATAAAATACTGGGCTTCCTGAAATAATTGTTTCCTTGATGACTAGAACATTACCGTTATTGGCTCTTGTTATAATTAAATTATTGTTATATTTATGAGAAGATAGAGCCAAAAATGCATTTCTACTTAGAATGGCATGAGGAGGTATAACAAACAAAATAAAAAGCATATTGAAGCCTTTGGCTCTTCATATATCTAATAAAAAGCATATTCTATTTGCAATAGGATATGGGATGTTACAAAGCCCTTTATCATATAAGAAACACAAGCTTTTTGGCAACCATTTACTGAACCAACTTCCTGTCTTCCTCTTTCTTTCTATTTATCTGTATCCTTTGGAACAGCCTTTCTCTACCATTTCCTCAAATGCCATAACTCCCCCCCCCCCCCCATCTGCTCAAGAAATATCAAACCATTGCTTCTTTCTTTGTAACTACTCATAAAAGGTGTGGTTGTGGCTTTGCAAGTTCTCATAAGGGGAGGTGATATATAAAGGAAAAATGCAGCTTTCACGCATTGTAACATTACAAAAAAAAAAAAAAGAAAGTAAAAAAAGTTACTTACTTTTTTCAAAATCTATATTCTCTTTCAACAGTTCTAACTTTAACAGTTCTGCTGTTGGTTCTTTAAAACCATCTGGCCAAAATGACAAACCACTTGAGCTCCCTCTGAGAGCATCAGATGGATGTACTGGAGTTCTCTTCAAAGAAGTAGACGTTCTTGCAGTTGCTCCACTATCCTCCACTTTAACCTAATAAATTATTATATACCGACATATAAAGTGTAATTTCTTACCAAGCTTGACAATACATACAGCATCAATTATATACATTCCTTGTAAATATTCCAAATGACTTGAAAGATTTACAGGAAATGTCTTTCAAATCCATTTTAGATAAAATGCAGTTTCAGGTTTATAAAAAAATACATGATACTTAAAATTTCAGTACCAAATCAAGTTTGTAGCACGTTGCATCTCTTTATACCAAATGCAAATGCACCAACAAATCAGCTATGCATTCATCCACTCTAATTAAAAATGTCACCTCACATTCTTGAACAAAATTAAAACAATAACAGTGAATCATGATTTAATGATTCTTTCATGGAATGATTTTTGTTTCTGACTAAATGGAAATTTTCATGAAAGAGGGAGATATGTAAACTTACATTACAGAACTTGTTCCTCTTCTTCTTCTTTGTGGATTTAGGCCAAGCAGCATGCTCTAGTCTCATACCATTTGTTTCTTGTCTTCTAACTTTTTTTTTCCCATTTATTTCATATTTACATAATACTTCTAAGTAGACCATTACTGTTTATATTTACTCATGCAGAAATTTACTGATTTTAAATTCAGAGAAACTAAAATGTCATCATTTGTTTTGTAGTCCCATATGATTGTTTTTCCTGAGGAATTTCATTTCTACACATAGAAATTCATTCATCACAGCATCCCATCTAGTTTCATGTTAGGTTCAATGGCCTGTCATAGTCTAGTAACTTGGCTTTTTAGAAACCTCATAATGCTTATGATAGGGCAATTAATCTATGTGTCATGTCTGGTATAGCTGTAATTCTGTGTATTCTTCTCCCAGTTTGCCTGTTTTGTGGGATAAAAAAATGCTACCTTCCACATGAGACTGGCTAAATCACCTTCAGCTGAAAAGCACTGATAAAGATTCCTCATGTCCTAGATGGGATTTGAACACACATCTTTCCAACCAAACAGCATCATCTATACTAAAACTATGGAGGTTTTCATCCTCTTTTTTTTTTTTTTTTTAATGGACCATTCACTTCTTTATAAAAAGGATGGTTTCGACAGAATTATACAGGGTGTTCGGGATAAATTTGACAGTTTCGTAAGGAAAAAGAAAATCTTCTTTGTATCTATTAAATTTAATGAATTGACAAACAAACATTACAGGCAGAGTTAATTACAATACTATCAACAAGATTTACTCAAAATAACCACCATTAGCATCGATCACAGCTTCAATTCTGCTTCGGAACCTCGAACAAGCTGATGCTACAGTCTCCCTGGGAAGGGCCGCAAAAACTGTTTTAATTTTATCCATTAACTGGGCTTTTGTATTACTGGAAGTGCGATTGGTGTCTTTTTCAACTGCGCCCCATACAAAATAATCCATGGGGTTAAGGTCTGGGGAGTTTGGAGGCCAAACATTTGGACTGGTGAAGTCCTAGAAATTTTCAGACAACCATTTTTGACTTTTCCCAGAGGTGTGGCAAGGGGCCGAATCCTGCTGCCATACATACGGCCTACCATTGGCTACCCTTGTTATCCAGGGCTTGACTACAGTTAGCAACTCCACGAACAAAGCCCGAATTCCAATGCCAGGGTTCTTCAATACCTGTTCCTGCAGATTTGCGAGGAATTCTGCTGTACGAACGCAATCAGATCGTCTGCTAGGGATCTTTCTTCTTGTTACATCCTCGTAGTCACCATTGCAAGTCTCTAGTTCATGCCTGATTGTTTTTACTGTATTCAGGGAGCATTGGGCAGCAGTCGTAATATCCTTATTTTGATGGCGGGCACGAATCATCATGATACAAGTTATTCTCTTCCATGATTCAGGTGGGTTCCAGCTATCCATCCTTTCTGACATCTTGTATATGAATGAAGAAGGGTCCAAACTTTTAAATGAAGAGAAGTGTGTGTTAATACATGTAACTTACGGAAAAATATAATTAATTATAAATATGTCAAATTTATCCCGAACACCCTGTATAATCTGACAGTAGTATTTTTTTGTTTTAATTGGCTTAAATATATTATTTATTATGCTAATAACTTTTTTAAAAAAATAATTACTATTATTCCACAGGTTCTTCGATAACCAAGTAATTCTATGAGCTGCACTGGTCAACTTCAACTCTATCTACCAACACCTACATATTCGTAGCTTTATCAAGTGGAGTACAGCTCCATCAACATGATACACAGCTTGTAATCTTTTCATTTCAAATTGCATAACTTTACCATTTTTCACATTGCAAGCAGTCTACGATGACTAAGCTACTCATATATAGAGGCTAATGACTTCACATTAATTGCCTTAGTATTCCATAATACAAAGCAAACATCCTTTTGAGTGTGTATAATGCTGAGCATTATGGAAAGGGCCACTGCCCAGAGGACCTTTATTGAGGTCTCATTAGTGTCAGCCAGACTCAGAAGTGATACCAAGGTTGAAGTAATGCAGAAGTCACATAATACCAAGTGAAAAAACTTTCAACTAGCCCTGATCAGTATTTTAAGTAATAGTATTTTAACAGTATTTTAAGTAATACTGTGTGACACCTTTTCACTACTTGTATATGACTTCTGCATTACTGCAATGTTTGTATCACTTCTGGGTTTGCCTCCCACTGATAAGACCTGAATAAATGTCAAAACCTCTATATACAGTATGGGAAGTTTCCCTTCCCATAATGAATAGCTTTATACATGTCCATGAGAATGTGCATTGCATTATGGGATACTAAGGCAAATGATGTAAAGTTATTAGCCTCTATATAAAAGTAGCTTAATTGTGAAGATACCGCACACATAAACTCTGTTTGCTCATACTTGGATAAACACTGTGTTTCCTAAAAACGACCTCCCATGATGAGTCTTTTGGCTCCATGGAGGCCTGGATAATAATAATAAAGGATAAACCAAGAATATAATTTCTTTGTATCTTTATTTGATAACAAAGTGAAAATTCTAAAGTAATATTTCAAAATTTAAAAATTTATTCTGGATTTTCATTTTTATAATTTCATACTCTTCTAGTTTTTTTCTTTCTTATGTCTCCCAATACTGTTTCCATTTGTACTTTTTTTCATGTTGTTTTATATGCTTTATCATGGTTCCTATCAATAATTTGTATGATTTCTTGTCATTTCCTTTGTTCTGTTCCTATCATTTGCTTTATAAGCTGCAGTTTTCTCCTTTTCTTTTCTAGTTCTAACACAAAATGTGAATAAGTCTTATGCAGTACATCCCACAGGATTACTCATAACAGCTGTATTTTGTGATTGACAATGACATCATATGTGAGCAAATTCAGTTTGCTATTATGAAGATTTATACTTTTTACAGTTGGCAACACTGACTTAAAAGAGAATTTATTTGACGTGACTTAGATCGGGTCTTTTTCACAGTTATTACAGTACATCATTTTATAAATTAAAGATGACAAGAATTATATAATCTTGGTTTAATCCTTTATCCAAGTGTAAGCAAACAAAATTTGCACGTGAAGTATCTTCATGACTGGCTATATAGAAAGCTTATACAGTCATCCCTCGACTTGCGTTCGGGTTCCGTTCCATCCGGAAGGAACGGAAGTCGATACATTAAATCAACAGAGTTATAGGGGTTAGGGACTTAACCATAATAAGTATACTGTAATTTTAATTTTTAAACCTTATAAAACTGAACTTATGACACATTACTGGCACTATAAAAGAGGAGAATAATCACCGAAATCTTCCTCCCGCAATCATATCTTCATAACTTTCCCTATGTGAAGGACCAGGCTGTGGCTCTTCTGGTGCAACCTTTTTTTTTTTTTTTTGATGAAAATGTCCAATGTGCTTTGCTTATTCTTCTTCTTTTCATCATAAATTTATTTATAGCAAGCAAATGCATCATGTACTTTCCTTTTTACTAATAAGTAGCATTCAACATTGGGGTCCATGTCTTCAGCCATTCTGAGAACATCACCAACTGCATAGAACATTTCTGCAAGACCCTTCACTGTGAATTGTTTAACTACCTCTTGTTTCTCTTTTCCCTCTTCCTTTTTTCGTTCTTCCTCTTCTGCAACACATTGTTCCTCCAGTTCGACCAATTCTTCATTGGTCAACTCTTCAGGGGCACTTTCTATGAGTTGAAATATGTCGTCATTCACTTCAAGATTAAGATTGTTTGCTAGGCCTACTATTTCTTCACTCAATTTACAAACGTCTTCATTTTTTTCAAAACTTTCAAAATCGTGCACAAACCTTTTTAATGTTTTTTTTTTTCATATGCCACTCGCACACTGAGAGGTCACTTCGTCCCAAGCCACAGCAATATTTTTAATAGCATGATAAATATTGAACGTTTTCCAGAATTGCATGAGAGTTTGGTCATTTCCTTCAGTAGCAGAAATGGCTTGTGAAAAAGCTCTCCATAGATAATAAGCCTTAAGCACTGCAAGAACTCCCTGATCCATTGGTTGGATCAATGAAGTAGTGTTTGGAGGGAGAAACGTGACCTTGATCTCAGGGTGAAGATCACTGATGTAAGGTGGATGATCTGGAGCATTATCTAGAATTAATAAAATTTTAAATTCTACATTTTCTTTCACATAACAGCTTTCCATTTCACTCGCATAACAGTTGATTAAGGCATCCTCAAACAATTTTTGAGTCATCCATGACTTCTTATTGCTCCGATAATGAACGGGAAGAGTGTGTTTCCCTAATGTTTTTGAAGGCTCGTGGATTCTCACTGTGCCATATTACAAATGGTTTCAGTTCATATCTAGCCACATTACCCCCTAACAGAATCGTAATATATGGTCTTTAAGAGCTTTGAAACCAGGCATAGATTTTAGCTTTTAGTGGATGAATGTATGCTCGGACATTTTTTTCCAAAACAAGGAAGTCTCATCCATATTAAATATTTGCTGTGGCAAATAATTTTCTTCCGTAATAATTTTATCCAATTTCTCCACAAACTCCTTGGTAGCCTTCTCATCGGCACTTGCAGATTCACCATACATTTTCACATTATGCAATGCAAAACGCTTCTTGAATCTCATGAACCAACCGGAAGAAGCAATGAATTTGTAGTCATAATCGGGCCCTGCTTTCTTCTTCAACATATTGAAGAGACTTAGTGCCTTAGCAGTTATGGTCCTAGTGCTAAGGGGCATGGCTTTTGGTTCAGGTCCTCTATCCATGATGCAAGTAGCTTTTCCATATCATCGATAGGGCCTTTTCGTTGTTTCGTCACTATCGTCGATTGAATGGAAGCAGATCCTTTTACAGCTTCTACTATTTTATCTTTATTTTTTAAAATGGTCGTCACTGTAGAATGAGACCATCCGAAGTCATTCGCAATCACATTGACAGACTTACCAGCTTCATGTTGATTTATAACTTGCAACTTCATTTCAAGATTAATTGATCGCCTCCTTTTCTGTGATTCTTCACTAGGTTGTTTGATTGGGCGTTCAGGGGCCATGTTGAAAAAAATATCGCGAAATATTTAACTATAAATACACAAATAACCTATTTCTCAAACACAAAAGGAACAGAGGAACTGTTGAAGACATGTGCCGATTGTCGAGGGAGGTTGCAGCAGAATATGCAGTTGTTCCTGCGCATGATGCAAAATAAAAACCGTTTTATTTTACGCTGGCTTGCATCTTGTTCGAAAGCCTCCAATATAACTCGCACCCCTGATTTTACTTTACGAAAGGTAGAGAAACATTTGCAGTCTGTGTAATATATTTCTCAACAAATAATGCAATTAGAGACAACTGGGGTAAAAATGACACTAACTAATGAATTACACCTTCCCCCCAACAGAAACTGCTGTATAGATTCAAGCAAAACCATACTGTTGCCAGTCCATATGTTGCACTTGCAACATATGGTTTTGCTTGACACACGCCATCATGAACGTGTTAAAACTAAGATATGTATAGTGAATGTGTTTCAGATATTATGGAATTCGGATGGTGAGAATTAGAAATCTACAACTGTCAGCTTGCTTTGTCGTTTAGTAGCACAATCTTTTGTTAATACCGCACCAATCGTATGCACGTCTTCATAAGCTGCTTTCTCTCTACTGGCCACCATTGCTGTCCATTTCGCGCTTTCTTACACTTCTCATTAGTCATTTGTGAAGAATTGTTCATTACGCGTGGATAGGCTTATGTGTTCGCCAGATATGTTGTAATAGATTTAACGGTATTGATATGAACACAGTTGGATAAGAAAATAACTATTTATTAACTTAAAAGCTAATATTTCGTTGGTATTATATCCAGCATCTTCAGAGCACACAACACAAAGTTTGTGTTGTGTGCTCTGAAGGCTCGTGTTTTTGAAGGCTTGCGGATTCTCACTGTGCCATATTACAAATGGTTTCAGTTTATAT
This sequence comes from Typopeltis vanoorti, assembly GCF_054136105.1. Taxonomy (NCBI): domain Eukaryota; kingdom Metazoa; phylum Arthropoda; class Arachnida; order Uropygi; family Thelyphonidae; genus Typopeltis; species Typopeltis vanoorti. The sequence continues at coordinate 169,673,115 of NC_143549.1, read as the reverse complement.
CCAGCCACATTACCCCCTAACAGAATCGTAATATGGTCTTTAAAAGCTTTGAAACCAGGCATAGATTTTAACTTTTTGTGGATGAATGTACACTCAGGCATTTTTTTCTAAAACAAGGAAATCTCATCCATATTAAATATTTGCTGTGGCAAATAATTTTCAGAGCACACAACATGAATAATTTTCAGAGCACATAACACAAAGTTTGTGTTGTGTGCTCTGAAGATGCTGAATAATAAATAGTTATTTTCTTATCCATCTGTGTTCATATCAATACCGCTAAATCTATTACAACACAATTGTTCATTACGTATCTCCAGTCTTGTAAATTACTGGTAATTTTTGCTTGAAATAATGGGAAAGAAGATGAAGCTATTTGGTTAGATGACTTTGACGATGCACACAGGGAAACCGCTCTCGAGGTCGGAAGTAGTGTAAGCAAATAGGAGATTATTGTAAAGTCATAGCCATTTTCAGTTTTTTCCCTAAAAACTAAAAACCTAAAAACGAAAATCCCCACATATATTTTTAGTTTTACTTTTGGGGAAAAAAAAAGTGCAAATTATATTTGAGTAAATACATTAGTCGATGTTTATTCCCTTATGGGATCACGGACGTATCTTCAATTGGACGTAACTCGAACGAAAGTAAGTCGAGAGAGATGACTGTATATAGAGGCTAATAACTTCACATCAACTGCCTAAGTATCCAATAACGTAAAGAACACGCACACACCCACCCACCCTTACAGACTTGTATAATGCTATGCATTATGAGAAGGGCCACTACACTACTCAGATCAGTTTTGACCTTTATTCAGGTCTCATCAGTTGGAGTCAGATCCAAAAGCTGGTCTCAGACACCCGGTGACCAAACAGAAAACTATTACACAAGTTAAATCAAAGATGTGAAGAATTTATATTCTTCATTTAATGCTTTATCCAAGTGTAAGCAAACAAAACTTGTACATGAAGTATCTTCACAACTGGGCTACATATATATAGAGGCTAATAACTTCACATCAATTGCCTAAGTATTCATTAACGCAAAGAACACACACCCTTACAGACTTGTATAATGCTATGCATTATGGGAAGAGCCACTACTCAGACCAGTTTTGACCTTTATTCAGGACTCATCAGTCAGAGTCAGATCCAAAAGCTGCTCCCAGGCACCCGAAACCGGTAACCAAGTAGAAAACTATTACATAAGTTAAATCAAAGATGTGAAGAATTTATATTCTTCATTTAATCCTTTATCCAAGTGTAAGCAAACAAAGTTTCAGTGTGAAGTATCTTCAGACTGGGCTACTTGTATGTAAAGACTAATGACTTCATATCAATTGCCTTAGAGCCTCCATAGTTCAGTCAGTACAAACAAAGCCCTTTGGTCAGAAAGACCTGGGTCCAATTCCAGTCAGTGACGTGAGGAGCCTTTATCTGGTCTGTTTCGACTAAAGGTGAGTTAGCCAGTCTCATACGGAGATATGAGGTTTTTTCACCCGGAAACTCTGGTTTTCATCCCACAGAACAGACAAGCTGGTCCCGTGAACACACATGGATTACAGTCATGAAGATGTCCCAGCTACATGCCGGTCCTGAGCCCAGATAAAATTGGGGGATTGGGGAAAGCAATGGTGAACTACCCTGTAAAAATCTCACCAGGAATACTTTGTGGGCAATGCCTAAAAAGTCACCTACAGTCAGAAATGACTGAAAGGGAAAGCCAGTCAGTTGCCTTAGTATCCCTTTCAGACATGTATAATGATAAGCATATATAAGTAGCCCAGTCATGAAGATACTTCATGTGCAAACTTTGTTTGCTTACATTTGGATAAAGGATTAAACCAAGAATATTATTTCTTGGCATCTTTAATTTATAGTATAAATAAACAAGTGAAAAAACTTTCGACAGCACATCTACAGTATTTAGCATCCTCACCTCATTAAATCCTAAGAGTTTTCCTGTCATTATATCTCTTTCAACTCGAAGTGTTGTTTGCAAAGGACTCAATTCTGCTGAGAAGAGAGCTGATGGACATGGAATTCGAGGATAGAATCTAATGGAGGAGTAAAAATACAAACCATATACACAATATCCCACAAAAATCCTTCTAAATAATTTTATGCTGTTGTATTAATGTTTATGTTACTATCTTATTATCGATTTGAAATAAAATATATTTTAATTTATTTATAAATGAGCAACAATCAAGTGATCACTGTGTAAATTATTAATGATGAAATGAGTGATTTCAATCTATCATCACTTTCTACCAAATAGATTGAAAATGTTTATCTTTTAAAGTTCTATAAGTGATATTGAGGAATTAAAATACCACTCTTCGACATAGACTGCTTGGTATTGAAAACATTTAACTTGACACAGGAACTTACTTATTATTTATTTTTTTATGCGATTCCCATTCGCAAAAGGTTGTAAGCATATATAATACATTGTTACTGTAAGTGGGGTAAATAAGTGGGATTTTTTTTTAATTTTATATATATATTTAATTTATTATTTTATTTTATTTTTTTATTTATTTATTTTATTTATTTTTTTTTTTTTATTTATTTATTTTTTTTTTTTGAGTTAAGCAGAAGAAGTTAAAATATTCTTAGTTTTGGACTGGCCTCCAATGAGAACCAAATTCTATTAACCAAATTCTAAAAACCAATCTCATTATTAAATAATTCATTTCCAATTAATTATCACCACCATACGCCCTCTCCGGCAAAAGCAATTTCAGTGAAGTTATAATAGCTTATTTTAATTTTAATGGTATTACAACACCAAACAAAACTAAATTATAAAAAGGATGTCTATTAATTGGCTTATATTTCACTGGTATGCTCCAGTTGAGTGGCAATGGCACATATGGACATGCAACCAGTGTGACAGCCCATGATGACACCCCTCTCTCTCTCGAAGTCACTAAGTTCACGTGGTGTTGCCATACCAGATGTATTCAACTGCTACTATGAAATACTACTTCCTATTATCTGTCCACCGGTTTTTATGTTATTAACAAACCTGGAATGTTCCATAACTTCAAATAACAGGGGATGTGCAGACAATTATTGGCATATGGTGTATGTTGTCCCCCCTTCAAACTTCAACGATATCGATTTTCATCTCCAGTCTGTAAAACCCTACTTACTTTTCCTGAATTAAACCTAAATTTCTACTTCTCACCTCAGCTTTCCCAGTTATACACTCTTTGACTCTTTTTGCCCCAAAAGTGTTGTTTGTGCATATGTTCAATCCAACATACCATGTCAAAGCATTCCCAATCTTTAATCTTCCAATTCTGACCTTCTCTGGCTGAAAATCCCTGTACCCATCCCCATTCTATCAAATTCATTTGTTATCTGTACTGCTCCCCTTCTTCAACCCCAATTTTCCTAACAGTGAGGCCATTTTTCTTGGAAAAATATTTACACACCAGGTGTCTCTCCTACTCCTAATTGTATAGATCAAGCAGGCAGAGAGGCTGAGTCATTTGCCATCACCAACATTACATAAATAGTATGGGGGGGGAGGGCTAAAAAAAGGTCTGATAAGCACCTAGAACAAAAATGATATTAAAGCAACTGATATAACCACAAGAAAGAACATATCTTAAAATCCTTTAACCCCCCCCCGATGTTTCATCAAACTGTAATAATAATTTGTTCATTTTCTTTTAGGATAGATAAAAAGAGTTGCTTTAATATCATTTTTGTTGTAAGTGTTTATCAGAACTTTTCACATACACACACCCCCATACACGTCTATCAGAATACCAGACAATCCCAACCACTCTTCAAATACCTTGGATCTCTTCCTCACCAGTGACCCAACCAAATACACCATGAATGTAGTCTGTCCTACATGTAATTCAGACCACAATCTTGTGCTGGTCGCTTCTTCCATGAAACACAATCACGCTCTCCCACGCATCGTATGTCATTATACAAGAAAGCCAAGTGGGAAAATCCATGCAATTACTTGGCATTTTCTTGGATGGATTACTGCTTTCAGCCATCTGACCCAAATATACGTGCTGAACGTATCACAAAAAGAATTCTTATCAACAAGGGAACATTCATTCCCCTTCCACCCTAAGTTCCTGTCTCATAACTAAGTGTTGGTTCTCCCACTGGTGTGCCAAAAAACTGTATAAGAGAAGAATAGAGTATACTATAACTGGGCTTGCATTCAAAATTCCATCCACCTATACTAAAGCACTAAAGCCCTGGAATTGCAAGAAAACTGTCAACATGTAAAAAAAAAAACTGACTGTAAGAGAGCTAAAAGCAGGAAAATTTGCATCCTGTCCACATAGCAGCCATGCATTCTGGTCTCTAGCCAAAGCCATTGGTTGTAACGTCTGCCTAACACTGCTCCTACCACTGTTGTGTCTTGATGTCTCTGTTGTATCATCACCCACAGAAAAAGGCCAATCTTCTGGCTTCCTACTTCTCCTCCAATTGTTGTCCAGCTGATTTTGGACAAAGTCCCTCAACCAACCCCCACACACACATTCTTCCCACTCAATACCAAGTGTGTCCTTTCATCAAAAAGAGATCAGGACAATTTTGCTCAAATTGGATACCAACTAGTCTCCTAACCCTGATAACATTCCTCCAATTGTCCTAAAGGTCTGTGCTCAAGAATTGACTCCCATTCTGTGTTGTCTTTTTATACTCTTTTATATTGGTAAAATCTGTATCCTCAAAACTACTGTCCAATTTCTCTTACTACAGTTCTTTCCAAAGTAATGGAAAGAGCTATTAACACTCAACTGCTATGCTATTTTAAAAATTCTCAGCTAATAAATGACTGCCAATATGGTTTCGGTCACTGTCAATCAACAGGTGATCCACTCACTTATGTCATACATATCTGGACAAATACCATGGAAAAGTTTGGGTCCCAAATGGGTGCCCTTGATAACTCTAAGGCTTTTGACTGGGTCTGGACAGAGGTCTGACAAATAAACTCCCATCATCTGGTCTGCACCCTGACTTCTGCTAAGAAGGGCATATGTGGAACTACAGGACAGGTAACTGTGACAAGCTTAGGATGCAATTTAAAGTAGCACATGCTTTAAATTGCATCCTGAATCAATGAATAGCACCATTAAGGAAAAAAAGAGAAAAAAAAGTTGTAAAAGGTATCTAAGGATTCAAAGCTCACAAGTAGTTTTAGGAACAGGCAAGAAAGATGACAGGTATGATATGGAAAGCAAAATCAGATTATGAGAAAAATTAGCCAAATGGGCAAAAAGAAATCCAAAGGAATTCTTTCACTATGTAACAAGTAACAGAAAGAATAACTAAGGAAATACACTTTTAACTAGTGCTGATGACAGTGAGGTGGTGAAAAAACAGACAAAATATCTGTGTTACTGAGTGATCAATTTGCACAGGTGAAAATATTGCAATCATAGATGTGACAAGAACTGATGTGGGAACAGAAAGTTATGAATTGGAAGTACTTAAAAGATAATGGGAGAGTCTCCAATATCCCAAGTATCTCCAATTTATCACTATCTATTCATCATCTTGTGTATACAGCTATGAGATTAGATGGGATATTAGACCTTGCATAATTTTGCATGTTATATGCAAAGAAATTGGCAATACCTCTGACTAAGTTTTTTAATGTAAGTCTTAGCTGTGGTAAAGTCCCAAGACAAAACAGTTCTGTTGCACAACGAAGTCCTGAGACTGTGACAGCAAATATATTATAGACCAATCAGTATGCTAGGAGTGGTGATAAAGGTACTGGTCAAAGACAGAATTCAAGAATGAGTTTACTCATAAGAACATGATAGCCATGGGAGAAGCATGGCTTGGTGAAAAGTAGGTCATGCCTTAGTGATTCACAAACTTTTTATAATAGAGTGACAGTTGAGATGGATAAAGTGGATAGCTACACAATGATACTGCTGGATTTTGCAAAGGCATCTGACAGGCTCTTCTTTCCAGAAGAACTGGGAAAGTGTGATGTTTACACAATTAGTGTTACTGAGACAAGAAAGACTAAAACAGGTGAGATCCTAATAAATACACAAGATAGGATGTTATATTTAGGCAATAATGATCAAGGAATGAAAGGAGAAGTAACAACATTTAATACTAAACATGAAAATAAACTTCTTGACTGGCAAGCAATTCAAGTAGAGTTATGCAGTCATATTTCAAAATGAGAAAATAGACAATGAACTTATGTGTGATTGTGGGCCCAAGGTTCTAATAAGTAAGAAGTAGATGACTTCTCCACTGCTTCCACCTTAGTATCACCACCTCTGGGTCTTGCTCCCACTGATGAGACCTCAATAAAGGTCGAAACCGGTCTAGGTAGTGGCCCTTCCCTTAATGCATAGCATTATACATGTCTGCAAGGAGATGTGCTTCATTATAGGAGATACTAAGACAAGTTGTGATGAGAGCTTGGTCCACCTTTACCACGAGTTGCCTCAGTCCTGAAGATACTCCAGGTGCAAACTTTGTTTGCTTACACTTGGATAAAGGATTAAACTAAATTTATTATAATCCAAAATCAAAATTTTTCAAGTCATTAGAATTATTGACCGAAATATTAGAAGTGACAATATTGGAGTGATGATGAGTAATAGACTAATTTAGAGGAAAATTGTTGATAGGAGATTAGTAATACTGTACCTGTGTAAACTTAATCATGTAGTACTGTCACAGTATCCTATACACATCTTGTTTATCAGGAAATTGATGATGATTGACAAATATAGATGGATAGGAAACAAGTGATATTTATATGAGGATGACTGATGGACAGATACCAAAGCGTAACATGTGGAGAAGTAAAATCCAGGAGAAAGCAGGTCACTAGCAACGTGCTGCAAGGATCTGTGCTTAGACCATTATTGTTTAATTTGTACATAAATGATATAGGAAATAATTCAAAGGGAAGTATTCAGTTGATCAACAACTGAATACTTCCCTTTGAATTATTTCTTATATTATTGATGTAAAAAATAAACAGTAATGTATAAGCTCATGCAAAACTTGGCAGCGCAATAATTAATCACAGCAATGCAGAAAGCTGGCATGATTTACATAGGCTCACAGTATGGACAAAAGGTGAGAGAGTCAATTTAATGTGGAAAAGTGTATAAGTTATGCATTTGTGATGAAAAGATTATAAGTTTTGTATGGTAGTAATGGGAATGTATTCAGTGAAACTAATGAGGTTAGAGATTTGGGGATTTTGGTAATAGGAAAGTGAAATACAAAAGACACGCAAATAGACATAAGTTATCATGTGATCTTATTTATATAAAGTTTGATGGTCCGAATACACACAAGTCCGGTCACTTGGTTTTCTCATGTATCAACTAGCTTCTACAGTTTGCAGAACTGTATAAGCTAGTTGATACATGAGATATGACAAACATTTACGTTTCTAAGGGTTTTATAGGATTCGTGAAAATTTTTCAGTACTTGGCTAGTGAGCAAAACAAGGGTCATCCCAGAAAACTGTAAGAGCAGTAGGAGCAGATTTTTTGCTTGGAGAGTGATAAATGGGACCAGTTGCAAGAGTCTGCTATAAGTGTCTGATTAATGAATGGGTACAAGGAAATGTATACACAGGAATTGTGTGGATAGGGTGAGATAACCCCCCCCCCATGATAGGTCTTCAGACTCCATAAAGATTCACCTGCAATAATAATAATCTTTGTTCCAGTTTTTATATTTATCAATATTCTTATGATAAAATTATACAATTCACAGTAATTTTCTAAAACTCAAAACATTATAGCCTACACAAATAATACCTACTTTTGTACTTTCTCCAAATCAAATATAGGAAGCTTCTCAGGGTGATTGAGATATTCTTCTAATTCATCTGACAAATGTGGCAAAACTGGTGGGAGGCCAAATGGTAACTGAAATTGTTATTATATGCAGATTGTTAATTTTATATTAGTTATATTTTATATATTTTTAATTTATTTTATATTAGTTAACATTATATGCAGTTGCTTCACTTATTTGGACCACCTTGTTGCTTTTTCGGGACAGTGGCTGTAGATGGTGCACATGTAGTGAGTTGCATTGAGGGTGTTGCTGTCAGTCAGCATCAGGATACAGAGTTTTTTTGTTTTGTTTTTTATTATCCCATGGTATTATTACACCAGATCATAGAGGTCAAGTTCGTGTATTTTATACAGCACCTTTTCTGGGTTGTTATAGAGTTCACATTTGGAAATATTCATACAGTTTAGCAAATGCATTGGTGATGCTTCCTCGATGTTACAGATTTGGCAGATGGGGAAGACTTTTATGCCATTGCTAAACTTGATTGGTCTTGAGGAGAAAGATCATAGTAGTGGTACTGCGATTAAACTTGGAGTTGATGGAAGCTCCTGGATTTTCTGCTGAGTACCAGTGGTGAGAACAATTCATAAAAAGAACAATTCTTCATGTCCTGAAGAATTGTTCTTTTTATGTTTTCTTTTTGGGTGGTCTTAAAAAGATCGAAATCTGTAGTATCACTTGATGTTGCGGCCATTTTTGCTACTTCATATGCAGTTTCGTTTCCCTTTAATCCCACATGGGATGGGATCCGTTGGAAGATTATTTTAGAATCCTTCTGTAGTTTATGTTTTTTGCTATGTCTCTAAGTATTTCTTGATGGCTAGTGTAGCAGTTCTTAATAGCTTGAAGGGCTGCTAAGGAATCTGTGACAAATATAAACTCCTTCAGGTTTTGTTTGCCGAAATATTGCAGTGCTGTGTTAATGGCTATTTATTCTGCATAGAATGAGTTGCATCCAATACTGTTAGTTGTTTTTAGTTCTATATTATGAGAGCCATTGATCAGTACGCCACTCCCAGAATTGTCATTTGGATTTTGGGAGCCATCTGTGTAGATCTTTATTGAGTCAGGTCCATATTCCATCATTTTTGAAAGGGCTAATGATCTCAAGATTTCAGGATTTTCTAGGCTTTTTTCTCATGTTTCCCTATTTCAGAGTTGATAACTATATTTTTCCTGTCTTGATTTGGAGGAAATGCTGGGTAGTCGGCTATTTTACTTGGACAATCCAAGGGAATTGGATTTTCTATGATTTCATGCATTGTTGATTTTTTCTTTATTCTGTTTGTTGGTTTGACTTGTTCTATGATGTGCAAGGTTGGCTCTTTTTTCTACAAATTTGGTGATATTTTCTTGCCACCTAATTTTTAAAGGAACAAGGTTGGATTCGAATTCTGCTATTTCTCCAGAAGTTGTATTCCTTAGTCCACATATGATTTTAGCTGCATTTTTCTGAATTTTTATAAGCTTGTCTAAACTGGTTTCTGATGTTTGCATCCAGATTGGCGAAGCATATTCCATCGTGGGACGGATAATAGAGGTATACGTGACTTTTAAGGTTTTAGCATCAGCTCCCCACTCTTCACCTGAGATACTTTTCATGATATTTCATGATTTTGACAGTGTAACGATTCTACTTACAGTGACTGCTAGGTAGTGTACTTTTGTTTAAAACAGGTGGTGAGTTCATTTTTTAGTAAAAAGTGTAACAAACAGTGTAGCGATTTATTTATTTACTAGGTAGCTCCACCCCCTGGAGCCTACGGCACCCACCTCTGTGTTCTGGACTGGTAGGCTGGTTCTCCTTGAATTCTGATGACTCGAATTTCGAAGACTCGACACTCAGGGTAGCCCCTGAGTGTCGAGTCTTCAAAGGGGGGGGGGGGGGTTCTGCCGCCTACACTGCCCAACCCCAGAGTTCTCCTTGAATTCTGATGACTCGAATTTTGAAAACTCGAAAGGGGGTTCCGCCCTCTGACACCTACAGCACCCCCCCCCCAACCGCATTCCGGACTGGTAGGTCGGTTCTCCTTGAATTCTGATGACTCGAATTTTGAAGACTCGACACTCAGGGTAGCCCCTGAGTTTCAAAAGGTTTCAAATAACTTGACAAAAAATGTGACACAAAAACGTTACATAAAAAGGCTTATTTTATATATATATAGGGTAGATTGTATTTATAAGGCCCCTTGTCAAGATGCCAAGGAAAAATCTAATGTTAGGAGATAAAATCACCTTACCTGACAAAATAAAAAGCCAACCACCTAACACCAGTCATTGTCAGCTGGCAGAGATAACCAGTGTTCCAAAATCTACAACTGCACATTTGTTAGGCCAGCAGGACAAACTGGGAAAAGAATGAGCATCACACAATGGAAAACAGGGAAAATCCCAAAACGGAAGCAAGAAGGCAATGATCCAAACGTCATGAGGAGACTCTCAATCAATGGTCTCTATTGTAACTGGACGAGGTGTGCCTGTTAATGGACAAATGTTAAAAACAAAATCAGAAGAGTTAGCTAGAAAGCTGGGCCATGTGAGCTTTAGAATAGTTGGTTATCACGATAGAAAATGAGACATGACTGTAGCTCCGTATGCCTTCTCATGCTGATACTGTGAGTGCTGAACAATTGAAACTACCCGAATTGCAGCAGAAGTTTGGTCCTGATGAATCTATTATGCTGACGAAACTGGCAAGTTTTTTGTGCCCCACCAGATAGTTCCCTGAACTATAAACCTGCAGCACTGCCAGGGTTCAAAAAAAAAAAAAAAAAAAACGATGGATCACATTACTGTGTTATGTACTGTAACATGTCAGGAAGTGACAAATGGAAGCTGTTGGTTATTGGAAAAAGCACCAAGCCCAGATGCTTTAAAGGGCTTAGAATGGACAGTTTGCCACTTTCATATTATGCCAACAAGAATGCATGGATGACTTCTGCTATTTTTCAGGAATGGCTAATGAGTTTGGATGCAGAATTGCAACAAAATTCAAGAAACATTCTTCTGGTTCTGGACAACTGTGCAGCACACTTTCAATTAGATTGTATTAATAACATTCAACCTGAAAATCTATTGACGTCATCTTCAATGGCGAAAGAAATCAGCACAAAGGTTACCATTTTATAAACAATACAACGTGTTGCAGATAGTTGGCAAGAAGAAGCAAAACAATTCAAAACAGATTTGCTCATTGTGGTTTTAAAAATTCAGACCAGGAAATGCAAGATATGACTGATAATGAAAATGAAATCATTTTGCAATTGCAACACGTCAGAAACTATGAAGAGTTTTTATGAACTGACAATAGCTTTCAATGTTACAATGAAATTGAAGACTATAAGAATGCAATTATTGAACAAATTGTAACAAAACACCTAAAGACCCCAAAAGACATGGAAAGTAATAAGGATGACATACCTGAACATGAGCGAGTGACTATCCAGGAACTCAGAAAATTTATTGATGAATTATGACACTACTTTATGCAAGAAGGCAATGAAGGCAGTCCCTTTATCTGAATTAGATACCTGTGCTGATTTTGTTCAGCTGCAGTCTAGAAAGGGAACACATCAGGATACACTCCATAAATTTCTCCAACGTATAATTAATCTCTTTAGGAATACTGGCACGTATGTGTACATTTAGTTTTTTAAATAAAACATGGTTAACAAAGTTATACTGAAAGTTGTCTATTTTTAAACATTTTTAACTTTTTGTGATATTTTAGCTTTATCCATAAAATTTTGCATAACAGGGGCAGCCGCTAAATTTGGACAAAGTGTTCTAGTCCCAATTAACCAGAATCCACTGTATATACACACACAGACAGATAAACAGCAATCTAATCCCTCAGTTAACTATATTGATTCCTGGATGGTATGGATCGAATGCATAGTGCTGACTACTACATCCATGTATTTGATATTTTAAAAAAAGAAAGAATAATAAAAAAAATTTTAAAAAATTGCCATTAAACATCCAATAAGCATATTAAAATGCATCCATTATTCTTTTACATATTAGGCTCGATGGGACCTAATACATAAAAGAATGATTATAATTCTAATTTACAAACCTTAAGAATGATTTTAAATATAGTTTTTAAACTCTTAGAATAATTATAAACCTAATTTTGGTAATGACAGGAGAGTTACTCCTAACCTCACAATTTGCTATGTCTGACACCACCAGACATGTTCTCTAACTTGTTTGACAGGACAAGAAGAAGATCCTACTACTAGTATATGAGACTAGAGTTAACTCATCTGTAGCCGTTAAACTCTTAGAAAAGTTCCTTGTATCCTATCCAGATTCTGACCTCATCATTATTGACTGTGCCAAAGAGAAGCTGTTAAAATCAATCAAAATTCCAAAATTCAGTTACTATCACTCTGGTTTTCATGTTAAATGTTATAAACATATCAGACTATTAGTATTATAAGTAGAGCCAAACCTGGGTATTTTGCTGCTTGAATTATCTCAAATGCTGTATAAGACAATCAATTAAAAGCATCCATGCCTTTTAAAAGTGATTCTTATGTTCCTGTCATCTAGAAAACCAGCAATGGTTAAAAATCATGCATTTTTTAATTTTGCAATTTTTTTCTTTTTTGAAAATGTTCGTGTTTTAAATTTTAAGATAAGCCATAACTACTATACAAGGAAAAAGTCTGAAAAGTTCTCGGACTTGACCATAGATGGCAACACTATCAGCACGAATTTCTTTTTCTAAGTTGGTATATCTCTCATAAGCATCCATGTGAAATTGCAAGTCATTTTATCAAGTAGTTTGTTTTATACAGCTGTCTGAAGCAAAAGTGTTTTCTATATCCCTTGCAATGGATAAAATTGAGTTATAAAATTCTTTTTAAAAGAAAGTTTAACGCCAAAAGAAATTCAATCAAAGTTCATAAAAGTTTATGAGCACAGAGAAACTCTTCTCCTTCGTTTTCGACGTACCAGACTGACGATGATCCATGTGAAGGATATCCAAAAAGTGTAACAACACCAGAAATCACTGATCAAGTGCACGATATGGTATTGGATGATCGGCGAGTCAAAGTGCGTGAAATTGCACTTTGGCTTGCCATCATATTTTGCATGAAGAATTCAAAATGAAAAAGCTTTGCGCAAGATGGGTGGCACACTTGCTTACAGCAGATCGAAAAGCACTCACATGAAAATCTCTGAACAGTGCTTGGAGCATTGTAACAAGAATAACGCTGATTTTGTGTGTCGATTTATTACTATGGATGAGACCTGGATTCACCATTACACATCAGAATCCAAAGAGCAGTCAAAACAGTGGACAGAAGCCAGTTGTTCAGTGCCAAAGGAGACAAAGTCGGTTCCATCAGCAGGAAAGGTCATGCCATTGGTGTTTTGGAATGCTAAAAGGCATTTTGTTTATTAATTATCTTGAAAATTGTAAAACAATAACCGGGGAATATTATTCCAATCTTTTAATCAGATCAGAAGAAAAAATTCATGAGAAATACCCAGTTTACAGAAGAAAAAAAATCACCTTTCATCAGGACAATGCACCTGCCCACAAAGGTGTTTTGGCAATGGGAAAATTAAGGGATCTGCACTGTGAATTGTTAGAACGTTCACCCTATTCCCCCAGATTTGGCTCCCTCCGACTTCTATCTCTTCCCAAAACTTTTTTCTTCGAATCAAGAGGTGATTGCAGCTGTAGAGGGGTATTTTGCAGATCTTACTGAGAACCACTACGGCGATGGGATAATGGGTGATTAAGTTGGAAAATAAAAATAATTTTGAAATTATAAATTTGTTTTTTTATTGTTAGGCAGAGAACTTTTCAGACCACCCTCATATGTTAACCGTTAACAGTCTCTTTCTCTCATACACATTATACACACTTGCATGCACATAAAGAAATACTTATGTCAGCAATGAAGCATCTGCTTAATCCCTCTGTTTACAAATTCTTTATGATAAAACTATTTTTTTTTAATTAGTGGGTTTACTTAGGAATGATTATATTGAAGTTATAATAAAAGATTATTAATTATAAAAGATGGTGAGTTAGCCGATCTCATACGGAGGTAGCAGGGTTTTTTCTCCCGGAAACTCGGGTTTTTCATCCCGCATACATACAAATCGGCCCTTCAGAACACACGCAATTTACAGACAAAAATGACTAGTTGCGGTGGTGTTGGAGGTGGGCGGTAGATGGCGTTGATTCGTAGTAGAGGTAAGGTGTAGAGACAGTTGAAGATGTCCTCCCGCGATGAGTCTTCGGACTCCTTGGAGGTATCAGGAATAATAATAATAATAATTATTATAACTTTATAATAAAGGATTATTCCATATGAAAATATCAAATTAAAAATAAAGTTGAAACTGCATAATTTTGTATTTTGATGAAAGTGAGTTATTTAGATAATGTAACCATTAAATGGAAGAATTTTTAAAAACTTTTTTCTTAGCATCCTATTCATTATTGTGGCAAGTTTTATTCCCCAACTCCAGGGTTTTTACAATTTTGAAGGGTTTTAAAATTAATCTGATTTTATTTAAATTATCATTTTCTTTTAAATATACCACAAGTGAATGCAGTGTATATTGACCTGATGAAATGATTACACTTCATTTTGCATGACAAAGATGTAGTTTTCTGAAAAAATCTCTAAAACTATGCTTTCAGAAAAAGTAATGTCGTCATTTTTTAATTTTTTAAAATGAAATGACACTTTATCAACTTTTCCTTGAAATAAACCAAAAAAATCCTCCAGAGTGACAGGTCAGTTAACAACACTGGTCACATTTTAGTCAACATCTAATCCTCATCACAAATTTCTCTATTATGTTAACCGAACATTCCTGGCAATGTGAAAGCACACAAATTTCTTAGAGTCATCACAAACAATCATGTCAATAAGATTTGTAGGACACTTTACAATTGATAGCTGCCAACATTAGTTTCACATTCTGATGTATTGAGCACACAGAGATACAGTGAATACAATAAATTAAAGATGCCAAGAAATTATATTCTTGGTTTAATCCTTTATCCAAGTGTAAGCAAACAAAGTTTGCACCTGAAGTATTTTCAGGACTGGGCAACTCATATATAGAAGTTAATGACTTCACATTACTTGCCTTAATATCCCATAATGCTATGCATTATGAGAGGCCACCCAGACTGGTTTTGACATTTACTGAGGTCTAATCAGTGGGAGCCATACTCAGAGATGATACCAAGATTGAAGTAATGCAGAAGTCACATTTTCATATATGAGTAGCCAAAAGGTGTCGCAACTTCTTATACTCTGGATTAAAAATGGCAGTTGGAAGTTTTTGCACTTAGTTATACTATAAATTAATGATGCCAAGAAATTATATTCTTGGTTTAATCCTTTATCCAAGTATAAGCAAACAAAGTTTGCACCTGAAGTATATGGACTGGGCAACTCGTATATAGAAGCTAATGACTTCACATTATTTGCCCTATTATGTGAAGTCATTAGCTTCTATATACGAGTAGCTACTCATATATGAAAATATGACTTTTGGCTACTCACATATGAAAATGAACTCTGGAGAGACCGAAGGTTAATAGCTGAATTATATATGAACCAGACGGCCATAATAAAGACAAAAGTAGGAAAAACTAAAATAAAAAATGTGTAATTGGCAGAGGTGTAAGACAGGGATGCTGCCTGTCACCGACGCTCTTCAATATATTTGCAGAAGAAATGATAAAAGAAGCATTTTATGAAGAGGAAAGAGGAGTCACTATTGGAGGAAGAACAATACAAAATATTAGATTGGCAGATGATCACGCAATATTAGCTAATACCGAAGATGAACTACAGCACCTAATGCAAAAATTTGAAAATATATGCAAGAAATATGGTATGAAAATTAACGCAAAGAAAACAAAAGTGACGAGTCTCCAGGAAACCAGGAAGTATCAAGGTGATGATGAATGGAGAAAGTGTAGAGCAAGTGAGACAATACAAATACCTTGGTAGTATAATACAAGAAAATGGAAAATGTGACATGGAAATAAAAGAAAGAATTAACAAAGGAAAATATGCCTTTTATAGCAAGAAAAATTTGTTTATTAATAAAATGGATAAAAATCTAAAGAAAAGGCTTATTAAGTGCTATATTTGGAGTATGACCTTATATGGGTCAGAAACATGGGCAATTAGGAAGAAAGAAGCTAAAATTGGAGGCATTTGAAATGTGGTTATGGAGAAGAATGGAGAAAACAAAGTGGACTGAAAAAATCACCAATGAAGAAGTATTACAAAGAGTTGAAGAAGAAAGGAATTTACTAAAGACCATAAGAAGAAGAAAGCATAACTGGATAGGACATGTATTAAGAGGAGACAGCCTACTGAAAAGAATGATAGAAGGGAAAATTGAAGGAAAGCGACCAAGAGGAAGAAGATGACTAATGATGCTTGATGATATAATGGGAACAAGAAGATATCAGGAAATGAAGGAGGAAGCAAGAGACAGAGGAAATTGGGGGAAGAGAATCTGCTGAGTTATACCATTGGACCTGTCAAGAGACAGAACACTAATGATGAAGATGATATGAAAATATGACTTCTGCATTACTTCAACCTAGGTATCACCTCTGGGCTGGCTCCCACTAATAAGACTTCAATAAAGGTCAAAACCAGTCTGTGTGGTGACCCCTCCAATAATACATAGCATTATACATTATTATTATTATTATTCAGGCCTCCATGGAGTCAAAAGACTCATCGTGGGAGGTCCTTTCTAAGAAACACAAGTCTATCAAGACTCATCAAGGGAGGTCCCTCCTAGGAAACACAGGCTATTATACTACTCCTTAAATGCATTGACCATTCTCGCTCTCACCACTCCATCAGGCAATGCATTCCATGGTTCAACCACCCTCCATGGAAAGAAACCACTCCTCACCCTCCTTCTCACAGTTTCCTTTCATAACTTCCAGGGATGGCCCCTTGTCATGACTCCTTCCTGCTGTTCAACCAAGCGAAAGAACTCCCCAGTGTCAACCCTGTAACCACCTTTCAACAGTTTAAAAGTCTCAATCATAACACCACTCTTTCTATCCACCAAACTATGCAGTCCACACTCCCTCAGTCGATCCTCATAACTAACATTGTACAGTCCTGACACCATCTTTGTTATCTGCCTTTTGTACCCTTTCCACAGTTAATTTATCCCCTTCAAATCCTGGGGACCAGATCTGAGAACAATAGTCTAAGTGTGGTCTGATCAGAGTCTTAAACAACGTAACACAGAGGATTGCAGCAATCCTCTGTGTTACCTTCACTACCTTTGCAATATGTTCCCTAAATTTCAGGTTTCTATCAATCATCAAACCCAGGATACATGTCCATAAGGATATGTGCTTTGCATTATGGGATAATAAAGCAAGTAATGTGAAGTCATTACCTTCTATATACGAGTTACCCAGTCCTGAAATTACTTCCGGCACAAACTTTGTTTGCTTAAGCTGGGATAAAGGATTAAACCAAGAATATAATTTCTTGGCATCTGTAATTTGTAGTATAACCAAAGCAGAAAAACTTCCTACATAGAGTGAATACCATTAGCACCAGACAGTGGTATTCACTAACGAACAGTTCTTTTGTCTCAACATGGCAAATTTGGAAAACCTATCCTCATATCTTGGGTAGGCTTCCTAGAACTTCAACAAACTGAAGAGTACTAAATTTTTTTGCTCCTTTAATTCTCCACTTGGATATCTTACATTGAGAATCTTTGGCACCAGTCATAACTATTTACTTCATCACTCAAAGAACTCAATCACATTCATAATTATATCATCACCCAGCCTATTTCCACTTTTTCTGCTCTCAACACTTGGTAGTATCCATGTTTCTTTTCCATATTTTTTTATGAAAAGTATGAAACTACATTTCTACTTTACATCAAATTAACTGGCTTTCAAGAATTTCTCTTTTAATTTTTGTATTTATTTATTCAAGATAATCTGATTGAAGACAAAAAGGAGTTGGGCTTTCTTCATCATAGACACCAGAATCATCAGAAACATAGAAACCAGTTTCTTATTTCCTTATGACCTTTTTGATATTTTTTAAACTTTTGGTTTTTTTTTTTTTTTGGAAAAATTGTAAGCAAAAAAGGAGATTCATCCATGCCTGAAAGCATACTCTGGTTCAAAAACTGTGTTGTAATGTGTCTCTTCTAATTCAACAGGTTTACATTTTCAAAACAGCAATACTATACATTAGGGTGATCAGACGTCCCTTTTTTAACAGGATTGTCCCCTTTTTTAGACTCTGGTCCCATTGTCCTGACAAAACCTTAACGGGATGCTAATTGCTCCTTTTTTTACTTTAAATCCATTTTGTCCCTTTTTTGGAATTGTGACTTCAATCGTGGCATGACTTCAATCTTGTATTTGCAGGCGTAGACTTCTGTGGCTAATTGGTTCAAAAGATATATTTCGGTGATTACACCACATTTTTTTTATTATTCAGTTATACAAAATATCGAAACAATAGTTCCCGACACGTTTCGTAAATCGTAAGATTTACATCTTCAGGTGGTAAATAGTATAACTTAAAGTTTAAACAAGAGAATTAATAAACACAAATCATAACCGTCTGGCTATTCATAAACTCAAATAACAGAATGCAGATATAAAACGTTATTGACGTTGAACAATACTGGACAATGTCACCTTTTCTTGTTCTCGTTCATACAGTCAGAGCTCAGATTGAGGTAGATTTTTTATTAGAGCTGACCACACTTGATGGAGAATTAAACCTCGATTTTTATTGCATTGGGTTGGGTTTTTCAGCATATTAGCAGTTTCTTTCAATTTTCTTATATAACTGCTGTTTTCTATGTATGACATCGTCATTTTTTTCCAGAGTAGATCATGTCCAGTGGAAGTGGTATGGAAAGCAAGAATCCGTTTTTTGTTCTCTTTTGTATTGTACATCTTTTTGGTGTTCAGCCATGCGTATTTCTCCAGATCTTCCTGTCTGTCCTATGTAGCAAATCTCACAAGAGCAATGGATTTTGTAGACTCCTGGTTTTTTAAGAGGATGACGAGGTGGTTTTGGTGGATGTAGGAATCTTGAGATTTTTTCCATAGGAAGGAAGGCTACTTTTATGTTGTGTTTGTTCATTAATTTGGCTAGCTTATCTGTAACATTTTTGATATAAGGAAGCGAGATTGCGTTTTTGTAATCCTGTTTTATTGTGTTGTTAGTTGGAGGCATTTTAAGCATTCTCTTGATGGTTTTTGTTTCATACCCATTCTGTTGGAGGATTTGTGTTAAGTATTTTAGTTCTTCATTACATCTTTCTTGTGTGCTGGAGATATTGTATGCTCTGTCTCAGAGAGTTTTAATTAAGCTTATTTTTTGTGAAGGATGGTGGTGTGAGATTGCATTTAGAAATCTTCCAGTGTTTGTAGGCTTCCTAATATACTGAGAAGGAGAGTTTACTTTCTTCATTAATTTCTAATAGAATATCCAGAAAAGGAAGTTTTCTATTTTTTTCTTGTTCTAAAGTGAATTTTATGGTGCTGTGCAAATTGTTGAGATAATCTTTGAAATTGATAAATTCACCTGTTGTTCCATTGAACATGATGAAAATATCATCCACATAGCGTAGCCATATTTTTGGTTTTTTATGGTAATTCTTAAGAGCTTTGTTTTCAAATTTTTCCATAAATAGGTTTGCTAATACCAGTGATAATGATGAACCCATGGCCAGTCCTTCTTTTTGTTCCCAGATTCTGTCTTGATAGGTGAAAAAAAGTATTGTTTATACAATGTTTAAAGAGATTTAAGATTTAAGATGTCTGGAGGGAAGAGGTCTTCCAGGAGATTTAAAATTTCTTGTCTCGGGATGTTTGTAAACAAGCTAATAACGTCTAGACTTGCTAAGATGTCTGTTGGACCAATATGTATATCTTTCACTTTTTCTATGAAATGTTTACTATTTTTTATGAAGGAAGATGTTTTTCCTATATGTTGTGAAATCACGTTGGTGAGGTATTTTGCCAAGTTGGAAGTCGGTGAATCTCTTCCATCTACTATTGGTCTTAAAGATATATATCTGTCTTATGGATCTTTTGGAACACCATATATTCTTGGTATCAAAGGATGTTTTGATTGTAAGAATTTTTTAAGTTCTTCCGTCTAGAGAGGCACTTTTTTTATTAGATCATTTGTTATTTTGTGTGTCTGCCAATTCGGGTCTCTGTCTAAGAGTTTGTAGGTGTTTGTATCTTCCAGGAGAGTTTTCATTTTGTTATATTCTGTAGCATTTAAAACGACAGTTGCATTGCCTTTATCCACTTTGATTATGACAATATTTTTGTCATCCTTTAACTTTTTAAGGCAAGCGTATTCATTGTAAGGTAGGTTCCTATTAGGTAATCTGCTTTTTAATAGTAAAGCTGTACTTTCTATATGGATAAGATCTGCTGTGTTGTCCGGTAGATTTCTAATTCCTTTTTCTATTTGTGCTATGATATCAATTTTTGGTAGGAAACGTGAGGTTAAGGCGAAGTTAAAACCCTTAAGTAAAAGGTTATTCTCCTCTTTTGTTAGGACTCTCGAAGAAAGGTTAATAACTACTTTTGAATAATCTAGTAGTTTTTTATGTATTTCCTTCTTCTGAAGAAGTATGTTGAACTTATGAATTAATGCATGTTTCTTCTGTTCTGAGATCGCTATTGCTTTGTTGAATGTAACACTATCGGAAGGATGGAAGAGATGTGGCCAGTTCATTATGAAGAGAAAAAGTGTTATTACTAATTAATGCTAATTCTGCTCTAGTGACTGTAATTCTTTCTCTTAGAAAAGCTAGTTCCATTTTATGATAAATTCTGGAGGCCTTGTTTGTATGGAATATACGTTTGATTTTCATTCTTGTATGTTCGAATATGAAAATGATAATATCTCTGCTGGCAACATGTGATAGCTTGAGATCGAAAACATGCATGCTAAGACAATTATCAACCATTATGAATGCAGTATCTCTGCAATAGGACAAAAATGCTGCAATCAGTGGTAGCACTACTACATCCAGGCAGTAACAAGGTTACTTTGTCTACCATACCATTGTTTTGAGCTTCTTATGCCAGTCTGTTAGTAATTGTGAAAGTTAAAGAGTGTATATATTGCGAGTGATGAAATTTCATCCAGATTTCATCATACCGAAAAGTGTAGTTTCACTCGGGATTTAAAAGTAGAATATCGTTTCTTGAAAGACGACGAAACAACAAACAAATTGCAATGTACTGTGCGTTGTTTGGTTTTTTCAATTGAGCATGGAGGCCGTTCCTTTTTTTCCCTGGCAGGTACTACCTTTTAGCGGATATATGCAGTCTCCGCTTCCAGTGGTCGTATTTTAACAAAGTTTTTCGGTATATTAGTTGCAACTATTTTCGGGAGAATTTTATATCTTAAATTAGCATTTAAATATCTGGATGACATCGAGTATCTGAAATGCAATTCAAACTGATTTCAAGTTATACGTTTGCTTTTCATAAATTGAGCGCTTTCTGTATTAACTGATTATTATAAACAGCTGTTACACAATTTCAGCGGCAATTGAAAAATTGAAAGCATATGTTAGGGCAAATGCCTTTATTGCTACAATAAACATGTTCTATTTGTGTGCATGCAGGATATTCTGGGGGAGAGCAGAGTGTTTTTCCATTAAGCGTGTTGTTCGAGTTGTCTCTAATTACACTAACTGTTATTAAATATAGTACAGAAATGTCTTTTTACTGTATTTAGTGTTAAATACAAAGACAACTGTTTTCTGGCTTGTGCACTATAGCATCTGTTGAAGTGAAAGTTTCTTTAATGGTATGTGGACATTTTCATTGTAGTCTTCAGACAAAACAGAAGTAGTAAAAATTTATCTATTCCTGAATAAAAATGAATACTTCTGTGTGTTATAAGAAGTTGATTTACAACAAAATACTAGCATTTTTGAGATATATTCTATTATTGAAAACACAAAACAGCCACTGACAATAAAAATAAAAAATAAAATATTGCATGGTAGCATTCCTGAAAGTGCAGATAAATCTTATAATAATCGGACATTATATATTCTATTTTAATTATAAAATGTATACTGAGTATCAGTAAACAAAAGAAAATTGTTAGAAAAACGAAGCAAAATATACACTAACCAGATATTGTATTATCTGGTTTATATTACTTATATTATAAATAAGATAAAATCATAATATAACTCATAATATATCTTCAAACAAACACATTAACCCCCACTCCACACAGATTTCGCTACAGTTAATTGAAAAGTTAAAGTAATCAAAGTTATTCTACAATTAATATGCAATTAATTAAGATGAACGCTGATGCATTATGCACCCTTAAAACTTTCATACATCGATAAAAATTCAATCATACTCTCAAAATGACGGGAATTTTATAGCACGGACTGTCTAAGCCACATGACACTACACCCGATTGCAATGGGCGCGCGATGCCAGTGATATATATATTTAAATGGACAATTAGAAAACTACTCTGAATCTATTAGTATTTATCTAGATAAAAGTAAGCAATGTTTAAGTGTCATTTATTGATTTATGAAATAATCTTAATCCTCTCTTTTAAAGGATCTTTAGATTTTTATTTCTGAGCTTTCATTTAAGGGCTTAGAAATCTTCTTGATGCTGGAAATGTGAAATGGCAGTGCAGAAGACTTTTTTGTGCCTCAGGTATCTGGAATAGTAGATAATCTTGCATGAGGGTACGGTGCTGGCCCAACAAGGCTAATCCAATGTTTATTTCAATGTAAGACGATCAGTATGCTATAAAGGTATATTTTTATATGCTGGACGCTGAGGAAGATTAAATTAGGTTAACTGCATTAATATTAAAAATGCAAATTTTTTTAATATTGTGTTGTGTAGAAGTTGTAATTTGTCAAGGATATTTTTATGCTCATCATTCCCAGCAAATTCTGTATCGAATTCTTATATATACCAGTGCATTAGATAGTCTGTAAAAATTATGAGATACTATGCATTTAATGTGATGCATTATATACAATGTGTACCTTAGTTTGTTTGCAGCTACAAAACTCCAAACTCTTAGAGATAAATACCGGTTATTCCGTTTATTAAAGGAAAGGGGAAGTAAAGATAACTGCTATAATTATGGTAGAATTATTCTGCTATATGCTGGAATATTAAAAGTGAAGCTAACCAGTATTGTAGAGATCAAACTACCAAAATAATAGAATGAATTCGGAAAACAGATCTTGCACAGACTCAATTTTCACTCTAAAAACCTTAATTGAAAAGCACAGAGAAAATTCCTAAACGAAACACAGACGTAGCTTTCATTGATTATGAAAAACCCTTTGAGAAAATGAATAGAGAAACATCTTTAAGATCATGCCAATCTAAATATATTAAAAAAGCTCTTACAGCTTATTCACGAAATATACATAGGAAATAGAATAGCAGTCAAATTAGAACAAATATCAAAATAAAAAGACATATCAAGAGGAGTATGACAAGAATGTATCCTATCACCTCTGCTTTTTAATATATATGTTACCGCTGAAGTGCAGAAATCAGTTATTCTGCAAATTATCTAGGTATTGTGCAGATTAACTACGGTGATCCGTTAATGTGCGGAAAATTGTTTCATTTCTCAAATTACCTAGGTAATCTGCACATTACCTACTAGGCACTCGTTAAAGTGAAAATAAGATCTTTGCTGGAACAACAGCAACGTTTCTGTATGTTTAAATTAAGATAATGTTATTTATTTATTTTTTGATATCTAAAGAATCAAGTTAATACAATCAAACAATCAACAAATTAGTTGATAGAATCAATCATCAATATAATACAAGGAATCAAACGGTTTAAAATATTATTACAATTAAGAAAAAAACATATGATAAAATTATGTTTACTTATTAAAAAACCAAACTAAAAGTGGAGGGAGAGGGGGGAAGGAGTAGGGAAAGGAAATGAGAGAAACAAACTTTTGAACTTTAACGATACGGAAGCCGTTAATGTGCACATTACCTAAGTAAAATGCGGAAAACTCTTGATTCCGCACGTTAACGGAGCAAATCAGTTAATCTGCAGATTAGCTAGGTAATGTGCACATAAACGGTTTTCGCACTTTAGCGGTAACATATATATATATATATATATATATATATATATGACTACTACTGTTAACTCGGGGTTGGGATATGTTCATTTTTAATATAAACTGACTATAAACCTGAGAATTATAACAAATTGAGATTTATTTGAAAACGCAACATGTTTCGTCGAGATTGACTTCATCAGGCGTTAAGAACATAGAAAGATATTAAAAGACACTGAAATAAACATTGAGAAGAAGAATAAGATTTTCCCGCATAAGCTTTTAATGATGACGCAAGATATTTAAATAATCTAAATAAAAGCTTATGCGGGAAAATCTTCTTCTTATATTAAAAACTCAACAGATTTTGTCTCTAAAATCAAGGACTTTAAACTCAAATCTTCTGACATCTTGGTGAGCTTTGACGTGGTAGCACTCTTTACCAACATTCCGACACAAGAAGTTCTCCACATTTCTACGAGTATACTCGTATGACGCTTACCGCCGGCGATGAGATTACTGTACTGACCTTGAAAAAGTGAAAATGCTTGGCTTGTGGAGCTAGCATCAAAACTGTGTATTCTCATAGATGGTATATGCTCTGCACAAGCCAACTACGAGTATACTCATACAACGGTTAGTACAGGCAAAGAGATTACCATACTGACCTTGAAGAAGTGAAATTGCTTGACGTATGGGAACAGACTATGCCGAAGTAGCGTGGCAGCGAATGTGTTAAAGAACAAGATTTCAAATAAAATGTTCTCTCTACTATCTCACTGTGTAAACTCTGGCTATTTTGAATTTGAAGGTAAACTATATAAACAGGTCCAAGGATTAGCTATGGGAAGCCCCTCTCTCCTATCTTAGCCAACATTTTTTTCAAGGATTTTGAACAAAAGGCAATCTCCTCTTTTAGTTTAAAACCAAGAATGTGGCTTAGATATGTGGACGATATATTCCTCATATGGGAACATGGTATTGAGAATCTTCACAGGTTTCTCAACCACTTAAATAACCTCCATCAGGATATCAAATTGACCATGGAGATTGAAGAAAATAGTTCCCTCTGTTTCCTAGATGTTAAACTCACCAAGACATCTGAATCAATAAAAGTCTATATATTTAGAAAGCCAACACACACACACGGACAGATATTTGCATGTGTCCTCACATCACCATCCAGCACAAAAGTTGGGTATTATATCAACTCTTGCGAATCATGCAAGATCTGTACTGTCAGATGAAGAAGAACTAAAAAAAGAACTACAACATCTTAAATGGACCTTTAAAAGCAATGGCTACTCTTTAAAAAGTATCAACAAACAATTATCCCACTGTCAACCTAGAGACACAGGACGACTCCAAAGGTTATATCTCCTTGCCATATATCAGCACACTATCCAAAAAACTGAGTAGAATCTTAAAGAAATTTAACATACAAATGTGCTTCTCGACTCTTCCAAAAATAAGATCAAGTTTCAGCAACTACAAACAATCTCACAACCTTCTACAATTCCCAGGTGTATACAAAGTCACATGTGAGTATGGAAAACCTTACTATGGTCAAACGGAGAAATTTATCCTCCTTCGTCTTGAGGAACACCAGAGAGACATTGCTTACAAGAGAACCAGAGCTACTGCCCTATCATGCCAAGTCCTGTTTTCAATGAACACGAACAATGAAAGCCACCAACAGGAAGTAAATTGGACAACAACTTCAAACTTACACATTTGCCACGATGAGTTAGAACGACGCATTGTCGAGTCAAAAGAAATCACCTTGGACCCTCTTCATATGAACAATAATCTCAGCTATAATTTGCCTGACTCTTTCAGCTCTACTATCAGATACTGGAGATCGTGTGGTTCCACACACGCACAAGTGTACAACAATAGAACTTTAACACGGACTATAGCTCAAGTTCATAATAACTGTAATTTACAGTTGAATATTATAGCTTTATAATTGTATAGCTGTAGAGTGTCTCAATGTTTTTTTCAGTGTCTTTTAATAGCTTTCTATGTTCTTAATGCCCGATTAAGTCGATCCCGATGAAACATGTCGCGTTTTAAAATAAATCTCAATTTGTTATAATTCTCGGATTTTTATCATCATCATCATCAAATTCCTGCCATGTACCCTCAAGGGGTGTACAGGATATGATAGTACTACATGAAAAAAATTACATCATTATTAATTTCCTATCTACAATTTTCCTCCAAATCAGTCTGTTACTTGTCAAGACTCCAACTTTATCAGATCTTATATTTCTATCGTCTAAAGCACTTTGTACCGTATCAATCCACCTATATCTTGGCCTTCCTCTGGGTCGTTTTCCTGCCAACCTGGCAGAGAACACTTGTTTTGCTAATCTTTCCTCTCCCATTCTATTTAAGTGACCATACCACCTGAGATTAGCTCTGCTAATGCATTCCTGGATGCTGACAATGTCAAGTTCTTTCCTAATATCCTCATTTTTAATATGATATTGCCATTGATGCCATCTGTTCACGCCTCTAATCTTTCTCAGGACTCTCATATCTGCGGTCTCTAGTCTTTGGTCAAGTGTTTTACTTCTGACCCAGCTCTCAGATCCATAAGTTAAAACTGGTTTGAACACTGTCTTGTATATAGCTAATTTAGTGTTCCGACTAATTTCTCTCTTATTCCATATGAATTTATTCAATTGACTTCCCACCATACCAGCTTTGCTGATTCTGTTGTCTATTTCTATATTTAATTTACCATCTTCAGTAAAAATCGTGCCTAAATAGCTGAAATGTTTTACTTGTTCCACAGGTTCTCCATTCACAACACAGTTGACATTTTCAATGATTCTGCCTATTTTCATTGTCTTTGTCTTTTTATTGCTGACCTTCATACCATATCTATTACAACAGCTATTCAATTTAGTCAGAGAATCTTGCAGACTTGTAGCAGATTTATTTAGAAGTATAACATCATCCGCATAAAGCAAAGAGCTGACATTAACATCTCCAATTTTGATATCATGTTTAATACCACTTTCCTTCATAATGTGATCCATATAGATAATGAATAACAGAGGGGATAATGTACATCCTTGTCTCACACCAGATTTAACATTAAACCATCTTCCTGTACTTCCTTCAATTCTGACTGCTGACTTACAACTCAAATAAAGACTAAGTATTGCTTGGTATAATGCCCCATTCACACCATATAACTGCAGCGTATTGAATAGCTTCTCTCTTGGCACCTTGTCATATGCCTTTTCCAGATCGACAAAACTTAAATACAGATCTTTGTTATATTCCCATGCTTTCTCGACTATTTGTCGTAAAGTGAAGATCTGATCCTGACAGCCTCTATTTGGCCTGAATCCAGCTTGTTCTTCACCAAGCTTTTCTTCCACAATTCTTCTCAACCGTTTCTCAAGTATACTTGCATAGATCTTGCCAGGAACACTCAGTAGGGAAATACCTCTGTAATTCTCACATTCAGTTTTATTTCCCTTTTTATATATGGGTACTATGAGAGCTCTACTCCAATCATCGGGAATACGTCCCTCTGTCCAGGCTTTCTGAACTATGCAGTGCAGCCACTGTAAGACTCTT
Source organism: Typopeltis vanoorti (assembly GCF_054136105.1). Classification (NCBI taxonomy): domain Eukaryota; kingdom Metazoa; phylum Arthropoda; class Arachnida; order Uropygi; family Thelyphonidae; genus Typopeltis; species Typopeltis vanoorti. Next base: position 169,645,520 of record NC_143549.1, on the reverse strand, counting down.
ATACCACCATACTTCAGCATTTCTGGTCGAATATCATCTACTCCAGCTGCCTTTCCACATTTTAAGCCTTTGATGGCTTTTTCTACTTCAAGTATGGATATGTATTCCTGCCTGCATGCCTGGTCAGTGTTTTTTACCACTGTGCTGTCATCACTGCTTGCTTCATTTAGCAGTTTTTCAAAGTAATTACTCCATACTTCAAGGATATCTTTTATTCCAGTTTTCATGTCACCTGTATCATCTCTAACTCCTTTTACAGCACTCTTTCCTCCATTCTTAAGTTTCTTCAACAACCTCCAGAATATTTTGCCACCTTCTTGATATTTATTTTCTATATTCTTGCCAAAGTCCTCCCATGACTTTTGTTTAGCTAGTTTTACACAGTGTTTAGCATTCTTGCATTTGTCTCTATATTCTCTAAGAGCAAAAGCTGACTTATTTGCCAGGAACTTTTGGTATGCTTTCTTCTTTTCCTTCACTGCCTCTTTAACTTCCTGTGTCCACCAGGGAGTTCTGATTTTTTTATCCTTACAAACAACCTCACCACATGCCTCTCTGGCAGAATCGATCAATGTTTTCTTCAGAGTTTGCCACTGAATCTCCAAGGTTTGATTCCTGTTCTCAAACTCTTTCATTTTTTCTTCAATAATCTTTGTGTATTTTAGTCTACAGTTCACATCTGAGAGCTGCTCAACTTTTATTCGCTTTAAAACTTTCTTACATGTTATTCTTTTCAATATGAAATTCAATTTTATCCTGCTCAAGACTAAATAGTGATCACTTCCAATTTCAAATCCTCTGTACACTCTGGTGTCCTGCACCAGGGAGAAAACATCACTATCAACAATAACATAGTCAATGAGACTTTTCTTATTCCTAGCCTCTTCTCTCCATGTGAATTTGTGCACATTTTTATGTTGGAACATGGTGTTAGTAATGACCAGTCCATGTCCTGAGCAGAAATCCAACAGATATTTGCCATTATTATTAGCTTTGCTCTTTTCTCCAAATTTTCCCAAAATATTTTTGTATGTCTCACAATCATTTCCTACTCTGTTATTTAGATCCCCAACAAGGACCAACTTTTCCTTTTTCATTGTGTCAGTTGCTTTTTCTAAAGCGTCAAAAAATTCCTCCACTTCTACCTGAGTAGAACCTTCTGTGGGACCATAGGCACAAATAAGTCTCATTGTCCAGTTCCCCATTCTCATATTTGCCCACATTACTCTACTTGAGACTGACTGCCATTCAAGAAGATTAGCCTCGTATTTTGTGTTGAATACTATGGCTACTCCTTCTTTTCCTTGATTGTCATTGTCTGAATATAACATTTTGTATTTATTGCTCAGAAAGAGCTCACCAGTTTTGGTCTTTTTTGTTTCAGTCACCCCTATTATGTCGATCTGGTACTTATCTAATTCCTCAGCTAGCTCCATTTCTTTGCCATTCAGGCTTCTTACGTTGATAGTACCGATCTTTAACTCTGGTGATGTTGAGTTGGGGTTTGTTTTCAGATTTGTTCCAGTAGCTGACTTTTCGCTGTTCGCCCTGGTTCCCTGGCGAAAACAACGGGGGCCTTGTTTAACCGGGCGACGCCCCAGCCGGCATGAAATTTTGTCATGTTGTACCATCATTCTATATTTTGGTTTAACCAATAAGAATACAATTTGGTCGGCTAAATCCCAAATTGCCAGCCCATCCTCGTTCGTTCAGTATCAAAGTAGATACCCAACAGGGTGCACCACGAGAAGGTGAGGATTGGACATTAGGTCAGAAGCCCTGGTCGGTTCTCCGCATTCCTTTAAAGGCTATGTGGAGGTCTCCTCTCAGTTATACAGCTTTGACCCTTAAGCACCCCAATAACTGTAATTTACAGTCGAATATCATAACTTTATAATTCTATAGCTTTAGAGTGTCTCGATGTTTAATTCAGTGTCTTTTAATATCTTTCTATGTTCTTAACACCTGATGAAGTCAATCTCGACGAAACATGTTGTGTTTTCAAATAAATCTCAATTTGTTATAATTCTCAGGTTTATAGTCAGTTTATATTAAAAATGAATATATGAATATATGTATATATATATGAATATATGTATATATATATATATATATATATATATATATAAAGTTTTTTTTTTTTACCATGGGTTTATTATACGTTAAAGATAGCAAGAAATTTTATACATGGTTTATATATTCAGTAGACATCATGAATTTGGCCAGGAGATCCTTAGGATGGACTGGCTCCCTATTGCTGTTGCTCATTTAGCACCACCCAGGGGACACGTATAGCTTAAGGATCGCTATGGACGCGAGCAACAATGTCCTCCCATTACTTAGTTTTTAATCCTCTTCCCAAGTAAACAAAACAAAGGTTTGCACATAAAATATATTCACGTCTGAGCTACTTGTATAGAGAGACTAATGACTTCATATCACTCGCCTTAGTATGCATCCCATAATGCAAAGCACACACCCCCTTTTGGGAGTGCATAATGGAAAGGGTCACTCCTCGGATCTGTTTAAGTGACCTGAAGGCTGATTTAACTCGGCAGTACCTCTGCTCAGTGACAGGCTCATCCTACCACCAAGCGAACAGCTCATATTCGAGGGAAAAGCATCAGCCAAGGAAGCCCTAATACAAGCCACCCCAATGGATCCAAATCTGTGGATGCTCAAAGCTCCCTAAGGCAAAAACCTTAAGTGAGCACAAACTCTGCTCCCCTGGAATCAAGCTACCAACAGGTTTTGACCTTTATTAAGGTCTTATCAGTGAGAGCCAGACCAGGGAGAGATACCAAGGTTGAAGTAATTCAAAAGTCATATATATCTCGTATACAAGTAGACAAAAGGTGCTTGACCTTCTTAATAAAAATCTCTGGATGAGAGAAAAATGTAGAAAGTTTTTTTACCATGGGTTTATTATACGTTAAAGATACCAAGAAATTTTATACTTGGTTTTAATCCTTTTCCCAAGTAAGCAGCACAAAGTTTTGCATGTGAAATAAATTCACGTCTGAGCTACTTGTATATAGAGGCTAATGACTTCAAAGAATCAAATTGCATTAGCTACATCAGAAGATGATCTACAGAGTTTTCAGTATGATCATTAAATGAAATTTCAGAACAGTATAATATGGGAATATCCAAGTAAAGACAAAAATAATGGCTTTCAAAGGCAAAAACCCAATAATAAGAACTAAAATAGTGATACATAAGAAAATATTAGAGCAAGTGAATACTTGCAGATACCTGGGATGCAAATGAAGATAAAAAAAATAGACATTTCGTTAAAGTAAACAGCATATTAATTAATATATTTTATAAACCATCCTTGAGATAAAAGCACACCAGAATCAGCCTATATCATGTTCTATCTAAGCCAAGTTTATTACATGGAAGTGAAACAGACCATATAAAAGAAGAATGAAAAACGGATTCAAAGAACGCAAATGAAATTTCTCAGGAAAAGAGCTGGATATACAAGTGAGACCATAAAACAAATGAAGAAATTTTTGAATCTCTGAATATGAAATCAATTAAGTTCTATATAAGTAAATATAAACAAAAATTATTAGAACGTATAAATCGAATAGACAATAGTAGACTGCCATAAATATTATACAGATATAAAATAAATGAAAAAAAAAAAAAAGAAGAAGAATGAGAAGACAAAGCGATGGCATGGGTGGGCCCAGAAAAGACGAATTGGCCCAAAATCCATGTTACGAAGAAGAACAAGAATTAATTTGACTTAAAAGTAAACTAATAAGGAATTTAAAAAAAAAATACCTGAATTTCAAGAAAGCAAAAACTGCAAACAGATAACTGATTCAAATACGTACATTCAGTTTACATAGCAGAAGTGTACCGCTAAGAACTTGGAATCAAAGAGAATAACATTAGGCTACCAGAAATAATGAGAATAAACATTATATCCCCCACTCTGCAATCTGTAAAAGCAAACGGCAGTGCACATTGTTTATTACCTTCAAGAGGGTTGTAGTTCAGACATGAATGACAAGTACAAGATGTCTACATTGTTTGTACTGGGAGAACCGTGAGAGGTAGTGGTGGTGGTGGTAGAGTAAATCCAGTGCACCAAACGAATGTTTTACATAATATATAATTAGTAGTAGTAGCTTGACTGAAAGTGATAGAAGCACACATTTCAAAACATGGAATGAGTAAAAACAATTCCAATGTTCACGTTTTAAAATTTAACAGTTTGATGGAATGGACAATGTTATAAGTGAATTTATTATAAGTGGACTGTAATAAATATTGGAACAACTTGTAGGAAAATTGCATGAATTATTGCATGCACCTATACATTTCTGAACGTTCACACTTTGCACTTAACAAGCCCGTTTGCCAAAATTCACAGTGCTTGTGCTTGCATTGAAACAAATACAGTACATTGAGAAGTAAATCTCAGTCAGTTTCATAAAAAGACAACCACTTTTCATGAAATTCTGTTACTGTTGACTGCACTATATTATCACCCAATCGACGTTATTCAGAAGTGGGGAAAATATAATTTTTGAAATCTTTTATCAGCAAACTCATGATTTTTCTTAAATTACATAGGTGTTATTTACTTATTTAGCAATGAACATTTCACTTTTCTTTCCCTCATTTACATGTACTACTTACACACCATTTATTATGTGAATGTCTGAATTTCCACCCAGATGCTGTTGCTGACAAGGAAGGTCCGAGAACACTGTTATCAGTTAAAGTTGTCATAGAATCCTAACTGTTAGTAAATTCATAAAACAAACACACTAATGAATCTCAAATGTTATTATTATTATCATCAACACCCGACCTCCATGGAGTCGGAGACTCATCGTGGGAGTTACTATTGCATACAATGCTCATCCAACCTCGTCCTAAACTGATTCAATGTGTCCACATCCACAACACACTCAGGCAATGCATTCCACTCACCAACTACCCTCCATGCAAAGAACCTGCTTCTCACTCCTCTGCTCACATCCTCCCTATAGTTTCCAGCAATGGCCTCTTGTTCTACTTCCCTCTCTAATTCTATGAAAAATCTCTTCCATATCTACCTGATAACAGCCCCTGACCAGTTTATATGTCTCAATCATATCCCCCCCCCTTCCTCCTATTCGCGAGGCTCTGCAACTTATATTCCCTCAAGATGTCCTTGTACTCTACATTCCAAAGACCACTGACTACCTTTGTGAATCTTCTCTGTACCCTTTCCAACATATCCTCTTCACCATGAAAACCAGGCGACCAAATCTGTGCACAATAATCCATATGAGGTCTGATCAAGGCCTTATACAATGGAATCATAACCTCTCTATTTCTGCATGTCAGAGTTCTCCGCATCATTGCCATTATTCGATGTGATGTCTTCACAAGTTGTGCAATGTGGCCCCTGAATTTCAGGTCCTTGTCCACCATCACACCTAGATCTCTCATCTCCTCTACTTCTGTTAAAGTTTCCCCACCAAGTGTATACTTGACATCCTATCGTTGCTTACCAAATCTCAAAACCTTACACTTGGCAACATTGAACTGACAGTTCCACTTACCTGCCCATTCATGCAATCTATTCAAGTCCTCTTGTACGGCATTAACATCAGCCTGACTGTGCATTGCTCTCCCCAGTTTTGCATCATCTGCAACTAGCTGGATATCACTAGTTAAACCCAACCCAATATCATTAACATACAAATTGAACAACAATGGCCCAAAACTGATCCCTGTGGCACACCACTGGTGACTTTTCTCTTTGAAGATACTGCACCCCCCTCTCTGATACCTATCTGACAGCCAGTCACTGATCCAACACAGAAGTCTGTTATCTAATCCCATCTCTTTCAATTTAATTAAGAGCTTGTCATGTGGCAGTTTATCAAAAGCCTTTGCAAAATCCAAGTACACCACTATATATGCATCCAACAAGGTATTTGTCACCTTGTTATAGTACATAAGCAAGTTAGCGAAACATGATCTCCCCTTAACAAACCCATGCTGATAACCACAGAGAATACTGCTGTTATCAACCCATTTCTGTATCCTACTTCTCACCAATCTCTCCAGGACCTTCACCACAACTCCAACTATGTTTTTACAACACAAACTATGTTATTATTACAAGTTTCATTACTCTAAAGTCTTAGTGACTGAACATCAGCCACTAAGAGTTGTGTACATTCTAGTTAATTGTTAAGAAAAGTTAATTGCTGTCCATATGTGTGTTTAATTATGCCACCAAATAATGAATGAATACTTCCAGAAAAAAAAAAGTTTCCTTTCCAGGCATTAAAAAAATACACAGCCTATATATTTACAAATTAATTGTAAGAATAAATTGCCGGTAGACAGTATATTAGTTAACACATTACGAATCGGAAATGAAAATTTATGCTAAGAAAGAGGATATATTTTTTATATATAGATATATATATTCATATAGATATATATATTTTTAGTTCTGTAGTATGCAAATGACAAATGGGCAGTATGTATTTAGGCTCAAGTTTACATTACTGAAATACATGAACTTAATTAAGAAAGGAATATTAGCCACATTTTTAACATAAAGAAAGCAAAGCATTCACTATGAAATTTCTTCATGTACCATGGTGCACGAATGGCAAAAATAGACTGTACGGATGCTTGTAATCTTTGTTTTCACTAAATTTAGAAAATTAAAATAAACATCAATATTTTTTAGCCAACTAAAACGAAACAAGAGAGTCTTCACTATAAAATAGTAAATTGACGAAAAGAAGAATAAACATCGATATCGCCCTACCAAAGTAAACTGAAACAGACCACATATATAAATCAGAATTACATTAGTTGGGATGTCTTTCTAAATATAAAAAATGAATTCGTTTACTGTGCCATACCATTGTTACAGAAAATATTGTGATATTTTCAGTTATATTGCTAGTTAAAGTTATGTTTGCAGCTTAACATTATTCTACAAGTCTAGAAAGATTGATACCTAGTGTTAAGGAAAAAAAACAATAAACTGATAATTTCGACTGACTGCACAGGAGCGCTAAACTATTGCAAGAAAGTGCAGTTTCTGGGATCAGCTGACCTATGGTTCAAATCTTTGAACGATAGTTGTTTCAGAGGTCGAATAAACTGTAGATTACTCTAAGTGTATGTGTGTGTGGTGTTTTTGTTTTCCTCCCAACAGCAACCTTACCAGGAGGTTATTTATTATTTATCATATGGCAATCTACATAAAGTTATAAAAGTACATTTACATAAATCGGTACAGATATGTAAAAAGTAAAATAAAAAAAAGTGCAAATGATAAATAATTAGAGTCCATCAAACATGTTTGATGGACAAAACACTTATACGTTAAGATCATGTTCTCTGATCCAGTCTATAGCAGGCGGTGTCGCCTCTAGGAAGTCACTTTTTTGACCCGTAAATGCATGAAGACTGCACTCAATGCAAATATGATGGATTGATTCGTTCGGGTGTCCACAGTCACACTCTAATGAGGAAATTTTTCCTCACTTGTACAGAAAGCTTGCACATCTTCTATGGCCAATACGAATCCTGTTGTGTTATCCATGTCTTTCCAATTCCATACCCAGGATGTTGAGGCAGCAACTATCAAACTAAATTTCGAGTTGGGCATTAGTATTTATGCTCCACACTCGTTTCCATTGATCTTTGGTATTATAGTTAGTCATTCTCAGATGTTTATCTTCGCGAAGAGGGGGCTGGGGCTTTCTTGATTTCAATCTGTAATATGTCATTATGTATAGGCAATTCAGTATTTCTGAGTACTTTGTCATATTCTCGTAATAGAGCATCACATCTTCGTAGATTTGGTGGTATTATGTTGCTTAGCATTGGAAACCAATAAACAGCAGTTGTTTTTATGGTTCCACATATAAGTCTCATTGTTCTGTTAAGCTGACCGTCAATTATCAATGGTAGTATAGCTCCTGAATATACTGTTTTCAGCGCCCATCGCATAATCCCTCGCTTAATCCTTGCCGACTCAGCTAGAAGGTTTACTACTTGTAAGCTTTTTTTGGCAACATATGAGATGTGATTATTGAAGGTAAATTTTCCATCTATTGTTATTCCTAGGTATTTTAGTTGACTGGCTACCTCGAGAACTTTGCCTTTAGGAAGACCATTACGGGTTGTTTTGATTTTCTGCATCAGATGTGGAGTACTTTAGACTTAGTGCTATTGAAGTGACTTTCTTCTCACATGCCCACTCTGCCACTTTAAAGAGTTTGTCGTTACCTCAAACTGTAAGCCACCACATAACCGAATCATTATCATTGCATCATCGGCTAAAGCTATTATTTTTATTTCAGTAGTGAATAAAATCTTAATAGCGAATTGTACTGGATGTTCCAAAAACCTCGCCCACAACAGGAACCTGCATACCACCTCGTTTGACTTTTTTAGTTATAGCTGTGGTTTTTAATGTCTTGGTGCTGTTCTGTCTGTAAAATAATTTTTTGTAAGGCAGAATAGGTTTTTCTGGACATTTTAAATCTTTTAATAGATCGATTATAGCTGGCCACTATGCAGCATCGAAGGCTCCTTGCACATCATGTGAGATCAGTAGGTCTTTTTTTTTTTTGCTGTAGATTGTCTTCAGAGAACTCTTTAACCTCCATAATTGCATCTACTGTGCTAGACTGAGGTCTAAATGCATATTGATTGCTGCTTAATAGATTTCTTGAGTAAACAGTGCATCATTCGGTTTATCAGAAGTTTCTCTAGTACCTTACCAGCAACGTTTATGAGACTGATTTATCTGTATTTGTTATTTTCGTCGATTGTTTCTTTCCCTAGTTTGATCATAGGGATAATTTTAGAGAGTTTCCATATTAAAGGAAAATGCCCTCTTTTTAGCATTCATTGTAAACTATTGTTGTGAATTCGGGGAATTGGACAACGTTTTTAGGAGTATATCACTGGTTATTCCATTCTCACCAGGAGTTTTTCTTGGATCCATTGATCTTAATACTGACTCAATTTCATTAGTTGTAAATAAGTCATCACTGAGGAGTGTCTATGACTGTTTTCATTCTTTATCTGTAAATTTTGTGGATTTCTTCATCTGTTGATTCGTGGTCATCAGAAATAAACTTGTTTATCATAATAGCTGCCGTTAATGCTAAGTTTTTAGTGTAAGAGCCATCTGTTTTCTTAATGATTGATCATCCTCAAATTCCTGACATTTACCCTCAAGGGGGTGTACAGGATATGATAGTACTACATGAAAAATTTACATCATTACTAATTTCCTACCTATAATTTTTTGCCAAATCAATCTGTTGCCTGTCAAAAGCTACAACATTGTCAGATCTTATATTTATATATCTATCTTCTAAGGCACTTTCTACCGTATCAATCTACCTATATCTTGGTCTTCCTCTGAGTCTTTTTCCTGCCAACCTAGCAGAGAACAACGTTTTGGCAAATCTTGACTCGCCCATTCTGTTTAAGTGACCATACCATCTGAGATTAGCTCTGCTAACTCATTCCTGGATACTGACAATGTCAAGTTCATTCCTAATATCCTAATTTTTAATATGATATTGCCATTGATGCCATCTGTTTACGCCCCTAATCTTTCTCAGGACTCTCATATCTGTGGTCCCTAGTCTTTGGTCAAATGTTTTACTTCTGACCCAGCTGTCAGATCCATAAGTTAAAATTGGTTTGAACACTGTCTTGTATACAGCTAATTTAGTGTTCCGACTAATTTCTCTCTTATTCCATATAAATTTATTCAGTTGACTTCCTACCATACTAGCTTTGTCGATTCTGTTGTTTATTTCCATATTTAATTTACCATCTTCACTAAAAATCATGCCTAAGTAGCTGAAATGTTTTACTTGTTCTATAGGTTCTCCATTTACAATGCAGCTGATATTTTCAATGCTTCTGCCTATTTTCATTATCTTTGTCTTGTTATTGCTGACCTTCATACCAAATCTATCACAACAGTTATTCAATTTAGTCAGGGAATCTTGCAGACTTGTAGCGAATTTATTTAGAAGTATAACATCATCGACATAAAGCAAGGAGCTGACATTAACATCTCCAATTTTGATATCAGGTTTAATACTATTTTCCTTCATAATGTAATCCATATAGATAATGAATAACACAGGTGATAATGTACATCCTTTTCGGATACCAGATTTAACATTAAACCATCTCCCTGTACTTCCTTCAATTCTAACTGCTGACTTACAACTCAAATAAAGACTAAGTATTGCTTGATATAATGATCGATTGACACCATACAACTGTAGCATTTTGAATAGCTTCTCTCTTGATACCTTGTCATATGCTTTTTCTAGATCTACAAAACTTAAATACAGATCTTTGTTATATTCCCATGACTTTTCAACTATTTGTGGTAAAGTGAATATCTGATCCTGACAGCCTCTATTTGGCCTGAATCCAGCTTGTTCCTCACCAAGCTTCTCTTCCACAATCCCTCTCAATTGTTTCTCAAGTATACTGGCATAAATGGATTTTAAAGAATGCCGATGGTAGGGAGGTAACCGAATCAGTTAATATAGTAGAATTACTGAGTGAGCACTTTGCAAAAGTATATCATCCAGGTGGTGACATTGCAGAAATGGAACTACCAACAACTTATACTGGAATTGTGGTCAATGAAGTGAAGGTGAATAGTCCATTACAAAACCTCAATGTCAATTCATCTGAGGGATTGGATGGTATACCAGCTCGTGTCGTATGAGAAGTGGCTAGAGAATTGTCATCCCATTGACCATTTTGCTTAATTTGAGTCTCGGGTCTGGGTTAGTCACAAGGGAGTGGAAAGAGGGGAAAATAGTTTCACTGCATAAAGGAGGTTCCAAGACTGCTGTTGAAAATTACCAGCTGATCAGCATATCAGGAATTGTTGTCAAGGACTTGGAGAAAATAGTCATGAGGAAAATACAAGATCGGATAGATGAAAATGGGATACTGCATGGGGGATGGCAGGGTTTTGTGAAGGGTAGATTATGTCTCAGTAACTTGCTCACATTCTATAACACAGTGACAGCTGAATTGGATAAGGGTAACGGATTTACAGTGATTCTACTGGACTTTGCTAAAGCCTTTGGTAGGATACCACATGGAATTCTAATAAGTAAACTGCAGCATATGAGAATGGATATAGGATTGGTGAGATGGATAGGAGGGTGGTTGATGGAGAGATATCAGGGAGTGGTTTATTCAGGAGTAGAGTCCAAAAGACGGCCTGTGACTAGTGGTGTGCTGCAGGGTTCTGTTCTTGGATCACTACTTGGATCACCTATATCGTTAATTTGTTCATTAACGATATAGGAAATGATCTGAGAGGAACTATGCATCTGTTTGGGGATGATGCAAAGTTGGGTAGAGCAATAGTGAATGCTGAAGATGTCAAAATTTTGCAGGATGATTTGGATAGTTTGGAGGTCTGGGCTAAAGAGAATGGATGTCAATTTAATGTGAAAAAATGTAAGATTTTGCATTTTGGGGTGAAAAGATTAGCAGTATATCACACTAGTGGAACTGTACTCCAGGAGATTGACGAGGCCAGTGATTTGGGAGTGTTGGTGGGTAGGGAGTTGAAGTTTAGGGGCCACATTGCAAAAGTGGCAAAATCAGCTCATCGAATCACTTGGTTATATTTTTGAGAATAGGACTGATAGCGGGAGGAGTAGGGGCCATCCATGGAAGCTGGGTAAGAGTGTGGTGTTGGATTGTGATAGAGTGGAATTTTAGGAATTCCTATCTTATCACAATCTAACATGCGTTTCCAAACAAAAAAAAAAGGGAGAGAAATACAGTAAATTGCCTCTAAGTATAAAATAATTGCTATGTATATATATATATATATATATATATATATATATATATATATGTATATATATCAAGCATGTTCTGTTATGAGAGGTTAAACAAGTATGTATTTTGTGCCATTCACGAATGAGGTTAAATTAATATTGAAAGTGTAAAACATTAGCAGAGCATTATAAAATAACATGTATAAAAGAATTATAGAATATAAGCACAAATTCAACAGTTGGGGGAAGTGAAGTCCAAAGGTCACAAAGCCGTAACGCGAGGGAGTGGCTCGCCCCAAGCAAACAGTGTGACGTCAGCGTACGTGCGATAGCGAGGGAAAGGCTGGACGCCGTGACGTAAGAGCACGTGAGTGTTGGCTGGACATCGAAAAGTGCGAGAAACGCTGAGAAGAAAAGAGGGAAATATAAGGGTCATGAAACCCTGAAAGAAGGCTTTTTATTCCTGGATCTCCTGGTATTCGTCTCTCGCGGTGGTGAAGGGTGGCAGTGCCTCCATACCGGAGGATCCCGAATAAGGCAGTGGCAGAACTCGGCGGCCATATTCTCCGCAGAAGAAGCAAGCCCAGCTGTCAACAGAAGGCCAGTTTCCTGTAGACCAATGATGCAATATAGAACCAAAGGGGAAGATAAGTAGACTTTATTTGTGTTTCACTGAATATGAATGAGAGATTTGTGCCACGTTGATAAGTTAAGGAAAAGGAACATTAATGATATAGAATAAGATTGTATTGCTATTGGTTAGAGAGGGTTGAATTTAATCTTACTCTCTATCGCTGTGTTAAAGTTCGTTAATATATTGAAAGAAGCTACGAATATGTTTAGAGTAAGGAATTGATAAATTATAACAAGATTGTGAAAGATATGAATGTTATCTTGTGTAGTCTGACAAAACTATGGAGTTTTAGAAAGACTGTGATAATAATACATGACTAATGAATGCATTTGAGAGTGTTAATATAATTCTTACTTTAGAAAGCTACCGCATAATCTGTTATAAGTATATTAGTAGTATTTGAATATTTTAAACTCTGTCTGGAACTCCCTTAAGATGGAATTTAAACTAATGATATTGAATGTACCAACTTTTGATATATAATAAACCTTGCTTTTGATTCTAACAAAGACTTTCTGTGATTTCTGGAATCCGATGCACCTCTTATAAAACATTAAGAACCTATGTGGGACATTAGAAAAGGGTAAATTTTGGCCACGTCTGCAGAGTTGCTAGGTATCATTAAGTACTGTCCTGAGATTACCTCTTGATTATTAATATTACTAATCTAATAGCGCTAAGTGGCGCAGCGAAACAAATAAATTTTCTTGGAGTTTTACGAGAGGTAAATCTCAGACACTCTGATACCCTAGTGTTGCCTCGATCACAAGGAAATTCCACTGTCCCTCAGAGGTACCACTGATACCCGATTGAGAGTATAACGGAGATATAATACAAAGACAAAAGAATAGTTGTAACAGTAGAAAGTCGACACAACAGTGGTTAGCAAATATATTAGAGCTAGGTTTTTTACTTGCAGAAAGGTAAATGAGTGGAATCAGCTGCCAGAGTCTGTTGTGGGTGCATGACTGTAAATGAGTTCAAGGTAGATGATAGATGTAAATGATAGATACTGTGTTAATGTTGAATAGTTGTTCTTGATATGATGTCGGGCCTCCCTCAATGAGTATAAGGACTCCTTGGAGCTGCCCGTAATAATAATAATCTTACCAGAAACACTCAGTAAAAAAATACCTCTGTAATTCTCATAATAAGTTTTATTTCCCTTTTTATATATGGGTACTATGAGAGCTCTACTCCAATTGTCTGGAATTCGTCCTTCTGTCCAGGCCCTCTGAACTATGAAGTGTAGCCACTGTAAAACATTTATACCTCCATACTTGAGCATTTCTGGTCAGATATCATCTACTCCAGCTGCCTATCCTCATTTCAGACTTTTGATGGCTTTTTCTACTTCACGCATGGTGTATTCCTGATTGCATGCCTGGTCAGTGTTTTTTTTATCACTGTGCTATTATTACTGCTAGTTTCATTTAGCAAATTTTCTAAGTAATTACTCCATACTTAAAGGATATCTTTTTCTCCAGTTTTCATTTCACCTTTTTCATCTCTAATTCCTTTTACAGCATTCTTTTCTCCATTTCTGAGCTTCTTCAACAACCTCCAGAACATCTTGCCACCTTCTTGATATTTATTTTTTATGTTCTTACCAAAGTCTTCCTATGACTTTTGTTTAGCTAGTTATACACAGTGTTTAGCTTTCTTACATTTGTCTCTGTATTCTCTAAGAGCACAAGTTGACTTATTTGCCAGGAACTTTGATATGCTTTCTTCTTTTCCTTCACTGCCTTTTTAACTTCCTGTGTCCACCAGGGAGTTCAGATTTTTCTATCCTTGCAGACAACCTCACCACATGCCTCTCTGGCAGAATCAATCAATGTTTTCTTTAGAGCTTGCCAATGAATCTCCAAGGTTTGATTCCTGTTCTCAAATTCTTTCATTTTTTCTTGAATAATTAAATTATTCATTTGTATATCTCATTTGTATATTTTAGTCTACAGTTCACATCTGAGAGCTGCTCAACTTTTATTTGTTTTAAAACTTTCTTACATGTTATTCTTTTCAATATGAAATTCAATTTTATCCTGCTTAAGACTAAATGGTGATCATCTCCAATTTCAAATCCTCTGTACATTCTAGTGTCCTGCACCAAAGAGAAAACATCACTATCAACAGTAATATAGTCAATGAGACTTTTCTTATTCCTTGCCTCTTCTCTCCATGTGAATTTGAGCACATTTTATGTTGGAACATGGTGTCAGTAATAACCAGTCCATGTCCTAAGCAGAAATCCAACAAGTATTTGCCATTATTATTTGCTTTGCTCTTTTCTCCAAATTTTCCCAAAATATTTTTGTATGTCTGACAATTATTTCCTACTCTGCTATTTAGATCCCCAACAAGGACCAACTTTTCCTTTTTCAATGTGTCAGTTGCTTTTTCTAAAGTCTCAAAAAATTCCTCCCCTTCTACCTTAGGAGAACCTTCTGTGGGACCATAGGCACAAATAAGCCTCATTGTCTAGTTCCCCCTTCTGATATTTGCCCACATCACTCTACTTGAAATTGCCTGCCATTCAAGAAGATTAGCCTCATATTTAGTGTTGAATCACATGGCTACTCCTTTTCCTTGATTGTCATTGCCTGAATATAATATTTTATATTTATTGTATAATAAATTTAGTTTAATCCTTTATCCAAGTGTGAGCAAACAAAGTTTGCGCCTGAAAGTATCTTCAGGACTAAGGGTAAGGTGATTTTTGTCTTTTTTGTTTCAGTCACTCCTATTATGTCGATCTGGTACTTATCTAATTCCTCAGCTAGCTCCATTTCTTTGCCATTCAGGCATCTTATGTTGATAGTACTGATCTTCAATTCTGGTGATATTGAGTTGGGATGTGTTTTAGGATTTGTTCCAGTAGTAGACTTTTCGCTTTTCACCCTGGTTCCCTGGCAAAAACAACGGGGGACTTGTTTAACTGGGCGATGCCCCAGCCAGCATGAAATTCTATCATGTTGTACCATAATTTAATATTGTGGTTTAAGCCAATAAGAATACAATTCAGTCAGCTAAATAACAAATTGCCAACCATCCTCGTTCGTTCAGTATCCAGGTAGATACCTAACAGGACTGGTAATTAGTTTACGGAATTAACAACGCATATAAAGTATATTAATTAAAGTTAACTTTAATAAATAACTTCTATATTTCAGCAACGTCACATTGCCATCTTCAGGAACATAAAGATATGGTATGTGCTTCAGGCACTAACAAAAGCAAATGAGGAAGAAAGCAAGAAACTAATATTGTTCCTAAAGTCCTAATGGTGCCCTCTGATGGGCTAATTTATTTGTCTTGGGAGTTGGGCTGAAGTTCTCAAAATGTAAGTCTCCCAAATTTGGGGTAGTTACCCTAAATTTGGTAGTTATCCTTACATTTTGAGAACTTCAGCCCAACTGCCATTGGGCTGAAGACAACCAAATTAGCCCACCAGAGGGCATTAGGACTTTAGGAACAATATTAGTTTCTTGCTTTCTTCCTCATTTGCTTTTGTTAGTGTCTGCGTGCACATACCGTATCTTTATGTTCCTGAAGATGGCAACGTGACGTTGCTGAAATATAGAAGTTATTTATTAAAGTTCCCTCTAATTAATATACTTTATATGTGTTGTTAATTCCGTAAACTAATTACCAGTTATGTATGACCAACGTATAAGCCTTGCTACTAGATATCTAACAGGGTGCACCACGAGAAGGTGAGGATTGGACATTAGGTCAGAAGCCCTGGTCGGTTCTCCACATTCCTTTAAAGGCTATGTGGAGGTGTCCTCTCAGCTTTGACCTTTAAGCACCCCCAATTAATGATTGACGTGTTGCCTTATTCTGGCTTGCTAATAGTTTATATATGCAACTCCAAATCTATAATCTTTATAGATATAACTTCATATTCTGATGTAAAGGATGTGTGTCCTCTTGATATCTGATGAAATGCTATAGGGATAAAATAATTATCCAGGATATGCCATAATTTGAATGAAATACATAACCATTAAAAGTGAAAAATTTAAATAAGATGGTTTGATGTTAGATTAGGTGTGTGACAAGGGTGCAGGTTATCTCTGCTGTTATTCATCATCTATATGAATCACATCATGAAGGAAAGTGGCATTAATCCTGATATCAAAATTGGATATATTCAATTCAGCTGTTTATGCAGACGATAATATACTGTCATGTAAATCCAGTAGAAGTCTGCTTCCCTAAATAAACTGAATAAATGCTGTACTAAATTTGGTATGAAAATCAACAATAAAAAGACAAAATATGAACTGCATCCTGAATGGAGAACTTACAGAAGAAGCATAATATTTCAGCTATTTAGGCACAATTTTTAGTAAAGTTGGCCAATTTAAAAATTTAAATATGGAAATAGACAACAGAATTATTATTATTATTATTATTACCCCAAGACCTCATGGAGTCAAAGACTCATCTGGGAGGTCCTTTTATCACACACACACACACACACACACACACACATCTCATCATATATTGTCTTAAACACACTCAAACTCCTTGCAGACACCACACTCTCAGGAAAGGCATTCTAGTCATTCACAACTCTGCACGAAAAAAACCTGCCTCTCGCTCCCCTACTCACACCCTCTTTATACAGTTTCCAGGGATGACCTCTGGTTCTCCCCCGATCTCCCATTATTCTCTGTAGAACTTCTCCACCATTGATCCTATAACAACCCCTTACCAACTTGTAGGTCTCTATCATATCTCTCCTCTTCTTCCTGTCCACCAGACTCTGCAAATTACATCTTCTCAATCTTTTGTCATACTCGACATTCCAGAGGTCAGAAACTACCTTAGTCAGTCAACTTTGAACCCTTTTTAACATCTCTTCATGCTTCTGAAAACCTGGTGACCAAATCTGGGCACAATAGTCCATTTGAGGCCTAATCAAAGCCTTATACAATGGAACAAGAATCTCCCTACTTTTACATGTCAGTGTCCTCCGCATCATTATTCCCAGAAGCCTTTGTGTTGTCTTCACAATTTTGGCGATGTGTCCCCTAAATTTTAGATCCTTATCCACTATCACCCCCAGATCTCTTATTTCCTCTACCTCCAACTATATATTCTCGCTAAGCATAAATGCTGCATCCCATCTCTGTTTTCCAAATTTTAAAACCTTACATTTTGCAACATTGAAGTCACATCCCCATTTCCGTGCCCAATCACTCAATTTATTCAAGTCTTCTTGTAAGGCCACAACATCTTCACTACTCTTTATGGCTCATCCCAACTTTGCATCATCTGCAAACAACTCTAAAAGCTGGTTTAGAAAAAAAAAAAAAACACTTGATCAAAGACTAGAGACCACTGATATTAGAGAGAAAGACTAGGAGCATGAATAGATGGCATCAATGGCAATATCATATTGAAAACAACGATATGAGGAAAGAACTCAACATTGTTAGCATTGAACAATTTCTTAATCTCAATATATTAGTTTTTTTTTTGTTGTTGTTGTAAATCAACATCTTATAACACACAGAAGTACTCATATTTATTCAGGAATAGATAATTTTTTACTACTTTTGTTTTGTCCAAAGAATACAATGAAAATGTCTACATATTATTAAAGAAACTTTCACTTCAACAGATGCTATAGTGCACAAACCAGAAAACAGGTGGCTTTGTTTACTAAATACAATAAAAAGACATTTCTGTAGTAATTAGAGACAACTCGAACAACACACTTAATGGAAAAACACTCTGCTCTCCCCCAGAATATCCTGCATGCACACAAACAGAACATGTTTATTGTAGCAATAAAGGCATTTGCCTTAACATACGCTTTTAGTTGCAGCTGAAATTGTGCAACAGCTGTTTGTAATAATCAGTTAATATACAAAGCGCTCAATTTATGAAAAGCAAACATAACTTGAAATCGGTTTGAATTGAATTTCACATCCAGATACATCTGGATGACATACTCTATGTCATCCAGATATTTAAATGCTAATTTTAGATATAAAATTCTCCCGAAAATAGTTGCAACTAATATACCGAAAAACTTTGTGAAAATGCGACCGCCTGGACGTGGAGGCCGCATACATCTGCTAAAAGCTAGTACCTGCCAGGAAAAAAAGGAACAGCACACACCCAGGTGCAAACGTGATGTGTTAATATAATTTTAAATATGGAAAGCATACACAGAGGGTTTACACTTCATGATGAGATCAGATCATCATTGGCAAATACTACAGTGAGACAAGGATAATTGGAATTTTTTGATACGATTTTTAAATATAGCCGGTTCACAGACACATCGCCGGAAAATTCATGACATCATCGGGACAATTCACCGAGTGGAAAAATCATCACAAGGAATATTCATCGCAGAAAAAAATCATCGCGTGAACTATTCGCGGAAAAAATTCGCTGAAAATATTCGCTACAAAATTTTAATGATTATTGCATTGATAACGATATGTGAAAACTAAATGCAGCGCAAGATATATTTCACAAAATATAATTTTATTATGTATCTATGTATTAGTTCGCGCGGTTATCCGAGTGGCTGCTTGCTTCGCAACCATATGCCTGGGAAAGGAGTGTCCTTGGTTCGATTCCCATCGTTGACGTGAGGAGCTTACGATCTTTCTCACAACATAGCTAAGTTAGCAGCCTTGGGCAAGGACTGCAGCATTTTTTTTCCCCAGTTTATGTGGGGGTTTTTCTCCTGCAAGTAGGCAAACCGGTCTTGAGAACATAACACTTCTACAGACATAGGATACACTGTGAGGCATACGGCCAACCACCTTATAAAGGTTGTGGTTATAATTTCATAAATATTAATATTCGATCAACAGAACCTGTAGTATCAAAGTAAGAAAGAATGTTTATACCTTTTTAAGACTAAACAGAAATTTGGAAACTCAAAGATCAATAAAATATTACTTTCACTGTATAAGGATAAAAATATTATGAAAATCTAATTAAAATCTAAATAAATAATATATAGATCTTTCCCTCTTTTACCTTTACAGTGTTGAGGGTTTCTAGTCCTTATAACCACAACCGTTATACGAGGATAAGGTGGTTGGCGCTATGTCTCCCAGTGTATAATAAGTCTATAGAAGCGTTATATTCTCAAAGCCAGTTTGCCTGCTTGCAGGAGGAAAAACCCCAGATAAACTGGGGAGAAAATCCTGCAGTCCTCGTCCAGGACCAGCTAACTTGGCTATGTCTGAGAAATATCGTAAGCTTCTCACATCAGCAACGGTAATCGAACCCAGGACACTCCTTTCCCGGGCATATGGTTACGAAGCACCAGCTACTCGGCTAACTGCATGGACTAATACATAGAAACATAATTTATTAGAAACATAATAAAATTATTATTATTATTATTTGACACCTCCAGAGTGTTCAAAGACTCATCGAGGGAGGGCACTAACTAAAATTCTATTTTGCGAAATTTATCTTCACTGTATTTAATTTTCATATATCGGTACCAATGCAATATCATTTCAATTTTCTAGCGAATAACATTTTCAGCGAATTTTTTCTGCAATCAATAGTTTGAGAGATGAATTTTTCTGTGATGATTTTTCCTCGCGATGAATTGTCCAGACACGAACAATTCATCTGTAGAAATCGGAAAAAGTAATCATTTGGTAATGTACTAGATAAGTGCATGTGGCACTCCTGTCATTGAGGAATAACAGAAACAGGAGTAAATAAGGGAAAGGAAAAATAACTCTTTTACTTAATTATTTATACACAAATATAAATATATATACAAAAAAAGAAATCCGTCAGAATCAAATCGAGACTACGCGGTGGCCACAAGCAGTTGGATAAGTGCAGTCGCCATAATGTCAAGTTGCTCCATCATGTTGGAAAATGAGGCCCTACACATTCTAAATCTGGGAAAACAAATTTTTCTAGCATATTTAGATATGCCACTCTTGTAATCATCTACTCATGGAAAAAATGGCTCAACAATGCGATCATGCATGATCGCATTGTTGAGTGATTTTTTCGAACCAACTCCAAAACAGAAAAATCAACTTTAAGAAACATCTCATCTCTAGAAAATGGAAGACTACAAAAAAACCTTAGTGTGAATGTATAAAAAAAGTCCTCCATCCTAAAGTTATTTTTTACAAAACAGCAGAAACCGAGAAGAGAAAAATTCTAGAGCTCATTTAATGAAACTGCTGAAAAGGACTTCAACATCCTACATTTATCAAGGATACCAAGTACCTTTATCAGGGCATTTAAAGGTGAGTTAGCCTGACTCAATTGAGGATGGAAGGTTTTTCCTCCCTGAAACTTAGTTTTTTTCTTGCCGAAAAACAAGCGAATCGAATAGGAAAACACATGCAGTGATTTAAGGCCAGTTGCTTCATCCTTAATTCAAAACAACTCAACCCAATTCCAATTTCCTTTAGTACTGTGTTTTCTAACTGTGGTCCACCGACCATTGGCATCCTTCAGAAGGCGAATAAGACTACTTCCAACCACTGCTCATCTAAATATAACACCACATGAGTATGTTTGAAAAAGGTTTACAGGTTTGTTTTTTTACAAACTCTTTATTTATTATTCCTATTTTATTATTTTCCTAGAGAATATTTTAACCATTTATTTTTTTTTTTAACAAATTGCACCAATCACCTCCTCAAAACCCAGAAATATACCCATGCATATACTCATGAGTATTCTTAGCCTATTCCTCCCCTTATTAACTGCAATTACTTGCTTTCGAAGTTTCAGGAGATAGGTGCATGTGGAACTCCTGTCGTTGAGGAATAACAGAAACAGGAGTAAATAAGTGAAACATGATTGAAAAATCTTCAGGAATGATTTTTTTTCCAAGTTTTCCAATATTTTTACTCTGAATTCCTGTATATTTTATTATTATATTGTGAAAAATATTTACATCAAAGAATTAATTTATTATTATTATTACTAGTAGTAGTAATATTAATGATTATACTATTTTCCCTCCTCCTCCTCAATATAATGATTGTTGGTATAGCAATGTACTTTACTAAGGAATAATTATAGAACAATATGGATTCTTATTGTCTTTCTTGTCCGATAAGTGTTTCCTGTATGTATATGTGTGTGTTCATGGGACTGATTTGCCTATTTCCAGGAGGAAAAGCGTAGTCATCTCATTAGGCCTACTAACTTACCTTCAGTTGAGGAGGACTGATAAAAATTATGTGCTTCGTACATTTATTAATGAGCAAATTTTACTCTGATTCTGTATTTGAAACCTTTGCAGTTTTCAGTTCAGCTATATTCGGGGCTACAAAGAAAAGTGTTGAAATTATGTATTACAATAACTCGCTGACTTAGCAGAATTAGCAGAAGTTTTCAGTACAAGAAGCTGTCCACACGGTTCAGTTTTAGTTCCAAATGGGTCACTTTTATCATAAAATTTCGGTAAAGAAGTTCCGAAATGATATTAGCAATTCCGCTCTGGCTGGATGAAATTGAATGAAATTTTTAATTTCAATCAGACTAGACTTATTGTGACAAAATTTGGTAGAACGAAATATCTTCTCTACAGATAAATTGCTATCTGCACAATGAAGCAGGATATACACTTACATTAAATGTTCTAAAATGCAAGAAAATAATTATTACATTTCAATGACCACTTCCATATGTTGTCTGTATCATGAGTAACATTCCGTATTGTTACTGAACATTTTCTAAACAATAGTTTGCAAGAAAAATGACTTTTCAATGAACTATGAAAGAATTCATAGAAAAATTTTCGGTGAATTTGTTTTTCGATGAATTGCCTTTTTGACGAATTGCAATTCGTTAAATTGACGTTCAATGAATTGTTTATTCGGCAAATTGCTTTTTCGATGAATTGCTTTTCAATGAATTGTCTTTCAATGAATTTGCCTGTAACCGACTTCACACATTAACAAACTGCACTCCTTTGTCTTCACACATTCTGCTAACATATCACTAATAATTCTTGCTCTCTGCCTCAACTCATCACTATCATACCTGAGCAACACACTATCTTTCTTTCGTATCACACTATTATCTTTTATCCTTCTCAACAACCTCCTGATATCCAATCTTACATTCTCATTGTTTCTAGTCATGTCATTTGTCCCTACTACCAATACAACTACCAACTCCTTTGCTCACTCACTTCTCATATCCAATATGATGTACTTACTGTTTTCCTAGGAGAGATGCTATTGTCCATGGGTACTATATCCATTTCTCCTGCCTCTCCTATCTGAAATATTTCTATCTCATCACGAAAGAAGTCATCAAGCATTTCCATCTGCAAAGCAAATGACAGGTTAAAAAAATTAATTAATGAGATCAATTTTTAAGAAATCATCCATTATGGATAATCATAATGTTTCAACACTACATTGGTCATGTTGAAAGTTTTTTTCACTTAGTTATACTATAAATTAAAGATGCCAACAAATTATATTCTTGGTTTCATCCTTTATCCAAGTGTAAGCAAACAAAGTTTGCATGTGAAGTAACTTCACGACTGGCCTGCTTGTATATAGAAGTTAATGACTTCACATCAATTGCCTTAGTATCATATGATGCAATGCAGAGTGGCCCCTCCCATAATGAATAGCTTAATACATGTCCATAAGAATGTGCATTGCATTATGGGATACCAAGGCAAATGATGTAAAGTTATTAGCCTCTATACACAAGCAGACCAATCGTGAAGTTACTTCACGTGCAAACTTTGTTTGCTTACGCTTGGATAAAGGATGAAACCAAGAATATAATTTCTTGGCATCTAATTTATTACATTGGTTATATTAAGTTGCAAAACTCCAGTTCCATATTAATACTAAGCAACCAGTTCATTGCATTGTCATGTTATGACATCTTTATCGTAGAATCATCAAGAATTATCCACTCTGCCAATGCACCTAACAGTCTCCCTTACTACTTAATACTCCTACAACTACCATTGATGCCATGTATTGCCATCACTACCACCAGCAACAACAGTATATTTTATCAATAAAAACTGAGTGTGTTCTCAGGCTGATTTGCCTGTATGTGGGATGAAAAACCAAAGTTTCCAGGAATAAAAAAAACCTGCAACATACCGTATGAGATCGGCTCAATCACCTTCAAAGGAAAAAGTCCATATAAAGATCTTGTAATGAAGAGAATCAAAACTTGAGCCTTTTCCCAATCGAAGGGCACAATATTATTATTATTATTCCAATTGCACTACAAAGACTATAAAGGGTACACAATGGTGCAACATACCTGAGACTTTTTTTTATACCATTATAAAAATAGCTGAGATAAGAGGATCCATGATAAAATTACTGTGACAAAGTTGTTGTTTTACAAGGATTCTAATTCTAGCTCAGCTAGCAAGTAACTTTGTCTGCTACTACTATTCTGCAAGATTTGTACATATAGAGAAGTACTGTTAAAACCATAATTTATTCAGGATTTGGATGAATCTTCCATCATGTGCATTCCATATTTTGTTTTAAAAATCATTACTCTATATTCCATGTCTAGCTTCAGCTTATCTAAAAAGTAAAAAAAATTAAAATTGTGAGAAACCTTTATAGGAACTTGTTCAAGCAGAATTGGTCCATCTGATTTTTCATCCAGAAAAAGTAGGCTAAATTGATATGAGAACATATGTACTTATAACATAGTATTAGAGCATATCTATGTTCTCGTATATATTCTCACTGTGTTTTCTCCATTATACATAACGGATGAAAACATTGGAGTAAATAAGTGGAGGAGATGAGAGAAGCGGCATACAGAGATCTACAGTATGTATGTACGTAGCAGATAATAATAATAATATCAAGTCAAAGAGATATAATTACAACAATCTTTCAATTATCTGACCTTCAAATAATTGAATCCTCAATTAACTGACTCTTGTGTATCAACCAAACAAAAAGTACAAACAATGGTACAAAAAAAAAAGTATGCCATTTAAAGGTCGAGATCATGTTAGATCAAAAATAGTTATAGAAAATAAAATAATAGAACAGATGACAGAGTTTAATTATTTAGAATGCATAATAACATATCTAAAAGATAAAGATAGAGATGAAAAAATAAAGAAATTTCAGAAAATCTGTGGAACCATTAAAAGGAGACTGAATAAAAAAATAAAAAAAACAAGACAAGAAACTCAACTAAAATTTTATAAAATAATGGCCACTCCCATTCTATATATGGTTCAGAAACATGGACTGTTAAAATGAAAGATGAAAGTAAAATACAAGCTGCAGAGATAAGATTTTTAAGAACAATTAAAGGATGCACAAAATTGGACCATATAAGATATGAAGACATCAGAAAAGAACTAGTTACTTATGACATAAATAAAAAGATCAAGGAATATAGAGAAAAACGGAAATAACATCTATATAGGATGGAAAGATATTGGCTGCCAAAAGAAGTGGATAGATATAAACCAAAGAGAGAGAGACCAGCTGCAAGATGAAAGACCAGTGGGATCCGAACAGGCAAGTGCCTAATCATTAAAGAGAAGGATATCAACCAATTCAAGGATCGAGTCCCTCCTGACACCATGAAAGTGTACCTTCAGTTAACCAGTCTTTCAATTATCCAACCAGCAAACTGATTTCAGAATGTTATCAGATGTAATGTGTATGGTTAGCATATCTGCTCTTTGACCAACAAGCCATGAGTTCAAATCCTACTATGTACATGAATGTTTGTGCTTATCTTTAGGTGGGATATGAATTTCATCACTCAGTGTAAGACCACTGTCCTGCTTAATGGAAGTCAAAAGTGGTGTGAAGAAGTTCCATGTTTAGTCTCCAAAGCAAGTTTTCTGACTATGTAAAAAAATTTTAAATAGAAAGATATTATTATTATTATTATGGGCAACTCCAGGGAGTCATTAGACTCATCGAGGGAGGCCCCAAATCATATTCATTACAACTATTCGACATTCATACAGTATCTATCATATCTCGCCTTAAACTCATTCACTGTCACAGCATCCACCACATACTCTGGGAGTGCATTCCACTCATTCACCACTCTAAAAGTAAAGAACCCAGCTCTAACACCTTTACTAACCACACTTTTGCCCAGTTTCCATGGATGTACCCTAGTCGTCCCACAACCAGCCCTGTTCTCAAAAATATCTTCTGAATTAAATTTATAGAAACCCTTCAGTAATTTGAATGTCTCAATCATATCTCCCCTCCTATGCCTATCAACCAATTTTTGCAACCCACAAATCCTCAAATCCTCTGTTCATTCCACAGACCTGCTATCATCTTGGTCACTCGCCTCTGGATCCTCTCCACCTCCTCCCCATCAAGAAGAAATCTAGGTGACCAAATCTGGGCACAGTAGTCGAGATGGGGGTCTTATCAAAGCTCGATACACAGAAACAATAACCTGCTTGTCTCTGCTTGTCAACGTATTCTTCAGCAACCAAGTGATTTGATGAACTGATTTGGCCACTTTTGCAATGTGCCCCCTAAACTTCAACTCCTTATCCACCAACACTCCTAAATCTTGTGCCTCATCAATTTCCTGGAGTACAGTTCCACCAATGTGTAGTAAACTGCTGCTAATCTTTTCACCCCAAAATGTATAACCTTACATTTTGCCACATTAAATTGACATCCATTCTCCTTAGCCCAGACCTCCAATCTATCCAAATCATCTTGCAAAATTTTAACGTCATCTGCATTCACTATTGCCCTACCCAACTTTGCATCATCCGCAAACAAATGAACTGTTCCTCTCAGATCCTTTCCTATATCATTAATGAACAAATTAAACAGCAGTAGTCCAAGAACAGATCCTTGTGGCACACCACTAGTCACAGGCCGTCTTGTGGACTCTACTCCTGAATAAACCACTCTCTGATATCTCTCCATCAACCACCCTCCTATCCATCTCACCAATCCTATATCCATCCCAATATGCTGCAATTTACTGATTAGAATTCCATGTGGTATCCTGTCAAAGGCCTTAGCAAGGTCCAGTAGAATCACTGTAAACCCATTACCCTTATCCAGTTCAGCTGTCACTGTGTTATAATACGTGAGCAAGTTACTGAGGCATGACCTACCCTTCACAAAACCATGCTGTCCCCGATACAGTATCCCATTTTCTTCTATCCAATCTTGTATTTTCCTCTTGACTATTTTCTCCAAGACCTTGATAATGATTCCTGTTATGCTGATTGGCCAGTAATTATCAACAGCAGCCTTGGAACCTCCTTTATGCAGTGGAGGTATTTTCCCCTCTTTCCATCCCCTTGGGACTGACCCAGACCCAAGGCTCAAATTAAACAAAATGGTCAAGGGCACTGACAATTCTTTAGCCGCTTCACGTACGACACGAGCTGGTATACCATCCAATCCCACAGATGTATTGACATTGAGGTTCTGCAATAGACTAGTTACCTCTACTTCAATCATCACAATTCCAGTATAAGCTGTTGGTTCTTCCATTCCTGCAATGTCACCACCTGGATGATATACTCTTGCAAAGTGCTCGCTCAGTAATTCCACTATATCGACTGATTCGGTTACCTCCCTACCCTCAGCATTTTTTAAGATCATTCTACCATGAACATTTTTCCTTTTACTTGCAACATATTGAAAAAACTGTTTGGGATTCTCTTTAGCCTGCATTGCCAATTTTCTTTCGTAATCCGCTTTTGCTTTTCTTACCACCCTTGTTACCATCCTGGCTTGAGCTTTATACTGATCCTGGGCCTGCTGGTCACCTTTCTCCTTAAATTCCCTCCACAATTGTTTCTTTTTTTGCAGCTCAAGCTTAATAGTGTTATTCATCCATTTAACCCCTACTTGATTTATTATTCGGACTCTTGGTATATAGTGGAAAATACCAGGGGGAAGAGAGTGCTTGACCTAGTAATTGCAACTGAGAATGTGGCTGTAACGAACATAACCATGTTGCCACCTTGGGAGGTGGCTAAAGGAGTGGAATTTACAATTAAGACAGGGTACATGTGGAATTACCGGGCTCGTAAGTATGACAAGCTTAGGTGTGTGCTTGGCTCAGTGCCATGGCATGTAAAACTGCAAGGACTAGAAGTTGATAGTGCATCGGAGGTGGTTAAGAAGTGCTTGCATGAAGCAATGGCTGACTGTATACCTAGAGTCCGAATAATAAATCAAGTAGGGGTTAAATGGATGAATAACACCATTAAGCTTGAGCTGCAAAAAAAGAAACAACTATGGAGGGAATTTAAGGAGAAAGGTGACCGGCAGGCACATGAACGGTATAAAGCGCAGGCCAGAAGGGTGACGAGTGTGGTAAGAAAAGCAAAAAAGGATTACGAAAGAACATTGGCTATGCGGGCTAACGAGAATCCTAAACAGTTTTTTAGATACGTAGCAAGTAAAAGGAAAAATGTACATGGCAGAATGATTTTAAAGAATGCCGATGGTAGGGAGGTAACTGAATCAGTTGAGATAGCTGAGTTACTGAGTGAACACTTGGTAAGCTAGTTATTTACTCATGTGGTGACTCAAAACATCATGGGGTAGCTGTGATACTGAAGACAGCTCAGGCAAGAAGCCTTCTTGGTTATAACCCCATTAATGATAGGATACTCTCCATTAGACTTAAGGCTCAGCCTACCAATGTATCAATTGTGGTAGTTTATGCACCCCAAAACAGATAGGCCTGAAGAAGAGAGTGAAGAATTCTTTGAAAACTTACAAACTGTTTTGGACTGCCTACCAAGGAGAGACATACTGTACATCTCAGGAGACTTATATGCAAAAGTGGGAAAGAGTATGAGAGTCAGGCTGGAGTGTGGCATGTTTGGTCTGGGTGAACGTAACACCCATGGTGAAAGACTGTTGGAATTTGCCCGTGCTAACAGATTAGTTATTACCAATACCTGCTTCCAGAAACATCCACGATGGACCTATACTTGGACATCTAACATTGATAGGTCAAGGCACCAGACTGATTATATCCTGGCTCTCCAGTAGTGGAAGACAAGCATCTCTGATGTGCATACTTGTCCTGGAGCAGATTGTGGTACAGACCATCAGCTGGTAAGAGCCAAAGTAAAACTAAGACTCTGAAAACTTTCAGGTTAGGCACATTCCACTAGATTGGATGTTAGAGTAATTCCTAGTGGATTCACAGAAGAAACATCAACTCAGCTGGATGATTTTTTGGAGACCAATGAGGAAATCTCACCAGAAATGCTTTGGGAAGGAGTCAAGATGATAATACAGGATACAGCGAAGACGTATCTCGGCCCAATAAGAAAACCAAGAGACCCATGGATATCAGATTCAACATGGGAACTAATCAAAAGAAGGTGGTTGGAAAAACAAAGAGACACAGGGACCGAAGAATACAAGAGATTACATAGAGAAATCAGAAGAGCCATCAAGCAGGACAAGGAAAAGTTCTATACTAATAAATGTGAAGAAATAGCATTCCAGATGAGAAGGCATAATTATAAAAGGATGTTTTATTTAGTTCGTGACTTAAAACACAAGTTTAAGCCTAAATTGAATGTCATCAAAGACAGGAATGGATCATTACTAACAGAAGAGTCGGAAATCAAAAACAGATGGAAAGGATTATTTAAATTAAGGGGATATTAAATCCCACATTGTTTTAAAACCGAATAAGAAACTCAAAGATTGGAATCAGAGAGTTTCATGCCAAATATAGTAAACTATAAAGTATCGGCGATCACTAGCGTGAGCTAATGCAAGTGATCCTAGTACATAGTACAATACCGGACAACTCGTAGCAAAGGTGGTAAAGTTCTGATCGCTATTCTAGGAAATGTGTTTTTACATTATGGAAAATACCTAAGAATAGCGATCAGAACTTTACCACCTTTGCTACGAGTTGTCCGGCATTGTACTACGTACTAGGATCACTTGCATTAGCTCACGCTAGTGATCGCCGATACTTTATAGTTTACTATATTCAGCATGAAACTCTGATTCCAATCTTTGAGTTTCTTATTCGGTTTTAAAACGATATTTAATATCTCCTTAATTTAAATGATGTTTACATCGCCGAAATGAAGCTTATTAGCTCTTTATATTTAAGTAACTTAATGGTTGCACCTGTTTGGAAACTCATATAGCAGAGTATAAGTTCTTTTCGCTATACACTTTGGTATTAATTTGATCTAGCTACTCACTGATGAAGCCTCAAAAAAGGCTGAAACCGGTCTGGGTAGTGACCTCCCACCATAATGTAATAACAGCATACATTTCCTAGGAAATGTGTTTTTACATTATGGGAAATACCTAAGAATAGTGATCAGAACTTTACCACCTTTGCTACGAGTTGTCCTTTATTGTACTATGTACTAGGATCACTTGCATTAGCTCACGCTAGTAATCGCCAATACTTTTATAGTTTACTATATTCAGCATGAAACTCTCCGATTTCAATCTTTGAGTTTCTTATTTGGTTTTAAAACAATGTGGGATTTAATATCCCCTTAATTTAAATAATGTTTACATGGCCGAAATGAAGCTTATTAGCTCTTTATATTTAAGTAATCAGATGGAAAGAATACTGTGAAGAACTGTACAGCAGAGTGGATAAAGAAAATGTGGAGTCCTCCCACCAAGAAAATTCTGATTTGGAACCTCCTCCTCTTAGGCATGAAGTTGAAAGAGCAGTTAAGCAGCTCAACAGCAATAAGGCTCCAGGTGCAGATCAAATCCCAGCAGAGTTAATTAAGGCCACAGGGGATGGAGGGATAAGAGTGTTTCATAGATTGATTACAAGGATATGGGAGACAGCATCATGGCCTAGAGACTGGAAGAAGTCAGTTTTCATACCACTACACAACAAAGGTGATAAGAAGGCATGCAAGAATTATAGAACTATTAGTTTGATATCTCATGCAAGCAAAATTTTATTAAAGATCATGCTAAATAGGACTGAGGCCAAAGTTGAGGCAGAGATGCCCGAGGAATAAGCAGGTTTTAGGAAAGGTAGGGGCACCAGAGATCAGATCCTTTGCCTTAGACAGATCATAGAAAAATATAAAGAATTCAGACTCCCTCTGGTAATGTGTTTCTTAGACTACTCTAAAGCTTTTGACTGTGTTGAACATGTGAAACTGGGAAGTAATGAAAAGAATGGGTTTTCCTCAACACACTATCAGGTTGATAGCCAACTTTTATAAGGAGCAAGAAGCCACAGTAAGAACAGGTGTTGGATTGACTGACTGGCTTCAAGTTAGAAAAGGAGTTAGACAAGGATGTTTACTTTCTCCTCACTTGTTTAGTATATATGCAGAGGACATCATGCGTGAAGCATTGGATGAACTCAGGACAGGAATTACAATAGGAGGTAGATTGATCAGTAATCAGAGGTACACTGATGATACAGTACTCCTTTGTACTGTATCATCTTTGTACATGGAAAAACTAGGACTAATTCTTGACAAAGTTAACAGGACTAATTCTTGACAAAGTTAACAAGATCAGTAATAACAGAGGACTTCAACTCAATTCTAGCAAGACAAAGATCATGGTTCTCAAAGGAAAAACAAACAGAGAAGCTCTTGAGAAACAAGTGTATCTTAATGCAGAAAGAATTGAGGAAGTCAGCAAGTTTGAGTACCTGGGATCCATTATTAATGTGAAGAATTCCTGTTCAGAAAATGTCAGAAAAAAGGTTAGGAATGGCTAAAACAACAGTCAGAGACCTGTCTAAAATCTGGAAGGATGGGTCTATCTCCATGGGAACAAAGTTGAGGATTTTAGATGCAGTTGTTTTTCCAACAGCGACTTATGGATGCGAGACTTGGAACCTAAAGAAGTCAGATAAGAAATGGATATCTGTTTTTGAGATGTGGTGTTACAGAAGGCTGTTGAGGATATCATATACTGAAAGGCATACAAATGAATGGGTGTTAGAAAAGATTAGTAGAACTTTAAAGCTCCTTAAGGATATTGACAGAAGAAAGTTAAAATATTTTGGACACATAGAAAGGATGGAAGGAGGACTTCTCAGAACAGTAATAGAAGGTAAAGTTCCTGGAAAAAGAGGCAGGGGTAGACCATCAATGAGATGGATGGATGGCATGTGTGGAGTGAGTGATCTTCAAAGAGTTGAGGCTGCCAGAAAAGCAAACAACAGAACTACATGGCGAGGCCTGGTGTGGAACATCATCGAGCATCGGAGTGACGATACGGCATCTGTAGATGCCCAGTGAACATAGAGAGAGAAGTTAGATTAATTTTCTATTAATTTTTTCCCTATTAAAAACTCTCCAACACGTCAGGAACTCAATTTTTCGTGTGCGAGGCATATGCAACACTTTTTAATGTCTTTTTACGTAAAGTAAAATCAGGGGTGCCAGTTATACGCGAGGGGGAGTTATTTTCGAGTAAATATGGTAAGCGCTTTGCCAACAAGTTGACATCCTTCTGCTGCTTCCCTTGCTCAGCTAACTTTGATGGTAAGTTACAATGCATAAAGATTTTTCTCGCTACTGTTTTTTTTTTTCAAACCAACATAATGAAAATCAATTTTATAATACAATAATCAATTTTAAACTGAATAACATTATAAATTTATAATATTTATTTATTTTCTTAATATTTATATTAATATATTATATTAATATTTATTTGTAATATATAAATAAATATAAATAAAATTAAATATTATTTATAATATATAAATAAATATAAATAAAATGAAATATTTATAAAATTATAAATAATTATTTATAAAATATTATAAATAAAAATATATATTATAAATAAATTAATTAAGTTAGAATAATTTTCTATTAATTTTTTCCCTATTAAAAACTGCCAAAAACTGTCAGGAACTCAATTTGTAAACTTGTGGCACGTGCACATAAAAAGGTTCGCCACCACTGCCTTAGACCAGGTCCCTTACAGTTGCAAATTATCCTACCACAGCCAAACAGGCAGAACAGCCAATATCAGAATTTCTGAATTACAGCGTGTACCCCACCACAGGATACACGCTGGAAGAAGGCCACTCTATTACACTGCAGCAAATACAAATATGAGAGGCTATTCCTCTAATCTGCCTCAGCCTTCAGAAACTTTCCAAACCAAAACAAATTTGGGTGCACCATTCAGGACTCTATGCCTGACTTTAGTTGCATTTCTTCGGCCTCATTTGCCCAGGGTTAATGCCAAAAACAATATGTGCCTGAATGCACATATTGTTTTTGTGATCCCTAATAATGCCAATGTAATGTTGCCAAAATATAGGAAAGCATTAATTAAAGTTATTATATAGAAAGTTTTTTACTTTGGGTATACCATATACTATATGTTAAAGATACCAAGCAATTTTATAAACTTGGTTTTAATCCTTTTTCCTTAATAAGGTCAAAGCACCTTGTAGCAACTTGTATAGGTAAAAATTTATAAGTTCTGCATTACTTCAACCTTGGCATCGCAGGATCTGGCTCCCACTGACGAGACCTCAATAAAGATCGAAACCAGTCTGGGTAGTGGCCCTTCCCTTAATGCATAGCATCATACATGTCCGCAAGGAGATATGCTTTGCATTAGAGGAGATACTAAGGGAAAGTAATCAGAGCTTACTCCACCTTTACCACGAGTTGCCTCAGACCTGAAAATATTTCAGGTTCAAACGTGACTTACCCGTCTGTTTGCTTACTTGGGAAAAAGGATTAAAAAACCAATGTTTATAAAATTGCTTGGTCTCTTTAAAGTTATTATAATAAATATTTTAATATATGTTTATTTCCTGAAAAATAAGTTATGTTATTAAATTTCTCTGTAATTCTTACATTCAGCTTTATTCCCTTTTTTTTTTTTTTTTTTTTTTTTAATAGATGGGAACCATGACAGCTCTACTCCAATCATCTCGAATTCAACCTTCTAAATTATGCAATGTAAACACTGCAAACTCTTATACCACTATACTGGAGTATTTCTGGTCCATGTACTCTAGCTGCATTTCCATATTCAGGCTTTTGATAGTTTTCTCTAACTCAAATATTTGATATGTACTCCTCCTTGCATTCCTCTTGAATATTTTCTACTACCTTCCTGTCACTACTAGTTTCATTTAACAGTCTTTCAAAATAGTTACTTCAAAGATCAAGAATATCCTTATTTTCAATTTTCATGACACCTTTATCATCTTTGATATCGTCTATAGTACTCTTTCCTCCATTTCTAGGCTTTTGGAAGAGACTCCAGAACATTTTGCAACCTTTCATTTATCTTCTATATTCTTACCAAAATCTTCCCAACACTACTGTTTAGCTATTTTTACACACAGCTTAGGTGCATTACATTTTTCTCTGTGTTCACTTAGGGCACGTGCCAACTTATTTGCTATTATTTTTTCTGTCTGCTTTCTTCTTTTCCAGGACTGCTTATTTAACTTCTTGTGTCCACCATGGTGTTCTTTTCTATCCTTGCAGACTTCACCACATGCCTCCCTCGCATAATCATTGTTCTTTTCAATGGAATATTCATTTTTATTTAGCTTAAAATTAAGTGATGGTCACTTCCAATTTCAAATCCCCTGTGCATTCTTTATCCTGAACCAGGATGAAGATTACTATTACATGACATCTCCAAGGAGTCCAAAGACTCCTTGAGGGAGGGCACCTACTCTACAACTTCCCCGTCTCTGCCACTTCATCAAGAACACCGAACCGGTACTACCATCATCATATATACCAATGCCATTTACTGCCCACCAGCACTATTAGTATTTTTTGTCTGTAAACTGTGTGTGCCCTGAAGGCTGATATGTCTGTATGCAGGATGAAAAACCAGAGTTTCTGGGGAGAAAAAACCTTGCTACGTTTGTAGGAGATTGGCTAACTCACGTTATATTGAAAAAAAAAAAAAAATATATATATATATATATATATATATATATATATATATATATATAAAGATTCCTCTCATCACAACAAGAATTGAACTTGGGCCTTTTTTTCCAATCAAAGAGTACAATGTACCATCATTTGTCCAATTCTGCTATGGAGGTGCTCATAGGTTCCTTCTCTCTTTTAGACACCACTATCCTGCACCCTAGGCTAATGCATTATAGAAAAAACATGCTTGATTATGTCAGAGATTGGCTAACTCAGAAACCACTCAAGAAATGTTACTCTAGTCGGAAACTAGAATCGAACTTAAAACGTTCTTTCTTCTAGTGGCCTAGAGGCATGGATGTGCCCACCACTTCAACTGAGCTACACAGGCTAAAAAAAATTGGTTAAGTGCCGCGAAGTAAGCAGCAAGATATCACTATCAACAACATAGTCAATGAGGCTTTTCTTATTTCTTGTGTCTTTTCTCCATGTGAACTTGTGCACATCTTTATGCCGGAACATGTTATTAGAAATGACCAGTCAATATTGGGCATGAGAATGGGGATGGCAGTTCAATGTTGCAAAATGTAAGGTTTTAAAATTTGAGAAACAAAGATGGGATGTAGAATTTATGCTTGGTGGGGATATATTGTTGGAGGTGGAGGAAATAAGAGTTCTGGGGGTGATAGTGGATAAGGATCTAAAATTTAGAAGACAGTGCCAAAATTGTGAGGACAATACAATTTTGGGAATGATGCAGAGGACACTGACTTGCAGAAGTAAGGAGATTCTTGTTCCATTGTATAAAGTTCTGATTAGGCCACACAAGGACTAATGTACACAGATTTCGTTGCCTGGTTTTCAAAAGGATGAAGAGATGTTGGAAAGGACACAGTGGGGATTGACTAGTTTCTGATCTCTGGAATGTCAAATATGAGGAAAGGTTGAGAAGATGCAATTTACAGAGTCAACTGGATAGGAGGAAGAGAGGAGATATGATAGACACCTACAAGTTAGTAAGGGGTTGTTATAGGATCAATGCTGAAGAGGTTTTACAGAAAATGGTGGGAGATCAGGGGAGAACCAGGTTCTTTGCATGCAAAGTTGTGAATGATTGTAATGCCTTGCCTGAGAGTGTGGTGATGAACTGTGTATATGACAAAAAGACCTCCTAGATGAGTCTTTGGTTCCATGGGATCTTAGGGTGGTAATAATAATAAATATCCTGATAAAAAATTCAGCAATTATTAGTCTTGCACTTTTCTCTAAATTTTCCCAAACTGTTTCTATATGCCAGGTGGGATTCATTTCCTACTCTGCTATTTAGATCTCCAACAAAGAAAATGGAAAAAGTTTTCCTTATGTCAGCTGCCTGTCATTAGGGCAGGAATTAGAACCTTTTGTGGGATTACAGGCACATATAAGTTTCATTGTCAATTTCACCATTTTGAAATCTGTCCGGATAACTAATTGAAATTGCCTTCCGATAAAGAAATTTATTTACGTGTTTGTGTTGAATTCTATCCCTTCCTTCCTTTCATTATTATTGTCTGAATATAACATTCTATACTTATTTATTAATATCACATCTGCTTTTGTATTCTTTGT
The DNA here is from genome assembly GCF_054136105.1 of Typopeltis vanoorti. Classification (NCBI taxonomy): domain Eukaryota; kingdom Metazoa; phylum Arthropoda; class Arachnida; order Uropygi; family Thelyphonidae; genus Typopeltis; species Typopeltis vanoorti. Next base: position 169,609,567 of record NC_143549.1, on the reverse strand, counting down.
CTAAGTGATACCAATTATATCCATGTGGTACATCTCCAGTTCCTCTGCAAGTTCAATTTCCTTTCCATTAGTAGTCCTTATATTTTCAATTCTTCTGATGCTAGATTTGTTCTTCTTCTAGAAGTTAAGTCTGAGCTTGTTCCAGAAGCTAACGTTTCGCTGTTTGCCCTGGTTCCCTGATGAAACAGTAGGACCTTGTTTAATTGGGTGACACCCAGAATGAAACGAGTTTGTGATTTGAAACTTGATTGATGCAGTAACTTAAGCTTCCCTCTGTCTAAGAAAATGATTGCTTTCCTAGGCTAAATTAGTCAGTCCTTTGGGGGGGGGGGGGGATCATATTATCATAATCATATCAACTTCCATGAAGTCAGGGTAACTCATAATGGGAGTCAGTTGACTGCTAACATTCATGGCAGATTCTGGTAATGTGCTCCATTTACCTATCTCCATGTTCAAAAATCTACTGCTCACCCTTCTCCCTTGTTACACCTGTACACAACTTCTGCAGAAAGGTATTATTTTGCCTTCTTTCCATTTCTTAGGAACATTTCCCACTGCAAGACTTTCATCAAATGGCCAGGTTAAGAGTGCAGCTAACTCTTTTGCACATTCCTTAAACATACGTCATAAGTGACCCATTCACACAGCCTGATTAACATCTAACTCCAATCAACAACTGATAAGCCTGATTCTTGAAACTTTAATTCCATTATAATTTGTCCCCCCCTACGTTGCATAGCATCGTTTACACTCTCATGATATACAAGTACATCAATAAAGTACTTACTAAAGAACTCCACTACACTTGGATACCATAACTATCCACAAGTATCACCCTTCCACAATTATTCTTCCTCTTGCTTGCTACATAGTAGAAGAATTCCCTTGAATTATCTTCTTTGGCTTATAAATTAACTATGCCAAGAAATTATATTCTTGGTTTCATCATTTATCCAACTGTAAGCAAACAAAGTTTGCGTATGAAGTAACTTCGTGACAGGGCAACTCATATATAAAGGTTAATGACTTCACATCAATTGCCTTAATATCCCATAATGCAAATGCACATACCCTTATTATACAGACATGTATAATACTATGCATTATGGTTAAATGCATAGTATTATACTATGCATTTAACCTGGGTAAGGGCCACTACCCAGACCAGTTTCGACCTTTATTGAGGTCTCATCAGTGGGAGCCAAACCCAGAAGTGATACCAAGGTTTAATTAATGCAAAAGTCATATTTCCATATATAAAGTGTGAACAGCCAAAAGGTGTCACACCTTATTATTAAAATACTCTGAACTAGAGATAAATGTTGCAAGTTTTTCCACTTGGTTATATTACAAATTAAGCAAATAATTGATGTGAAGTCATTAGTCTCTATACAAGTTGCCCTGTCACAAAGTTACTTCATGCCAAACTTTATTCAATGGATAAAAGATGAAACCAAGACTATAATTTCTTGGCATCTTTACAGCTGGAAAAACTTTCAACATCTACCTCTAATCCAGAGTATTTTAATAATAAAGTGTGACACCTTTTAGCTACTTGTATATGGAAATATGACTTCTGCATTATTTCAGCCTTGGTATCACTTCTGGCTCCCACTGATGAGATCTCAATAAAGGTTGAAACTGGGTATTGGCCCTTACCATAATGCATAGTATTATACATGTCTGTAAGGATATGTGCACTGCATTATTAGATGCCACAGCAAATGATGTGAAGTCATTAGCCTTTACATATGAGTTGCCCTGTCATGAAGTTACTTCATGTGCAAACTTTGTTTGCTTACACTTAAATAAAGGATGAAACTATAATAAAAAAAATAAAATAAAAATCAGCTAAGCCTTTTATTAGGGAGTAGGCGAGGCCATTTTATTCCTATCTAACTTTTGGAGACTGAATGAGCAGTTCAATCTTCACTGGTAGCCAATCAGAGATAGGCCAAAGGCTATCACAAAGTTAATCGCCACGCAGTGAAGAGACGGCTAACAAATGCTGCCATGGTCTCATGGGTCCCTAACCCTACCACAACATTTTTAATGTCTGAAAACAGTGTTGAAAGTTTAAAGTTTGGTTTAAAGTTGAAAGTTTGGCAACTCCTATAGGTAGAGATGACCTGCTAATGCTTCTGCCTGGTATCTCCACTTGGGCCTGGCTCCCACTGAAGAGACCTCAATAAAGGTCGAAACTAGTCTGGGTTGTGGCCCTTTCCTTAATGCATAACATTAGACATATCCGCAAGGAGATGTGTTTTGCATTATGGGAGATACTGAGATAGGAGTGTTGGTAGCTTGCTCCACCTTTGCAAGGAGTGCCCTGGTGTTGTACCACCTTACCCCAGTCCTGAAGATACTTTCAGGCACAAACTTTGTTTGCTCACACTTGGATAAAGGATTAAACTAAATTTATTATATGTCTGAAAACAGTGTGGGTTTGACAGTCAATTTTCTCGAGTTTATGGGACGAAAAGCCCGAGTTTTTAGGAGATAAAACCTGCTTGCCAGTGTCAGAGATCGACTAACTCAGTGAAACTATAATATAAGATTTTTTTTTTTTTAAGGTTGTTGAAAGCTTATTTTTCACTTGGTCAGACTATAATAAATTTAGTTTAATCCTTTATCCAATAGGAGGAGATGACCTTGCTACTGCTTCTGCCTGGTATCTCCACTTGGGCCTGGCTCCCACTGAAGAGACCTCAATAAAGGTCGAAACTAGTCTGGGTAGTGGCCCTTCCCTTAATGCATAACATTATACATATCTGCAAGGATATGTGTTTTGCATTATGGGAGATACTGAGATAGGAGTGTTGGTAGCTTGCTCCACCTTTGTAAGGAGTTGCCCGGTGTTGAACTACTTTACCCCAGTCCTGAAGATACTTTCAGGCGCAAACTTTGTTTGCACACACTTGGATAAAGGATTAAACTAAATTTATTATATAATATAAGAATATAATATCTTGAATATAATTTCTTTATAAATTATTAAATTTATAATATTAATTTATAAATTAATTAAATAATTTAAGCAAATGGAAAAACTTTCACCCTCTTTGGATTGACTGGTCAGTCTCCTCTCTGACTGAATTGTTTCTTTCTTAACAATGATATATAATGAATGTATAGCACAGCCGCCATAGCGCAATTGGGGGGGGGGGGGGGGGTAACGTAGACTGCACTCTGGATAACACTAAATAGCCTACAGTGACAGACAGGCTCCACACTCTCCTAGCAGGACTTACAGACACAGGCTCTGGATAACACTAAATAGTCTACAGCGACAGACAGGCTCCGCACTCTCCTAGCAGGACTCACGGACACAGGCTCTCAGATAATCGACATACACCTACTTGAGCTGAGAATCAAGAATATGGGCTCACTCTTAAAAATATACCAATTAAATATAGAAGGCATAACCAGGGCTAAATACTAAGTTCTTACTAAGATCTTGAATTACCATCAAATAGATGTAGTTGTAATACAGGAAACTCACACTAAGGATGATCTAGAGACCTACTAACGAGAGGGAAAAATACATGGATATAATGTGTTCAATAGCATAAACCAAATATGGTGTGGGAACATATATAAAAAACGCCATTACAAATTATAATCTGTGAACCAAGCATTAGCAAGGACATATATAGTGTATCCATTATAATATCTGGTTATACCATAACCAATGTGTATAAACCTCCCTTAGTTAAATGGCCTGATCAAGTACTGTCCCAGCAACAACATCCAAGCATAATCATGGGAGATTTTAAGTCATCACTCCCTTTGGGGGCTATAGAGAGGATGACCTAAATGGTGCCTTACTAGTGAACTGGATTGAAAATCAGAAGCTCCATCTGATCTTTGATATCAAAGATAAACCAAGTTTTCTCTCCTCTAGATGGGAAAGAGGCTATAACCCTGATCTGTGTTTCTGTACTGCAGACGATAATGGCAGACACATCTCCATCTCTAGGGAAGTATTTGATAATTTTCCAAATAGCCAACATCGACCTATAATCTATAAAGTAGACCTATATATTCCAATCATAAGAACAGTATTAAAACCTAGGTGGAACTTTCTCAAAGCTGACTGGGAATCTTTTAAGAAACAGGTTGAGACTGTTATAAGATTTATAAAGCCCACTGTAAACAACTACAATAGATTGGTTGGCATTATTATTGGTGCTGCCAAATGAACCATTCCAAGAGATTTTAGGAGAGATTATATCACAGGCTGGAACAGTGACAGTGAAACACTGTATAAAGAATTCTCTACTAATAATAATCCTACAGTAGCCACTAAGCTGCTGAAGTCTCTCGACAATGCTAGGAAAGACAAGTGGATTAAGACAATGAACAATTTTAATTTGACTCATTCTAGCCAAAAAGCTTGGTCCCTGATTAGGAAGCTTGACCCTAATACAAGGACTTCTGGCAAACTACTCGTAGATCCAAAACATACCGCAAAGCATATAGTTTCAATGACTAAATATCCTCAAGATTGAGTAGCTACAAGAGAGGTGAAACAAAAACTAGAAAAATCTTAAAACAGATCTTCCACCATCGTCACTATCCCAGGCTTTCAAGATTGAGTAGCTACAAGAGAGGTGAAACAAAAACTAGAAAAATCTTAAAACAGATCTTCCACCATCATCACTATCCCAGGCTTTCACTTCCCAGATAATCAACTCACTGAGGACTAGGAAGGCAGTTGGATTCGATAACATCTACCCTGAATTCATTAAGAACTGTGGACCAAAAACTATTAAATGGCTTACTGCTATATCCTGGACTCTGGCATACTTCCATCAATTTATAAAAGATCTAAATCATTGACGTCTTAAAACCTGGCAAAGACTCTATAGTTGCTTCTAACTACCATCCTATCACCTTGTTAAGCATCTGCCTAAATCTTCTGCAAAGAATGATATACAACAGAATTTCTATTGTATACCATATACTCCAAGCATACATAATAGAACTCCTCAGGAATAGGCTAGCTTTAAACCTGACAGAAGTTGTTGTGATTAAGTACTGGCCTTGACAACCTTCATAGAGAATGGTTTTGAAAAACAATTGAAAACAACAGCGATATTCATGGACTTCTCTGCTGCCTATGACACAGTGTGAAGAGAGGGTCTTATTTTTAAATTCTTAGAAACTATCCCATCACCAAAACTAGCCAACCGAATTAATCAAATGCTATCAGACAGATGGATACAAGTATCTCTCAATGAATCAAAAAGTAAATTCTTTAAGATTAAAAATGGCTTACCTCAGGGTCAGTTCTTGCCCCATTGCTTTTTAACTTATATATTAGTGATATCCCAGTGACAGCATCACAGAATGCTGTCAATTCCAAAAAGCATTCCAAAAAGCTGAGAACATCTTAAATGAAGTTTGGCTGTACTTGATAAATACTTTATACGATGGCAATTACAACCTAACCTGAACAAAACTGAAGTTGCATCCTTTCATTTAAGTAATATCCAGGCCAACTATATCCCAAAAGTTTATTTCAGAAATAACCTGTGAAATATAATAATCATCCAAAATACTTAGGAGTTACAATAGACAGAAGTTTGACATTTAAATATCATCTAGAAAATATCGCTGGGAAAATTAAAAGCTCGTAATAATATAATGCATAAACTTGCTGGTACTTCCTCGGGTGCTGATGCCAACACACTGCATACTACCACACTGTCTTGGGCTTAATCAACAGCAGGGTACTGCTGCGGCTGAACAATGCACATGCTTCTTTAGTCGTTGTCCAACTGAATCAAACCATGAGGATAATCTCTGGTGCTCTAAGATCTACTCCTGGCTACTGGCTCCCAACTCTCATTAATATAGCTCCTCCCTTGCTTTGCAGGACTCAAGCCTTAAGCAAATTATGGACAAAAATAATTGAAAACAGTTATTTTCCTATCCACCAAGACATTTCCTTCCATACCTCACAAAGGTATGGAAGGAAAAGGAAATGTAATAACAGTAATAGAAAAAATTAAAAAATATAAACATAAAGAAAGCTTGTTATACCAAAACAAGCCTTCAAGTACAAGTCATTAGGGAAAAGAAAACCAGGACATCCTCTTAAACAATTCAACGATGACTTCTAAGGCCAGAACAGGCCATGCTAGGCCTAAATCCTTGATACGCAAGATAATGATGACCTCACAAAGGTTGAAATCTAGGAGCCCTGCCTGGAGGAGTGCAATACAAATGAATGACCAGAACGTCAACCTATGCGCGTCGTGGGGAGAGTACTGGCTTCAGCATACCTCCAATCTTCAAATTCCCATTTGAAATCCAACATCTCATCTGGAGGGTTTCGATCTCCCTAGACATATGGACCAAATTAAATCGGATCAGAACAGGATATGAAAGATGCAAGCATCTCTTGCATAAATGGAACTGGTCCGATGCTCCAAACTGTGAATGTGAAAGTGGGATCCAGACTATCAATCACATTGTACTTGATTACCCTATCTACTCATTCTCAGGCACTAAACAGGACTTTTTTTTAACTGAACCCTGAATCTTTGAAGTGGATCCAGGATTTAAGGATTAAGCTCTGATTCCTGACTCTTAATTTTTTAATGTTAAATCATTTCAACCTATGGTACCCTTTTATTATGATTTTTAAAATTGTTTTTATGTTGTTTTATGTAATATGTATGTAATATCCTGAGACCTGTACATCAAACACTAAATAAATAATAGCAAAATTGGAAGAATAGCAGAACATTGCATGCTTCGATTGGAAAAGACCTGGGTTCAATTCTTCATGATGAGAGGAATCTTTATATGGGCTTTTTCAACTGAAGGTGAGTTAGCGGATTTCATGCGGTAGCAGGTTTTTTTCTCCTGGAAACTCGAGTTTTTCATCACACATACAAACAAATCAGCCTTCAAAACACACGCAATTTACAGACAAAAAATACTGTTGTTGGTGATTATGGGCAATAGATGCCATTGATGGTAGTAATGTCATAGTTGGAGAATTAAGTAGTAGTAGTAGTAGAGAGGATGAGATTTATTTAGCGAAGTAGAGTAGAGTGCCCTCCCAGGAGGCGTCACATAATAATAATAGCATATATTTTTCTGCAACTTCCAACCTTGATTAGAAAGAAAGAACTTAGTTCAGCTTGTAAGAAAGTGTCTCTGCCTCTCTAATCTAACCTAATCCTGTATATTCAAAATATGGTAATCCCTCAATTACCTGCAGTGAGAAAGCAATTTGCTAGCTAGATAATTGAAGATCTGAATAACTAAAGGTAAAATTACATGGCACTGTGTCAGAAGTTGGGTGAACTAAATCCAATTAATGGGTGATTAACTGAAGGTCTGATCATTTGAAGGTTAGACAACTGAGAGATCACAGTATTAGATTCCACAATGAAACAGAATGCCTTTTCTGAAAAGATCCTAGCTGTCTTTAACCTTTAAGGAAGGCAAAACTTTATTCAGAAGACTATAGAATCTAGCTTTGTGCAATTGAAATAGTCCAATTTATCAGTTGTACACCCCCCCCCCACAGCATAAAGTAAGGAGGGGCTTATATGAGAGGGATTGAAAAATTCTGATAAACACATAGAACAAAAATAGAGTGCTTAAATAAATAGAGTTGCTTTAATATCATTTTTGTTCTAGGTATTCATCAGAACTTTTCAGCCCTCCCCTCTAATTTGGTTTGAGAAGTAGGACACTAGTATGCATCTTCAGTTATTGGAGTGGCACAGCACTTACACACTTCATAAACAAAATAATAACATTACTTTCTTTTTAATTCAAAAATATTACAGGAAAGGTTAGCATTTATCTTGATTCAACAGTAAGTTATGAATGTTTCAATTCATAAGTGTGAAAGCTATGTCAAACTGAATACTACTTTTAGTTACTCGTGATATTATTATTCAGGATGGAACATACAGCTATCCGCTGTTCTTTACCATGGACAGAAACTGCTTGAACAAACAAAGCATAATTTATACCATTTACATGAGCAGAGTAAGGAGACAAAACATTTGTCTAATAAAGTATACAGAACAGTTTATTCACAAAGGAAGCTCTGGGTAAAGAGAATGAGAGGTCAACCCTTGGAAGTTGTATAAGAAAGGTGAGGTATCAGATAATGGCAGATACACTACTAGAAGTATAATAATGTCACTGGTGTAGAAACAGTGAATGAGTTTAAGAAGCTGCATAATACACATCATGTTATACAGTGGTAATATCTTCAATGTTTTACAACTCTTAGTAGCTCTGGTAATCAGTAATAATGACAATAACAACATGGCTTGATAGACCTAACATATAATGATGCATTTCTTCTGCATCTATCCAATAACCTTTAGTATCTAACATTTCCATTACATCTTCTCTTTTCTACCTATCCAATTTTACAATACAGAGACCTGTATACCATCTCTGAATCCCATATACCAATTCCATAAAGAAATCTGAGCATAGTAGTTATATCAATACTTCATAAAGAGGGACAAAAACTTTCTTTCCCTTACTTATCAGTATTTTTTAGCATCTCAGTTCCTCTCTACTATCATTCCAGATCCCCCAAGTATCATCACTTTCCTGAAGTGCAATCTAAACAAAGTAACATACTGCATAACATTTTATCTCATGCAACATCGACATGACAACCATTCGGCGTCATATTTGGTTAAGATGTAATTGAAACAAACCTTTTAAAAATCAGCTAACGCCTTTTTATTTCCGTATAGGGGTAGGTGAACCTATACGGGAAACAAACCTAAAAAGCAAATTCCTTCTTCATGTTTTTTTTTTTTTTTTTTTTTACATAGGTTTCATCTACTGCTGTGCTTATATAATCAGTTAAAGCTGCTTGTTGTTCAAACTAGCACACGAACACAAGTTTAACAAGACACGGTGAGGAAAAATACTTTTTTAATACTATCCCAATTCGATTAATCACCTACTTACTCAAAACGTTTTAAATTATTTAAACATTTATACATACCTTTCCAAACAAACAAGTGTCCCTTAATTTAATACAGCATAAAAGTCAAGTTGAGATACTTCTATAACATTAAACTATAACTGGAAGTGACTTTCATTCACTTAAATATCAACCTCATTGCAACGGCTTCCTACATTTAGGCGATAACACATATGCTAAGCTGGCACACGTGCACTTAAAAATAAACTATCTACGATACGGTACTAAGAGTTGCCTTAGTAGCAAAAGATGAATTACTCGTTCTATCAGTGAAAACTGGTGTCTGGATTTTCTTTTCGGTGTTATTTGTTTGTTATTTTTAGTACGTAGTAGATCATTTTAGATCGAGACTTTTTTTAAAATATGGCATATTGATATGAAGCCTAAAAATTGGTCTCGGAATTCAGTATATTATTATTATTTATTCACATAATTGATACACAGTCAAAACAAGATATCATATACACAAAAATTTGAATGGTGATACAGAACAATTCAGATTCTACCCAAGAATCTAAGAATAGTCCGTCAGGTAGGGTCGTAAAATATGGACTGTTCCAAGTAATGCTGTTTTTTGTAGGTCATATGGGGTCACTTCATTGATGTTTAATTGCCGTAAATTGTTGAATAGCTTCTTTGAAGTTGCACCGATAAGTATTGGGATGACTTTGGTGTGTTTAGTCCACAGTCGGCCAACTTCGATTGCCAGATCTTGATATATAGTCATTTTTTCCCGTTCTTTGTTGTTAATGTTGTTTTCGCTGGGTACTGCGATATCAATAATCCAAACTTGTCGATGTTCGATAATTGTGATGTCAGGTCTATTGTGTTCCACATGCCGATCAGTTTGTATTCTAAAGTCCCAAAGAATTTTTGCTGTTTCGTTTTCCAATAGAGTCTCAATTTTATGCTGCCACCAGTTATCAGAAATAGGGAAGCCATATTTTTTGCATACATGACAATTATGTTGCATACATGTTTTAGCAGGGTTTTCTCTCCGGAAACTCGGGTTTTTCATCCCGTATACAGACAAATCGGCCATTCAGAACACACAAAATTTACAGACGAAAAAAATACTAGTTGTGGTGGCCGGTAGATGGCGTTGATGGAGATGATTCGTAGTAGAGGTTCGGTGTAGTGGTTGAGACAGCTGTAGGTGTCCTCCCGCGATGAGTCTTCGGACTCCTTGGAAGTGTCAGGAATAATAATAATAATGCCAATGAACTATTTTGGCCACTTCATCATGATGGTATTTATAGTCAGTTTGAGCTATTTTGCTGCAGGCAATGATTAGATGTTCTACAGTCTCATCTTTCTGATCGCATAATCTGCATTTGCTGTTATTATTGATCTTCAATATTTCCCTTTGATTGCATTAGTTTGTAATGCCTGTTCTTGAACTGCTAGAAGAAATCCTTCTGATTCTTTTTTTAATGTATCCATGTTGTTGCCATTGTCATGTCTTGTTCAAGTCAATTTTGTCCTCAGTATCTCGAAGAAATTGGCCGCGCACATATCGGTTATTCTGTTGTTCCATTTTAGTCATTGCGTAGGAGCAATGACTTAGAGCTATTGTCGGTGTAATTTCTTAAACCAATTTCCTCTTCTTCCACAGTCTGTCTCACTTGCAACAGACCTCGTCCACCTATTCTCCTTGGTAGGTACAACCGGTCAACATCACTTCATGGATGTAAGCATGATGCATAGTAATTAGTTTTCTAGTTTTGCGGTCCAATTTGTCCAGGTCTTCTTCTGTGCCATCTATTATGCCAGCTGTATATCGGATCACCGGTATAGCCCAAGAATTCATTGCAATCCATTTAGTTTTGTTTTCAGAATATTTCTAACTCTTTTTATGTATTCTGATGCTGCATGTTGTTTAACTTTCGAGTGGAGAATATCATTGGTTTCTAATATTACTAGGTATTTATAGTGTTCGTCAGCTCAAATTGCTTTTATATATTTCTCTTGATCAAAATTAAAACTGCTAGTGTCATTAATTTTTCTTGACAAAATTGCGCATTTATCTAAACCCGGTTCCATTTTGATGTCCTGACTGAAAATACGAACTGTGTACAATAAGGAATCTATTTGCTGGGTCTATTTTCCATATAACTTCAAGTCATCCATATAAAACAGATGGGAAATTTTAATATTACATTTAGGGATTTTATATCCAAGTTTTGTTTTCTTCAGAATCATAGACAAAGGTATCAAAGAAATGTTGAAGAGCAATGGTGACAAGGAATCACCCTGGAAAATTCCACGTTTAATGCTGATATCTCCAAATCGTTCATTATTCACCGTTAATGTTATTTTCCATGATTTCATAGCAGTAGCCAGAATCGATCATATGTTTTTGCTAATTTGAAATATTTGTAGTGATTTTAGAATCCAGGAGTATGGGAGGGAATCGAATGCTTTCTTGTAGTCTATCCATTCCATGTTTAAGTTAGTTTTTCATCTTTTTGAGTTTCTGAGAATCATTTTATTAATAAGGATCTGGTCTTTTGTTCCTCTAGATTTTTGAAATTTGCCTTTTTCTTCAATCGGATAAATCTCATTATCTGATAAGTAGTGGTATATGGAATTTGCTATGATTGCAATGAACAGCTTAAGCATAGTTGGTAGGCATGTTATTGGACGATAGTTACTTGGGTCGGCACCCTTATCTTTCATGAAGAGAAAAGTGCACCCAGATATCATCCAGTCTTATACTGAGCCTGACTGCAAAAAATTATTAAATTGTTCTGCCATTCGATCATGTAGACTGGTTAGATGTTTTAACCAAAATCCATGTAGATCATCTTTGCAAGTTGCATTCCAGTTTTTCTAATTTTCTAGCTTGAGCACTAACCATTTCTTTAGTGATAATGACATTTTGCATTTGTTTTTGTTTCATTTCTAATTCTATTTCCTTAATCCATTAAGCATCTTTATTGTGTTCAATAGGATTATCCCAGATTTTCTTCCAAAATTTGAGGGTTTCTTCTTTTTCTGGTGAATGACTATTTGCATTTGCATTTCTCTGGAGAGACTGAAAGAACTGACGTTGGTTCTGTCGAAATTGCATATTTTGCACATATTGGTTTATTCTTGCTTCATATCTTTTACTTTTCTGTGGAGTCGCTGTAATTCTTTGTTTTAGCTCTTCAGTAATTTCAGCAATTGTTTTGTTGGCCAAATTAAATGTGTTAATCAGTTTGTTTTTGATCTTATTATTTTTCAGCCGTCCTTCTTTAAAACTCTTTACGTTGCTGAAATCAGCTCGAAGTTTGTTGACTTTTCGTTCCAACCGGATTTTCCATGGTGCAGATTATTTCATCCTCGGCTTTTGCTCTTTCGGTTTGCAACCAAGCTTCACTGAAATGACATAGGCTGTGCTGTATAGGAGCTGATTTGTTTCTTTTATACTGCTAGTTCTGATGGTTTCACAAGTGCGCCCAGTATATTCAGTATAGTCATATAATATATTCTGAATATTTTCAGTATATCCAGTGAATTCAGTATATTATTATTATTATTATTATTATTATTATTATTATTATTATTATTATTATTATTATTATTATTATTATTATTATTGCTAAAGAGGGCGCTTTAGTAGCAAGCGGTCGCAAGCATTTCGATGCTCCCATATTTTAAGTTGCAAAGTAGATATTTTCTTGTGAATTAAAATTTAAAGTACACCAGTGATTTCCGTTCCTCAAGACGAACATATTGACGTAAAAAATGTATCTGTTAAGTAATAAGTAAAATATAAGTATTCAAAGTATACGCTGGTCAACTACGCGAGAAGAGAACAAAGGAAGTCGCCATATTAGAAATTACAGCAAGATCGTCAAACAAGAAATATGAAGTGCTACAAATGCCAAGAAGACCTAACGGGGGAAGAAAACCACATCACATGTAGGAACTGCCAGAGAAACATGCATTTTCTATGTTCAGGATTGTCTGAGTCTACTTGGCAGAGAAAATCAAACAAGAATCGTGACGAGTGAAAGTGTCCCCATTGCAGAGACAACAAAGGAATGTCGCCTTCGACCGCAGGCGGAAAACAGCACAAGCAGAAAACAACCGCAGGCAGTAAACAGCTATCAACAACAGAGGGAATTAAAAACAAAGAAAACAACAACGGAAACCCAGGTGAGCCATCTTTAAATGCATTACTTGAAAATAGATTACTATTATTATTATTATTATTATTATTATTATTAAACAAGACCTCATGGAGTCAAAGACTCATCTAGGAGGTCCTTTTATCTCACACACATCTCATCATACCGGGTCTTAAACACATTCAAACTCCTTGCAGACACCACACTCTCAGGCAAGGCATTCCAATCATTCACAACTCTGCACGAAAAAAACCTGCCTCTCACTCCCTTACTCACACCCTCTTTATACAGTTTCCAGGGATGACCTCTGGTTCTCCCCTGATCTCCCACTATTCGCTGTAGAACTTCTCCACCATTGATCCTATAGCAACCATTTACCAACTTGTAGGTCTCTATCATATCTCCCCTCTTCCTTCTCTCCACTAGACTCTGCAAATTACATCTTTTCAATCTTTCCTCATACTCGACATTCCAGAGGTCAGAAACTACCTTAGTCAGTCGCCTTTGGACCCTTTCCAACATCTCTTCATCCTTCTGAAAACCAGGTGACCAAATCTGGGCACAATAGTCCATGTGTGGCCTAATCAAAGCCTTATACAATGGAACAAGAATCTCCCTACTTCTACACGTCAGTGTCTTCCTCATCATTCCCAGAAGTCTTTGTGTTGTCTTCACAATTTTGGCGATGTGACCCCTAAATTTTAGATCCTTATCCACTATCACTCCCAGATCTCTTATTTCCTCTACTTCCAACAATATATTTTCACCAAGCATAAATTCTGCATCCCATCTTTGTTTTCCAAATTTTAAAACCTTACATTTTGCAACATTGAACTCACATCCCCATTTGCGTGCCCAATCACTCAATTTATTCAAGTCTTCTTGCAAGGCCACAACATCTTCACTACTCTTTATGGTTCGTCACAACTTTGCATCATCTGCAAACAACTGAATATCTCCATCCAAATCTTCGCCAATATCATTAATATACAAGTTAAATAGTAATGGCCCTAAAACAGATCCCTGAGGCACTCCACTAGTGACTTTCCTTTTCCTGGATATTGCACCCCCATATACAACTTGTTGATACCTATCAGATAGCCAGTCTCCAATCCAATGCACTAATCTAATATCCAACCCCATCTGCACTAGTTTGACTGTCAACTTATCATGAGGCACTCTATCAAAAGCTTTTGCGAAATCCAAGTATATTACTGTGTATCCTTCTCCTCTGTCCAAGGAAGCAGTCACTTTATTGTAATAAGTAAGTAGATTACTAAAACACGACCTCCCTTAAGCAAATCCATGCTGTCCATCAAAGATTATACCATTGTTGTCAACCCAACTCTGGATCCTAGTTCTCACAAGCTTCTCCAACAACTTAACCACAACACCTGACACACAGATAGGCCTATAGTTTGATGCTTGAGTTCGATCACCTCCTTTATGAAGTGGCACAATCTTGCCCTCCTTCCACTCTTTAGGGACTTGACCGAGTGCAAGACTCGTATTAAAAAAATATGTCAAGGCAGGTGTCAACTCTCTGGCACATTCCTTCAGAATACGCGGTGATATATTATCAAGTCCCACAGCCTTATTTACATCTAGTTTACTCAACTCCCCAAACACCTCTTGCTCACTTACAGTCAGTCTCTCCTCCCCATCATCAACTGCTCTTAATCTCTCCATGAAGTCACATTCACAAGATTTATTCAAGTCTTCTTACAAGGCCACAACATCTTCACTACTCTTTATGGTTCGTCCCAACTTTGCATCATCTGCAAACTTCTCCACCATTGATCCTATAGCAACCCCTTACCAACTTGTAGGTCTCTATCATATCTCCCCTAAATTACAAAACCTAAAAGACTGTCTGATCGATTTTGTTGGAGAACTATTTAAAAAACATACCGCACAAATTACAGAAAAATTCAACCAATACGAGGAATATATTAAATTTAATAATAACTCGGTAGAAGGTGTATTACAGACCGTAAGAGAAATTAAAAACTGCGTTAAAGAGCTAACGGAAAGACAGCATAATTTAATTAAAGAGACAACGGAACTACGGCAAGAATTAAACTCTTTAAAGCAACAGTACGAACTCTCAAACCAACAGCAGCACAAAAACAATCTCCATATAAATGGACTCCCAGAAAGAGCTACGGAACATCTAAGAGACACCATAATACAACTAAGCCAAAAAATTGGCTCTCCCATTGAATCAAGAGACATCCAGACAGTGTATCGGTTACCACAAACAAGGAAAAGAGAAAATAATACCCGTCGTAGTGCGACTCACCAACAGCCCAACAAAAACTACACTCATAAAAGCTAGCAGGATTAAGAAACCAGTAGTCAAGGATCTGAAAGGAGACCACGACAATACCCCAATATACTTGTCCGAATACCTAACGCCATATTACCAGAAAATATTCTACCAAGCAAAGAAGGTAAAAACAGAAAACAATTACCAGTTTATATGGATAAGAGCAAGCAAAATATTCCTAAGAAAGACGCAGGACGCAAAACCAATTGAAATAAAATCCGTAGATGACCTCAACAGGCTGTCACATTGAAAGGAATATTGACAACTCGTAAAGAAGGACCAGCACCCCAACCAACATGGAAGCACACCATCAAGCAGACGTAATCACCCCGGAACATGATAATTGCCACATTCTGAAATCAATATCAGAATGGAAACAACTGACAATCCCCAAAAAAGGACTATCTATTCTCCACATCAACATCAGAAGCATTCAAAAATACTGGCTGACTCTGCAAGCTTATCTCAAGGAAGATATAGACGACATAGACATTTTAATACTGACTGAAGTATCCACGACAAACGAAGAGGCATCCACCTACCAAATGCCACACTTCCAACAACACAAACACTGCAGACAAACAAAACGAAGCGGTGGTATAATAATATTTACCAAACATAAACTAGAAGTAACAGAAACAAACTATAAATTAGAATACAGAAAACATATGCATCGAAATTAAAAACACCAAACAAGAAAACTCCTGATATTAAACGCAATATACAGACCACCCAACTTAAGCACCACAAAATTCCTAGAACTAAACAAATGGCTTTCAACCACGGAAATAGGCACCTCAGAATACTTGATGATAATAGGAGACATTAATATTACTATTATTACAGGCAACTCCAGGGAGTCATTTCATTCATCGAGGGAGGCCCCAAATCATATTCATCCCAACTATTCGACATTCATACAGTATCTATCATACCTCGCCTTAAACTCATTCAATGTCACAGCATCCACCACAGACTCAGGGAGCGCAATCCACTCATTCACTACTCTAAAAGTAAAGAACCCAGCTCTAACACCTTTACTAACCACATTTTTGCCCAGTTTCCATGGATGTTCCCTAGTCCTCCCACAACCAGCCCTGTTCTCAAAAATATCTTCTAAATTAATTTTATAGAAACCCTTCAGTAATTTGAATGTCTCAATCATATCTCCCCTCCTACGCCTATCAACCAATTTTTGCAACCCACAAATCCTCAACCTGTTCTCATAAGTTCATTCCACAGACCTGCTATCATCTTGGTCACTCGCCTCTCGATCCTCTCCACCTCCTCCCGATCAAAAAGAAACCTAGGTGATCTGAGCAGAGTAGTCGAGATGTGGTCTTATCAAGGCTCAATACAGAGGAACAATAACCTGCTTGTCTCTGCTTGTCAACGTATTCTTCAGCAACCAAGTGATTTGATGAGCTGATTTGGCCACTTTTGCAAGGTTCCCCTAAATGTCAATTCCTTATCCGCCAACACTCCTAAATATCGTGCCTCATCAATTTCCTGGAGCACGGTTCCACCAATGCAGTAAACTGCCGCCAATCTTTTCACCCAAAATGCATATCCTTACATTTTGCTGCATTAAATTGACATCCATTCTGCTTAGCCCAGACCTCCAATCTATCCAAATCATCCTGCAAAATTTTGACGTCATCTGCATTCACTATTGCCCTACCCAACTTCGCATCATCTACAAACAAATGAACTTTTCCTCTCAGATCCTTTCCTATATCATTTATGAACAAATTAAACAGCAGTGGTCCAAGAACAGATCCTTGTGGCACACCACTAGTCACAGGCCGTCTTGTGGACTCTACTCCTGAATAAACCATTCTCTGATATCTCTCCGTCAACCACCCTCCTATCCATCTCACCAACCCTATGTCCATCCCCATATGCTGCAATTTACTGATTAGAATTTCATGTGGTATCCTGACAAAGGCCTTAGCAAGGTCCAGTAGAATCACTGTAAACCCATTACCCTTATCCAGTTCAGCCGTCACTGTGTTATAATACGTGAGCAAGTTACTGAGGCATGACCTACCCTTCATGAAACCATGCTGTCCCCGATACAGTATCCCATTTTCTTCTATCCAATCTTGTATTTTCCTCTTGACTATTTTCTCTAAGACCTTGATAATGATTCCTGTTATGCTGATTGGCCGGTAATTTTCAACAGCAGCCTTGGAACCTCCTTTATGCAGTGGAACTATTTTCCCCTCTTTTTCACCCCCTTGGGACTGACCCAGTCCTGAGGCTCAAATTAAACAAAATGGTCAAGGGCACTGACAATTCTTTAGCCGCTTCACGTACGACACGAGCTGGTATACCATCCAATCCCACAGATGTATTGACATTGAGGTTCTGTAATAGAATAGTTACCTCTACTTCATTCATCATAATTCCAGTATAAGCTGTTGGTTCTTCCATTCCTGCAAAGTCACCACCTGGAAAATATACTCTTGCAAAGTGCTCGCTCAGTAATTCCACAATGTCGACTGATTCGGTTACCTCCCTACCCTCAGCATTTTTTAAGATCATTCTACCATGAGCATTTTTCCTTTTACTTGCAACATATTGAAAAAACTGTTTAGGATTCTCTTTAGCCTGTGTGGCCAATTTCCTTTCGTAATCTGCTTTTGCTTTTCTTACCACCCCCGTTACCATCCTGGCCTGAGCTTTATACTCTTCCTGCGCCTGATGGTCACCCTTCTCCTTAAATTACCTCCACAATTGTTTCTTTTTTTGCAGCTCAAGCTTAATAGTGTTATTCATCCATTTAACTCCTACTTGATTCGGACTCTTGGTATACAGTCAGCCATTGCTTCATGCAAGCACTTCTTAACCACCTCCGATGCACTATCAACATCCAGCCCTTGCAGTTTTACATGCCATGGCACTGAGCCAAGCACACACCTAAGCTTGTCATACTTACGAGCCCGGTAATTCCACATGTACCCTGTCTTAATTGTCAATTCGACTCCTTTAGCCACCTCCCAAGTCATGACCATATGGTCACTCTCACCAATTGGTGGCAACATGATCATGTTCGTTACAGCCACATTCTCAGTTGCAATTACCAGGTCCAGCACTCTCTGTCTGCTGGTATTTTCCACTACATGTTGCCATAGATAGTTGTCCCTTAAGAACCGCATAAAATCCAATTCCTTCCACCCATGTGCCCCCCTCCTCTTTCCAGTCAATGTTACCATAATTGAAATCACCCATAATAATTAACCTTCTTCCACTCATTTCTTCTATTTGCCTATGCATATTATCCCCACCATCTATTCCATCACCTGGTCTATAGCAGCACCCAACTGTATATTTTTTCTGCTAGATTCTATCTCACACCAAACAGCCTCAAATGTGCTCTTTTCTCTATCCTGCAGTTCAACTTCTATACTCCTTGGCTGCAACTCGTCAGCTATCATCAATACTCTTCTCCCCTTTTTATTCACCCTGTTACTCCTGAACACGCTATACCCGTCGCATTCAATCCCACTAGCTTTATCATCTTCTGTCAGCCATGTTTCACTAATACCAACAATCTGTGGCCTGGAAGTGCCAACCAAGACCAAAAACTCTTCCTTCTTGTTCCTAATACTCCTGGCATTAGTGTACATGAATCGCAGAAGCCCATTTGTCCCATCCCTACTTTGATGCCTTATACTAACTATCCCATTCTGATTTGTTGTCCTTCGTACTCGCTCTGGCATAATATACTCATTCATACACTTAACTGCCTCCCTAAAGTCTGCATATCTTCTCCCCCCCTCTTAATAAATCTAGTTTCCCTGAGTCTGTAAATCCACTTCCACATCATTCATCAACACTTTTTCAAGTCTCCGTACACCAACTCCATTCAAATGTAACCCATCCATCTTATATAAGTCCTTTCGCCCATCGAACTCATTCCACACATCCACAAATTCCACACCACTCTCTATGCATAACCCACGGATAAAGTCATTGGCAATTATGGCCCTCCTTCTAAACACTTCGCTGTCATACCGCAGTAAGATACTCACCATCCTAACTCTCTCACTCTTTTCTTTTGCTACCTCAAATAACCTCCTCACATCCTCTGTCATTTCCATTTTGTCCTCTTTAAAATCATTCGTTCCTGCCACGATTATCATTTCTTTCACCCTCTGTTTTTGCAGTCGAATAGATTCGCTGACGTCCTTTATGTTCACAACCGGCTGGTACGACTTCGTTAAACTCTCAATTATTACACCTCTTAATAGCGAATCCCCATACAGCACTCGCTCCTTCATTTTATTGACGTTTACGAACATTCTATTATTTGCCGTCACAGACTTCCGCCGGTTATTTGTCGGTACGTTCAACACACATTTTTCCATACGCTCCAGTTGTCTTTTAGCTCTGCGTATCGCACCGTTCAAACGGGCAATTTCTCTACTCGCATTTATCTCACCCTTTTCATTATCGATCAGATCATCCATTCTTTCTGTATTTCTACCTTCATTTACACTTTCAGCGACGCTCTCACACCTATCTGGCACACTACCACGCAATTCTCTAGCACACCACCATTTTCTACATTCTGACTATCGTTAACGATATCACTCTCGGCACACGAAACACGCCTGAAATCCTCATTCTCTTTACACTTTCTGCACATATTAACTCCACTATCACTTTCTAACCAGACTCCCACCGCTCTTCGCAAGGCATACATCTCACAGACAGCACATTGCATAAATTCGTTTACATCAAAACTCTTAAACAAACATGGCGACCTGGCCGCCATTTTTTTCTTTATCGGTGCCATGTGTACGTAAAAATTTCACAGACACACCAAGAAACAAAAAGCAAACAATACTACTTAAAATTCTAGTAAAATATCTAATGTTAACACAAAATACTACTAATCTTTTCAGGAGCTCTCGACAAGCCGACGATCTAATCAGTGCGACACCAAGCGACGGTTTTGAATATAAACATTAGGAACATAAATAACAACACAGAACAATACCTAGACCTATTATCGGCATATAATATAACCCGATACATACAGTCGTATACACGAGAAGAGATAGTCGGAAACACAACAACCTCATCCTGCATTGATCATATAAATATAAGGGCCCCTCCAAACAGCCACACAGCAGCCGTCATAACATGCAAACTGGCAGACCATTATTTCACAGCATTACTGTTATACACTGAACCAGAACCCATAAAAATCACTGAGACTACAAAACAGTATTATAGCATTCTAAACGAAACAATAGTAAACGATGAAATCAGAAAAACAGACTGGATGCAGATAGCATCTTTAGACTCTGCTGAAGATATATAATATTTTTAAACTTGCATTTAACAAAATATATAACAAAGCATTAACAAAAATAGAAATACGTCCCCAAACGAAACAAAATCCATGGATAACAGACAACATACTAACAGACATACAAAGAAAAGATGCCCTATGGAAACAACTTAAGAAGTCGCCGAACAATATCGCTTTAAAAGCTGAATACAAAAGAAAACGGAATCTCCTAAAAACACAGATAAGAACGGCAAAAAGCAACTATTACAGCAACAAATTAACAACAGCTCAGAATGACATAAAGGAAACCTGGCACCTGATTAATGAAATGCTGGACAATATACACAGAACCACTGCCTCAGAAACAATAAAACAGCTTTGCCTGCGACCCCAAATCCTTCAAACAATTGGCAAACAAATTTAATCAGCACTTCGTGGACTCTGTCCAAAAGCTACAAGAAACAACCTTTCCTCACAAAAACGAACAGTCTCCACTAGTTTCACGAGCAACCCAGTCGATGTGCTTCCCCACAGTAACAAAAGAAGAATTATCACTGGCAATTCAACAAATTACCAAAGGACCGGGGATAAACGGAATCAGACCAAAAGACATCAAAAAACACTCAACCAACCTACTTCCAGTTATTCAAAAACTGTTAAATAAAATCTACCAAAATGGGACACATACCTGAAACACTGAAAACTGCATTAATCACACCCATACACAAACAGGGAAAAAGAAACATTATAAGTAATTACAGACCCATTGCCTTGCTGTCTGTAATCAACCAAATCATGGAGCGCATCGTGCATCAGAAACTCTCCATATACGTTGAAAAATTTCAAATCATACCCAAAAAAAACGGCTTTCAAAAAAAATAAAGGAACGGCAACACTCCTGGAAGATTTCACAGATCTAATAAACGCTGCATTGGATAAAAACAGAATAACATTAGTGGTATTCATTGACTAACAAAAGCATTTGACACACTAACACAAAAAACCTTGTTAACGAAACTAACCCATATAGGAATTGGAGGTCGTCTACTCCAGTGGTTTAAAGCATACATGAAAAACAGAAAGCACACCACACGTATAGGATCAGCATACAGCAAAGAGGTACATGTAACCTGTGGAGTACCACAAGGAGATGTCCTATCTCCCATTCTATTTAACATATACACACACGACATAAGCCAACTCCCCTTAAAAAGTAAAGTCTTCCAGTATGCAGACGACATGGCCATAGTATCCATTCACAACAATGCAAATATCGCTTACACAAATATGCAACACGACATCAATCAAATCACTAACTGGTTAACTGAAAACGGCATATATATAAACCCAGGGAAAACAAAGCTAATGGTATTCAAAAACCCCCAAACCATGCCCATAGAAACTAAATATCTCACTATCCAACATTCATCCTCCTATACACAAAGCGTAGAACCTAAAATCACAACCATCGCACAAGTGAAAACAACACGCTATATTGGACTTCACTTCGATGTTGATCAAAGTTGGAATAACCATACAAACTGCCTACATTCCGAGCTTAGGATAATAGCAAGCAAACTATACAGATTAAAAGACATTGCCCCAACCCACATAAAAATACTAATCTATAAAGCATTATGTGAAAACATTTTAACATATGCAATCACATCATACGCATTCTGCGCAGACTATAGACTTAACAGGCTACAATGGTTGCAGGATAAAATGGTAAAACTGATATTCTGGGAACAACCCACTCTTATACAGGAAGCATGGACAAAATACAAAATATTTAAGGTGAAACACTTATGCCACTACACAGTCATGTTAAAACACTACTACAGCCCAACATATAGAGTAACCAGAACAAAATATCAAATAACAAGACCACAGTCAACAAACTACATAACATATAAGTACAACAATCCCAACGGCAAAGCCACCTGAAACTTCTACGTACCTGACATGATAAACAAACTGCCATTCGACAACAGAAACCTAGGAACATGAGAGCTGAAACAGGCGCTGTATAAATATTATAGCGAGAATGAAAATTAGAGCAATTCCTGTTTCTCTCTCCCCCCCCCATATGCACACACACACACACACACAAACCTATGACAAACCCCCCTCTCAAAAACCATCACTACAAGAACACAAAGAAACTAACACACCATGTTTAAATCCAACCCTATTTGCACAAAAAAGAAGAAAAAAAAAAGTTAAACTGTAATAGCAGTTGAAGTCTTCTAAGCACGTACCATCAGACAGTAAAATCAATACCTGGCTTGTGACCATTACAGGAACATAACCATGAAACCACCACCATCTATCTATTATCTTCCTCAGATAAGCTCTGCTAAGCTTCGAGGAAGAAAATTATTAACTTGCAAATATCTGTTAATCACAATTGCAACATGTTATAAATATTATATATATATAATTATTACAGCATCTATGTATGCAATTTATCTGAGACATAAAAAAATAAATAAATAAAAATAATAAATTATTATTGTTATTATTATTATAATTAATATGTATATTCGATATTCAAAAATTCTGTATAATTATTGTAAATAAAGTCACTCGATATGTTAAAAAAAATATTATGTATATTCTATATTCAAAAATTCTGTATAATCTTTATTGTAAATAGTAGAAGAACATGTATTATAAATACATAATATAAAGGCAAAAAATAATTTTTAAAAAATTTTAATTGAAATCCAATGTAGAAAATGTAGCACTTTGTGCTGAATTCTCTAAAATTATAAATTACAATGTCACTTGAGATGTTTATTATATGTGTAAATATTTTAGCAGATCAATAAAAATATTAACATATCAAAAAAAAAATTATTATTATTATTATTAAGACGGGCCTCTTCACAGGTGGTTTATAAACTACCTTCAAAATAGAAAGCATATCACACGTATCGGATCAAACCGAAGCCGAGAGCTACCAGTAACCTGGGGAGTACTATAGGGAGCTGTACTCTCCCCAACTCTATTCAACATTTATACGCACGATATTAATCAGCTACCACTCAAAGGTAAGATATTCGAATACGCAGATGATACAGCAATAATATCCATCCATAATAACGCAAGCATAGCCCAAACATATATGCAACATGACATAAATCTGTTCATAGACTGGCTCACGAAAAACTCCATACACCTAATGTGTGTGTAATAATAATAACCAATTGGTATCATCCTCAGATAAAGATAAGCTTACATATAAGCTTCAAGGGTGAAAGCAGAGAAATTAGTTCTCATCCAAGATGTATCATATGTAACCAAGTGCATGTAATGTGCGTATCACATGTAAACCAAAGTATGTAATGTATGTATTATATGTAAACAAATGTATGTAATGTAAGTATCATATGTAAACAAATGTAAGTAATGTATCATATGTAAACAAATGTATCATATGTAATGAAATGTATGTAATAACTGTAACAAAAGTATGCAATATAGAGTGATTATATCCATTGATATTGTATATATAGAGTGTAAAATTGCAAAGAAACATCTGTAATAATCATCATTATGAATATTATAATAATATATGTTGTAAACAGTTATTGTTATTATTATTATTTAAAAAAAAACTTTATGTACGAGAAAGTATTTGTTATGCGTAATTGTCTTCATATAATGTATGTAATTTATCTGAGAAATAATAAAATGTTAAAAAAATTATTATTATTATTATTATTATTATTATTATTATTCAGCCAGGTCCATGGAATCTAGGATTGCCCTAGGCGCTAATTTCACGGTGGTGGCCTACAGGACATCCACAAGGTGACGGATGAGGCCTTGAGTTGGCTTTACAGCCTGGACCTTGACCTGTAGTTGGTATGGTGGCGGTTGTTATAGTGGAAACAGAAGTTCACGGTCCCCTCTCACCACGAAGACGTTATTCTCGTAGTCACTCTCATAGTTTTCGTCATAGTATCATCAGAACTCCTCGTCGTGTTAGAAGATGATGATGATTAAACCTCGGATACAGCTACATTATGTTGTGAAGTGTTGTGAGAACATGCAGCCTTGTCATACTGGTTGCAGCAGGACGATAATTGTCCCTGGCTGGTTTATGACAAGTTACTTTTGCTTTTTTTTTTTAAAAAGGAAAGACTTGGAAAGCAGGTTGTGCCTTTTATGTAATGAACTTTCATATGTTAAGATTTTCATAATTTCTTTCTGGAAATTGTGATTGTACTTTTCACTTACCAGTTTCATGTAGCCATAGGCATAAATAAATAAATGGAATCCGTAGACTCACAGCAGGAGGTCCACTTTAAAAAAAAAAAAAAAATATATATATATATATGTAGCTCAGTAGAAGTGGCGTTTGCACTCTACAGCGCTTGACCGCACGAAGAAAGGGTTTGGTGGTTCAAATCTAGTCGCCGACTAGAGGAAATTTTTCTAACCCTTTTTTCGACCGGTTCCCGAGTTAGTCGATCTCTGGCACGGGTAAGCGGGTTTTTCCTCCCGGAAACTCGGGTTTTTCGTCCCGTAAACTCAAGAAAATCGACCGTAGAACCCACATTATTTTCAGACATTAAATATATTGTGTTAGGGTTGGGGACCACGAGATGGCGGCACATTTGAGCCGTCTCTCTTCACTGTGTACCGCTTAATTAGTGATAGCCTTGGGCCATCTATCTCCGATTGGTACTAGTGGAGATTGAACTGTCCACTCAGTCTCCAAAAGTTAGATAGGGCTAAATGGCCTCGCCTACTTCCGTATACGGGAATAAAAAGGCGTTAGCTGATTTTTTTTTTAAATATATATATATATATATATATAGGCAGGCCGGAGCTACATTTAGCAATCTAGGCAACTGCCTAGGGCGCAAGTCATGAAGGAGTGCAAAACTTCAGGCTATGCTTTATTCATACCTTATAAAATATCAAAATTAAATAGTGGTATATGATTTAGGTATCGATTCCATTTCCTTATCCCTCACACATCACACTATTTTACTATTTAAGTCCTTAACGTACCAATTAAAAATCAGAAAGCGGTCGTTTTTCTGCCAATTTTTTGGGCGAGTTTTGTGGGTGATTTGCTGGATCAAATTCATCATTATTTGAAAAATAATGATGAATTTGTGCAAACACAAACGAAATAGCCGATACACGCCGTTGGCAACTTTTCTCGGCTGAGAGAAAATAGGCACAGGATTGTCTAGCGTCTATATTTGGTTGCATTTATATGTGAAACCAAAATTCAAAATCAATTTTGGTGCAATAAACAAAAGACGTGTCACAGACGTCTTTGTATGTTAAAGGTTAACTCTTGGTTCTTTTTTGCTCCTTACCTAAATGATTTGAACTTCCCGCTCTTTAAAATTCAGTTAAGATAAATATTTTAAAACGTAAACATTTTAAAATATTAAATTTCGGTATTTTATAACTTTTTTTTTGTAAATGAATTATAACAGAGAATTTTCAAATTAATTAAAAAAGAAAATAAAAAAGCCCTATTAATTAACCTGAAAGAATGTCAATTAGAAACATTTTAGTTTATGAAATAAGGGGCGCACTTGTAAACTTTACCTAGGGTGCAAAATAACCTGGCACCGACAGTGTATATAGGCCACCCGAAAATAGACTTAAGTTCAAAATGTAGTCGTTCTGGAGGAACTTTTTTTTTAAGCCCTTCTTCGACCGGCTTCCAAGTTAGTCTATCTTTGGCACGGACAAGAGGGTTTTTTCAACCGGAAACCCAAGAAAATCCACCATAGAACCCACACACTATTTCAGATAAGAACCATCTTATTAGCGAAAGATACCAAGAGATTGCAGCACTTATTTGCTGTACAACGACAACATTACTGGTTAGATGGGTGAAGCAATTAAGCTATTCATTTTCGCCTTTTTCGGTGTAAGGAATTTTGGGGATGAGGGGGGGGGTGTGATTGTGAGCTTTACGTTATCCCTTTGGGAGCTGTGGTGGAATTAACTGTCTTCGGCTGAGAACAGGATTGTGTTTGTAGTGTTTGGATTTATTGTAGTTGGCAGCTAGTCTGACTAGTGGGTTTGGGTGCGAGCTTGCCTTTGAGAAGAAACCTTTAGCTAGCTCATGAAGGAGCAGAAGTAGTAGCGCACCAGAGGGGGAAGGGAACCTTTCCCCCAAAAGAAAAAGAAAAAAAAACACTAGAAAATTGTAATAAACTTCATTTTTTTATTTATGTTGTGTCGTGTCTTTTATTTCTATGCTACTTATGAATTAGCGATCATCGCAGATGCTCAGTCATAGGTCGTATGCGATGCGTAGTGTGTATTCTCAAATCGTCTACTCACCTCCCCCCACTCCCAAAATTAAATCCTGAGTGCGCTACTGAGCAGAAAGATGTATGGGATTCTAATCTTTAGTTGGATCTGAGTGTTTCTAGTAAACCATGGGGCATCCAGTATCATCTGAAGACACTTATTCTGTATTCGCTGCAGTTTAAGAATGTTTGAGTTCGAGGTATGGCTCCATGCTGGGGAGGCGTATGTGATTACAGGCATATGACCATCTGGTATAGTAGTAGCTTCTTTCGTGTATCCAGTTTGCTTCGACGGTTGATCATGGGGTAGAGTTGAGATATGTCTTTGCACCTATGAGTTTGATGTAACTGCTAAATCGTAGTTTTAAGTCAGGTTGCACTCCGGGATATTCGGTTTCTGTCTACCATGGAATCTTTTCTCTGAAGAACTGGATGTCATCACTGATGGATGCTTTTCTTCTGGAGAATAGTACGGCTGTGCTTTTGCAGGGGTTTATTGGATCCTACAGTTGGAGAACCATTTCTCCAGTGTAGTGATACTGTCCTGGAGTCGTTGGATTGCCAGGTGGGGTGGAGAGATCTAGCTGGTATTGCCGTGTCATCTACG
Source organism: Typopeltis vanoorti (assembly GCF_054136105.1). Classification (NCBI taxonomy): domain Eukaryota; kingdom Metazoa; phylum Arthropoda; class Arachnida; order Uropygi; family Thelyphonidae; genus Typopeltis; species Typopeltis vanoorti. Next base: position 169,581,920 of record NC_143549.1, on the reverse strand, counting down.
TATAGGGCTGTGATGGTTGTCTTTGGGTTTTGTGGGATGTCTGCGATATATATTGAGAATAGCAGGGAGCCATGTGGAACTCCTGCTAGGATTTTGCAGGTTGAGACTGTTCCGTTGACTTTTACCTGCATGATTCTTTTGCAGAGGTATGTTTTTATTAATCTTATTAGATTTATTGGCATGTTTGCTTTTATGAGCTTATAGAGAAGGCCCTGGCTACATCTCGTGAGAGGCCTTATCGAAGTCTTGGAATACCGCACAGTAGTCCAAGTGACGCCTTATCAAGGTCTTGTAAAGAGGCAAAATAACATCCTTATCTTCACAGGTAAACGTTCGTTTCACCATTGCAATTCTCTTTTGAGTTGTATTTGCAATCTTTGCTGCATGAACCCTGAACTTCAACTTCCTATCTATTAACACTCCAAGATCCCTCGCCTCATCAGGTTCTTCTAGCCTAATCCCACCAATATAATACGACATTTTATATCTAATCACGCCGAAGTGAATGACTACATTTACTGACATTGAACTCACACCCATTTTCCCATGACAACATTTCCAGCCTATTCAAATCATTCTGCAATACTGCATATCAGCAGCATATCAGCAACATACCCTACCTATCTTCGCATCATAATCAAAGAGCTCTATGTCGCATGACAAATCCTTTGCAATACCGGTAATGTGCAGAGTGAATAACAGTGGTGGACCAAGCACTGATCCTTGTGGCACAAAACTAGTTACCTTAAATCTTGCAGACTCACATCCCCACTTTTTGATATCCGTCAGTCAGCTATGATCGCTTATCCACGCTAATGTTCAATAATCCAGACCCATTTTCTGCAATTTATGCAGAAGTCTGCTATGCTGTAATCTGTATAGGAGCCTTAGCAAAATCCAAACGTGTCATGGTGTATCCATTTCCCTTGTCTAGTTCAATGGTAACATTGTTATAGAATGTGAGCAAGTTGCTAAAACGTGACCTTTCCTTAGTAAACCCATGTTGTTCATTGCAAAGTGAAGATTCACTGTCAGTCCGTTTCTGAATGCAAGCCCTAACCAATTTTTCTAAAATCTTCACCACCACTCTTGAGATACTAATCAGTCGATAGTTGAACACACTGGTCTTTGCACCACCCTTGTGCAATGGAATTACCATATATTCCTTCCATTCCTGCAGAATCTTCCCTGTTCTGAGACTCATATTAAAGAGCCTGGTGAAAGGAATGGCCAGTTCAGCTGAACACTTTTAGCACATGTGCTAATATCCAATCAGTCCCTATTGCTGAATTCTTATTCAATTTTTGCAATGTGTTGAATATACATTGGATTCTTTCCTGAGTTATCGGTTTTGGATTTCTTTGTATTGGACATGAGTTGCAACCGATCACTCTGGTTGCTTCAACTCACCAAGCAAGCATACATCCAATTTAAGGTGAGGTGGGTGGGTGGTTTTTGACTGCCCCACAATTTTTCGGATGGAGACTGCACACTTTATAATTGGCAGGATGAGGCCCACCACCACAGTTGGCACATCTGGCCAGTATAATTCTTCTTGGCTTGGTGCAAGTGATGATTTGGTGGTTTTCACCGAATTTTAGGACCTACACTCTCTGCCCAAAAAGGATCCATTATTGAGGTCTCATCAGTGGTAAAATACTTATAAGCTCTGTATTACTAAAATCTTGGTATTTCTAGCCTGCCTCCCACTGATGAGATCTCAATAAAGGTCGAAACTAGTCTGGGTAATGGCCCCTTGCCTTTAATACAAAGCATCATACATCTCCTCCAGGAGATGTGCTTGGCATTAAGGGTAAATATTAAGATTAGTGAGCAGAGCTTATTCTACTTTTACCATGAGTTGCCTTGGTCTTGCACTATGCTTGGGGTCAGCTAGACTTGCAACACTTGCAGTCGCAAACTTGACTTGTTTGTCTGTATGCTTACTTGGGAAATGAGTAAAACCAGGTTTAAAATATCTTGGTATATTTAACATATATATATATATATATATCAGGATGGTATGAAATGTTCTCGGCCTCGACCATAGATGGCAACACTATCTTTGTAAAATAAAGTTTATATAATATATATAAGTCGATCTCTGGCACGGGCAAGCAGGTTTTTTCCTCCTGGAAACTCGGTTTTTTCATCCATAAACTCAAGAAAATCGACCGTAGTACCCACATTATTTCAGGCAGTAACATATCTTGTTAGGGTTAGGTACCAAGAGATGGCAGCACTTGTCTGCCAGCCTCTTCATCGGTGGCTGCTGTAATTAGTGATAGACATGGGCCAGCTATCTCTGATTGGTACCGGTGGAGATTGAACTACCCACTCAATCTCCAAAAGCTAGATAGGGTATAAAGATCTCACCTACTCCCTATAAGGAAATAAACGGCATTGGTTGATTTTTTTATCATTTTCTGCCTTATTTTTTATCTGCAATTAAAATATTGCAGATAAATATTGAATACAATTGAGGAAAATTCCACGCAGTCATTTTGATTAAACATAGGTCTATTAAGTAAGGCTTCAGCACTTTCTTTATATAACCGTTCATGTTTATATATGGATCTATGTAGTAGCTGGCGTTTTGCCACTGGATCCTGTGGGTAGCATTTTTGATTCCATGTTGTGCAAGGCCAGATTTGTGAGGTTTGATATGGCTGATGTTCTCTTGATGTTCAGAGATACGTTTATTTATAGATTTGTCTGTTTGTTCATAGTAAGACAAATTACACGAACATGGTACTTGGTATATGTCAGGTAGCATCATTGGTGAAAGTTTGTCTTTTGGAGAAGGTAGCAAGTTGTGAATCTGGTTGATGGGTTTGTAAGTAGTAATGAGTTGATATTTTCTCATAATTTTTGCCACACGTTCAGAGATACCTTTAATATATGAAAAGGGAGTCCTGTGGGCATCTTCTTGTCTGGGTTGATTTGTTATTATTTGGGTTATTATTGGATTATATCTGTTTAATCAGTTTGCTTTTTCTATTTTGAATTCAATTCTTATTATTGTTAGTTGTATAGATCATGTTTTATGACATATAAGATGAAATATTTACATAATAAAAAAGTTATTTACTGTGACATACGTGTTATTCTATAGTTATAGATACTCTTCAGGTTCCACTATATAAAAAAATAGTTAAAATGTGGAAAACTTGCAGGAAGATTAAATTAGGCTGTCAGTATGGGCCAAAAGGTAATGGGTGTCTGTTTAATATGGAGAAATATAAATTTATGCATTTTGGGATAAGTAGATTACAAACTGTGTACCACATTGATGCAACTGCACTCCTCTAGAAACAGATGAATCTAGAGGTTTAGGGATGGTGGTAAACAGAGTTAAAGTTAACAAGTCATATTGCTAAGGTAGTCCATAAAATAACTTGGCTATTGAAGAGCACAATAACAACTAGAGATATAAGGAAGTTGTTATTCCCCTTTATAAGGCCTTGATACGTCCACATCTGATTACTTCCTCAGATCAGTCCTCCTGGGTTTCTTGGTGATGAGGAATCGGGGAGGGGTGAAGAAGATTCAGAAGTAAGCGATCTAGATGGTGAGTGGTCTGTGGAATAATCCTTATGAAGATAGATTGAGTGCATGTGAATTGCAAAAGTTGGTTGATAGGAGAAAATAGTAGATATGATAGAAACATTTAAGTCGTTAAAGGGTTTTATAGGATTGTTGCAGGAGAAATGTTTCAGATCTTGGCTAGAGGGGCCAGAACAAGTAGTAATCCCTGGAAGTTGAATAAAGGTATGGTTAGTAGGGGTGTGAGGAATATTTTAGCTTGGAGAGTTATGAATGAGTGGAAGTGGTTGCAAGAGTCAGATATCAGTACCTTGTCTGTTAATAGGTTCAAGGAGAGGTATGATAGATCGTGTGGATAGTTTGGTTCTCGTGTGATGAGTCTGTGAACCCTATAGAGGTGTCCATACAATAATAATAATAATAATAATAGTAATATATCTCACGTTAATTTAAGATTAATTTTAGGCTCAACAGTTATACGCATTTTATTTAAATTCTCCAGAAATATCTTTTTTTAGCTTTGCCAGTTAAATCTTCTTTAGCCCTAACAAACTTTTGAAGACTACTAGAAAGCCAAATTACTATCCTCACATTTTCTGATAGCAAGCCCAAAGCTACCAATAAATTAATTTTTCTGGACAGAGAGAGAGAGAGAGAGAGAGAGAGACGATGGCGGAAACTTCTGCAGTCTCATGGCCCTAAATTCAACACTCGTATTTTATTACGTTGTTGTTTATTATCATTTATTATTATCAGAATTTAATATTGCAAATTTACAAATTTGTAAATTTGCAAAGTCAAAAGTCTTATCAAGGAAAGTTCTACCTTCGCACACACACAATTCACCAAATCAATCATTCATCTCGTTCATCAGTTTCGCACTTACCACACTCTTCAGACAATGTACAGGGTGGCCATAAATTAACTTTCTGTAAATGTAAAAATCTGTAGCTAAAGCTAATACACGGAATGAGACCACATTTTATATTGAGACTTTCGAAGGCACGGGGGAGATCAATTCCGCGAAAAAAGATTTAGTACAAAAAGTCGCCGATATGGGAAATTTTGGCGCTGGCGGAGCCGAAAGCAGTCAAATATTTGCAGTAAACTCAGGTAAAAAGGATAATGCAAATTTTACTGTGCGTACGTGACAGCAGCGCCACCAATTCCACTTAAAAAGGGATTGGGAACGTTCAGGCAGTTATGGAAAGGGATTGGAGGTTATACAGTGATTGAAGGTAAGGTAAAGTAAAGGTAAAGACTGAGACAGGTGATCAGAAATTTTAGGTAAATAGGTAAGGTAAGGTAAGGTAAAAGACTAGTCTTAATCATCATGAGCACTCCTTACGATGAACTAGACTTTAAGCAGCTACTTGCAATTTTCCGAGATGTAGGAAACCTCCTACATACAAAATGGCCGGGTAAAGTAGAGATCCATCAAATCGCGGAAGTCTAATCTCAGGACTATCAACCTTCAGAACCTCTCCTCACCACATCTCAAGATGAAACAAGACAAAACAACCCAGCCACAGATACTCAGACTCCAGAAGAACCAGATGACTACCAAAAGGTGAGCAGGAAAAAGCGACGAAAAGAGACACCACCCGAAGAACCGGAACACCAGCCAATGGACACAGTGGCACAGATCAAAGAACGAGTCCCGCCGGTAATCTTACGAGACAAAAAGCAATGGTCGAGAATTTCGGAGGCCATGAGAAACTCCGAGATTAAATTCAAAACAGCCAAAAACTACGACGAAGGAGTCCGTATCCAGCCCGAAGGGACATCAGACTACCGTCGGCTAACAAAGTTGATGGACGAGCTAAAGACGCCATACCACACTTTTGAACTGAAAAGCGAAAAGAACCTAAAAGTGGTCATCAGAGGACTGGTAGAAGAAATCACGTCCGAAGAAATAGCCATCGACCTTAGATCTCAAGGACTGGAGCCCATAAAAATATCAAGAATGTACCGGGCAGACAAACGTCCCATGCCACTGGTTCTAGTGGAAATTAATAAGGAACAAAGAAGGATTTACGATCTCAAAACAGTTTGCAATCACTCAGAAAGAAAGCAACAGCAGGACAATGCCATCGCTGCCAGAGATATGGGCATGCACAGAAACTGTGCAGAGCAGAGTACAAATGTGTGAAGTGCGGAGACAGTCACCCTACTCACACATGCTCCAAACCACGCACAACTCCAGCCACATGTGCAAACTGTGGCGGCCCACACCCAGCCAACTATAGAGGCTGCACTCTCCACCCAGATAACCTGGCAAGCAACAGAAAATCAGGCACTCCACCAGCTCAAAAACGTGCAACACCCCTTGAAGAAGATATCAATCAGCGAACATCACACAGCTCATATGCTGCAGCAGTCACCTCAAAGGTTAAATCAGCAGAATCTATGCACAACAGTCAGAACACAGCTGCTATCCTTGCTGCCACCCTAGGGAAGATGCTAACGGCTTTTAGGAAGACCAACCCCAATCAGAGTGATACGAACAAGTTCTTAAAAAACACTCAAGTCATCTTCACAATGATAAGCAATGAATAATACACCTGGTTCGAACAACTTCATACAGATCGCATTTTGGAATGCCAACGGCCTAAACAACAAACTCCTGGAACTACAAGAATTTACAGCAAGACATAGAATAGACATCCTCTTAATCAACGAGACGCACCTTCGGCCCTGCGACAACCCCAAACTAAGGAACCACGCACTACTTAGGAATGACAGACTCAATGCCAGAGGAGGTGGAACGGCTATCTTTGTCAAAAAAGACATAAGATACAATGAGATCAAGAAGACAACGACTACACACCTGGAAGAAACTGGAATTGAGATACACACCAAAAATGCAGGTAACCTAAAGCTATATTCAGTCTACAACCCTCCAGGCAAACCACTACTAGCCTCGGATCTCTCCCAGCTCCTCGACACAAATGAAGCTACAATTGTGGCGGGAGACCTAAATGCCAAACATCCTGCATGGAACAGTAGGAACTCCAACAACAATGGGAAGAGCCTACACACGTTCGCTATGACAAGAAACATCATCATAGCAGGTCACGCCGAACCAACACACTACGGACCACTGGGAAGACCTGATGTGCTGGATATAGCCATTTTTAGGAACACCTCGCACCAATTCCAGTTACAGGTAGTCAATGATCTAAGCTCCGACCACAATCCGGTACTACTAAGCCTAGGCGGGGAAACAGAAATTATCCCCAGGCAGTCCTGCACAAATTTCAAAAAGCTGAACGCTATTCTCTGCAACCTCACAGGACCCGTTCCAACCATCTCCTCACCTAAAGAAATAGATACAACGATCAGAAAAATGGAAAGCACGATCCAAGCTGGCCTAGCAGCAGCTTCCACTGTTACCACTCCAGCTCAAGCCAACCTGCTCCCAGAAGAGATTCTAAAGCTCATCCGCAGCAAAAACAGGATCAGACGCTGTTACCATACAACACTATCCCCCCAGGATAAACAAGAGCTAAACAGGGCAACAAACCTTGTTCGATATGCGATCAAAGATCACAAGAACTAGCTGTGGGAGAAGAAGCTAAGCTCCTTAAACACCAAAGACAACTCATTGTGGAAAATGACGAAAGCCCTTCGCAGCGACCTCCCCAACATTCAGCCAATCCAGGGAGAAAGGGGCATGGCCTACCGAGACGACGAGAAAGCAGAAGCCTTCGCGGACGCCCTGGAACTGCAATTCATCCCCAACTATGTGCATACAGACTTGCACTTCATTGAAAAAATAAACAGGCATGTCCACTGTGCACTCCATCAAACCAGCAGCCAAGACAATACAAGCTATGCTACACCAAAGGAGGTACATCAAATCATCAAGAGCCTCAACAACAGAAAGGCCCCAGGTCCTGACGAGATTTCAAACCAAACCATAAAAGCACTCCCCCATAAAACAGTTATGCATCTAGTGGCGATCATCAACGCAATGCTCAGACTTAACTACTTCCCCACTCGCTGGAAACAGGCAGATATAATCCTCATCCACAAACCCGGAAAAGCACCTCAATTCCCCCAGAACTACAGACCTATCAGCCTCCTATCAAATCTGGGAAAAATCGCGGAAAAGATAATTCTGAACCGCCTACAAAATGAAACGGACAAGATCGACCTAATCTCAAAAGAACAATTCGGATTTCGCAAAGGCCACTGCACAACCCAACAGGTCCACAGAATTATAGAATTCATAACTACTGGATACAACTGGAAACAACACACAGGTGCAATCTTCCTGGATGTGGCGAAAGCCTTTGATAAAGTATGGCACAAAGGCCTCATCCACAAACTAATAGCTGCAAATTACCCACTAAACCTAGCAAAAATCATAGAATCCTATCTGAAAGACCGAAAATTTCAAGTTAAGCTACGTGGCCTCAGATCCCCCATGAGAAGCATCACAGCAGGTGTCCCACAAGGCTCCCTCCTATCGCCACTACTCTTCAACATTTTCATCTCAGACCTACCAAACACAGCATCAACTACCACGGCCTTCTATGCAGACGACATGGCAATACTGACCAGATCACTCAGGCCACACTTAGCCACACAACGACTACAAGACGCAGCAACAAATCTTGAAGAATGGTTTCAGAAATGGAGGATAGATGTCAACGCCGACAAAAGTACTGCTATACTATTCACAAGAAGAAAAGCAACCCACCACGGAGCAGTTACGATGTTTAACACTGATACAAAGCCAACTCAGCAATAGCTCAACTCTATCCGCTACGCAACCGAAGAAGCAAAGTCAGTACAGAAAACAAACTAACAATATACAAAACAATCATCAGACCCATATTCACGTACGGATCGCCGGCATGGAGCCACACCTCCCCCAGCAACTTCAAAAGATTACAGGTACTACAAAATAAATGCCTCCGAATGATCTTCGACGCCCCGTGGTTTGTTAGGAATGCTCTCCTCCACCAAGATGGAAACATGCCAGACATACCTTCATATCTCAACCAGACTGCAGCCAAGTACTTCGCCCAGGCATCACTCCACCCCAACCAACTCATTCGTGATGCATCAAATTATGATGAAAACGACAGATGGAGACACAAACGTCCGAAGGCAGCTCTGATCATCGCTTCACACGATTCTACACAGCCCTAATTCGGGCGAGCCATGCGCTCAAATAATTTCTCATTATCGATAATCACAATCTAGCGATGAAGGGATAAAAGTCCAAGGGACTGACGTCCATCTCGCCATTTAAGTTAACAGTTAACAGTCAGGCAGTTATACGAATGACTGACGAATTGTGATTAATATGCGTCCTACCTTGCCTCAACGTGCTTTATTTGTTAAGTTGTTTTACCTTAAACAGTGCAATGCCGTAGCAGCCCTTTGGGAATTTAAAAGGCTTCATAACCTGCGTACAGGTCCTATGTCAGCTGTAGCACTGAGAGCTATGATTAGGAAGTTTGAAGAAACTGGATCACAAGGAGTTAGACCTGGCAGAGGACGAAAAGCAGTGCAAGAAGAGACAGTAACAGATATTGCTACTGCGGTGTTCGACGACATAGGGACCAGTACTGGTGCAGCCGGCTGTCGCTTACACCGTCGAAATGTTATTAATCCATTTTATCTGCCTTTAATGTAATTATCTGCTTGTTTTCGGCTACTTCAGCCCAAACTTTCCGCTATCGGCGACTTTTGATACTAAATCTATCTCCCCATGCCTTCAAAAGTCTCAATATAAAATTTGATCTCATTCCGTTTATTGGTTTTAGCTACAGATATCCCCAAAGAGGGAAAGTTATTTTATGGCCACCCTGTACATTCTAGTGCCTCGTCACTCTCGTTGAACAAATCTGATAAAAACCCACTTACTTGTATGTCTCAATCATATCCCATCTTCTCCTCCTGTCTACTAGACTCTAAAAATTGAATTTCCACAAAAACTGTTCATACCCACAATTTCACGCACCATAAAGCACCTAAATCCACCCTTTTTGTACAATTTTTGATATGTATATATATATATATATTTATTCGTCCCTACACTTAGAAGTCCAGGTGACTAAATCTGTGGAGAGTAATCCATACGTGGTCTGGTCAAGGCTTTATAAAAGGGAACCATAACCTCCTTACTTCTATGGCAACATACTCTGTATCACTGCCATAATCTGCTGTAATGCCCTCATTATTTTAGAAAATTGAACCCTAAATTTTAGGTCATTATTCACCACTTTTCCTAGATCACTAAGCTGCTTCTCCTCTTCTAAAATATTCCCACCTGTATAATTTTGCATTCCATCTGTACATCTCAAATTTTAAAACTTTACATTTCGCGACGCTCACCTGGTATTTCAAATCAATTGTCCATTCACCGTATATTCAACTTCTCTCGTAAAGCAGAACATATCCTTTGCTCCTCATAATTCTTCGCAAATTTGCCTCATTTAGGCACAACGATAGCAGGCCGCATATCATTAACATGCAGGTTAAACAGAAATAACCAAAAATAGTATGCAATTAGTGACATTCCCCCCCATAACCAACTTGGTGATGCCCATCAGATAACCAATTTCCAATCCAACCCAACTCGTTTCAGTTAAATTACTAACTTGTCATGTAGCAACCGATATAAACATTAGCAAAATCTAAATATACCATTTGTATGAACCAAAATATACCATTTGTATGCATTGGACCTTTGTCCAATGCATTTATCACCTTTTGTAATACCTAAGTAGATTACTAACACATGATCCTTCACATGAGTCTCTTGACTCCATAAGTCAAGAGACTCATGTTTACTTACTTGTCATGTAGCAACCGATATAAACATCAGCAAAATCTAAATATACCATTTGTATGAACCTAAATATACCATTTGTATGCAATGGACGACCTTTGTCCAATGCATTTATCACCTTTTGTAATACCTAAGTAGACTACTAACACATGATAACATATGACCCTTCACATGAATCTCTTAACTCCGTGGAGGTCTGTCAGTAACCAAAAAATAATAATAAATATACTTGAGAAATTCATGTTTTTTTTTTTTCAATCCTTTACCCAAGTGTTTGCACGTGGATTGTCTTCACGACTAGCTTATTTGTGTATGAAGGTAACTTTGCATCAATTACCTCAGTTTCCCATAATGCAAAAACATTATTTGAAAGGTAATTACCCAGGTAGGTCTTGCCCTTTATTGAGGTCTCATCAGTGGGAGCTAGAAAATCATTGACAGCAAGTTTACATCGCAAAAATCCCAATGGTAAGACCTCAGTAAGGGTCGAAATCAGTTTGAATAATGTCTATTTTCATGATGTTTTTGTATTATGGGATACTGAGGCAACTGACTTGTAGCCTTTATATAGAAGTAGATTAGCTGCAAGATTACTCGTACTTCATATTTAAACTTCGCTTTCTTAAGATTGAATGCTTAAAACGAATATAATTTTTCCTCAAGCATAATATGTTTTTTAACCAAGCGGTAAACCTTTCTACAGCTATCACTGGGAAATATTTAATAATATGGTGGCACACCATTTTATTACTTGTATATAGAAAATATGTGAGCACTACGTCAAGTTAAGTTAGGTATCTTCCTACAGCTTGTCTATCTCAGTGGAGTTGGCCTCTAGCTTTCATAGAGTGCAGATGTGTTTTCTAGTGCTCCCTATTGTTAGTGACCCGCGCGACCCTTGCCGCAACCCCCAAGCTGCAGGCCGCAGAGGAAGACCGAAGATCAACCATAGCTTCGCAGGCTAATGCGAAGGTTAACCAAGAAGGAACTGTAAGTACCTCTTTGTTTCAATCATCTCGTGATATGAATAGCATAATGAATAGAAATAAAGGTATTAAATCTAAAGTAGATAGTGGACAAGAAAATCGGTCTGAAGGTTTTAACTCGCAGGACCTATTAAAATCGCTAAACTTACCACTGGAAATAGGCTGGTCTAAAACTGTTATTCTTAAATGTGACGCAAAATGCGGTCCTTACAACGAGAATCATATATTAAAAGTCTTACGAAAAACAAAGTTAAAGGAAGTGATGTGTGGCATTTAGGTCATCTAAAATACAGTTATGTTTTTCTACTGTCGTCCAAATAACTGATCGTTAAAGAACGATTTGCCAGCATGGGGAACATCCAAGTGAGGAATAGCACCTGTGAAATTATTAATTTAAATGCATGTAGGAAATTAGAAATTTTAATACACTGGATGTCACCCCACATACCAAATCACTTGGTTGCGCTCCACTTTGAAAGATTCGGAAAAATAGAATTTCTGGAAAACGTATTAACAATTAAGAATGATGACTGGCCTCATGTCCTAAGCAACAACAAAAAAATTAGTTATAGAACTCAACGAAGGTGCAAAAATTGACGACATCCCATACATTATACGAGTGAAAAAGGTTATGGGATTAGTCGTCGTCCCAGGAAGACCGCCATCCTGCTTCCACTATAAAGAAAATCGGATATCTATGCAGACACTGCAATGAGCCGAAATGTGAAAAGTGCAACCGCATAGGTCATGCAGCAGATCAATGCAAGGGTAGCACGTACGCTTCCATATTCAGGCAAAATGAAGACTCCCTAGACATGGAAGGTGGAGAAGAGGATGTGCAAGACACAGATGGGCATAACAAAGGCAAAGAAGAAAATAGGGAGAATAACAACGGAAGCAACAACTCATCAACAGACAGGGAAGAAAAAGCTTCACGTTACAAAAAGGCAACAAACTCACTGTTCCAGAAAAGTCTATATCAAACGATAAGAGGGGGGAAAGCAGAGAAAATGAAATTCCAGAAAGTCGCCCTGAGCCATTAACGAGTGAAGGGATTAGTGGAAAGAACTGTACAGGTGACAAGCAGGAAACCTCAAATGAGTCACAAATAACCCTTAATCCGAAATCCCAAGGGGAAACAAGTAGCAAATCGCCAGCAACACAAAACGTAGCTCCTAAAACAGAGCGAAGAACAAAAATTAAAGTCTCGCCAAATACTACCAGAACCAGAAGCAAAACATAAAACAACCCGAATAATTGTAACAGAACAAATCTGAACTAAAATGAAGTTAATGAACCTAAATTCTAACGGGATAAATACCAAAGAATGCCTAAACCTGATGATCAATGAAATTCACAAAAAATTGCCAGACATCAGACATCGTAATGCTGCAGGAAACAAGAATTCACGCGCCAGAGCCAGTAACACGTTTAGTAAAAAGACTCACCCATCACTACATCGTAATCAATGAACCTGCCAGCAGTAGTTCTAGCAGAGGAGTAGCTATCCTTACCAAAAAGACACCACACATGCAACTGCTGTCCCACGAAATCTCTGTCAGGCACAGAACCCTAGACGTTGACATACATCTCGGCAATAAAATAATAACCTTAATGAATGTGTACGGCCAACAAAACGTGAAGAAAAAACAACATTTTGGCAGATAATCAAAGAAAATCTGCAACAGAAGAATATAGCAGTAATTGCAGGTGACATGAACTTCGTGGAACAGCCCTTCATTGATCAGGAGAAAGGGTCACAAGCGCCACAGAAAGGACACATCAAGACCTTTGTAGCTTGTGCGCTAACAGATGCCTTCAGATTCCTGCATCCAAGAAAAAAAGAGTTCATACATTTTGCTCCTGGGAACGCCTCAATAATCGACAGGATTTACCTGTCCCAATACACAGGCTTCACTGCGAGCAGTGTTGAACATATCCCTGTAGCTTTCAGCAATCACTACATGGTAATAGCAGAATTTCAACCCCCTCACAAGAAAAAAATAACAAAATTCGTCAACAGAAATTTCCCACTGTATAAATTTAATCAGAACTTAACGAAAGATGAAGAATTCAACAAAGAAGTACAAAACATAATATCAGACGTAGAAAAAATAGTCCATCCAATCATAGCCTGGGAATCCTTCAAAAGAAAAATTAAAACGCAGCCATAAAAATTACACTAAAAGAAAACACCAGCAAAACCAAGAAAGAGAGACAGATCTAAAGAAACTATTCAGCCTGTACTACATAGATCGGACCAAACCAGAAGTTAAACAAGAAATAAATTAATTAGAAAAAAAAATTAAACTCAACAACTTCAGGAAATAGAAGGAGCATGGCTCCGCTTCCAGTGAAGAACCATAGAAAATGATGAGGGCAAATTATCCACAGCTTGGATTTTCGAAAAACGGAATTACGAAAGATAGAGAATAGAATGTTTACACTACGATGGGAAAATTATTCAAGAAGATGCGGAACTACTGCATGCTATTCGCAAATACTTCGAACACTGTTTTCGGAAAAACAAAGCGAGGAACGGGACAGAAACAAATTCCTCCCCTTCATATCTAAGATAACCCAGCAGGAGGTGGAAGAAATTGACGTCCCGATAACAGCAGCAGAATTCAGGCAAACGGTAAGACATTTACCAGACAAGAAATCCCCAGGAGAAGACGGTCTTACAAACGAATTTTACAAGCACTACTTCGAGCCGTTTTACAAGCTACTACTACTACCAAAAATTCGAGCATTTATTTATGAGAATGACGCAAGAAATATACGAAACACAAATAAAGCCAGACAGATTTGGCACAGGGTACATCACACTTATCCCGAAAACTTCAGACACAGAGAAATTAAAAGATATAAAGCAATGGAGAGGGATAAACCTTTTAAACACCGATTACAAGATCATCTCAAAAATCCTGTCCAATAGAATACAGAAGTACCTACAGAAATTAATATCTCCCACACAGACTTGTGCAATTAAGGGAAGAAACATAGCAGACACAATTACTCATTTAAGATCAGTATATGAGTACTACAATCTGACCGACAAACCCTGTGTCCTACTAGGCTTGGATATAGAAAAGGCGTTTTAACCCATAAGCCACGTGTATAAGACGGAAACATCCATAGAAGAGTGAATGAAATTACTAGACGCTTGTGTCCTGAAAGTTAACCTGAATAAATCTCATTGCATGCTAATAGGAAAATGGGAAAAGAACTCTGAGATTCCTCAAGGCATAAGAACTCCGGAATACTTACCGGTTCTGGGAGTTAAAATAGGCGGCCCAGAAACGTATGAAGAACAGTGGAAAAGAACTCCACACATCTGTTGCGTGGAAAATAAATACCATGCGCCCAAGACAACTATCTGTAAGAAGAAAAGCGCGAATATGCAACATATATTTATCCTCTCGCATCTGGTACAAAGTGAACAACATCCCGTACCCTGGACAATTGGTAGACAAGATCCACAGGGTGTGCGCCACCTACATCTGGGGCTCTCGGTACGAACCGATGAGGAGAACAATGCTCTTTCACGAATTAGAAGCCGGAGGTCTAGGCTACTTAATATCCTCTTACAAACAGTTATCAACAGAGCGAAAACTGCAGAAACAGCAAACACGAAGTCATACCACGGATATGCAATAGCATTCCTATAGAAATGCCTTCTACACAGAATAATCAGCACAATGCCAGAGATTCACGGAAGAGTTCCCAGAATGTTTACAGAGATGGCGGAGGGATACGTATTTGTGACAGAGCGCATCAACACTGAAACCTTAATAAGTCAAAAAAAACAAAAGCAACATACTATAAACTAAGCAGAACAACCATTCCCATACCACAACATAGAGAATTAAGAAGAGGACAAATCACACTCAGTCCGGTATTAAACAATATCTTCAAGCTCCCAATACAACCAAGGTATAAAAGCTTCTTCTTTAAAGTGCACCATGCCTGCCTACCAACCAAGATGTGGATAATGGCTAAAGGTATACCCCTTGAAAGGCAATCAACATGTCAGTTTTGCCAGGAACCGGAAACACTATACCACCCATTGTTATATTGCAAGGAAGCAGAAGTAACTTGGAAAGCCGTTAAAAGATGGCTCCCGAAATCAAATTAATCATAAACAGGGTGCAAACAATTGTTCTAATCTTAACGATGTAGCAATTTGGGCTCACAGGTGCGACCAAGCGTATGGAAGAGAAGAGAGTCCCGGAACCATATCGAAATTACATCATTATATCCAGGAGGAGATCACCAATTCAGTCCAGTCTAGAAGAATGACTACAGAAGAATGGGCACACTTAACCTCCAACCTTACATCAGACGAACCCTCCAATCAACAACAGAACGACACCTTCATCACTCCTAGTGGAAATGGGGCAAATCGGAAGTAAAATCGGAAGGATACTAGCTCTCCACTTCCATCAGAGGAAACAGCGCCTGAGTCACTTGGAACAGATCTCCTACCGCAGGAAAAAAGAGTGCTCTCCTACTTCAATGCAAACAGCGAACTCAGTGTTACAAGTTTAACTGAAAAAAAAAAAAAAAAACTATCTGGAAAATTACAAGACGCCGAATTTTATGTAACATACATGAAAGCTTTATTTGTGATTATAACTGCCACTTGTAATATAATAGAAGAAATTCTGCAGATGATTGCATATGAATGTTATTTCGCTGTACAGATGTATATGTGATTTATCTTGTAGAATATATAGTTTTCTAAATATATAATAAGTGTGATATATATTTATATATATGGTATGTAAATATAAGTTACTGTATATTCCTTAAAGAAAAAAAAAAGTGTTAAACCCAACTGAGAGAGAGAGAGAGAGAGAGAGAGAGAGAGAGAGAAGAAAGAAAAAGCTAACAAAGCTGAAATATACCTTAATTGATGTAATAGAAAGTAATGTGTATGTAACTATCAGTTATGAGATTCCCTGTTTATAAGTAAAGGAAGTCAAAGCAATTTAAGAGAACAGTAATGTAACATCTACATTGTAACATGATGATATAATATAACATGAAACTTCGATTGAAATAATGGTATAACAATTGTATATATTGTATATATAATTCATTATGATCTACATAATTGCAAAAGTTGATAATAAAGTTGTTCATAAAACGAAAAAGAAACAAAACAGCCCATTTGGGAGAGCGTTCGAGTGAAGATCTAAAGGTTCCTGATTCGATCCTGGGTTTCGGCATTTGCTTTTTTTTTTTTGTTGCAAACTTTGTTTTATATTTGGATAAAAGATTAAAATATGAAATTCCATGTCAAGGATCATATATCTTTTAACACTGTAGTAAAACATTTTCTGCTTTCTACAACGAATTCTGGATCTTGTCTCTCATTAAACTCTCCAACACTTTAACAACAAGAGACAAGGATTAGTCTATAATTTGAAGCTTCATGCTATCACCTCCGCATGAACTGAAAGGTTTGTTCTAATATTTTGGAACTTGCCAGTTTGTCAAGGCAGAGTCGAATTTCATTGCTCATATACACATACTCGCATATGATGGCCATAATTAAAGAGGTGTTCAGAGCACTGTAGTGAAAAATGACGAAATTCAATCAAACTTGGTATAAGTACACCTGGAACATGGAATTTTGATTTACAGAAAAAGAAAAAAAAAAAACAATAAGTACAAAATTTTACCATCTGTGGACAATTGCGCTAGAATCGAGTGATATTTAAATAATCACATTGTTTCTACTGTCAACTTGGTGGATATAAGGAGGACCCAAACGGATTCGCGTTATTCTGATAAGATTGAAGTGCTGTGAATCTCGCCTTACCAGAACTTGCGTTGCTCGTCAAGCTTTTACTATCAACAACGGGGTAACGCTAATACCGAACTTTGAGAATTCCGACATTTGAAGGATAGGAGAAAAGGTCCAATGACAACAACAAATCTCAGCGAAATGATTTTAATTTGAAAGAGGATCTTTGGTAGTGAGGCTAGTACGAAGGCGAAAACGGATTATTCATCAACAAGTTGCTGAAGTTGCGACTGCCATTGTGGAACAAGGAATGAATAACGCACAAGGATCTAGCAGCGCGATTGTCAACTGTGTGGACAATCCACACAGTTGAGCGTCAAAAGCTGATGCTTTTCCTCTAAAATATCTGCAATATTCAAGCTTTGCTGCATGGTGATGCGGAAAGTCGACTGCGAGTTTTGACGTTCTTAGCTTGAATGGAGGTGGATGATGCATGGCCGTGGAAGATCTTATGAAGTGACGAGGCACATATTTATCTGAACGGTAGTGTTAACTCACAAAATTGCCGCATTAGAGCTGCGAATAATTCATGTGTTTCAGCAAACCCCTTTACACTGACCGAAAGGTCCAATGTGGTATGGTTTCACTTCATCGTTTATCATCGTTCCGTACTTTTTCGAAGAAATTCGACTGACTGACAGGACCAGTGACTTGTATCGTCGTTGCGGTTAGTTATCTAAAAAAGCTGTACAAGTTTGTTGTTCTAACAGCAACAACGAAGATGCCTTGAGTCTACCATATTCGTGCAGGATAGCGCGCCATCTCACATTGGATTGCCAGTAGAGCGAATGTTATGAAAACACTTCACAGTACACAGAGTGATCAGTCATACATTTTCCACACCATGGGCCTCCTCTTTCGCCTGATCTCAATACCTGTGACTTTTGGTTGTGGGGATATCTGAAATGCTTGGTATATGAAGAACATGTTCCTGATTTTGCAATCGTGATAGAGATCATGAGGCAACTCAATGCAGATCTGTTGGGTTCCTCTGTAGAAAATGTCATTAACAGAATGCAGTTCTTAGAACATGTGGGATGAATATTTTTATCCGTGCCACACTCCTCACTCCCTTGCTCACACTCACCTTACACAGCTTCCAGAGATGACCTCTCGTTCCTTCTGGTGGCCATTCTCCAGATATTCTATGAAAAATATCATTGGTCTCGATCGTTACTAACTCTTCCTTCTCTCCGCTATGTAATTTTCATTCTGTCAATTTGTCCTCATATTCCACATTCCAGAAACCAGAAACCAACTTAGTCAATCATCTCTGGAGACTCTCCAACCTCTGATCATCCTTTTGAAACTTAGCGACCAAATCTGTGCACAGCAATTCATATGCGGCCTGATCAATCTTGTTCAGTGGAATCAAATCATTCTTAATTGACATGTCAATGTTCTGTGCATCATTCCGCTTGTGGACAATTCCAGTATTTTGCTAGAAATTGTCCTCGCGATTCTAGCAAAATGTCCATGAAATTTTAAGTTGCTATCCAATAACAACCGCCAAATCCTTCACCTCCTCAAATTCCTCTAAAATATCCCCACAAACTTTTGCATCCCGCTTTGTTCCTCAGATTTAAAACCTTACACTTTTCAACATTAAAGTGACATTCCCCAAACACCATACTCGCTTATTCACAGTTCATTTAATTGCTCTTGCGAAACTACAACTTCTACTCTTCTTCTCAACTGTCATCAACTTTGTATCATCTGTAAACGACTGTATGTCACCATTTAAGCACTTTCGAATATAATTTTCATAAAACGTAAACAATAATGCCTTCGAAACAGACCCTTGGAGCACACTATAGTGACTTTTCTTCTTCTGGGATATCATCCCCCCCTCCAGCTGGTACCTATTAGACAGCCAATCTCCAATCCAGTTCTTAATCTACTCTCTAATCCCATCTCTTCCAATTTAATACGAGTTTAACATGTGTTACTCTACCGAAAGCCTCTTCAAAATCTAAATATACGATTGTATATGCATCCTCCTTGTTATTATAAATAAGTTAAAATTCATTAGAATAAGTTATAATTCGTCACCTTTTTATTATAAGTAAACAGATTGTTAAAACACGATATTTCTATAGAAAACCCATGTTGTTCATTAAAGAGAATTCTACTGCTATCAACCTGGGTTTGAATACATGTCCTCACTAGCATCTCCAACACCTTGATCACAACTCCAGACAAGCAGATTGCCTTATAATTTGAAGCTTTAGTGATCAATCCCCTTTATAAAGCAAAAGAATTTTGCCATCCTGCCATTCCTTTGGAGCTTGGGTTAATCTAAGACTCATGTTGAAAATGTAAGTTAAAGGTATTATTTACTTCCTGCAACATTCCCTCAGGAGATGCAATGATATACCATCAAGTCACATGGCCTTGTTGACATCAAGTTTAATCAATTCCTCACATGCCTCCTACTCACTCGCCATCATTGGCTGCTTCCTCATTCCCAAGTGCCGCATTATGTTACAATCACAAAGATGAAATACTTTAAGGAACCGATATTTATCATACTTTAATGAACAGCATATCCTCCTCTCCCATTATCACAGACCAACTTCGTCCTTCCACAATCATTTTTCCTTCTACTGGCCACATATCGAAAATACTCCCTAAGATTTTTTAGCGTCATTCGCCAACTGCTGCTCATACCTCACTTTTGCTACCATTATTTGCTACCATATAGTTACCTTCCTTGCTTGCCCTTTGTACTTCTCGTGTAAATGCTTACCTCCACTCATCTTTCCCCCGCAACACACAATGTTGCGGGAGAAAGATGAGTGGAGATTCACCTCTTCAGTCATTCATTTTACATCTACATTGTAATCTCCTGATCTTTGGAATATATTCAGTTACTGCTTCTGACAGATAATTCCTGAGTAGAGACTAAGTAGCATTCGCTTTCTCCCATGCAATTCCTCATTACATGATATAAATGCAAGCTGTTTCCTGAGTTTGCCATAATCAACTGCATATCGTTCCACATATAACCCTCCTCACAAAAGTCCTGATATGTCTGGCCTACACCCACGTAATCACTTAATGATCACTTCCACCGACTGGAGGAAGATGTGATTTGATGAGATAGTCAAATCCAAGACCCTTCATCCATGTTTGGCCTCTGTTTTATATACTGCTTATGGTAGTTATCCCTTAAAAACTTAAGAAATTCATTCTCTGTGGTTCCTGATACCGTCACTTCATTCTAGGCTATATTACCATAATTTAAATCGCCAGTAATGATCACCCTATTCTTGTTAGCCAGAGCAATTGTGTAGATATTTCCATCTCACTGCCTTCCACATTAGCAAGTCCAGAGGAACACCCTACTGAACATTTCATCCTGTGCACGTCCACTTCACACAATACTGCTTCAAAACACTGTCAGTATTTTCTCCTTTCATCTCCACACTAAAACACAACTCCTATACCATCGTTAATAACACTCTCCTCCATTTTCGTTTTGTCTGTTTTCGCAAAAGGCTGCACATTCCTCCATCTCTCTTCCTGTCAGAATGCCATCCTCGCTCAACTATGTCTCACTTATACCAACAATTTTTTGGGCGAATGAACTCTTTCTACGATACAATTTAATTTTCCTTGTTTCGGTCACTTCTAGCATTTGTAGACATATACACTAGCTCATATCATATTTCTTTCTATAACAAGTTCCACTAACCTCACTTCTCAGATATGACTCCTCTACACTCTCCCCTATCCATCATCACTGATATTGCATCCCTCCGCATTCTGAAAAGTCACCTTCACATGCTTGACTGTCTTAATACTTTCCTGAGCCCTCACACATCTACATCGAAATGCTGCAGATCGCTATTTCAGAATTAGAATTAGGTTCAGGAGATGGCGCCCGACGTCAATGCAGATAAGAAAGTTGCTATCCTGTTTGCGAGGAAACGGCCATATCCCGAAGTAGAAGTCATCATGTTTAAAACTCCCATCCCCCTGACACCCAGTCGCCCAATACTTACAGATAAAGCTAGAAGAAGGGCACCGATTTGTATCACATGAAAATTACCACTGCTCAAAAGCACACAAAGCAATAGGAGAACGTTACACGTTACTGAACCGACGCAGTTTCCTAGGCAAGGACGCAAGACGCAAGACGTTGCTGACTATAAGGGCGAAGCAAAATGCTTTTTTATTCCCTGCTATCTGATAAGGATTACTGTGTGAGGAAAAGTGTATGAGCTAAGAGCTCTGCCTGAGTGGGTGCGATTCAGAGATCTTCATTTGGAAGTAGGATGGCCTTCGGTCTCCTATATTTTGAGAAGTCTGTTTCATCATAATTTGCTGCTTGTTGCACTAATTCATTTGGATGTGAAGAGGACACTGAGAAGAACTTCACTGCTGAAGACTGCAGGAAAGAATAGATGTAGGGGATATTTGTATCCCGGTGAAGTTGGACATTTCTGACGTACCATGGTGCGTTTAATATCATGCGGAGACATTTGTTTTGCACTTTCTGTAGTTTGAGGATATTTGTACTTGAGGTGTGACTCCAGGCTGGGGATGCGTAAGTGATAATGGGTCGAATCAACAGTTGATAAAGGAGCAGTTTTATTTTGGTATCCAGCTTGCTATTCCTATTGATAAGAGGGTAAAGCTGTGCAATTACTCTTCATGCTTTTGAACATGAGGCTTTTATATGTGAACTGAAAGTTAGTTTTCTGTCCAGCAGTACACCCAGATATTTGGCTTCTGCTTTCCAGGGAATCTTGGTATTAAATAGGAAGATATCATCTTTGGGGAATATTGAGTTTTTAGTGAAGAGCATGGCAATACTCTTCTGAGGGTTTACTTGCAGTCTCCATTCCGAGAACAGTGCTCTAATCTCTGCAGATTTTCTTGCAGTTTCTTGGTGACAAGGTGAGGTTTAATAGATCTGGCTAGTATAGCTGTGTCGTCTGCGTATAGGGCAATGATGGATGACATTGGATTGTGCGGAATGTCCGCCATGTAAATCGTGAAAAGTATCGGTGCCAGAAGGGACCCTTGAGGAACTCCTGCCAAGATGCGTCGTTGGGTAGATAATATATCATTTAGTTTGACTTGCATTCGTCTGTCACTAAGAAATGACTTTATAATTTGAACTAGATCTGATGGAATGCCAGCTAAAATCAACTTGTATAGTAGTCCAAAGTGCCATAACTTGTCAAACGCCTTCTCTAAATCAAGAAAAACTGCCCCGGTGTATTGATGCCAATTATAACTTGTGATAATGAATTCTATTAGTCTGTGAATTTGTTGGGTGGTATTGTGAAATTGGCGAAAACCAAACTGTTCTGAAGGAAGGATGTTTAATTTTTTTACTGAAAGTTGAATTCTGGAAAGGATAGCTTTTTCTGCTATTTTGCCCAGATTAGATATCAGACTTATGGGACGATAACTTTGAGGCTGCTGAGGATCCTTGCCTGGTTTGTATATAGGAACTACGTCTGCCAACTTCCATGCAGAGGGGAAGTACTTAAACCTGAACATAGCATTTATTATTGTTGTGAGATATACGATGGCCTTTCGGGGTAGCAGTTTAATAACTTTGTTGGAGATGCCGTCAGGCCCTGGAGCTTTTTTATTCTTTAAATTCTTTATAATGTCATAAATTTCAGCTGGGGAAATAGGTGTGAGTTGGCTAGTACAGGTATCAGGCCGTTTTAACACGTGTCTGACGTGGCGGTGGACTTTGTAAATATGATTGAAATTTAGATTATTGTATGAAGGGCTACACTGTTTTTCTAAATTTTTAGCTATAATTTCGGCTTTTTCTGCATCTGTGTAAACAATGTTCAGGTCAGATTTGAGAGGAGGAAGAGATTTGTTTTTGTTTTTGATGTTTCTCAGGAACTTCCAAACGGATTGATCACCAGGTGATATGGAGGCTAATTTATCTTCCCATAGTTTGTTTCTATGGACTTTAAGTGCATCTCTCACTGCACTGTTCATTTTGTTGAGATATTTCTTGTCTTGGGGTGCTCTGGTGTTGTGGTATCTTTTTCTTGCTTTATTTTTCTCCCTGATTAAGTTCATTATGTCATCTGGTAGTCGTTTAGGCTTGAAGGCAAATGAATTTGAGGTGATAGATGCTATGGCTGTGTTGATTTGATCAGTAAGTTTATTGACAGCAGAATCAATTTCTTCCTTGGAATTAATATGAGGGATGGGATCAATGTAGTTTGGAAGCATTTTGGATAGTTTTTCCCAGGGAATGAAGGTATGAGGCGAATGGGGAAGATCCCTCTGATAACCCAGTTGGAGCAGAATAGGATTGTGGTCTGATGATAATTCATTCAATGATTCCAGGGAGTACTGTAGGTTAACATTCTGAAGGACAGCTATATCCAAGACGTCGGATGAGCCAGTAGGACTGTGGTGAGTTGGCACTGAGGGACCAGCCACAGTTGCGCAATTTGAGCTTGTGTAGTTATAGAGGATGCGGCCAGTCCTATTTATAGACCTACTGCTCCAGGCGTGATGTTTTGCGTTAAAATCTCCTGCAATAATAACCGGCAGTTTAATGCCGAGGATAGCATCCAGATCTGTGGTCAGCAATGTTTTTGATGGTGGGTTATAAGCAGAATATATTTTTATGTTTCCGATAGAGTTTGTGATGACATTGATACCTGTAAGTTCGAGATTGGTGGTTGTAGGAATGGCTACAGAATGATTGATGTGATTTTTGATGAGGATGGCTGTGCCACCACCTCTGTAATCCAGTCTATCATTCCTGTAGAGCTGATATCCTTTGAATTTAGGACTGTCAGCAGGTCTTAGATGAGTCTCATTAATTAATAATATATCCGGATTCTGTCATTGAATTCCTGCACTTCTAGTATTTTATTTTTAAGGCCGTTGGCATTCCATGAGATAATCATTAGAGAATCTGGGGTAAATTTTTTCCTATGCATTGGAGAGTGCAGATAAAATGAGCTGTGTTTGCTGCAAGAAACTTTTTGCAGTGCTCAGTGATGGATTTGCGTTACTGAAATCCTGTAACATATTTACAAGAGAAGAGGTGATGATGGCTGTTATATTTGAATGTGGATTTGTCATATTTTGGTCATGGATTGCTTTTTTGGGGCGGGCCACATCAGCATATGTTCTTGTTTGGTGTTGAAGATTTATTTTCTTAGGGGGCTCAGTTGATGGTGGGTGAACACCTGTCATCTTGTTCAAGCTAATAGGAGCCTGATAAACTTGGGCTTCTGGGGCTTTCGTTTCTGTCAGTGAGCTAGACTGACTGATTAACTCAGTTTGTCTGTTTTTTGGGTGGCATATACATCCTCTGTAATTTGCAGGGTGGGGGCCACCACAATTAACACACTTAGCCGGGGTGGTTTTTGGCTTGGAGCAGGTATATGTGGGGTGGGTGTCACCACATTTCAGACATCTGTATTGGGCTTTGCACAACTTCTGGGCATGACCAAATTTTTGGCATCTATGGCATTGCCCAGAAGAGGCCCTCTTCCTAAGTGGCTCTGGTGAGATCTTGAGCCCGCAGATTGTCTTCAAATTGTAAATATCTTTATAGATGTTGTGTATTTCTACCAATACTAGAGGCATAGGGGTCTTGTTAGATCTGTACATTCTACTGACTTTGATGGGAGGCAGATCTTTCATGTTGAGGTCAGCAGCTATTTCAGCTGTTTCAATGTCTTCAGATACTCCTCGGAGTACCACTTTAAGATTTTTCTCCGAGGTAAGTGTGAAGGTATGGTATTGTATACCTCTTGTGTCCAACTCCTTGGTTAGATTTCTATAGTCAGACACTAGTGGGCTGAATTTTGATGCCCTCCTCTGTATTCTTGGCAGTGGAGTAATTTATTTGCAGGTTGGCCATGGTGGTTCTTAGGGCTGTCCATCTCTGTTTTTCCCTAAGAATGACTGGAGGCACCTTTTCATTGGTGGAGGCAGAGGAATCTATGTTGGGGGCATCTTCATCCATGCATTTTCGTTTGCTGACTCCGAGGCGAGAGTTTTGCGTTTTTTACGCACGTGCTTCTCTCCTTGATCTGAATGAGTAAATTCAGAGGTGACTGGATTTAAATTTTCCTCCATTTGAGGAGTGTCTTCATTTGGATCATCGTCAGTCTCAGGCGAAGAGTAAAGATTCAGGAAGCCTGGCCATTCACACTCGAACTTCTTAAGGAGTTTCTTTATGAAGCTGAAAGCCAATCCTTTATCTAGAGAGTCTATAATTGTATCAGGATCTATCAAGTTTGATGGCCATTTGAGCTTAAATTTCCTTTGAAGTTTATTTACAAGTATGAGCGCTGGCTCTTCGTCCAGCGAATCTGTGAGGGCGTCCAAATCTGACACATTCATTATTGACAGTTTGCATATAAACGCAAGTAAATGTATCTGGAATAGATATGCTAACAATGGCGATTCTATCGGCTGTTAGGCCTAACGAATCGCCCTCATTGCAATTACCGTCCACTTACCTTTGCTGATGTTCTTAGATTCAGTATAGTCCGCAATTTAATGACTTTAAATAAACGCGTCTCTGCTAGTTAATCTAGCAGCTACACTTCAAAACCATCATATTTAATTACCACGTTCTACAGAGAAGAAAGTTCACAACCGTATCAGTGAAGACTCACTAGCGACCCCCCTAGGCAAGGAAAACAAACTGCTCCTATTAAAACGATGATAAGACCTCTACTGACGTCGTGTGTCCTTGACGATACGTCAAGGACACACGACGGACTAGTACTTGAAAAAAAAATACAAATCATACAACACAAGTGCATCCGCATGGCATTCAACGCTCCACGGTTCACGAAGAATGCACAGCTTCACCGAGAAGCCGATATCTCGGATATCACAACCTTTCTACTAAAATAGCAACGAACTTTTTCGCGAATGCAGCCGACACGGTCAACCATTAATCCGCCCAGGCAGTGATTTGCGATGAACAAGTCTTCAAGCGCCAAACGCTTAAAACTGCACTGAGGAGGTAAATATGAAATATACTTCTAAACAGCTCACAAAGGGCAAGACAAAAAAAAAAAAAAGCAGCTAACGCTTTCTTATTCCCGTATAGGGAGTAGGCGAGGTCATTTTAGCCCTAACTAACTTTTGGAGTCTGAGTGGGCAGTTCAATCTCCAGTGGTACCCAATCAGAGATAGATGGCCCAAGGTTATCACTAATTAAGCAGCATGCAGTGAAGAGAATGGCTCAACAAGTACCGCCATCTTGTGTTCCCTAGCCCTAACACGATATATTTAATGTCTGAAATAGTGTGGGTTCTGTGGTCGATTTTCTTGAGTTTACGGGACGAAAAACCAGAGTTTCCAGGAGAAAAACCCTCTTACTTGTGTCAGAGATCGAGTAACTCAGGAGCCGGTCAAAAAAAGGCTTAAAAAATTTCCTCTAGTGACTCGAAACCAAGTCTTCCTCCATGTAGTCAAGCGCAGTGGTGTGCAAATGCCACGTCCACTGAGCTACACAGGCTCAAGGGCAAGACAAGTTTTCCCTAAATAATAATAATAATAATTTTCATTTTTTTTTGTCTTTCAGAAACTGATAATAGGATAAAGAACCAACGATCAAATCCATGTTACGAAAAGCGTTATCCGTTTTTTTTATCCGTTTCCATCTTTTTTTTTTTTTATTCTTTTGTCTACTTCCATCACTAAAAAAAAAAAAAAAACGAGAAGCCTAATATAGTTCAATTGAAGTAACCTTTACTTTCTCCGTGCTAGGCTGCCATTCCTTCATTATTAGTAATATTACTTGGCACCTCCAAGAATCATCGAGGGAGGACACGATTTTGTTATACACATAGTGGAGATCTAACCTTAGTAGGGTATTGCAGTACATGTGTTATTCAGCTAACTCATGTATTCTATGTCTGTAGTGTTGAGTTCTCAAGGCCGGTTTGCCTACTTTGAGGGATCAAAAACCCCAGGATAAACTGGGAGAAAACCCTACTGTCCATTCCCAAGACCAGCTAACTTGGCTATGGCTGAGGAAGATCGTTCAACTCCTCACGTTTCCGACGGGAATCGAACACAGGACACTCCATTCCCAAGCATATGGTGGCGAAGCGCACAGCCACTAGGCTAACCACGCGGATCTGATCCCCCCCCCCCCCTTTTTTTTTCCTACTGCATAGTTAAATCGTGTGGTTTAGTCATGCGGTATTCTTTTCA
This sequence comes from Typopeltis vanoorti, assembly GCF_054136105.1. Taxonomy (NCBI): domain Eukaryota; kingdom Metazoa; phylum Arthropoda; class Arachnida; order Uropygi; family Thelyphonidae; genus Typopeltis; species Typopeltis vanoorti. Next base: position 169,554,571 of record NC_143549.1, on the reverse strand, counting down.
AACCCCCCCCCTTTTTTTTTTCCTACTGCATAGTTAAATCGTGTGGTTTAGTCATGCGGTATTCTTTTCAAAACCGCTTTTCGTTATGGCACCAATACGTACGAGAAAAATAGCGACCAGGACATCGATGCTGACTGATATCAATGTGTGGAATTTAGTGTAGCGTAGCATGTGTTTATTGCATTCGTTACCTTGAGTGAATGGTTTGTGGTACGAGAGCGAAAATGGAGAAAATATTTGTTCGGAAATGTTTTGTAAGCGAATATAAGAAATGCTAGTTGTGAGAGACTGAAGTGACAGTTAATAAGGATATAAGCCAGAAATGTCAAAGTATTGTGGAGAATGCAGTTAAAAAGTAAGTGATAGTCAGGTCCAGTCCTAGAGTATCTGATGTCCCTAGGCAAAGAAAATTTAGGCGCTCCTATACATTGTCTCTATATATTTTTTCACCGAACTATAGAAAAATCTGGTGTCCCGAAGCCTAGCGCCCCTGGGCGATTTCCCAGTTTCGCCTAATGATAAAACCGGCCCTGGTGATAGTGCACGAAATAAGAATGACAGTTTGAACGAAGTGGTTGAAAGGAATGTGCATGATGACATGCTAGCGCAAAAATCAATTACATGCTTATGCGGAAGCCTTCATAAGACAAAACGTGAACTCGAGCGACTGGAGAAACGATTGGCGTGTGTACGGAAGGACGGAGAATTAAAGAAAGAGGGAATGGGAAAAGCATAAAAGTGTGAGAGACTGGGAGAAAAGAGAATAGTATTGTATGGGGGATTCGATGATAAGAGATATACTTAATGAAAAAGTGACAAAATCATGTTTTCCAGGTGCAAAGATAAAGAATGTTAATGACGCTGTAAACATGCAGAAGAATGGAGAAAGGAAGGCTGGCACAAATGTTTTGAAAGGTGAGAAATATGCAATGAGTTAAGATATGAAAGAGTTGTGAGTGGAAGCGGAAAATGAAGAGCAAAAAAAATAAAGACTGAGAGTGTGCTCCCTCTGTATGTTAGGGCAGGACTGAGAAGAAAGTTCATGATTGTCAATGAGAAGATTGTGCAGGAGGAATGGTGTGTAGTTTATTGATGTATGGAGTGAGTTTGAAGGGCGAAAGGACTTGTATATGACTGACAGACTGCATTTCAATGTGTTTGGAATTAGATGTTTGGAGAAAGTGTTGAGTATGGGTAAAGTAATGATTATGCAATGCCAAAAGAAATTTCACAGGACTCCAATTTAAATGGGTTTGTAATGATATTACACAACGGTACTGTGGGTACAAAGGGATTTTGAAATACATGTACGCGAATGCAGGAAGTACGGAAATAAGGGTGAAAAAGTTTTGGCATTGGTCAGGTCGACTGGACCAAACATTGTAAGCATCAGTGAGACCTGGTTAACTGAAAAATGATATACTTACAGGGACAGAATTTAAATAGGATTGTATTTTCAGAGAGATAGAAGGAACAAGACAGGAAGTGGGGTATTGCTGACGATAGTTGCAGAATTACAACCAACAAAATTAAAAGTTATAGAGGATGTCAGGTCTAAGGGCGATGGTTCATTTGAGGCTGTCTAGTGGGGGATATAGGCAAATTGGACAAATTGCTGGGTGCTGCTATAGACCATGGGGGTACACAGGAAGATGTAGATGCTATACATCGACAGATTAGCTCAATGAGTTTAGGTCAAACAATTATTATGGGAGATTAACTATGGGGACATGAATTGAAGGGAGGAAAGTAGGCATTGCAAGAGGGAAATGGGATTTTATACAGTTACTAAGGCATAATTACACGAAACAACATGTTATAGAGGGAACAAGGGAGGGTGTTGGATCTGATAATAGCATCACATGTGTCCGTAATCAAGGTAGACACTCTGCCTTTAATTGGGGACAGTGACCATTAGGTCTTATTCTAGGAAGTTGTCAAACATGTCGAATTCTCTGTCAGGAAGGGTTTTATGTTGAACTATAAGGTTGGTGATTGTAAGAGACTCAGGAGTCATCTTGGAATAGTGCCATGGCTTGAGAAACTACAAGGAAAGAATGTCAGAAGTGCATGCAAGTGGTCAGAGATGACTGGAGAGTAGTAGTAGTAGTATCAGGCTGCATACCAATGGTCAGGAGGATAAGTTGCAATTAAGTGGATGAGTAGGGATATAAAGCAAGAGCTGCAAAAAAAAAAGAAACATTGTGGAGGAAATATAAGGAAAAGTGCTCAGCATGCTCACGAGCACTACAAACTACAAGCAAAAAGTGTGGCTAATATGGTAAGGAAAGTCAAATTAGACTATGACAGAATTGGCCAAACAGGCAAAAGTAAACTCAAAAGAATATTTTTTTTATGTTGCAAATAAGAGGGGAAATGACTATGGTAGAATGACTTTAAACAACTTTTATGGTAGGAAGGAGACTGAACCAAAAGAAATAGTTGAGTTGCTGAGGTGATCAATTTGCAAAGGTAATCAAAACAGGCAGTGATTTTACAGTTCCTGGTGTTACAGAGATGCATATCAAGATTCAGGTAGATAAACAGGAGGCGTTCAGCATATTAAAAAAATATGAATGTGAACACAGCAGTTGGACTGGATGGCATATCACTCCTTACACTAGGTTAATGTGCAACAGAATTGGCATTTCCCCTGACGAAATTATTCATTCTAAGTCTTATCTCTGGCAGAGCCAAGGACGTGGAAAGAGGTTAAGATATTACCATTGCATAAAGGTGGCTCCAAGACCGAGGTAGCAAACTACAGACCAATTAATATATCGGGAGTGGTTGTTAGAGTATCGGAAAAGTTGGTGAAAGGAATTATACAACAGGAGTGTGTATAGGGATCCTGTCATAGTAACTTATTCACATTTTATAATAAAGTGACAACAGATTTGGATAAAGGTAATGGCTACACCATGATACTGCTCGACTTTGACAAGGCATTTGATAGAATACCAGATGGAAAACTAATAAAATAATTGGAGAGGATGGGAATGGATATGAAGCTAGTAGTATGGATAGTTGGATGGCTGACGGACAGACACCAGAGCATAGTAGTGGAATGGAGTCTAGGAGAATGATGGTGACTAGTGGAGTACCTCAGGGTTGGGTTCTAGGGCTACTACTCTTTAATTTATATATCAATGACATAGTAAAAATATAATATATATAAAAACTTGCCTACCACATCAGTTCACATTTCATGCATTCAAAACAGATGAAAGAGGAGATATTCAGTTGCTTGCTGATGATGCAAAACTGGGTAGAGCAATAGTTGATAAAGGTGATGTAGATATCGCGCAGGATTTAAATAAATTATCAATGTAGACAAAGAATAACAATTATCAATTCAATGTTGCAAAATGTAAGAGTATGCCCTTCAAGTTGAAATTGTTGCATATGATGTATCATATTGATCGTATATGTTTGCAGGCAATTGATGAGCCTATGGATTTAGAGATGATGGTGGACAAAGATTTAAAGTTCAGAGGGTATATTGCAACATTTGGTTAAATGGCTTACTTGAATGTTGAAAAACATGCTAACAAGTAAAGATAAGGAAGTTATTATTCCTCTTTAAAATGCTATGACTTGACTACTGCACACAGTTTTGGTCACCTGGGTTTCTTGGGAACCAGAAGGTGGTCGAAAGAATTCAGAGACGAGTGACCAAGATGGTGACAGATCTGTGGAATACTCCCCTATGAAGATAAGTTGAAAATTTGTGAGATACAAAGTTCAGTTGATAGGCGGAAAAGGGGGGGGGGATAGAAACTTCAGATATTAAAGAGTTTTTATAAAACTGATGCAGTGAACATTTTCAATATATGACAAATAATCACAGAACTAGTGGTCATCCATGGAAGTTGTGTAAGAGTGTGGTTAGTAGGGGAGTGCAAACCAAATTTTTGCATCGAGAGTGGTGAGTGAGTGAGTGGAATGGATTGCCAGATTGTTTGAATTCCCTGATTGTGAATAGATTGAAGGAGAGGTATGATTGGTGTGTGTGTGTGTGTGTGTGTGTGTGTGTGTGTGTGTGTGTGTGTGTGTGTGTGTGTGTGTGTGTGTGTGTGTGTGTGTGTGTGTGTGTGTGTGTGTGTGTGTGTGTGTGTGTGTGTGTGTGTGATGGTTAATTTGGGTCTCCTCTGATGAGTTTCCGGACTCCATAGAGATGCTGTAAAATAATAATAATAATAACCTTCACCCCTGCTACTTAATTTAGATTCGATTCTTGTTACACAATAAAGGAAATTTTCTAAACCTTTCTTCAATTGGTACCTGAGTTAGTCTATCTCTGGCATGGTCAAGCGGTTTTTTTCTCTCTTGGAAAGGCGGTTTTTCGTCCCTTATATATCAAGAAAATCGACTTTAAAACCTATAGAATTTCAGACAATAACATCTTTGTTAGGGTTGGGGAAAAAGAGATGCCAACACTTGTCTGTCTCTTCATCGGATATGCTTATAATCAGTCTTCGGTATCTCTGTTACCCATGAAGAATTAACTTCCCCTTTCAGTTTCTAAAAGATGGATAAGGCTAAAATTGCCTTGCCTACCACCTATAAGGAAATAAAATGCATTAGCTGATTTTTTAAAATCTAAAATGCATGAAGAGCTAACAATGTACTTGTTAATAAACAGGAGATAGGATATTATTTTGAATATCGTAGGCCATGAACATTGTCATTTCAACATGTAAAATGCATTAACATATTTCTTTTGTTTTAAAACTTTGACTATGAATGATTTCAAATGAAGGCAAGCACCATTTCCATCAGTGGAAGTGGCACTTGCATCCTCTGCACTAGGCCGATCGAAGATCGACTTTAGTTCAAGTCTAGTCACCGACTGAAGAAAAATTTTCCAAAGCCCTTTGACAGGCTCCAGAGTTAGTCGATCTCTGCACGGGCAAGCGGTTTTTTTAATTTGGGAACTCAGGTTTTTCATCCTGTAAACTCAAGAAAATCGAATATCAATAGTATCCACATTATTTCAGCTAATAAAATATCCTGTTAGGGGTAGATACTAAGAGATGGAAGCATTTGTTTGCCTGTCTTTTCATCAGTTTCCGATTATAATTAGTGATAGTCTTGGGCCAGCTATCTCTGATTGGCTACTGATGGAGATTGAATTGTTCACTCGGTCTCCGAAAACTAGATCGGGTTAAAATTCCTCACCTGCTCCCTACAAGGGAATAAAAGGCGTTAGCTCATTCTTTCATTTATGATTTCAAATGACATAATTTAAGTTCATTATATATGATAAACCATGTTAAGTCAACAGCCATCACTTTGGTACTTCCAGTTTGTGCAACAGCTGCTAAATATCACGACGAGAATCGAACTTAGTCCTGTTCCTTCGATTGAAATAGGCCTAAGTTCGATTCTCAGCGTGACGGGGTAATCTTTATGTGGACTTTTTCAATCGAAGGTGAGTTAGCCAATCTCATATGGAGATAGAAAGGTTTTTTGTCCCTGAAACTCGGGTTGTTCATCCTGCATACAGACAGCTCTGCCCTTCAGAACACACACAATTTACAGACAAAAAATACTAGTTGTGGTGGTGGTGGGCGGTATATGGCATTGATGGAGATGATTGGTGGTAGAGGTTTGGGGTAGTGGTGGAGACAGTTGTATAGTAGGTGTCCTCCCGCGATGAGTCTTCGGACTCCTTGAAGGTGTCACGAATAATAATAATAATAATAATAGTATTTTTTAAAAAAAATAGAACAGAATAAGTTTATTGTCCTTTATGAGAAAAACTGCAAAGTATACCCTATTTGATCACAAAAGAAATGAAGAAATTATGAAAGAATTAAGCCCAGAACCAGTAATAGAAAAAATTAAAAAATATAAACACAAATGGATGGAACACGTTCAAAGAATGAAAACAGAAACATTACCAAAACAAGCCTTAAAGTACAAGCCATTAGGAAAAAGAAAACCAGGACGTTCTCTTAAACGATTCAACGATGACTTCTAAGGCCAGAACAGGCCATGCTAGGCCTAAATCCTTGATCGTATGATGATGATGATGATGATGATGATGATGATGATGATGATGATGATGATGATGATGTCATTCATATATACATATATACAGTATTTATAAATCTATAATTCAGATTAAGTACAAATATATAAACATATATACATTATAATAAGAATGCTACTTTTTTTTTCAATTTCACTAATGCATTTAAAATGCTATATTTACAATAGATAAAAAAGATTTTTTTTTATAATAATGAAATATTTTTAGAGTAAGCATCTTGATTTCTAAAATGTTTAGACAATTACAATAATCATCTTTAGTGACATTCCGACTTGTAAGTTTTACAAAATTCAGCAAGTAGTTTTTTTACAAAATTCAGCATATGTGATTTTTTTTCTACATTGCATTTCAATTAAAATTTCGATAATAATACTTTTTTGCATCTTTTTAGTATGTCAATGTTGGGTCTCCCGCAATGAGTCTTTTGACTCCATGGAAGCACCTTGCATAATAATAATAATAATAATAATAATAATAATAATAATATTTTTATCATTTTTTTAACATTTTATTGTCTCAGATACATTACATACATATTTTAATAATAATAATAATAATAATAATAATAATAATAATAATAATAATAATAATAATTTATTACATATGATACATACATTACGTAGTTTTGATTACGTATGATACAATATTACATACATTTGTTTACATGTGAAACAACATTACTTACATTTGTTTACGTATGATACAACATTACATACATTTCTTTACATTTGATACATTCATGTATTCTTTTTTTTTTAATAATAATAGTTTATTATCTCTCAAATAATTACATGAATATACTAATATTTAGGTTGCAACTTTATAATATACTAATATTTTAAAGTTGCATTGTATATATACTAATATATACAATGCAACTTTTTCTTGCAAAATGGTTCGGTAAGAATTATAATTACTCTTAATAGTATTATCATTTGCAGAATTTCTCATTGACACAAGAGTAAAAAGTGTGTATTATTACCATTAATAATAATCATAGTAACACTTTACACTTAATAACTCACAAGTTAAACAATATTACTTATGTTGCAGTTTACATAATAATAATTTTTTTAATTTAAATATGTAAATTAAATATATAATTTTAAACTTAAATATATAACTGAAGTATTACTATCACATTTTCTGTTTACCACTAGAATTCATTACAGAATGTTAAATGAATAATGTTAGATAAATACTATTACTGGGATGTAACTCAACTGCACCCTCGAAGCTTTGTAATTAGCTTATATGAGGGTGATACTGGTTATATATATATATATATATATATATATATATATTTGTTATTGATTTGGTTGCTGTGTTGGAAGAAGGCAGATCTTTGGAAGGTCAAATGAATGATCTGAAAGGTCTGATCAAAGTGAAATTGCCGATATATCCTGTGTTATTGCATCTGTCTTGATGGTTCGCATTCTTTTTTTTATTGTGGGCTTCTTTTTAAACTATTTAGGAGGCCTTTTTCTTCACAGTGGCAGCCTTTCTATGTCTTCTGTGCTTTTAATTTGTATCTGCTTTGAAGTTTGTGACTTCCTTATGAATATCTTGGCATCTCTGGTCCACGAAAATTGGTAATTTTTTTTTTTCATTTTTGCTTTTCTTGTTTGGTACAACAGATTCTGGTTGAATGGTGTTAAATATTCGGATAGGAAGATTGGTATATTGTCTTGCTGTGCGTTCAAGTCCTTGGCAACTGGTTTTTTCTGCCTGCTGGCTTTTATGAGATTGTCTCTTGTGGACTTGCTCTTAAGACGAATTATGACTGGTGCAGGTCGTGGCGAGCCTTGGTGTTTGCTCTTCCTAGGAATCCGATTTACGGTCTGAATATCGTTAAGCTGCAGGGGGGATATCAATTACATGGCCAATTACAATCAATTACAATAATAATAATAATAATAATAATAATAATAATAATAATAATAATAATAATAATAATATTTACAACACGTATTCTTCTAATATTAACAATGAAGATTGCACAGAATTTTTGAATAATGGATAATAATAATATGTAAATGTCTCAGATAAATTACATACATATATTCAGTACAGAATACTAGGAGAATATCTTATTTAAATTGCATAAATAATGATATTGTCGTGACGTTCTATTTTCATGTTATGTTCTAAATCCGCCATCTTGCTAAAGTCACTTTCATCAATTAAAGGAAAACTAATTGCAAATTAATCACTGATCTAAGGGTAGAGAAATTTCTATTATACTGCGCCACTCTATCCTTAGATAAGTCTATATGAATTAGTAAGATTAATTCAAAATTAGTTAGCAGTCTTTTCACTCATTCAGGCCGATGGTATTTATTTTCTTTCCTTCTGGGATTCCCGCTAGATCCGAATTTTTGTGAACGGTGCAGTAAAAAGAAATTCAGGCAAACACAATATTTAAATTAATAAACAAAACATTTAATATATGGTTATATAACAAAATACATGTATTGCACTTTTAAATATGACAACTCAGTCAAGCTAGTACATCAGGTCAAGTCATTCACAATAAATCAATCTTCCAAACTTTCACATACAAATACAGTTTCAGAATCACAAAGTTTCTTTACTCAATTTACTACGATAGAAATTCTTAATTAATCAGTTTCCTTGTATCTCTCAACTATACTCTACGATTAACTCGTAACAGGCACTAACCACGGTAGATATCACTTCAATGTCTATATTTTCAACTCTCAGCCTCGATGGTAAGCTACAGTTAAATTTTAGAAACAGCGCAACGGAACTAATACTTAAATCTGCATACACTGAAATAAACTAATAGGACTGTCCTTACCAGAAATAATCTTCAGTACTTCCAATTTTTTGTGAGCACACTTTCAAATTGTTTTTATCACACTTGCGAAACACTAAATAATTAAAACATTACTAATCGCGCTTCAAAAACTCCAGATAGCAACTATAAGGTACATTAATTATTCTTATTTTTCATTCATCAACTAGTTTAACTCCGTACAATTCCCTTTTATGGTAGTACAGAAATAAGTCGTAATTGTAGACTGACTGGATTTTTTCAGTATTCTTCTTTGAATGTCCAGTTCTCTAATTATCCGATTACGGCAATAATTTCCTTTATTACTACGGCTGACTTTGCTTTCAGCCAACTATAAGATTCACTTATGAAAAAAATATCTACTCAATTCTTCCCTAAGAACCTTTTAATTACATCTACTTCTTTAGTTTACTTCCTTGCTACCTTATAGTTCCAAAGTTCCGTTCCGACTCCTACTTACTACTACGTATCTCTTTTCTCTCTTCTCCACAAACGCTCCCTTCACACGCGCCCGTTTATTTTCACGCGTCTCCATGACAACCGATAGACGTAAACATTCTCGCGAATGTTACATTACGCTATACAACTACATTGAGTTATTACATAACATTAAGCTTTCACAAAAGGAATAAATAGAATGATCGCATTTGAATAAATGCGCAGTTAAACTACAAATATAAGTTCTTACAATATTGACATAACAATAAATAAAACAGCTTAATAACATTTAATACAGAATCTATTTACCATTAACACATTTCTTTGATTAAGCAATTAAATATTTGACATAATTAAGGTAGTTATATAATATCAATTATAATTTATGTTATTTACATTAAATAATATCTACAAATATAGTTCTTATAACGGAAAATCATGTTGGATTCTGAATCAAACAACATTTATTCTATTTTCTACATAATTAGAATCCAACAATATTAACAATGTGTTTTATATCTTTTTTCACATTCATATTTACAATGATTCATTTAAATTTACAATGATTCATTTTTCATTAAATTGTTTATAATATTTACTTGTTTCTATGGGTGGCTTCTTCCTCGAAGCTTTGCAGAGCTTATCTGAATAATGTTATCAGTATCTTCATTATTGTTATACACCTTACTGACTGTTTTGTTACATAATCTTCAGTCTTTGATTATGAGGATTATGTGTAGATGAATAATATTTTTTTTTATTGTTCTTTCAAATATTTACATATGTACAATGATCATCTATTCAGTATATTATTTTACAAGGTTCAGCACTTTGTGCTACATATAATGAGATTTAAATAGTAATGATGATAACAGTTTTTTTTAATTATATAACAATCATAATAATAATTTACAATTATATTGTTCAGAGTTACATAAGTTGTATAATATTACATGTTGTGGTTTACTATTTTTTTTTTCAAGTTTGAAAAGGTGTGATTATACAACAGTATTTACACATATGCAATCTAAATATTATGTTTCCTTATTCTCACAAACATACAGTATAAACTCATTATTTACTTTTAAGAGAATTTTTTTTTACATTGCATACATTTGTTACAGTTATTATATACATTACATACATTTGTTTACATATGATACATTACTTACATTTGTTTACATGTGATATTTACATTACGTACATTGGTTTACATATAATACATACATACATACATTACATACATTGGTTTTCATGTGATATGTACATTACATGCATTTGGTTACATATGATACATCTCGGATGAGAACTAATTTTTTTTTTGCTTTCATCCTCGAAGCTTATATGTAAGCTTATCTGAGGATGACACCAGTTCGTTATTATGTATTATTATTTTTTTTTTTAAGCTGTGTTGGGAAGCTACGAAACGCACGCACGCACGCAATAACTTGGAATGTATTGATGCGTCGCTGAATTGGAAGCCTGAGCGAATATATTGTGTTTCTTTAAGTTTGTATGGTATTTTGGGTGCGTGTTTCTTGTTCGTAGTATGTCCTTAGAGTTCTTTTCAGGCTATTATAGTTTGTAAGGTTTCTGTATTCAAAAAGTAATTGGTTTATCATATCTGGGATGTAGAAGTTTCGCGTGGCCTTTCCGTAGTGATTATTGTATTTATATGTGATATAATTAGTAGTCTGAGGTCTTGTTATACGGTATGTATTTCTAACTGTCCTGTAGTTGGCATCGAAATAATGTTTCAGCAAGGCTGCATAGTGACATAAATGTTTTGCTGTCAGTATTTTGTGTTCTGACATTGCAATGTTTATAAGGTCGTGATTTTCTCTTTGTTCCCAAAAGATCAGTTTTGTCATTTTGTACTGTAGCGACATTAATCTATTTAATTTGTAGGGTGCCCAGAAAGCATACGTTGTTATAGCGTACCTTAGTATATTTTGGCATAGTGCTTTGTATATTAGTGTTTTTAGGCGTATGGGAACTATGTCTTTTTACCTGTAGAGTTTGTCACTTATTGTTCGGAGTTTGTTGTGTAGATGCTTTATGTGGCTATTCCAGTTCATATCTGCATCGAAGTAAATTCCAAGGTATCGTATTGTTTCAACCTGAGTGATTGTAGTGGTTTCTGTTCTGTGTGTTTTTTGTGTTGGAAAGTGGATGTTGGATGGTTATATATTTGTTATCAACTGGTCCAGTCAGTGTATTTCTGAATATCATTAATTTTGTCTTTTCTGAGTTTAGGTGTATGGAGTTTTTCGTGAGCTAGTCGATGATCAGATTTATATCATGTTGCATATTTGTTTGGGCTATGCTAGCGTTATTATGGATGGATATTATTGCTGTATCGTCTGCATATGATGAGTGGTAACTGATTAATATCGTGCGTGTAAATGTTGAATAGAGTTGGGGAGAGTACAGCTCCCTGTGGCACTCCACAGGTTACTGGTAGCTCTCTGCTTCGGTGTGATCCGATACGTGTGATATGCTTTCTATTTTGGAGGTAGTTTGTAAACCATCTGCGAAGAGGCCCGTCTATTCCAACATGCCTCAGCTTTTCTAACAAGGTTTGATGTGTAAGTGTATCGAATGCTTTAGTTAGATCTATAAAGTCTAAGGCGGTATTAATTCCGTCTGTAAAGTCTTCCAAAAGAGATGTTGTTTCCTTATTTTTCTGAAAACCATATTGTGTTTTGGGGATAATGAAAGATCTCAGTGTATGCTGTGAGTTTCTGCAGTATGATCCGCTCCATAATTTGATTGATAATTGGTAATGTTGCTATGGGTCTGTAATTGCTGATTAAATTTCTTTTCCCTTGTTTGTATATGGGTGCGATTATGGCGGTCTTTAGCATACTTGATATCTGTCCTGTTTTAAATAGTTTATTTATTAGTTTTAGTAGGATAGGACTTAAACTAGTTGCGTGTTGCTTTATATCTTTAGGTCTGATACCATCTATTCCTGGGTCTTTGTTTGGTTTGATTTGATGTATTGCTGAGAGAAGTTCTGCTTCTTTTATGGTTGGGAACCATAATGTCTGTTTTGATTGCGGTCCAAGTGGAGGGTCTCGTTTTGAGATTGGGGGAATATTTTTGTGCAGTTCTTGGATGGAGTCTGCAAAGTATTGGTTAAAGTCGTTTGCTAGTTGTTGCATAGGTTTTGTGTCTTTCATGAAGCTGTGTTTTTTTCGGAGGCGGTGGTATTGGGAACAAAATCTAGAATCTCATTAATCAGATGCCAGGTTTCTTTCATGTTGTTTTGTGCGGAGATTAGTTTGTCTCTGTAGTAGCTTCTTTTTGCATTTCTGATTTGTGTTGTAAGGCGATTCTTTGTTATCTTATATTCAGTTTTTAAAGTTGTGTTATTTGGATATCGCTTTAATTCTTTCCATCCTTTCTGTGTATTTCTAGGATTACGTTTTGTGTTATCCAAGGATTTTGTGTTGTTTTTGATCGAATTTGGACTTTCTTTGTAGCTTTCTTATATATTTCCTCCAGTGTGAGTTTAATGTTGTTGTATAAGATATCTGCTGAATCTGATGCCAGGTGTTCCCAGTCTGTTTTTCTTATTTCGTGGTTGACTATTTCTTCGTCTATTATTGTTTTCTGTCGCTTTTCTTCTGTGGGACATTGCATGGGTATTGTCTTGGTGTGCAGGTTTAGAGCGGTGAAGTAATGTTCTGCTACTTTGCACTTTATGACTGATGCAGTGTAACTATTTGGTGGTGCTCGGACGTTTATATGATCTAGACAGGAGGCAGTGATAGTATTTCCGAATATTTCTTCTCTAGTACATGATGTTATTGTTGGTATTATATTATACATGGATAGTGTATCTAGGTATTGTACAGTGTTGTTCTGGTTTTCATTTGCAATATTTATGTTTATGTCGCCAATTATCATTAGATGTTCGGTTGAGCATATTTTTTGACTTGAAAGCCAGCAATTGAGTTCGTGTAAGAATTTTATCATGTTTAGGTTTGGTGGCCTGTAAATAGCATTTAGTATTATAGGATGCTGTGTATTCGTGGTATTAATGATTTCGAGGCAGAGAGTTTCAGCATGCTCAAACTGATAGGCCGTTTCCTTTGCTATTAATTTTTGTTTGATAAATATTAATATTCCACCCCCTCTTTTTGTTTGGCGGTATGATCTATGTTGTTGGAAGCCTGGAATTTGGAAAGCGGTCGCTTCGTCATTAGTTATGGATACTTCTGTAAGAATCATTATATCAATAATATCAGTGTAATTCCTCAAATAAGCCTGCAATAATAACCAATGTTTTCGGATGCTTCTGATGTTAATATGCAAGATTGAGAGACCTCTCGCTTGTACTGTGTTTTGTTTCCATGCATCAAGAGATTCGAAAGTACAATTACTGATGTATTCTGGTGTAATTACATCTATCTGATGGTTCACAAGTCCAAGTTCACACAACTAAATAGAAGTTATTGAAACGGTACGTTAATCTGTGAAATGAAGTCTAAGATTCCAAGACGATTTGTTAAAAAAAAAAAGAAAAAAAGAAGAAGTTAATCACTTCGAATTAGCAGAGAAATGCCCAGGAGAGTTCATGTTCATAATCTGAATAACCACCCATCTAGTAAGCAAATCAAGCAGATGCTCTCCGATTAGGATAAACTAAAAAGAAAGCAAGGGGTAAGAAACTAATTATACAAATTAGTGATTGCGCAGTCTTCTTAGTTGTCTTTCATATCAACACGAGGCTCACTTTGATCTCTACTGAATGGTCAATTCTAAATCCATATTTTCGAGAAGTCACAAGCATTTCGAGACATTGAGAACGATTTAACATTACAAATGCACTGTTCGGGTAGAAAAGTCTAACTAATAATTATCCGATGTTTTCTGAAGAATACGAAAGAAATGTTACCATCGCAAAGCAGTGGATGGCGATGTCTTTAAGACGTTTAGGAAATTAATAATATCAGTTTAATCCTTAACGTTTGGATAAACTCTAGTTGCAGGAGGAAAGTTTTCCACCTCACATATCGGTTACTAGATAATGGTTGTCAAAAACTTTAGGAGGTGAGTAATCACTTTCAAAACAGAATTCGAGTAGACATCCCACAGCCTGTTTCTCACTCTCCTGATTTTTACCTATGAGGTTATTTAAATGACTGTGTATTAGCTGATGAGCAAATGAACTCTGTGAAACTAACAAATGCTATCTGAGAAGAGATCTGATAAATTCCAATTTAACACAAAATTAACATGAAACCACAAAGATTCCACGATGTCGAAAATCTGAGTGAATTAGAACCTAAGTGATTTAAGCACCCAAAACACATCATTTACTATTTTAATATCACGTTTCACAATGATTCAGCTAATTTTATACCAAAGTATATTAAACAGTTTGTATGTTATTTAGAAACGGGGTTAATGGATTCTGTAATCAGTTTTAAAATAGAGAGCCTGATAACCGGTAAAATCTACATGCAAAAATCATGATGTGTGAAGAAAAAAAAAAAGACTTATTTCAATTCAATATCTTCCAAAATTCTGTTAATTGACCCAGAACAGTAAATGGCGAAAGATAAAATTAATATTAAACTTAGTTTTGGGAAGAACAGTTGAGCTGGTTACTCTCATGACCTAAAACATTATGACTATTCAACCTTTTTCCTGCTAAATGCACAATCTGGCTATTGGTAATAGTATCCTTGTATGAAGATGGACATCATTGGTTCCTTATCCTCAATGAAAACACCCTGACTGCAAGTCCTACCTGAGGCTTGTTTCAGATCAGGTATCACCCTATATGGTACCCGATGGATCTGAACTCTGCCAACATGACACAGCCAGTGTCGCAAGGCTCGCATTGTGCGAGCACAGTTCGAAGAGTATATGTAAGCATTCGGTGTATTCCCCAGGCTGTCTAATTCTCCTAATTTAAATCCCGTCGAACAAACATTTGTGAGATCATGTTAAACACAGCATTTTTACAATGATTCCATAAGCGAAGTACTTCACGAAAGACAACTCCGAAGCCATACTATGATAGAGGCGAACTGAAGATGAGGGCTATTGAATCAATTCGCAGATTGTGCAGAAGGAATGATTCAGAGTTTGTGAACATATCGTCTGAGTTTGACGAACGGAAGGATTTCTTTAATGCAATGGATAGCACTTGAACAGTTTCTGAATTTGGTGTATAGGTAGAGCTGTTTTTCACTGAGTGTGAACGGGCCAAGTCAGGAATACTATAAAAAATGCTCGGATTTCCCCAGAAGATCTGCAAATTGCCCGAGTATGCGTGAAGGCATATTCGGGCAATATGCAGATCTTCTGAGGAAATCCGGTGCGAGATTGAGGCGAATAGCACAAAATATGAAATGAGTTGCTGCTATATAGGCCGGGGGGGGGTAACAGGGATGATATGAAAGCAGAAGATTAGTATACAATGAATGATGGTGAGCATGTGAATCACAAACTCAAGAACATACTGTATTATTCAATAATATCGAATTGAACAATAAACTCAGGATGCAAAAATAGCGGTGAGCCTAAGGAGATGCTGCAATTTCTACATAAGCTAGAAGTGTCAGGAATGAGACGAAGGAATTTTAGGCATTAGTTAGTGCGACTTCGCCAAAAGTTATAGGCATTAGTGAGACTTGGTTCACGGCAGATGATATAGTTTACATGGATAGAATGTAATAGGTTTAATATCGCCAGGGAGCATAAAGTAGATAGGATGGGTGTGAGATATTGCTGATGCTGCAGATATTGCTTCAATTGAAGCCAGAAAGAGTATGAGTTAGTCACGCAGATGGCAGATCACTTTGAGGCATCCAATACGAGACTGAGGCCAAAATCTAAAATTTTCCTTCTATATAGGGCAGGGAGTAACCTGGATTATGGAAGTCATGCAACACAAGATTAGAATAATGAATGAAGGTCGTATGATTATTATAGGGGATACGAGATAGCATGGAAAGAGAAAAAGGCCACGTGGCAGAAAGGAAATTTATTTTATACACTGACTATGAGATGATTACTTGAAGTAGCATATAATAGATGGCACATGGGGTACAAGAGTGGAACTGGTTACAGGATCACATGACCTGCCACTAACTAAGATAGTAATATTGTCTCCAATTGGAGACAGCGATCATGATGTCTTAGGAGGAAGCAAAACATGGAATGGACTAGAATCAGTTAAGAAAAGTGTGAAAATAAAAAGCAGGCAATTATGCCACAGCTCTTAAGAGACAGCCTCAATCACTGCCATGGCATAAGGATTTGGAAGGGAAGGATATTCACAGTGCATGGGGATTAGTCAATGGGATAGTGGGGGAATCAATATTACACTGCATACACAAGGTCAGGATATTAGACAGGTAGAGTTAAATGGCTGAATAGTATCATTAACATAAACAGCAAAAAAGAAAATCATGTACAGGTTATATAAAGAGGAAGGTGACCATCAATTTCATGAGAAACACAGTAGCAAATAAATTAATCCTAGGACACATTTAAAAAAAAATAATTTCGCAATAAAATAAGTACAAAAATTAAACTCCAAATTTATCTAATAATTTATACGCACTCCTCTGTTCCTAATAAGTTCATTAATTCTCTTAGGTATGGACTCTACCAACGTATAACACATTTTTCTTATTTCTGCATCTCGAAACCATACTTTTATAATGGATTGTATTAAGTTATCCTTTGTATCAAAATTTAACTTTCCAAGTCTCTTTTTCACTATGATCTACAAATTTTCTATCGGGTCAATGTCCGAAGAGTTACCTGGACACTGAAGCAATTGAATGTTGTGATTTTTGAGGAACTCTCTCACTTTTTTGAAGTATGGAATGGAACGAGATCCTGTTTGAAAATGAGTTCTTTTTCTTTCTAGATCTGTGGGACCACTCTTTTCTCCAATATTTTTATGTATTGGTCACTTTTCATCATATCGTCAACAGACACAAGTGATCCTGGACTGTCATGCGTAAAACAACCCCAGAACATTTTTTTAGCTGGGTATTTAGGAGCTTTGTGGGCAGGATAAGTCTTATCAGCTGCTGATTTGCGAACATAGGGTACTCGCTATGTACTCCTTGGATAATGAAATGACTCTCATCTAAGAATGTGATCTTCTTCTACTTCTGAACTGTCCAAACTTTGTACTTTTCCCTCTGGTGCCTCTTTTTCTGTACAGCCTTCGTCAACAGTTGTTTCTGTTTTGGTCTGTGGGCAGTCCTGCCTGCTCCCAACAATCTTCGATGGACTGTCATGGCAGAAATATTAATCCCACTAGATACCAAGTCATTATTTAAAATCAAAACAGCAACCAAAACCAAAATTATTACAAACTGAAAAGATAATGAAAAGATGAGAAGGATAAAGAAAATCCCAGAGTCCAATCGTTATGTGACAAGTAAGAAGAAGAATGACTATAAGGATATCCTTAATGTGTGGTGATGGTAGAGAGACGACAGACGTACACGAAACAGTTCAGCCACTGAGCGATCGTTTTTGTGCCAGTATATCATCAAGTGGAGATATTGCTATGGCTGAGGTGACATCCTCAGGGATTGATGTTCTCACATCATTCCCTGTCACCTCAGCAATATTCACCAATAGATAAACATTTTTCTATTCTTATTATGACATTTTTTTAAAATAGTTACATCATCTTATTTCATTGTGGTCTTATGGTCAATTGCATGGATGAGTGCAGAGCAAACCCATTTGATGAACTGGAGCTATTTAGGATATTGCAGAATTTGAAAGCAAATTCAGCTGTTGGTTTATATGCGATATATTAGCTAGTGTTTTAAGAGAATGTGCAGGAAAACCTGCCAATGGCCTTTGAATAGGTTGTTTAATTTAAGTCTCAGTTCTCGCAATGTCCTAAGGAAGTGAAAGGAAGATTTAAGTCTGTGGTAGGAAATTATAGACTAGTCTATAATTTCCTTTACTTTAAAATACTTTACAGTATTATTTTATTATGAATATTTCATGGTTCATTCAATAGATTTTCGCATTTAGAAAGAAGCCGAAAAAATACCAAAATTTCGGTTAGGTGGTGTAGAACATCCAGATTATGCAATATTCACCAAGAAATAAAATTTTGTTTATTTTTATTATGAGAAGTTTTTTAAATAGTTACATCATCTTATTTCACTGTGGTCTAATGGTCAATTGCATGGATGAGTGCAGAGCAAACCCAGACAGAAGCCAGCTCAGGTTAACTGAGATAAGGCTAACTAGCTGGATATTCATCATCTCTGGACTTTAGTTTTAATTGATCTTTCGGTTGTTCAGCTGCACGAGAATTGAAAGAAAGAATAAAAAAATACAGCATTTGACACCATGATGATATAAAAGAACTGAGCCTTTTTTCCCCTCTCTCTCTCTCTCTGATACGTCTTTTCTTTCTCCTAATACTCTCAGGTTCTCTTCAACCCCTATAGTCATTATTCGAGGCATACAATGAATTACTTTTGCTTTTCCACCAAAACAATGGTCGAAACCGATGTTGACAGTGACCTTGCCTGTTTTTACCTATGGGATTCTGAGATAAATGAGATAAAGTTAAAGCCTCTATCTACAAATAGATTAATTTAGTAAAGATACTCCACTTGCAAACATTCCTTATGCTTGAGTAAAAGGAAAAGTACTAACTTTCTGAAAACAAGTTGGCAGTCAGTCTTCATGATACTTGAATTTGATACTAAAATTTAAAATTATTATTATTATTATTATTACCCAAGACCTCATGGAGTCAAAAACTCATCTGGGAGGTTTTCATTATTATTCACAATAGCGTTTTAGGGTCCATTTTTTGATATGTGGAATTAAAAATCGAGTTTACAGAAGAAAACAAACGTACTTGCCCATTTAATCTTGAGGTCGGCCAACTCCGGACCCGACTGAAGAAAGGTTTAGAAAATGCTGTTTTAGTAGGTGACCAGAATCAAACCTATAATAGTGTGTATCCTTCTGGCTAGCAGGATGAATACAAATGTCACTTCCTTAGGAGTAATATTTATTTAAAAAATAAGAATAAACTAATTAATGTCAATATGAATGCCAATTTATATCACTTAAAATGAAAGACGATAATGATCTTTTGATTGAAAATTTTATAACGATTTACATAAATGCACTATGCGTTATTTCCAAAGGGATATGAAACTGGTCAGCAGTCATTCTCTACAGCAGCGTTTCCCAAAGTATGTTCTGCGAAAAGTGAATAAGTGTTCTGTGAAAAATTATCAAAATTAATGAGCATGGAATGGTTTTAAATGCTGCAACAAGTTCAAACATGTTTGAACTTGTCGCATGTGCTATTAAGGCCAGCCTTGACTCAGCCGCCAGCGGTTGTCGACACCTCCAAGCGCGAGCGAAGTAGAGGTATCTATCCTAGGAAACGTGCAGTCACAATCAAGGTCAATGCAATGCGCTGCGGCCCCGGCACGCCTGTAATGTGCGCTGTCGCATTTTTGCGATGCAATACAGCCTGCTGCGGCGATAGTGTGCGCTTAGCTTTACATTGAATACGAGACTGATGATACTCGACTCAAAGAAAAGTTTGAGAAACGCTGCTCTACAGTAACCTACCCCCACCATTCTCATAACATTAATCTTATTTTCTGCATGCACAAAAGCAGAGGGGCTTTCAGCAGAAACCTGCCGCCATCTTGTGTTATTGAATTATAAAACTAGTATAATTGGAAATCGTATGAGTTTTATGGTCGGTACATTTTTTCCCTAAGGGTATGGTCAAAGACTGGGTAGCTTCTCGTAGAGATAAAAAAAAAATACTAACCTGGCAAAAGACAAATAATATACGGACTAACACTTCGCAAATAAAAGGAATAGAAGTTCCTCCAGTTGACTAGAATGAAATTGATAGGTTCAATTTGGACCTTTTCTCTGCCAATCCAACACCTAACTAGTTATCTCTACAGTATACTCAGGTACTTAATTAGTTAATATAAAGGTTGAAAATAATATAAGTAAACGCAAAGTAGAATAAAAGGAACTACATGCAAGTACATTCTAGTTATACCAGCTACTTACCGATTTCCAAGAAAAATCCGCATTCTCACTGCTTATAACGTTGAGAATGTCACCGTTATAAACAGTATGAAACATTGTTCTGAGCAGTGGATTGCTGTGCCACAATAAGGATTACAACATCCCTTATTGTGGCAATTTGATAACCACATTTTGACTTCTTGTTTTTGATCATTGTCTTCAAGTACTTACACAGCTTTAAGTCAATGGACACCATAGAGTGAGAAATAAACAACCATGGCGCCCATCTTAATAAGATGTAGGACCTCCTTTCACTGTGATGACTGCAGCACTCTTAAGGGACACACTTTTCACAAGCATACGATAGCGTATTCAACAGAGTTGAGATCAGGGCTATGTGGAGGCCAGACAAGTGTGGTGACGTTCATGTTCACAAACAACAGTTACAGCAGCAGGCTTATGACATGGTGCATTGTCTTGCTGAAAGAAACAATGGTCAGTTCTGTAGAAACGCCACCAAGTAGGAAGCACTACATTGTCCTGAATGTTCCAATACTTCTCGGAGTTTAATATTCGTGACATCACAGAGGTCCGAGACCAAACCAGGAAAAACAGGACCATGCCATCAAAACCACCAAATTTTATAGTTGGAGTTACGTACTCTGTTAAGAGACATTCATTGGGCATCTGTCACACCCATCCATCTGCTCGGTAAAGGGTGCAGTGTGATTTGTTCTATAACAGCCTTCAAGCTACCATATCCCACTGTACATGACCTTTGCATCACTGAAGACGATGCTGCATGCTGATGTAGTGTGAATATTTTTCTGCAGATTCTTGTTCGTTGTCTGAAATTACACATTCACTGCCGACAGATGGTGGTTTTACATATTATGCTTAGTAGCACCCTACAGTAAGCCTCCGTAGTTCAGCCGTTATAGCCAAAGCCTTTTGGTCAGAAAGACCAATTTTTTCGATTTCCGTTTATGACGTGAGGAACCTTTACCTGGTCTCTTTCAACTAAAGATGAATTAGTTGGTCTCATTTGGAGGCAGAGGGTTTTTCACCCAGAAATTTGAGTTTTCTGTCCTTCAGAACAGGCAAACCAGCCTGTGAACACATACTTAATCCCTCAGGAGGGCTCAATTAGGAATTCAGCATCCTAAGGGACAGTTGAGGAAAGGGATCCCCACTCAAATAAATAAAGTACCCTACTGTAATATCCAGCGAGTGGTGTGTTATCCACTATGGGTAGCATTCTCAGTTGACTCCCTATGCTTCCATTATTGACCTGGGATGGTGATTTGCCAACAATTTGTCAAACAGATAGGCTTGCAAACATAGCATCCTATCATGCCTTTTTCAAACTCCATCAGTTCCTTTCTTGTAGCCATTTCACCTGGACGTTTGCATTGACTTTGGAGAAGCACATTCCTCAATTTATACTGGCTAGAAACACGTGACTTGTTACATGGCATGGAAAGACCTGAAACACCCACAAAAATTACAAATTTATTAATTCGGTAACAAATATGCTGCTTGGGAAGAAATCGACAGACATCCCATGGGCAAGGTGGATCACCCACAAGGTAATTTTTGTGGTTTTTCCCACCTGATATATTTTCTTTTTCCCATCAAATCACATAAATATTATAAATATAAATATACAATTTTTGAGTTATTGTAATTTTTTCTTTGTTCCTTAATTTATGGAAACTTGTCTATATCAGACCTGTATACTTGCAATTGTAGCTATGAAAATTGAAGCCTTATGGTCTCAATTATCATAGCTACGATGAAGAGTATGTCGTCTGTTAATTGCTGGCGTTCCTATTTCTATACGAAACCAGCCATCTCACCTTCAGCTGAAATGGGTGTTGGCATATAAAACAATCTAATTTTGAATCTTTCAAACTAAAGAGACAGGCAGCATCACATCATAATTGAGAATGCAGAATGGAAGCAGGCTAGAATGTTTGCTGTGGAAAGAATGACAAAACCATATTGGGTGGTTGCTTATAATTAGAAAGGGTTCAGGAGGGCACTCCTTGACTACTAAAAATTTTATTTCAGATGATTTATATGATAATTTGATTACTTTTTTTTTTGCTATTTTTAATGGAATCATTATTGGTTTTCTTGCATGCTGTGAATAAAGGCAGAATTCAGCATGTGTGTTAGCACCACAGATGTTCAGTGATATATATATACAGTATATATTAGGATAACCAAGTTATTTTATAAACTTGGTTATTTTAACTCCTAATTAGGATTGGGATTGTTTCAGGCGCAAACATAATTGTTTGCATATTTGGGATTAGGAGTTAAAATAACCAAGTTTATAAAATAACTTGGTTATCCCAATATACAATATCCCCAAGGTAAAAAATTTATTACATATACAGTATATATATATATATTTTTTTTTTTTTTTGATAATACTATGGATTTGAAAATCCTGTTGTGCAAGAGAAGACACAGACTGGTAGAATGTCTACTGGTCTTGGAAGAGACAAAAAAAAAAAGCATTATCAAATGAAGAAAACTCATGAGGTGAATTTTCTGCAAGTTTTAATTTGATAGGTCAGATTTATATCTTATATTTTTATTTATATACTTTAAATTAAAGATAAGAAATTATATCTTGGATAAAGGATTAAACCAAGACATAATTTCTTGATATCTTTAATTTATAGCATAACCAAGTGAAAAAACTTCCAACAACATTTATATGCTTTCTTTTACACAAGGCAATTGTATGCAACAATGAAAGCCAAGACTTTTTTTAAAGCATTAAACCATGTGAAAATCAAATTTTGTAACAGTGCAGTATATACATTTTACACTGTTTTCAAAAATGCTGCATTTAGAGAGCAAATGAATGCCATACAATAGGGAAAAGAATCCTTAAGTGCACTATCTACCAATAATTGTACAGACACTTAGCAATTTACAACTGATACTAGCAGGCAAACCCTAATATCGGGTATGTCCACCTTTGTCTTTTATCACCTCCTGCACCCTTTGAGGGAGGCTTTCCACCAATGTGCAGCATCCATCAAGTAGATTTTGTCTCCATTCCTCATCAAAGCAGCAGAGTTCAGTGATAGATCAAGGATGCACTGTTCTTGATATTAATTGCCACTCCAATTCATCCCAAGGTGTTCGATGGGGTTGAGGTCAGACTCTGCACAGGCCAGGGAATTCATTTAACACCTATCTCTTCATATCATTCCATAACAGCTGCAGCTTTGTGGCATGGGACATTGTCTTGATAGTAACACGGGTCCGTTCCATTAAAACTCCAGTGTAGGCAGCACCTGATTATCCAGAATATCAAGGTACTGAGCTGCCTTCATAGAACCATGGATAACCAGTGGTCCCACTCCACATCATTACTCCTCCACCACCAAACTTTACTGTTGGTACAACATTCTGTAGTAACAAGCATTCACCAGGCTGTGTCCGCACCCTGCCATCAGACTGGAAACAGTTGAACCTTGATTCATCGCTCCAGAGTACCATTTTTCAGTGGTTAATTGTCCAGTTTACACTCTCTGTAAACTGGACAATTAACCACTGAAAAATGGTACTCACTCTGGAGCAATGAATCAAGGTTCAACTGTTTCCAATCTGATGGCAGGGTGTGGACACAGCCTAGTGAATGCTTGCATTTATACTGGAAACTCACCATAAATAGAGTTATCTCAAATAAGTGTTATGCCAGGAACTAGTTTTATGCAACTAGTTTTCATGTGAACATCTTTGTTATGTTAGTTGATATAATAGGATTATAACAGGAGAAAATAATGAGATTTGACATCTCTTTATGTATGGAAAAGCCAAATATGATGAACTTTGTTCTAAATAATCAACAATAATTTTAAATGTAACTAGTATGTACTTTCAAAAATAGGCATTTTTGGATCTGAAAGAAAGTGTGCTATTAGTTTTATACAAGTAATATTTGAATACTGTCATCTTTCATAATTCTTTAGTAAAGGAGGATATAGAAATACGAGATACAAAATCAGAAATTAAATGAATTTATTTGGTAAAATAAATAAAATTAGTTTTACAGTATTAAAATAAATTTAAGATAAATAACAATTTCAAAAAATACAGCAGAGAACAATATGCAATAATTTTTTTTTTCATGACAAACAGAACAATATAACTATCAGAATTTATAATTCTATCATGTATATGAATGACTGTTTTCTAGTAAAATGACAATTGTTTTCTCTAAGATTATTTAAACAGATAGAATATAGTAAAAAATAAAAATATAGCTACATACATTAACTCTGTTGCAATAATTGTATTCTTTATGCAGTTTCGACATATATATTAATTTAATCAGAGATAAACGATTAATAAATATTCCTATTATTATGTTGGATTCAAAGAATTACATTATCTAAAATTATAAACTAACAAATTCAATTAAACGTGAGTATTTTTTTTTACGAGACTCTCACCTATGAAAAGCTGTTACCTATCACACATTAGTATTGTAGGTATGCTAAGATTATATATTCCAGCAAAGCTGCTCTAGAGACCAAACAAACTTTCTCAAGTTTATTCAAGTTCTCAAACTTGAATAAACTGGGATGTGGAGGTGATCTCAAACATGGTGATGAAATTTATCCACCACCTAAAGACATTCCCTGATATTAATGCTTGCAAGACCTCTGTTTTCAGTCTGTCCCTGAATGCATAGTCTGAAACAGACAAAAATATCAAAAGGAAAAAAAAAAGTTACATCTTGCTTAGTGTTTTTATATTGTAAGAAAATCAAATGTAGTTTGGCATTAGCAAGAATAAAGTTCAAAATAACTTATTCCCTAATCTTCTATAATTAAAAAATAAATGCAAGTAATTACATAAAAATATACAGAAAAAACTTTATGCTGTTGTTGTACTACATTAATGAATTAAATTACACTGTACTTCCAGCTTGTGGCATATTTATCTTTGTCATTCTTAACAGTAGTTTTGAAATCAATTTGAAATCAATTTCATGACAAAAGAAAGTTTATATAAAATAAAACAGGATATTTAATAATATAACAGATTTATTAATTCAGTGGAGCAAAAAACTAATAATTTTACAATGGATATAAATGCTGAGTTTCAAACATGACTACACTGGATACTGTCACTGTCAGTTTTTTTTAATTTTTTTTATTTTTTTTAAAGTAATACAGGAGTAATATGAAGTATGCTTTGTGCATTCTAATGAAGTAGGAATTATAAATGCAGGTTCATAGAGAGAGTAAGGAAAACATACTTCACATAATCATATACATTTGTGTGGCTTGTCAGCAAAAATCCACCATTCACTTTTGTAACACAAAGTTATAAGAGGGAATGAAAAGTTCTGATGAATACCTAGAACAAAAATGATATTAAAGAAACTGATAGAACCAAAAGAAAGAAAGAACATATCTTTCCCCAACATAACTTATCCTACATGATTAGTATAATTAATCACCAGACTTGTACATTGATTTTTCATCAGTGTACAAGTCTGGTGAAAGTCTATTAAACTTTCATGTTGAGAAGCAATACTACAATGACTGGGAAGCTATACCAATATTCTACATACATACATAACTGCTTTAAAACAATGTTCAAAAATTCAGTGAAGCAATAGCATTCCTTCTGATTGAAAAAACATGAACTTTAAGCTGAGTTTGTACAATCATCATCATCATCATCTGGCCATTTAACTCCAGATATAGCAATAAACTCATCCACAATGAAGGAGACTTGGGGGAATGCTTGACTAGTTTTGATGTGTAACCATTTTTGTATTTTATTTGTGATTTTATCCTATGCTGTTTATGCATAAGGTTTATGTAACAGTTCACATGTAGCTATAATAAAACTATCTTATCAAAAAAGACCTCTGATGACAAAGAAACAAATAAAACAAACACTGGCATTTAAGATATCCAACTCAATCCTTTAAGTAAGTAGATGATGTTATACTCCTAACTAAACTATTGCTTGCTGCTATAACAAGTTTGGCATGCAAATCAGCAATAAAAAGATGAAGCTTATGAAAACAGGCACAGTCATGGAAACATCAACTACAAAATATTTCAGCTATTTAGGCACAATTTGAGTTAACATGATAAATTGAAGATGGAAAGATAACAAAATAACACAAAGCTGGTATGGGGAGCTAAGTCAAATAAATTTACATGGAATAAGAGAGAAAACAGTTTTAATTTATAGATGTGAGAGTTGGGTTAGAAATAATAGCTGATCAAATAATAGGAACTAAAAATGGGGAAAAATTATGAGAAGTGATAATGACATCAATGGCAATTTCATATTAAAAATGAAGACATGAAAGAATTTAACAATATTAACATAGAAAAAAAAAATCAGAAAACCATCAAGGTTGCCATATTGTCTTCAGTTGGGGAAGAGTAATTATTATGAGGTCTTGATTTTGGGAGGGTTGTAAAACATAAGGAATATTCTGTCAAGGAGGAATACATGTGGAATTCCAAGGTAGGTGATTATGACAAGCTTAGGAGGAAGCTTGAAGCTGTGCCATGGCATAAAAATCTTCAAAGGGAGGAAGTTATCAGTGCATGGGAGATAAGTGGCATCTGAAGGAAGCAATATCAGATTGTATACACAAGGTAAGAGTTTCCTGGGGATGCCAGTCATGTAGAAAGATAACAGCATGTTCACGAGCAGTACAATGGAAGGTTAGGCAAGAAAGACAAAATCAAATAATGGGAAGAAACTACCTGAGTAGGCCAAAGGAAATGGAAGAGTTCTTTCATTATGTGATAAATAAGAGGAAGAATGACTATGGAAGGATAACTTTAATGACTGTGTATGGTGGCAAGGTGATAGAAATAGATAAAATGGTTGAGTTACCTGACCACTTTGCAAGGGTATATCATCCAAATGAGGTTATTGCTGTGGCATATGTGACAGGGACTGATGTGGGAACAGAGGTGGATGAAGTGTGTTCTTGGGATATTGCAGAATCTAGAGGTAAATACAGCTGTAGGATTAGAGGGGATATCAGCTTGCATTTTATGAGAATGTTCCAGGGAACTGGCAATACTTCTGATAGGCTCTCTAACTCTCAGCTATGGCAGAGTTCTAAGGGAGTGGAAAGAGGGCAAAATAATTTCTTTGCATAAGGGAGGTTCTAAGACTGCAGTAGCAAATACAGACCAATCAGTATCTCAGGAGTGGTGATAAAAGTACTGGAAAAGTTGGTCAAAAAAGATAATTCAGGAATGGGCAAATAAGAATATGATACTCTATGAGGCGAAGCATGGTTTTGTGAAGGGCCATTCATGCCTCAGTAATTTAATATGTTTTTTTTTAATAGTGACAGCTGAGTTGGATAAAGGAAATGGAAACAAGATTCTGCAAAGGCATTTGACAGATTACCACATGGGATTCTGTTGCACAAACTGCAACAAATGGAGATGGATATGAAACTGATGGTATGTATAAAAGTGTGGCTGATGGATAGATACTAAAAAGTAGGTCTATAGAAAAGCAGAATTCAGGAGAAAGGAAGTGACTAGTGGTGTGATGCAAGGTTCTGTGCTAGGACCACCACTGTTTAATTTGTGCATAAATGACAATAAATAACCTGAAGGGAAATATTCAGTTTGCTGATGATGCAAAAATTAGGTAGTTAATCAAGGTGAAGTGGAGAACTTGCAGGATGGTTTAAATAGGCTGTCAGTATTAGCAAAAGATAATTGGTCTCAGTTTAATGTGGAGAAAGATAAAGTTATGAATTTTGGGATAAACAGATTACAAGCCGTGTACCACATTTATGGAACTGTACTCCAGGAAATAAATGAAGTTAGAGATTCAGGGGTGGTAGTAGATAGAGAGTTGAAGTTCAGAGGGCATATTGCTAAGGTTGTCAAGGTAGCTCACAGGAACACACTAACAAGTTGAAATATAGAAGTTATTACTCCTCTTTATAAGGCCTTTATATGTCCATGTCTGGATTACTGTGCTCATCTTGGTTTCCAGGGGATGAAGAAGTAGTGCAGAGGATCCAGAGGTGAGTCATCACCAAGATGGCAAGAGATCTGGAGAATGCTCCTTGTGAAGATAGATTGAGGTTTGTGGATTACTTAAAAGTCACATTTAAGTTACTTAAAGGTTTTATTGGATTAATGCAAGGGAAATGTTTTAGCTATTGGCTAGAGGAAACAGAACAAGAGGTCATTCCTGGAAGTTGAGTAAGAATAATAATAGAGATCTGACAAATAACTAATTACTTTGGAAGAAACTATCAACAAGAAGTTAGTAATAATGCAAATTTGATCACATAGTATTATCATATTATCCTGTCTATATCTTGAAGGAATATAACAAAAACTATGATGATAGCATTTAAGATCTATTCTAATAACTGTTATTTGTTGTTCTGGTTGTTTGAGTAGGACAGTATCTGCACTTTTCCAATCAACAGGTGAGTGTGAATCACTGCATGGATGTTTATGAATGTTTAGAGGCTTGATAAAAGTATTATACTTGGTCTAATCAGATTATCTAAAACCATAGCCAACCAACAGTACCAAATGTATGATGGGTTTACGAAAACTTTTCACTAGTGAGATCTGTATAAAATATAACTAAAAATAACAAAAAAAATGGGCTGAAGCCATCAAAACTTAACAAAGTATTGTATATTCAAATATGTAAAAAATGGGAGTTCTGTGAATCTGAGTGGTAGATTTTTTAATTCAGCATTCAGGAATAAAAATAAATTTCTAATCAGTAATGAAAATTATGCTTAAGACGTCAAGAAAATATATTTACACACACTTGAATGGCTAATAAAATTGCCATCAAAACATTTAAAAAAAAAAAAAAAAAGAATAAGAGTCAAATAATAATTTAAAAAAGAGGATGAGAGGGGTACTCTTAGCATTTCTTTTCAATCCACAAATAATAAATAGAACCATGAGAAGACTTTATAACTGCCTTTATACAATATAAAAGAATACAATGAACTATACACCACTTATGACAAACCTAGTAGCAATTGCTCTATGATTGTAAAAATGTGTGCAGATCTGACTAGCTGCCATATACCAGATTTCTTCTCAGAAATTCAATTCCAACTGAAGCTATATATAGTCACTTGACCTTTCCTTTATAGAAAAATTATAATGTATTTTAAACCATGGCATCTGGACGAAGATATTACCACTACAAAAAATTAGAACGTCTGCATTACATAAAAAAATGCATCCTAATTGTCTAGCCCTGCATATAAGCTTCATAAGGCATTTATTCAGCGAATTAGTCTGATGCCAACTATTTTATTTTTTTTTTTTTTTATAAATGGCCAGTTTTTGGAACTTCTCACAGCATTTAAAAAATTAAATTGATAAGCAAGATCAAGGTTATATAAGCTACTATAAAAAAAAAAAGGAAAAAACATAACACTGAAATTCAGATTTAGGCAACCCGTAACTGATAAATATAGAAATAAACATAATAGTATATTAAATAACATATATTCCTTGCATTTTTTGAAATTGTAAATATTGACTAAAGAAATAGAGGATGAATCTTATTAGAGTTCAGCTTCCCATTTTATTTTTTTCTATAATCCTTTTAAATTTTCTGACATTTAGAATAAAATTTATATAACTAATGTCTAATTACTAAAAAAAAAATCGATAATCTAAGTTTTAAAGTAATTAATAAACCATAAAGAACTATAACTTGTTGAGAGGTGGTTACAGGGTTGACACTGGGGAGTTCTTTCGCTTGGTTGAACAGCAGGAAGGAGTGATGACAAGAGACCATCCCTGGAAGTTACGAAAGGAAACTGAGCAAGAGGGTAAGGTGTGGTTTCTTTGTGTGGAGGGTGGTTGAACCGTGGAATGCATTGCCTGATGAAGTGGTGGGAATGGGAACGTTCAATGAGTTTAAAGAGTGGTATGATAGACTGTGTTTCTTAGGAAGGACCTCCAACGACGAG
The DNA here is from genome assembly GCF_054136105.1 of Typopeltis vanoorti. Taxonomy (NCBI): domain Eukaryota; kingdom Metazoa; phylum Arthropoda; class Arachnida; order Uropygi; family Thelyphonidae; genus Typopeltis; species Typopeltis vanoorti. Next base: position 169,524,220 of record NC_143549.1, on the reverse strand, counting down.
TCTCTTGACTCCATGGAGGCCTGAATAATAATAAGAAGAACAATCACCGGATACACTAACCACTTGGCCAGCCAACCTGGCTGGCCGAGTGGCTAGCGAACTGCATCCAGCCAAAGGATGCAGTTCAAATCCCTCTGTGGGCATGGATGTTTGTGGAAATACTAGTGGTGGTGCTCAGCGGTAGGTGGCATTGGTGTAGTTGTGGGCAGTTGGTGGACTGAGTGGTGGAGACAGGGTTGTAGAGCAGGTGCCTTCCGTCAATGAGTCTTTGGACTCCCTGGAGGTGTCAAATAATAATATTAATAATAAATAATAATCATGGATAAATGCAGTGATCCAAAAAAGCATTAGATCAACACTAGTGTTTGCTTTTGGTTTTAAAGAGAGAGAGATTTCTTTCCCCCATGCATCAAACCTTGCAACTGGTCCTTTTGTTGATGACTGTTCTTGTACTTCTTGCCTTACAAAGTCGAACAGTTATCTATAAGAAATCTGTTTATAAAATGTACACATGCTGCATTTGCAACATATGTTTCTTAATCTTTTTGAGACCGTAGAGCCATAGAGCAGCATGCACTTCAATCCATAATGGTTAGTAGGATTTGGACAGTAAGCTTGTATATGGACACACATATTTCAGCATATTTATGTTTCCTTTCCCCGACTTGCTTCCCTATGCAGCAACCTGTATAGGGATTACAAGTGAGCCAGTTGTTTTAACAACTGGCTCACTTCAATTAGTAGCACACTACTGCATACAGATAAATTCATTATGTAAAAATATGAAAAGTTAAAAGAAAAATTATGCAGGACAAACTTAGGAATGAATTTTTAAAGTGTTCCAGTAGCTGACTTTTCGCTGTTCGTTATAATTATTAATTATAAAAACTAATTATTAGCTATCTATATTTTGGCAATGTCACATTATGTAATATGGGCACACAGGCACTCACACTAAGCAAATGAGGCTGAAGAAAGACAATTGAAGTCGATCCTAGAGTCCTAATAGGTGCCCTCTAAATTGGGTTGTCTTGGCCATTGGGCTGACAATCTTAAAATGTAAGCGTCCCAAATTTGGAGCAGTCTCATGCACCCAAATTTGTTGAGGTTTGGCAAGTTTTTCAGAGCTGAGGTAGATTCAAGGAATAGTCTTTCATAATTGTACTTGCTGCAGTGTAATAGAGTAGCTTGTGGTTTTAAACCAATCAGATTATATATTTAAGCTAAGCTTGCCTCTTTACTTAGATCATTCTACCTACTGCACTATAGAATATCTTCCCAGCACACAAATCCGAATACTCCATAGGCACCTAAAGAAGATTACCTCTTGGCCTGTGGAAGTGACAAATAGACTAAAACCTTACCTCTATACCCCCCCCCCCCCAGATATATGGACTACCAAAAATCCATAAGCAAAATGTACCATTACATCCCATTGTGGATGGCATCAATTCCCCCAAAAAAGTACAAATTAACCAAACATTTAGCCAAAGTGCTCACACAATATACTGGCAACACACACCTTCTCACATCAAAAACTCAACCCTCTTTAAAGCCAGTATAGAAAAAGTCTCACTCTAATATAATGGTCAGTTTTGATCTCCTCCTTATTCACTAATGTTCCACTCAAAGATATCCTAGACCTCATCTGAGCCAAATTTCCTCCCGATATCTTAGTCTCATTTCAGTTCACCATGAACTCAGGCTATTTCGTTTGGCAAGGAAAATTCTACAAACAGATAGAGGGGATAGTCATGGGTTCCCCACTCTCCACCCCTGGCAAACCTCTTTATGGAGACCTTTGAAGAAACAGCCTTAAATTCTGCCTCACATAAACCCACTGTTTGACAACACTGTGTGGATGATGTGTTTACCATTTGGCTGCATGGCCTGGATACACTCCACGATTTCTCAACAGACTTAAACAATCAACATCCCAGGATCCAGTTTACCTTGGAAAAGGAAAACAACGTTCTCATTTCCTAGACACTCTGTTTACAAGCCAGCCTGATGGATCCCTGGCTTTCTCTGTTTACAGTAAACCTACACATACAGGCAGATACATTCACCAGCAGTCACACTCCCAAATAACAATATGGGATTATAAAAAAACCTCTATAACAGGGCAAAATTAATCAGTTCAGGTAACAATGCCATAACTACTGAACTTAACCATATTCTTACCACCTCCAAAAAAATCCAAAAAATATTAAAACCAGTTAACCACAAATTCCCCCTCCTCTTTTCCATCTTCATAGCAGAGATTACTCTAAATCTATTGCCATTCCATATATCCAGGGCATCCAAAAAATTAACAAAAATCCTAAGAAAATATCACCTGACAACTAGTTACAAACCACATAAGAAATTGGCACCTCTTATTCACTCCACCAGTCATTTCCTCTAGATATACCTGGCGCATACCAAGTCCCTTGCAGTTGCAAACTGTTCTCCTAAGGCCAAACAGGCAGGACAGCCAATATTAGGATATCCAAACACAAGGACTACATCCGGTTCCACTAATACAGCCACTCAGGACTTGCAGACCATGCATTGGACACTGACCACAGAATACACTGGAAGAGGGCACACTTTATTACACTGCAGCAATTGCAAGTACAAGTATGAAAGATTATTCCTCGAATCAGCCTCAGCTCTGAAAAACTTCCCAAACCTCAACAACTTTGGGCCCATGAGACTGCTCCAAATTTGGGAAGCTTACATTCTAAGATCATCAGTTCAACAGTCAAGACAATCCAATTTAGCCTGCTAGGAAACACCTTTTAGGACTGATTTCAGTTGCCCTTCTTCAGCCTCATTTGCTTAGTGTGAGTGCCTGTGAGCACATATCATTGTGTTATGATCCCTGAAGATGGCAATGTAACATTGCCAAAATATAGGTACTTATTTACTTAAGTGGCTACAATGCCAACTGATCTAAATTCTCCTGAATATCAACCACAGTGTCCTAATTTCTGATAATGTTTTGTAGTGAGCACTATCAACAAATAAATGAATCTTCCCTTCCCAAAAAAACACACACAAAATTATTTATTAAATGATGTATGGGAACGTAAGTTATAATTAGAGAAATCTGATTTGATTGCCTTCTTCTGAATGGTATTGCTAGTGCTAAGCGATGCTTTTGCTGCATCACCTCAAATGTTAGAGTAGCATTTCATATTTTAGTGGATATGGATTTTATACAGTTTCAGTAGCTGTACAGATGAAAATCAGTACCTTTTGTTACACCAAGATTTTTGGCAGCTGCAGAAGCAATGGCTGAGAAGTGTTTATATTGGGAAAGGCTGAGGTGCAGGTCAGCCCAAGAAGAGAAACCTGATCATGATTTCATTGGGTACTAGATGGTTTGCCAAATGAGAAGGAAGAGCTGGGTATATACAGCCATCAGCATAGCTATGGATAGGAACCTGAAGTCATGTGAAATTGCAGAGCCCACAAGTACTATTGCATAGCAATAGTACTATTACTACTGCCACTCACTCCTTCTGTGCTTATTAAACATTCTTCTAACTTCCACTGCACATCATATGCTTTCAAAGCTACTCCCTCTTATTTTCATTCTGGTTCTCTACAGTCACAGGTCATAATTTCTCTGCTGTCATTTATCCTTCCTGCCTTCCCTAAATATGCTAATATGCCTTCATTTCATGCTAATATGCTCTCAATATCATTTCCATTTGAGGTTATTCTCCGAACTTTTTACTGACGACTTTTGTTTATTTATTCTACTGACAAGCACATACCTTTGATACACACTTCCATACTCATTCATATGCAAACCATCTTTTGAACATAGATTCTTTCTTCCCAACACACTGTAAACATCAACAATTTCAAACATTTCTCACACTTTCTGGTTGTCAGCTTTCGTAATCAGTGCTCTGAATGCAACACTGTGAAAATCTTACCAATTTATGCTTCTGTTGCACCACCTTAACATTTCTCTCAATATTCCTTGCTATATGATTATGTTATGCCTCAAATCATTTGTACTAATTGCCAATGTCATTTCACTGGCATTTGCACTCCACTTCATAGTTGCTGTAACTCAAGCACATTGACAAGCACAGCTTATCAATGTTCTAATAAGCTGTGCAAGTGCATGCGAGTCAAAGGTAGCACACATGCCAGTAACCAAGCATGCATAATTTTTGCTTTCAGAATATCCAATTCAGTCAATTTTTGAAAGTACTATAAAAATGAATTATGATAAATCATACTGATACTTATTTTATTCGATGTCTCCACTCCAATATTACTCTAACCCATTCCAACTTAATGCACTCTAATTAGCTACTTTTAGCCTATGCTATGTGAGCGAACTGATGCCAATGTCAGCAAATTGCAGAGACATATATCTTTAACATCTACCATCTAGACATTACAGTCACCTGAACTTGTGCAACTGGTGATGGATTTTTGTAGCTATGCATAGTGTTTGGAATTCTACAGGTTATAGCCAGATGAAAAAGGACAACATTAATATTAAAAATATTACATTAGTGTTTAAGTGTGACAAACCCTCAAATGCCACTGTCAAAATTAAAGCTGATAAGAATTGCAGATTGTTTAAATTTGAGTAACTGGACAAAAAGTGACAATTTGTTTATAAAACTGCATGTACATGCATTATGTAAGCAGCTGAAAGAGAATATAAGCATTTCAGTTGCTCTTATAAAAATATTAGCATCAACATACAAGATCTTTTAAACAAAATGTTGTCATCAATTTCATTCATATCAAATTAAGAGTTTGTGATTTGTAATGTGTGCTATTATAGAGATCACAGGCTACCACACACATTGAGTCTGAAACCGGAAACTTGTGCACAAAATACTTTTCATGCACACATGGATCAGAAAAATTAGAGGAAATATTGGTTGTTATTCATATAATAACCATATAAATATAATCACTGATAACTAATATTTAAGGAATTGACAGCGTATACTAGAAATATAGATTAAATAAACTTTAATATATACTTTCCGATATTTGCGAACGTCACGTTGCCATCTTCTTGGGAACTTAAACTACAAAGACACGTGCACACAAGTACTAATAACAGCAAATGAGACTGAAGCTAGGAAGCTAGCGTTTCCTAAAGTCCTGATGGTTCCCCCTGGTGGGCTATATTGGTAGTTCTTGGCCTTTGGGCTGAAGTTCTTCTGATAAAAGTTTCCCAAATTTGGGGCAGTTTTATGCATCCAAATTTGTTGAGGTTTGGCATGTTCCTAAGGGCTGATTCCATGAATAGTCTTTCATACTTGAACTTGCTGCGGTGTATTAGTGTGGCTTTTTTCCATCTTATTCTGTGGCGAGTATCCAGAGCGTGGTCTGCAAGCCCAGAGTGGCTGTACTGGTGAAATCGGATGTAATCCTTGTGTTCTGAGATTCTGATATTTGCTGTCCTGCCTGTTTGGCCAAAGTAGGACAGTTTACAGCTGCAAGGGACCTGGTATACACCAGGTAGGTCTAGGGGAAGTGGTTGGTCTTTGGTGGAGCGGATAAGGGATGCCAGTTTTCTATGTGGTCTGTAACAAGTGGTCAAGTCATGTTTTTTTAGGATTTTATTGATTTTTTCCGAGGTGCCTCTGATGTAGGGAATAGTGATAGATTTAGAGTAATCTTTTTTGTGAAGGGGAGGGGGGTGGTGGGTTGTGGATAACTGGGTTAAGTATTTTTTGGCTTTTTTGGGGGGGGTAGCCGTTGGCTGAGAAAGTGTCACGGATGTGATTTAGTTCAGTGGTTAGGGCTTGATCATTAGAACAGATTATTTTTGCCCTGTTGAATAATGTTTTAATAACTCCATATTGTTGTGAGGGGGGCGGGGGATTGTTGGTGAATGTATCTGCCTGTATGGGTGGGTTTTCTATAAACTGAGAAAACCAAGGTTCCATCAGGTTGGCGGGTGACTAGTGTGTCTAGGAAGGGGAGGTTATTGTTTTCCTCTTTTTCCGTCAGCTACCTTAAAGCCAGAAGCACTCCACGCTCTGTCACGTGGTCACAACTTCGCCACTGCTCCTAGGAAATTACCGGCCTAGGAATTAATGATTCAAATTGAACGCGGGATTCGCCAACTTCCTAACCACATCGCCAACGATATCAGATTGGATGTAGCCTGTGTTCTCAACAAAGCAAAACCTCCAAAATCCAACATATCCAGTAGTGAATACAAGGCACTACAAGAATTGAAAAGAAACAAAAAAAATAGTGATCACCAAAGTGGATAAGGGAAACGCCACTGTGGTGCTTAATCTTAAAGATTACACAGGTAAGCTCAAGGCTTTATTATTAGATCGTTCCACTTACCTCCCCATTGATTACAATCCCACCAACTCACAAATTAGAAAACTCCATAGGCTCCTTAAGGTCACTTCTTGGCCTGTGGAGATTACCAACAGACTAAAACCCTATAACTCTAGACCCCCCCGCATATATGGGCTCCCAAAAATACACAAAGAAAATGTGCCATTACGTCCCTTAGTGGATGGCATTGATTCCCCCACTTACAAACTAGCCAAGCATTTAGCCAAAGCGCTCTCACACTATACTGGCAATACACCATCACACATAAAAAACTCAGCCCACTTCAAAGCCAGTATAGAAAACCTTACACTCCAACATAATGACATAATGGTCAGTTTTGATGTCTCCTCCTTATTCACGAATGTCCCCCTCAAAGAAACCTTAGAGCTAATCCAAGCTAAATTTCCTCCCGATATCTCAGCCCTATTTCAGTTTACAATGAACTCAGGCTATTTCGTTTGGCAGGACAAATTCTACAAACAGATAGAGGGGACAGCCATGGGTTCACCACTTTCCCCACCCTTGGCCAACTTCTTCATGGAGATGTTTGAAGAGAAAGCCTTAAACTCAGCCCCCACAAAAACCTACTATATGGCTTCGCTACGTTTGATGTTTTCGCTATTTGGCCACATGGGCCGGATTCACTCCTCTCCTTCCTAACACACTTAAACAACCAACACCCTAGAATCAAATTCACCCTGGAAAAAGAGGAAAACAATAACCTCCCCTTCCTAGACACACTAGTCACCCGCCAACCTGATGGAACCTTGGTTTTCTCAGTTTATAGAAAACCCACCCATACAGGCAGATACATTCACCAACAATCCCCCCCCCCCCTCACAACAATATGGAGTTATTAAAACATTATTCAACAGGGCAAAAATAATCTGTTCTAATGATCAAGCCCTAACCACTGAACTAAATCACATCCGTGACACTTTCTCAGCCAACGGCTACCCCCCCCAAAAAAGCCAAAAAATACTTAACCCAGTTATCCACAACCCACCACCCCCCCTCCCCTTCACAAAAAAGATTACTCTAAATCTATCACTATTCCCTACATCAGAGGCACCTCGGAAAAAATCAATAAAATCCTAAAAAAACATGACTTGACCACTTGTTACAGACCACATAGAAAACTGGCATCCCTTATCCGCTCCACCAAAGACCAACCACTTCCCCTAGACCTACCTGGTGTATACCAGGTCCCTTGCAGCTGTAAACTGTCCTACTTTGGCCAAACAGGCAGGACAGCAAATATCAGAATCTCAGAACACAAGGATTACATCCGATTTCACCAGTACAGCCACTCTGGGCTTGCAGACCACGCTCTGGATACTCGCCACAGAATAAGATGGAAAAAAAGCCACACTAATACACCGCAGCAAGTTCAAGTATGAAAGACTATTCATGGAATCAGCCCTTAGGAACATGCCAAACCTCAACAAATTTGGATGCATAAAACTGCCCCAAATTTGGGAAACTTTTATCAGAAGAACTTCAGCCCAAAGGCCAAGAACTACCAATATAGCCCACCAGGGGGAACCATCAGGACTTTAGGAAACGCTAGCTTCCTAGCTTCAGTCTCATTTGCTGTTATTAGTACTTGTGTGCACGTGTCTTTGTAGTAAGTTCCCAAGAAGATGGCAACGTGACGTTCGCCGAAATATCGGAAAGTATATATTAAAGTTTATTTAATCTATATTTCTAGTATACACGCTGTCAATTCCTTAAATATTAGTTATCATGTTTAACCAGCGTATAAGCCTCTCAACAAGAATAAGGAAATATAATCACTCTCAAATCACACAAATTTGCAACTTTCATCCATTCTTCTAAGAGTCAGCTTCATCTTCTTGCACGTTCCCTAGCATATAAAGTTCTTTACATTTTTAGAATCAGTATCAGCTAAGCAGCAATTCCCCCCCCCCCCTCAACCAATACAGTCGCGTTAATTTGGCAAAAATCTGAGAGAGTGTCATTCAAAGACCACATTTACTCCGACATTTCTGAACTAGATTTTCTTTTATTTGGGTTATATATCTATACCCAGTACTTTTTTTGAGACAGTACATAATGGTATGGTGTGCTGCCATCTTATTAATAATGACACATGACATGTGGATGAAGTAATGTTTCAACTTTTCCTGCTAGCAAACCATATGTACTAGTACCTATTCTTCACCCCCCCCCCAAAAAAAAGTGCTGTCTATACCACAATGCAACAAATGACAGCAAGCTAGAAGCCAATCTTACAAGCTGTTATAAAAGACCTGAAATCTTAGGAGAGGGAAGGAAAGCAAACAGTTGACATCTTAAAATATATACTAAAACAACAATAATAATATAAAACTACTGTTAAATGATAAAGAAGAGTTATTGTACTAGGTGAACAGTATTTCAATTTTTTTTTTTTTAATGTAGCTTCGTGTTCTAAGGATTTTTTTTCTATTTTTATTTATTTTTTATGTAGTCCAGAAATTCTCCTCCACAGAACAAACATGGAACTTATTCAAGCCTCCAATAAGTGGGACAGTGGTCTCAAACTGAGTACTGAAATGCATCTCCCACCTAAAGACACTATGCACATGATAGGATTCGAACCCACAGCCTGTTGATCAGAGACTGGATATGCTAACCACTTGGCCAACCAGGTCAGCATTTGATGTGATTTAAGAGTCCTGGGGTGAAGATCTTGTTCTATTTTAGAGCAAGCATGATAGAGTTCATTCATTCATATGAGGACAATTATATTTTACTGGTACTTTTTAAAGCTTTATGGACTGTTATGCATTTGTTTGGACACATGAAGCTGAAAATGCTTATTAAGTCCTGAAAGTTCTTTGTAGACTGTATTCTTCTGTAGACCAAATGCCTGATTGTTGTCAATGGCATTAGGAAGTGAAAATGTGACTATTTAAAATCCAGTCCTGAATATGTGAAGTTTGAGATTCATAAGTTATGTGAACTACTGCAACAAAAGTAGTTCATATGACTTGTGTCTACTATGCTCCCCGCTTCAAACAGACACTGCACTGCTGTTAAGCTAAGCTTTATGATCATACAATCAAAATGTTCACAGGAGTACCACTTGTACTAAAATTATTTCACCAGTCTAAATTATAATATAGCAGAAAAGTTAAAGAATACTGTAAAAGCAACATATCTTAAATAAAAATCACGGCTTTAAATTCTAGGATTCAGTCTGTGGACATCAGACTACTTACTCCAATAACTGAAACTTCACAAACATTATTCAAAGCTCTTCATTACGACACACATTTTTACAGCCAGTGCCAACTAAGATCTACAAGGCCACAGAAGAACTGACACAAGGTACTTAAGCATTTTGAACTCCACATATTCAAAACAAAAATACATTATTACTCATACTGCTTAAAACAAACATCAGTGGTATATAAACGACCAGGAACCTCACACGAATGGAATACTTTCATCATGTGTACTCTAAGTTAAATCCACTGTGGATAGTTCCAAACTCAACGTAATAATTCTTCATTGTCATTTTACTCCAGCATGCTGTTTTTTTTTTTTATTAATGTATGCACATCTTTTGATATATTCTCCTGTCCCCCTTCAACGAAATTCAGGCCTAGCAGGAGTCATTTTTACAAATTTATCCGTATGTAAGAATGGCTCCTTAGTTGATTTGCTTGCACTGAATACCACTAGCTGCTGTTTCTGGCTGAATAATTTTTTTCTTATTCTTCTAATGCATTCCTTTATAAATCATTGTAATGTGGCTAAACTTTTTTTATTCTATTTTTAGTTTTATTTCCTTAGGCCTCTAGATTTTATGTAGCATGCTATATGAAATTCAATAAAAGTTCTACAGTGGCTGCATTGCATAATTCAATTACTCTCTCCCACACATAGACTTACAGCCATAACATACATATAGTTAATCCCTCATTAGGAGGGCTCATCCCCCATACCAAAAGTGATGGGGAGAAAGAGGGAGAAACCTCATACGAATAAATAAATAAAAATCATGCTTGCTGAAGACATGGAAAACCCATTTTGGATTTTCAGATAAAGAAAATGATTTAATTCTTAGTTTACCCATAAATGCACACATTGCACAATTTCATATGGTTTAATGTTTAAAATTCATATATATTTAGAATAATCATTATAATATTTAAAGTTACAATTTATAAATGTGTAAGCTATATTTCAATGAGTATTAGCATAAACAACCATTCAAATGAAGGTCAGTTAGCAAGTCTAGTGCCTGAAGAAAAGAAAACAACCAGACTACATGGAATTTAAGACTAGAAGACAGGATAATTGCATTAATCATAACATTTATTATGTTTAGATGAAACTAATAAATGTTATGATTTGGCCATGCCAAGCTATTGAAGCCCAACAAGTTAAGGAGAGGATGAGATTAAGGTTAAATTATGTGCCATTTATTAGTTGACAAGAAATATATTTCATATAGCAATAAAACTTGCATTGATAGCAAAGTACTATATTACAAAATGTACCTTTTCTTTTGAAAAATGAATATTATTTCATAATATGCCTAAAGAAAAGTATCTATAGAGAAGGGGAGAGGAGGGTGAGAGAGTTATCTTGTTAGTATTTAAAAAACTCATCAGTATTTGACTGTCTTATATACAAGATAAATTTTTTTTCAAATGTGTTAAAATTACAAAAGAATTATTTTATGCATTCCCAAAAGTAGACATACAATACTTCATTTAGAGAAGGGGGAAGGGTGAGCAAGCTTGTGAGGCTAAGCTTTGTAAAGAAATATAAAAGCTTTTGCTTTTAGTACTGATCCAGATATGGTATGCGGATATTCTCAAGTTGACCTGCATTTCCCTGCCCCACCACTGAGGGTAGAGCAGTAAAGCTGTTCCACAGGCTGGGTACTAGATTGTATACAGCATTGAACCCAATGGCAGCACATTTGGGGATGAAACCCAAATACAGTGATATGCAAAGGAAGGTTGGGGGGCCTCAATGTCTCTACTCTAATTCTTCTTGAACATCAAATGTGAAAGAATTAAACAGTATCACTGCAGTTCAATAAAAACTCATCCACCAGTGACACTGTGGAACATACCATACGTACCAAAGAACAAAAATCTAACATTTAAAAAAAAAATAAATAAAAATCCATATACAAAAATATTTTCCTTTTTCCTGTTCACTTATTGATATTCACAGCCTAAACACACTGCGCACCAACCAACACCTGAAGATGTCCAGGTCTGGCCTACATTTCTAGAATTTCATCTAGCAGCTCCAACAATGACTTTAACAATTTGAAAAATTACAAAGTAGATGATTGTTTGAGTGGTTGGAATGCAGAAAAATCAAGCAATAGAGATAAGTATTCACAGAAGCTGGAGTGCTGATTAGAATTTGGAGAGCCAAGAAGACAAAATGGAGCAAAGAAATGTTGGTCTGAAATTAAAAAAAGATTAAATTAGTATGGGATGTAATACTATTTGGGGACATTATTTAAATTAAGAGGATATTAAATCTACATTGTTTTAAAACTGAATAAGAAACTCAAAGATCGGAATCAAAGAGTTTCATGCTGAATATAGTAATTATAAACGTATCTCTTTGATTCCGATCTTTGAGTTTCTTATTCGGTTTTAAAACAATGTGCAATTTAATATCCCCTTAATTTAAATAATAATAATAATTATTATTATTCAGGCCTCCATGGAGTCAAGAGACTCATCGTGGTAATGTTTTACATCGCCAAAATGAAGCCTATTGGCTCTTGATTTTAAATAATTTATGGGTGCACCTTTTTGACAACTCGTATAGCAGAGTATATAAGTTCTTTTCGCTATACCCTTAGTATTATACTTTGGTCTAGCTACTCACTGATGAGATCTCAATAAAAATTGAAACCGGTCTGGGTAGTGACCTCCTACCATAATGTATAACATCATACATCTCCTAGGAGATGGGTTTTACATTTATGGAAAATACTAAGAATAGCAATCAGAACTTTCTCCGCCTTTGCAACGAGTTGCCCTAGTTTGTACTATGTACTTGAACTACGTGCTTTAGTTTAAGATAGTAGTCGCTGATTCGTTTATAGTTACTATATTCGGCATGAAACTCTTTTATTCCGATCTTTGAGTTTCTTATTCGGTTTTAAAACAATGTGGGATTTAATACCCCCTTAATTTAAATAATGTTTTACATCGCCGAAATGAAGCCTTGGCTCTTTATTTTAAATAATTTATGGGTGCACCTTTTTGACAACTCATATAGCAGAGTAAAGTTCTTTTCACTATATCCTTAGTATTATACTTTGGTCTAGCTACTCACTGATGAGATCTCAATAAAGATCGAAACTGGTCTGGGTAGTGACCTCCCACCATAATGTATAACATCATACATCTCCTAGGAGATGGGTTTTACATTTATGGAAAACACTAAGAATAGCGATCAGAACTTTCTCCACCTTTGCAACGAGTTGCCCTAGTTTGCACTACATACTGGAACTACGTGCTTTAGCTTACGCTAGTAGTCGCCGATATATTTATAGTTACTATATTCGGCATGAAACTCTTTGATTCCGATCTTTGAGTTTCTTATTCGGTTTTAAAACAATGTGGGATTTAATATTCCCTTAATTTAAATAATGTTTTACATCGCCGAAATGAAGCCTATTGGCTCTTTATTTTATATAAACTATTTGGGGAATTTAATGTTCATAACTCAATGTGGCTTTTCTTTTTTAATTCCAGCAACCCTGCCAGAAGAAATGCCAGGTATTTGCAGTTGGCAGCGAATCTAAAGCAACTTTCCACCTGTCTGCCAGAACAGAAAATTATCTTCAAGATCCTCCCAACACTCTTGATGATTTCCTAAATTTCTCTTTCCACACATGCTGCAGAGTCAGTTACTGTTGTTCTTGATGTTTGGAATTATGGTCGAAGCAACTAAGGTGATGAGGCCCATGTACTGTCTGTTAATTGCATTTGTTCTCTGGAATAGTTTTTCTCTTTTATAGGATGAAAATCTAATTTCTAGAAGGAAAAAATCCTGCCATCTCTAGAGGAGGTTAGCAATGCTCCTAACAACCTGGACCAAAAATTGTCGAAATTTCCTTTTCTAAGAAATGTCCTTCTATAACAAAGGGTGCCAAATGCAAACCTGTTATTATTAATCTCCCTTCCCATGCTATGATTACTGTTGTGGCAGTCATCTAAACACCTGTACTAACCAAATAATTAAAATAATTCTTGCTGGAATGAAGATCTCGGAATGCTTAAGGGTCAAAGCTATATAACTGAGAGGAGATCTCCACATAGCCTTTAAAGGAATGTGGAGAACTGATCAGGGCTTCTGACCTAATGTCCGATCCTCACCTTCTCGTGGTGACCCTGTTCGGTATCTACCTGGATACTGAACGAAAGAGGATTGGCTGGCAATTTGGAATTTAGCCGACCAAACTGTATTCTTATTGGCCTAAACCAAAATAAAAAATGATGGTACAATATGACAGAATTTCATGCTGGATGGGACATCACCCGGTTAAACAAGGTCCACGTTGTTTTCGCCAGGGAACCAGACCAAACAGTGAAGAGTCGGCTACTGGAACAAATCCTAAAACCCACTCAAACTCAACATCACGAGTTCAAGATCAGTATTATCAACATAGGAAGCCTGAATGGCAAAGAAATGGAGCAAGCTGAGGAATTGGATAAGTACCACATCGACATAATAGTAGTGACCGAAACAAAAAAGGCAAAAACTGGTGAGATCTTTCTGAGCAATAAATACAAAATGTTATATTCGGGCATTGACAATCAAGTAAAAGAAGGAGTAGCCATAGTATTCAACACTAAATACAAGGCTAGAATGGCAAGCAGTCTCAAATAGAGTGATGTAGGCAAATATGAGAATGGGGAAACTGGACAATGAGACTTATTTGTGCCTATGGTCCCACAGAAGGTTATACTAAGGTAGAAGGAGGGGAATTTTTTGAGGCTTTAGAGAAAGCAACTGACACAATGAAAAATTGGTCCTTGTTGGGGATCTAAATAGCAGAGTAGGAAATGATTATCAGACATACAAAAATATATTGGGAAAATCTGGAGAAAAGAGCAAAACTAATAATAATGGCATAAATACCTGTTGGATTTCTTCTCAGGAAATGGACTGGTTATTACTAACACAATGTTCCAACATAAAAATGTGCACAAATTCACATAGAGAGAAGAGGCAAGGAATAAGAAAAGTCTCATTGACTATGTTATTGTTGATAGTGATGTTTTCTCCAGGGTGCAGGACACCAGAGTGTACAGAGGATTTGAAATTGGAAGTGATCACCATTTAGTCTTGAGTAGGATAAAATTCAATTTCATATTGAAAAGAATAACATGTAAGAAAGTTTTAAAGTGAATAAAAGTTGAGCAGCTCTCAGATGTGAACTGTAGACTAAAATACACAAAGATTATTGAAGAAAAAATGAAAGAGTTTAAGAATATGAACCAAACCTTGGAGAGTCAGTGAAGCCTTGAAGAAAACCCTCATTGATTCAGCCAGAGAGGCATGTGGTAAGGTTGTCTGCAAGGATAGAAAAATCAGAACTCCATGGTGGACACAGGAAGTTAAAGAGGCAGTGAAGGAAAAGAAGAAAGCATATCAAAAGTTCCTGTCAAATAAGTCAGCTTGTGCTCTTAGAGAATACAGAGACAAATGTAAGAAAGCTAAACATTGTAAAACTAGCTAAACAAAAGTAATGGGAGGACTTTGGTAAGAACATAGAAAATAAACATCAAAAAGATTGCAGGATATTCTAGAGGTTGTTGAAGAAGCTCAGAAATAGAGGAAAGAGTGCTGTAAAAGGAATTAGAGATGATAAAGGTGACAAGAAAACAGAAGAAAAAGATATCCTTGAAGTATGGAGTAATTACTTCGAAAAATTGCTAAATGAAATAAGCAGTGATGACATTACAGTGGTAAAAACATTGAAAAGGCATGCAGTCAGGAATACATATCCATAGTTACAGAAGAAAAAGCCATCAAAAGCCTGAAATGTGGAAAGGCAGCAGGTGTAGATATATTTGACTAGAAATGCTCAAGTATGGGGGTATAAGTGTTACAGTGGCTGCACTGCATATTTCAGAAGACCTGGACAGAGGGACAAATTCCAGATGATTGGAGTAAAGTTCTCATAGTACCCATATATATATAAAAAAGGGAAATAAAACTGAATGTGAGCATTACAGACGTAAGCTGGATTCAGGCCAAAGAGACTGTTGGGATCAGATTTTCACTTTATGACAGATAGTTGAGAAATCATGGGAATATAACAAAGATCTGTATTTAAGTTTTGTAGATCTGAAAAAGGCATATGGCAAGGTGCCAAGAGAGAAGCTATTTAATACGCTGCAGTTATATGGTGTCAATGGGGCATTATATCAAGCAATACTTAGTCTCTATTTGAGTTGTAAGTCAGCAGTTAGAATTGAAAGAAGTACAGGAAGATGGTTTAATGCTAAATCTGTTGTCAGACAAGGATGTACATTATCCCCTCTGTTATTCATTATCTATATGCATTACATTATGAAGGAAAGCGATATTAAACCTGATATCAAAATTGGAGATGTTAATCTTAGCTCTTTGCTTTATGTGGATGACGTTATACTTCTAAATAAATCCACTATAAGTCTGCAAGATTCTATGAGTAAAGTGAATAACTGTTGTAATAGATATGGTATGAAGGTCAGCATTAAAAAGACAAAGACAATGAAAATATCAACTGCATTGTGAATTGAGAACCTATAGAACAAGTAAAACATTTCAGCTACTTAGGCACGATTTTTAGTGAAGATGGTAAATTAAATATGGAAATAGACAACAGAATATAGGTAGATTGGTACAGTAAAAAGTGCCTTAGAAGATAGAAATATAAGATCTGATAATGTTGGAGTCTTGATAGGTAACAGATGGATCCGGAGGAAAATTGTAGATAGGAAGTTAGTAATGATGTAATGTTTCATGTAGTACCATCATATCCTGTACACCCCCTTGAGGGTATATATCAGAAATTTGATGATGATGATGATCTTCATTCTCCATAAGATTACCATTTGTTAATGGTACCATAAGCTTTGGTTCTCTAATAAAACAACCAAGACAGCCCAAAGGAAAACTGAAAACAAAAACTTCAACTTTATAATCAACCTAAACTTCAATTTACAGCAGATGCAAACTTATCAACAAATTGGAATTGGATGTTGAATCAAGTGCAGAAATGTATCTGCTCAAAATGCAGCCATGCCTTCTGGTCCACTGACAAGGTCAGTGTATATTCTACCATTGTGACTCCCTCATGTCCAGATGATCATTTGATGGACACTGCAATTGTAACATCATCCAAAAGCAGACATGATCTCCAACTTTTTCATAGATGACAAGGCAAATCACCTCTCACTACACCACAAATAGCCCACTGTATGTCTCCTGTGGTCTTTTTCCAGAAAGCTAGGATTCTTCTGATTATGGTATAATACTCTTAACTGTGCTCAAAACTTTTATTTCAGCATTAATATGTACTCTATCATCTCAACAATTGTTCTTACTTTCTGAAATCTTTACATTTAGCCAATTCCAAAAAAAAAAAAAAAAAAAAAAAAAAAAAGGAGTAGGTAGGTGTCACCATATATAAAAATTATTTAAAAAAAAATTTTTTTTTTTAATATATTTTTGAAAACTGCATTAAAATCATTAGTGGCCTATAGATGCACAGAATTGTATGATTAGCATATGTGAATTTTTTTTTTGAAATGTGGCTCTCTCCCATAGGGAGGGAGGGATTTTTATTTCTACTTTAATTTTATTATTTATTTTTTCACTATCCAGAACTCTGTTCTGGAGACACCAAACAGAACTTTCTCAAGCCACTTAAGGACTAACAGTATGTGAGGCAGTGGTCTCACACCAGGTTATGATATTCATCTCCCACCTAAAGACAGTCACAAACATCCATACCCATGTTGAGGTTTCAACGTGCAGCCTATTGGTTGGAGGGCAGATACACTACCTACTCAGCAAACCAGGCTGGAAAACAGTGGTCGATGTTATGGATCACTGTAAAGGCCTTACAATAAAAAAACATTTTTTAAATAGTGATACCAGTATCTGTTTTTAATACACAATAGATCAAACTTTATCACTGTGTGAATTCAACTGATTTTTTTTATTTATTTATTTATTTTTTTACTGGTGGATTGTGAGTGGTGGAGACCGAGTTGTAGGGCAGATGCCCTCCCTCGATGAGTCTTTGGACTCCCTGGAGGTGACAAATAATAATTTTCTGATTCAACGAACAAGGCATTCCTTAGTGTGCCATCTTCTGAGGAGAATTATATATAAACTTTAGAAAGCCCAGCAAACTCACAGGGACCACAAGAACAGTTTGTTATAATACTTTGCTACAGTGAATGTCCTTTAGCATTCTATCTAAGGGACTTCGATCAGGACTTTTCAGTGGTTTGTTATACTGGTGTCTGCTATAGAGAGAATCAGCTTGTAGTAGTAGTGCTTCAAAAAGAGAAAAAAATGACATGATTAACTTTGATACAAAATAACTAATACTATTTGTGTATGTGTTTTTCACTTCAAGATGAAGAAACAAAGAGCATGCTAATTCAAATGTATGAGATGAATTTCATCACTTGGTGTGAGACCACCTCCCCAATTACTGGAAACTTAAGTGGTTTGAAGAAGTTCCATGTTTGGTCACTAGAAGATTTATTTGTAAAATAAATAAATAAATAAACACAAAAAGAAATACCAAAAAATATATAAAATTAATAAAAACAGAAAGAAATCATTAGTCCATCAACAGTACAAACATACTTTCAGTTTATAACAAAATCTTTTGTGGATGGGAGCTACATAAAAAAAATAAAATATATAATACCAACTGGAATTGATATTTCATTTATTCAATAAAAAGTTGCAAATAAACAGATAATTCAGTTTTCTGAATGTGCATTTATTGGGAAAAATGTATATGACAAAAACATAAACAGAATTAAAATGCCATGAATAGAACAACTTAAATAAAGGATTTTGTAATGCTAAATGGGATATTGAGATAAATATAGAACTGGATATTAGTAGTATCTTGATTTTTTAAATACACAACTAAAACACACAATTAAATTAATGCAGATAAGAAGATCAGTGCTTAGAGTTGAAACATCATGACCATGTGTCTATGTGAAAAGGCAACAATTTGCATGCTTTCACAGATGAGTGAAGATTTATTAAAAGGCTGAATTCCAAATCTTGTTTAGGATGACATCATTTGTTTGGATTAGGATTTTTGGAGTATACTGTGTTGATTCCAGAAAGTGTCTTTGGGATTTAAATCATACTATATGTAGTAACTTTATTTTAAGCAAGGTGATGGTCTTGCATCCAGCAATAAAGGTTATCTACCATTTAAGGATATTCACAAACACTCATGACACACCAAATTTATACCCACAACCTGCAAGTTGGAGGCTAATTTTATCCACTAGGCTTTGGACCAATTAGCACACAAACAGAAGGCTACATCACCACATAAAACAAATGAACATGACTCTTATTCATAAGTAAGCAATGATCTCCTTACCTACAGGTCATTCTTTAGTTTAAAAATGTACTGGACATTTGTGGTGCTGAGCTTAGATCTAGAAAAATGTCACATATAACTTAATATGTTAATTTCGCTGTATTCTAAAGTATACATAGTTTACTTTCTAAGTTAGCATGATCCCTACTAGAATTATTTGATATCAATTTTGTAGCTGCAGTTTCCTCCTTCAATATCATCCCTCCCAGCTGTATTTATGTATGAATGAAAGTGCTGAAAAATAATAAAAATGGAAGAACTGAGTTGTATATTTCGTACTACCAAATTTTTACCAGAGAAATCTACCATGCTTATGCTAAAACTATTCATGAAATTTGTGAATAAGAATTGAGAGATGTTGATTCAAATTTGCTTTGTCTCAAATTATTAAAACAGTTTTTTCTTCCCAACATTTCTACAATCCAATTACAATAAATGAATAATAAAAATCAAACATTTATAAAGTAATCACTTAGCATATATGAACAACACCTTTAACTACAAAAAAGCAAACTTCATTCAATTTTATTCTGAGAATGTTCTTATTGATGTACCAAAAAAAAAAAAAAAAAAAAAAAGATAAAAGGACAAGTTCTTTACATATGAAAAAGTATAATAAAATACTAAAACAATAACTTTTTGTGCAATAAAAATAATTTACAGTGATTATATTCTTGTGCTTTTATCTGATAGTAAGATAAGGCATACTTGAGTTGGCTAAATTATATTTATGACAATACTTTCAAACAAGATCAGAAATCTTTGCCTGTTAATTAAAACAATGCTGTATTGTGGAGCTGTTTCCATAAAAACTACCATCTTGAAAATAAATATACAATCATCCACTTGGGTTCTGTTCAGCCCTAAGATAACTATGGTTATGATTCATTATGTGTTATTCCTATTCACACTGGATAGTCCCCTCTCTTGTAGAATATGAAATTTGAAAGAGAAACTGTTGTGCCTGAATTGATTCTCATATTAAAATCTGATATAGCTCTCAGAACTAATACTCTGTGTTCTTTATGGATTCAAAAGTTTCCAACCCAAGGATATGCCACTCATTTTTCTTATGTGACAAAGAGTATGTGCAATGCAGATCAACATTTGAATGATTTAACATAATATGCTAGAACACAACAACTTGTGAGATTATGCAATATAAAGAAAAGAATGTCAGTGATTCAGGAATAATCTGGGTTTCATAAACAAATCTGATTTCCTTTTTTGCAAATTTTCTACAAAATGTGGTGAATAGTCACTAATCATATGGAACTTGATGCTCCTTTAAAAAAAAACAAAACAAAAAAATTATAATTAGAAAATAGTATCCATCCCCACAACTCATACAAACTACACATAGGCAATGTTATGACTATAAAAATAGACAATTTTCAAATGTACAAAACCAACTGATATGTTATGACACAGCTAAAAAAAATATATATATTTATCTTTTTATTTTATCTTTTTTTAAAAAAACATTAAATTGCAAATAATGCATAAGCATGATATTTAACAAACTATTATAAAGTTTGATATAATTAATATCTCAGGAAAAATTTATTCATGCAATATATTAGTGTATGGATAATGGCTTCTCATCTCTTTCAAAGTTTACCACTGACAGATGAAAATTTTATAATCATATATATAAAAAGCACAGAAAATTAAACTGGAATCACAATTCAACAAAAAGCAGTCTATTAACAATACTTCAAACAACTGTGTTCTATATCACCTCCCTTGGAAGACTACTTTGATAAAATACAACTTACCATATATATGCTATAGTGCATCAGAGACAAAACTGAGTTAAATAATATGTCTTAAAACACATTATTATTCTAAGTAATTAGCTTATATAAAAAAAAAAGTCCTTAAAATATATATAGAAAAAAAATGGATAACAAAATGGAGGTGTCATAAATTAATAATCTAACATAACTTATCAACAATTTCTATCATTATAGTGCTCTGCACAACAAAAAAAAGCAGTGATTTAACTTATTTACGGTGATGTATCTACAGTAATAAATTAATATCAACACAACAAAAACATTAAAAACTAATAATGTTTATTAAATAAACAATGGGTTACTTAGTTAACACATTAAACATTTCTTGAAAGTTTACAATCAACTGATGTGCTGCTGAAAGGAAATTTACTTTTTTCCTGAAACAACAAAAAATTCTGGGTGTGTAACACAAGGAAGCTTTAAAATTCTATAGAAAAAAAATTATGCTTCAGATAAATGATACAATAGTAAAATCCAGTATTGTGGTCTTAACATAATCATCCCACTAGGATTCAAAGGTCATAAATAGTAAATTATATAATATATATACACAGCATCTGCGCACACACACACACACACACACACACAGAGAGAGAGAGAGAGAGAGAGAGAAAGAATAATCTCTGAAATGTTTAATGTTCTTTAAAAATGACACTGGCTTTTAATGTTCATGATGTTAAGAATTTAAAAACAATTCTTAAAAAATGAGTTCAGTTATCTACAGCAAGAAAATTAGGTCTTTGGCCTAAAGCAAAGGAATGGTATTGATAAGAATGATGAACAATAACTATTTACAACACTGAATATTCTCTTCACTGTTTGTAGTGGTGAATATGTAGCCATATCTAACTCTTGTTCTTAAATGAAGGTGTTTCAGCAAGGTGAACCTTAAAATTTATACTTTAAAACCTAAGAAACTAGGCACTTTTCCCTATTAAGTCATGGATACGCCTAAGGCCTGACGAACATTTTCATAAACAACATAACTTATACCAACTGCAGGTGCTACCTTCAAGAAGTTTGGTGTAATACCCCTGTAAAGTCCAAGATATCCTTCCTTTTTAATTATATTTCGAAATACGTCAAGCATATTATCGGATCGTGTCTCTATAAAAAATAAAAAAATACTTGTAAGTAAAGATCAGCTTAAACATATAACAAATTAGTATAATAATAATAATAGCAAGAAACTATAAATAGAGAGAGGACTATCTGTAAAGCTTTTCAAATGAAAGGGGTTAGCCTGTCGGAGAGATGGCTTGTGTTCTCTAACTGGTTTCCAAGTTGAAAAACCCAAGTAACAAACTATTCCTTTAGTAGGAATGAAAAGAAAAGTCTACAGTCTGCAGTAGTGGAGGGTGGGCTGGTAATTTCTTTAAGAAGAACATTTTCCACAAATAAACTCAGCAGTTTATGGTAAGTGAGTTTGCTATGGTAAAGCTAGTTGACTGCATAGTCAACTATCAATGGAGCAAACACTGTTATAGCAAATTATCTCACAAGAAAATATTATCATGTGTTCAAGAAGTCTTGAACACATGATAATATTTTTTTAAAGGAACTGTGCAATGGAAAATTTTCTTCTATAAGAAACCTATTTCTTTAGTGCTTAACACTGAGTTGACTGTTATATTTTAGTGTTTGTTATTTTATGAGTTCACTCAAAACAGTTAAAGAGAATTTTCATTTTTCTCAATTTATTAAATAATATTGTTATATTCAACTAAATTCTGTCTGTTTATTTCTTATATCTTACCAAAACCATGAAAAGGACAACTCTTAACCACTGTATACTATAAGTCATTCACTGGCCAAACCAACTTCTAGTTTTCACATGCAACAATTTAAATACAGTGACATTATTTTTCATGGAAGCATGTCAACCATTTTCTCAATGTGCAAAACTGACATGACCACTACAAATTTCATCAATATGTGAATTGACCCTATGTAATGCACACATTACAAAATACAATAATATTTTCAAGAGCAGACACCTAGTTTCAACTTGATTCAGTTGGTCTCACATATCTTGCCAGTCTGGTTGGCCTTATCCATTTTAGTTTGAAGGCACTATCTATTTAAATGGATAGTGCCTTCACACTGACTATGATGCATTTGAATCCACAGTAAACATGTGTGTGAAGTTAGACATAGTAAGTTGTTGTAGACACGATAGGTAGTGAATGTCTAAATCATTAATATTCATGGTACTAATGTATGACAGGTTTAAAACTTCTCATGAGTGTGATTTAAATTAAAACCTCACGAGTAAGGGAGGATACTCATAAGTATCATGAGTAAGAGTCATTGCACAAGGATGTTGCAAAGACATATATATATCTATCAGTATCTCTGAAGTGGTGAAGATTTTAGAAAGTTGGCAAGAGTGAACATACAGAAATGGGTTGAGAGAAAATCTGTACTTTGAAATGAATAGCATAAATTTACTAAGAAAGTGTTCAAGTAACTTGTGTTAAGTTCTGAATTTTACTGAAAATTAATTAATTTACGTTTCATTCAGACTTAACATATGTTTGCAATTTTAACATATATCGACATATCAGATGTGCTAAATTACTTGTAACTTACCAGAAACATATCTAAATTGAGGTTATTTATCCATATTTTATGGTGTCAAATAAATATTGTGAATTTTCTGTGAATTAAGCTATGTTAATTTTGTATAAATGCTTGTAAATTTGCTGGGAGAAAAGTTAATCGGATTAGGAGCAGATGGCAAGAAAACAAGTACGCGTGCACCAAGAATGGCAAACATGCAGCCCCCCCCCCAACACACACACTCACATCGAGGAGCACGATAGGGAAGAGAGTGGCGCTACGTACTGCGAGACGTAGGGTGATTCAGGCAAAGGGGAGGGGAAAAGCAATGACGTAGAAAGAAAGATTGGCACGCAATTTAAAAAGAATAGCAGTGCCTAAGAGGAGGCTTTTTGGTTGTTTTTTCGCTTGGTGTTGGAACTTCCTTGCGGCACCTTCTCGCCCCATGCTTCGGCGAGATCGTCGAGACAAAGACTGAAGGAGTATGTTGTGATGTTCATGAAAGCTTGCCAGTCAACATTTAGCCCAGCGGAAGGCAGTTTCCGATTCCCCAGGAAATATCTGAGCCATGTTGAACCAGTTGGCGAGAAAACAACGGGAAATTACTTTCGGTGGCGGAGATATGTCCTGTCCGGACCACCAGTGGAACACTACAGATTATATAGAATGAGCCAGGAATCAAGAAGAGAAAGTTCAGTTGTGATGAATGAGATGGCCAAGAATAGTCCCCCAGCAAATGGTAATGTAAACTCTATGTCTATGTCTTGTTAAGTAACTGTGTTATGGGAGAAAGTTTGTAAATTTAGGAAGGACATTAAGTTTTGAGGTTATTAATTATGCTAAGGACTGTAGAAATAGTTAGATTTTGAAGCAGTGATAATATATAAAAATTTAATGGAATTAGTGCAGAAGCACGTGGAGGTTACTTTGTGATTGATAAGTGAATAATCCTTAGCCTTGAAGTGTATAATAGTGCATGGCTGTTCATAGATAGAATTGCATACTTGAGTTGATGTGTGTTGCATGCTATAAGAAATTTAGAAGGTTTTGATTATGTTCATTCTTTGATATTAATGAATTTATAAGTCAGTATCTATTTATAATGTGTAAATGTCTGAATTGAAATTAAATGTTCTTTTCTTTAAATTTAACTAGTGACTTGCCTGATTGTTTATTTCTACTGCACCTTCTCATAAAATTCGAACCACAGCAGGAGATAAATTGTTAGGGAGGCTACGACTGCAAAGTAACCCTAAGTGATTTAAGATAGTGTACAAAACTGAGTTTTGGTTCCTTGATTTTGCACTGTTCAATAATCTAGGATTCAGGGTGGTGCAGTATAACAGAAATTTTCTCTGAATCCGAAGAAGGAATCAGAACCAGTGCTGAAACAAAGGGGATCAGCATTGTCCAGTAGTAAACCCTTTGTCTTCATAAACAACGTGCACCATACTTAAGAGTGAATAATGGCCCTGAGTGAATCATAAGACAGATAGAAAATTATAGCATATTATTTAGATGAAACTAAGCTAGAGAGATTTAAGAAAAGAATAAAGTAAATATTTAAAGAGTGTAAGAAAGAAATTAAAGTAAATAAAATAACACATATAACAAACATATAAACATATATATAACAAAAGGCATAAGGATTATAACACTTGCTTACATTTTATAATAACGTTACAGTTGAGTTAGACAAGAGGAATGGATATGGCTTACTTTTGGAGATTTTGCTAAGGCTTTGAAAGAATTCAGTATGGAAGGCTGTTATATAAGTTGCAGGATATAGAAGTGGATTATAAACCTCAGATAAGAGGATGGATGATAATAATAATAATATGAAAAAAGTGCAAATTTGAGGTGACAAGTGGTGTACCTCAGGGATCTGGTCTTAGTCCATTGTTATTCAGTCTTTACCTTAATGACACTGGGAAGGATTTGACAAGAGACATATAGCTGTGTGCTTAAATGCAAAGACAGGCAGGGCAATCAGGAATGCAAATGACATGAAGCACTTGTAGAATGATTTGAATAGGCTGGAATTGTGGGCATGTGAAAATGGCTGTCATTTCAATGTTAGTAAATGTAACGTTATGCACTCTGGCATAATGAGATATTGAATGATGTATTATATTAGCAGGATCATGCTAGAAGAAACTGACCAGGCTGGAGATCCTGGAATTTTAGTAAATAGAAAGTTATAGTTAAGGAGCCATATAGCAAAGATTACAAATGCAACTTGCAAGATAATTGCAATGCTAAACAAACATTGACATAAGGATAAAGAAGCCATTTTCTCTCTTTAAATTCACTGATATGACCTCATCTGGACTTTTGTGCACTGATGTAGTATCCTGGTTTCTGAGGTGATGCAGATACAGTGGAAAGTGTGCAAAGGCAAGTGTTGAAGATGATATTAGGACTACGGAATCTAGATTAATTATGAGAATAGACTGAGAATTTGTGGACTGTTGACACTAGCAAGAGAAAGAGAGGTGATATGATAGAGATCTACAAACTTCTGAAGATGTTATAAGATACCAGTAGATGGCAGTTTTCATTTTATAGAAGGCAGGATAAGGATATCCATGGAAGTTGAGAATGAATGCAATCAAGGAAGGGATGAGAGCTACATTTTTCTCTCAGAGAGCAGTATGTGTGAATGGAATGGCTCGCCTTTGGTGGTGAATGCAGGTAGTGTGAATGAGTTTAAGAAAACGTAAGGCAGCTGGGGTGGGTGATGTGTGGCCTCCCTTAATGAGTTTCTGACTCCCAAGAAGCCTCTGATAATAATAATAAAGTATTCCAGAAAAACCTCAATCTAGAAATGAGTTTTCTAAGCTATTTCAGACTTTCAATAATCAAGATAGTCTCAACACTGGACAGTTAAATTAATGTACCACCTAAACATAAAAGTCCTGTAATGTAACTAAAAAGATTTTATTTTTTAGTTACATTATTCAAAAAATATTATACAAATTGCATTATAGTTTTATATCAAAACTTCACACGAATGAAAAAACAGGAATAAAGTAAAATAAAACAAAAATTCAATATACATACAATAAAAAAAGTGTTATATCTTGTTTGCATTATTTGATTCCAAAATACAAAAATAACTGCACACATTATTGTTCTGACTATTATAACTTCTAATTCAATTTTTGATGAGGAACTATTTTTGCTTCCGAATGGCAAAAAAACTTTTCTATGAAACAAACGTTTTATATTCCTGGAATATATTATATTAAGGCTTAACTAACTTCAGTAAAGAGCAGCATTTTATCAGCAAGAACAAGAGGATGGACACAACATAAAGATTGCTTGTTTTGCATGAGAATAGGGTAGTTTACTCAGAAGAGAGAAAATCAACTTCTTATTAGCCAAGAATTAATAAGAGAAGTACTGAAATAATTTAAACTGTAAGTTAAAAATCTTTAAACTAACTAGTTATCAAATTGAAAAGGAGTTCAGTTTGTGAATATATAATTATAAATACATTATAGATACATATTATACACATACATAGAATTATAGATACATAATTTTGTTGGATAAACACATTTTGTTGATTAAAAAAAAGTAAACAAAATATAAAATATGCATGTGAAAAACAAGTTTTTGTTAATTTCCTAGATACAGCTAACTATGATTCTAAAAGACTCATAAGAATACCCGATTATTTTAATGGTATTAACACCAAATGAACTATTTTATAAAAAAGATAGTTATCAACTGGTTTATATTTTGCTGAATTTCAAATCAGCATCTTCAGAGCACAAAGCAGTATGTTATAATTTATATGTGACAATGAGTAAGTGAAACAATTCAAACTGTAACAGACAAAAGATCTGAAGTCCTAATTTGGTGCCCTCTAATGTTGTAAATATGAATAATGCTTTTCAGTCTTTTGCATTTCCTCAGCAGATCGCAGAAAGAATTATTAAAAAAAAAAATAATTGTTTCACTTACTGTCGCATATAAACTATAACATGGTGCTTTGTGTGCTGAAGATGCACATTTAAAATTCAGAAAAATATATAAGCCAGTTAATAAACATCTTTTTTTTTTTTAAATATAAAATAGTTCACTTGGTGTTACTAATACTGTTAAAATAAGTTATGAATAATATTCAACTCCTAAACTTGTCTATTAGAATACCTGTTTATTGTGTATAATCAGATACAGTTAATATTCTTAGGGTGGTACTCTGCCTGTGAAGCTTTAGAACAAGACTTTTTGACAATTTGTTTTTAGTGAGTTTGTTATAATGATGTTTACTATAGTGAGAGCTGACTGTATTTCAGTACCTACAAATTAACCTTTCTAATATAAATTTAGCATAAAATGTGAGGTACTTCTAATATCATTACTGAAACTACATACCTTGTGCTTGTAAACGAGTTCTTACTAATGCTAAAGGATAACTAGCAATTTGACCACATGTACTACTAACAGTTCCACATGCTAGAAGAATAAGAACACCAGGGTGATCAACACCATGTCGTCGCAAGTACATATTCTTCAAGCTCTAAAATAAATAATGGATTTTTTTTCTGTTACTAACAGAAAGTGGAGAAACTATGAGAGAAAAAAAAAAAAAATCACAGTGAAGCATTTATGAAGACACAACAAACATGTAAGAATAATTACTTCACTTATCACATTAAGAAAGTAACATTCAACGTTTCAACCTCTGTATTGAGATCATTGTCAGGAAAACACACATGTACAAACAACATGATGCTACACTATACAAGTAAGATGAATCTAAATGTTGGTTAATCATTTACCCTAACCTGACCTCTTGTGGAAGGAAAAAAAAAAAAAAACACTACATTAAGCAATTCCTAAAGTCCTCTTGTATTAAGATTTTCTTCTGTTTGGGGCTGTTCTGGATGCTATAGGGTTGAAGATGGGCCCTCCAAATTCTTGGAATAATTAACCTACCATTCATGTTGTGTCTCCATAAATTCTTCACTATGAATGCTGACCACCATGTAAAAGAAAGAATTAAAAAAAAAAAAAGCTAACATGCTGCTTAGCAAGAATTTTATTAACTTCAGTTTATTAAATCTGATTGTTGTAAATATGAATACTGCTTTCAGTCTTTTGCATTTTCTCAGCAGATCTTAGAAAGAATTAATAAAAAAAATATAATGTAGTCAGTTTTTTCTTCTTCTTTAGTCTTCTTGATCTTAGTAACACACTAATTATTTCAATATAGTACTGGCACTTCTCTGGCTCTTTATCTCTCTTTTTTTTTTTTAATTTAATTTTTTTTTTTTTTTTTTACAAAGACAGCATCTCTGTTCAATTCTGCTGATACTGAGTTTCTTCCAATTACTTACTTTGTTAAATAATCAAGCTCCCCATGAGAACCTTGTTTAACAGGGTGATGCTCCAGAAAGCAGAGTATTTCATCATGTTGTATCATCACTTTCTTTTTGGTTTAAACCAGTGTTTTTCAACCTTCTTTCATGTGTGCCCCATTTTTTAATATTAGTTTTTGTGGCATCCCCCCACCTTCCACCTTGCAATTCTTGTATTGAGACACTGACAAAATCCATAAAAGTTAGCAAAACAAATTCGGAATTAATTAAAATGTTTAAATATTCATAGAAATTTAAACACGTCATGAAATCTTTCAAAAATTGTATACATCTAGCATCACTGCATAGACCTTTGAATCATATTGACCTTTTGGAAACATTTGTGATTTAATCAAGGGAAGTCTGAAATATTCTGGAAATGTTTCTGCAAGTATAAATAAGGCTTAAAATGGCAAGACAGCAGTAACACTGCAACAGTGAACAACAGTGAGAAGTTGATGGTCAGCATTATTTTACTCCTATTCGCAATGACTGAGATACGCAGTATAAAAACAATCTTTTCTAGTGTAGAAAAATGAATAAATTTTTAATTGGATGTAAGCAGGCATCTAATGACTATGGACGTCAACAAAATCAGGTTCACAGAATATCACTCTGAAAGTAAAATCAAGAACGTACGCCGTAGAATATTTAGATTTTGGTTTTACAAAGACTGAAGTAGATGATGAAGAAAGACCACTGTGTTATTTGTTCGAAAATTTTGGTGTCTGACAACACGAAACTGAATAAACTTAAAAGACATTTGGAAACACTTCATAGGGAGTATTGTTAACAAACCATGAGAGGTCTTTGATGCCAAACTGAAATGTTTTGAAAAGCAAAAAACTAGCACTGAAAAAGCTTTGTCTGTAAATAAAAAAGCTTTACTAGCTTCTTACAAAGTTGCATATAAAATAGCTAGGTGCAAAAAGTCCCACACTATCGGAGAAGACCTAATTCTGCCAACTGCGATTGATATTGTGGAAACTATGAGAAAGTTTTACTAAACAACTACAGTGCATACCTCTATCATATGATACTGTCGCTCAGCGAATTGGTGATATATGTGAAGATATGCAGCAACAACTTTTGTCGACGCTTTGTTAACAATTATTCTCAATTCGGCTCAACGAGGATTGTCATTAAATTGCATATGTTTGATTTTGCTATGGATTATCAGCAATTAAGGAGATATTGTTTTGTAAACCAATAAAAAGAAGAGCCACAGAACCTGAATTGTTCAAACGATTTTATATGCAAGGCAAACATACAGTAAAAAAATTGTGTAGGAATTTGCACTGATGATGCTCGAGTTGTCTGGAAAGTTTAAAAGTTTACAAGCCCTTGTGAGGGAAAAATTCCCACAATGTATTTGGACACATTGTATGATTCATAGAGAAGCTCTTGCTGCAAAGGAAATGAGTCCTGATCTAAACATTGTGTTAACAACAGTTATAACCTTGGTGAATTATGTAAAAAATGAGACCCTTAAAATCAAGACTGTTTTCTGAACTTTGCAAAGACATGGCTGGATCGGAACATTCAGCATTAGTATTTTATCAGAGGGGAAAATGTTCAAGTGTTTACAAATTAAGCAATCTTCTTGGAAGAGGAAAACT
The DNA here is from genome assembly GCF_054136105.1 of Typopeltis vanoorti. NCBI lineage: Eukaryota > Metazoa > Arthropoda > Arachnida > Uropygi > Thelyphonidae > Typopeltis > Typopeltis vanoorti. The sequence continues at coordinate 169,493,892 of NC_143549.1, read as the reverse complement.
ATGAAGAAGCAGAGAGGTTTAGAGACCATTTATTTGTGATGAAATCAAGCCACTTGATGGACATATTCGAAAAACTAAATACATTAAACCAGCAATCCAAGGTAAAAATATACATATCTTAGAGATGAGTGACAAAGTTAATGCTTTTTTGTAAAAAAACTGAAGTTATGGAACAAAAAAGGCTAAAGCAACAAAAATTAAAAATGTTTCCAAATGAGGATGAATTTATCACAATCTACAAGGGCAGAAGAGCAACACAAAGTTTTATTTGCAACTAATGAAAATCATTTAACAATGTTGACAAAGAATTTCAGAAACTATTTTATAACCAACGACAAGATAATGGCAATGCACGAGGGGTTAGAAACCCATTTCAAATTATCCCTGAAGGTTTCTCAATTGAAGAAGAGGTACAATTTATAGACTTTATGTCAAGTGGCAAAATCAAAAGACAACATACATCAAAATCACTGTTTGAATTTTGGGCCAGTGTTGATGATGAATTTTCTGCACTAAAGTCAAGAGCTTTTCATGCACTTGTGACATTTCCAAACATCTTATTTTTGTGAAATCGGGTTTTCTGCAGTGTCTGCCTTAAAAACAAGATGTAGATCTCAGTTAAATATAGAAAGGAAACTAAGAGTGTCAATTTCCAATGTATCACCATCATATGAAAAGCTTTGCTCTGTAACACAGGCCAAAGGAAGCCATTAATTTTTAGATTCATTGTTACTGTTTAGTTTTAATTAGTTGCTCAGTATATTTTGCAATACTGATATGTTCCTGTAAGTGCAACTAGTTTATTCAATACAGGGATTTCATACATTTTATTATTTTATTTTCAGAGTATATTTTATGTTTTTGTTTTATATTGTTTTTGTATCAATAAATAGCTTCATTAAATGCCTTTTGTCTTGATAAAATTGTTTTTCAGTTTTTCCTTTGATTTCCGCTTTCTTTGTGCCCAGCAAAGGGAGCGCATCCCATAGGTTGAAAATCACTGGTTTAAGCTAATACAGAAAATAATATTAAGCCAACTAAGTTTCAAATTGTCTATCCTTATTCTTTTAGTATCCTAGTGGATATTTATTAATGGGACACATCACAAGAAAGTGATTCTTCTTGGATTAAACCAAATTATAAAATGATGGTACAACATAACAGAATTTCATGCTGGCCTGGGGCACCACCCAGTTAAACAAGGCTCACATTGTTTTCCCCAGGGAACTAGAGTGAACAGTTTCTATTACAATTTCGCTGTTCACCAGAGTGAACAGCGAAATTGTAATAGAAACACAGCTATTGGAACAAATCCTAAAACACACTGCAACTCAACACCAGAAGAGTTCAAGATAGGTACTATCAACATAAGAAGCCTGAATGGCAAAGAAATGGAGCTAGCAGAACAACTGGATAAGTACCAGATCGACATAATAGGGGTGATTCAAACAAAAAAAAAAAAAGACAAAAACTGGTGAGATCTTTCTGAGCAATAAATACAAAATGTTATATTCAGGTAATGACAATAAAGAAAGAGAAGGAGTAGCCATAGTATTCAACACAAAATACGAGGCTAATCTTCTTGAATGGCAGGCAGTCTCAAGTAGACTGATATCAGCAAATATCAGAATGAGCAACTAGACAATGAGATTTATTTGTGCCTATGGTCCCACTGAAGGTTCTACTAAGGTAGAAGTGGAGGAATTTTTTGAGGCTTTAGAGAAAGCAACTGACACAATGAAAAAGGAAAAGTTGGTCCTTGTTGGGGATCTAAATAGCAGAGTAGGAAATGATTATCAGACATACAAAAATATTTTGGGAAAATTTGGAGAAAAGAGCAAAACTAATAATAATGGCATAAATACCTGTTGGATTTCTTCTCAGGAAATGGACTGGTTATTACTAACACAATGTTCCAACATAAAAATGCACAGAAATTCACATGGAGAGAAGAGGCAAGGAATAACAAAAGTCTCATTGACTATGATATTGTTGACAGTGATGTTTTCTTTCTGGTGAAGGACACTAGAGTGTACAGAGGATTTGAAATTGGAAGTGATCACCATTCAGTCTTGAGCAAGATAAAATCGAATTTCATATTGAAGAGAGGAACCTATAAGAAAGTTTTAAAACGAATAAAAGTTCAGCAGCTCTCAGATATCTGTAGACTAAAATACACAAACATTCAAGAAAAACAGAAAGAGTTTGAAAACAAGAACCAAACCGTGGAGATTTAGTGGCAAATCTTAAAGAAAACTCTGATTGATTCAGGTAGAGAGCCAATGTGGTGAGATTGTCTACAAGGATAGAAAAATCAAAACTCCATGGTAGATACAGGAAGTTAAAGAGGCAATGAAGGAAAGAAGAAAGCATATCAAAAGTACTTGGCAAATAAGTCAGCTTGTGCTCTTAGAGAATACAGAGAGAAATGTAAGAAAGCTAAACAATGTGTTAAACTAGCTAAACAAAAGTCATGGCAAGTCTTCGGTAAGAACATAGAAAATAAATATCAAGAGGGTGGCAAAATATTCTGGAGGCTGTTGAAAAAGCTAAACAAAAAAAGTTGAAAAAGTTGAAATGGAGCATTATATCAAGCAACACTTAGTCTTTACTTGAGTAGTAAGTCAGCAGTTAAAACTGAAGTACAGGAAAATCTGGTGTCAGACAAGGATGTATATTATCGCCTCCATTATTTATCTATATGGATCACATTATGAAGGAAAGCGGTATTAAACCTGATATCAAAATTGGAGATGTTAATCTCAGCTCTTTACTCTATGTAGATGATATTATACTTCCAAATACATCCAGTACAAGTCTGCAAAATTCCTGGACTAAACTGAATAACTATTGTAATAGATTTGGTATGAAGGTCAGCAATAAAACAACGACAATGAAAATAGCCAGAAGCATCGAAAATATCAACTGCATTATGAATAGAGAACCTATATAACAAGAAAAACATTTCAGCTACTTAGGCATGATTTTTAGTGAAAATGATAAATTAAATATAGAAATAGACAACAAAATCAACAAAGCTAGTATGGTAGGAAGTGAACTGAATAAATTTATATGGAATAAGAGAGAAATTAGTTAAAACACTAAATTAGCTGTATACAAGACAGTGGTCAAACCAATTTTAACTTTTTATGGATCTGAGAGCTGGGTTAGAAATACGAGGTCCGACAAAGAAAACGAGACTCCCACTCTTTATTCCTGTATAACCATATAGCTTGGGAATAGAGAGTGGGAGGGAAGAGACAAAAAGATGGTTATAGAGCATATTCTAACCCAGCGTTTCCCAGATTTTTTCTACGACAGAACACTTCACAAATCCTGAAATTTTCATGGAACACCTAGGTTATTTTGTAATGTATTAATAATTAATTATGGCATAATCATAAAGAGTATTAGTACACTTATGTATACGGTGTGAAATGTTGACAAATATAAAATTACATTTAAATCAGTTATCAATCACTGGACTAATAAAATCTGGTAGCATACTGTAGTTTCCTCAGGCCAACATCATTAAATTAATTTTTGCTGATTTTCATTGATATCCCATTCTGATACCAAAAATGTATAATATTATAAGTACTTATGAGTGAATGTAGACTTTTTCTCCTGTGTGCTAGTAGTTTTCCCCTCCTTTTGTACATCTTGGAGATTGCTTTGTAGGCTGGAGTGGATGAATCACTATCTGTTGCATCACAAACACCTTCAATAAGATATTTCTTAACACCATAAACAAAGTCCCTTGTCTCTTATTCACATTAAAATTTAAATCTGTAGGCCTATTACTTTTAAAAAATCACGCCACTACCGTTTCGAAACATGCACTTTCACCCTACAATACGAACTTGTGAAGAAAGTATTCAGTATTACTAGATTAGAGAATTGGATACAGACTACCTTGATCTTCAATTTCAGTGGAAAATTTTTTTTTTATACTTCCTTGCTGATTGGTCACTAACATTTGCAACACAGATGTTATTTCGTTCAGTTTTGAGAACAGAGGATATGCCGCCCATTGTTGTAATCGGCTTGCAGGCAATTTTTATGACCAGTCATAAAAAGCGGTATTCCCTTTCCCGAATTACTTCCATGTTTAAAAATGCACGGTTTGGTCACTGACATCACGGAACACTTATTCACTTTCCACCTAACACAATTTGGGAAACCCTGTTCTAACCTGTCACCATGAGACAAGGCTCAACTCCATCGCTTTACTCAGTACGAGTGGATGCATGTTCAAATATAGATGTTTTTTTATTCTCAGTTGGAAAATGTTGGAGTGCAAGAGTGAACAGCGAGTTAACATCAAGTTTCTTGCGAAACTGAAGAAATCCACGACGAAAATTTTCAATTATTGACTGAGGCTTACGGTGAAGAGTGCATGTCTCTTCCATGCATTTTCGAATGATGCAAACAATTTTGGAAGGCAGAAAAAGCGTAAAAGATGATGATCGCCCAGGCTGCCCACACACACACAGCAGTTACTGATGACAACATTAAAAAAGTGGAAGATGTAATTAGAAAAGACAGAAGATTGGGTGTTTGAGCTGTAGCTGAGAAAGTTTTTGAACAAGGAAAGTGTGCAATGCATTTTAACGGAAGAACTGAACATGAAGAAAGGTTTTGCAAAAAAGGGTTCCAAAAATGTTGTCAGATGAACAAAAAAGAAAGTTGAAGGAACTATGTTTGGACCTTTTGCATCGCATTAAGGATGAACCAGATTTGCTGAATTCGGTAATTACTCGTGATGAAACTTGGATATTTTATTTTTTTACATATGATTATTTTACATATGATCCGGAAACAAAGTGACAATCAATGCAGTGGAAGTAAGCAACATCTCCAAGACCAAAAAAGCATGTAGTCGTTCAAGGCCATGTCGATTGTTTTCTTTGATATTATCCAGGGCATTGTAATGGTAGAGTGGTTTCCCAGTGGCCAGAAGGTAAACCAGCAGTATTACCTTGAGGTTTTAATGAAATTACATGAATGCATGAGAACAACCAGAATTGTGGAGAAACAGTTGTGTTTCACACCAAAACAACATGCCAGCTCACAACGTTTTGTCTGTGAAGCAGTTTTTAGCTAATCACAACATCACTGTGCTTGAGCACCTACCCTATTCACCAGACCTGGCTCTCTGTGACTTCTACCTCTTCTCAAAGAAACTCATTTTTTGTCAGTAGAAGTTGTGAAAGCAAAAACGACGGAGATCCTCAACAGCCTTTCAGAAAATGATCTGCAGAATTGCTTTGAACGTTGGCAGCATCGTATGCAGCTGTGTGTCAACTCAGAAGAGAACTATTTTGAAGGAGATCATAGTTCATTTTCTCAATTTGTTAAATAAAAAAAAAAACAGGCATAGTCTCGTTTTTTTCTTTCTCTGTCAGACCTCATAAAACATGGACCAAAGACCACAGATATGAGAGTCCTGAGAAAGATTAGAGGCATGAACAAATGGCATCAGTGACAACATCATATTAAAAACAAGGATATTAGGAAAGAACTCGACATTGTTAGCAGAGCTAATCTCAGGTAGTATGATCACTTAAACAGAATGGGAGAGGAAAGATTAGCAAAACAAGTGTTCTCTGCCAAGTTGGCAGGAAAAAGACCCAGAGGAAGACCAAGTTATAGGTGGATTGATACAGTAAAAAGTGTCTTAGAAGATAGAAATGCAAGATCTGATAAGTTTTTCAACATATCCTGTACACCCCTTGAGGGCACATATCAGGAATCTGATGATGATGATGATGAATTCTCGATTACATGAATATTTGTAGATCTGAATGGCCTCTCAATCAGTATTTATGGATATATTTAAATGTTGACAAGTATTAATGATAACCATAATATGAAGGCAACAATCTGAATTTTTTTCTTAACAGGGAATGTCACATGTTTATATTTCAAAACTTCCTTTCATTTCTCTGATGCAGTGTGATATATCTATAAATGTATCCTAGGCCTAGTGGAGCAGCAATCAATGCTTCCTAAATCAATAAGATGCACTTGCACTTTACCAATAATCAATTTATGAGATTTCATTTTTTTTTTTAACCAAGAGTGAATTTCTCACTGTATTAAAGTGATATCAAATATCAAACAAAGAAAAAAATGGAACTCTAAAAAATAAAATCTAAACAAAAGTCTGAATTAATTTTTTCCTCCCTTACTTCATATGTTCCCAGATCAATACCAGCATAGGGAATGATGCCAATTAAATTAGGAATGTAGCCACGATAAAAGCACCGTAACCCTTCTCTCCTATAGATTTTACAAGCTGCATCCCACAATCCCGAATACTGTCCAGTGGATCGTAGAGCCAGTCTGGTTTTTAGCACCTGATAAGATGGAAAAAAATAATTTAGTAATAAAATGTAAAGCAAGCAGAAATAATTTATAAACTAACTTTTATTTTTAACTATTGGAAAATTGGTAGGTGTCCAGTCTCAATCTTCACCATCAACTACAGGTCAAAGAAATTTCTGTGGTATTCTATAAAAAAGATGGCATTTTTTGATAATTAGTACTTATTTCAATATACTTGCTTAAATGCAATAGTTAAGAATCTAAGTTTTCTGAGGGTAATAACTATTTGCCTGTGCCAAAGATCAACTAACTCAGGAATCAGTCTTTAATGATGCTTATAAATGACTAAATTTTTATTATATCTAATGCAATTTCCTTTAATTTGTACTTAACAATATATTTTTTTGGTTTATGATATCTTGTAGACCAAAATAAATAAACAATTTTGACAAATCTTTCCTTACCATCTAAAAAACTAAGCATTCTCTTCTGCTTGAGATGCCATTTTTCACCTACCTACTCAGCCATCCATGCAGCTACTAACTATGAATATATACAAATTCCGAATCTGCCTAACCTCAGAATACTGCTCCTATGTCCAACTTGGTGCACCTAAAACTTCTCAATGCTATCCTTAGGAAAGTAATTCAGCTCATTAATGATTCTTCCCTCACAGACTAACTTTGTCCACTATCTCTGAGAGGCAATGTTTCAGTTTTCTGTGTCCGTTCTAGAGCTTCCATGGTCACTATTCCATCGAGCCATTACTTCATTCCTCCACTTTGTGCTAGGCCTATTAAAACAAGAGTAGCTGCTATTTTATGCGATTGTAAACACTGAACATACTTCTCCTATTCCTCTTTATTCCTTCTACCTCTATCCTCTGGAACAACCTTCCTCATGAAATATTCCCAAATAACTACAGCCTGCAACCGTTCAAGAAAAATGGTTGTGTGTTCTGGGTACAGTAGTCCTGATGTAGCCTCATCAAGGCCTTCTTAATAGGTGAACTAATTTCTTGTTTTTAAGGAAGCCATTGCCACAACCTGTGTCCTTCCCAGCACTATATTATCCTCTGTGTTATTTTTTACAACCTTTAATACAGCCAATGAATTATAATTCTCTGTCAACCATACATTCATTTGTTTCTTGGAGGTAAATCCCAAAATATAGTACGATGTCTGGAACTTCAAGCCAAAACGTACTTTGCATTTTTGCAATACTGAATTAGAATTGATAATTATTTGACCTAGCATCAGTCTATTCAGATCTTTTTTCAAGTGTTCATAGAAAGTGATGCTTATCACTGACATTACATCATCAGCAAACATGATAAGTCACCCCACCTTCCTATGGCTTTTCCCTGTTTCCACAAATAAGGCTCTGGCAAGGTAAGTTTTGCCACTTTAAAAGTATACCTTAGCCAGATGGAGGAAATGCCAACTAACCACTAGGTGACTTTCAATGCCTGGTGAACTAGCACTACTGTGCTAACTATAAGAGTGAAGTAGCTATTACTGTATTTCATCTCTAGAATAGGATCACTAATTTTTGGCCTATTCCCCCCCCCCCCTTTTTTTTATGTAGTGTGGGCCTTGTTGTGCACTTTTGCTACCTAGCACTTCTCCCATCTGAGGGTAAAGCAGTTTCTGCAAGTCTGATGCCAGAGATTATATGGGACCCAGTTGGTAATACTTTGGGAAGCCTCCCAATCAGCTAATGAATAATCTCGATGCTGCTAGTCTGGGTATAGCAGCTCAAAGAAGGCCACATTTGAGTCCGGGCACTTCCTGAGTGGAAAATGTATCCAGAATGCCTCACTCCTTATTCTATAAATTCTCTCATCATTCCACTGAAAAAAAAAAGTGTAAAAAAGTTTAGTGCTTCTGCAGTTAAAAGTTAAAAAAAGCAACAAAAAATATCAAAAATATGAACAAAAAATTGTAAAATAAACAGATAAATAAAATAAAGACATATTCCACAAACTAACAAAACTCTATAAATTAAAGATGCCAAGAAATTATATTCTTGGTTTCATCCTTTATCCAAGTGTGCAAACAAAGTCTGCGCATGAAGTAACTTCATGACAAAGCAACTCGTATATAGAGGCTAATGACTTCACATCAATTGCTTTAGTATTCGACAATGAAAAGTATCTTACAGACATGTATAATACTAAGCATTATGGGAAGAGCCACTACCCAGAAGTGATACCAAGGTTGAATAATGCAGAAGTTATATTTCTATATAAAAGTAGCTAAAAGGTGTCACATCTTGTTATTAAATTCTCGTAGACAAGCTTATACGTTGGTTATGCATTACTAAATCACTTAAGGAATTGACAACGTACATAAGAATATAAATTAAATTATACTTTAATAAATATTCCGATATATCGGCAACGTCAAGTTGCCATCTTCAAAAGGAACTTACAAAAAAGGCATGTGCACATAGGCACTACAACACAGTAACTGAGAATGAAGTGAGGAAGCTATTGTTCTCCTAAAAGTCCTAATGGTGCCCCCTAGCAGGCTATGTAGGTATTCTTGGCTGTTGGGCTGAAGGTCTGCTGATGTAAGCCTCCCAATTTTGGGGTAGTCTCATGCAACCAAATTTGTTGAGGTTTTGAGAGTTTCTTAGGGCTGAGGCTGATTCCATGAATAGTCTTTCGAATTTGCACTTGCTATGGTGTATTACTGTAGCTTTCTTCTACCATACCTTTCGCTGTCCTGCCTGTTTGGCCAAAGTAAGCCAGTTTACAGCTGAAAGAGACCTGGTATACACCAGGCAGGTCTAGGAGAAGTGGTTGGTCTTTAGTGGAGCGGATAAGGGATGCCAATTTTCTGTATGGTCTGTTACAGGAGGTCAAGTCATGTTTTTTTAAGATTTTTTCCAAGGTGCCTCGGATGTAGGGAATGGCGATGGATTTAAAGTAATCCTTGTTGTGAAAGAGGGGGGGTGGGTTTGGTGGTTTCAATATTTTTTGGATTTTATGGGGGGGGGGGGGGCGGCCATTGGCTGAGAAAGTGTTGAGGATGTGATTTAGTTCAGTGTTTAGGGCCTTGTCGTTTGAACAGATTAGTTTAGCCTTTTGTATAGTGTTTTCACCACTCCATATTGTTGTGAGGGGGGGGGGGGGATTGTTGATGAATGTACCTGCCTGTATGGGTGGGTTTTCTATAAACTGAGAAAACCAAGGTTCCATCAGGCTAGCGGTGTCTAGGAAAAGGAGGCTGTTGTTTTCCTCTTTTTCCAGAGTGAACTTGATTCTGGGGTGTTGGTTGTTTAAGTGTGTTAAGGAGAGGAGTGTATCAGAGACTTGTGGCCAAATAGCGAATATATCATCAACGTAGCAAAGCCATATGGTTGGTTTTTGTGGGGCAGAGGCTAAGGCATCAAAGATCTCCAATACAGAAATTGGCCAAGGGTGGGGAGAGTGGTGAACCTATGGCTGTCCCCCTCTATTTATTTGTAGAGTTTTCCCTGCCAAAAGAAATAGCCTGAGTTCACTGTGAACTGAAATAGGGCTGAGATATCGGAGGAAATTTAGCATTTAGCTTGGATTAGCTCTAAAGTTTCCTTGAGCGGGACATTTGTGAATAAGGAGGAGACGTCAAAGCTGACCATTATGTCAGTATGTTGGAGTGTAAGGTTTTCTATGCTGGCTTTGAAGTGATCTGAGTTTTTTTATGTGTGATGGTGTGTTGCCAGTATAGTGTGTGAGTGCTTTGACCAAATGTTTTGTTAATTTGTATGTGGGGGGAATTAATGCCATCTACTATGGGACATAATGGCACATTTCCTTTATGTATTTCTGGGAATCCATAAATACTGGGGGGGGGGGGGTATAGGGTTGAACGGTTTTAACCTGTTAGTACTTCTACAGGCCAAGAAGTGACCTTCTTAAGGAGCCTATGAAGTTTTCTGATTTGTGAGTTGGTGGGATTGTATTCGATAGGGAGGTAAGTAGCCCTATCTAATTTAAGCTTACCTGTGTAGTCCGTTTGGTTAAGTACTACAGCCATACGGTGGAAGAAAGCTACAATAATACACTGTAGAAAGTTCAAATTTGAAAGACTATTCATGGAATCAGCCTCAGCCCTAAGAAACTCTCCAAACCTCAACAAATTTGGGAGGTTTACATCAGCAGACCTTCAGGTCAACCGCCAAGAACACCTACATAGTCCGCTAGGGGGCACCATTAGGACTTTTAGGAGAACAATAGTTTCCTCACTTCATTCTCAGTTACTGTGTTGTAGTGCCTACGTGCACATGCCTTTTTTGTAAGTTCCTTTTGAAGATGGCAACGTGACTTTGCCAAAATATCGGAAACCTCATATTTTTGGCAATTTAATAACAAGATTATAATAATCTTGTTATTAAATAAACTTGCAACATCTATCTCTAATTCAGAGTATTTTAATAATAAAGTGTGACACATTATTGTAATGATGCAATTGAGCCATCCAAATGGAAGCCAGGCTGAACAAAAGATGAGGTCAACAGCTTTGGTAAGAGACCACAAAACATGACAGCTATTTCAATACAATGCAAGTTTTTTTTTTTTTAATAGGTTTTGGATGTACTAATATTTGCTTGAAGTTAATTCAAACTTTATTATAAACAGAAAAGGAGATGAGATTTTGATGAAAGGAAACTGAATGGCCTTGGCATGTCTCATTCTCAATGAAACATGCCAAGGCCATTCATTCAGAGTGGAGAATGAATGTTTCCTAAGAAGGTTCACGGACAATTCATTGTGGAACAAATTTGCTGAAAATGTTATTCGCTAGAAAATTGAAATAATATTGCATTGATACCAATATATGAAAAGTAAATACAGTACAAGATAAATTTCACAGAATATAGTTTGTTTATGTATTATTTATTTAGATTTTAATTAGATTTTCATAATATTTTTATTCTTATATAGTAAAAGTAATAGTTTACTGATCGGCAAGTTTCCTAATTTCTGTTTCATCTTAAAAAGTTTAAATATTGTTTTTTACTAAGATACTACAGGTTCTGCTGATGGAATATTAATATTTACAAAAATGGAATAGGGTGGTTTAGGAAGAAAGGGCACCATATTTAAGAATATTTATTCTGCAAACCATTCACTATTTTTCTTCACACTTACACACCCATCCAGATGTGATATATATGTATGAATGTACCAAATAAAAAAAGAAAAGAAAAATAATTCATTTTTTCCTAATCAGTAACAAATTTATTGATAAGTAAATTTACATATTCGAGAATATGCAAATTTACATACTTCAAGAATTTTGAGACTTGCCAATATTCATTTGCACTTGTCACTGCATGTAACAAGTGAATCCGACACTGCTCGTTGAGCAGTGTCACTACAGATAAATTGTATGCTTGTGTGCATTATTTCTGTTTTGATATGAAACTTTTATTATCAGTGTGTGTTCATGGTGAGGGTGAAATATTTTTGGCAAAAATTACTTTTGCCGAAAATATTTCATTGTAATATTTTTGAAAAATATTTCACCCTCACCACGAACAGACATCAATAATAAAAGTTTCATATCTCACAGAAATAACATGCGCAAGAATACAATTTATCTGTAGCGACACTGCTCATCGAGCAGTGTTGGATTCACTTGTTACGTGCAGTGACAAGTGTAAATGAATACTCGCGAGTCTAAATGAAACTGACCGAAAGTGCTAATTCCGACACTGCGTTAGATCATAGTGCATTTGTTCCATAATCTAAAGCATTAATTGAACAATTCCAATTATTAACTATTCAATCAATGTCGAAACATAAGCTGTAACCTTTAACATGTTGTATTGCATTTATATAATGTTGTAAGCATTGTTACTATTTATAAACATTTAATTTTTTTCGTTTTTTCCTTGCTGCAGTATCTATGTGCAAGCTGCCACTGATATACACAAACATTTTATCTGAACTAATTCAGAAGATGGGGTGTTTCAGTTATTGAATACATGTGCGTTTTGAAAATGACTCCACTTTTCCTACATAAGAAAGATATGTTGTACACTGTTATCATTTACAGAGCTAGTATAAGATCATAGGTGCACTTTTGATTAATTATATTAAAGAAAATGATAATAAAATTATGTAAATGCTATCATAATGATGAAAATCCGCATTAGCTAAATTGCCATCTGTGGCTGCAATACTGGTCTTTACCTTTTCATCCAATGCTGGTAATTTCAAATGCAGAAATTCATATATCACCTAATAACAATTACAAACATCCATGCCTATTACGATGTTTCGAATTCACAGCTCACTGGTGAGAGTGGATGTGCTATCTGGTCAATTGTTAATGACATGATGATATTTCTGGTTACAGTTTATTTTTGAACAGTTCACAAGAGAAGTAATTAATTATGCATTTCATTTGGGAGAATCTATCTATATATATATATATATATTTTTTTTTTTTCCAGTAAAGAAGATTAAATATAAAATTCTTAGTGTCATAAAATACTAGTATTGGAGGAAAAGGTAAAGTATTGAAGCTGAAGATGGAAATTTAGCTTATGCTGATTTACATCATTATTATGATAGCATTTATGTAATTTAATTATGATTTTCTTTAATATAATTACTCCAAAGTGCACCTATGATCTTAAACTAGCTCTGCAAATGTGCAATGATTTTCAAAATACACATGTATTCAATAACTGAAACACCTCACCTTCTGAATTTGTTCAGATAAAAAATATATCACACCTGGATGGATGTCTAAATGTGGAGAATAGAAAAATAGCTAATGGTTAGAAGAATAAATATTCTTAAATATTGTGTCCTTTCTCCCTAACTATTCTTAAATATTTTATTTTCCCTAATAACTATTCTAACTATTAATATAACAGTTAATAGGAATATGCAAATAGTTAACTATAAATATTAGTTGGAAATAACCATTATCCCTAAATATACTTAAACATGGTGTCCTTTCTCCATAACCACCATATCCCAGTTTTGTAAAAATTAATATTCCATCTACAGAGCCTATAGTATCTAAGTAAGAAAGAATATTAATAACTTTATATGGAATAAAAAATTTCAGAACACTAAATATAATTGAAATAATAAATAAAACATAAAATATTTCTTTTTTCCATATATGGGAATGACATGAAATAAGATTTCAAATTTTCTCGCAATGAATTTTCTCCATGATGAATTGTCCTGACATGTTCTAATAATAGCTGTTTCAGTAATGTGCTTAGAGCAAATGTTTGCAATAGAAGACTAAAAACAATAATCCAACTAATAAAGTTGCTGTTCTTATTATTATTTATGCTCCTTAGACATTTCAGGACTCATCATGGGAAAGTCATTTTTATAGTCACTCTCAAATACCTATTACACTTCTCTTTGAACACAAAAAGAGGTATTATTATATAGGTATCTCTACAGAGTCAGAAGACTCATCATAGGAGATACATTATTCATACAATATCTATCATACCTCCTCCTTAAACTTATTCACTGATGAAGCACCGACAAACACCTCTCAAAACTTATTTCACCCATTCACCAGCCTCCAAGCAAAAAATCAAGTCTTAACACCCTTGTTAATTGCACTCTTACACAACTTCCACTAGTGATCCCTTGTTATCTCCCTTCTTGCCATGTACTGAAAAGTCTTCAGTGTCAATTCTATAAAACCCTTTCACAACCATCTCTTTCCCTTCAACTTCTTATGCCATGGCTCTGCTGAAAGCTGACTCCTCAAAGCTTGTCATAATCACCTACTTTATAATGCCACATATATCCCTTCTTAAAAGAAGTTTCTGCATGTCTGCAATCTTCCAGACCAAGACTACATGATCACTTTCTCCAAGTGGAGGCATGACAGTTCAACACTCACAATATAATGGCAGTCCATTCCATGCACTCACTCACCATGAAAAGAATCTGGACTTCACATGCTTCCTAACCACACACTCAGTTGGTTTCAGGGACGACTTCAAGTTCTGCCAGCACCAGCTAAAAAGCTGCAATATCACACTTATATCTATAATTATCCCTTACAAGTACCTTTTATCAACTTGTATATTTATATATCTCCTCTCATCCATCTATTCCTCAATCTCTGAACACAACATTTACTCAATCTGTCCTCATACATGCAATTCCATAGACCAATTATCATCTTGGTCACCCATTAGTGGGTGACCAAGATGATAATATCTGTGCATAGTAGTCCAAATATCATCTTATCAAAGCTCTGTAGAGTGGGAGAATAACTTTTTCCTTATAAGGTAGTGTTCTTTTCGAGTGCAATTATCCAATACAGTGACTTAATACCTCAGCAATATTGCTCCTAAATTTTAATGCACTGTCCACTATTGACTACAAGTCTCTAGCTTTATTGACTATATCTAGCAAATAATAATTATGCTCTGCCTCAATATCCTTTTGTCCATAATGCATAACCTTATATTTTGACACACTAAAATGACCCTCATAAACATTTATCCAGAGAATTAGTTGGTTCAGGCCAGCTCACAGGGATTCAGTATCAGGTATGTTACTTATTCATCCCAACTTAGCACCGCCAGCATACAATCGGACGTCTCGTCCAACTAGTTAATCCCCAAAATCATTAATATATAAGTTAAATAACAATGATCTGAAGTACACAACCTTATGTACACCACAGGTCACTAATTCTTTTGGACTCGGCACCTCCATATACCACTTTCTGATACTTGTCAATCAGCAACTCTCCTATCCACATCATAAGTTTATTTTGCATACCTATTTGTGTGTTTTTATAACCATCTCTAATGTGGAATCCTGGCAAATATCTTGAGCAAGGTCCAGAAGTATTGTGGTATATCCATTTGAATTATCTAACTGTGCCCTCGCTATTATAGAGCATGAGAAAGAAGAACTACTTTAAACAAATCAACTGTCATAGAGGATAGAGAATTTCAGTACTGCCTACCCACTTCTGGATGTGATCTCTAATAAGTCTCTCCAAAACACTGATGACAACAACAGAGATACTGATGGGTATACAAGATTTGTTCTTCTCACCACAGCTATCTTTCTTAGCTTACTCTTTATGCTGACCATGAGCCTCATCATTATTCTTTTTGTGATATCAGATCCACATTTTTTTAATGTAGTTCTTGCTTAAATCCATCACATGTTACTTAAGTAGTTATCCCTAGTAATTTCATAAATTCTTGACCCCTCGTTGCGGATACTTTCTCCTCCCTCCAATCTATATCGTCATAGCTAAAATAGATATGAGGATAATATATGAGGAAAATAGCCTCATAGCTACTATAGAACAGGGGTCTCAAACCCAAACGGAGCAAAGGACCAGTCAATTAGATCATCGCTTCCCAAACTGTGGTCTGCGGCCCCCTTGGGGGCCATAGGTTTTGTTGACAGGGCAGTGAAATAATGAAGACAAATCTAAAACATTTTAAGACGAAGTAGAGTTTTTTTTATCTTAAAAGAAATGTATTTAATTTTTATTATTTCTTTTTTGTCATTTTTTATATTTTAATGGAAAAAATCACACATTGGTGTTGGTTCACAAATTTTGCTTCCTGCGTATTTCGCACTTAATGAATATTAGTAAATATATGCTTATTCATATAAGTTTCATTTCAAACCAGAAATCTAAGAATTGCAGTTTCAAATATTTCACATAATATTAGTGTAGTATAGAAACACATCCATCACATTAAATTGTTATTAAACTTCTTTTATGTTTTTAATTCTTTTTTTATTACTAATTGTTTTACGTTTCATGTGCTTGTACTGCAAATGTATAATAACAATATATCTAATCTACATAAAAATATGAGATAATATGCCACATCAAATGTGTATGTAAGATGCTAAAAATATAATATTTGCATTTCATTTTTGCAATATTCGCTGTGTATGTTTTGTCATCATCATCATCAAATTCCTGACATGCACCCTCAAGGGGTGTATGGGATATGATAGTACTACATGAAAAATTTACACCATTACTAACTTCATATCTACAATTTTCCTCCAAATCAGTCTATTACTTGTCAAGACTCCAATATTATCATTATCAGATCTTATATTTCTATCCTCTAAGGCATTGTAGCGTATCAATCCACCTATATCTTGGTCTTTCTATGGGTCGTTTTCCTGCCAACCTGGCAGATAACACTTGTTTTGCTAATCTTTCCTCACTCATTCTGTTTAAGTGAATGGGCGAGGAAACTGCTAACGCATTCCTGGATGCCTACAATATCAAGTTCTTTCCTAATATCCTCATTTTTAATATGATATTGCCATTGATGCCATCTGTTCACGCCTCTAATCTTTCTCAGGACTCTCATATCTGCGGTCTCTAGTCTTTGGTCAAGTGTTTTACTTCTGACCCAGCTCTCATATCCATAAGTTAAAACTGGTTTGAACACTGTCTTGTATACAGCTAATTTAGTGTTCCAACTAATTTCTCTCTTATTCCATATGAATTTATTCAATTGACTTCTTACCATACCAGCTTTGTTGATTCTGTTGTCTATTTCCATATTTAATTTACCATATTCTCTAAAAATCGTGCCTAAGTAGCTGAAATGTTTTACTTGTTCCAGAGGTTCCCCGTTCACAACACAGTTCACATTTTCAACAATTCTATCTATTTTCATGGACTTTTTAATGCTGACCTTCATACCATATCTATTACAACAGTTATTCAATTTAATCAGGGAATCTTGCAAACTTATAGTGGATTTATTTAGAAGTATAACATTGTCCGCATAAAGCAAAGAGCTGACACTAACATCTCCAATTCTGATATCATGTTTAATACCACTTTCCTTCATAATGTGATTCATATAGATAATGAATAACACAGGGGATAATGTACATCCTTGTCTCACACCAGATTTAACATTAAACCATCTTCCTGTACATCCTTCAATTCTAACTGCCGACTTATAACTCAAATACAGGCTAAGTATTGCTTGATATGATGCCCCATTGACACCATATAACTGTAGCGTATTGAATAGCTTCTCTCTTGGTACCTTGTCATATGCCTTTTACAGATCAACAAAACTTAAATACGGATCTCTGTTACACTCCCATGCTTTCTCGACTATCTGTTGTAAAGTGAAGATCTGATCCTGACAGCCTCGATTTGGCCTGAATCCAGCTTGCTCTTCACCAAGCTTTTCTTCCACAATTCTTCTCAACCGTTTCTCAAGTATACTTGCATAGATCTTGCCAGGAACACTCAGTAGGGAATTACCTCTGCAATTCTCACATTCAGTTTTATTTCCCTTTTTATATATGGGCACTATGAGAGCTCTACTCCAATCATCAGGAATTCATCCCTCTGTCCAGGCTTTCTGAACTATGCAGTGCAGCCACTGTAAGACTTTTATACCACCATACTTCAGCATTTCTGGTCGAATATCATCTACTCCTGCTGCCTTTCCACATTTCAAGCCTTTGATGGCTTTTTCTACTTCAAGTATGGATATGCATTCCTGTTGAGTGTTTTTTACCGTGCTATCATTGCTTGTTCCATTTAGCAATTTTTCGAAGTAATTATTCCATACTTCTTTTTCTCCTGTTTTCATGTTACCTTTATCATCTCTAACTCCTTTTACAGCATCTTTTCTCCATTTCTAAGCTTCAACAACCTCCAGAATATCTTACCATCATCATCATCATCAAATTCCTGCCATGTACCCTCAAGTGGTGTACAGGATATGACAGTACTACATGAAAAATTTACACCATTACTAACTTCCTATCTATAATTTTCCTCCAAATCAGTCTGTTACTTGTCAAGACTCCAACATTATCAGATCTTATATTTCTATTGTCTAAGGCACATTGTACCATGTCAATCCACCTATATCTTGGTCTTCCTCTGGGTCGTTTTCCTGCCAACCTGGCAGAGAACGCTTGTTTTGCTAATCTTTCCTCTCCCATTCTATTTAAGTGACCATACCACCTGAGATTAGCTCTGATAACGCATTCCTGGATGCTGACAATGTCAAGTTCTTTCCTAATATCCTCATTTTTAATATGATATTGCCATTGATGCCATCTGTTCACGCCTTTAATCTTTCTCAGGACTCTCATATCTGCGGTCTCTAGTCTTTGGTCAAGTGTTTTACTTCTGACCCAGCTCTCATATCCATAAGTTAAAACTGGTTTGAACACTGTCTTGTATACAGCTAATTTAGTGGTCCGACTAATTTCTTTCTTATTCCATATGAATTTATTCAATTGACTTCCCACCATACCAGCTTTGCTGATTCTGTTGTCTATTTCTATATTTAATTTACCATCTTCAGTAAAAATCATGCCTAAGTAACTGAAATGTTTTACTTGTTCCACAGGTTCTCCATTCACAACACAGTTGACATTTTCAATTATTCTGCCTATTTTCATTGTCTTTGTCTTTTTATTGCTGACCTTCATACCATATCTATTACAACGAATATCTTACCACCTTCTTGATATTTATTTTTTTATGTTTTTTGCAAAAGTTCTCCCATGACTTGTGTTTAGCTAGTTTTACACAGTGTTTCACTTTCTTACATTTGTCTCTGTATTCTCTAAGAGCAAAAGCTTACTTAATTGTGAGGAACTTTTGATATGATTTCGTCTTTTACTTCACTGCCTCTTTAACTTCCTGTGTCCACCATGGAGTCCTGATTTTTCTATCCTTGCAGACAACCTCACCACATGCCTCTGTGGCTGAATCAATCAGAGTTTCCATGAAGGCTTGCTACTGAATCTCCAAGGTTTGGTTCCTGTTCTCAATCTGAGAGCTGGTCAACTTTTATTTGCTTTAAAACTTTCTTACATGTTATTCTTTTCAATATGAAATTCAATTTTATCCTGCTCAAGACTAAATAGTGATCACTTCCAATTTCAAATACTCTGTACACTCTGGCTCCTGCACCAGGGAGTAAACCTTACTATTAACAATAACATAGTCAATGAGACTTTTCTTATTGCTTGCCTCTCCTCTCCATGTGAATTTGTGCACATTTTTATGTTGGAACATGGTGTTAGTAATACCATGTTCCAACATAAAAATGTGCACAAATTCACATGTTGGAACATGGTGTTAGTAATACCTAGTCCATGTCCTGAGCAAAAATCCAACAATTATTTGCCATTATTATTAGCTTTGCTCTTTTCTCGAAATTTTCCGAAAACATTTTTGTATGTCTCACAATCACTTCCTGCTCTGCTATTTACAGTAAGGACCAACTTTTCCTTTTTCATTGTGTCAGTTGCTTTTTCTGAAGCATCAAAAAATTCCTCCATTTCTATCTTAGTAGAACCTTCTGTTGGACCGTAGGCACAAATAAGTCTCATTGTCCAGTTACCCATTCTCATATTTGCCATATCACTCTACTTGACACTGCCTGCCATCCAAGAAGATTAGCCTTGTATTTTGTGCTGAATACTATGGCTACTCCTTCTTTTCCTTAATTGTCATTTCCAGATTATAACATTTTGTATTTATTGCTCAGAAAGATCTCATCAGTTTTTGTCTTTTTTGTTTCAGTCACCCCTATTATGTCGAACTGGTACTTATCTAATTCCTCAGCTAGCTCCATTTCTTTGCCATTCAGGCATCTTATGTGGATAGTACCATCTTTAACTCTGGTGATGTTGAGTTGGGATGTGTTTTCAGTTTTGTTATGGTAGCTGACTTTTCGCTGTTTTTCCTAGCGAAAACAACGGGGGCCTTGTTTAACCGGGCGACGCCCCAGCCGGCATGAAATTTTGTCATGTTGTACCATCATTTTTTATTTTGGTTTAACCAATAAGAATACAATTTGGTCGGCTAAATCCCAAATTGCCAGCCCATCCTCGTTCGTTCAGTATCAAAGTAGATACCCAACAGGGTGCACCACGAGAAATGTGAGAATTGGACATTAGGTCAGAAGCCCTGGTCGGTTCTCCGCATTCCTTTAAAGGCTATGTGGAGGTCTCCTCTCAGTTATACAGCTCTGACCCTTAAGCACTCCGTGTATGTTTTGTATTGAATGTAAATAGAATAAATATTATAATAATATATGTCTATATTATGATTTTTCTTCGAGGGGGGACATGAAATATTTTAATTTTTCCAAAGGGGGCCCTGATGTCCAGAAGTTTGGGAAGCACTGAATTAGATGTATATCAGATGTAGGCCATATTCAATATTATTCTGTGAACCAAAACATTAACTAAAAAAAGAAAGGCCCCTTTGTTGCCGGGTCTTTACGACTTAAGTAAACAGTTACACTACCATTTAAATTTTAAATTTATAATCATTTTTATTTTTAAAATTTAAAAATATAAGTTTAGAAAATATAAGTTCAATTACATTTTAATTGAACCAAATTGATCAAATTTTTAATTTGATTTTGATCCTGAAACCTGACATCTTTTCCTCTGACTAACATGTCAATATCTGCTTTTATTTAGTTTTTTTAGCACAAAGTGACTCCTGGTGTATTACGCAATGAAATGATATAAGTTTGGCCTTGCACAACATTTCCTTTTTCATTTGAAGTTTTGTAACAAGTCTGATGTTAACACCAATCTTAGCAGAAGCCCTGTAGTCACAAGGGTGCAGGCCGAATATGACCTGCGAGCAACCAGTTTGCGACCCCTGCTATAGAATATAGATTAGGGGGGGGGAGGCAGATCTTATGATTTATCTGTCTATATGATTCCAGTCCTCTTCAGATGATCCTACAGACTAGGATCATCTGAAGTAGCACCCAAATGTGTATTTTATCTTCATTTCTATCTCACACTAAACAGTCTCAAGTTTACTGCCTGTTTTATTCCATTACCAATGAAGATTTCCACTGTGGCTGGATTTAAGACCTCTGCAATTATTAGCAGAACTCTCCTATATTGTCTGTCTTCCCTGAATACAATGAACTAGTCACATTCTATTCCTGCAAAGATATCCTCCTCTGTAAGCTTCACTTATGCTAACAATTTTTGGTCCTACTATATCTACCAATGATAAGAACTTGTTCCCTTTATTTATGATGCTTCTGACATTAGCATATATAAAAGCAAGTCAATCAATAAGCTGACTGACATGTTAGACTCTCTAGCTACACTTTTGAGAGTTCAACTTTCTGAACTCTAAAAGAGATAGCTAAAGTTGACTTTTGAACCAATTTCCCCTCCTTCTGTCCGCAACCTGTGTAGCTCAGTGGAAGGCCTCTTTAAGGCCTATGTAGTTCAGTGGAAGTGGCACTTGCATCCTCTGCACTTGGTTGCTCAAAGTCAGACTTAAGTTCAAGTCGAGTCGCCGAATGGAGGAACTTTTTCTAAGCCTTTCTTCGACTGATTCCCAAGTTAGTCGATCACTGGCACGGGCAAGTGGGTTTTTCCTCCCAGAAACTTGGGTTTTTTATCCCGTAAACTCAAGAAAATCGACCATAGTACCCACGTTATTTCAGACAGTAACATATCTTGTTAGGGTTAGGTACCAAGAGATGGCAACACTTGTTTGCGAGCCTCTTCATCGGTGGCTGCTGTAATTAGTGATGGACACGGGCCAGCTATCTCTGATTGGCTACCGATGGAGATTGAACTGCCCACTCCATCTCTAAAAGCAAGATAGGGAATAAAGGCCTCGCCTACTCCCTATAAGAGAATAAAAGGCGTTAGCTGATTTTGAGCTGAAATGAATCTTTCCGCAACATACACTTTTCTTTCTTGACAAAACCAGCACATTTTCTGGGGTCATCCCTAACAAGCTATCATTCACTCGCTCTCTCTCTCTCTCTCATTAGACTTGCAGTTTCTAGAACTTAATGTATGTATCCACCCAGATTTACTAGTTTCCCTGACAATTTACATTCACTCTTTCAATGAATAACAAATTCTCCAAGCACCTCACACCAAAACCTTTCAAATGCAATCTATCTTGCAAGTACAAATCCTTTCAACCATCAGTCATTCCATATACATAATGCACAACACCAATTCTCCCACATAATCTACTGACTGACTCATCTGCAACTCACAGTTGCAGATGAGTCAGCTTACTTTTGTCAGATTTTGGCAACAGATTCATAATATTTACTCTTTTGTTCTTCTTTTCGATCTCACTCAATATATAATTCTCATAATGCCAGACAACATAAGGACAAGAGTAGTTAGTGTTGCTCACTCCATGGAAGAAATAAATTGACACTAGAGTGTGGTCACAAACTGCAGGATGACAAATATCTGAAGTACACTTAGATGGGTCATTACTGAGGAAAATATGTAGTGCTTGGGAAATGGTTAGGGCTATCAGGTATTCTAGCAGGCATGTGAACTATCTTTAGAGATTATTAGTAATGACAAGTTTTTAGCATCTCTACATATCAGTGCAGCTGGAAAGGAAGGTCAGCTTGGTATGTGAACAAAAAATCTCCAGTGAAGAAAACTTAAGTATTAGAAAAATGTGAGAATGCAAAATCAACACTTAAAGAAAAGGAAATTAATTTCAGAATCAGTTGGTGGCATTAGGAGAACAAGAGAGCAGATGAATTTGAAAGGATGGGGCAAAGAGGCTTATAGCCAAAGAGGGACAAAAAAAAGAGGAGACATTGTACATCTGAGTAAACTGACATTGTACATCTGAGTGAGAATAAGCATAAATGCCAACTGCCTGTAAGAAGAAAAAGAGTTAATGAGAGTGTAAACTGAAAAAAATTGAGATGGGTAATGCTTGAAATTGAAATCCAAGTTTTTGTTAGGAAAAATAAGGAGTGATTTTGTAGAATGAATAAATAAATGAATATCATTGAGGCCAGAACTAAGAATGTGTATTTACAGAGTAAATGTGGAAGATTTGCTTTTCTTTGCATGTAATTCTTTGCTTAACTTTTCATGGTTGTTGTCTGAGTTAGGAAAAGACATGGAATATACAGTAATGAATTCTTTACCAAGTTACATGCAATGGATACTATCACCTAGCTCTTTTTGCAATGCATCACCACAGGAAAGTGGTGACTGCAGTAATAGGGATAAATTTTAACTGTGAATGGTAGCCATAGTAGCTACTGTGGAACTCCTATGACAAATCTTGGCTCCATAATAATATTAATGAAGAAAGAATCGAAAACTGCTATAAAACATGAAAACTTACTTCCATGGGATATATAAGGGTCTGAGATATTCCTCCAGCTATAGATCCAGCTAGTAGCCTTTCATAAATTTCTAAATCTCTATCACTGTTTCTTCGCAGTATTCGTTTAGCCTACAAATGTTTTCAGACACATAAAAATTTGACCTATTTCTAATAAAAGTAATCTTGATTACTAAGCTAAATGAACCATTGAAAGAATTATAGTAATGCAACAACACTTTGTAATATATATACACACAGTCTTGCCATAAATACTATTAGAACTTCAGCACAACTGCCCACAGAATTGTGCGAATATCTAGCTGCATGGGTTAATATGCAATGGAGAGATTATGAGAACCATGTAGTTGTGATAGCCCTTCACAAGGTTGGAATGCTGCCACTTGTTTCACCATACTAAAAGCATTTGGGATCAGAAGGATGTTTATGTACTGGACTATTAACTGTTATAATGATACAGAAGATATATCTGACTGCCAATGAACAGGTTGACCATGCTGCGTTAGGACGCAATAGCTTGAGGGCTGCGAAAGCATGCCTCCACCATAATCTTGTGAGAACACAGAAAGGGATGTCGCAAGAGATGAACATTTCGCAGGGAACTATGTCACATATACTAACTGATGACCTGGGGAAGGTGAGAGCCTATCATTCTAATGGATATGTATTTCCATTAAATTTTTTCTAATAATTTCTAATAAATTCTAATAATAATAAAGTTCTAATAATCTATATGTTCTAATGGATACTTCCTAACAGCACAATCTATGCAGCAGAGGGTGATAAAATCCAAGGCACTTCTCTGGCAGTATGCGAACAACAGACACAGATATATTCTTAACAGATAAGAAGATATTCACCACTGAAGTCATTTAACTGCCAAAATGATTGGGTATATGTTCCCAGATGGTTGCACAGCACTTGCTATAGCACCCAGTATTCTGAGAGGTCATCACTCTCATTAGTGATGGTTTGGTGGGGGTGACATATCTGGAACCCGTGGTACAGCCCCTGAACCACACCCTGTTTCACAGTAGGCAGTGAACCTTCCAACAGGACTCAGCCCTTCACACACAACATGAGAACCATACAACAGTAGTTG
Source organism: Typopeltis vanoorti (assembly GCF_054136105.1). Taxonomy (NCBI): domain Eukaryota; kingdom Metazoa; phylum Arthropoda; class Arachnida; order Uropygi; family Thelyphonidae; genus Typopeltis; species Typopeltis vanoorti. The sequence continues at coordinate 169,469,310 of NC_143549.1, read as the reverse complement.
GAGGTGAATGCGCCCGACAACATATCACCATCTAATCAGCCGTCTGCAAATACCGATCTGAATCCAATGGATTTGAAATTGTGGTTGGAATTTGAGAGAGAGTAGCTTGCAAGTAATGACACCTCGGCATCATCAGCTTGAAGGTGGATTTGGAGCAAGCAATGGCAGAGTTTCCATTGAATGTAATACTGCCATCAATATGTAGCTTCAGAGACTTTGGGCATGCATGAAGGCAAAAGACATTTTGAACATTCAGTGCTGCTATATGCATGTGGTTTGTATGGGATGAAAGATGTAAATGATTTACTGATAGATTAAAGGTTTATGCATTGTCCAAGTTGTAATAGTATGAGAACAAAGGATGTGAAGAAGGTATAACTAATAATTTAGAAAATGAACACTTCAAGTTCTCTATATTAATTCTTCAACAGTCCTCTAACATGCCAGAAAGAAATGTCCTTCTCCATTTCTTTGGTTTCCCCATTTTCTTATCACTAAAATGAAGAACAAAATTTTCAGATATAAAAATACAGTTAACTTATTCTTGCATCAGCACATCAGTCACTACTCGTGTAGTGGGAGTAAGGAAGATAATAATAGTGGTATAAGTATAAGTGTGGCATGATCTCTATTCCAGAGATCATGCCACACTGATAAGAGAACTGGCTGGCAGGTATAAATACCAGCATGAAAATACACAAGAGCAGAGTTCAAGAGATTGAGAGTGGCTAGATTGTGGCACAGAATCTGCCAGGCCACTGGTGTTTACCTATCAGATATGTTCCTCCAGGTGGCAGACAGAGTGAACCCCCCTGATGGAACTTAGTTTCCTGTTAGGGCTGCTCTGAATATACCGAATAAGGAGCCAGGAACCATGTAGACCAAGTGTTCAAGGGTACAGCTGGACCACTTATTTATGGGAGATATAAATACAAATATCTGGTTAATATAATTACCGGCTATTGTAGCCTGTTTTTGTTTAGGAGTGTCCCTTATTTTAAAACACTGGCTAACATAACTCAAAAAAGGGGTGTGTGTGTGTGTGTGTATATATATATATATATATACTTGTCCCAGTTTCCACATAAGGTTACCGTTCCTGCCTCTTCCTCCCCCCCCCACAACAAAATAATATATATATATATATTATCAATAGTAACCCGGGTTTCCTAAATTATTTCCTGCATCTAAAGTGCACCCCCATATTCTCCCCCCCCCCCCCCCCCCCCGGTTTATAAACTTTATAAACCAAAGAGCTTGGATTTAAAAGGCATCATTAAACCAAAAACAAGGTATGTACAAAATTTTTTTCCACATTTTTTATTTCTGCCATAATTGCCTTCTATACTCGTCCATAATGCCCTAATAAATATATATATATATATATATATATATATATATACACACACCCCTTTTTTGAGTTATGTTAGCCAATATTTTAAAATAAGGGACTCTCCTAAACAAAAACAGGCTACAATAGCCGTTAATTATATTAATAGTGTTTAAGAGGAGTAACATGGGAATTTCCCAGAAACTATACTTAACAAATATCTGGTTCCTCCAGGTTTGGAGGGTTGGGAAATAGGCTCACAATTAATTCCAGGAAAACTATTATTTGTTATAGAACTTGGAAAGAAAAAGCTTCAAACTGATAGGCCAAATCGGTATGATGAAGTAATGATTATTGGATTATGATTTTGGGACATGGAATACAAGAACATTATATAAGACAATAGCTTAAAGTACTCATATCAAAAATCCATCGATATAAGTTAAAATTAATGCAGTACAAGAAACAAGATGGATTGGAACAGAAATCCAAAATTTTTGAAAATTTACAATTTTTTTTTTTTTTTCAAATGGAAAAGAATTTTATAGTAGATAGAGACATTAAAGAGAATATTTTAGATTTAGACCTGTGAATGCAAGATTATGTGCAATAACAATCAGAACAAAATTTTTTCATTTATGTATTTTGGAGGCATGAAGTGGCTACTACCATATTTCATCCTTAGAATAAGATCCTCCAACTTCTGTCTTCCCCTTTCTTCCCACATGCAATGCAGGCACATGGTTGGGTTCAGCATGTTTCATATGCCATTATCGTTATTCAAATAGGAAGTCAGTTTCTGCTCTATTTGAGGGTACAGCAGTAAAACAGTTTTCCATAGGCTGGCTGCTGATTGTGCATGGGACCAAACCTGATGGTAACGCATCAGCTGGAGGCTTCCAGACCAGCTGGCAAATAATCCTGCTGCTGCTGTTTACTCTGCCCGGTTGTGCCTGGAGGAAACCGAGTTAGTGGTATGTAAGGAAAATTGTCCGAGGCTACATATGGACTGGAGTCGGGGGTACTATCTCTGCATGAGTAATATACACAAGTCCCTTACACAAAATGCATGCCTCTGCTCTTTATGTTTCCTCAATCAACAACTCTAATGTGAAAGACAATCATACAAATACTAGAATTCTAACTGTAGATATAAAAAACTCTCCTATAAAAAAATAACAAAAAAAAATGGAAAAGTCATAAAAATATGCTGCCACCTTCCCCCCCCAAAAAATATATATATATCAAAATTTCTTCTAATTAAAAACGCTTCCATATCCATTTCATCAATATTCAAGTCATCAATACAAACCACCATTACAGACATCAAAATTCCTTTTCCTAACAGAATTCCAATTGGCATCCTCCATAACCATAGCCCATCTCAACTTTCTCAACTACATCCAGCATAATGCATTCCATAACAAAGGGAGGAACATGTGCTTTTGTAAAATCTGATAGCCCTTGCCAAAGGCTATCCAACCTGGAATCCCAGCTTTTTGAACTGATCTGGTACAATATTTCCTTACCTCACTTTATAGCTTACATTTGCTGCCTTAAACACTCCCTAACTCTGATAACCATGCTGCCGTTTTTTGATTACTTATCACTAAAAACTAATTTCATACAACTAATTACTGAAACTGTGAGATTGTTTTCCCAAGAGACTTTCATGTCCATAACACAAATTGGCTCCCCTACTCCAACTTTGCAGATCAAGCTAGAAGGGAAGCTGAATCATTTGCTGACTTATCACAGACAGTCCTATCTAAACAATCCTCATCACTGTTCCAACACTGGAACCTTTCCTTAACTAGCTCTCCCTCCAAATACACTGTAGATGCCTGCTCTCCCTTTGGCTATCTTATTCAAGTCTTCTTCTCTACAATTCGTCTTCTTCCCAGCCAATCTCAGTCTTGAACCCTATGGTGCTACAATTGTGCTAACTGGGATGACTTATGGAATTTTTATGCCTTTTTTCCCCATGGTCAGTACTGTTTTCTCTCCCCTGATCCAAACATCTGCACTGAACTATCAGCTGAAATAATCCTCACTGGAATGAGCCTTCATTCCCCACTCTACTGTAAACTCCTGACCCAACCCAAGCCCTGGTTCTCAAAAAAATGTGCCTCTCTGCAGTCCATGATAAAAATGCAGCATATGTTCAGTAGCTTAAATTTAAAACTCCAGCTTCTCATTCAGCTTACACACTAGTCTGAAACGTGTAAAAAAATATTATCAACGATTCCAAAGCAGACTTCACAAGAATGAAATGCAGTACACTTACCTCCTGCTCAACTAGCAGTTGAACCTTCTGGACCCCTCACTAAAGCTGTTGGGTGTAATTTCTATTCTTCCTTGTTTCCACCTCTCTTACATCCTGACAGTCCCATGGTAACTGCACCCAAGGATAAAGCAAATCTCTCAGCTCAGTTTTTTCCTCCAACTATTGCTTGGACAACCAAGGCAATCACCTCCTGTACTACCTACTGTGTGCCTCCTCTGAACTTTCACCAGGACACCAGGAAAACCCTGATTAATATCAATACTAATAAGGCCCTGGTCCAGATGGTATTCCTCCAGCTATGTTCAAAACGTGTGCCCCTGAATTAATACCCATCTTGTAAAGCCTATATAAGATGTCTTATTCAACTGGCATGGAGGCAAGCCTACATCCAGTCTATACTGAAAATAGGACACAAAAGTTGGCTATCTGACATCTCAGCAATTTCAAAAGTAATGGAGGTTATCTATAACAAGCTTCTTCACTACCTGGAGACTCTTCAATTAATCGGCGATCACCAATATGGATTCCACCATTCTTGTTCTACACCAGATCTCCTTGCAAATCTCATCCTCCTTTGGACACAGGAGGGTTTTGGAAGGATTTGGTGAAACTCACGTTGTTGTTCTTGATATTTCAAAGACATTCAATCCAGTCTGGCATCGAGGCCTCCTGAACAAGCTACCATCTTATGGCCTCCCTCCTGCACTGTGATTGGATTGCCAGCTTCTTCATTGGTCATTCACTGCATGCCATGGTGGATGGTTTCATCTCATCAGATTTCTATATTAATACTGAAGTACTCCAGGGTTCTGTACTATCAGTCATACTCTGTATGACTGATAGTACAAATTGTATTTACAATTTTGCCAAAAAGCATACTCTATTCCTCATCCTCATTCGAGAAACCAGAACTAGTGAAATGATAGAAATCTTCCAAAACCAATGATAAGGCCTGCCTTATTACCTGCAAGGATCTTCATTCCCTCTTATTTTTGATAATGTTCCAATTTCCTTTCAAAATCAGCTTTCTCTTCTTGGGCTGACCGTCATATCCAGTTTATTCTGGCACAAGCATATTACATACATAGCCTCACCAGCCTTAGTGTTCTTTTCTGCTCAAAACATTACTTTTTCTTGTTCTCAACTCCTAACTCTTTATAAGTCTCAGATCCAACCAACCTTGGAATATTGTTCCAACATTTGGAGTAATGCACCCAAAACTTCCCTAACTATTCTTGATAATATAGAGAAGATTGCAATATGCTTAAAAGGTGACCTATCCCTCACAGACTCCCTTCAGTCACTTTCCCATAGGTGCTCTTTTTGGCACGCTGCATTTTCTATAGGTACATTCATGGGCATCGATGCTCTGAATTGGCTACTACCATTCCTCAACTTTTTTCTAACCATGTATGAACTAGAGCAGCCACTGGCCAACACCTATCCCCAAAAGAAACTTCTTACAATCTTCCTTCATTCCATCTATCTCTATCCTTTGGAACAATCTCTCCTATACTGTTTTTCCCACTGATTATAACTCCAACTCTTTAAGCGACATATCGGTAGGCTACCTTCTTTCTCTTTAATCATCTACCCACACGACACTGTAGTGTTATAGGTCCTGTGGCCTTTCATGTGTGGGGTCATATTAAAAAATAAAAAGAGGATGATATGAAAACAAAAATTTTTTTTCTGTAAAATGGAGAGGCTGTATGATTCAGCACCATCTAATAATATAAAAGTGATTGGAGAATTTCATGCAAGGATTGGAGTGGAAACTGAGATTTTGCTGTAAAAAATAATGTTATTTCCTCTATATATTTTTATTATAACGACATTCATAAAAGGACATGGATATATTCAGATGGCACAATATTTGATCAAATTGATTCCATGCTTATAGATAAAACCTTGGCATAAGTATTATAGATGCAAGATAGCAATTACTTGCTCAAAATTACAGAAAAAAATAAAAGCCAAAAATATAGATAAAGAACAAGATACAGAAAAAAGCTGGACATATATTAAAAAAAAGTGTACTATGAATACTATGGAAGAAACTCTGGTATATGAAAATAAGTAAGCAAAAGAAAAGAAGTTTGTTGAAGAACATGTGCTCAAGTAGTAATAAAAAGAACTGAAGCATACAAAGAATTAACTTTAAGACCACCTAGTATTAAAGAAGTAAAATATTAAGTACTGAGACATAAGATTGATAAAATCTGTCTAAGGAAGAAAAGACTTGCCCTTAATGAAATGATATGCATAACAGAACAAGAAATTAAGAATAAGGATGATCTTAGCAGAGCATATGTAACATAATGAAGCAAATTAAAGGAGGGTGCAAATTAAAGCAAAGTAAAGCCTGGGCTAGATATATGTAAAGATGAACAAGAAAACATGTTAAGTAAAAAAAAAAAAAGATGAAAAGAATATTTCCATTAATTGCCAAATAGGGACATTACTTCTGCAACTCAATTATATACCAATTCTTACTGCAGAAGATGATCCCGTAAAGCTACCATCAAAGCAAGAGAGATTAGCTATGAGAGTTGTAAATTAATTAGTGGCAACAATACCTTCATGAGATGTAGCTGGTAACTCAAAATGTTACTCTTGACAGATAGAGGCAGTTGTTGTATGTACTATACATGTGCACAAGGTGACACAGCCCATTCTAACAAGTGCCACTGTGTGGAGAAGTGGTTAAAGTTAACATCTCAGTGTGCAATGCTCTAAGGTATTAATTAATATCAATAAGATTAAAACAACGATCCTGGATCAAGGTCCAGGTTGCATGAGGTAAAACTGCAAGCAACTATTATTGTGATTAGGGAAGCCTGTGGTGACAGTGCCCTATAATACCAGACTGTCACAAGATGTGCCAGGGCATTTCATGTGGGATAAGATCACCTGGACGATAATCCCTGTGCAGGAGACCTGCCATTTCAGATGAACGTGTTGAGCTTGTTTGGGGACTCCTTGCAGTTGATCAGCATTGGACTGTATACACCTTTTGGCCCACTTTATCCCAGGGATAAACCACCAAAGAATTCGGCATATTCTAAAAGAGAGGCCCAGTATGAACAAAATGGCACAGGTATGTGGTTGCTGGTCTCCATCTGGAATGATACAATAATGAAATGGATACATTTCCTGAATCTTATCATAGCCATTGATGAAATTTGGGCAAGGACTTATGAGCCTGAACTGAAGAGACTATCCAACAAATGGCACTATTCAGGATAACCCCATCTGAAAAAACTTCACCAGGAAGCCAGCAAGTCATTCTGATAGTTGCTTACAATATTCAAAGTGTCATTCTTCATCATGCTGTGCCCCAAGGGTAAACTTTAACACACAGTTCTACTAATGATGGTGTAGAGCACAATTTGCATCTGGCTTTAAGGAGAAAGTGACCACATTTTTTCATGGGTTCTCCACCGTGTTGCCCAACAACTCATGATGTCATGTGTCACAGTTGGTGATAGAGATGTTTGGCACCTCCTCCATATTCACCAGATATGAGTCCTTGTGACTTCAACTTGTTCCACAAAATGAAAGAATCCCCTCAATGGTCTGCGGTTTCATGATGTGCAAGAGGTTTTTCGAGCAGTAGGTCGCACTATCACTGATATCAACAAGCAACAATCTGCTGATGATCCAGCAACTTCCACAAATTTGGAAACAAGTGCAGAACATGGATGTGATTGTATAGACTTGAAAAATAAACTATTTTATGTTGTGCACATTTTGCCACTACTTTATTTACAACCCTTGTATATGCTCATTCAGAACAACAAATCCTAGGGGAAAAAAAAAAAATCCTGTAGAACTATTGAAAGTAGGAGGAAAGAAACTAAAGACAAAATATACAAATTTATTTTACCCATATGGAAGAAAGACCAACTGCGAAAAGAATGGAGAGCAAGTCTGATCAGCTTGATATGTAAAAATAATGACAAAACAGTTTGTAGAAATTACAGAGGCAATTCTCTGTTATGTACAACATACAGAATAATTACTTCTCTTTTAAAGAAGTAATTACTCTGTATGTTCTCCCATTTATGGAGAAGATAACTGGTGTCTACCAAGCAGGTTTCAGGAAACAAAAATCCACAATTGATTGGATACATATAGTTAAATTACTAGAGAAATTCTGGGAATTTGATATATTCATCAGAATTTTGTTGATTTCCAACAGGCATATAACAGTTTTAACAAAGGAAAATTATATGAGATACCATACACTTTAGAATATCAGGAAATCTAGCAAGATATACAAGGATAACAATGGAAAATTCAGAAAATATGCAGACAACATTAACATCCTGTTAAGAACCACACAAGCAGGCCTGGTTGGCTGAGTGGTTAGCATATCTGCTCTCCAGTCAAGAGGCTGCAGGTTCGAATCTCACCAGGGGCATGGATGTTTTGTGATTGTCCTATTAACCGTTTACCACATGCACTGCAGTAACCTTTGTCTTGGTGCAGTATGACACTTGATGTCTTTGCACTATAAAAATCAAAAATAACTTCTTCTTATTGTGCTATCTTCTATCGAAGGTCAGCGACCATCTTGGCGAACAAACTGCGGTCTTGTGCTAATCTGAGCAAAAATAACAAACCACACAAAAAAGAAGAAACATATTTTGAAAATATTTCCAAAATTAGAACAAGAGATAGGACTAAAAATTAATAAACAAAAAAAAATAAAATAAAGATTAATACCAAGCAGAATCAGTTAATTGATATAAGTGTGAAAATTGGGATTCTTGAAATAGAAGTGGAATAATTTCAATATTTAGGAGTAATGATTACAAGCCAACCAAATGAGCTGGACATGCAGTATCAAATAAAGGGGAGGGGTAATCAGATTTTTATTCTTTCTGACGTATGTTCAGCTCAAAAGATATCCACTAAACAATTAATATACAAACTGTGGGTAACAATTTGTCCAATTGTTACCCACAGATGTGAAACCTGGATATTTATGGCAAGGAGAGAGAATTTCATTTCAGCTTTTGAAAGAAAATCCTTAGAAAAATATTTGGCCCAGTGAATGATAATGGTCTCTGGACCATTATCATTCACTTTGATTTAACCATGAGTTATATTCAGTTGATTTAAACATCTGAGAACAACCAAGAACAAGACAGACGAATACCATTAATCACGATAGCAAGATCATATTGTAATGTTGAAATTAAAGAGGTAAGGTCCTAGAGGCAATGATTCCGGGAGGGTAAGGTTCAATTTGGGCTGCAGAGCCATAAGAAGATAATGCCAAGAAGGTTAAGGAATAATGTCATGTGCAAAGTTAAGCAAGCAATGACAAGAGTAAGGAAATTCTTATATTTAGAAATTTTTGATATGACTGCATTCAGATATGGTCATCTTGAATTTGGAAGATAAGAAAGTGGTGGAAAAGTTGCATGTGTAGCCAATATATCAGGATTATAGAACAATGACTATGAGAGGAGCGAGAGAATGAGAATGTATTTCCTCTTTACTATTTACTAAACTGCAAAGTTTAGTAAATAGTAAAGAGGAAATATGATAAAACAATATCCCAGTTAGTCACTAAGTTTTTTAGGATAGATGCACAAAGGATCATGCCTGGAATAAATCCATGAGTAAATGGATGGTAAGCAAGACTGTATAGAGTGTTTACATATATTTTTATTATTAATTTTTTTGTATCGTAAGCGAACAGATAGAGAGAAAGTAAAATGGATTGCCAGTGGAAGCAATAAGCACAATGTAACTAAATGGGCTAAAGCAGTGATGTGATGTGATGGGCATTGTGCAGGTTGTAGAGGATCTCTCATCAAAGTTATGATACATTTCCTCAAAATTCGGGGGGGATTATGGATTATGCTCAAGAAATATAACGAATGCAATAATTTAAAATAAACAAAACTTCAAAACATACCTGTTCATAAGACATGAATTTTATAGCACTTTCTGGGGCAATCTTCATTACATTAATGCCATTCCCTCTCCACAGCGACCATGCACTGCCCTCCTTTAGCATAAACCTAAAACAAGATAACATTGACGAAAATTCGTGCCCTTTTACCTGTAAAAGGACACATCATTCTCTTAATTTTTATTTATATCCAGATTAAATTGAAATTGGCAAATACAACTGCCAATATGCCTAGAATTTCTATACATCATGAACTAGAATATTTACTGATCATTTAATTCTAAAGGCTCAAAAATAATTAAAACAAGCAAAACATGCTGAGTTGTTTTCATATCTTCTTGTAATATATATATGCAATGAAGTGTTAATCATAAAATCATTAAAATAAAATCCTCTGTAAAACTAAAGGAATCTTTAAAAAGCTAAAAGGCTTTTTAAAGATTTAAGATTTTAAAGGAATCTTTTTTTTTTTTTTTTGGCAATTTGTTATATATGGGATTTTTTTTGGGTTATAGGTGAGTAACTGATTATCTTACTATAGCAAACTTATACAGACAAACCAAGGAAGTGATGTTAGAGACCTGCTTATTAGCAATTACAGTGAATGAGTGAATTCATTATAAATAATGTTGGGTATGCTGATAGATGACTATTTAATAGTACAGGTAATTGTATAACGCGAATGTTACGTTCCATAGAAATTCTACATTATACAGGGTGATTCAGAACTCTTGGACCAAACTTTAAGGGGTGATAGAACACACCTAAACAAGCACTTTTCGTCATACAATGCATGGTCCGAACTCAAGTGGTGAAGTGCTAGAGGGCGCTTTCCAGTGATTGCACCGGCATCTGTGCAAAATGGGCTCCTCTGTCAGCTCCTTGCATGCAGAATACAAGGTGTGCAAGGACACCACGTGTTACAGAGGAAATTCTATGTAGGGTTGCAGATCGTCCCGAATGTAGCACACTAGCAATTTCCCATGCCATACACGTGCTCCAATCGACGGTGTGGCGAGTTCTACGACATGAACGATTACACCCCTACCATGCACAGAAGATGCATGCCTTGACACCTGCAGATTACTAGCCTCGTGTGGATTTTGTACAGTGGTTCCTGCAGCAGACTGCAGTGCAGCCGGACTTTGATGCACATGTCTTATTCACTGACGAATGCACCTTTACACGTGAGGGCATTTTTAATACCCACAATTATCATGTGTGGGTGAGCAGAAATCCACATGCCATACGTCCACATTCGTACCAGTGGTGTTTCTCCATAAATGTTTGGGCTGGAATCCTACATGACCATTTGATTGGCGCATACCTTCTGCCAGCACGACTGAATGGGAGAACGTACCTCGCATTTTTACAAGAGGTCTTGTCAGAATTACTGAACCCTGTTCCAGCAAACATGTATGTGGTTCCAACACGATGGAGAGCCACCCCATTTCAGTGTGGATGTGCGGAATGCCTTGGATGTAACATTTCCAAGACCATGGATTGGTCGGGTGGTCCCATTGCTTGGCTGACACGATCGCCCAATCTTTCATGTCTGGACTTTTTCCTATGGGGCCATATGAAAAGCCTGATCGACGATAGCCCCACTGATTCCAATGAGGACCTTATTGTCCGGATTTCTACTGCCCCTGCCGCTGTACGAGAAATGCCTGGTGTTTTCGCCAATCACTACGTCGAAGGTGTAAAGTCTGCATTAATGTTGGTGGTCGCTCTTTTGAGCAGTTTCTGTAATTTATTCAATAAAATTCTTTAATTTATGTTCTGTAATTTCTGCAATTGTTTCAAATCTCCTCTGTCATTCTTGTGTTTCTTCATTTCCTGACGCAGTAGTTGCTAATCCCTAGCACTTCACAGCTTGAGTTCGGACCATGCATTGTATGATGAAAAGTGCTTGTTTAGGTGTGTTCTATCACCCCTTCAAGTTTGGCCCAAGAGTTCTGAATCACCCTGTATAAATCATGCTATGCGAGACTCAGATCACATAGAAAAAGTAGGGTTATGTTCTGATATCGTTTTTTTTTTTTAATTATATAAACAACAATGACATAGCCAACAAAAATATATTTTTATTTAATTTAGGTAATTCATGTAAGTTAAGGAAACATAAACCATGAAACAAATACATAGCATAAAATTATAAAAGTTACAAATTGTAGGTAAACTTCATTACACATAATGCATAAATGTTTTAGGCAAAATAAAATAAAGTACATATAGTATTTTAATCTTTCATAGCACAAGGATGTGAGGATCGGTTAATAAACATTGGTTTGTCATGTAATCACCTGATGCATTACTACAAAACAGTAAAGTAATTCTATCTTTGGAAACTTTGAATCCAGGAGCTGACCTTTCATTTTTAGAAATATAGGTGCGTTTTTGCATTTTTTTTCCAATACAACCCCGATTCATCTGCATTGAACACCTGGTCAATGCGGATGAATCCGGGTTAAGCACTATAAATGTTTATAAACTTTGAGAGCTTTTTGTTTAATAAGATTTCTATCCAAAGGAATTTTCTTTTGAGTGCAATCTTTAATCCAAATCATTAGAGATTTCTCCATTTCTTCTATTAGAATATTGCGTACGCGAGCAACGTGCTTTGCACTTATTGTTGACCCAGCAATTAACACTTTCTTGGATTTTATGTTCATTTTGTTTGATTGTTCGAATTGTTGATTCCAAGTCCTTCCAACAACTCCTGTTTTTTTCTCCATTTTTCAACCGATCCATAATGTTAATTTTTTCTTAGAGAGAAATTACTTTTCATTTCAAAGCTGGTTTTTCTTTTCGTTGCAGTTTGTGGCCATTACTATAAGAATATTTTTTTACATAAAAAAAAAGATTACATATTAATTATGTACGTAACTCACTAGAAAATAAAGCGCTCAGCTTGAGATTAACACACTTATGATTTTTAATGCCCTTTCCTGGCAGAAAACGAAGACAATTTTCAACAAAAACACTTTATATGGTAAACAGCTGACGAATGCGTGCTAAAGGGTATTTCCCCTAATATAAATGCAAAAAATGCATGACACATGCATGATACGGGCAGACACAAGTATAATGAAGATAAAATTTGATTTTCAAGTCGCACGATGAAAAACATATGAAACGATAAAGGGTTACTGCAATTTGTAGACCGCATTACGTCGAAACTGCATTGTACAACTGCACATTTTATTCATTTTGAATTAAGAATTTTTAATTATAATAATTTCTTGATTAATAAAATATTCTATTGCAAGTAAAAACACTTTTCACAACTATTTGTTGACATAAGGATTTTAGTGTGCCATAATGACATTTTTATTAATGACTCTTTAGCCATATGGTTAACATCACTGAGAAAAAATTTGCTATCAAAAATAGCACTTCACATACTTAAAAAACATGCACAAGATATTCACTGTATTTTTCATTCCACAGGCAAACTGCTAAGGAACAAACATATTATTGCATTAGGCTGTGCTATGTTGTTTCCAAATTGGCAAAAGTGAGTCAACTTCTATCATCCATCGCTGTTGAGCTTAAAACATTAGGCTCAACAGCCAAGGAACTCTGTAAGCACTAAAAAAATATGGAACCATGTTTATATTTTGAAGAACAAAGTAAAACAGCAGTTTCTTTGGAAGAGACAACTCAAAAATATGATTCTCAGGTTTACAGTATTAAGCATTATAAAGCAGTTGTTTCCTTTATTGCTTTCTTATTGTAAAGTACTTCAAATACATAGTATTAAAACATGCATGTGTTCATGTGTGCATGTATGAACAATTCCATTACACCACCTTTACTGATTAGCTAAGCCAAATTGCTCTGTTCAACTGATACTACTTTACAAGCTTCATGGAACAAGAGAGATGTGGGGAATTACAGAGCAGAGGACTATAAGAAATTAAGGAAACAGAATTGTGATGTGCAGTGGCTCAATCAGTTTAATGGGAAAGTAATCAGTAGCGCCTGTGATTTGGTCTGAAATCAATTACTTATAGCAATGTCAGAGTATTCTTTAGGTTCAGAGAATAAATAAAGTAGGAGTGAAACTGGATGAATCATGGAGGAACTTCTGAGAAAGAGTTATGAAGGAGATATAAAGAACAGGGTACCCATCAACAGCATGAGTAGTACAAGATGCAGGATATGAAGGAGACAAGTGTAGTAAGGAATGAGAAATTGGCATAAGCAGTAAAGTAAAACCCTAGAGAATTCTGTAGTTATGTTGATGGTAGAAGAAAGAGTGAATGTAGAAGACTGGCTTTAGTTGCTGGAGATGAAACATGAGTCACATCTGCAGAAGATATAGTGAAAATGTTCAATGAGTATTTCATGTGTTGGGGGGGAGGGCTAAGAGTTGTACTGAATAGCAATAGGAAGGACAGAAGATTGACAGTTCAAGTAACCATGTAACCATGATGTTAATAAGGCTGTGGAACCAGATGGGATATTATATTGATGGAAGTTTTTTCACTTGGCTATGCAACCAATTATATATTTGGTTTAATCCTTTATCCAAGTGTAAGCACACAAAGTTTGTGCCTGAAGCATTTTCAGGACTGCAGCAACTCATGGTAAAGGTGGTATAAGTTCTTATTACTTGCCTTATACTACCTTTACCATGAGTATCACATCTTAGTATCCCATAATGCAAAGCTATAGTAAATTTAGTTTAATCCTTTATCCAAGTGTACTTCCAACATGATGCAAAGCACATCTCCTTATGGGTATGTATAATACTATGCATTATGGAAAGGGTCACTACCCAGAGTGGTTTCGACCTTTATTGAGGTATATGGAAAGGGTAGTGACCCTTTCCATAATACATTGCATTATACATACCCATAAGGATATGTGCTTTGCATTATGGGATACTAAGGCAAGTGATCAGAACTTATACCACCTTTACCACGAGTTGCCCCAGTCCTGAAGTACTTCAGGTGCAAATGTTGTTTGCTTAAACTTGGATAAAGGATTAAACCAAATATATAATTGGGATATTATGTATATTATGGGAATGTGCAAAAGAGCTAGAAGTGTTCTTATATTGGTTGTTCCATAGAAGTCTGGCAATAGGAACAGTCCCAGAAGAGTGGAAAGAAGGAAAAGTATTTTCCCTTATGCCACTATAAGGGAAAATTCAAATCAGTAGTGCCCAAACTACAGGCCAGCGTGTATAACAAGTGAAGTGGTGAAGATGTTAAAAAGGCTGGTTAGAGACAGAATATAAATCCAGACTCTCAGAAGATTAGCATGGATTTTTTAAGAAAAGATTATGTTTTAGTAGCTTGGTTACATTTTATAATAGATTGACCAGTGTAGTGTAGAATGGTGATACAGTGATTTATTTGGATTTCCCAAAAGCATCTGATTGAGTATTGCATGATAAATTACTGTTGAAATTGAGTAGGGCAGGGATGGATAGCCATTTGGTAGCATGTTTACAGGGATGGTTAACTGATAGGAACCAGCGAGTTGTGTATAGAGGGCCACTGTCACAAAAAAGGAGGTGGAGGTACCACAGGGTTCTGTTCTGAGACTACTGTTGTTAACTTATATATCAATGTATAGTGCATGGTGTGAAAAGAGATATTTATTTATATGCAGTTGATGCTAAATTAGGAAGAACAATGTTGAGGAAGTTCCAATTTTTTGTTGTTACAAGAAATTTGAAGAGGTTGGTGCTTTGGGTTGAAGAATGGAGATGCCATTTCAATGTTGCTTAATGTAAAGTTATAGTTTGGCCAGAGAAGATGGAATGAGTTTTGCCATATTGGAAGAATTTTGCTTTTGGAAGTGGAGGAAGGCGAGGGATCTAAGTGGATACAGAACTGAAGTTCAGGGGATATGTCACAAAATTTGTAATTACCCCAAAAAATTGCTGCTATAATAAGGCATTAATTAGGCCTCAATTGGATTTCTGTATACAGATCTGGTAACCTGGCTATACTGGTGATATAAGGAAACATTGAAGAGAGTGCAGAAGTGAATAACTAAGACTGTTTCAGGACTCAGGAATATTGGGTATGAGGACAGACTGAGGGAATGTGGTCTTCAGAGCTTAATGGATAGGCTGAGGAGGAGTGATATGTTCGGAGACTTATAAGCGGGTGTGATGAGCCTATTAAATATATACAGGGGAATAATTGAATAGGATAATGGGTGATGCGAGAATGAGATGTCATCCCTGGAAACAGTACAATAGTAAGGAAATGAAACAGAGATTTTTTTTGCTTGACAGGTGGTGAACGAGTGGAATGCACTGCCAAAATGGGTGGTGAGTGCTCCAACATTGAATGCATTCAAGGGAAGGTTATGATAGTTATTGTGGTGAGTGAATGTTTCATCTCCCATTATCAGTTCAGATTCCCTCCATGGAATCTGAAATGGAATATGGAAGTAATACTAATACTAAAAAGTACAAAAAGGATATGATACAATGCTGAAAAGGATAATGACATAACATCTGGGCTATGCTCACATCAAGCTGCAGAGGAGATGAAGAAACAAAAGCAGGATGTAGAGTGGGTAAGCAAGCTAATATAAAACACCATGAGGACAGATGGAGGAGTAGGAATGAAAAAACTGGTAAAAGAATTTTATAAGATAGAGACAGATGAAAATTTTCCATAGATGCCAAAATGGGGAAAGAACAAGGAGTCACCTCAAGAAGGTAAACAGTAATATAATTAACAAGAAAAGTGATAAGCACTATCAGTAAATGAATATTATAAGGTTATGCCAGGTGTGTGAAAAGTGAATAGTCCTCCTCCAAAAAAAGTCTTTAAAGTAAGCACATTTAATAATAATATTTTTGAATAATCTCTTCTCTTCTTGAATAATCTTCATGAATGCGTAAGAGGATGCACTGCATGTGTTATTACTGCTGATGAAAGATGTCATTTTTTTACATTTTAGTTAATAATATTAGATTAGTACATGGGAGTTTTTATTTTATATGGGTGGGATTGACTAAGTTATTTAGTTTGCAAGTAAATACTGTTTTTTTTCCTCCCGTTTAAGTATGATAATGTCAGTATGGCATCAATGCATGATAGAACAATGGCAACAACAAAGACGTCACTGTTAGGTGATTAGAATTGATGTGATTTTGTACAGTGTAGTGTGTGAGAGATGTATTTGTCACAAAAATTAAAGGATTCATGGAAGGAGAGTGCAATAAGTGTGTATTAAGTATTTTGACAGCAAGCGTTTAGGTTGCAAGAATGAAGTGAATGTTAGTAGAGTAGATAGTATTGATGGTAAGTTGGCAAACATTGGAATTAATATTCAATGTGTGGCTGTGGAAATACAGGAGAACAAAACAAGTAAAGAAATAGCATGCTTGCATGTTATCGTTTACAGGACAAAGTGCAAAACTTGCAAGAAATTAAGAGGGCTGAGAAAAAAGCAACGGTTGGTCTGAGGTAAAAATTGAGATCATGCCAACAAATAAGAAAAAAGCAAGGTAAGGAGAAAATTACGTATGGGGACTATAATCAGAGGAGTACTTAATGAAAGGATAAAAAAAGAATGTTTCTCTGGCACAAAAATTAATTAGTGATGCCATCTGGATACAAAAAGGTAAGGAGAAAGAACTAATTGTCTTGGTAAGCACTAATGATCTGAGAGGTGAGACACATTCTATGAGGAAGGAAGTGAAGGAATTGTTGGATGAAGCAAAAATGAAGAGATCTGGAAGATATGCTAATGCATATCTTCCAGATCATCACTTGAACCCCTTGGTCTATAGCAACAACTTTATATTTTGTCTTACTGAACTTGATCTCACACTAGACTGCTTCAAATGAACAGCCACTCTCCTACCTTTCTGATATTCTTTTGAATTGCAATTCATCTGCTGCCATCAGCAGCATCGCTCTACAATTCTATCTTCTCTATCTTCCTTGAAAGTACTAATCCCTTCACATTCTATCCCTGTAACATCATTTGTTGTTGGCTAAATCTCACTAATGCCTATAACTTTTGGCAAGGTTGCATTAGCCAATACCAAAAACTTCTCCCTCTTGTTTCTGATACTTGTAGCATTAAGCAGATGGAAACTGCATCATTCCTTTAGGGACTCAATCACCTTTGCTTCCTGCATTGGCCACCTATTCAATATTTTTGCTTGAGAGACTAGATTTTGCACTTGATGATTCTCAAACTCACTCACCTTACGAGTGACTTCATTCACACACATTCACCTGCATCCACCCTAATTGCTCCTGAATTTGCACTTCAGCATGCTTAGTGACCAAAGTTCTCGCTACACACCTAACACCAAAACCATTTAGATTCAGTCCAACAGCTTTATACAAGGGCATTGGTCTACAAACTCTAAATCATTCCTTCTGCACAACTTGTGTATTCACTCGTTTGCTATCAATGTCCTCATCCTCAATTTGTCGAGATTTACAATCTTCCCTTCTCACTCTTCATTTTTGTTTCATCCAACAACTCCACATCTTCCCTCATAGAATAATTCTCACCTCTCAGATCATTAGTGCCAACCAAAACAATTTGTTCTTCCAGCTAACCTTTTTACATCTGGGTGGAATCACTAATTAATTTTTGTGCCAGAGAAACATGATTTTATCCTTTCATTAGTACTCCTTTGATCACAGAGTCCCCATACATAATTTTTTCCTTACCTTTCCTCCCCCCCTCATTTGTTGACATGATCTTAATTTTTACATTAGGGCATCAGCTGCTTTTCCTTTTCAGTCCTGTTAGTTTCTTGCTGCCTCTGCAACTTTTCAATTCCATGATCTGTCCTGTGAAGGATAACATGCAAGCACATTATTTCCTTATTTAGGTCTATTCTGTTCTCCTGTATTTCCACAGCCACACATTCAATATTAATTCCGATGTTTTCCACTTCACTGTTGATACCATCTATTCTACTAACATTCATTTTGTTCTCACCACTTTCTTCATTTTGCTTTGTTCAACAATCCCTTCATATCCTACCTCATTGCTCAAGTTTTTAATCTTTAAGATTAAATGGAGTTTTATCTCACTATCATATTATATTCATCACCACCTACAATTCCGATTTTGGATTTTAAAGATTATAATCATTTCATTAATTTTTTTAATTTAAACGTGGTGCCATCAAACATGTTCTGATACAAGGGTGCTCCATAAAAAAAGCTTTGGTCATTTATATTTATCAAATAATACTCATTCTTTTTTTTTTAAATACTGTTCTCAAACCTTTCAGGAGACTTTTACTAAAATAAAGAGCCAGAATGCTTCAGTTCTGTGATGCAAAATTGTATAAATCAAGTGGATATTAAATCCGGCATTATTTCAAAGCCGAATGTAGAAACTATGAACATTTGCCTAAGAGTTGACAAGAGAGCTTAAGGGAATACACTCGCTGGCATTCGCGAGTTGCTCGTTTTGACAAAGTTTCACTGGCCTGACAGCTGTTTCAAAATGGTTGGTTTTCCTCAGAGACCAGGCAGAAACCTTAGGAGAGCAAAAACTCTCACTCAGTACTAAGGAACTTGAAGTGTCGGAGAGGTGTATTTTTTGTCAGCAAACTCTTGGTCGGCACATAAAGTATTTACTAAAATAAAGGGCAAAAGTGTATTCCTGTAAGCTCTCTGGTCAACTTTTTCATGAAAACTTTCATAGTTTCTACATTCAGCTTTGAAATAATGCTGAACTTAATATCTACTTGATTTATATAATTTTGCATCGCGGAGCTGAAGCCTTTTGGCTCTTTATTTTAGTAAATACTTTACGCACCTACCGAGAATTCACTCATGAAAAATACAAGTACTGATAATAGTACAAATAATAAATAAATAGTAAAACAAATAATAGTACTGAATAAGAGTTTTTACTCTCTTAATGTTCTGCCTGGTTTCTGAGGAGAACCAACCAGTTCGAAACAGCTGTCAGGCCAGTGAAACCTTATCAAAATGCACTAATAAAAAGCGAATAAATGGACACTTGTGCAAGTGCTCATGTCTTGTATGTGGTCTGCAATAGGGCAACTCATGAATGCAAGCAAGTGTATTTCCATAAGCTCTCTGGTCAACTTTTTTTTAAAGAAACTTTCATAGTTTCTATATTTGGCTTTGAAATAATGCTGGATTTAATATCCACTTGATTTATACAAGTTTTAGGAGACTTTTGTGTAACTGCAGAGAGAGAGAGAGAGAAAGAGAGAGAGGGGGGGGGGTTTAGAAGAGTGATTACCACAAATATACCTAATCCTAAATCTGAAAATAAAACAATGTGCAAGTTTAATTTTGCTTTTCTGCAACTGCTACAACTGCAATTTAATTTTGTACAACTTTTATTAAATTTTCCAGCGCTGAATTACGATATATTGTAGTCATGTTAAACAATGAAAAGTCCTTTAGGAAGATTTCAGAGGTATTGTTAAAATGCCAGTAGTAGTATAAAAATAAAAAATAATAAAATAAAATAAAAATTTGCAAGAGAACAAGCAGGTATTAATATCATAATAAGAGTTTTCATGTTGTATCGATGAATTATTACCATTTTCCTATCAATATATGGAAAATAGAAAAACATTTCATTTTGCAGTCAAGATTACAAAATATATTATTCTTAAAGAATGTAAGTGCACTTAATTGTCCCTCAGTAAACTTATCAGACTAAACATATAAGTTAATTATCGGACAAGACTTTACTTCTCTAATCATAATTTGCACATGTATCAGATTTACTATTGTCATGTTAAAAGTATGGAAACCTCTGGGTCTCTTTTCTGCCATCAAACACCTATTATGCTAACTTTTCTTCACAATATCTATCCAGTTTTCAACTGTAATACCCAGTTTCTACCTACCAAGGAGAGGCAGCTGGCATAAATAAATATTATTACTTACCTGACTTCAAAAGCATGCAACTACATGAAAAGATCAAAAGATAATAAAATTCCAACATTCTAAATTATAAATGTATCATGATTTGTTTAAAGCTTTGTTCTGTGTTTTATAATAAAACCCATATCTTCTTCTTCTCTTCCATCTAAGACGGGTTGAGTCTTCCCTTGAGCAGGATCTTCCAGTCTTCTCTATCCCATGCTGTTTGAAAAAGTTCCTTATATGTTCTGCATCCTGAAATGTTATTTATTAATTTCAGCCAGGTAATTCTTGGTCTTCCAAGTCTTCTTTTTTCAGTTGGAAAAGTATCGATTAGGACGTTAGGAAGTCTGTCTGCGTCCATACGTACAGTGTGGCCAAACCATCTCAGTTGTTGTTTTCTAATTTTTATTATTATTGTCTTTTTATACAATAATTCGTGTCTGACTGTGCTGCTTGTTTTCTTTTCTATCCAACTTGTTCTATTTATTTTTCTTAAGCATTTCATTTCAAATGCCAGCAGATTTTTCTCCTCTCTTTTCTAAACTGTCCACGCTTCTGCTCCATAGAGATGACTGTTGGTATAATTATTGATTCATATAATTTGATTTTGGCTTGCTTAGATATCTTGTTTGTTTTCCAGATTTTTTGCAATTTTCCCATGGTGGTCCATCCTATGGCTATTCTGTGTTTGATTGTTTCGAGTTCATCTATTATTTCTGTTAGTTTTTATCCAAGGTATATGAAGTTGTCTACTTGTTCTCCATTTAGGGTGGCTGAGATGATAGTTCTGTTCCTCCCTATTTTCATCACTTTTGTCTTTTGTATATTTATTGCCATGTCATATGTTTTACAGGTTTCGTTGAGCTTGTTTATCAACCTTTGTTCATTTGGGGTTCTTGCAATAAGGATGAAATCATGTGCATATTTGATGTTATTTATGTTTAAACTATTGACACAGATTCCAGGTCATTGTCTATTGCCTTCTTTACAACTTCATCTAGATATATGTTGAATAGGCATGGGAATAATGGGCATCCTTTTTGGATCTCTATGGGTTCTGTTGTGTGTCCTTTTTAATTATTGCATTTGTCTTAGTGTAATATTTTATCAGAAAAAACTGTATTATATATTTGTCTATTGCTTTTTCTAGTAGAACTTTAAGAAGGACTTCTCTATTGATGCTATTGAAAGCTTGTTTAAAGTTCACAAAACAACAATATAGTTCTTTATGGTCTTCCCAGCTGAGCTCTGTTAGTTGGTGCAATGTGAAAATCTGGTCTATTGTTGAATAGTTTCCTCGGAAACTAGCTTGTTCTATGCTTATCAGTTCTTCATAGGTTTTTTTAATCTATTTTGTATAATTCTCACGAATATTTTATGTGTGGGAAAGTAAATTGATTGGTCTGTAATTTCTGCAGTCTCTTTTGTGTCTTTTCTTGTATATTGGGATGATCTTTCCAGTTCTCCAGTCATCTGGGATCTCTCCTGTTTGTAATATTTTATTGAATAGGATTGTTAAATATTCTATTGATGTGCTGTCTCCATATGACTACAGTTCAGTAGGGATAGTATCAATGCCTGGTGCTTAATTGTTCTTCATCTTTTTTATTGGGTATCTAACTTCTTCTTGTAAAATTTTTGGGTGGTCGTTATTTTCTTCTATTGTTGGCAATGTAGTTTTGTTTCCTTTGTGAAAGATAGTCTTAAAATGGTTTGACCAGATTTTTCTTATATCTTCAATATTCCCAGTTTCAGTCATCTTGTTTATCATTGTTACTGAGAATTCCTTTGTAATTTCTCTTATAGTGTCATGGAAGACTTTTAGGTTGTTTTGTTGGTATGCTTCTTAGCATTTCTTAGCTTTTTCTTCTAACCATTTTTCAGTCATCTTCTTGTTTATCATCATTACTGTTACTGAGAGTTCCTTTGTAATTTCTCTTATAGTGTCATGGAAGACTTTAGGTTGCTTTGTTGGTATGCTTCTTGGCATTTCTTAGCTTTTTCTTCTAACCATTTTTCTTTTGATTTTTTGCACAGGTTATCAACTTTATTTTAAAGTGCTCTGTATTTTTCTCTATTCTCTTCATTATTTGTTGGTTTACAAGTATCTTGGTCCCTCTTTTTTCTTCTATCGTAGCTAGGGTTTCTTGGGTAATCCACTGTTTGTTTATTTTGGGTTTGGTACCTAGAGTGTCTTTTGCAATTGATAACACTATTTCTTTTCCTTCTTCCCAGTATTTTCCGCTGTTCTGGAAGATGGAGGATTTTAATTTCAAGCACATCTGTTCTAAAAATCGACTTCTATTTGAGCTATCTTTTAGTTTTGATAGGTTGATGTTTTCTACTTTTCTGATATTGTTTTTCCTGCTGAATTTTATCTTCACTTTGGCAGTTACATTTCGTGGTAAGGGTCGACATCAAAGCTTCTTAATGTTTGTACATTATTTACTGATATTTTCCAATGTTTGTTTATGATCATATAGTCTATGCAGTTCCTGTGAACTAATTTTAAACTATGATTATGAGTAAACAAGAAATAAAAGTTATTTTAAAAAAAAAATAGATGCCAAATTTTTAAATCATGAACATACGCAATTAATTTGGGCCAACAACAACCATTTCATGATTAAAATTTCTGGAATAAAATTCTTCATAAACAAAAAAGTCAATCTCAGTAAATGTAACTATGCAAAATGGAAAAAAGGTAAATAAAATAAAATAATTCTAAGATTACTTTTCCAGGCAGATATCTGCTTGTATTGCTCTGTTAAAATTTTGAGTATACTTATTGATGCCTTTTTTTTTTTTTTATGATGAAAAAAATTATAGTATGGGGAGTATTTATTATTTTGTGACACCTCCAAAGAGTCTTAAAGACTCATTGAGGGAGGGTACATACTCTATAATTCTGTCTCCACCACTTAATCCACTAACTACAGTGAAATTGACACTACGATCATCAACAACGCTATCTACTGCCCACCACCACAACTAATACCTCTCATTCTGTCATACCATTACAACAAATTATAAGATAAAACTGGCCAAGAAATATAAAAATTATTGTATGCTGCTTAGTCTATCTAATATCTATATTTAAAAATAGAGCTATATTAGGTAAATAATTCTTGCTTTTCAGTAGTACTTGCTGAGATGCAGCTATGAAGTCAAGTTAATAACAAGTCAATAAAATTAAACTTGCCAAGAAATTATATTGTTGTTTAATCCTATAACAGGGTATAAGGAAACAAAGTTTGCATATAAGAATCTTCATGACTAGGCTGTTTACACAGAAGCTAATGAATTCACATCAACTGCCTTAGCATCCCATAATGCAAAGCATGCATCCTTTCAGATGTATATAATACTAGAATTATACACATCTGAAAGAATGTGTACTTTGCATTATGGGATACTAACACAATTTGATGTGAAGTCATCAGCCTCTGTATACAAACAGCCTAGTCGTGAAGACCCTCAAGTGGTAATCAAGCAACTATGACAGAACTACATGATTAAGTTTACATTATTACTAATCTCCAATTTTCCAGCAAATCAGTCTGATACTTGTCAGTACTCCAATATCGTATTTAACATTTCATCCTCCTAAGGTACTTCTGAAACAATCAACCTAAACCTTGGTCTTCCTCTGTGTCTCTTTCCTGCCAGCTTGGGATCCAACACCTGTTTTGCTAACTACAGCGAAATTGACACTACCATCATCAACAACGCTATATTTTCCTTTCCCATTCTGTTTAAATGGCTATACCACATCAGATTAGCTCTGCTCACAAATTCTTGAATGCTAACAATGCAACATTCCTTTCTAATATCTTTATTTTTAATATGCTTTTGCCATTGCTGCCATCTATTCATTCTACAAATTTTTCAGAATTTTTCTCTTTATATATCAAAGTTCGTTTCAGCATTGCAATTATCCTCTGAGTTGTATTTACAATCTTTGCTGCATGGCCATTGAACTTCAACTTCCTATCTACTAATACTTCAAGATCCCTAGCATGATCAGTTTTATCTGGCATAATCTCACCAATATAATGACATTGGATATCTAATCACTCCAAAGTTAATGACTTTACATTTACTGACATCAGTGGCATTCCTGATTACCCTATCTATCTTTTCATCCTTGTAGAAAGGCTTATACGTTGGTTACACATGATTACTAAATAACTTAAGGAATTCACAATGTATACTGGAATATAAATTAAAATAAACTTTAATATATACTTCCTATATTTCGGCAATGTCACATTGCCATCTTCATGGGAAGATAAGATACAGACACGAGGTCGACGAGAGAAAACTACTGTTATTCCTAAAGTCCTGATGGTGCCCCCTAGTGGGCTATATCAGGTATTCTTGGCCGTTGGGCTGAAGTTCTCATAATGTACGTCTCCCAAATTTGGGGCAGTCTCATGCATCCAAATTTGTTGAGGTTTGGCATGTTTCTTAGAGATGAGGCTGAATTCTAAGAATAGTCTTTGAAATTTAAACTTGCTGCAGAGTATTACTGTGGCTTTCTTTAATCGTATTCTGTGGCGTGTATCCAAAGCATGGTCTGCAAGACCCAAGTGGCTGTACTGGTGAAACTGGATGTAGTCCTTGTGTTCTGAAATTCTGATATTTGCTGTCCTGCCTGTTTGGCCAAAGTAGGACAGCTTACAGATACAAGAGACCTGGTATACACCAGGTTGATCTAGGGGAAGTGGTTGGTCTTTAGTGGAGCAGATAAGGGATGCTAACCTGACCTCTTCTTACAGACCATATAGAAAATTAGCATCCCTTATCCACTCCACTAAAGACCAACCTGGTGTATACCAGGTCCATTGTAACTGTAAGCTGTCCTACTTTGGCCAAACAGGCAGGACAGCGAATATCAGAATTTCAGAACACAAGGACTACATCCGGTTTCACCAGTACAGCCACTCTGGGATTGCATACCATGCTCTGAATTGCATACACGCCACAGAATACGGTGGAAGAAAGCCACAGTAATACACCACAGCAAGTTTAAATTTGAAAGACTATTCTTAGAATCAGCCTCAGCCCTAAGAAACATGCCAAACCTCAACAAATTTGGATGCTTGAGACTGTCCCAAATTTGGGAGACATACATTATGAGAACTTCAGCCCAACAGCCAAGAATACCTAATACAGCCCACTAGGGGGCGCCATCAGGACTTTAGGAATAACAGTAGTTTCCTCTTGTCGATCTCATTTGCTGTTTTTAGTGCCTGCATGCACGTGTCTGTATGTTATGTTCCCATGAAGATGGCAACGTGATGTTGCCGAAATACAGGAAGTATATATTAAAGTTTATTTTAATTTATATTCCAGTATACATTGTGAATTCCTTAAGTTATATAGTAATTATCTTTGCATCAGCAAATAGCTGTATGTTTACTGTCAAATCTTTTCCAATGTAATTAATGTACAGATTAATGTACAAGGGAAGAGCCAGTTCAGCCTAACATTTGTTTTGCATCTGAACTGATATCCCATCAGGCCCTATTGCTGAATTCTGAAGTCTGTACAACATAACTCCTCCTACACCTAAGAGTCTTCATCCAGTGAAGAGGTAGCAGTGAGCTCAATGGACACTCATTAGTTGAACAATCTCTTCTGTATCTGTCATTCTCACACCATCTGCATTCAGTAGAGTTCTTTCAGTAAGTAACCTTTAATGAATGGAATATTCATAAACTTAGCCACTTCCCAAATGGGTACTGCATGATCACTGTCACCATCTAGAGGCAGAATATTAGGTTTTTAACTGAACCCCCCCCCCACACACACCTCTGACACTATAATCGAATCTAACACTCATTGACTTTGAGTTCCTTCTGTCACATGCTGTTTGAGGAAGTTGTCTCGCAACAGCTCAATAAATGCAGTTTCATTCTTCTCATAAGATTTTGCTGCTACCCAATCCATGTTTGGATAATTAAAGTCCTCCATTATTATTACTCTTTTTGCACTTATCATCTTTATTTGGTGATGCATTTCTTCATCGCTAGCAACTGATCCACCAGGTTTCTAACAATGCTCCACTATCTGATCCTTTGTTAGTCTTCACCTTGCACCAGATGGTTTCAAACTCACTGCCACATAAAAAAACTGTTACTAGTATTACAATCATAGGTCTCAATACTAACTAGATTCAAGTCATCTGATATCATTAGTAGCATGCCCTCTCCTCTTCTGTCTATCCTTCCTAAAAATGGAGTATCTTTTACGCTCGACAGTAGTTAGTAGGTCTGCTTCTGATAGCCAGGTCTCACTAATGGCTACAAATCAGAGTTACCAACATACTGACCAAGGCAACAAAACTCTACCCTTTGTTTCTGATACTCCTAGCATTCATGTACATACATAAGCTACCTGCGTTTTTTTTTTTTTGCATTATCTTGTCTGTAGTTTTTGTGACACAGCTGGACAGCTTGCAGATCTCTGTTCTTATCTGGTGTCTTATTTATGAAGACATTCCTGTGCATGCTTGATAGATCTGAAATGGACCAAAATTGAAATTATTCTCTCCTCAATCATTTCCAAGATAATGCCCATTCCTATTATTGAAACAGGTACATAACATTGTCACTCTTTTTTCATCTCAAATATTTGATATGTACTCCTGTTTGCATTCCTCTTGAATCTTTTCTATTATTGTCCTATTATTGCTTGTTTCGTTTAACCATCTTGAAAAGTAATTACTCGACATCTAGGATATCCTTATCTTCAATTTTCATGTCATCATTATCATCTTTGATTCCTTATACAGTACTCTTTCTTCCAATGCTTTTCAATAGCCTCGAGAATATTTTGCCACCTTCCTGATATTTGTCTTCTATATTCTTACTGAAGTCTTCCAATGACTGTTGTTTAGCTAATTTTATACATAGCTTAGCTCCCTTACAGTTTTCTCTGTATTCTTTTAGAGCATCTGCCAACTTATTTGCTAGGAATTTTCAGTATGCTTTTTTTGTTTTCCAAGACTGCATCCTTAACATCTTGTGGTCCACCATGGTTTGTGAAGATACTTCATCTGCAAACCTTGTTTGCTTACACTTGGTTAAAGGATTAACAAGAATATAATTTCTGGGTAAGTTTAATTTGATCTGTAACCAAGTGAAAAAAAAAATTTCCACATCTATCCGTAAGCCAATAAATTGTTCATTTCCTACTCTCTTCACCCACCATTAACAATAAAGAACACAGCTGAAATTACTACTCCATTTGACATGGGTGAATCACAGAGACTACAGCTTAAAAACTGCACTGTGTTAAACATGCTATATACTCATTATGAACAGATTCATATCTTAGAGTGCTGCAAAATACTACCAGTGGAACAAAATTTCATTCTTGATGTTTTATGTTAAACAATAAATTAATTCTCAGAAAATTTTCATTATGACTAGGTTGATTTTAAAAGTATTCTAACTGCATATTAGAGAATTACATCTCATAAACACAAAAACTGCAATGCAGGGAAATGATTCAAATATGTGCAACAAGCATGCATTTATGTAGCAGCTGTTGTGCTGTTAGCAACATGCACTAATACTATGATGTCAAAAGCAAACTGCAGGATAATATACACCATGGCCACAGATGTTAAATAGAACTCCTCCAGCTTACCAGTCAAAAGCAAAGTGCAGTGCACATTGTTTACTTTAATACCATGAGAATTGTAGATAAGAAATGAATTAGTAGTTGAGTTTTCGATGAAACTGGCAGGCTGCTTATATGAGAAAAATCTGATGGGTCAAACTAAATCTAATCAGTGGCATTCAAACTGTGTTCGCTGGAACCGCAGGGATTCCATGGGATTAATTTGAATTCAGGAATATAAACAATTTTTGTTACATTAAATAATTTAAAAAGTATCAATTTTGAATTGAGGTTGAGGCATCTTCCACCCATTCTCAGAAGGGCAAAAGTGTAATACCTAGTTGAGTGATTTGTCCATTCTTAGGTCAGACAATCAGATGTAAATGCAAAACATCAAAATAAGTAACTTACTGTTGAGTGTAAAGTGAAATAAACTTAACATGTAGTAAAAAGTGAAGTGCAATAACAAATAATGGGAACACAGTTTGTAATGCAAGTCCAGATATTGCTCCCTATATTTCTCTACATATTTTCTTTTAAGCAGTTGTGGTTGGTTAGGAAGATCTTACATGAGTGAATGTAAGATCTTACAGTTTCACAGTGAAACTGTAAGATCTTCATTCTTTTGTACCATTTAAAAGGGAGGTTTTTGACAAGATAAGGTCTTCATTCATATTAATTTATCAAATGGAATAGATTTTGTGATCGATAATAATTAAAATATTGATTAAAGACTTTTAATTATCAGATTTGTCCTTCACTATGGACCTTTGGTTAAAACTGGAAAATTTAAACAGAAAGCTGAAAAAACAGAAGAAAAACATGACAATTCTTCAACAACATCTGCAATTGATTTACAATATCTACTTCCGGAACCTCAATATGCCAAACAGCCATTTTGGAAACATCTGAAGGGCCTATTAAAACACAGCAAATAAGTGAAGATGGTTCTAAAAAAAAAAAAAAAAGGAAATATGAGGATAATTATACTTAAGGGTTCAATTTACTTGGATCAGAAATGGAGAAGAGCCAAATGAAGTATGCATCAATATTTAAATCTTAAGATTTAAAATCTAAATCTCGCAAAATTAAGAAGACGTATGGAAAGTGACCACCCACATTTGATAGGCAAAAACACTGAATATTTTAAGCTAAATATGTATAAAAAATTTGAATAATATTTTCAGAAAAAATATTATTCAAAATGTATTTTAAGCAATAATGAAAAATCATTTGAGACTTCTTATCTCATTAGTTATGGTATTGCTAAAGAAGGGGAAGCATATACAATTGGAGAAAAATTAATAAAACCTGGCAGCAAAGATTTAATTACTTAAGATTAATGAGAAATATGCTAAAGAAATTGATAGCATACCTCTCTCTCTGACACCATGGTTGCTAGATGCAACAGAGATGTGGCACTTTATTGTAAGAATGAATTAATACCCCAAAGTTTCACAATGCAGTTAGATGAATCTTTGTGTGGGTGTTGCCGGTTTGGTTTTTTGATCGTTCCAGTACATTATATTTTTAATTTAACCATCCAAAAGGATATTAGATATTCTATGTGCAAGCTTTATAAGGAGATACAGCTACTGGTGAAAATATTTTTCACGATATATATATATATATATATATATATATATATATATATATATATATATATATGAAGAAACATGGAATGTCTTGGATATTATTATTATAAAAAAATAAATTTCGTATGTGATGATACTGCGTTCCCCCTTTTTATGGGAGTTCACAGTACCATCTAGTCCCCCCAAATTTTATCCGGGCTCCGGAACCGGCATAGTCTGACGAATCAGACCTATGGCTGGGTCAGTATTCCTGACTGTAATCCGTGTGTCCTCAGACCGGTTTGCCTGCTTTGCAGGATGAAAAACACCAGATAAACTGGTGGAAAAAACCCTGCTGTCAATGCCCAAGACCTGCTAACTTGGCTATGGCTGAGGAAGATCCTTAAGCTCCTCACATCGTTGACGGGAATCGAACCTAGGACACTCCTTCCCCGGGCATATGGTTGTGAAGTTCAAAGCCACTAGGCTAACCGTGCGGACATTATTATTATTATCAACATTTGACCTCCATGGAGTCAGAGACTCATTGTGGGAGGTACTCACTATTGCATACAATGCCTCATCCAACTGCATCTTAAACTGATTCAATGTATCCACATCCACAACCGCAACATACTCAGGCAATGCATTCCACTCACCAACCACCCTCCATGCAAAGAATCCGCTTCTCACTCCTTTGCTCATGCCCTCCTTATACAGTTTTCAGCAATGGCCTCTTCTTCTACTCCCCTCTCCCATTTTATGAAAAATCTCTTCCATGTCTACCTGATAACAACCCCTGACCAGCTTATATGTCTCGATCATATCCTCCCCTCTTCCTCCTATTCACGAGGCTCAGCAACTTACATTCTCTCAATCTGTCCTCGTACTCCACATTCCAAAGACCACTGACCACCTTTGCAAATCTTCTCCGTACCCTTTCCAACATATCCTCGTCACCATGAAAACCTGGTGACCAAATCTGTGCACCATAATCCATATGAGGCCTGACAATGGAATCATAACCTCTCTATTTCTGCATGTCAGGGTTCTCTGCATCATTGCCATTATTTGATGTGACGTCTTCGCAACTTGTGCGATGTGGCCCCTGAATTTCAGGTCCTTGTCCACCATCATGTTTTCACATTTGTACCAGTGGAGCCAAATCTTTATGGGATTGAAAAAAAAAAAAAAAAAAAAAAAAGAACCATATCAAGAATAAAAACAATAGTCCCACATATTCAACATTCTCATTGCTGGCTGTATCATCATATTCTCATTGTGAAAGAAATAACAGAGAAAATGAAAGATATTTTAGATGACATTATGAAAATCATTAATTTTATCAAATCCAGAGAGCTAAATTCAAGATTATTCTCATTAATCTGTGAGCAACTTTCTAGTTCTCAGAAAGAATTGCTTACATGCAGAAGTATGCTGGCTATTATTATACAGGGACCTCCATGGAGTGCAAAGACTTATTGTGGGAGACCCAATTCTATCCACACAATCTATAATACCTCTCCTTGAATCCATTTAACAGACAAAGCACTCACAACTGATTCTGGCAACCCATTCCACTCATTCACCATTCTCCAAGCAAAAAATCAAGTCTTCACACTCCTAATAACCACACTTTTATTCAACTTCCAGGGAATCTGATTCCCTTGTTCTGGACCCTCTAGCCAAGTGCCGAAACATTTCCCCTGCATCTATCCTATAAAACCCTTTAAGCAACTTAAATGTTTCTATCATATTCCCTCTTTTTCTCTTATCAACCAACTTCTGCAATCCACACCCTCAATCTATCCTAATAGGGAACATTCCACAGGTCACTCACCTCTGAATCCTCTCCACTGCTTTCTCATCCCCCAAGAAACCCAGGGGAACTAGACTTGAGCACAGAACTCCAGATCTGGGTGTATCAAGGCCTTATAAAGAGGAATGATAACTTCCTTATCTCTACTTGTTAATGTGTTCTTCAATAGCCAAGTAATCGCATGAGTTACCTTAGCAATATGTCCTCTAAACTTTAACTCTCTGACTGCCACCACCATACCTAAATCTCTAGCTTCATCTATTTCCTGGGATACATTGCCACCAATGTGATACACAGCTTGTAATCTATTTATCCCAAAATGCATAACTTTACATTTCTCAACATTAAACTGAAACTCATTAACATACTGACAGCCTATTTGAATCTTCATGCAATCACTCCAACATTGCCTTGATTAACTATCACTACCTAATTTTGAAACCTGTGGAGCATTGTTCTAATTTGCATAACAGAGTTCCATGTGGTATTCTGTTAAATGCCTTTGCAAAATCATTGTATAGCCATTTCTTTTATCCAACTCAGTTGTTACTTTATTATAAAAAGTTAGTAAATTACTAACTTCTGCAAGGCATGAATGACCCTTCATAAAGCCATGTTGACCCTCATAGAGTATCATATTTTTATCTAACCATTCTTGAATTATCTTTTTTACCAATTTTTCTAGTCCTTTTACCACTATGCTTGAGATACTGATTGGCCTATAATTTGCTACTGCAGTCTTAGGACCTCCCTTATGCAAGGGAATTATTTTGCCCTCTTTCAGCTTCCTTGGAACTCTGCACAGAACTGAGATTTGCATTAAAAATGCCTAGTAAGGCATTACCAGTTCCCTTGCACATGTTGCAAAACTCTAGCTGATATACCATTTAATCATACAACTGTATTTACATTGAGATTCTGCAATATCCTAAGAACCTCCAATTCATTCACCTCTGTTCTCACATTAGTGTCTATCACACAGGTTAAAACAGTAACATCACCAGGATGATATATCCTTGCAAAGTTGTCACTCAGCTATTTTATTTGCTTCTGTCTCCTTGTGACCATCATCACTTATTAAGGTTAATCTTCCATAGTCCTTCCTCCTTTTACATGCCACATAAAGAAAGAACCCTTTGTGATTTCCTTTAGCCTGCTCAGCTAGATTCTTCTCATAATCTGATCTTGCCTTCCTTGCCATGCTGGTCACCTTTCTTGTGAGCCTTGTACTGTTTATGAGTTTGCTGATCACCTATCTCTTTATATACCTTCCACAGGCAGCTAACACTTAATGATATTGCTCATCCATCTAACTCCTAACAAATTAATCCTCCTTACCTTAGGTATATACCGTATTTTTCCATGTATAAGATGAACCCTACTTTTTTTGAAATTAAGAAATCAATATTTTAAACATAAGACAGAACACATTTGATATTTTTATAAATATTCATATTTAGTAATTAGGTAATATTTTTAAGATACATACTAAGAAATTATGCATCACTCATGACAATCGTTTTTTATTTTGGGACATTTTTATGGGCTAGTGCTCAAAATAATGTTAATGCGTTAACTTACCCCGCTAACGAGTTGCAGATATATGAATGCTTTCAGGGTTCTGACTGGTTTATTCAGAATCAGCCATTAATGACTCAATCAACCGAGTTAACAAAGGCTAGTGATCAATGGAAGCCTGTCTGCGAAGACAAGGTAATGGCAACTTCACTACAGCAACTGCAGATCTCTCAAACCCCCCCCCCCCCCGCTGTATATAAGACAATCCCCAATTTTTGGTCTAAAAATTTTAGAAAAAAGTATCGTCTTATACATGGAAAAATATGGTAATTTAATACTGCTTCCTCTAGATAAGGGGTTCCCAACCCATGCCCACGGGCACCATGGCGCCCGTCGACCAATTTGTGTGTGCCCGCTGCTGTTCAACCATGTGCCGTATAGTTTGAAATAATCACGCAACAATTCATGGCATACTATATGACACACGCGTTAATGACGCATGACGAGTGTTAAACATACAATGTAAAGTAGACGCGCATTCGAAGTTGTTCATTCCAGTTTAAGATAACTGGAATATCATTATATTCTTCTAATTATGAAGCGCTGGCCAATGAAATGCAATGCCAAAGATCACACTAACTTACATATATATATTTAAATTTTTATATAATGTAAACTTTTAAGTAATAAAACATTTGATTATAATGTAAACTTTGTATGTATTCATTTAACAAACGAATTCCAAAAATTTGCGTGAAAAAATAGATGGTGCCCATCGCCCTACTGGTATTTTAGGATGTGCTCTAGGAAACAAAAAGGTTGGGAACCCCTGCTCTAGATGATCCTTAACTATATCCCATGCGCTACTACATCCTTATGCTGCTGTGTTTTATGACCATGGTACAGATTTAAGCTTCTTCCTAAGCATGTCATAATCACCTCCCTTGTAGTTCAACAAATGCCCCTTCTTGATAGAATATTCCTCATGTTTTACAATCTCCCAAGTCAAGACTGCATGGTCACTTTCACCAATTGGAGGCAATGTTGTCACCTTGTATATGGATAGCTCTTCTGATTCTATGACCAGATCCAACACTCTCCCGCCCCTAGTCCCCTCCATCATATGCTGCTTTAAGTAATTATCCCTCAGCAGGTGTATAAATTCCATTTCCTTTCTGCCATGTGATCTTTCTTCCTTCCAGTCTATATCTCCCCCATAACAATCACTCGACCTGTACTCATTGTACTAATTTGGTGATGCATGTCTTCCAAATCACTGTAACTCCCTGGCCTATAGCAACAACCAACTGTACATTTTGTCTTACCAGTCTTAATCTCACACCAAACTGCTTCAAACGAATGAACAGCCCCCCCCCCCCACACACACACCTGTCTGCTATTCTTTTTGGATGCAATTCATCTGCTATTATCAGCAGTACTTCCTAACCTCATCCTATCTTCCCTGAAAATACTAAACCCTTCATATTCAATTCCTGTAACTACATCATCTGCTGTTAGCCAAGTCTCACTAATGCCTATAACTTTTGGCAAGGTTGCACTAACCAATGCCAAAAACTCCTCCCTCTTGATCTTCTGGCATTAGTATATAGAAACAGCAACATCCCTTTATTCCATCACCCTCCTTTACTTTGTGAACTGACTACCATATTCAATATTTTTGCTTCGGAGACTAAATTCCTCAGTAATTCTTGCACTCACTTGCTTCATGGGTACCTCCACACAAACTCACTGCTTCCACCCCTAACTGCTTAAGCACTTCAGCATGCTCGGTGAACAAAGCTCTCTCCAGACACCTAACACTAATACCATTCAGATGCAGTCCATATGCATTATACAAATCCCTCTTTCTGTCAAACAGAAATCCATAAATTTTACATCATTCATTTTGCACAATCTATGTATAGAATCATTGGCTATCAATGCCCTCTTCAGTTTGCCTCTATCATAGTGTGATAGGAGACTTACAATCTTCACCTTCTCGCTCTTCAATTTTGCCTCTTCTAACAACTCCTTTACATCCTCCCTCATAGAATACTTCTTGCCTCTCAAATCATTGGTACCAACAAAGACAATCATTGCCTTTGACTTACCATTTTGCATCCGGATGGCGTGGCTAATATCGTGAATTTTTGCACCAGGGAAGCACGATTTGTCATACTTTCGTTAAGTACTGCCCTGATTATTGAGTCTCCATACATAATTTTCTCCTAACTTGTTTTTCTTGTTTGTTTGGTTAATCTTTATTATTCCTTTGAATCACCTGCTACTTTCTTTTTTCAGCCCTGCTTAACTCTTGCTGCTTGTGCAGTTTTTCAATTTCACGCTTTTTCTTATGAATGATAACATTTAAACAATGCTAGTTTTTTATTTTGAATGGCTGCATGTTTGACACTAATAATTTCATTTTTCATCTTACTGTCAGTATTTGTTGCATTCTCATCACCTAACAGACACCCACTTTTAAAAGACTTAATACATACTCTCTCTCTCCAGTTTCAATTTCCTTCCACATATTTATTAATTTTATTGACAAATCAATTTCGCGTGCACTGCAATGAATAATTTCTGGCAAATTCAAATCACCAGACAATGTGGATTTTGCCACCATTGTTCATTGTGTTGGTGCAATGTCATCAATATTACAATAAATATCACACTAAGTACCAACAGGAAGAAATTCTTGATTTTTGATTTCGAATTTACAGTGAATACCCTAAAAGTGTGTGATCATGCAATAAAGATTCTTATCCCTTTTGTAAGAACTTATTTATGCAAAAGACATTTTACACATATAAATTGACAAAAAAAAAAAAAAAAAAAAATACTGGAATAAAATGGATACAGAACCAGAAATGTGCTTTCAACTGTCATCAATAAGACCGAACAGCGATTTTCTTTGTGGCAAAAAGCAAGCAAGTCATTAAACTGAAGTATGATTTTTCATACAATTTGTCGATCATGTTATAATAAAATTTACTTGTATGTATTCAATAAATATATTACTTAATTACTAAGTAATAAATCAGTTCATTAATGCATTCATAAACAGTTTGTTTATACTGTATTAAATCTATTATTGAAACAGCAAGTGTAACATTTTGTTCAAATAAAATGTATTACATGAAATATTTATTAATGGGTTCTGCACTAATTTTCACACTGAAAAAGGGTTCCTCGGGAATCTCAACTTTGAAGACCACTGATCTAGATGATGTACAACATACAGTTTTACTAAAAGAGAAAAAGACGTTTCCAAAACATGCTCAAATGCTCTTTTATTGCAATTTTACGTGCTTAAAACAAACAATTATCAGCAGTTTCATTCGAGATAGATATGTAAACTAACACAGCAAATTTAACTAGCTTATCAAAATGTTAACTGCTCACTGAAATGGATAAGGTTTTTTCTCTCTCTTGCTTTTTTTTTTTTTTTTTTTATATGAAAGGAACATGAAAGCAGTATTAAAAAAATAAAATAGAGATAAATTCCTGTGTTGGCAACACCATGCAGTTCTGTCTTTTTAAAAACGTATGAGGATCCAACATATAGTACAACTAGGCAAGAATTCACATATATATATATATTTTTTTTTTCTCCTTTCTTCTTATACATTCAAGATATATTCATTCCATTACATAACAAATGAGAATGTAAGCCATGATGAGAACATGATATCTTTGATCGATAACTTTCAAATTAAATGAGAGAAAACTGGAAAATTCACAATGAAAATGCACAAGCTACATATGACATAAGAGTGGCAAAATCAAAAATACATGAAAGTACTAACTTACAAATTTAATAAAAAGCTTTTAAATAAAAAAAATAATTACCTACAGAATGTGGAGAAGTACTATTTCCCATTATAAGATAATTTCAGTCCACTTCTGTTTTCCCATAATTGTACTATTATGGGAAATTACTTCTCCACACATTCTGTAGGCAATAATTTTTGAATTTTATTTTTATTAATTAATACTTTGTCTCTTGTTTAGATTTGTAAAGTTAGAACCTTAATGTATGATCTGAAGACCATACCACTCTATATCATGTATACGTAATTCATGCTTTCATCATGAAGTCCTCTAGTTTTCCTTCAGATTTGTTTAATTTGAAAGTAATATTGAAGATGCTTTTTACACTAGAGTGAAAATTGTGTTAAATAAAAAATATTATGTTTAAGTATTAAATCTGTAATAAGTTGTTATTTATCTATTCATTCCATCTGAATGATTTTTGCAACTGTTTCCATTAGCTAAGTGAAAGAAAACTGAAATAATGCTTTGAGACTGAAGGGATACATTTAGAAAGCAGAAGGAAAATGTAGACTGATAATTGATAAGTCCCAGAAAATTTGTGACATTCTGTTTTCCCATAATTGGACTATTATGGGAAACAGTACTTCTCCACACATCAATAGTTTTTTTTTAAATTAAATAATTAAATTAACACTAGGTGTGCTCTGATCTGGAGAGAACCACGGTCACATTATCACCCATTTAATATCTCCTGATCTAAAGAGATCAGTAAAATACTGTCTAAATCAGACACAAAAAATTTTCCTGGTACTGATGGCATTCCTCCAATTGTCCTGAAGGTTTGTGCACCAGAACTGACTCCTATCCTATGTCGTCTATATATATATATATATATATATATACAGTCTTACTCCACTAGTATCTATCCCACAGCCTGGAAATTGGCCTATATTCAACCAATTCCCAAGAAGGGTGATAAGTCACTGTCAACTGCTGCCTCATCTCACTCACCTCAGTCCTGTCCAAAGTAATGTAAAAAATCATCAATTCCCAACTCCTACACTACCTTGAAGCTCTGTCAGATGTCATCTCCTTCCAGGAGGTTGACTACCATGAGCTTCCACCATGCACGGTTGTGCTTTTCTTTTACATTCTTCATAGAACAAAAAATGTCCAGTCCTTAATATTTCCCATCCAATCTGTTCTTTGTCTTCTTTTTCCTTGCATCATTCCTCCTAAAAGTGTTTTTTGTACGGATTCATGCCTTAGTATGTAACCAAGGTTTTCCTTTTCTTAATAGTTTTCAACAGATTCCTATCTTCTCCAATCATCTCTAATATTTCTAAATTAGTTTTTTTTTGGCAGTCCATGGGACTCTAAGAATTCTTCTGAGGATCCACATCTCAAAGGCTTTTGGTTTATTTTTGCAATATTTTGATATTGTCCAGGTTTCTGCTCCATATAGCAGTATTGACCATACATAGCATTTGGACAGCCTAATTCTTGTTTTTGTGTGAATTTCCCTTGAGGTCAGAATGTTTTTCATGCTAATGAAGGTTGATCTAGCAATTTCTATACTTCTTAATATTTCCTTATCACACTTTCCATTCTCTGTAGTTAGTTGACCCAAATATATATAACTCTCTACTTGATCTAAAGTATTTCTTCAGATCTTAATATTTATATCGGGTATTTTCATTTTTTTCTCTTGTTACCAGCATGGTTTTGGTATTTTTGAAGTTGAAATGAAGTCCATATTTTTCACTCAACTTCAGCGTCTCTTCTAGTAGGTTTTGAAGATCTTTTTTATTTTCAGCTAGCAGTACTGTATCATCTGCATATCTTAAGTTGTTTATATTCCTGCCTCCTATGCCGACTTCATTAAATTCTTCTAATTGCTGGAAGATATTTTCAGTATAGAGGTTAAACAATATAGGAGAAAGAACACAGCCTTGTCTGACATCCTTCTTTACTGGAAATTCCTCCGAGATTTCTCCTGATATTTTTATTGAGGCAGTTTGCTCCCAATATAGATTTATCAGTAATCTGGTATCTTTACCATCTAGTCCTAAATTTCTGATGCATTTGATTAGTTGATCATGTTGTATATTGTCAAAGGCCTTTGTGTAATCAATAAAACATAAGTAGACTTCTTTCTGCTTCTCTAGATATCTTTTTATAATAGTTCTAATGTTGAAGAGTCCTCTAGTTCCTTTATTTTCCTGTAAACCATATTGTGTTTCATTAATTTCCAATTTGATTTTATGTTTATTTTTTTCTAGGATGATATATAGCATAACTTTTGCTATAGTTCGCCCACCGATTTGAGGTCCCTCGAAACTACTGCGCATGTCAGAAAAAGGAGAATCCATTCTGATAATAGAGTAATCAGTCTGTCTTCTGGGATGTAATAATAAACAAACTGAGTTTGTTTATTATTACAGGTCGGAAAATTTAGCTTTTCTTTTACGAACATTGTTGTTTTTAAAGTGTAACTATTTTGCTTGTATAACAGTTGGAAAAATGTACGTAGAGTGTTAATACGTGCAAATACTGCGTTCTACATAAAACAATGTCACTTCGCTCCATGATAAGTTTCCTTTTATTCTGGGACTTTTTAAAACAAAATCCGATTTCATGATGTATTTTCCTTAAAGTTTCTCTTTTCCAAGGAAAATTAATTTTTTCTTTAAGCACAGGAATCAAGTTCAGAATAGTTGGCACTCTTTTCTCGACCACGTAAAATTCGTGAATAGTTCTTATAACGTCTACATCAAAATCATTCAAAGCTACGGTTTCGATGGTTTTCTTTCTCTGTCGCTTTTTTTTTTTTTTAGGAGATTTAAATTTTGGCTTACCTTCACCTTTTGATTCCCTACGAATTCTTTTAACAGTCGACCCCTATACGCCCGCAATTGCACTTGCACATTTTATGACTTGAGAAAGGGGAACAAGAAGACGGCCTTCTGACGATTCTTTTTTGCAGAATGTCAGCACATTATTCAATATTCTTTTGCACGAGCTACTGAAAACGTTTAACAACAGAACTTGTTGACTGTACTGGATCCATCATACAAATTAATAATAAAAAAATAATGCAAAAAGAGAACAACAAAAATCAAGCTAGTACTAGTACAGCGACAGACAAGAAAGCACGTGATTTCGCATGTTGGCGACCAATTCGTACATCCTTCATTTCTTTCTCCCCTTCAGCATGAATCGACTATTCTTGGCACAAAGCCAAGAAGGGATCTAGAAATGGTGGGCGAACTATATCTGACTGATCACACTGATTGTTCTGTATTCTTCACATTTGATTGTCTTCGATTTTTTAGGTATTGGTAGGAACGTTGAGTGCTTAAAATCTTTTGACAGGTGTCCAGTTTTGTATATTTTGTTACATATGTCAGTCAGTGATCTTATAGACTTATCATCTAAAGCCTTTAGATATTCTGCCATAATTCTATCCATTCCTGGATCTTTTCCTGGTTTCAGTTTGCTAATGGCATTTGTTACTTCCCAGGTAAGAATAGTAGGCCCCTCCAAATCTTTTTGCATTGGCTTATCTATTCTATTATGATTATAGAGTTCCTTTGAATACTCTAACAATCTCCCTTATTTTGTCTTTCTCCATTATTATGTTTCCACCGGTATCTTCAATGCAATGAGAGCCTACACGTTTGCAACATTTGTTAGTTAGCTCCGTAACTTTTTCATGAAGTTCTGGTTTTGTGCTTTTTGTCCAGAAGTTCAATTTTCTTGCATTGGTTGTTGAGCCATAGTTCTTTTGCAATCCTACATTCTTTCCTGATCTCCTTGTTTGACTTCTTGTATTCAGGATGATTTTTGTGTTTCTTCCTTTCCTCCATCATTTTCAGTATCTTGTCATTCATCCAGGGTTTACTCATTTTCTTCCCAAATTTGGGAAATGTTTGTTTTACTGCCTTTTTTATGCCCTCTTTAAATTTCTGCCATCTATCCTCAATCTCATATTTAGGGTAAGGATACTTGCTGGTATCAGGAACATTAACAGCAGTGGATTGTGCCAGTTCCTTTAAAAATTTATCTTGTATTTCTTGATTTTTAAGAAGGGAACCAAGATCATATTTTTCTATGTTTAGAGGTTTTATTGCTTTCTATAATTTTATTGCTGCTTTATGACCACAGGGTTGTGGTCTGATCCAATATCAGCCACTGGGTATGTTTTGGCTTGTAAGATGTTATTCCAGAATCTTTTTTCAATTATTATATAGTCAATCTGGTTCCTACAGCAATCTCTGGGACTTTTCAATGTGTAAAGTCTTCTAGGAGGGTGGCTACATAAAGCATTTGCTATTACCAGATTGTTTTCTTCACAGAACTGTATTAATCTTTCTCCTCTTGGATTTCTATGTGCCATGCCCTGGTTTCTCATACAGGAAGAGATCTTTTCTGAGCCTACTTCAGCATTTAGATCTCCCATAACAACAATTATGTCATCTGATTTAGTGTTGTTTAGCGCATTTTGAATTTCTTCATAGAAACATTCTACGTCTTCATCTGGGTAATCAGAAGTAGGTGTGTATATTTGGACAATAAAACTATTAAATGGTTGAGCTGCAATTTTTAAAGCAATTATCCTGTCACTTATGGGCCAAAATCCAAGTAAGGATTGCACAATCTTATTTTTTAGTAGAAATGCTACTCCATTCCTATGACTGGCTCCACATGAGTATATAATCGAATGGATCTTTCTGTTTATTTTTCCACTATAGTCCATTTGACTTCACTGATACCAGCAATGTCAAATTTCATTTCTTCAAGTTCTTGTATAAGGTTATCTAACTTCCCAGTTTCATATAAGGTCCTTATGGGCCAAAATCCAAGTAAGGATTGCACAATCTTATTTTTTAGTA
Source organism: Typopeltis vanoorti (assembly GCF_054136105.1). Classification (NCBI taxonomy): domain Eukaryota; kingdom Metazoa; phylum Arthropoda; class Arachnida; order Uropygi; family Thelyphonidae; genus Typopeltis; species Typopeltis vanoorti. The sequence goes on along the minus strand of NC_143549.1, from coordinate 169,427,669 downwards.
CAAATGCTACTCCATTCCTATGACTGTCTCCACATGAGTATACAATTGAATGTCTCTTTCTGTTTATTTTTCCACTATTAGTCCATTTGACTTCACTGATACCAGCAATGTCAATTTTCATTTCTTCAAGTTCTTGTATAAGGTTATCTAACTTCCCAGTTTCATATAATCCTTACATTCCAAGCTGCACGCCTTAAGAGAAGATTCTTGGTTTTCAGATGTGAAGGATCAGGAGATACCCTCCCTGGAGAGTTTAAGGTATCTTCGTCATATGCTATTTTCATAGTATCCATCTTATGTTCCCGAGTTTCTTTCTCTTCTTCCCTGTAATGTTTCCAAGAGACAAAAGTTGCAGAGGGTCCAACCCAGTCTCTAATGCTTAAATCCGACATGGTTATCTGTTTCATGGTTTACTACGGAATTTTACGTGGTGAGGTTTCTGTCTCTCCCCCAGTGACTGGCCACATCTCTGTTTTGTCTCAGAGTGTGCCGAACTATATCACATAGTTTGCTGTCATGCCTTCATTACTATCATCAAATTAAATTTTGGTCATCAGCTAACTCAGCCATTCCAGTTTTCAAGTGGAACAAGGAGCAGACACTCTCCTTCACTACAGCATAAAGTGCTGACACCCTCACTTAGTTTTGCATGCCAGTCGAGGCACGATCCCAGGGTGTGGCCGCTGGTGCAACTGTACCAGCTACTTGAAGCCATTGAAGCTACCCGTCTAATAAATGACCGCCAGTATGGATTCCGTCGCTGCCGATTAACAGAAGATCTGCTCTCCTATATCACCCACCTCTGGACAAATGCCAGGAGAAGTTTTCCAAATCTCAACCGGTTGCACTTGATATCTCCAAGGCATTAGACCAGGTCTGGCACAATGGCTTACTAAGCCAGCTGCCATCGTCTGGTCTACCTCAAGACCTCTGCAGTTGGATTGCCAACTTTCTGTCTGGATGCACACTATGTGTGGTGGTGGATAGTTTCTTATCCTCTCACCATTCAACTAATGCAGGGGTTCCACAAGGTTCTCTCCCCTCACCAAGCCTCTTCCTACTATATATCATTGACCTACTTCAACTTACTCACTCCTCCCTTTCTTATGATAAACCTTACTCCACACAACTCACCTCAACCTACAGTACATCAACCGCCACTGCTCTCAATTCTGATCTCAAAGCCATCATCCAATGAGGTTCAGATAACCTAGTCAATTTCAATGACAATAAGACCCAGTACTGTTCTTATTTCTCATAAAAAAGGACCATTTTCTCCCAGTATTATTTTTGACAACACCCAAATTTCCACACAATTTGAGATTTCCTTTCTTGGAATTACCCTGACATCAACTCTCTCCTGACATAAACACATAACAACCACTGCATCCTTAGCTTCTAAAAACCTAGGATTTCTATTTTGCTCAAGATGTTAATTCACCCCTGAACAGCTGTACAAATCACAAATCTGCCCAACCATCAAGCTGATTCAGTGGCAGAGCACCTCACCTATTATGAAATCACAAGTGGATATCCACACTCTCTGTGGTAAGTAATGACAATGACTGCGCTTGGGAGTGGAACACCAGGCTATGCCCACACCAGAGCAAGCCTTGGGTCCTATCCCTGGACAATGGGGAAGGAGACTTACAGCAACACTGTTGACCCTTGTAGGCAAGTCAAATAGTTGACTAATCCTGGGTAGGTAGGCCATTCACAGCAGCCTGTCTTACCAAAGAAGAAGCCAAGGTAGTGAGAGATTATCAGGACCCCCCCCACTTTTCTGGATGTTCACAGGTTGCACCAGACAGCAAGGTGTTAAATTCCAGTGATGGCAGTCTGGAAGACAGGGTATACAAGAATATTAGTAAAAGAATAAGAATGAAAAGGGCCAGTGCATCACAAAGTCCCCTCCACCACAAACAGGTGCCTCATGCAGGGGCAAGGTTAACAAGATACTATTGGGACCAGAAGATTTGTGTATATCCAGGCTAGTAAGGATTCTGCTGAATTCTTTATGATGAAAAGGAGACCTGCAACAACGAGCTGTGTTTGGTAAGATGAGAGAAATATGCCTTGACCACCAATGCAGCAGCGGAATAATGCCAGTAAGTTAGCTTTGTTTTGGGTAATGTTACAACAGCATCATCTGGATGCAAAAGAGGTCAAAACATGGATGGGAAAAAAGTAACACTCAAGGAATCAGAACGCTTGACAGCTATCTAAGCAAATGATTTTTGGCACTCATCTGACTTGGATTTGCTTACGGTCTTTTTACAGCTGTTGCACATGAGTGTGAAGATGGAGTTTTGGTTTCTAGCCACTTATAGGAGAGTGGTCTGAAAAGTTCTCGGCCTATCAATGAAAAAAAATGGATTTAAAATTTCAAAATTATTTTTATTTTTCAACATAATCTCTCTTAAGACTAATATATTTATTCCAACGATGCTCCAGTGCCATTATCCTGTCCCTGTAGTGGTTCTCAGTAAGATCTGTAAAATACCCCTCTACAGCTACAATCATCACTTGATTCGAAGAAAAACGCTGACCAGCGAGAAAAACTTAGTTTTGGGAAGAGATAGAAGTCAGAGAGAGCCAAATCTGGGGAATAGGGTGGATGTTCCAACACTTCATAGTGCTGATCCCTTAATATTCCCATCAGCGAAACACCTTTGTGGGCAGGTCCTGATATAAGATGATTTTTTTTCTTCTGCAAACCAGGTCTTTTCTCATGAATTTTTTGGTCTAGTCTGTTTAAAAGATCGGAATAATATACCCTGGTTATTGTTTTACCCTTTTCAAGATAATTAATAAACAAAATGCCTTTAACATCCCAAAACACTGATGCCATGACCTTTCCTGCTGATTGAATTTGGCACTGAACAACTGGCTTCTGTCCACTGTTTTGACTGCTGTTTGGATTCTGGTGTGTAATAGTAATCCAAGTCTCATTCATAGTAATAAATCGACGCACAAAATCAGTTTTATTCTTGTTAAAACACCCCAAGCACTGTTCAGAGACTTTCATGTGAGTGCATTTTTGATCTGCTGTGAGCAAGAGTGGCATCCATCTTGCGAAAAGCTTTTTCATTTGCAATTTTTCATGCAAAATATATCATATCCTACACGTTCTTTTGAAATGCCTATAATCTCAGCAATTTCATGCACTTTGACTCATCGGTCATCCAATATCATATTGTGCACTTGATCAACGATTTCTGGTGTTGTTACACTTTTTGGACATCCTTCACGTGGATCATTTTCAACACTGGTACAACCAAATTTAAACTCTGCAGCCCATTTCTTAATTGTTGAAAATGAAGTAAAAGAGTGCTCATAAACTTTTATGAACTTCGAATGAATTTCTTTTGGCATTAAACCTTCTTTTACAAAGAATTTTATAACTGCACGATACTCAATTTGATTCATTTCAAGGGATACAGACAACACTTTTGCTTCAGACAGCTGTATAAAACAACCTACTTGATAGAATGACTTGCAATTTCACATGGATGCTTATGACAAATGTACAAACTTAGAAAAAAAAAAATCTTGCCTATAGTGTTGCCATCTATGGTTGAGAACTTTTCAGACCACCCTCGTGTCTGCTAATTTAAAAAAAAAAATTTTTTTTTTCTTGGACAACTCTGAAAAACCAACGTTTGGGAAATTGTCCAGAATGAAATATGAAGACCTTTATTCCAGTAATAATTATTTCGGTTGTTTGGCTGTAGTAGGTATTTGAATTCAGAGAGTGAAATGGTAATCAGCCCAAGAAAAGGAGCAGAAATAGCATACTTTCCTATTTGACACCTTGGTAGTACCAAAGGACACAAGACAGAGTGGCTTGATGACCATTCTGTAAAAAAAAAAATGACTTGCATAAGATTGTGGCCACAATTACCAAAAGCCAAAGATGACATATACAACACATTTATCAGGAAAATGGATTAAGAAAATATATAATAATCATGTGTGTTGAGAGTAAAAGTGATTATCAAATATTCTGGTAAGTAAAAGAGAATTTGTGAAAGTTATTGTCAATGACAAACAGGAGAAGGGAAACTAATTTGATGTAAATGTTGATGTTCTTTATAAAGAGGACCTCAAAATGTCAGTGGTTATAAGAATTTGGATTGGTTATAAGAAAAAGGATTCAAGGTTTGGCATTTTCTGATGAGGGATATCAGTTCTGGAGAATGATCTGGTTCTAAACTTATATTAGAATAAATCATGTGCAGAGTGGTCTAGATAATTTAGATGGAAAGTAGGCTTGTTATGCTGTCATTTTAGGTTCTGTTAAGAATAAGAGGGAGTTTAGGCAAAATGGTGAAGCGCATTTATAAAGGACTTCAAACAATGAATGATGGTGAAGTGTATTTTATTAGTAGAAATGTGTTGGGTTTTTGTTTATTTTCTTGTTTACTGAGAGAAAGTTTTTATGATCTGGAGTGTTACTGAAATTATTTGTAATGTTGCTTGTGTGGTTGAATGTGGGAAAGGAAGAATATTAAACGGTCTGTACACATAATATGCAATGAAAAACCCACAGTATTCTTTATATACAGAATCCCATTGTCTCTTGGCTGCTGCATGATCCTGAATACTGTATTGGGAGCTGCAATCTCATGAAAACACTTCCTGACACATTACTATCAGGTCCAGGTGCATCACTGAAGCTGGCCTGCTGAACTCTTAAGTGGGAGTGGCTTGATCCCTTCAGGTCTGCAATGCCCTTGAGGCTGTCATCCACCAAACAAATAAGAAAGTGGGCACACGTACACACACACAATGATACATTCTTAAAGTCCTGCACCGGTTTTAGATTTTAATAAACGTAAGTATACAAATAATTGAGCTATTTAGTAAAAATTATGCGAATGTTCACCAAGTCTTAAAAGTTTTAAATTATAATGTTTCAACATGGTCATCATCATTGTTGATACATCTTCCAAGCTGATTCTTGACCTCCATGAACACATTGCATAGTTGATGCACTTGAATTGCATTTGTTATTCTGACTGAGTTTATCCAGAGAATAAGGGTTTGATGAGCAGACAAGTGTTTTAGCATGGTCCCCACAAAAAAAAAAAAAAAAAAAAAAAAAAAAAAAAAAAAAAAAAAAAAAAAAAAGATCCATCTTTACTGATTCATTTGTTCTGTAAAGTGTTATTTAAACACTGTCACAGGTACACGATGCATAATGACAGGGTACTCCCTCTTGCTTAGAAGATTGTATTGTTTGAAGGATTTAAACTCTGCAATTCAGGGACAAAGAAATTCTGCAACACGGCAAGAAAACTTCCTTCATTAACTTTTGATTCAAGGTCACTCAGATTGTGGTTTATCATTAACTGATCAAGTTGCTTTAATTTTCAATTTTTTCATCCACCTACTTATTGGCTTCTTATGGGGTGCATCTTTTTTTATAACAAATAGTGAACTTTCTTTTCACATTTGCTAATGATTTATACTCTGCAAGCCAAAGTATACATTAACTTTTTTTTCAAATGTTCTCATTTGGGACCATTCAACATCTGCAAATAAAAGAGAAATTGATAAAATAAAAAAAAAAAAAAAAAAAAATATGATTTACTGTATGAAATTATTATATACAAAAGGTTTAAGACTTGAGCTTTCATATACTTTTTACTAAATAATTCCATTATTTGTTTGATTGAGGTTAGCATATTCATTCTCCAACCTATAGGCTGGAGAATGAATTTGAATCCTGCCATGGACATGGATGTTTGTGATTGTCTTTTAGGTGGGAGATGAATTTCATTGCCCAGTGTGAGACCACTTACTGGAGGCCTGAAGTGACTTGAAAAAGTTCCATGTTTAGTCTGTGTTTCCAGACTTTGTAAAAAAATAAATATATTAAAAAAAAAAATCCTTAGCCCACCCATGGTATTAATGCACTATAGGTTTAAAGAAACCTTTCATGGGTGGGAACTACAGAAACAAAATTGTACATGTTTGGTTATTAAAATTTAAAACTGATGCAGAACTTTATGATCACTGAATACAGAGTGGTCATAAAGTTTTGCTTTATGACCTTAATATGTGTGTGTTTTCGATTAATGAAAGTTTCAGTTAACATGATCACAAACATTTATGCCATTCCTCTATATGTGCACCCTAAAATTTCAAATAGTGCAGCTGATTATGAAATAAATAACAAAAAAAGACCCCAGAAAATTGTTGTTTGCAAACAGTGTTGCCAGATTGTGCTTCTGATACACCCTTATGCTGCCATAAGCAGTTTCATTTGGGCGACCATCCAATGCAGATGTGTCAAAGCATTAATGTATTTCATGCTAAGTAATACATAATATTCTATAAAAGTTCACCATAGCCAAAAGGAAAAGTGATATGCCAGTGAAATCAGATAAGAAGAAATGTAAATTATTACTTTGGATATGAAACTTGACGTGATTAAATAGTTTGATAATGGTCAAAGCAAGGTAAGTATAGGCATGGTGCTGGTCCTCAGTGAGTCTGCAGTACAACTAATTTTGTCCAAAATGAGAATAAGCTGCACCAATTAGTATGCAGTGCAACAAGAACAGAAGGAAGTCCTATTTTGCTTGAAATGCAGAATATCTTAATAACCTGGCTGGAAGATTGCAATTGAAATCTGATTCAAATTGTACCAACAACATAATGGTAAAAGCACTCAGCCTGTTTATGTTGCTGAAAGAAAACAAATTCCAAGGGGATACCATGACATTTGCTGCTGGCAGAAGATGGTTTGAAAAGTTCAAAGCTTGAATAGTGTGCATAATATCAAATTAACAGGAGAAGCGGTGAAAGCTGATAAAGATGAAGCCACTAAATTTCTGTATGTTTAAAAAAAATAATTCAGGAAAATTACAATGGCTTCCAAATTTCTAATGATGAAATTTGCCTTTATTGGAAGAAAATGCTGTCTAGAACTTTCTTAGCAAAAATCAAGAATCGCAACCTATTTAAGTCTCCAAAGACCACTTAACTCTTCTGTTGGAAGGAAACACTGAAGGTGATTTCAAATTTAAACCTATGCTTATGTTTGAGTCATGGCAAGAAGTTACAGCTAATACAATGAGGGATGTGTGGAAATATCTTCTGCTTTACTCTGCAAATGACTTTTGTGGCATTGAAAAGTTGTTGAGTTGTTAAAGAAATTAGCATCATTAGGGGTGAAAGATGTTGATTCTTCTAAGAGAATGCCTGGATTCACATTTTAGCCACTCCCTGACACAGATCTTATATAGAATTAGAGCAACAGCATTCTTACAAGAAAGAGCAATTGTGACTGAAGAAAAGGAGTGTGTTGCAAAGGAAATTTCGTTCAAGGAACTCAAGTATATGTTTCAAATTTAAAAATTAATAACAAATGTGGGCAAATATGAGAATGGGGAACTGGACAATGAGACTTATTTGTGCCTATGGTCCCACAGAAGGTTCTACTAAGGTAGAAGTGGAGGAATTTTTTGAGGCTTTAGAAAAAGCAACTGACACAATGAAAAAGGAAAAGTTGGTCCTTGTTAGGGATCTAAATAGTAGAGTAGGAAATGATTGTGAGACATACAAAAATATTTTGGGAAAATTTGGAGAAAAGAGCAAAGCTAATAATAATGGCAAATATCTGTTGGATTTCTGCTCAGGACATGGACTGGTTATTACTAACACCATGTTCCAACATAAAAATGTGCACAAATTCACATGGAGAGAAGAGGCTAGGAATAAGAAAAGTCTCATTGACTATGTTATTGTTGATAGTGATGTTTTCTCCCTGGTGCAGGACACCAGAGTGTATAGAGGATTTGACATTGGAAGTGATCACTATTTAGCCTTGAGCAGGATAAAATTGAATTTCATATTGAAAAGAATAACATGTAAGAAAGTTTTAAAGCGAATAAAAGTTGAGCAGCTCTCAGATGTGAACTGTAGACTAAAATACAGAAATATTATTGAAAAGAAAATGAAAGAGTTTGAGAACAGGAATCAAACCTTGGAGATTCAGTGGCAAACTCTGAAGAAAACACTGATTGATTCTGCCAGAGAGGCATGTGGTGAGGTTGTGTGCAAGGATAAAAAAATCAGAACTCCCTGGTGGACACAGGAAGTTAAAGAGGCAGTGAAGGAAAAGAAGAAAGCATATCAAAAGTTCCTGGCAAATAACTCAGCTTTTACTCTTACAGAATACAGAGACAAATGCAAGAAAGCTAAACAGTGTGTAAAACTAGCTAAACAAAAGTCATGGGAGGACTTTGGCAAGAATATAGAAAATAAATATCAAGAAGGTGGCAAAATATTCTGGAGGTTGTTGAAGAAGCTTAGGAATGGAGGAAAGAGTGCTGTAAAAGGAATTAGAGATGATAAAGGTGAAATGAAAACAGGAGAAAAAGATATCCTTGAAGTATGGAGTAATTACTTTGAAAAACTGCTAAATGAAACAAGCAGTGATGACAGCACAGTGATAAAAAACACTGACCAGGCATGCAGTCAGGAATACATATCCATACTTGAAGTAGAAAAAGCCATCAAAGGCTTCAAATGTGGAAAGGCAGCAGGAGTAGATGATATTCGACCAGAAATGCTGAAGTATGGTGGTATAAGAGTCTTACAGTGGCTGCACTGCATAGTTCAGAAAGCCTGGACAGAGGGACGAATTCCCGATGATTGGAGTAGAGCTCTCATAGTACCCATATATAAAAAGGGAAATAAAACTGAATGTGAGAATTACAGAGGTATTTCCCTACTGAGTGTTCCTGGCAAGATCTATGCAAGTATACTTGAGAAACGGTTGAGAAGAATTGTGGAAGAAAAGCTTGATGAAGAACAAGCTGGATTCAGGCCGAATAGAGGCTGTCAGGATCAGATCTTCATTTTACGACAAATAGTCGAGAAAGCATGGGAATATAACAAAGATCTGTATTTAAGTTTTGTCGATTTGGAAAAGGCATATGACAAGGTGCCAAGAGAGAAGCTATTCAATACACTGCAGTTATATGGTGTCAATGGGGCATTATATCAAGCAATACTTAGTCTTTATTTGAGTTGTGAGTCAGCAGTTAGAATTGAAGGAAGTACAGGAAGATAGTTTAATGTTAAATCTGGTGTGAAACAAGGATGTACATTATCCCCTCTGTTATTCATTATCTATATGGATCACATTATGAAGGAATGTGGTATTAAACCTGATATCAAAATTGGAGATGTTAATGTCAGCTCTTTGCTTTATGCGGATGATGTTATACTTCTAAATAAATCCGCTACAAGTCTGCAAGATTCTCTGACTAAATTGAATAGCTGTTGTAATAGATATGGTATGATGGTCAGCAATAAAAAGACAAAGACAATGAAAATAGGCAGAATCATTGAAAATGTCAACTGTGTTGTGAATGGAGAACCTGTGGAAAGTAAAACATTTCAGCTACTTAGGCACGATTGTTACTGAAGATGGTAAACTAAATATAGAAATAGACAACAGAATCAGCAAAGCTGGTATCGTGGGAAGTCAATTGAATAAATTCATATGGAATAAGAGAGAAATTAGTCGCAACACTAAATTAGCTGTATACAAGACTGTGTTCAAACCAATTTTAACTTATGGATCTGAGAGCTAGGTCAGAAGTAAAACACTTGACCAAAGACTAGAGACCGCAGATATGAGAGTCCTGAGAAAGATTAGAGGCGTGAACAGATGGCATCAATGGCAATATCATATTAAAAATGAGGATATTAGGAAAGAACTTGACATTGTCAGCATCCAGGAATGCATTAGCAGAGCTAATCTCAGATGGTATGGTCACTTAAATAGAATGGGAGAGGAAAGATTAGCAAAACAAGTGTTCTCTGCCAGGTTGGTAGGAAAACGACCCAGACCAAGATATAGGTGGATTGATACCGTACAAAGTGCCTTAGACGATAGAAATATAAGATCTGATAATGTTGGAGTCTTGACAAGTAACAGACTGATTTGGAGGAAAATTGTAGATAGGAAGTTAGTAATGATGTAATTTTTTCATGTAGTACTGTCATATCCTGTACACCCCTTGAGGGTACATGGCAGGAATTTGATGATGATGATGATAACAAATGTGGAAAGAAGCATGTTAGTTTGTTGAACCCTAGAAAATGGACTTAAATGTCATTGTAAATTCTATGAAGATAAAAAGAAGGCCGCAACTGTTATCATACATATCAATACAGGCACCTCCATGGAGTCCTAAGACTCATTGTGAGAGATCCAAACTATCAACACAATATCAACCTTGCCTCTCCTTAAAAACCATTAATAAAGCACTCAACTGACTCAGGCAACCAATCCCATTCATTCACCACTCTCCAAGTGAAAAATCCAGTCGTCATGTCCTTGCTAACTACACTCTTACCAAACCTCCTGGGATGACGTCTTGTTCTGTCCCCCACTCCTCACTCCCAATGCTGAAATATTTTCTTTATAATATCTTATAAAGTCTCTTAAGTAACTTAAAAGTTTCTATTGTATTCCCCCCTTTTTTTTTTACCTATCAACCAACTTCTGCAATCCATAAACCCTCGATCTATCCTCATAGGGAACATTCCACACAATACTCACAATCTTGGTCACCTGCCGCTGGATCCTCTCTACTGTTTCCTAATCCCCAAAAAATCCACGGTGACTACACCTGAGTACAGCAATCTGGATGTGGTCATATCAAGGCTTTATAAACAGGAATAATTCCCTTATCTCTGATTGTTAGTGTGGCCTTCAATAACCAGGTAATCCTGTGAGCTACCCTGATTACCTTAGCAATGTTCTCTAAACTTTAATTCTATCTACTACTACATCCAAATTCCTGGCTTCGATATCCTGGAGTACAGTTCGCTCGTTTTGATACACAATCTGTAACCTATTTATTCCAAAATGTATAACTTTACATTTTTACCACATTAAATTGACATCCTCCTTTCTTTTAGTGTTACACGGTGATCAGCATTCATTTTTGAGATTATGGATTCTACAACCGTGTTAAAATAACTCTTTTTATTATCCCGACGTTTCGATCTTCATATCAAGATCATCATTTGGAGTATACATAAATACACATGATGAGCAGTGTTACATTTCAAACCGTAAGCTAGAGAAACAATGCTTTGATCACATGCTACTGACTGGCATGACCTCTAGTGAAAAAGAAAAAAAAATTACAAACTAGATTTAATTTATGATTACATGAATAAACATTCTTGCTTATAGATAGTTTTCCTTCCAGTAACAGTGATTTTATTACAATTGTTATTTTTGATTTAAAAAAAAAAAAAAATTATTTATACATTACAACATGAATAAACATTCTTTCTTATAGATTTTTTCTTTAACAGTGATGTCCTATTTTTTAATATTAAAGTTATTTTAGATTTAAGATCCTGGATTTTCTAGTCCTGTTTATAGTTATTCTTAGAGAGGAAGGATTCGTGGGACGAATATATGCCTTCCATATGTATGGGATTTTTAGACCATCATTATTGTTTAGATTGGGGTGGTTGATAATGATCTCACAAGCTTCCTTAAATTTGCGTTAATACAATTTTGGTGTGATATAGACAACTAGTGCTTTTCCAGTCAATTCTATGTAAGGTGTTCAGTTCAGGGCATGATCAGAAAGGCCAGCTTCACCATAATTATTATATTTGATGTGTCGTTTATGTTCTTTTTTGACTGATTGGAATTGTGCGTCCTGTTTCTCCATGTATGGTATGTTACAGGTGCAGTAAATACGATATACTCCAGGGTGGGCCAGCGGAGGGAGTGGGTCTTTGGATGAGTTGAGTAAGCTTTTTATTTTTGCAGGAGGTTTAAAGGTGACTTTGAGGTTGTATTTTTGAAGTACTCTGTTTATCTTGTCTGATGTCCCTTTAATGTAGGGAATGGTTATAGTTTTACTGTAGTCTATTTTGTCTTTGTTTCCTATTGACATGTAGAGAATTGTGTTAACAGTGTTTTGGCTGTATCCATTTTTTTGAAAAGTATTGCTATCACTTTAAATTCGTTTTTCAGTGCCTGTTCACTGGATCAGATCTTCAGAGCCCTGTTTTTTAGGGTATTCATGACCCCTAGTTTTTGTGTTGGGTGGTGGTAGGGGTTTATGTGCAAATATTGGCCAGCATGTGTCGGCTTCCGGTAAGCAGTGAGGGAAAGATTGCCCAAGGGAAGACGTGTGACAAGCGTATCTAGAAACGGCAGTGTGTTATGTTTTTCAGTCTCAATTGTGAACTGTATATGTTTGTGTTGCTTATTTAGGTGGCTAAGGAATGTGTCTAGCATCTGGCAGCCATGAGATCAGATCGCGAAAACATTGGCAATGTATCTAAGCCAGACTTTGGGTTTTAAAGGGGAGGAACCTAAAGCAAGTTGTTCAAAATGTTCCATGTAAAAGTTAGCAATGGGGGGAGGGATGGCAAGCTCATGGCTGTGCCTTCTTTTTGTAGGTAGAAAACGTTTTGCCATACAAAATAACCAGAACGTAATACATGCACAAAGAGCGCCATGATATCTGGTGGAAATTTGTTCTGTAAAAGAAGAATTGTGTCATTGATTGGGACATTCGTAAAGAGGGCAGAGACGTCAAAACTGACTAATAGATCATCTTTTTCTAATGTGATGTAATGTCTTTGATGATGTTTATGAAGTGTTGTGTATTTTTGATATAGGAGGGGAAATGACCTACCAGCTTTTTGAGTTTATTCAAGTTTATTCATGTTGTAATGTATAAATATTATTATTTTTTTTTTTTTTAAATCAAAAATAACAATTATAATAATAGAAATAGGACATCACTGTTACTGGAAGGAAAACCATCTGTAAACAAGAATATTTATTCATGTAATCATAAATTAAATCTAGCTTGATTTTTTTTTTTTTTAAACTAGAGGTCATGCCAGTGAGTAGCATGTGATCAAATCATTGTTTCTCTAGCTTATGGTTTGAAATGTAACGCAGCTTGTTTTGTATATTTATGTATGCTCCAGATGATGATATTGATATGAAGATCGAAACGTTGGGATAATAAAAAGAGTTATTTTAACATGGTTGTAGAATTTATAATTTAAAAAAAGTAAATTGACATCCATTATGTTTTGTCAATACTGGTCACAGAATATTTAAATGAACCTGCAAGTTCTCTACATCACAGCAATCAACTATCACCCTACCCAACTTTGCTTCATTAGCAAACAACTGAATATTCCCTTCAAATTATTTCCTATATCATTTATGTACAAATTAAATAGTAGTGGTCCAAGCACACCACTAGTCACCTGTCATCTCCTGGATTCTGCTCCAGATACTAGTGTTTGGTATCTGTACATCAGCCACCCTTTTATCCACATCACTAATTTTATATCCATCATCATCATTTGCTGCAGTTTGCATAACAAAGTTACATGTGGTATCCTGTCAAACATCTTTGCAAAATCCAGTATTATCATCTTGTAGCCATTCCTTTTATTCAACTCATCTGTCACTTTATTATAAAAAGTTAGTCGATTACTAAGGATGACTGACACACATCATAAAGCTGTGCTGCCCCTCAGTATATCATATTCTTATTCGCCCATTCCTGAATTTTCTTTTTAACCAATTTTTCCAGTGCTTTTATTGCAACTATACTCATTGGTCTATAATTTATTGCCAGACTTAGGAGGGTAAAACATTTCCTTTATATCAAGGAATTATTTTGCCCTCCTTCCACTCTCTTGGTACTTAGTCAGATCTGAGACTTAAATTAAACATCCAGGTCAAAGGCATTGCCAATTCCCCTGGACATTCTCTTAAAAAGCAAGCTGATATCCCATTAAATCCCACAGCTGTATTTGCATTCAGATTCTCTAATATTCTTATCCAATTATCAACTTTTGATGTAAGAACAGAGGTTTTTCGAGTGATGATTGACAAGTGTTTTTCTAGAAAGCAGCATATCCATTTTTCACTCATTTTGTAGATCGTTTCTTTAATACATAACCCTTTTAGCATACTTGCTTTTCATTATCCTTTATATTTCTATCAATGTACATTGTTAAAACATATTTTAAAGGCTTAAATTAAGTCTTCTGATGAATGTTCCAACTGGATGAATTAAAATTTTCTCCATTGGTTTTTAACTTCAACATATGCAGTTTTATATATCAGGGGCAAATATTCTGGCTGTGCCAGATGCATAGTGCACATCCATGGAATATCAATATCACCGAATATTATATTTTCGCATTTATTCCCATTAAAGACTACTCTAATTGTTTCCTGGCTTCGTATGATTCCTAAAATTAAACACAATATACTAATGCATCATGAAGAGGACACTATGACAAGTAAACATTGCATTGCATTTGTGTTAATAGCCCAGGTGTGTGTGTTCACAATACATACACCTTTGAGCCCTTTGATCAGATGTAAAGATGGGAATGCAGCAACCTACTGAAATGGGCATCATGTGCCCATTTCAGTTGGGTGTGTGTGTGTGTGTGTGTGTTGAGTGGCTTATGCAACCTGCACTACAAAATTCACGTCAAGAGTGCAGAGCACATCAATGATCATCTTAATTGATCCAATGCAATTAATTGTAGCATAACTTTGAATACTTTAATTTATCAATTCAATGCAACCAAATCTGTGTGGAGTGGGATAATGTGTTTGTTTTAAGATATATTAGAAAACAATAATGAAGGAGAATGCTCTATTTGGTTGGAATATTTGAATTACTCAAAGGTGTAAATATGTGAAATATTAATAAGTCATGTGACAATGGGAAATGTAAAGGAAAGAATAAATGTGAGTAGAAATACTTTGAATTATTAATAATTCATTTGTGATGTGTGTCCTATAAGTTGCTGAGTAGAGCAAATAGCGTGCAATCCTATAAAGTCTAGATGTGAATAAGTAAATTTATGATGGCATAATTAAAAAAAATAAAAAAATAAACTTATGAGGAGAGGGAAAGAAATTTGCTTGCAAAGTATATATAACTAACCAATAACAAACAGCCACTAATACATTTAGTAGTTCAGTAAAAAACTATAGCGAGAGGATAATCCAATGAACTAATAATGTTGACCAGGTGATTCATTTAGGAGTGGCAGGAATACATGTGGTTTGATGAAGCAGCAACACCTCATAAAATTTGTTGTGCATGTTGTGTGTATTTCTCTGGTTTATGTATATTTTGCTTCATTTTCTAAGAATTTTCTTTTGTTTACTGAGACTCAGTACACATTTTACACAATAACAGGATACATAATATCCGATCATTATTGAATCCTACATTCATTAGAGTTATTTATTTTTATTATTATTTTTTTTAATTTAGTGTCAGTGGCTTTTCTGTCTTATCAATAATATATATTTCACACATGCTAGTATTTTGTTGTAGATCAACAACTACATAGAAGTATTCATTTTTATTCAGGAATAGATAAATTTTACTACATCTGTTGTTTCCGAAGATCAGAAAAAAAATGTACTCATACTATTAAAAAAAAACTTTCCAACCTCAATAGATGCTGTACTGCACAAGCAAAGAAAAACAAGTAGCTTTGTTTATCACTAAATAAACAGACATTTAACATCTGTGTAATATATTTAGGAACAGTTAGTGTAATTAGAGGTAACTCAAATGACATGCTTAATGGAAAAACACTCCACACCCGCAGGCTATGCTGCATGGATTCAAACAGAACAGATTTACTGTAAACATAACAGCTAACTGTTATGTTTACAGTAAATCTGTTCAGTTCCAGAAAATGTGTAACAGCTGTTTATAATAGTCACTGGACACAGAAAGTGCTCAATTTATGAAAAGCAAAATGCTACACACACACACACACACACACACACACACACACACACACACACACACACACACACACACACAAACTTGAAATCAGTTTGAATTGCATTTGAGATTTTCGATATTATTCAGATGTTTAAAAGACTAAATCAATGGAGAAATTTAGAAATAAAATTCTATCGAAGAGGTGAAACTATCATGCCATATAACATCTGTAACCCACATCAGATATATCACTAATGATATAATTTTGAACTGTGGAAGAAGTTTATTGAAATACAGTTAAAGCCTTTAAATGACTGTTTAAAAGAGATCACGCTCATGGAGCACATTTAAAAATTCTATATAATTTCTTCGATTAGCTGAATCTTCAGACTCATCATGATCTCAAAGGAAGCTCTTGCCTAGCCAAATAGCATACAGCATCAATCATATTTTTAAAAATGTCTCTATTTTTTGTTACCTGTTCATTATGACTGGTAACTTCGATTTTTCTTTGTTTGTCAATGAGTGTTAATTCATTGTTTTCCAAACATCTTAAAACTTAAAAATGACTGAACATGTGATTGGGAAAGCTTGTTTTAACACAACTGCTATTAAATGATTGAGATCGGAATATCCATGCTTATTCCAAGCACCTTTTTCTCTGAAGAATAATAAAAAAGGCCAACAAAATAAAAGTATTCACTGAACTTCACATCCAGTTAACCATTCTAACACTGCATTGTGAAATAGAGAAGTGTCTTGTACTCAGTTTTTGCATCTTTGTGCTTGCTCTCGGTAAATTTGGAAGAGGAGGATAAGACATTTCAAATTTCCACTAATCATACAATCCACAAAAGTTCAGGCAGGAAACGGGACGTTTATTAGATCGTTAATGTTGTTTCCAATTATAAGTATGGGTAAAAAAGTTATAAATCCATGGAAAATTATATATTAAAAACTTGTCTATATTATATATAAAAAATTGCCTACCCATGTCAACTCGCACCTCATGCATGCAAAATAGATGATGAAACTCAGAAAACAAAAACAGCAACTCATGGCAAATGTTGTTCAGTTGGATTGGTTGACACAATAACTAATCAACAGCCACTGATTTCTAGGTGCTATCATCTCAGTGCTTACCCTGTCTCACCTTCTGCGCAGTTTAAAACTACTGGAATGCTAAGAATTTGATCAGCTGATCTTGTTTACAAAACTGTGGACATAAGATTATTCCTTGACTGACATGGAAGCCTTTATAAGTCTTCAGAATAACTGTCGTAAAGTTCATCATCAAATTCCTGCCATGTACTTCAAAGGGGTGTACAGGATATGATAGTACTACATGAAAAATTTACATCATTACTAACTTTCTATCTACAATTTTCCACCAAATCAGTCTGTTATTTGTCAAGACTCCAACATTATCAGATCTTATATTTCTATCATCTAAGGCACTTTGTACTATATTGATCCACCTATATCTTGGTTTCCTCTGGGTCGTTTTCTTTCCAAGCTGGCAGAAAACAATTGTTTTGCTAATCTTTCCTTCCCCATTCTGTTTAAGTGAACATACCACCTGAGATTAGCTCTGCTAATGCATTCCTGGATACTGACAATGTCAAGTTCTTTCCTACTATCCTCATTTTTAATATGATATTGCCATTGATGCCATCTGTTCAAGCCTCTAATCTTTCTCAGGACTCTCATATCTGCGGACTCTAGTCTTTGGTCAAGTGTTTTACTTCTGACCCAGATCTCAGATCCATAAGTTAAAACTGGTTTGAACACTGTCTTGTATACAGCTAATTTAGTGTTCCGACTAATTTCTCTTATTCCATATGAATTTATTCAACTGACTTCCTACCATACCAGCTTTGTTGATTCTGTTGTCTATTTCCATATTTAATTTACCATCTTTACTAAAAATCATGCCTAAGTAGCTGAAATGTTTTACTTGTTCCACAGGTTTTCTGTTCACAATGCAGTTGACATTTTCAATGATTCTGCCTATTTTTATTGTCTTTGTCTTTTTATTGCTGACCTTCATACCATATCTATTACAATACTTATTTATTTTAGTCAGGGAATCTTGCAGACTTGTAGCGGATTAATTTAGAAGTATAACACTGTCCGCATAAAGCAAAGAGCTGACATTAACATCTCCAATTTTGATATCATGTTTAATACCACTTTCCTTCATAATGTGATCCATATAGATAATGAATAACAGAGGGGATAATGTACATCCTTGTCTCATTTAGCATTAATTTAAAATGTTTAATTTATTAATTAATTATAAAAAATAAAATAATAAATTAATTTAATTTAACATAAACTTAAAACCAGATTTAACATTAAACCATCTTCCTGTACATCCTTCAATTCTAACTGCCGACTTACAACTCAAATACAGACTAAGTATTGCTTGATATAATGCCCCATTGACACCATATAACTGTAGTGTATTGAATAGCTTCTCTCTTGGTACCTTGTCATATGCCTTTTCCAGATCGACAAAACTTAAATACAGATCTCTGTTATATTCCCATGCTTTCTCAACTATTTGTCATAAAGTGAAGATCTAATCCTGACATCCTCTATTTGGCCTGAATCCAGCTTGTTTTTCACCAAGCTTTTCTTTCACAATTCTTCTCAACCGTTTCTCAAGTATACTTGCATAAATCTTACCAGGAACACTCAGTAGGGAAATACCTTTGTAATTCTCACATTCAGTTTTATATCCCTTTTTATATATGGGTACTATGAGAGTTCTACTCCAATCATCGGGAATTCGTCCCTCTGTCCAGGCCTTCTGAACTATGCAGTGCAGCCGCTGTAAGACTTTTATACCACCATACTTCAGCATTTCTGGTCGAATATCATCTACTCCTGCTGCCTTTCCACATTTCAAGCCTTTGATGGTTTTTTCTACTTCAAGTATGGATATGTATTCCTGACTGCATGCCTGTTGAGTGTTTTTTTACCACTGTGCTATCACTGCTTGTTTCTTTTAGCAGTTTTTCAAAGTAATTACTCCATACTTCAAGGATATCTTTTTCTCCTGTTTTCATGTCACCTTTATCATCTCTAACTATTTTTACAGCACTCTTTCCTCCATTCCTAAGCTTCTTCAACAACCTCCAGAATATCTTGCCACCTTCTTGGTATTTATTTTCTATGTTTTTGCCAAAGTCCTCCCATGACTTTTGTTTAGCTAGTTTTACATGGTTTTTCACTTTCTTACATTTGTCTCTGCATTCTCTAAGAGCAAAAGCTGACTTATTTGCCAGAAACTTTTGATATGCTTTCTTCTTTTCCTTCACTGCCTCTTTAACTTCCTGTGTCCACCAGGGAGTTCTGATTTTTTTATCCTTGCACACAACCTCACCACATGCCTCTCTGGCAGAATCAATCAGTGTTTTCTTCAGAGTTTGCCAATGAATCTCCAAGGTTTGATTCCTGTTCTCAAACTCTTTCATTTTCTTTTCAATAATATTTCTGTATTTTAGTCTACAGTTCACATCTGAGAGCTGCTCAACTTTTATTCGCTTTAAAACTTTCTTACATGTTATTCTTTTCAATATGAAATTCAATTTTATCCTGCTCAAGACTAAATAGTGATCGCTTCCAATTTCAAATCCTCTGTACACTCTGGTGTCCTGCACCAGGGAGAAAACATCACTTTCAACAATAACATAGCCAATAAGACTTTTCTTATTCCTTGCCTCTTCTCTCCATGTGAATTTGTGCACATTTTTATGTTGGAACATGGTGTTAGTAATAACCAGTCCATGTCCTGTGCAGAAATCCAACAGGTATTTGCCATTATTATTAGCTTTGCTCTTTTCTCCAAATTTTCCCAAAATATTTTTTGTATGTCTGACAATCATTTCCTACTCTGCTATTTAGATCCCCAACAAGGACCAACTTTTCCTTTTTCATTGTGTCAATTGCTTTTTCTGAAGCATCAAAAATTTCCTCCGCTTCTATCTTAGTAGAACCTTCTGTGGGACCATAGGCACAAATAAGTCTCATTGTCCAGTTCCCCATTCTGATATTAGCCCACATCACTCTTCTTGAGACTGCCTGCCATTCAAGAAGATTAGCCTCTTATTTTGTGTTGAATACTATGGCTACTCCTTCTTTTGCTTGATTGTCATTTCCTGAATAAAACATTGTTTTTATTGCTCAGAAAGATCTCACCAGTTTTTGTCTTTTTTGTTTCAGTTACCCCTATTATGTCGGTCTGGTACTTATCTAATTCCTCAGCTAGCTCCATTTCTTTGTCATTCAGGCTTCTTATGTTGATAGTACCGACCTTTAACTCTAGTGATGTTGAGTTGGGTGTGCTTTCAATATCAATAATGCATAAGAAATGAAGTTTACTTGTAGCATGATGTATATTGTATGTAACCATCTTTTGTTCAGCTTTCATATATCCATTAATACTAGTGATCTATCTGTGAACCACTGAAAACTTTATCTTTTTGTTAACACTATCTTATAGCATGAGGTTCCTTTAGACTTATACTTTCTGAACATCTCAACTTATATATATATTTGAGAATATGCTAATATTCTCAAATATATATATATTCTCATAAGGTACAAGAAGTTAATGGCTTTGTACGAGAATAGGAAAAAACAATTCTAATACTAATTAACTGACTATCTAATATAGTAAAAACCACTGTGTTTAATATATTAAAAGATTAAATAATAAAAAAGTAGTGTTTTTAGATATGTAGTCTATATTCTATACTAAAGGCAAAGCTGTATTACAGATGAGTTACTGTGGCTGAGATGCTATCTGTATGGAATTAAACAAGCACCTACATTTGCATTTTTTTTTTTTTTAATTTTGATGTGAATTAACTGAATTATAAAAGAACAGATAAAATTAGACTCACCTGTAGAAATATTTTTAACCTATCAAGAGGCGCTGTGCATGTGCGAGATACAGCACCAGCAATGCCTCCAGAAACCAAATGACGCCACCACATTCCTGATTGCATTTCTGTTTCTGTGAAATCATCTGGTACCAATGTGTCTTCACCTATGTCAACAAACTGAAATGAAAAAAATACATTAGTATTAAAATGAACATAAGTAGCCCAAAATAATTAAATGTCGTCATTGTTTAGTCAAACCATTTTGAATGGATTATCAATGTTACGTAGTCAGAATAGTTGCTTAAATGCTTGACCCTAAGTTGCCTTAATTTCATATGTGATCATGAAAGCTAAGATATTACTTAAGATACGTACATTATCCCTGGCCAAGGAAGGACTGAAACAATAGGAAGAGGACTTGTGGCACATAAGATGGCAAGGGTTACATGCATGTGTGTTAAGGCTTAAGTGCTGGGAAAAACTCATGATAAAAATTTAATGGAGTAAAACAGCACTAGGAAACAATTAAAAATGCTTATACGCATGGATAGGATTATGTGTTCGTCCGACATTTTTGTAATAGATTTCACGGTTTGATATGAACACAGATGATTAAGAAAATAACTATTTATTAACTTAAAAGCTAATATTTCGCTGGTATTATATCCAGCATCTTCAGAGCACACAACACAAAGTTTGTTACAAATGCAAAACAACCACAATCCGGTGTAACAGTGGGGCTGCAGCGTGCAACACAAGACTAAAGTCCTAATATGGCGTCATCTAGGTTTAAAAAAAAATAAAAAATTCAAAGTTTTGAAATAGTAGTCCAAATGATAGTCTTAGAAAGTTTGAAAAAATGAAATAAAATAAAAGTAATAAATATTAATTTGGTCTTAAGATGACTGTCTCCCAAATCTTTGGTAGATATATACAGCCATACTTGTTAAGGTTTGGAGTATGTTTTAAGGCTTCTATTGATTCCAGGAACAACCTCTCTGACTTGTAGAAGCTTCTGTGCATTACTTTTGTTTCTTTCCAATTGATCCTGTGTGCAGGGGTATCCAAAGCATGGTCTGCCAGACACCCGACTTGCCGTAGCATATAATATATCCGACACTGTCGCTATGGCAAGTCGGGTCTGGCAGACCATGCTTTGGATACCCCTGCACACAGGATCAATTGGAAAGAAACAAAAGTAATGCACAGAAGCTTCTACAAGTCAGAGAGGTTGTTCCTGGAATCAACAGAAGCCTTAAAACATACTCCAAACCTTAACAAGTATGGCTGTATATATCTACCAAAGATTTGGGAGACAGTCATCTTAAGACCAAATTAATATTTATTACTTTTATTTTATTTCATTTTTTTGAAATAAAAAAATGATATCATTTGGACTACTATTTCAAAACTTTGAATTTTTTTTTTTTTTTTAAACCTAGATGGCGCCATATTAGGACTTTAGTCTTGTGTTGCACGCTGCAATTACTTTTATTAGTCCCACTGTTACACCGGATTGTGATTGTTTTGCATTTGTAACAAACTTTGTGTAGTGTGCTCTGAAGATGCTGGATATAATACCAGCAAAATATTAGCTTTTAAGTTAATAAATAGTTATTTTCTTAATCATCTGTGTTCATATCAAACCGTGAAATCTATTACAAAAAATTAAAAATGCTATTTAATCCTCTCAATATTTCATCTCAGTGACAGAGACATCATCAGGGAGTACAAAATGAGACTTGTAACACATACACAGCACAAAACTGAAACATGTAGATGAAAGACTAGAATCCTAATTAGGTGGAGTACTATCTATAGAGTCCACGTGGTTAGCCTAGTGGCTATGCGCTTTGCAACCATATGCCTGGGGAAAGAGTGTCCTAGGTTCGATTCCCGTGGACGTTAGAAGCTTAAGGATCTTTCTCAGCCATAGCCAAATTAGCCGGTCTTGGACTTGGTGACGAAAAACCCTTGAGCAGAGTTTTTCCTCTAGTTTATATGGAGGTTTTCATCCTGCAAACCAACACCGTGAACACACTGGCTGCTACAGTCATAGGATATAGTACTTAATCCCTCATTAGGAGGGCTCAACCAGTCCTAAGGGGTGGTCGAGGAATGGATGGGGGGGGGGGACACAAATAAAATAAAAACCAACAGGTGTTGGCATCCTAGGCTGCCAACACCTGTTGGCAGCCTAGGATGTAAACTGGGATCTTGAAGAATTTCCCATATTTCAGGAAGTTTTATGCAACCATATTTATTTAAACTAGGCTCATTTTTAAGAGCAACAGAAGATTATAAAAACAGCCTTTCTCTTTTAAATTTACTGTGATGGAGGCATATGGTATTTTTCTAATTGATTGACCACAATCATGACTGCAGATGTGTTTTTATGTTCTTCCATTTGGATAACAGTTGATCTTCCTGTCTGTCCAAAGGACAACTTGCAGGAACAAGAAACTCTATATACACCTGGAACTGAGATGGGAGGGAGTTTGTCGTTAGTTGAGCTTGAAAGTGGTGCGAAGATTGTGATTGGATGGTGATAGCATTACCAAAATCTTTCTGAAGAAGTCGTGGATTTGGGGAAGAATTGATTTTTTTTTTTTTTTGATATTATGAGGACTGTAGCTATTAGAAAAGTATGGTGTATATGCCTGTAAAAAAAAAAAAAGCATCCTCCATCACTCAAACAACAAATGGTTTACAAGCATCAAAGGGCATGTGAAAAAATGGCAGGATATGATGGAAGAGATCAGTTTCCTTGCCTTGTAACAACCTTCTTCACCAATCCTATTCCTTTTAATTCACCCTTTCATTACTTCCAATGCATCCCTTTCCTAAGATGAAACTGCCTGGCATTATAAGTTAGATTCCAAATTCCACCAAATAAACTACCAATCAGAACATAAATGCAAGTATTTAGATAGGCAACTCTGACAACACAGCCATAATTAACTTTAGATAATTTAATTAGAAAATCAAAGTGATTTCTAGCAATGAAAATATTCTAAGAGAATTTGTAATGTAAGCAGGTATACAAGTATTAATTACAAGATAAGCAAAAATTTGTAACTAAAGAAAAGCATATTATGTTGCTGATTCAGGGATTTGTTACAAAATTAGAAAGGACAATATACTAATGATGCGGCTACTAAGCATGAAGAGGGTAATTAGAAAGAAGGAAATCATTAAACTGTCAATCCACAGACTAAGAACTGACAAAACTAATATTAGTCTGTGGATTGACAGTTCTCAATTTGCACTAGAAAACAATGCCACCATTAATTTGACTTTTCTCTTTTTTGTTAAAATGACAATCCTGCTAAATTGATTTGAAATCTATAGCACCTAACTGCTATGGGTTGGCCAGAGATATAAAGGGTTACATATGTTTATATATATATCTACTCTATATATATAAAAAGATAAGCCAAAATTTGAAACGTTTTCATGTCACTTTTTTTGTCTTACCAGCCCGGTGGTGGGTTGGGTGCCGTATGCGCTGGGGGGGGGGGGGGATCCCCCTAGTATTATATAATTTTTATATATATTTATATATATTATGGCCAGACAATTTGTCTCGTGATAAATACAGTGTGAGAGAAGATATGAAATGATTACTGAAAGAAGCAAGAGTGAAGAGTAAGAAAGTGAAAATAGTCGATATATTATTCAGATATGATAACATGGAATTAAGAAGATGGGGTATGATAGAAAACAATATGATGCATGGACTGTGTAGAAAAAATGGTTGTGAATTCTTGGATGTGTGGAGTTAGTTTGAAAGAAGAAGGGATTTATATAAGAGGAAAACAGCTTATACTTGAATGCATTTGGTATCAAGAGTCTTGAGAAATTATTTATTGGTATAAGACCTAATACAGAGTTATGGGATATTAGATTATTATTAAGAGAGACATTCAGGGAGTCAGGAACTCATCGAGGGAAGCCACATACTACATGCACCAGCTATCATACTTATTCTTGAATTCATTCACAGTGCTTGCACTCACAACATCCAATGGATGTTGTGAGTGCAAGTCACACATCATCCTATGAGAGAAAAATCTAGCCCTCACCCCTTTCTCAGCGGCATGCATTCACAGCTTCCAAGGATGCCCTCTTCACCTTTCCCCACCCTCCATAAATTGAAAAATTTCATCAATTGAAATCCTGTATGATCCTTTTAGAAGTTTGTAAGTCTCAATAATATCACTCCTCTTTCTCCTGTTTGCTAGTGTCTGCAATCGACAAATTCTTGAGCTATCTTCATAATCAGTATTCCACAATCCTGATATCATATTTAACACTCTCTCCAATATATCAGAATCACAATGGAAACCAGGAGACCAGACCTGAGCACAATAGTCTAAGTGAGGTCTTATCAAGGCCTTGTAAAGAGGCAAAATGATATCCTTATCTTTAGACGTGAACATTCATTTCAGCATTGCAATTATCTTTGAGTTGTATTTGCAATCTTTGCTACATGGCCCCTGAACTTCAACTACCTATCTACTAACCTTCAAGACCCTAGCCTCATCAGTTTCTTAAAGCATAATCCCACCAATATAATATAATATACGACATTGGATAACTAATCACTCCGAAGTGAATGACTTTACATTTACTGACATTGAACCGACATCTATTTTCCCATGCCCACAATTCTAGCCTATTCAAATCATTCTGCAAGTACTGCATATCAGAAGCATTCCTGATTACCCTACCTATCATTGCATCATCAGCAAATAGCTGTATGTTGCTTGATCCTTCCCAGTATCATTAATGTACAGATTGAATAACTGTGGACCAAGCACTGATCCTTGTGGTACACTACTGGTTACCTTAAATCTTGCAGATTATTCACCCCCCCCCTTACCACTTCTTGATATCTGCCATTCAGCCATCCTCTTATCCATGCTAATATTCTATAACCCAGACCCATATGCTCCAATTTATGCAACAGTCTACCATGCTGTATTCTGTCAAAGGCCTTAGCAAAATCCAAAAGTATCACAGTGTATCTGTTCCCCCATGACTAGTTCAATGATAACATTGTTATAAAATGTGAGCAAGTTGCTAAAACACGACCTTCCCTTAGTAAACCCATATAGATCATTGCAAAGTAGAGATTCACTGTCAATCCATTTCTGAATTGCATTATCACCAGCCCTAACTAATTTTTCCAAATTCTTCACCACCACTCCTGAGATACTAATTGGTCGATAGTTGGATAAATCAGTCTTTGCACCACGTTTGTGCAGTGGAATTACCATACATTCTTTCCTTTCCTGCAGAATCATCCCTATTCTGAGACTCATATGGCATTGATACTTCCACATTTGGATTACTGTGCTCAGGTCTGGTCACCTGGATTCCTTGGAGATGAGGAGGCTGTGGAGAGGGTTCAGAGAAGAGTGACTAAGTTGGTGAGTGATATAAAAAATGCCCCCTACATTGATAGATTGAGAGCTTGTGGATTGCAGAGAGTGGTTGATAGGCAAAGAAGAGGGGATATGATAGAAACATTTAAATTACTGAAAGGTTTTTATAGGAATGATGCAGGGGAAATGTTTCAGCTCTGTGATAGTGATGGAAGAACAAGAGGTCATCTCTGGAAATTAAAGAAGAGTGTGGTTAACAAAGGTGTCAGAACAAGGTTTTTTGCCTGGAGGGTGGTGAATGAGTGGAATTCATTGCCTGACTTAGTTGTGAGCTCTTCGTCTGTAAATGAATTCAAGAAGAGATATGACAGATATTGTTTTGCTAGTTTGGGTCTCCCGCGATGAGTCTACTGACTCCATGGAGATACCCGTAATAATAATAATAATATTAAACAGGATGGTCAAAGGAATAGCCAGTTCAGCTGAACACTCTTTTAGCACACATGCTGATATCCCATCAGACTTTATTCCTGAATTCTTATTCAGTTTGTGCAACAGCTCTAATATCTCATCCTCATACACCTGAGTTTCTTCATGCAGCGAAAAGGTAGCAGTGAATTCAATGTCACATACACCAGGTTGACATCACTCGAAAAACAGAGGTTTTTTGAGTGATGATTGACAAGTGTTTTTCTAGAAAGCAGCATATCCATTTTTCACTCATTTTGCAGATCGTTTCTTTAATACATAACCCTTTAAGCATACTTGCTTTTCATTATCCTTTATATTTATATCAATGTACATTGTTACATTGATACGCCATCTGCATTAAGAGTTATTTTTTCATATTCATTCTTTCTTTCTCATTTTTGAATTGCTTTCTCATTGCTTAATAAGATTAAGCATCCATCCATCCATTTGACTCCTACCCTATTTATTCTTCGAACTCTCAGGACACATTCTGATATCACATCATTTAAGTATTGTTTAAATGCTTTCCATGCACTGTTGATATTCTTCCCATCCAGCAACTGATCCCATTCCACTGAACTCAGCATACTCCTCAGTTGGTCATAATTTCCTGGTTCGTAGTTTAGCATGTAACCTTTTCTGAATGTAACATTCATAAATTTAGTCACTTCCCAAGTGAGTACTGCATGATCACTGTCACCAACTGGAGGGAGAATAGTTAGATCTTTAACTGAAACACCCTCTGACACTATAATCAAATCTAACACTTATGATGAGAGGAATGGTAAAAATCTGTGTGCGAGAGCTCATGCAACTATGCATTAATGACACTAATATGATCAATAATGGAGTTGATTTTGATGAAAAGATGTTTGTGTGTCTATCTGGTTCAGACTTACAAAGTATGTGTATAGATGTCTGCATAAGTAAAGCTTCAGATAAAAACAGGAATCGGGAAGTTGTCCAACAACTGGGTCATGCAATTTACAGAGGAGAGTATAAAAGAAAGCATGGAATTAACTTGCTGTGTCTATACACAAATGCCAGGAGTATAACAAACCAGAATGAACAGTTAGTATAAAACATCATGACAGCAATGGGCTTTTGCACTTTATGTATAATAATGCCAGGAGCATTTGAACAAGGGGAGGAAAGGAGTTTTGGAAAATGGTTAGTTCATCTTAGCCAAAGGTTATTGCATAAGTGAGACATGGCTGACAGAAGATGATATAGTTAGTGGGATAGATGTGACAGGTGTAGTGTGTTTAGAGAGGATAGAGAGAAAAGAATGGGGGGGGGGAAGAGTACTACTGATGGACTGCAATCAAAGAGAGTAGAAGTTCAACTGCTGACAAGTGAAAATACCACATCTGACTATCTGATGTGGGACAGTGGCCTGCTGAACAAAATATACAATCAGACACTTCTATAGACCAGGGTATATAAAGGATGATGGGGATAGTGTGCATCAGCAAATAACCTCAATGAGTGGAAGGCAGGTAATTATTATGGAGCTTTAACTATGGGAACATAGACTGGAAGGAGGAGAGGACAAATGGGAGGAAGGAAATGGAATTTATGAAGTTACTAAGGAATAATTATTTGAAGCAGCATGTGATGGAATGCACTAGGGGTTTGAGAGTACTTCATCTGGTAACTTCAAAGAATTTGCCTATAACCAATATGACCACATTGCCACCAGCTGCTGAGGGTGATCATATGGTCTTGACCTGGGAGGTTGTTAAATCTGTGTGGAATTTTCAGTTAAGAGGGGGATATGTGTGTGTGTGTGTGTGTGTGTGTGTGTGTGTGTGTGTGTGTGTGTGTGTGTGTGTGTGTGTGTGTGTGTGTGAAATTACAAGGCTAGTAGGTATGACAAGCTTAGGAGATTACTTGGATCAGTGCCATTGCATGTGAAACTGCAAGGGCTGAGTGTTGATAGTGCATTGGAAGTGGTAAAGAAGTGCTTGAGGGAAGTAATAGCAGACTGCATACTTAAGAGTCATGGGAATAAATCATGTGGGAGTTAATGGATGAATACCATCAGTAAGCTGAAGCTACATAAAAAGAAAAATCTGTGGAGGGAATTCAAGGAGAAAGGTGACCAGCAAGCATACATGAGCAGAACAAAGCACAGGCCAGAAGGGTAACTAGTGTGATAAGAAAGGCAAAAACAGAGTATGAAAGGAAATTATCAGTGCAGGCCAAAGATAATCCCAAACAGTTCTTTTGGCATATTGAAAGTAAAAAGAAGAATGTTTATGACAGAATGATTTTAATGAATGCCAATAGGAGGGAGATAAATGAATCAGGCAAAATAGTATAATTACTAAGTCGATATATTGCAAGTGCAATATCATCTAGGTGGAAACATTGCAGTAACAAGAGCGGCAAAGGCTTATGTGGAAATTGAAGAAAATGAACTGGAGGAGCAAAGCATATTACAGAACCTTGATGTGAATACAGCTATGGGACAGCTTCAGTTTTACGAGAAGGTGCTAAGGAATTGGCAGTGCCTTTGACCACATTGTTTAATGTAAGTCTTGGGGAAAGAGGGGGGAAAATAGTTCCATTGCATAAAGGAGGCTATAAGACTGATGTCAGGAGTTGTAGTCAAAGTACTGGAAAGGTTGGTCAAGAGCAAAGTACAGGAATGGATATATAGAAATAAGATACTATATGGGGGGGGGGGGACAACATGGTTTTGTGATGGGTAGGTCATGTCTGAGTAACTTACATTTTATAATGCAGTGACAGCTGAGTTGGATAAAGGTAATGGGTTTGCCTTTTAAGAGGATGCCACAAGGAATTCTAATAAGTAAACTGCAGTAGATTGGGATGGATATGAAGTTGGTGAAGTGGATAAGCGGGTGATTGATGGAGAGATATCAGAAAGTAGTTTATTCAGGAGTCCAGTAGAAAGCATATGACTAGTGGCATGCCATAGGGCTCTGTTCTTGGGCCACTACTATACTATTTAACAACATATGAAAGGATCTGAGCAGAACTATTCAGTTATTTGCTGACAATGCAAAATTGGGTAGAGCAATAGTTAATACAGATGATGTTAAAATTTTGTAGGATGATTTGGATAGACTGGCAGTCTTGACAAAAGAGAATGGATGTTAAAAGTTTTTTACCTTGGGTATAATACATAATATATGTTAAAGATACCAAGTAATTTTATAACCTTGGTTTTAATCCTCAAGGATTAAAACCAAGGTTATAAAATTACTTGGTATCTTTAACATAGAGTGGATGTTAATTTAAAGTTGCAAAGTGAAAGGTTAATAATTTTGGGGTGAAAAGATTACTGGCTATATACCATACTGATGGAACTGTGCTCCAGGAAACTGGTGAAGTCAAGAATTTGGGGAAGTAGTAGATAGAAAGTTCAAATTTTGAAGGCATATTTTTAAAGTAGTTAGGACAGCTCACAGAATTACTTGGTTATTCAAGAACATATTAACAAACAAAGATAAGGGAATTATCACTCCTCTTTATAAAGCTTTGGTAGGACTACATCTGAATTACTATGCTCAGGTCTAATCATCTGAATTTTTTGGGAGATGAGGAAACAGTGGAGACGATACAGAGGTGAGTAACCGAGGTGGTGAGTGGCCTTTTCAGACCACTCACCATCTTGGAATGAGGATAGATTGAGGGCTTGTGGATGCAGAAGTTGGTTGATATGCAAAAAAAAGAGGGATATAATAGAAATGTTTAAGTTACTTAAAGGATTTTATAGGACTGATGCAGGAGAACTGTTTCACCACTTGGCTAGAGAAGGCAGAACAAGAGGTCATCCCTGAAAGTTTAGTAAGAGCGGGGCTAGCAAGGACACAAGGACTAAATTTTTCACTTAGAAAGTGGTGAATGATTAGAATGGACTGCCTGAGTCAGTTGTGAGTGCTTTGTCTGTTAATAGTTTCAAAGAAAGATAAGATAGATATTGTGTTGATAGTTTAGGTCTCCCAAGATAAGTCTTAGGACTTTTTGGAAGCGTCTGTGCAATAATAATCTATCGCATGTCAGAACTCAAATATTATTTTTTATTAATTTTAATTTTTGTATAGGCTGGAAATCATGCTCTTCAAACCAAATAGAACTTTTTCAAGCCACTTCAAACCTCCAATAAATCTGGATAATGTGCTCACAGCAGGCAATGAAATTTATCTTCAACCTAATGATATTCACAATTCATGTGGGAATTCATTTGAATCACACTATGGGATTCATTTTGGATGTTAATCCATTAAGAATCTCATTAATAGATTATGAAATTAATACGTAAGTCAGTTTCTCAATCTGTTTAGAATATGTTTTAGTTCTGAGAAAGACCTCTCACAGGATAACTGGTTTGCAAGTAAGGTTAATACATATTTCATTCATTCATTGATTTCCTCATGCCTGAGGACCAGTGACCTTGGCAACAATATTTCTCCATCTCTTGACATGGCAGTTGCTTCTTCCAAGGAAAGTCTTGAGATCCTTTGGATTTGATCTATCCATCT
This sequence comes from Typopeltis vanoorti, assembly GCF_054136105.1. Taxonomy (NCBI): domain Eukaryota; kingdom Metazoa; phylum Arthropoda; class Arachnida; order Uropygi; family Thelyphonidae; genus Typopeltis; species Typopeltis vanoorti. Next base: position 169,396,599 of record NC_143549.1, on the reverse strand, counting down.
TGCTCTTCCTTTCCTGAGTTTTCCTTCTCGATGTTTTTCACCATCTCATTATAATATATATCCAAAATATTGAAGTATCTTCTTGTTGACTATGTCACTCAGTCTCTTTTTGATGTTTAATTGATTGAGAATACTGACATTGGTTCTTTTATCCATCCACGAGATATTCAGCATCCTTCTCCAGCACCACATTTCAAAGCTGTCAAGTGTCACTGTCTCTCTCTTATCAAGTGTCCATGATTCTGCACCACAGAGAACAATTGAGAAAATAAAGATATTCACCAGTTTATATTTGGTAGTGTTAGAAATATTTTTATCTTTCCATATCTTTTTTAGTTGTGTCATGGCATTCCTTCCCATAGCAATTATTTTTATTTCAGTATGACAACTGCTTTTATTATCTATCAGAGCTCCAAGATATATGAACTGTTCTAATTTTTCTAAGTTGATGCTATGAGTATATGTTTCTTCTTTTCCTGTCGTCATATACTTGGTCTTATTTCTGTTAATTTTAAGTCTATATTTAATGCACTCCAAATAAGTGACATCAGTTATCTTTCATTACTAGCTATAAGCACAGTAATATCTGCATACCTGAGGTTGTTTATCTTCTTACCTGCAATTGAGATTTTTCCTTTTCATCCATTAAGAATTTCTCTCATTATGAATTCACTATAGAAGCTGAACAGGTCGGGAGATAGAAAGGGGAGGGGGATCAACAGGAATATATCCTATCTTAAACCAGTCTGAGATATTTTGGCCTATCTTCACCATTGCTATGTTCCTGTAATACTATTGTTTTACTAAATTGATTAGGTATTTTGGAATTTTCATTTTGTTCAGACATTTCCAGATACATTTCCATTTACAATACATATTTATAGGCTAAAAAATTCTCTTTGTATGCCAATTAAATTTAGTTAAATTTGACATGGAGATATTGCATAAGATACATAATTTTCAATAGCAGTAACAGTTTCATTGAATTTATAATTTTTGTCAGTATTTCCATGCGGCATGTCTTCAGTAGGAGTTGAATTTGAATTTGCTCCATTTCTTTGCAAAATCCACCTGCTCTGCAGGTAATGTTTCTATTGTGATATCACTGCTAAATAATTTGAAAATGCTCTTCAAAAACTAGCTTAGTTTTTGAAGAGCATTTTCTTGGAGACTTTATCTCTCCCTGGTAAATATTGCATAATGTGGGTAGTCTACTTCACCTAGCCCAAAATTTGCTATTACGCAGAATGTCAGCCCGGTTAGCTGAGTGGTTAGCATATTCATTCTCCAGCTAAGGTATCTAAGGAAGTCAAATATGAAAATTTTTTTAAAACCTAGAATGCTTCTTTCTAAATACAAAAATTGTCTGACTGAACAATAAAATATCTATAATACAATATTGTAAAGCATTTGTATGTCATATTGCTGGTTTTCAAATCCATGTTTTTTTTTCCTAACATTCCATAAATGGTATTTTAACTCACTAATTGGAAAAAAAAAAAAAAAAAAAAAAAAAAAAATTTCTCTTCCCATTGCTGATAGGTGTGTGTGTGGTGGGGAGGTACTACAAAATACATGGTTCTGTTGTAATGTAATGTCCAATACATTATATAATCTGTTTTCCTAATATGCAGGACAAGAGGGCAGCTGTAGAATGCATGTTCTGTTTCTAATTTGTAACAGATGTTACAGATTAGAAAAATTTAGATCTCTGAAGTACTTCCATTTGATGGCATTTACTGAAAGGTGACCATATGCAATTATCCAAGCAAGCAAGATCCCTCCTGTCAGGGTATCTTTAGAACTTAATAAGTTATGAAACCATGCTACTGTCAGTATACAACAGTGGAAGTTCGTGGTAAAAGATGTCAAAGATTTCTTTATACCAAGTGGTGCTGTTATTAATGGAAAGAATGTCAATGTCAGAATACTGTAGTATTCAGGAACAATCTCGGCTTTTGGACCTTAATAATCATTTACTTCAAACAGCAGGCGATGAAACCCAGGAAGTACCAAAAAGGGACTACAACATTTTATGAATTTTTGAAGCTGTATTGCTTAAATAGCAGAATTTTAACACTGGAAGTCCAAAGCATCCTTGCTTCTTTGATAGTTGAAGAAATTCCTTTTCTTCAGCTGCTGTAATGTCTAACATTTATTATGTACAACTGAGCAGAGAAGATTATGGTTTTAAGTACTATGGCTTTAGAAGAAAAGGAAAGTGGCCCAATTTTCTAATCTTCTAAGAATTCAATGTTTTTGTATATAAGTTCTTGAAATGGTAATATTGGGTAAGTGGAGAAGGGAATTCCAAGTACAATGAGAGGTTCTCTCTTGGTGGATTAGTCCAAAGGAAATGTTTCTGAAATCCCACTTTACAAAAACATTTGTCTTCTCAGCACTGGTAGTTAATTCATTGATTTTTCTGAATTTTTCCAAAATACTTAAAAAAAAGATCTATATGGAATCATTATCCCTCAAAGTGAAGTGTCCTGCTACATCGTCAGCAGGACATCATATGCTAATACCTTATTTTCCTTCATAGTTCAGGGAATTGCTATTCCTTGCACAGCAAGTGAATTATCAACCATCTACAAGAAAGGTTCAAGAATCAATGTAATGGATTAAGAGGCAATGTTGCTCGACTCCTTTTTGAATAGTGACCAGATTGGATAGGAACCCATTAACTAGGAGCTAAACAGTTGAATTGGCACAAGATCCTTCAATAATGGATGGCAGCTTTTTGCCCAAACCAATTTGCTGGAGAATGTGGAACAGAAAGGGATGCTAAACATTATCAAATGCTTGGGTAAGGTCTATCGATAGTACTGCCATTGGCTGGTTTTTCATATTAACTAGGCAGAGTAGACTGCGTAGCAGAACCAAATTAAATTCTACTGCACAGACTAAAACTCCATATACCTGTGTACTTTTAATTATGTAACTCATTCCTACTTTGAGGCTGTTATTGATAATGAGAAAAAATATCATATTAGTATTAGATACAAAAATAGGTCTCCAGATGTTGATTAAGGTATGATCACTATTACGTTTCGGAATGAAGATGGTATGGCTTGCTACAAATTCACTTGGTATGTATCCTGCAGAGAGAAAACAATTAAATGGTATAATTAGAATGGGAAGAATAAAATCCCAAGCCTTGAGGTAAAGTTCTATCCTTAGACCATCAGGTCCTGAGATTTCCTTGCCTGGTATCCCTTAAAGGCTGTGGTAACTTCAGCTGCAATAATGGGTCTGTTGAACTGGTCTTGGATATGAACAAGAAAGTCATTAATGTTCCGAGTTATAATTTCTCGCCTTGTTTTCAAACAGATTTTTATAGCGGTTTTGGAAGGAGTTAAGAATGTCTTGAGTGGTAGACATGTCTTCACCACCAATGCAGATTTGAGTGAGAGTCCTTTTTTCATAGAATTTAGTGAATTGTCTATTGAAGAATGTAGGTAAATGGCTATCTGCTTCTGCTGCTTCTGTATTCCTATTTTAAAATTTCTGTCTTCCACTTGTTTCTGCATTTCCACTTCTATCTGTATGTTAAAGTTTCTAATAATGACATTTCATTCTATTGTGCTGGTTTGCTATGAACCAGCCTGTTTCTTTCTCCACTGAATCAAATTATTATTATTACCATCAACAGACCTCTACGGAGTCAAGAGACTCACACCACAGGAGGTCCCACTCTCACATACACACCTCATCATACTTCGATATAAGTGCATTCACTGTCCCTGCAATCACCACACTCTCATGCAATGCATTCCAATCACTCACTACTCCATGCAAAAAATCTATTCTTCACCCCCACCTTATACAGCTTCCAGAAATGGCAACTCATTCTCTCCATCTCCAGATATTCTAAGAAAAATCTCACCCACGTTAATCTGATAATTACTCCTTACCAACTTATATGTCTCAATCATGTCTTCCCTCTTCCTTCTATCCAATATTCTCTGTAATTTGTATTTTCTCAATCTGTTCTCATATTCAGAAACCAGAAACGAACTTAGTCAATCATATCTGAACCCTCTCCAATATCTGATCATCCCTGTGAAATTTGGCAACCAAATCTGTGCACAGTAATCTATATGCGGCCTGTTCAAAGCCTTGTACAATGGAATCAAAACATCCTTACTTCTATACATTAGTGTTCTCTTCATCATTCCCAGAATCAGCTGTGTTGTCCTCATAATTTTAACAAGGCGTCCACAAAATTTCGTCCCTATACACCATCACTTGAGATCTTTCATCTCCACCTCCTCTGAAATATCCTCACCAATCCTATACTCTGCCATTCCATCTTCGCTTTCCAAATTTTAAAAACTTACACTTTGCAACATTAAACTGATATACCCACACATTTGCCGATTCAGACAGTCTATTTAGGCTTTCTTGCCAAGCCACATCTGCTCTACTTCTCATAATGCTCCCAACTTTGCATTATCTACAAACAACTGTATATCATCATTTAAGCTCATTCCAATATCGTTTACATAAAAAATTACACAATGGTCCCAAAGCAGACCCACGGGGCTTCTGCCTTCCTCTTCTGGGATATCACTCCCATACACAACCCCCTGCTGATACTTATCAGACAGCTAATCTCCAATACATGCACTAATCTACTACCCAATCCCATCTGTTCCAATTTAACTACCAGTTTGTAATATGTCAATCTATTGAAAGCCTTTACAAAATCCAAATATACCACTGAATGAGGGTGGTCTGAAACTTGAGAGTGATTTGTTTAACTTGCCTGCATAGATTTAATGAGGAAATGCAGTAAGGAGATGATATGATTAGTGAAATGTCACTTGTAAGTCTAACTTCTAGATTTTGGATGAATCTAATGAGGTCTTCAATCTGTGAAGGAGCAATTGTGTAGCCTGCTTCTTGTAAATTCATTTTGAATTTTTCACAGTTCTTTTCCATTATTTTAATATCATGCCTACTGTTCTTGATTGGAAGCTGGTTAATTTCAACTCATGTAGATGATAATCATATTGAGAAACTTTGAATCAGCAAATATCATTTTTTCTTGAATTGAATCTCTTGTTTTCCCTTTATTAGCATTAAATAGTTCCTCATAGTCCATAAACTCTTCTGAAATGAAGTATCTTCATTTGATGATCCACAACCTTCTCTGTCTACATTTTTTATAATTTCTTCTTCTTTTATATTTAGTTCCCTTTTTTTTTTAGTCATCATCATCATCAAATTCCTGCCATGTACCCACAAGGGGTGTACAGGATATGACAATACTACATGTAAAAATTACATCATTACTAACTTCCTATCTACAATTTTCCTCCAAATCAGTCTGTTACTTGTCAAGACTCCAACATTATCAGATCTTACATTTCTATCGTCTAAGGCACTTTGTAACGCATCAATCCACCTATATCTTGGTCTTCCTCTGGGTCGTTTTCCTGCCAACCTGGCAGAGAACACATGTTTTGCTAATCTTTCCTCTCCCATTCTATTTAAGTGACCATACCACGTGAGATTAGCTCTGCTAATGCATTCCTAGATGCTGACAATGTCAAGTTCTTTCCTAATATCCTCATTTTTAATATGATATTGCCATTGATGCCATCTGTTCACGCCTCTAATCTTTCTCAGGACTCTCATATCTGCGGTCTCTAGTCTTTGGTCAAGTGTTTTACTTCTGACCCAGCTCTCAGATCCATAAGTTAAAACTGGTTTGAACACTGTCTTGTATACAGCTAATTTAGAGTTCCGACTAATTTCTCTCTTATTCCATATGAATTTATTCAATTGACTTCCCACCATACCAGCTTTGCTGATTCTGTTGTCTATTTCTATATTTAATTTACCATCTTCAGTAAAAATCGTGCCTAAGTAGCTGAAATGTTTTACTTGTTCCACAGGTTCTCCATTCACAACACAGTTGACATTTTCAATGATTCTGTCTATTTTCATTGTCTTTGTCTTTTTATTGCTGACCTTCATACCATATCTATTACAACAGCTATTCAATTTAGTCAGAGAATCTTGCAGACTTGTAGCGGATTTATTTAGAAGTATAACATCATCCGCATAAAGCAAAGAGATGACATTAACATCTCCAATTTTGATATCAGGATTAATACCACATTCCTTCATGATGTGATCCATATAGATAATGAATAACAGAGGGGATAATGTACATCCTTGTCTCACACCAGATTTAACATTAAACCATCTTCCTGTACTTCCTTCAATTCTAACTGCTGACTTACAACTCAAATAAAGACTAAGTATTGCTTGATATAATGCCCCATTGACACCACATAACTGCAGCGTATTGAATAGCTTCTCTCTAGGCACCTTGTCATATGCCTTTTCCAAATCGACAAAACTTAAATACAGATCTTTGTTATATTCCCATGCTTTCTCGACTATCTGTCGTAAATTGAAGATCTCATCCCGACAGCCTCTATTTGGCCTGAATCCAGCTTGTTCTTCATCAAGCTTTTCTTCCACAATTCTTCTCAACCGTTTCTCAAGTATACTTGTATAGATCTTGCCAGGAACACTAAGTAGGGAAATACCTCTGTAATTCTCACATTCAGTTTTATTTCCCTTTTTATATATGGGTACTATAAGAGCTCTACTCCAATCATCGGGAATTCGTCCTTCTGTCCAGGCTTTCTGAACTATGCAGTGAAGCCACTGTAAGACTTTTATACCACCATACTTCAGTTTCTGGTCAAATATCACCTACTACTGCTGCCTTCCCACATTTTAAGCCTTTGATGGCTTTTTCTACTTCAAGAATGGATATGTATTCCTGACGGCATGCCTGGTCAGTGTTTTTTTATCACTGTGCTGTCATCACTGCTTGTTTCATTTAGCAGTTTTTCAAAGTAATTACTCCATACTTCAAGGATATCTTTTTCTCCTGTTTTCATGTCACTCTTTCATCCATTCCTAAGTTTCTTCAACAACCTCCAGAATATTTTGCCACCTTCTTGATATTTATTTTCTATATTTTTGCCAAAGTCTTCCCATGACTTTTGTTTGGCTAGTTTTACACACTGTTTAGCTTTCTTACATTTGTTTCTGTATTCTGTAAGAGTAAAAGCTGACTTATTTGCCAGGAACTTTTGATATGCTTTCTTCTTTTCCTTCACTGTCTCTTTAACTTCCTGTGTCCACCAAGGAGTTCTGATTTTTTTTATCCTTGCACACAACCTCACCACATGCCTCTCTGCCAGAATCAATCAATGTTTTCTTCAGAGTTTGCCACTGAATCTCCAAGGTTTGATTCCTGTTCTCAAACTCTTTCACTTTCTTTTCAATAATCTTTCTGTATTTTAGTCTACAGTTCACATCTGAGAGCTGCTCAACTTTTATTCGCTTTAAAACTTTCTTACATGTCGTTCTTCTCAATATGAAATTTAATTTTATCCTGCTCAAGACTAAATAGTGATCACTTCCAATTTCAAATCCTCTGTACACTCTGGTGTCCTGCACCCTGGAGAAAACATCACTATCAACAATAACATAGTCAATGAGACTTTTCTTATTCCTTGCCTCTTCTCTCCATGTGAATTTGTGAACATTTTTATGTTGAAACATGGTGTTAGTAATAACCAGTCCATGTCCTGAGCAGAAATCCAACAGGTATTTGCCATTATTATTAGCTTTGCTCTTTCCTCCAGATTTTCCGAAAACATTTTTGTATGCCTGACAATCACATTAATTCTGCTATTTAGATCCCCAACAAGGACCAACTTTTCCTTTTTCATTGTGTTGGCAGCTTTCTCTAGAGCCTCAAAAAATTCCTACACTTCTACCTTAGTAGAACCTTCTATGGGACCATTGACACAAATAAGTCTCATTATCCAATTCCCCATTCTGATATTTGCCCATATCACTCTACTTGAGAGCCTTCCTGCCATTCAAGAAGATGAACCTCGTATTTTGTGTTGAATACTATGGCTACTCCTTCTTTTCCTTGACTGTCATTGCCTGAATATAACATTTTGTATTTATTGCTCAGAAAGATCTCACCAGTTTTGGTCTTTTTTGTTTCAGTCACCCCTATTATGTCGATCTGGTACTTATCTAATTCCTCAGCTAGCTCCATTTCTTTGCCATTCAAGCACCTTATGTTGATAGTACCGATCTTTAACTCTGGTGATGTTGAGTTGGGATGTATTTTTAGTTTTGTTATGGTAGCTGACTTTTCGCTGTTTTCCCTGGCGAAAACAACGGGGGTCTTGTTTAACAGGGCGACGCCCCTGCCGGCATGAAATTTTATCATGTTGTACTATTTATTTTTTATTTTGGTTTAACCAATAAGAATACAATTTGGTCAGCTAAATCCCAAATTGCCAGCCCATCCTCGTTCGTTCAGTATCAAAGTAGATATCCAACAGGGTGCACCACGAGAAGGTGAGGATTGGACATTAGGTCAGAAGCCCTGGTCGGTTCTCCGCATTCCTTTAAAAGGCTATGTGGAGGTCTTCTCTCAGTTATACAGCTTTGACCATTAAGCACCCCCCCTTTTTTTTTAGTATGTCTTCAATTTTTTTTTTGTTTATCCTCACATTTTTTTTATATTAATTCATATTTTCTTTTTGATGATCTTATCTGCATATTAAGTTTTTTTCGGATGTCTTACTAGATTTTCTATTTCTCCAGTTTCTCATTGTATAATAGTTCCATTTGTTTGCATTTCATCTTGTATCTGTTCAATTGTTACACTACACTCGTTATTGGTAATTTTATTAATGTTGTTCCATCCATATTTGACTGGGAAAGTGGCTCCTGCCAGTTCTAGAATTCTAAGGCTAATTTCTGGCTGATTTTGTCATGCAGTTTTTGTGATTTTACCACATACAGTTTGTTCGAAAGAGCCACCTTTACTAGACTAAATTGGAAGATCCAGGAACTCTTCTTTATGCCTCTCTAATATATACTGTGTTCTAACTGGCTCTACCATTGTTCCCACTCTTTCAGTGAAAGTTATGAAAGGACAGGATTTTCCATTTCTGATAGGGTTCGAGGCACTGATTAGTGATATGTCTGATCTACATACAGTTAAAACAGTTAGTTTTAGGGCAGTTGCTACCCAAGTGATTATATGAACCATAACGTGGATATTGCTTCTGTACTCTGGGATAGTTCATAACTTGAGTTGTATCGATGCTGACAAAATATGAAGGTGACCTCACAGAAAACCAGTCTGGATCTTTGCCTGATATATATGCTTTCGTATGTTACTGATTTTATTCCAATTCAAGAATGCCTGGATAAGAATTTCATTTATTGTTAATACAAGTTTCTGTGGTTTAGCAATTCTGTGAGAAGTTTTCAGTATTGAATTTCTGCTTTTACAGACATTCTCGAATTGGGGTAGTTCAAAAAAATAAAAGAAATTTCAATTCCTAGGGTTAGCATCCTAGGAATTGGTACCATTATATCAGGGGGGCCTAAAACCTCTGCATTAGATTATAAGATAAACTTTTCAGTCATAAGACTGAAAATTAAATAATCCCATGATATAAAAACAATTCTACACCAACAACAAATGCTGTATAAACTAAACATATTTGGTCATTTATATAATTCAAATACAAACTTATTTATTAATTACTAACCATTTACGAAAAACAAAACTACATTAGAGCCTACCAGTTTCGCCAGCAAACTGTCTGGCTTTTTCAAGGCGTTTACGGAGACATAAAAACTAGTAAATGCAAATTGAAAGGAACATAAAAAACATAAAGAACGTTGTAAACCAACTAGTAGCTAAAGTTACACGTTCGCATGACAGAGAGGACTTATTGTTCTTATTCATTATCACGCATGCGTTTGTTGTAAACGTGTAACGTGATTACTGGCTTGCTGTAGTTCAGATTGATTTAGAGAGATGATCAGGTTTTTCTATGAGCTGTTTAGGATTGCACCCTGATTTCTGTTGAGGTTTCCACCGGTTATTAACACTATTGTGGCTTCCTTGAATAAACGATGTCTGTAGTCGTCATCCAGATATGACATGGAGCTGTTTTGCGACTCTATCGTGTGGTTAGATGTACAGAAATGATGTGCTAATCACATTACACATTTACAACAAACACGCATGCGTGATAATGAATAAGAACAATAAGTCCTCTCCGTCACGCGAACGTGTAACCTTAGCTACTAGTTGGTTTACAATGTTTTTATGTTCCTTTCAATTTGCATTTACTAGTTTTTATGTCTCCGTAAACACCTTGAAAAAGCCAGACAGTTTGCCGGCAAAACTGGTAGGTTCTAATGTAGTTTTGTTTTTCGTAAATAGTCAGTAATTAATAAATAAGTTTGTATTTGAACAAATGCTGTATTTGAGCTACTATAAAATGGTAGCTGCGATATGTCAAAAGTACTGTTTACTTGAAAAATGCAGTGTTAACGAGGGATGGAACTACCACTAGTACCAGTAAAGGAAACCAAAGTACTTGTCATGCCGAAATCCAAGGTATCAGTAAGAGCAAGACCCAGAAAAGTACTATGCTGAACTAATGCAGAAGTCATATTTTCCACATACAAATATCAAAAAGGTTTATCGTCTCATGATTAAAACTCTGTATCAGGATTAGTTGTAGAAAGTTTTTATAAAATTGGTTACAAAGTAACTTACACTTGCCAAGAAATTATATTGTTTAATTCTTTCCTGACGTGTAAGCAAAGAAAGTTTATGAATAAAGCATCTTCATATAAAGCTACTTGTAAATAGATGCTGTTGACTTCACATCATTTGCCTCAGTATCCCTTAATGCAAAGCACATACCCTTTTCAGGAGATGTACATTGCTATATAGTACACATATTTTGCTACTTGTACATGGAAAATATGAGTTCTGCATTAATTCAAACTGAGTATCTTTCTGAATCTGGCTACCTCTGATGATACCTCAGCTGAAACTGGTCTTGATAGCAGCTTTTCAATGCAAAGCAATGAACACATCCAAAAGAAAGTGTACTTTGCATTATGCGATATGGATGAGAAATCAACAGGCTTTATATACAAATAGACTAGCCATAAAGATACTTCAACCACACACTTGGTTTACTTGCACTTCATAATATAATTTCTTGGCAATTATAAGTTACTCTGTAATCAAATAAAAAAGCTTTCTATAACTAGTGATCAGAATATTATCCAAGTACAGGTGAGGAGGAAAGTCTAAAGAAAGATTTTTCTTTTGAGAAATAAGACAGGACTATGTTTGATAGCATTTAAATTCACCCCATTCAAGAATGGTGAGAAGATCAATTTTTAAGGCACTGGTTATAGATCTTGAAGCTCAAAATCACTTGTGTAATACAAGGTTTCTTGAATCAGTAAAGCTACGTGCTTGCAACCACACTTCCTCCTATATCAGTATAGGGAGAAGTGTGGATGAAGGCACAAGTGCTTAGGTATCCCAACACTGAAAAAGAAAACTAATGAGAGGAAACCATTCCCAATAACACGTGAACAATCAAAGAGAAACAGTCAATTCAATCACAAAGCAAGAGGAAGACCATAAGATGGTTCAATCAGCTTCCCTGTTTCAGGCCATGATTCAATGCTTGTCTTTGTTAGTTACTTCTACATAGTTTTTCTCCAGGCTAATAGGTTTATACATGTTGACTAGGGATATGTAAACAGTCTAAAAACTGAGAAGTCTGAGAATTTGATTGCTGAAGACTGATCAAACTTCACTAAAATTTAGCAAACATGAAATGTGGTGTCCAGAACATCAGTTCTGCCAACATTTATTTAGCCTTCCCAGGTTTAGCCATTTTGCACTGTAAATCCTGCATTTAATACTGGTTATCTCAAAAAATAATAAGATAAAATAAATGAATAAAATCCTACAGTCCTTTAGGGAAAATTCTGCAGTAAATCAAGAGTGTTATATGTCATTTCCTAATTTCACAGATCTTAATAAAGTGCACTGCTCTGCCAGAGCAGTATAGCTAAATTCAGCTAAATGGCTGAATTTTATGAAGGTAAGGCTCAAACCTCATATTCTATGGGGACATAGTTCTGCAGAAGAAAGATCTTATAAGGTTCAATTCCAATCAACAGCTGTGGGCCAGGCCTAACTGATTCCCCAAATGCTCTTTGGAAATTGGGGAGGAAGAGGTTTACCTCCCTAAAGAAATCTAGATTTTTAATCCTGACTCAGCAAAACTGGCCTAAGAAAGTAAATTAGTATATACAAATGACTGGTAATTAGGATTAGGAACATTGCTTCTTATGAAACACACTGTGGAAATGCATTCAACACCTTGGTAATGGTGAGGATAGAGACTGACTACCTAACTACATGGGGGGGGGGGGAATGAAAGTTGATAGAGAAATTATTTAATAATTTTTATTTTCTTTTATAACCCCAAAACATTTTGGTTAACAGTAAATGCTGCCTTTACCAATAATAAATATGCTGGCCTAGCTGGTTGCATGGATAGCATATATCTGCTCTCTAACTAGAAGGCTATGGATTCGAATCCAATTCTGCATAGATGTTTGCAAAATTCTTTAGGTGGTCAATGATTTTATCACATGATGTGAGACCACCACCATCAAAACACTGACATATTTGTAATGTTCATGAAATTATAAAAATAAGACAATACACATACGTAGCCAAACAGCATACACCATTTGTACTACATCATCAGAAAAAGTGTATCAAGCTATACAGCAAGATAAGAATGCAAGGATTCTGTATAAAGTGTTGGATGTTGTTTCTTCAGTATTTCACCAGACCACATTTTGCATTTATTGCCACAGTATATCTCTGTGTTAAGTTGGAATCAGACTAAATACAATGTCAGCACTGAGTTCACAATAATACAAGCGAGTAGCGTATCATCATTTCCTGCCTTGCTCTTTTTGTTCTCGCCCTTATGTGAAAGAAGGGAGAGAGATAAAAAGTTCGTGGAAATGAGAAAATAATCTCTAATTTTAGCTAGTAATGACCGGAAGCGTTCAGTATCAAATAATTCTTACCTCTTTAAAATCTTGATGACATGGTGCATAATCATCTTGAAATACTTCAAGATGTATACTGTTGAATAATGACAACTTTTATATTTTGCTAATATTTCATCTATCACTCAAAGAAAAAAGGTAATGATACTCTGTTTATGCAGCAATGCAAAGCACATTAATACCAGTTGTATCCTTCTAGTAATGTGCTTTTTATAACCTCACCAATAGCTATCACAGTTGGGATGCATTAACAGTTGTGATATTTGATTGTAATTAGTTAATTACATCACAACACATCAGGTATATTGAATCATTTAACTAATAACAATCAAATATCAAAACTGTGATAGTTATTGGTGAGATGTTATTTGTTCTCTTTTTGAATTTATTATTCCTATTAAGAGCAACATTAATCTATTTTTCTAGGTATTGTTTATCACTAATGTATATTACAGAAGAAACAACTATATTCATAAAGCAGTTGAACAACACGTCTGTCAGAAAAGGCAGCTAACACTGAAAACCATTCGACTAAATTTTAGAGAAGAGCTTTAAGCAATGTAAGCAATAACTATGTGCTAAATTTGGTCAAAACTGGTCAATGAATGAAAAGTTGTAGATGTCTGTAAAGGGTGTTACTCCCCTTCTTTTTTTCACTTGTCTCATATGAATTTTTCGGATGATCTTACTCAGAAAAGAAGTACTCCATATTTCGTTGAAATCTCACCAACAATATACGAAGAAGAAACAACTACATTCCAAATTTAGTTCAAATTGGTTGAACGATGCAACCTGTAAAGATGCCTCTGGATGATAAGAACAAAAACAATATTTTTAAACACATTTGCTATTTTCAGAGTGCTTTTTGTATTTTTTTCAAATGGGTTTAACACTTCTTTTTCAACCTGTGTTCTGTTAAATACCTCTATTAAATAAAAGTGATGGATCAATAACATTCAACTCAGAAATGAAGTAACAGCAGGTAATATGCATTTTTGAAATCAATATCATAAATTCTTCATCATCATCATCATCATCATCATCATCAAATTCCTGCCATGTACCCTCAAGGGGTGTACAGGATATGACAGTACTACATGAAAAAATTACATCATTACTAACTTCCTATCTACAATTTTCCTCCAAATAAGTCTATTACTTGTCAAGACTCCAACATTATCAGATCTTATATTTCTATCGTCTAAGGCACATTGTACTGTGTCAATCCACCTATATCTTGGTCTTCCTCTGGGTCATTTTCCTGCCAACCTGGCAGAGAACACTTGTTTTGCTAATCTTTCCTCTCCCATTCTATTTAAGTGACCATACCACCTGAGATTAGCTCTGTTAACGCATTTCTGGATGCTGACAATGTCAAGTTCTTTCCTAATATCCTCGTTTTTAATATGATATTGCCATTGATGCCATCTGTTCATGCCTATAATCTTTCTCAGGACTCGCATATCTGCGGTCTCTAGTCTTTGGTCAAGTGTTTTACTTCTGACCCAGCTCTCAGATCCATAAGTTAAAACTGGTTTGAACACTGTCTTGTATACAGCTAATTTAGTGTTCTGACTAATTTCTCTCTTATTCCATATGAATTTATTCAATTGACTTCCCACCGTACCAGCTTTGCTGATTCTGTTCTCTATTTCTATATTTAATTTACCATCTTCAGAAAAAATTGTGCCTAAGTAGCTGAAATGTTTTACTTGTTCCACAGGTTCTCCATTCACAACACAGTTGACATTTTCAATGATTCTGCCTATTTTCATTGTCGTTGTCTTTTTATTGCTGACCTTCAGACCATATCTATTATAACAGCTATTCAATTTAGTCAGAGAATCTTGCAGACTTGTAGCGGATTTATTTAGAAGTATAACATCATCCGCATAAAGCAAAGAGCTGACATTAACATCTCCAATTTTGATATCAGGTTTAATACCACTTTCCTTCATAATGTGATCCATATAGATAATGAATAACAGAGGGGATAATGTACATCCTTGTCTCACACCAGATTTAACATTAAACCATCTTCCTGTACTTCCTTCAATTCTAACTGCTGACTTACAACTCAAATAAAGACTAAGTATTGCTTGATATAATGCCCCATTGACACCATATAACTGCAGCGTATTGAATAGCTTCTCTCTTGGCACCTTGTCATATGCCTTTTCCAAATCGACAAAACTTAAATACAGATCTTTGTTATATTCCCATGCTTTCTCGACTATTTGTCGTAAAGTGAAGATCTGATCCTGACAGCCTCTATTTGGCCTGAATCCAGCTTGCTCTTCACCAAGCTTTTCTTCCACAATTCTTCTCGACCGTTTCTCAAGTATACTTGCATAGATCTTGCCAGGAACACTCAGTAGGGAAATACCTCTGTAATTCTCACATTCAGTTTTATTTCCCTTTTTTAATATATGGGTACTATGAGAGCTTTACTCCAATCATCGGGAATTCATCCCTCGGTCCAGGCTTTCTGAACTATGCAGTGCAGCCACTGTAAGACTTTTATACCACCATACTTCAGCATTTCTGGTCGAATATCATCTACTCCTGCTGCCTTTCCACATTTCAAGCCTTTGATGGCTTTTTCTACTTCAAGTATGGATATGTATTCCTGACGGCATGCCTGGTCAGTGTTTTTTATCACTGTGCTGTCATCACTGCTTGTTTCATTTAGCAGTTTTTCAAAGTAATCACTCCATACTTCAAGGATATCTTTTTCTCCTGTTTTCATGTCGCCTTTATCATCTCTAACTCTTTTTACAGCATTCTTTCCTCCATTCCTAAGCTTATTCAACAACCTCCAGAATATTTTGCCACCTTCTTGATATTTATTTTCTATATTCTTGCCAAAGTCCTCCTATGACTTTTGTTTAGTTAGTTTTACACACTGTTTAGATTTCTTACATTTGTCTCTGTATTCTGTAAGAGTAAAAGCTGACTTATTTGCCAGGAACTTTTGATATGCTTTCTTCTTTTCCTTCACTGCCTCTTTAACTTCCTGTGTCCACCAGGGAGTTCTGATTTTTTTATCCTTGCACACAACCTCACCACATGCCTCTCTGGCAGAATCAATCAATGTTTTCTTCAGAGTTTGCCACTGAATCTCCAAGGTTTGATTCCTGTTCACAAACTCTTTCATTTTCTTTTCAATAATCTTTCTGTATTTTAGTCTGCAGTTCACATCTGAGAGCTGCTCAACTTTTATTCGCTTTAAAACTTTCTTACATGTTATTCTTTTCAATATGAAATTCAATTTTATCCTGCTCAAGACTAAATAGTGATCACTTCCAATTTCAAATCCTCTGTACACTCTGGTGTCCTGCACCAGGGAGAAAACATCACTATCAACAATAACATAATCAATGAGACTTTTCTTATTCCTAGCCTCTTCTCTCCATGTGAATTTGTGCACAATTGTATGTTGGAACATGGTGTTAGTAATAACCAATTAGTGTCCTGAGCAGAAATCCAACAGATATTTGCCATTATTATTAGCTTTGCTCTTTTCTCCAAATTTTCCCAAAATATTTTTGTATGTCTCACAATCATTTCCTACACTGTACACTCTGGTGTCCTGCACCAGGGAGAAAACATCACTATCAACAATAACATAGTCAATGAGACTTTTCTTATTCCTAGCCTCTTCTCTCCATGTGAATTTGTGCACATTTGTATGTTGGAACATGTAGTAATAACCAATCAGTGTCCTGAGCAGAAATCCAACAGATATTTGCCATTATTATTAGCTTTGCTCTTTTCTCCAAATTTTCCCAAAATATTTTTGTATGTCTCACAATCATTTCCTATTCTGCTATTTAGATCCCCTACAAGGACCAACTTTTCCTTTTTCATTGTGTCAGTTGCTTTTTCTAAAGCGTCAAAAAATTCCTCCACTTCTCCCTTAATATAACCTTCTGTGGGACCATAGGCACAAATAAGTCTCATTGTCCAGTTCCCCATTCTCATATTTGCCCACATTACTCTACTTGAGACTGACTGCCATTCAAGAAGATTAGCCTCGTATTTTGTGTTGAATACTATGGCTACTACTTCTTTTCCTAGATTGTCATTGCCTGAATATAACATTTTGTATTTATTGCTCAGAAAGATCTCACCAGTTTTGGTCTTTTTTGTATTAGTCACCCCTATTATGTCGATTTGGTACTTATCTAATTCCTCAGCTAGCTCCATTTCTTTGCCATTCAGGCTTCTTACGTTGATAGTACTGATCTTTAACTCTGGTGATGTTGAGTTGGGGTTTGTTTTCAGATTTGTTCCAGTAGCTGACTTTTCGCTGTTCGCCCTGGTTCCCTGGCGAAAACAACGGGGGCCTTGTTTAACCGTGCGACCCCCCAGCCGGCATGAAATTTTGTCATGTTGTACCATCATTTTTTTATTTTGGTTTAACCAATAAGAATACAATTTGGTCAGCTAAATCCCAAATTGCCAGCTCATCCTCGTTCGTTCAGTGTCAAAGTAGATACCCAACAGGGTGCACCACGAGAAGGTGAGGATTGGACATTAGGTCAGAAGCCCTGGTCGGTTCTCCGCATTCCTTTAACGGCTATGTGGAGGTCTCCTCTCAGTTATACAGCTTTGACCCTTAAGCACCCCTCATAAATTCTTTAAAACATTTAATGTAATTCACCCCCCCATTAGTTTCAGATAGTATTTCTAGAAAGGTAGGGAATGGGAGTAAAATTCTTCCTATGATCTTGTTTAGTAACATGAAGCATTAACCACAATTATTATGAAACAAGATCCTAACTCACTTTGGAATGTTATATAAATAAAAATAGCAAAATCAAAGACGATGCTTTAATAAACTGGAATAAAACAAACAGTCTAACTGACAAAAAATATCAATATATAAGGAAATTTTAATAATTATGAATGCCTCCCATAACCAACTTGGGGATCACAGCAACGGTTTTATAACAAACTACTGTTATAATGAAAGGTTCACTATAGTAAATTTTCTTCAGAACTGATGCACTGAGATTATGGTAGAATTTTCAATAGTTGGTTATAATAACTATAACAAACTTAATCACTATAACAGTATTTTTTCTGAAGAGAAACATGACTACATTATTTTTACTAAAAGGCAAACTACAGTTAATAAAAGCTGCATTTTTTTTTTATGATGACTGCTCTCACAAAAAGTCTATTATGTGCAGAATCCTGAAATTATTTAAAAAATTTATGATGTTGATTTCAAAAATGCATATTACCTAATGTTACTTCAATTCTGAGTTGAATGTTATTGATCCATCACATTTATTTAATAGAGGTATTTAACAGAATGCAGGTAGGAAAAGAAGTGTTAAACCCATTTGAAAAAAATAAAAAAAGCACTCTGAAAATAGCAAATGTGTTTAAAAATATTGTTTTTGTTCTTCTCATCCAGAGACATCTTTACAGATTGAATTGTTCAATCAATTATTAAAACTAAATGTCTAAACTTAAACTCAGTGAAGATGAGATTCATGAGAGCATCAGCCAGCAGGTAGCTAGCAAGGATTTTCATAAAATCAGTTATGTTTTGACAATTATATGATGATTCTTATAAATGAAATATCTGGATTTTGATCCAAATATTGAAACTACTAAAAAATATTAGAAAATTCCTATCACTTTGAGTATCTGCTTAAAAGTAGTATTAAAGTCATATATACTTCCTACAGTATTTTTTTATAAATGAGATTTCATGCACTTCACATAGTGGAATGAACTGTGGTACATGTTCAATCATACCTTATTAAATGAGAGTATTCCAGATACTTTTGCATACAAGAGAATTACAAAAATGTTCCAGAGATTAACAAAAAAAGTCAACATACAGTAGCATGCCTCCAGTAACGGAATATATCTCTGATTTCTGAACTGGGATGAAATAATAAATAATCTCTCCATTCAGCAAAACTTATTGTAAGGGAGCCATCCTTGTCCATTCTAGAAATAAAGGAAAAGCAAGTTTGAATTAATATCAAGTATACTTTGAAATAAGTAAATTAGATCAAGGTTGTGTAAAAATAATCAAATTTAAAATTCTGAATATTTTTATGTAGCGTTTATGTTAGTATGTTTATTAGTTTTAGTTTCATAACACGCATTGTCGCCACTTGCAATGTGGCCGTCATTCAAATTGTTTTGTCGAAATGAATTGTAAAGAAGTTAAAAAAATTGATGTACTTACCAGATTTGAATAGTTGTGTTACTTTAAAGGAATTTTATTGTAGTTTAGAATTATTAAGTGTTTGTGTTTTTTGAAGACATGCTCTTGTCGCTAACATAATCTGCGTGTCAGCCATTATACCAAACTTCTTGCTGGCCAGTTTCATGGAGTGTGCATGTTCATCGAGAAGGTTGATGTGTGATTGACAGCTGACAGAAAGTGTTTGGAAAGAAATTAGAACACAAGCCGGCAGATATTTAGATTCGGAGGAAATTGAGTTTCTTTATGTGACAGTCAGAGGAAAATTAATAGTATATTCTGAAAAAGGAATCGTGGAACCATGAAGTTTTAAAAGGAATATTGGAGGAAACGCTAATTGGAAGATTTATAGTAGGTTCCGAAAAGGGAATCGTAGACCTGTGAATTCTTTTAAAGTGGAAGAGTTAAGATTGTCAATAAGCATTAGTGAATAAAAGAAGAAATTGCTATTTACATTCTAAAGGAATGTTCGAGAAAACGCTGATTAGGAAGTTTCATCTGTATTAAGGACGCCAAATCTAACTATTATTTCTACTAAAAAAGAGACAGAATTGAGTCAGGAAGAATTAATGTGTGCTACATGAGTGATGAGAAAGGATCCTATGAAAATGAAGAATAAAGTCACATATCTTCGGAAAAGAGAATTGACAGAGAAAGAAATTGGCTATGAACATTTTGTCATTGTGAAAACAAGGTGTTTAGTCTAGTCTTAAGTGTAAGTTTATTTTTTAAAAACCTTGGATCCAATTAATTCTGTAATTAGTTAGAGTTATGTAAAGTTGCTTGACGTGTATATATATTGTTTGTGTTTTATTAAATGTGTTTATTTTGTATTTTGGTCTTGAGTCAACGATTTTTTGGATTCTGAAAGAAATAGTAAAAAAGAGGTCATTGCACCAATCGGAGTGAACCCTTGTGCAATAAATAAATATAATAAAAGCACTCGGAAATAAAAAAATAATCGTTAGAAAAAGAGATTAAATAAAATAAATAAAAATCCTATATTTAAACAATGCTGCAGCCGGTAGGATTAAAATAATAAAAAAATCTCCTCTATTAGCAATGGTGCAGCCGACAGGATTTAATATTAATTAAAAATCTCTCTGTGACCGGATTAATATTATGATAATATCCTCTATATAAATATATCTCTTTCAATTAACAGCTACCAATCTCCTTAATGTTTTTATATATTATTACGGTACATCATGAAATCCCAGTACTCGCAGTGTGGGAGGAAAACCTCAGTTTCTGGATGGTTGGATGGAGAGAGAGAGAGAGAGTAATGTTCCTGGTAGATGACAGCTTCCGAGCTGAGTTTGAAGGAGTGTATTGTATTCTTGTGAAGAATCAATGCTATTTGTTTAGATGTTCCTTTAAAGTAGGATATGGAAATTCTTTTCACATCAGATTTGTAGTCTGGCTAAGGAATAGAATTCCACTGTAACCATTAATCACCAGGAAGAGAAGGGAATCAGAAGAGCAGACTGAACAGGATTTGTGTAAAATACTTTCAATAATATCCATCTTCTGTGAAACAGATATTACATAGATTATCAAAAATATAGGTATTATCAACTAGTAGATATATCCATTCATCCTCAAGCCAACATCCATCTCATCTATCTTCTATGATGCATGATGATGTAAGGATGAATGGATGTATCTGCCCATCATGCAATGCTTACTATAAATAGATAATTCAATACCATAAGGTTACAGATTATTAAGGTAGCCAAAAGAATGTTGGATTAACATTCAACCGTGAATCTGATACAGAAGTACAAGGAGTTTATCGAGAAATTGAGTTCTCACTCAGAGACAAGAAATAATTCTGTCTCTGTGTGGAAACAAACAGTGAAGAATGTGAACTTGCCTTTTCTATTTTTGTAAGAAGAGATTCTTTAGAGATAAATTTTCGAATATTCTTAGCAAAGGTCTCAATTTCATTCCCTCACCAAAATTTATCCCTAAAGAATCTCTTCTTACAAAAATAGAAAAGGCAAGTTCACTCATTCCTAATCATTTGGCGAAACTTCTTCGTATTGAATCGATTTTCATTATCAATAATGCTAAACCTCCAACAGATAATATTTCTCTGGCTGAAAGACAAGCCCTAAAAATCTTAAAAAGAACAGTAACATTATTATTTTACCTGCAGATAAAGGCAATTCCACGGTCATCCTCAACTCTGAAGATTACCACAACAAAATGCTTCAATTACTTGAAGATAATTCGACATATTCAATTCTTCAGGAAGATCCTACAAGAGAATTACAAAACCGTACAAACAACTTGTTAAAGACTACGAGTGAACTTTCTCATAATGTTCACCTCTCTTTACGCTCTCTACATCCTCTTATCCCACGCATCTATGGAGTTCCCAAGATATATAAAGAAAACATCCCTCTTCACCCAATTGCAGAAGGAATTGATTCACCTACGTATAAACTTTCCAAATATCTAGCAAAGTACCTCAAGTGTTTCTCCAATAAATCATCATCTTTCATCAAAAACACCACAGATTTTGTGTCTCATATAAAAGATATTCCCATCAATGAAAATGACATTCTAGCAAGTTTTGACATTATATCTTTATTTACTAACGTTCCTACAGATGAGGTACTTACTTTTGTTGGTAAATGGAGTCCTGATATCTGAAGTAACCAAAATGAATGCATTGTTTTAATAAAGCAAACATTTTTTTGGATAATTTGTCATCAGGACTCCATTTACCAACAAAAACAAGGTCTGGAAATGGGCAATCCTTTGTCTCCAGTCCTGTCTAACATCTTCCTTGAAGGTTTTGAAACGAAAACCATATCTTCCCTCTCATTTAAACCAAAAGTTTGGAAACGATATGTTGATGATATTTTTAATATTGGGAATCACGGGCACACATCTCTCGTAGATTTTCTTCATCATCTTAACATCCAACATCCTAATATAAAATTTACTGCTGATCAAGAAAATAACTCCTTACCTTTCCTGGATGTCATGCTTACACGATGCTCTGAAAGATTAAAAATCTCTATATACAGAAAACCTATTCATACCAATAGATATCTGCATAATCTTTCTCATCATTTTCCACCATAAAAACTTGGAACTATATCTACCTTAGGACACAGAGCTTCAAACTTGATATATGCTGTGATAAGGTGGAGCGCCGCATAGTCGAGTCTAAGGAAATCGTTATGGATCCTCATCACATAAATAATAACCTTAGCTATAATCTACTGGACTCTTTCAGCTCTGCTATCCAATATTGGCACACTCGTGAAATCAGCCGCACGCAGCTGCCTAACAATAGAACTCCAACATGGACTGTAGCTACAGTTCAAAGCTAACTGAATTTTATAATAGTCATTTTTATAGTGATACAATGTTTCTTATAATGTTTATTTGCTTTCTATGTTGCCACGCCTGAAGAAGGCGGATAATACGAGAAACATGTTGCATTTTGAATAGATTTAATTGTTATTTCTTCTAGTCTCAGTTATAGTCAGTATATATAAATATGAACATATCCCAATTCCGAGTTAATAGTACAAATTGTTATATGTATATATATATATTTTTTTTTTTTTTTTTTGTTTGTTTGTTTGGTTGGTTAGAAAGTGAATTACAGTTGAGAAGAAATTAAATTCTTGGTTTTATCCTTTGTATAAGCAGGGGCAAACAAAAGCTTGCACATGAACTAACATATGACTTCACATTAAATTTCTCTAGTATCCCACAATATCACTTTCTTTTAGACACACATTGCCATGCATAATAGCAGCATTTTCCAAAGTGTGGTATGCATGTTCCTGGGGTGCACACAAAACGTTATTAGGGAATATGAAACTTGTTCTTTATTTAATTTTGATATATATATATATTTTTTTTGGGGGGGGGGGGGGGACTTAAGGGTCAAAGCTGTATAACTGAGAGGAGACCTCCACATAGCCTTTAAAGGAATGCGGAGAACCGACCAGGGCTTCTGACCTAATGTCCAATCCTCACCTTCTCGTGTGCACCCTGTTGGGTATCTACTTTGATACTGAACGAACGAGGATGGGCTGGCAATTTGGGATTTAGCCGACCAAATTGTATTCTTATTGGTTAAACCAAAATAAAAAATGATGGTACAACATGACAAAATTTCATGCCGGCTGGGGCGTCGCCCGGTTAAACAAGGCCCCCGTTGTTTTCGCCAGGGAACCAAGGCGAACAGCGAAAAGTCAGCTACTGGAACAAATCTGAAAACAAACCCCAACTCAACATCACCAGAATTAAAGATCGGTACTATCAACGTAAGAAGCCTGAATGGCAAAGAAATGGAGCTAGCTGAGGAATTAGATAAGTACCAGATCGACATAATAGGGGTGACTGAAACAAAAAAGACCAAAACTAGTGAGATCTTTCTGAGCAATAAATACAAAATGTTATATTCAGGCAATGACAATCAAGGAAAAGAAGGAGTAGCCATAGTATTCAACACAAAATACGAGGCTAATCTTCTTGAATGGCAGTCAGTCTCAAGTAGAGTAATGTGGGCAAATATGAGAATGGGGAACTGGACAATGAGACTTATTTGTGCCTATGGTCCCACAGAAGGTTCTACTAAGGTAGAAGTGGAGGAATTTTTTGAGGCTTTAGAAAAAGCAACTGACACAATGAAAAAGGAAAAGTTGGTCCTTGTTGGGGATCTAAATAGTAGAGTAGGAAATGATTGTGAGACATACAAAAATATTTTGGGAAAATTTGGAGAAAAGAGCAAAGCTAATAATAATGGCAAATATCTGTTGGATTTCTGCTCAGGGCATGGACTGGTTATTACTAACACCATGTTCCAACATAAAAATGTGCACAAATTCACATGGAGAGAAGAGGCTAGGAATAAGAAAAGTCTCATTGACTATGTTATTGTTGATAGTGATGTTTTCTCCCTGGTGCAGGACACCAGAGTGTACAGAGGATTTGAAATTGGAAGTGATCACTATTTAGTCTTGAGCAGGATAAAATTGAATTTCATATTGAAAAGAATAACACGTAAGAAAGTTTTAAAGCGAATAAAAATTGAGCAGCTCTCAGATGTGAACTGTAGACTAAAATACAGAAATATTATTGAAAAGAAAATG
Source organism: Typopeltis vanoorti (assembly GCF_054136105.1). Classification (NCBI taxonomy): domain Eukaryota; kingdom Metazoa; phylum Arthropoda; class Arachnida; order Uropygi; family Thelyphonidae; genus Typopeltis; species Typopeltis vanoorti. The sequence continues at coordinate 169,372,245 of NC_143549.1, read as the reverse complement.
AATGAGTTTGAGAATAGGAATCAAACCTTGGAGATTCAGTGGCAAACTCTAAAGGAAACATTGATTGATTCTGCCAGAGAGGCATGTGGTGAGGTTGTGTGCAAGGATAAAAAATTCAGAACTCCCTGGTGGACACAGGAAGTTAAAGAGGCAGTGAAGGAAAAGAAGAAAGCATATCAAAAGTTCCTGGCAAATAAGTCAGCTTTTACTCTTACAGAATACAGAGACAAATGTAAGAAAGCTAAACAGTGTGTAAAACTAGCTAAACAAAAGTCATGGGAGGACTTTGTCAAGAATATAGAAAATAAATATCAAGAAGGTGGCAAAATATTCTGGAGGTTGTTGAAGAAGCTTAGGAATGGAGGAAAGAGAGCTGTAAAAGGAATTAGAGATGATAAAGGTGAAATGAAAACAGGAGAAAAAGATATCCTTGAAGTATGGAGTAATTACTTTGAAAAACTGCTAAATGAAACAAGCAGTGATGACAGCACAGTGATAAAAAAACACTGATAAGGCATGCAGTCAGGAATACATATCCATACTTGAAGTAGAAAAAGCCATCAAAGGCTTCAAATGTGGAAAGGCAGCAGGAGTAGATGATATTCGACCAGAAATGCTGAAGTATGGTGGTATAAGAGTCTTACAGTGGCTGCACTGCATAGTTCAGAAAGCCTGGACAGAGGGACGAATTCCTGATGATTGGAGTAGAGCTCTCATAGTACCCATATATAAAAAGTGAAATAAAACTGAATGTGAGAATTACAGAGGTATTTCCCTACTGAGTGTCCCTGGCAAGATCTATGCAAGTATACTTGAGAAACGGTTGAGAAGAATTGTGGAAGAAAAGCTTGGTGAAGAACAAGCTGGATTCAGGCCAAATAGAGGCTGTCAGGATCAGATCTTCACTTTACGACAAATAGTCGAGAAAGCATGGGAATATAACAAAGATCTGTATTTAAGTTTTGTCGATTTGGAAAAGGCATATGACAAGGTGCCAAGAGAGAAGCTATTCAATACGCTGCAGTTATATGGTGTCAATGGGGCATTATATCAAGCAATACTTAGTCTTTATTTGAGTTGTGAGTCAGCAGTTAGAATTGAAGGAAGTACAGGAAGATGGTTTAATGTTAAATCTGGTGTGAGACAAGGATGTACATTATCCCCTCTGTTATTCATTATCTATATGGATCACATTATTAAGGAATGTGGTATTAAACCTGATATCAAAATTGGAGATGTTAATGTCAGCTCTTTGCTTTATGCGGATGATGTTATACTTCTAAATAAATCTGCTACAAGTCTGCAAGATTCTCTGACTAAATTGAATAGCTGTTGTAATAGATATGGTATGAAGGTCAGCAATAAAAAGACAAAGACAATGAAAATAGGCAGAATCATTGAAAATGTCAACTGTGTTGTGAATGGAGAACCTGTGGAACAAGTAAAACATTTCAGCTACTTAGGCATGATTTTTAGTAAAGATGGTAAATTAAATATAGAAATAGACAACAGAATCAGCAAAGCTGGTATCGTGGGAAGTCAATTGAATAAATTCATATGGAATAAGAAAGAAATTAGTCGGAACACTAAATTAGCTGTATACAAGACTGTGTTCAAACCAATTTTAACTTATGGATCTGAGAGCTGGGTCAGAAGTAAAACACTTGACCAAAGACTAGAGACCGCAGATATGAGAGTCCTGAGAAAGATTAGAGGCGTGAACAGATGGCATTGATGGCAATATCATATTAAAAATGAGGATATTAGGAAAGAACTTGACATTGTCAGCATCCAGGAATGCGTTAGCAGAGCTAATCTCAGATGGTATGGTCACTTAAATAGAATGGGAGAGGAAAGATTAGCAAAACAAGTGTTCTCTGCCAGGTTGGCAGGAAAACGACCCAGAGGAAGACCAAGATATAGGTGGATTGATACGGTACAAAGTGCCTTAGACGATAGAAATATAAGATCTGATAATTTTGGAGTCTTGACAAGTAACAGACTGATTTGGAGGAAAATTGTAGATAGGAAGTTAGTAATGATGTAATTTTTTCATGTAGTACTGTCATATCCTGTATACCCCTTGAGGGTACATGGCAGGAATTTGATGATGATGATGATATATATATATATTTTTTTTTTTACTTTTCTTTTTGCCACTGTATTGTTGCAGATAAGTGCAGATCCATTCTATAATTTTTCAATAACTAAAACACTTGAAGGAAATTTTAAACAAAATGTGTCTCTTGACATGGATCAATGACATAATGGCCTTGTCTAGTTGAAAGCACAACTGTGCTCCAGTCAAGTAGTTCAAATTACGTGTATTAAAAGTTTAAATTTAAATAGAGAATTCAGCAGCTTGTGCTTAAATATTATTCATCCATCTAACTCCTACCTGATTAACCCTCCTTAACTAGGTATACAATTTAATATTGCTTCCCCTAGATGACCCTTAACTATATCCTGTGCATTACTATCATCCTTATCCTGAAGTATTTTATGACATGGTACAGATTTAAGCTTCTTCCTAAGCTTGTCATAATCACATGCCTTGTAATTCCACATATACCCCTTCTTGATAGAACATTTCTCATGTTGTACAATCTCACAAGTCAAGACCACATGGTCACTTTTACCAATTGAAGGCATTGTGGTTACCTTGGTTATGGATACCTGTTCTGATCCTATGACCAGGTTCGATACCTTCCCAACCTTAGTCCCCTTCATCAAATGCTGCCTAAAGGCAGGTTGGCAAGGTTGCACTAACCAATACCAAAAACTCCTCCCTCTTGATCCTGACACTTCTGGCATTAGTGATTAGGATATAGAAACTGCAGCATCGTTCAGTTCCCTCTCCCACCCACCTTTACTTCCTGAATTGACTACCCTATTCAATATTTTTGCTTGAGAGACTAGATTCCACACTTGGTCATTCTCATACTCACTTGCCTCATGGTGCCTTCTGGCAAATTCACTTACTTCCACTCTATGTTTTCCTGAATTTGCACTTCAGCATGCTCAGTAAACAAAGTTCTCTCTACACACCTAAAACCAAAACCATTTAGATGCAAACCATCAGCATTGTACAAATCCTTCTTTCTATCAAACACAGACTACATATCAACAAATACTACATCATTCCTTCTACACAATCTATGTAGAGACTGATTAGCTACCAATGCCCTTCTCCTCAGTTCGCCTCTATCATAGTGTGAGAGGGGGACTGACAATCTTCACCTTCTCAATCTTCAGTTTTGCCTCTTCTAACAACTCCTTTACATCCTCCTTCTCTAGAATACTTTGCACCTCTGAAATCATTTGTACCAACCAAGATAATCATTTCCTTTGAATTTCAAACTTTGAGTTTGAAGTACAAAATGAAAAACTTTACTGCTTGAGTCAGATCTTTATCAATAACCCCATTGGTTAAATTTTTCTTGTTAATAATGCTAAATAAAGCAAACTTCTTTCAAAACCATCTCTAAAATAATATTACCTTGATAAAATTAATAAATAAATATAATTTTAAATAATTCAGAAATATATACACCATTCTCTAGAAATTTCAGCTCCATGTGAACTAAGAGGATGCACAAATTCTGAAAGGTAATAGACATCTGTAAGAACAGTTTAAGTGGTTTATTTTGTAATATAAGACTATGCTAACAATAATCTTAAAAAAAGTTGTTTATTAGACACATTGACAAGAATATAATTTTATTATTGCATATATTTTGACTAGAAACTAACAGGTCATCATCAGTACATCAACATAATCACAAAGTAAAAGCTTCAACAAAGAATGTTAATTCCATTTACGAAGCTAAGCCAGGTGCCAAAATGCCACCTAATGGTGGTTACAATACAATAAATTTACAAATAAAAAAAATAAATAAAAGTAAAAAATTAATTTAAAAATGTTGGGAGATGCACTACTGACTGCCATTTATGAGGGTGCCATGCTGCTCACAGCAGATCAAAACTGCACTTGCACGAAAATCTCTGAACAGTGCTTGGAGCATTTTAACAAAAATAAAACTGATTTTGTGCGTTGATTTATTACTATGGATGAGACTGGGATTCACCATTACACACCAGACTCCAAAAAAAGGAGTCAAAACAATGGGCAGAAGCCGGCTGTTCAGCACCAAAGGAGACAAAGTCGGTTCCATCAGCAAGAAAAGTCATGACATTGGTGTTTTGGGATGCTAAAGGCATTTTATTTATTATCTTGAAAAGGGTAAAACAATAACCAGGGAATATTATTGCAATCTTTTAACCAGACTAGAAAAAAATTCATGAGAAAAGAACTGGTTTGCAGAAGAAAAAAAATCATCTTTCATCAGGACAATGCACCTGCCCACAAAGGTGTTTTTGGCAATGGAAAAAATTAAGGGATCTGCACTAAGAATTGTTGGAATATTTCCCAGATTTGGCTCCCTCTGACTTTATCTCTTTTCCCAAAACCAAAACTCTTCCTCACTGGTCAGCGTTTTTCTTCGAATCAAGAGGTGATTGCAGCTGTAGAGAGGAATTTTGCAGGTCTTACTGAGAACCACTACAGGGACAGGATAATAGTACTGAATAAATCCTGGAATAAATGTATTAGTCTTAAGGGAGGTTATGTTGAAAAATAAAAATAATAAATTCTAAATTCGTTTTTTCATTGTTAGGCTGAGAACTTTTGATACCACTCTCATATGAGGATGAGACTCTCCCAAATCCTGTCAATAGAAGGCAGTCATTCGATTTAAATTTTGGCAGTGTAGAAATGCTTCCGCACTCTCTTTAAATAACCACTCAAACCTAAACCTGCACCAAAGTTAAAAGTGAGTATTGGATCATAGGATGATATCATAGTCAGTGTCCACTCCATGCTTACTATGGTCCAATACTCACTATGGTACAATACTCACCTTTTACATTGGTGCAGGCTTAGGTTTTAGCGGTTATTTAAAGAGTGCTGAAGCACTTCTACACTGCCCCAATTTAAATCAGAATGACTGCCTTTCTATTGCTAAGATCTGGATGAGTCTCATCCTCATAAATGGCAAGCGATAGTGCATTCCCCAATGCATTTTTTTAGGTATTTATTTTTTAAATTGAATTTAATATAATGATGTGTCATTCATTTCATTATCTAATTACATTTAATTTTATTTCAAATTACTTAATTTTAAATTTTGGCCTTAATTGCAATCTTATTTTATTGGAACTGCTCGCTAAGATGGCAATCATGCATGTGGTCAAGATCTGTAAATAGTATTAACATTCTTTATTCCAGATCACATTGTGATTATGCTGATGCACTGATGATGATGACTAGTTAGTTTCTGGTTGAAATATTTGCAGTAATAAAATTATTATTATATTCTTGTGAATATGTGTGAGTAATAAACATTATTATGCCACAAGTGCCATTAAACATTCACTTAAAGCAGTAAACAATAAAAGCTAACCTTTGTAAAAGTTTCAAAGCTCCTTCTCGATCAATGCTTATTCCCAAATTTTTAAATGCATTTCTTATTTCATTAGCATCAAGTATACCTGCAAAGATTATATCAAATATTCTTCAGAATCATTACACGTAAACTCAAAGCTAAAATTTAAAATGATAATAAGTATTCATCAAATATACAGTGATGAAATTTTTTTTTTTTCACTTGGTCCTAGTATGAATTAGAGATGTCAAGAAATTATATTCTTGTTTTAAAAGAGGTAAACCGTGAGTAGACATAACTATACATAAAAATATAACGGAAAAACTCACGTAGAAAAATTATTTAATGGTATAATTTTCGCCCGTGTGTCACAGGCATCTTCAGTACAATTAGGCACAAAAATTAAACATTAACTGACAATTCCAAAAAGCGCCACCTAAGTAGCTGGTGTAAGATAACTAAAAAGGTCAATAACTTTCCTAAAAAAAAAAAAAAAAAAAAAAAAAAAAAAAAAAAAAAAAAAAAAAAATTAATACAATAAAAAGTTAGGAAAGATTAGCTGATTTGTAAAGTACTATCTCCCATAAAGGGGACAGACGTAAGCCGTCGGATCTGTTTAAGTTAGGAGAATGAAGTAGAGTTTCACATGCTTCTTTATAAAGGCGTTCCATGAGAAACTGACTTTTGTGAAGAACTCTTGTCTTTTTCCAATGAACTCTGTGTCTAGTGAAGATGGCATGTTCTGCAAGTCCAGACTTTTCAGGTTTAAAGTATTCAATATAAGATTGGTGTTCTTCTAGCCGAATGGAGGCAGATCTTCCCGTTTGTCCGAAATAACATAATCCACAAGAGCACGGAATCTGGTAGACACCTGGATGATTGAGATGTGGAAGCTTGTCCTTTGGAGAAGCGAGAAAGGTGGAGATTTTTCTAAAAGGTCGAAAGGCAACAAAAATATTCAGTGGTTTTAAAATTTTTGCTATACGTTCACTGATGCCTTGTATATAAGGGATGGTAATGCGCGTTATTTCCTCTGTGTTTGAAGAGGGAGACATATTAAATCTACTCAAAGTTCTTTTAATGAAGCAATTCTTATAGCCATTAGATAGAAAGGAAGAAGTTATATATCGTATTTCTTTCTGTAAAAGATCGTCTGTAGAACAAAAGGAGTGGGCCCGATGAACCAGTGTTTTAATAGTTCCTGCCTTTTGACTGGGATGGTGATGAGATTCCGCATGGATATAATGGCCTGTATGAGTCTTCTTTCTATAAACTGAGAAATGTAGGTTACCATCTGGTTGGCGAAGAATTAGAAGATCTAAAAAGGCTAACTGCTTATTTGATTCTACTTCTAGGGTAAACTTGATCCTAGGATGAAATGCGTTTAACTTATTGAGAAATTGTTGAAGTTCATCAGAAGAGCCATTCCATACAGCAAAAATGTCATCGACATATCTGAACCAATGAGTAGGTCTGGGAGAAATATTGTCAAAGATACGTTGTTCAAAATGTTCCATAAAGAAATTGGAGATAGCAGGAGAGAGAGGATTACCCATTGCTGTTCCTTCAATTTGTTGATATAACTTATTTTTAAAAGAAAAAAATAACCAGAATTTATTACAAAATCAAATAAGTTTACAATGTCTGAAGGAAATTCCTGTTGTAGTAATTCAATACTTTCCGAAAGAGGCACATTTGTAAATAAAGAATTTAAATTTTAAGAATTTAAAAATAAGTTATATCAACAAATTGAAGGAACAGCAATGGGTAATCCTCTCTCTCCTGCTATCTCCAATTTCTTTATGGAACATTTTGAACAACGTATCTTTGACAATATTTCTCCCAGACCTACTCATTGGTTCAGATATGTCGATGACATTTTTGCTGTATGGAATGGCTCTTCTGATGAACTTCAACAATTTCTCAATAAGTTAAACGCATTTCATCCTAGGATCAAGTTTACCCTAGAAGTAGAATCAAATAAGCAGTTAGCCTTTTTAGATCTTCTAATTCTTCGCCAACCAGATGGTAACCTACATTTCTCAGTTTATAGAAAGAAGACTCATACAGGCCATTATATCCATGCGGAATCTCATCACCATCCCAGTCAAAAGGCAGGAACTATTAAAACACTGGTTCATCGGGCCCACTCCTTTTGTTCTACAGACGATCTTTTACAGAAAGAAATACGATATATAACTTCTTCCTTTCTATCTAATGGCTATAAGAATTGCTTCATTAAAAGAACTTTGAGTAGATTTAATATGTCTCCCTCTTCAAACACAGAGGAAATAACGCGCATTACCATCCCTTATATACAAGGCATCAGTGAACGTATAGCAAAAATTTTAAAACCACTGAATATTTTTGTTGCCTTTCGACCTTTTAGAAAAATCTCCACCTTTCTCGCTTCTCCAAAGGACAAGCTTCCACATCTCAATCATCCAGGTGTCTACCAGATTCCGTGCTCTTGTGGATTATGTTATTTCGGACAAATGGGAAGATCTGCCTCCATTCGGCTAGAAGAACACCAATCTTATATTGAATACTTTAAACCTGAAAAGTCTGGACTTGCAGAACATGCCATCTTCATTAGACACAGAGTTCATTGGAAAAAGACAAGAGTTCTTCACAAAAGTCAGTTTCTCATGGAACGCCTTTATAAAGAAGCATGTGAAACTCTACTTCATTCTCCTAACTTAAACAGATCCGACGGCTTACGTCTGTCCCCTTTATGGGAGATAGTACTTTACAAATCAGCTAATCTTTCCTAACTTTTTATTGTATTAATTTTTTTTTTTTTTTTTTTTTTTTTTTTTTTTTTTTTTTTTTTTTTAGGAAAGTTATTGACCTTTTTAGTTATCTTACACCAGCTACTTAGGTGGCGCTTTTTGGAATTGTCAGTTAATGTTTAATTTTTGTGCCTAATTGTACTGAAGATGCCTGTGACACACGGGCGAAAATTATACCATTAAATAATTTTTCTACGTGAGTTTTTCCGTTATATTTTTATGTATAATTATATTCTTGGTTTAATCCTTTATACAAATATAAGCAAAAAGGCACAGTATCTGTTCCCCTTAGGCAATGCATCAAGAAAAATAGCCAAAATATTAGAGGCAGTCAACAGCTTACAAAGCTAAGTTCCATTTTATAAACATCTGGGTGTATAAAAGATTCCGTGCTCTTGATATATGTAGGTCAGACTGGGAGAAGTTTCAAAATCTGCAACAAAGAACATATGGGCAATGCCGAAAATGAACGGGAAGAAAAAAATCAGATTTGTAGTGCACATCCTCAAAGAACATCACATGGTAAATTGGCAAGCAATCCTCCATGCCATACTTAGAAGAGAATTACTTCAACAGTTTGTTTAAGGAGTCCTCCAAAGTTATTCACTCAAAAGGCACACAAAATAGAAATCAAGGAATGATCCTTCATGACAACTGGAAGTCATTAATTAAAGAAGTACAATGCAAAATTAAAGACCTGTCCTATGCCAGCAATCACATACAGAGTTTACACAATAAAGGAGAGGCTGCACATAACGTGCCTAACGATACTCATGATTAGACTATTGGTCCAGTCTTTTCAACTATAGATATTAACTGCTGTTAATATCTATAGTTGAAATTTTTTTCCATTTTTTATTTATGTAAAGTAACCTCCTGATGATGCTGTTAGTCATATAAACAGCAAAACATGTAGAGGAAATACATCTGTTATCAATAAACAATTGCATGCGAGTTAAAAACCTGGTTATTATCAATCAAGCAAATCTACTCATAGTGAATCGCAAAAATGTAAGCAAACAAAGCTTGCACATGAAGTATCTTCACGACTGCGCTACTTGTATATAGAGGCGAATGATTTCACATCAACTGCCTAGGTATCCCATAATGCAAAATTGTCCCCCTTTGGACATCTATAATGCTATGCACTGGACACATTATACACATCTGAAAGAGGGTGTGCTTTGCATTATGGGATACCAAGGCAAATGATGTGAAGTCATTGGCCTCTATATACAAGTAGCTCAGTCATGAAGATATTTCATGTGCAAACTTTGCTTGCTTATACTTGGATAAAGGATTAAACCAAGAATATAATTTCTTGGAGTCTTTAATTTATTTCAAAATATACAGTGATCGACTTACGATTGTGGTTCGATTCTGATGATCTCATCATGAAATAGATTACCTTTTAATAAGCAACACTTTGCTAAATCTTTCCATGTTGAGGTCCATTTACTCAAATAACTAAATTGCTCCATATTAACAGTGGTGAATGCCTCTGCCATTTTTTTTAATGTAAAATTTTTTTAGGAAGAGGGGAGGGAATAGCTTCTTCTTCTGCAACTTTCTGTACTTCTAGATCTATAAGGTCTTCATATGAAGGCTCTTCTTATACCAATTGCTGTATATCTGCATTATCAACTTCCAACTCTTTAGTTAGATGTTGGCTAAATATATACTTGAATATATGGGATGATTATAATTAAAGTTCACATTTTGAAACGCTGTAACTGGGTAACTACTCTGTAGAATGAATTAATACTTAACATGATGATGTGTGTGGAAATGAAATTTTAATTTGTGCAAAAACCATTGTGAGTTCTAAAAGTTGCCACTAGCGTGATACATAGTACTGCAATACCATAGTGGATAATTCAAAACGTACGGTGCACACAGCATGTGATATGGTTACAGAACAATATGTTTGATATTCTGTCCTCTGTTGTCAGCAATGAGCTGAAATCGCAAAATCACATGCTCAACACACAGAATGTAGTTTCACTCAAAATGTTTTGGATATCTTATGTAATGCTGGTCTTGAGGTCCACTAAGTTGGCTATGTGTCCATGATAGAATTCTTTGAAATGTCCCCACAGCCAAAAGTTGCAGAGGTTCAGCTCCCACGAGCCTAGTGGCCAGGTTGTACAAAAATGGCAGCTAATGATTCTGTCTTCAGTAAAATGTGTGCAAAGCAACTGCTTGACAGGAGTAGCAATGTGAGGAGGGACACCATTCTGCATTAAAACTTTGAATCCAGGCACTGACGCTGTTGAAATCACCTGTTTGCTTAAGAGAGATGTATATTGTTGGCCATATTTTGGTGTGGTTTGAACGTAAATTTAAGGAGGCCTGTGAGATTCTTATTAATCACCCTAATCTTAACAATAATGATGGGCTAAAAATTCCAAGCATATGGAAGGCACATATTCTACCCACTTAACCTTTCTCCCTAAGAGTTAATTATAAATAGGACCATAGGTAATCCAGGATCCTAAATTTAATGTAACAATTGTCATGTTAAATTAGGACATCGTTTTTACTGCAATAAAACTATCTATATGAAAGAATGTTTCTCTGATGTCTGAAATAGAATATAGCTTTGATGTAGATAATTTATTTTATTTCATTTATTTATTGTAATTTTATTTTATTTTCACTAGAGGTAAGGCCAGTAGAATAACCATTGATGAAATCATTCTCTCTTCAGCATACTATGTGAAATGTAATTTAGCTTGTCTTTGTATATATATGTGTAAACTCCAGATGGTGACTTAATATGAAGGTCAAAATTTTGGGAAATTAAAATAATTATTTATAACACAAGTCCATAACTTGTGTAAAATGAATGCTGATCACCATGTAACACTCAAGGAAAGAAATTAATCAAGGTGTTAGACAGGGATGTAGCTTATCTCCAACTCTATTCAATATATATATATATATATATACACTGATCAGATTATTAAAATATGGAAAACAATAACACAAGGCATCCAGTTAACCAGAAGAACTGTTATCTCAATATAATGCTGAATGCAGATGATCAGATTTTATCACAAGACAATGAAGAATTAATCTTCAAAAATCAGTTTATGCATTATACAAAATAATGCCAATAATACAATTTACAATTTTCACAAAAGAAAAAAGTCATGGCATTTAAAAGTCGAGATCATGTTAGATAAAAAATAGTCATAGAAAAAAGAAATCTCAGAAAATCTGTGGAACAATTAAAAGGACACTGGATAAAAAAACAAAATAAGAATCTCAACTAAAAATTTATAAAGTAATGGCCACTCTATTATATGGTTCAGAAATATGGATTGTTAAAAAGAAAGATGCAAGTAAAACTGCAAGCTGTAGAAATGAGATTTAAAGAGTAGTTCAAGGATGCACAAAATTGAACCATATAAGAAATGAAAACATCAGAAGAGAGCTAGATATATATATACAACATAAATGAAATGATCAAGGAATATAGAGAGAGAAATGGAAAGAACATCTATTTAGGATAGAAAGATATCAGCTACTTAAAGAGGCCGATAAATACAGACCAATATAGCCAGAATAGGCAAATGCCTAATCCTTGAAGACAGTAAGTAGCACTATCTTCTCACCAATCTCTTGTAAAGTCTTGGTCTTTGTCGAATACCATGAATGCATGAACATACATTTTCAATAGCTGCTTCCAAACAACCTTCAAACACAGCTGTCACCTCACCCCAAATGCTTCATCTACATTCTTTTACAGTGCAAGATGAAAGTGAGGTAATATTAAGTCAAGGACCGACTGTAATTTATTGTATAAACATATATTGTACTTGCAAGATCCAGGCATCAGAAACAGTGCTGTCACTGATATCGAACTAGGCAGCATTACTATATGTATGGTAAGTACAGCATCTAAAGGATATAACAGTAAATATTTTGTAAGATTCAAGAAGATTCATAATGGTCATATTAGATAGTAGAATCTTCAAGTCAAGCTGACCTTTGGACTGCATTCTATGCCAAATCCCTGGATGTTGCATCTACATTTTTTCACTATAAAAAATTCCATAGAATGTCCAATATATGCAATAATTGTAACATATAGAAAATAAATTGAAAATAATTTTGGACTGAAGTAAAACTGCTGGTAGGACTCAATACCGTTGTTTGCAGGCTTGACTGAGTGGTCAGTATATATGCTCTTTAACCAAAGGGCAGTTAGTCTGAATCCCACTGTAGCCATGGATGTTTACAATTGTCTTTAAATGGGAGATTAATTTCATCAGGTGGTGTGAGACCACTTCTCCAATTACTGGAGGCCTGAAGTGTCATGAAAGAGTTCCCTGTTTGGTTTTTAGAGCAGGGTTTCCAGATTGTGTAAAAAATAACATAAGAACAGAAAAAAATTATAAACATTAATGGAAAATTATGGAGACGATGTCAGGAAACATTGAGCCCACAGGGGTCGAGATGGGACAATGATAGGCACAGAAGCAGTGACATTTTTATGCTCTATGCTAATGCCAGGAGTATCCGAAATAAAGGAAATGAATTGGTGGCGCTGATAGCATCAACTTGACCAAAGATTATTGGGATCTCTGAGCTGTGGTTGACGGAGAATGATATAATAACTGGAACTGAAGTGGCAGGGTACAGCATTTTTTGGCAGGATAGGAAGGAAAACGTGGTGGTGGAGTACTGCTTATGATGAGTGATGAATTATGTCCTCTTAGAGTAGAGGCTTTGGAAGGCAGTGATAGAAATGGTTTTGAAAGCATATGGTGTGAGGTAGAAGTGGCCAAGACAGGATATTTATTGGGGTGTTGCTATAAACCAGGGAGCATAGAGAATGGGGACCAGGATATGTTTAGGCAGTTGAGCTTGGCAAGTGCAAGAAGAATGATTGTTATGGGAGATTTTAACTACAGCAGTATAAATTGGGGAGAGGAAGATGCATGTAGCAATAAGGGAATGGAATTTCTAGAATTCTTGAGGGACAAATGTCTTAGGCAACATGTAATAGAGGAAACAAGCGGTTCAAGAGTTTTGGATTTGGTTATAGCATCAGAAGAGTTGATAATAACTGAGATATCTCTCCCACCAGTTGGAGAGAGTGACCATATGGTTTTGACTTGGAAAATGAATAGACATGCAGGAGTATCAAAGAGATGGGAACGTATGTGGAATTATAAGGCAGGTGATTATAATAGTCGAAGACGTCAACTTGGGGAAGTTTGCCGGAATATCATTAGTGTGTGGGAAATTGTGAAAGAATATTTGTTGGCAACAATAGTAAGCCGTATTCCACGGGTGAAGAAGCGGACACAATTTGGTGTAAAGTGGATGACAAACGATATCAAACAGGAACTGCAGTTGAAAAAGAGATTGTGGAAGATATACAAGAGGGGTGGAGGACAGATACATGAAGAATATAAGACGCAGGCCAGGAGAGTGACCAGAATGGTGAGGAAGGCAAAACTGGAATATGAGAAGAGATTGGCACTAAGATTCAAAGAAAATCCTAGGGAATTTTTTAGCTATGTGGCCAGTAGGCCGAGAAACGATTGTGGAAGAATGACATTGTGGGATAAAAATAGGAATAGAGTGACTGATGCAGAGGAGGACAATAGTGGAGTTGTTCAGTGACCACTTTATTGGAGTATTTCATCCTGGAGGAGGTTTTAATACTAGAGGGATAGGGCAGGTTTAGAGGCGCAAGAGGAGAGTGTGTTGCAAATACTGCGTACTCTGAATACCAATAAAGCTGCTGGACTGGATGGTATTTCACCACGGGTTTCGAGAGAATGTGTTAAAGAACTGACAGCTCCATTGACCTGGCTTTTCAATAAAAGTCTCGCTGAAGAAAAGGTACCCAGGAAATGGAAGGAAGGTAAGACAGTGCTGCTGCATAAGGATGGTAGCAGACTGGAAGTGCCTAATTATAGGCCTGTTTGTGTGTCATCAGTAGTTGTTAAGGTCTTGGAGAAATTAGTGAGGGACTATATACAGCGTTGGGCAGATGAGGGTAACGTTATCTGTGAGAATCAACATAGATTTGTTAAGGGGCGCTCTTGCTTTAGCAATATGATTGTCTTTTATAATAAAGTGACAAGAGCAGTTGATGAGGGAAAGGTATATTCTGCCATTTTTTTGGATTTTGAAAAGGCATTTGATAGGGTGCCACATGATAAGCTAATATTTAAGTTGCAGCACATGGGTTGGGATGTCAGGTTGGTCAACTAGATTCAGTATTGGCTGTCCGATAGGTATCAGAGAGTTGTGTATGGTGGGGACAGTTTCAAGGAGGAAGAGGGTTACAAGTGGGATCCCACAGGTCTCAGTACTGGGACCTATATTGTTTAACCTTTATATCAATGACACTGTCAGTGGATAGCAGGGGGATATTCAATTCTTTGTGGATGATGTGAGGCTGGGAAGGGTTATTAGTAATAGTGCAGATGTGGTAGCCCTGCAAGAGGATTTGAATAAGCTAGATAGATGGGCAAATGAATGGGGGTACAAGTTTAATGTAGCAAAATGTAAGGTCTTAAGGTTTGGGACACATCGATGGGACGCTGCATACTCTATGGGAGGAGTTAAACTGGAAGAAGTAGGGGAGACAAAAGATCTGGGGGTTGATGATTGATAGAAACCTGAAATTTAGGGGACATATTGCAAAGGTAGTGAAGGTAATACAGAGGATTGCTGCAATAATGAGAAGGACACTGACCTGCAGAGATAAAATGGTTATCATTCTGTTGTATAAGACTTTGATCAGATCACACTTAGACTATTGTTCTCAGATCTGGTCCCCAGGATTTGAAGGGGATAAATTTGTGGAAAGGATACAAAGACAGATGACAAAGATGGTGTCACAGGACTGTACAATGTTAGTTATGAGGATCGGCTGAGGGAGTGTGGACTACAGAGTTTGGTGGATAGAAGAAGGAGAGGTGATATGATTGAGACTTTTAAACTGTTGAGAGGTGGTTACAGGGTTGACACAAAGGAGTTCTTTTGCTTGGTGGAACAACGGGAAGGAGTGATGAGAAGAGGCCAACCCACAAATCTTCAATCTGTTCTCATAAGGTTCATTCCACAGACCTGCCACCATCTTGGTCACTCTGGATCCTCTCCACCTCCTCCCCATCAAGAATAAAACCTGGCGCCCATATCTGGGCACATATCAGGGCTCGATATAGAGGAACAATAAAGTATTTTTCAGTAACCAAGTGATTTGATGAGATGATTTAGCCACTTTTGCAATGTGCCCCCTAAACTTCAACTCCCTGTCCACCAACGCTCCCAAATCCCTGGCCTCATCAATCTCCTGGAGTACGGTTCCACCAGTGTGATATACTCTGGTGGAACCGTACTCCACCAGAGTATATCACACTGGTGGATATACTCTAGCAAAAGAACTCCTTTGTTGACACAAAGGAGTTCTTTTGCTTGGTGGAACAACGGGAAGGAGTGATGAGAAGAGGCCATCCCTGGAAGTTACGAAAGGAAACTGTGAGCAAGAGGGTGAGGAGTGGTTTCTTTGTGTGGAGGGTGGTTGAGCCGTGGAATGCATTGCCTGATGGAGTGGTGGGAGCGAGAACGGTCAGTGAGTTTAAAGAGTGGTATGATAGACTTTGTATTTCCTAAAAACGACCTCCCACGATGAGTTTTTTTGACTCCATGGAGGTCTGGATAATAATAATAATAATAAAAATATCCTTGCTCACCAACAGTATACTATAGGTTTACAACCTTTCGTGTGTGTGGGGAGTTACATAAAAAAGTTTGAGAATCCTGTTTTAGAGTAATAATCAATGAAGCAAAGTCTGTTATATTTAAGGCTTCATGTTTTAAGCAAAAACATTGATTTTTGCTTAATAACTCAGTGATGAAGTGTTGACTATACAACTGAAGTACTTTTTTCTTTATTGCCAATACTATGGCAAAAATCAACAAATGAATAAATAAAAATTATTTATTTATTTTTTTTTTTGCAAGAATTAGATAGTTAAAGAGCTTCTTTACACTAAATTTTAAAACCTGATTGCTGGCCACAGATTATTTTCATCTTCAGGCCAAGTTTCAACATGCATGTGCCATATATATAATATTTTATATTTATTTAATTAATTAATTTATTTATTTTAATGGGAAAATTTCAATTGTGAAAGATTGTCAAGTTGTAAAATTTAAATGTCATGGATGGGCTAATGCTAGACATTCTGGCTTTCCAGCTGGACCAAAAACATTGCAATTTTACAAGCCAGCCTTCTGAGAGACTTCTACAGGGTAGAAGTCTCACAAATTCACTATAACCTCCTTCTTCTTCCTAACATGGATTTTATGCCAGATGGATTTTATGCCATCTCTTTCTTGGGCTTCCAATTCTTCTTTCTCCGTTTATTTTATATTTGTATAATATTTTCGGTAGTCTGCTGAATGAATATTATCCTTGTTGACAAAAACTAACTCAAGATTCAATGTAGGAAATACCATTCATCTCAATTTAAAAAAACATTTTCTAAATCAGACTGTCAGATTAAAATCCCTAGATAATACAATGAAATTTCTCTTCTTGGAATCCCACTCCTCAGCATCCAAAAAAATTAGGATCTCTCTTTCATTCAAGGAATTACCACGGAACAGTTATTATCTTTATACAAATCACAAATCCAGCTATCCATGGAATACTGTTCTCATATTATGTGAAGAATGGATGAGTTTCTCAGGTTTTGAATCTGAATGGGAGGTAATGATATTATGTAAGGGTAACTGTGGGCCTAAGGGGGATGTTGAAATGCATGTACACAACTGCCTGAAGTATCAGAAATAAAGGAGGAGTTTTTAGCATCAGTCAGCTCAACTTGGTCAAAAATTATTGGCATCAGTCAGACCTAGTTGTCAGAGAATGATGTAGTTACAGAGATGGAATGTAATGGATACTGCAATTTCAGAGAAGATAAAAGAAATAGAAGAAGGGTATTAATGATAGCTGAAGAACTTCAACCAACAAAAAATAAGTTAAAGAAGACTGTAGATCTGATGTAAATGGTTCATTTGAGGCTGTCTGGTGCGAGATAATGGCCAATAGGACAAAACATATTGTTGGTTGCTGCATGTTGTCCACATCTTTTTCTGGACCCCCCAGGTCCAGAAAAAGATGTGGACGACATGCCTCAGCAAATTAGCACCATGAGTTCAGGCCAAGCTATTATCACAGGAGACCAACTATGGTGATATAGATTGGAAGGAGGAAAGGACAAGTGGCAAAATGGAAATGGAATTTATATGGTTACTAGGGATAACTACCTGAAACAGCATGTGATGGAAGGGATCAGGGATTTGAGAGTGTTGGATCTGGTAATAGCATCAGAAGATCTATCTATAACTGCAGTAGCAACTCTACTTCTGATCAGGGAAAGTGACCATGCAGTCTTGTCCTAGGAAGTTGTGCAACGTGTAGAAATTTCAGTGAAGGAAGGGTTCATATGGAACTACAAAGCTGGTGATTATGAGGAGGCAACTCGCAGCAGTGCCACAGCATAAGAAACTACATGGAATGAATGTCATTAATGTATGGCAAGGGGTCAAGAATTGTTTGAGCGAGGCAATATCAGAGTGCATACCAAAGTCAGGAGAATAAACTGAGTAGAAAAAGTGTTGACTAACAATATAAAGCAAAAGCTGAAAAAAAAAAAAAAAAAAGCATTGTGGAAGAAATATAAGATGATCAGAAATGTCCATGAGCAGTATAAAGCACAAGCAAGAAGGGTAACTAGTATGGCAAGTAAGGCAAAATCAGATTTAGAGAAAATCAGTTAATCAAGCCAAAGTAAATCCAAAAGTTTTTTCACTATGTAGCAAGTAAGAAAGAATGATTACGGAAAGATAACTTTACTCAGTGTTGATGGTCAGAAAGTTACAGAAGTAGAAGAAATAGTTCAGTTACTAAGTGATTACTTTGCAAGGGTCTATCATCCATATGGTGACAGCAATTACTGAGGTGACAGACTGATGTGAGCATTGATTTAGATGAACTGGAAGTACTCAGTATATTGAAAAATATCAATGTGAATATAGCAGTGGGTCTGGATGATATGTCCGCTCGTGCGCTACAAGAATATGTGCAAGTGAACTGGCAGTGCCTCTGACAAAACTGTTTAATCCAAGTCTCAGCTCTGGTAAGATTACAAGGTAGATATCTTGCCCTTGTTCCAAGAGTAGTAGAAAGATGGCAAGACAGTTCCATTACATAAAGGTGGCTCCAAGACAGAAGTAGCATATTACAGAGCAATTAGTATCTCTGAAGTGGTGGTTAAAGTATTGAAAAAGTTGGTTAAAAGTAAAATTCAGGAATGGGTGGATGGGAATATGATACTCTATAGGGGCAGAATGGCTTTGTAAAAGATAGGTCCTGCCCCAGTAATTTATTCACATTTTATAATAAGCTGACAGCAGAACTGGATAGTTCTGAATACCACACCACAATATTGCAAGAGTTTTCAAAGGCATTTGAACTTTATAAGTTATAGCAAAATGGGAATGGATATGAAGCTGGTGGCATGGATAAGGTGGCTGACAGACAGACATCAGAGGGTGATGTATAGTGAACTGGAATCAAAGCAAATTAGGGTTACTCTACCAGTGCCTACAGGGCTCTGTACTAGGACCACTATTCTTTAATTTATACATTAATGATATAGCAGATTTGAAAGAGTATATGCAGTTGTTTGCCAATGATCAAAAACTAAGGAGTGCAATAGTTGATAAAGGTGATGTAAATATCTTACAGGATGATTTACTTCGGGATGAAAAAATTACACACTTTGCATCATATTGATAGTACTAGTTTATAGAAAATTGATGAGACTAGGAATGTGGGAGTGATGGTGGATAGAGATTTGAAATTCAGAGGACATATTGCAAGAGTTGGCAAAATAGCTCAAAGGATTACTTGGATGATGAAGAACACATTAACAAGTAAAAATAGGGAGGTTATTATAAGGCTATGATTTAGCCACATGTTGACTACTATGCACAGATTTGGTTGCCTTCATTTCTTGGGAATTGAGAGGAAGTAGAGAGGATTCAGAGGAAACGAGTGACCGAACTGGTGACAGATCTATGGAATGTTCCCTATGAGGATAGACTGAGGCTGTGTGGGTTGCAGAGTTTAGCTGACAGGCAGAGGACATGGGATATGATAGAAACTTATAACTTCTATAAGATTGACACAGAAGAAATTTTTCAATACATGGGGAGTAGTAGAAAAACAAGGGGTCACACTTGGAAGTAGTCTAAGAGTGTGGTTAATAAGGTGTGCAGACTAGGTTCTTTACCTGGAGAATGGTGAATGAGTAGAAAGGATTGCCAGAGGTGGTTGTGAGTGCCCTAACAGTGAATCGGTTTAAGGAGATGTATGATAGGTATTGTGTTAATGGATAGAATGAGCCTCCTGCAATGAATCTTTTTACTCCATGGAGTGCTCATGTGAATAATAATAATATCTAGACATATCTTTAAGAGCTTCTTATAAAAAACACTGCTCGATTCAGTGCAAAAACAGCAACTGTATTGATTACAAACCCAAACATCTCTATCAACAAACAGTATCCATATTTCAGTTGATGTAAATATATGTCATCACTGGTTGAGTGGTTAATGACTATCTCTCACCAATTCAATCTACTGACTTTCACTAAAGGTCTTTACCGTATTGAATTTATCTTCAGTAAATACTTCCACATGGTTACTGTTCAATTATCAATATATGTTTGATCAGTAATTCCCTATTACTATCTACTAACTCAGTTAAAACATTCAGGAGCTACTAAATAGCACTTTATAATTCAATTTCAAGCTTCCAGAACAAAGTTCTCTTCTTTATATTACACTTGACCATAAGATTGAAACAATTTTCTAGTCTACTTATATACAGAGGCTGTTGACTTCACATCAATTGTCTTAGTATTCTAATGCAAAAACATTATGTGAAGAGTCAATAGTCAGACCTGTTTCAACTTTCATTGAAATTTCATCGATGGGAGTCAAACCCCAGACGATAACAAACACAGAAATCATTTCCATATATAAGTAGATCTGGGTAGAGACCCTTCCCATTATGTTTTTGCATTATGGGATATTAAGGCAACCAATGTGAGATCAACAGCCTCTATATACAGGTAAATTAGTTGTGAAGTTAATTCATGCTTGTGCTTAGGTATAGGATTAAAACAAGAACATAATTCCTTGTCAAGCATAATATATATTGTAATCAGGAGAGGAAAAACTTTCAAAGTTTTCTTCTTTCTAGTTTATTTCCTCTACTGCTGTCCTCCGGAACAGTCTCCCTCTCTTATATATTTTTTCAAAGAATACAATATATCTCTTCAAAATAAACGAACAAGTTTCTTCTTTCTCAACTTTCTGCCCACTGATCAACCAATTTCACTTGCATCATAAAAGGGATGAGGAATTTTGCCATAAGGGCGAGTGGTGGGGGTTACAAAATTTAGAAACTAGGCAGAAATTAGTGAACAGAAACTTAAAAATGATTAAAGGGAGTTTGTAGGATAGACATAGAATTTCCCTGGAAATTGACCATGGGCAAGACTTGGATGTTTTGCTTTGCAAGTTATAGAGGTTGTGTATGAGTTTAATAGCAGAATATTTGAAGTTGAATCACAAAATCAGCAGCAGAATTGACTGAGGTGACAAACAGAAGCACAGCCAGTAAATGAATTGAAGGAAAGTTATGATAGGTATTGTGCAAGTTTAGTGTGAGATTCTCCTCCTCTGATAAGAGCTGATATTCTATGAACATGTCCAAATATAGTACGTCCACAAATACGAGACCCTTCGACACTTCTGCCCATGTCAACAGAAGGAGAATCCATTCCGATAATAGGGTAATCAAACCTTATTGTGGGATGAGTTGTTTACTCTTACATGTCGGAAAATTAAATTCTCTTTTATGATCATTGTAATTTTTAAAGTGGTAACTATTCTGCTTGTATAACAGTTCAAAAATTTTACCTATAAAGCATGTGATTTTGTGTATTTGGTACCAATTTGTACATCCTTCATTTCTTTCTCCCCTTCAGCATGAATCGACTATTCTTGGCACAAAGCTAAGAGAAACTCAAGCAAGTGTAAGCATACTATAATAACAAGTAAGATTTTAATCTGCGGTGCTTAAGGGTCAAAGCTGTATAACTGAGAGGAGACCTCCACATAGCCTTTAAAGGAATGCAGAGAACCGACCAGGGCTTCTGATCTAATGTCCAATCCTCACCCTCTCGTGGTGCACCCTGTTAGGTATCTACTTTGATACTGAACGAATGAGGATGAGCTGGCAATTTGGGATTTAGCCGACTAAATTGTATTCTTATTGGTTAAATCAAAATAAAAAAAATATATAAAAAAAAATTTTTTTTTTTTAAATTTAAAAAAAAAAAAAAAAAAAATGATGGTACAACATGACAAAATTTCATGCCGGCTGGGGCGTTGCCCGGTTAAACAAGGCCCCTGATGTTTTCGCCAGGGAACCAGGGCGAACAGCGAAAAGTCAGCTACTGGAACATATCTGAAAACAAACCCCAACTCATCATCACCAGAGTTGAAGATCGGTACTATCAAGGTAAGAAGCCTGAATGGCAAAGAATTGGAACTAGCTGAGGAATTAGATAAGTACCAGATCGACATAATAGGGATGACTGAAACAAAAAAGACCAAAACTAGTGAGATCTTTCTGAGCAATAAATACAAAATGTTATATTCAGGCAATGACAATTAAGGAAAAGAAGGAGTAGCCATAGTATTCAACACAAAATACGAGGCTAATCTTCTTGAATGGCAGTCAGTCTCAAGTAGAGTAATGTGGGCAAATATCAGAATGGGGAACTGGACAATGAGACTTATTTGTGCCTATGGTCCCACAGAAGGTTCTACTAAGGTAGAAGTGGAGGAATTTTTTGACGCTTTAGAAAAAGCAACTGACACAATGAAAAAGGAAAAGTTGGTCCTTATTGGGGATCTATATAGCAGAGTAGGAAATGATTGTGAGACATACAAAAATATTTTGGGAAAATTTGGAGAAAAGAGCAAAGCTAATAATAATGGCAAATATCTGTTGGATTTCTGCTCAGGACATGGACTGGTTATTATTAACACCATGTTCCAACATAAAAATGTGCACAAATTCACATGGGGAGAAGAGGCCAGGAATAAGAAAAGTCTCATTGACTATGTTATTGTTGATAGTGATGTTTTCTCCCTGCTGCAGGACACCAGAGTGTACAGAGGATTTGAAATTGGAAGTGATCACTATTTAGTCTTGAGCAGGATAAAATTGAATTTCATATTGAAAAGAATAACATGTAAGAAAGTTTTAAAGCGAATAAAAGTTGAGCAGCTCTCAGATGTGAACTGTAGACTAAAATACAGAAAGATTATTGAAAAGAAAATGAAAGAGTTTGAGAAAAGGAATCAAACATTGGAGATTCAGTGGCAAACTCTGAAGAAAACATTGATTGATTCTGCCAGAGAGGCATGTGGTGAGGTTGTGTGCAAGGATAGAAAAATCAGAACTCCCTGGTGGACACAGGAAGTTAAAGAGGCAGTGAAGGAAAAGAAGAAAGCATATCAAAAGTTCCTGACAAATAAGTCAGCTTTTACTCTTACAGAATACAGAGACAAATGTAAGAAAGCTAAACAGTGTGTAAAACTAGCTAAACAAAAGTCATGGGAGGACTTTGGCAAGAATATAGAAAATAAATATCAAGAAGGTGGCAAAATATTCTGGAGGTTGTTGAAAAAGCTTAGGAATGGAGGAAAGAGTGCTGTAAAAGGAGTTAGAGATGATAAAGGCGACATGAAAACAGGAGAAAAAGATATCCTTGAAGTATGGAGTAATTACTTTGAAAAACTGCTAAATGAAACAAGCAGTGATGACAGCACAGTGATAAAAAACACTGACTAGGCATGAGGTCAGGAATACATATCCATACTTGAAGTAGAAAAAGCCATCAAAGGCTTGAAATGTGGAAAGGCAGCAGGAGTAGATGATATTCAACCAGAAATGCTGAAGTATGGTGGTATAAGAGTCTTACAGTAGCTGCACTGCACAGTTCAGAAAGCCTGGACATAATATCATCCGCATACAGCTGTTTGCTGTATGCGGATGATATTATACTTCTAGATAAATCCGCTACAAGTCTCCAAGATTCTCTGACTAAATTGAATAGCTGTTGTAATAGATATGGTATGAAGGTCAGCAATAAAAAGACAAAGACAATGAAAATAGGCAGAATCATTGAAAATGTCAACTGTGTTGTGAATGGAGAACCTGTGGAACAAGTAAAACATTTCAGCTACTTAGGCACGATTTTTACTGAAGATGGTAAATTAAATATAGAAATAGACAACAGAATCAGCAAAGCTGGTATGGTGGGAAGTCAATTGAATAAATTCATATGGAATAAGAGAGAAATTAGTCGGAACACTAAATTAGCTGTATACAAGACAGTGTTCAAACCAGTTTTAACTTATGGATCTGAGAGCTGGGTCAGAAGTAAAACATTTGACCAAAGACTAGAGACCGCAGATATGAGAGTCCTGAGAAAGATTAGAGGCGTGAACAGATGGCATCAATGGCAATATCATATTAAAAATGAGGATATTAGGAAAGAACTTGACATTGTCAGCATCCAGGAATGCGTTAGCAGAGCTAATCTCACGTGGTATGGTCACTTAAATAGAATGGGAGAGGAAAGATTAGCAAAACAAGTGTTCTCTGCCAGGTTGGCAGGAAAACGACCCAGAGGAAGACCAAGATATAGGTGGATTGATACGGTACAAAGTGCCTTAGACGATAGAAATATAAGATCTGATAATGTTGGAATTTTGACAAGTAACAGACTGATTTGGAGGAAAATTGTAGATAGGAAGTTAGTAATGATGTAATTTTTTCATGTAGTACTGTCATATCCTGTACACCCCTTGAGGGTACATGGCAGGAATTTGATGATGATGATGAGATTTAATCTCCTGTATGTGTGAGATATGAGATTTATTATGAAAATCTAAGATTATATAGGAAGGGAATATAATACATCATGATATTCCTGAATATCTTGATTGAAATTTACCAATATGGTAACATCTAAATTTAGGCCATATAATTAATAGAAAATTTATTTTAATTTACACCCCCCACCCCCAATGAGTATTGCTAAGCAATTCAGCAAACCTGATTCAGAAAATCTACCTTATTACACGATATATATGACATTGCGTTTTGGTCATATTCTCTCCGACCTCTACCAGAACCAGTCATCCTATCCACATATTTCATTTAGTTACAAATGTTGATTACATTCTGTTAATACGTCTGAGCACTTCTGCCATTAGTTTCTCTTGAAACATGCTTTTTGGAAGAAAAAAAACCTGCTGCTGCAATCTAAATATGGATGACTTAGCCTAGCTTAAAAAAAACCTAAAAAAAAAAAAATTTTTTTTTCCTAACAAAGTCACTCTACAGCAACAACCAAATCCTCTGCCTAAACATTCAAGTTTGTGAGCCTTAGATATATCAAATATATCTCTGAGGTTTAATGCCAACAAGTATTAACCCATCAGAGTGGAGGAAATTATCCAAGAATGAACAAACAGGCAGAGATTAAGGTATGGAGTCAATGCATACCACTTCATCTCTGAAATGTTGATTTTCTCAAGTCCAACTTTCCTAATATTGAAGTCCATCCTTAGAGATTTTAATGTTTACAGCCCAAGCAGGTTTCCCTTTCCAACTGTAATGATCCAGCAGGGAGAGATTTCAAGACATTTTGTCATCACTATTCATCTCCTAAAAAAACTGTTTGAATACCTACTAGAACACCAGAAAACCCTAATCACTTTTCAATACTCCAGATCTCAGGCTGCCTTCTAAGTATACTGAAAATATTTGTCCTCTAGAAAACTGGGACCACATTCTAGTGTTAATTTAATCTCTCATGGAGAAGAAATTAAATCAAGCAGCCACTGTCATTCACTTGTTGTCCAACATTCTAAAAATGTCAAGTGGGATGATCATGAATTTTATTTCTAATTTTTTCATGATTTAATTACTGTCTTCGGTGTTCTGTTCAAAATATCTTCACTGCATGTATCACTGAAGCAACTTTTATTGGTATGAAAACATTTATTTCCCCATTCCATTTTAAATTCTCATCTCTTATTATAATTTTTACTATTACATGACACCTCCAAGGAGTCTTTGGACTCCTTGGAGGTGTCATGTAATGGTCAGGTCAGGTGTCAAGGGAGGGCACCTGCTCTACAACTTTCTGTCTCCACCATCATCAACTACACTAACACCATCTACTGCCCACCACCACCACTATATTTTCACAGACAATCACAAATATCCATACCAATGACGGGATTCAAACCCGCAGCCTTTTGGCTGGAGAGAGGATATGCTGACCACTCGGCCAACCAGGCTGGCTTATCCAAGCCTTGATTCTACAACAAAAATACCAAGAATCAGGCATGTTGCAACTGGCTTCCATTGAAATCTCCATCTCCTGTTTATACCAAACCCCAAAATAACTGCAAGCAAATTATTAACACATCCAAAACTGATTCTGACAAGGCTAAAACCAAGAAACTTGCATCATGTCCAAACAGTAATCATGCTTTCTGATCCCTTGCCAACGCTATTTGCTGTAATTTTTGTCCAATCCTGTCTCTATCTCTTTTGCACTTGGGTTTTCCTATGACACCATTATCTACAGAAAAATCAATCTTTCTTTTCTTCAAATTCCTGAACAGATTATTTGGGAAATATCTTTCTACCATACCAAACAAGTAATATTCAATGCACAATAAGTTTCTACATCAGTAGAATCTTGTGAATACTGGATACCAAAAAAGTGTCTTTGGCATTCGAGGCTGTTCTGAAGGATCATCTTTCAGAACAGTCTTGAGACCAACCTGCAGAATAGGTTTATTTTTCAGCACTGACACCTGTTCTTCAACAGCATTTTATTCTGGTTGAAACTTCAGTTTCTGTGGGAAATTTTTGGTATTGAGACCACATTATGATGTAAATAAAGAGTTTAATAAAAAAGTATTTACACAACAAAAGACTAAAAAAAATCTATTACACATATTAGATGTTATGATAACCTTACAACTGTTACATACAAATGAGAAATCAGAATAAAAATAGTAAATTCATTACTGTATGTGTGCTGGAACACTGCTAGTTGTTGCCATCATGTTCTGTGGTATCACGTGTGCCATATCCTAGGGTCCATGGCAGTTACATTTTTGATGAAAGCAGACCATACTTGGTGTAAGATTAAGCCTTGATTTTTATTGCAATGTGTAGGGATCCTAAGCATTTATGAAACTTCTTTAAATTTTCTTGTAAAACAATTATGATCAATTTTTGACATTTTTGTTTGTTGCCAAACTACTGGATGGCCAGTAGTAGTTGTGTGGAATGTCAAGCCTGATTTATGCCATCTTTTTTTGATGTCTTTTACATGTTCAGACATGTGGATCTCTCCTGACCTTCCTGTCTTGCCTACATAACAAATGCCACAAAAGCAACGAATCCCATAAATGCCTGGTTTTTTCATGGGGTGAGGTGGTAGTTTTGGTGGATGTCAGAATCTTGAGATTTTTTGTAAAAAAAAAAAAATAATAATAATAATAAAAAAATAAAAAAAAACTTTTATGTCGTACTCATCAAACAACATAGCCATTTCGTCTGTAACATTCTTGATGTAAGGTAGCATGATGGCATTCTCGGAATCTAGTTTAAATAAGGGAGTTGCAAGAGATATATTAAGAATTGTGCCGATCGTCTTGGGTTCATAACCATTAAGTGCAAGAATCTGTTTTAAGTAGTACAGTTCTTTATTCCTTTAGTTGATGTACTTGATGTATTATATATCTCGTAAAGTTTTAATTATGTCTGTCTTTTGTAATGGATAGTGGTGTCAAGAGGCATTTAAAAATCTTCCCATTGTGGTAAGTTTTCTGTATACAGAAAAATATAACCTTTATTCCTCTTTGTTTACTTTGACAAGGTAACAGTATTTTTTTGTACTGTTCTAGTTCAAGAGTGAATTTTATATTGGGATGTAAGTTGTTCAGATAATTTTTGAAATTAATTAGCTCATCCACTGTTCCTGACCAATGGTCAGGAACAATGGATGAGCTAATGAAATATCATCAATATTTCATAATGAAATATCATCAATGTAATGTAACCAAATTTTTGTTTCTTCTGATAGTTTTTTAATGCGTTAGTTTCGAAATTTTCCATAAACAGGTTGGCTAAGGCTGGAAAAAGGGGAACCCATGGCAAGTCTTTTATTCAAAATTTTTTGTCTTGAAATATGAAAAAAAGTAAACAATAAATTACACGATAACCAATGTAATTAACTTTAATGAAATGAAAGTACAGATATTTTGTACTGAAAATAACAGTACATCATCAGTGTGTGTGTGTGTGTGTGGAAACAAGCAAATCAAAGGAATGGGAATACAAGGTACATACAGCAGTTGGTCGTTTATCAATTAAAAAACACTTATGTATTGTTATTTTCAGTATGAAATATCTGTACTTTCATTTCATTAAAATTAGTTACGGTGGTTATCATGTAATTTATTGTTTATAGTCATGCCACAGGTACCTTTAAAGATATGAAAAAAAGTGTTTTCCATACAGTGTTTGAATAGGCTTACAGTGTCTGGTGGGAAAAGGATTACAAGTAGATCCACTGTGTCATTTCTGGGTACATTGAAGAGACTGACTGCATATAAAGGATCCATTTTGGGAACAAATATTGGAAACAAGAACTTGCCATAGGTTCATTGCTCTTGTGGCAATGAATTTTTTTTATGTAGGCCAGACAGGAAGGTCAGGGGAGATCTGCATGTCTGAACACGTAAAAGACGTCAACAAAAAATCAGGCTTAACATTCCACACAACCACTACAAGCCATCAAGTAGTTTGGCAACAAACAAATATGTCATATATTGATCGTAATTATTTTACAAGAAAGTTTAAAAAGCTTTGCAAATGCTTAGAATCCTTACACAATGCAATAAAAATGAAGGCTTACACAAAGTATGGTCTGTTTTCATCAAAAATTTAACTGCCATGGATCTAGCATATGACACATGTGATGCTGCAGAATGTGATAGCAACAACTAACAGTGTTTCTAACATGCAAACAGTAATGAATATACCGTTTTTATTCTGGTTTCTCATTTGTATGTAACAGCTGAAGTTATAACAACATCTAATATGTGTAATTAATTGTTTATAGTCTTTTGTTGTGTAAAAGTTTTTTTTTGTACCAGTATCCCTGATGATGTATGACTTGCGAAACTTGCTGAGTTTTAATTGCTTATTTTTATGGAACTCTTATTTACATCATAATATGGTTTCAATACTGAAAACTTCCCATTCAGCATTTTATTCTTTTCTATTCCATCCTGCAGCTTAGAAATTAGCCCATATTTAACTAATTCCTAAAATGGGAAGCAAATCTTTACAATCAAATTACAGTCCAATTCATATTACTGTTCTACATCACCATTTTACTCTCTCTCCTATTCCGCTAGTATCCATCTTTCAGCTAGGAAATTAGCCCATATCTATTTCAAAGAAGGTCAACTAATCTTTATCATAGAATTAAGGTCGAATTTCTCTCATTTCAATTCTATCTGAAGTAACAGAGAAAACCATTAACAGTAAATTTCTACAAATTGAGTATGCTTCCCAATCAATACATGATTATTATGGATTCTGTACTGTCAAATGACAGGGTATCTCTTTATGTCATCAACATTTGGCAAAATGCTATTGAAATGTTTTTTTGGGATCTCAACTGGTTGCTATTGATATTTCTACGGTATTTCATTGTGTCTGGCATGAAGGTCTATAAAGTAAGCTCCCATTATATGGTCTGCCTTCTCAAGCAACTGGGTTGCTAGATTTCTGTGTAGATCTCATATTTGTAAATTTAGGGACACAAAAACACACGTGTTGAACAGATTATTTTATTAATTACTAATAAAATAAAACTTGACGTTTCGACCCCTGTATCGAGGTCATCATCGGAAGAATACAAGTGTATAAGGAACCAAGCTACATGCTCATGCCCTTATACCAGTAAACTAAATCTACGTAGTTAATTACTGTATATTATCGCGTATAATGCGAACAATTTATGGTAAAAAATACTACTTAAAGATAGGGGTTCGCATTATATGCGGATCCTAAAAAATATTAGACTTGCACACACAATATATACTACCTAATGCCTATGCAACCAAATCTACTTGACCCACTCGCAGTCGGCGAGCGAGCGCGCATCGTATCTGCGCATAAAGCTACTTACGTTACTGGCTTTATGCGCAGATACGATGCACGCTCCATCGCCAAATGATAGAGCACAGTTAAGTATATCGGTTTAACCACAGTTCATTTTAAATATTATTCGTTAAACAAACCTAGCCTGAAAATGAGCCAACAGAAACGTAAACGTTCATCTTTTGAAGCAGGATTTAAATTGCGTGTCGTGCAGTTTGCAGAAGAACATAATAACAACGTTGCTATGAGAGAATTTGTTGTAGCAGAGAGTAATATTAGACTTTGGCATAAGCAAAAAGACAGTCTTGAAAAAATCCCCAAAACGAAACATGCCCGTCGTGGAGATGTAGGATCCTTTCCAGAACTCGAAGAAGAGCTAAATGAATGGATTTTGACGCAACGACAAGATGGCATTATAGTAACAAGAAATGCAATTCATTTTCAAGCTCTACAACTCAAGAATGGTAACACACCAGGTATTTCATCTTTTCTTGCTTCGCCTGAATGGTGCAACAGATTTATGGAACGCAAAGCATTAATTAACATTACGACACCGAACAAAAATTGTGCAGAAGTTACCAAAGCAGCTTGAAGAAAAAAGTGCAGTCCTTCCATAAATTTATCATAAAATTACGGAAGTGTCACGGATATGAACTTTCCCAAATTGGCAATATGGATGAGACGCCCATGTAATTTGATATGCCTGGGAATCGAACAGTAAACTCAGTTGGTGAAAAGGGTGTCTTCATAAAAACAACGGGACATGAAAAAACACATTTTACCATTGTTCTAGCATTAATGGCAAACGGAACCAAATTAAAGCCAATAGTGATATTTAAAAGGAAGAAAATTCCGAAGCATATGAAATTTCCACCAGGTGTAATTGTTTGCGCCAATCAGAAAGGTTGGATGGATGAAGAAGGTGTACAATTGTGGCTGGATCAAGTATGGAACATACGTCCAGGTAGCTTGTTATGTCAACAAAACATGCTAGTCTGGGATATGTTCCAGGTGCATTTAATATTCCGGGCAAACATAGAGAAAGCACGTGAGCTACGTACAGACCTAGCAGTCATACCGGGTGGTCTAACTCCCGTTTTGCAGCCGCTTGATGTCAGCTTGAATAAGCCGTTTAAAGATCACTTACGTGAAAAATGGAGAGAATGGATGTCATTTGGTTTGGTGAAGATGACAAAGGGTGGGAATTTTCAGACGGCTGAGATCACCCTAGTCACCAGCTGGGTTAAAGAAGCATGGGATTCGATACCATCTGAAATGATTCAACACTCATTTCTTAAATGTGGAATAAGTAATTAAATGGATGGATCTGAAGATCACGTCATATATACTAAAGCGAGGATGATGCACAACAAAATGAGAGCATGAAGACGATGATGACAACTGCCTACACTGATGACGCAATCCCTATAGATGAATTTATAAATGAAATGTTTGATGACTCAAAAGATGAAGAAGAATTTAAAGGATTTTGACATTTTGTTTTAAAATAAATATTTCTTTCGTTAATTCGTATTGTATTATTTATAATGTTATGGAACAAGATTAACAGATCGCATTATACGTGGACATGGCATTTTAGGGCTAGTTTTCAAACAACATTTCTAGTTCGCATTATACCGCGATAATATACGGTAATCCTTTTCCCTAGCCTGACCTCTAGTGATTAAAAATAAAAAATAAATTTTAAAAAATTTAAAAAAATAAAAAATAAAATAATAATAATAATAATAAATAAATAAAAAAATAATAATAATAAAATAATTTAAAAAAAAATAAATAAATAAATACAACTACAATAAACTGCTCAAGTCCTCATGTATTAATATTCTTCTGGATAGTTCTGATTGTTATAATATGATTTCTTTCAGTTGCTGTTGAATGTTACAAACACTTCACCAGGTTGTCTTCTTGTAGTGGGATTTTTCTATGGCTAGTTTAGGTTGTTATACAGGTTGTAGATGGGTCTTCCACAATCTTGAAATGGTTAGGCCATCATTTTTGTTGAGATTTGGGTTGTGTTTGAGCATTTCACATGACTCTTTAAATTTTCTCTCAAACCAGGTTTTGGTGCGGTGTAGGGACTTGGTATTTTTCCAATCAATTCTGTGGTATGTTTGGAGTGCATGGTCAGAAAGGCCGTTTTTTCCAAAATGGAGGTATTTAATGTGTCGTTTGTGTTTGTCTTGTCTGATTGGGATAGTTCGCCCTGTTTCCCCTATGTATGGTATGTTACATGTGCATTGTATTTTGTATACCCCTGGGTGGGCTAGGTGTGGAAGAGGATCTTTAGAAGAACTGAGTAGGTGTCTTAACTTATTTGGGAGTTTAAAGGTGGTTTTAATGTTGTATTTGCATAGTGTTCTGTCTATTTTTTCAGAAATGCCTCTAACTTAAGGAATGGCAATAGCATTCTTGAAAACTTTTTTTGTTCTTACTGGTATCTTTATGGAGGATCTTGTGAATAGTTTTTTTACTGTATCCATTTTTGATAAATGTTTGGTTGATGATCTTGTATTCGTGGTTTAGAGCCTGTTCATTAGAACAAATAGTTAGGGCTCTGTGTTTAAGGGTGCTTATGACACCTAGTTTTAGTGTTAGGTGGTGGTAAGAATTTTTGTGTATGTATTGGCCTGTGTGTGTAGGTTTGCGGTAAACTGAGAAGGAGAGACAGCCAGAGGGAAGACGTGTGACAAGTGTGTCTAGGAAAGGAAGAGAGTTGTTTTTTTCCATTTCAATGGTGAATTGGATACATTTGTGTTGTTTGTTTAGGTGGCTAAGGAATGTATTTAGAACTTCGCGGCCGTGGGGCCAAATGGCTAAAATATCATCGACATATCCGAGTCAAATTTTGGGCTTTAGACATGCTGTTTCTAGAGCACATTGCTCAAAGTCTTCCATATAAAAGTTAGCTATTGGGGGGGAAAGTGGTGAGCTCATGGCTGTACCTTCTTTTTGAAGGTAAAAATTGTTTTGCCACACGAAATATACGGAGCGGAGTACGTGGGCAAAGAGGGCCGGGATGTCGTGTGGAAACATTTATCAAAAATGGATACAATAAAAAAACTATTCACAAGATCCTCCATAAAGATACCAGTAAGAACAAAAAAGTTTTCAAGAATGCTATTGCCATTCCTTATGTTAGAGGCATTTCTGAAAAAATAGACAGAACACTATGCAAATACAACTTTAAACCCCCAAATAAGTTAAGACACCTACTCAGTTCTAAAGATCCTCTTCCACACCTAGCCCACCCAGGGGGGGGGTATACAAAATACAATGCACATGTAACATACCATACATAGGGGAAACAGGGCGAACTATCCCAATCAGACAAGACAAACACAAACGACACATTAAATACCTCCATTTTGGAAAAAACGGCCTTTCTGACCACGCACTCCAAACATACCACAGAATTGATTGGAAAAATACCAAGTCCCTACACCGCACCAAAACCTGGTTTGAGAGAAAATTTAAAGAGTCATGTGAAATGCTCAAACACAACCCAAATCTCAACAAAAATGATGGCCTAACCATTTCAAGATTGTGGAAGACCCATCTACAACCTGTATAACAACCTAAACTGGCCATAGAAAAATCCCACTACAAGAAGACAACCTGGTGAAGTGTTTGTAACATTCAACAGCAACTGAAAGAAATCATATTATAACAATCAGAACTATCCAGAAGAATATTAATACATGAGGACTTGAGCAGTTTATTGTAGTTGTATTTATTTATTTATTATTATTATTTTTTATTATTTTATTTATTTTTAATCACTAGAGGTCAGGCTAGGGAAAAGGATTAATTAACTATGTAGATTTAGTTTATCGGTATACAGGGCATGAGTATGTAGCTTGGTTCCTTATACACTTGTATTCTTCCGATGATGACCTCGATACAGGGGTCGAAACATCAAGTTTTATTTTATTAGTAATTAATAAAATAATCTGTTCAACACGTGTTTTTGTGTCCCCTAAATTTACAAATATGAGTGCTGATCACCGTGTAACCTTAAAAGAAAGAATTTCTGTCTAGATGCACAAACTTCACACTACATGGTATGCTGCACAATTCAGCAATGCTATATCACCCACTACATAGTAGTGGGTGGCACAGTGCAATGTACATGTTTTCTGGCAAATCTTCTGTTACATAAGATAAAAAAAAAACAAGTTTATGGGAGGAAAAACTTTCTACTTCAATATGAGACTTCGCTGACTTACCTTCAAATGAAAAAACTCAAAGATTCCTCTCATCACTGCAAGATTCAAACCCTAACCTCTTCTAATCAAAGAATGCAGATCTCATTATTCTTCTAACTGCACTGTTAGAGGTATAGTAATAGTGATTTAACTGTCAACAGTGCACTAAACTTGGCTATCTCTAACAAACTAAACAGCTACAAGAAAGGGAAATATTAAATTGAAATTCAAATAAACTAGTAGAAACAAAATAAGCTTACCATCACGGTTTTCATCAAGACTTTTGAAAACGATCATTAACTGCTTTTCATGTTCAATAACATAATGTACAAATTCTGCAAAATCAATGTTCCCACTTTTTGCTAAGTCTGACTTCTCAATAAATTTCTAAAAAAAAAGAGTACAATAGTATAAATCAAAACTTTATACTAAAATAAGTCTTAAGAAGCATGAAAATGTATGTCAGATTTAATGGAAATGAAGAATACCATAAAGTAATGAAATTAAATGAGTTTAATGTTTCTAATATTTTATTTCTGCCATTTCAAACACAATAGTTGATAAAGATGATGTAGATATCTTACAAGATGATTTAAAAGTGCAGGCAAAGGACAATGGTTGTCAATTCAATGTTGTAACATGTAAGGTAATGCACTTTGGGATGAACAGATTACACACTTTGCATCATATTGATGGTACTAGTTTACAGAAAGTTGATAAGCCTAGGGATCTGGGGGTGATATGGTGGAGAGAGAGAGAGAGAGATATGAAATTCAGAGGACATATTACAAGAGTTGGCAAAATAATGCAAAGGATTCCTTGGATACTGAAGAACACATTGACAAGTAAAAATAGGGATTTGGCCACATGTTGACTACTGTGCACAGATTTAGTCACCTGCATTTCTTGGAAATCTGGAGGTGGTGGAGAGGATTCAGAACAAGTCAAGACAATTCAGACAAGTGAAAGCTGGTGACAGATCTGTTGAATGTTTCATATGAGGATAGATTGAGGTGTGTGGGTTGAAGATAAGTTTTTATCATATCCCCTAAAAGGATTATATAAGATTGACACAGAAGAAATTTTTTAATACATAGGGAATGGAGGGAAAACAAAGGGTCACACTTGGAAGTTGTCTGAATGTGGTTAGTAAGGGTGTGCAGACTAGGTTCTCTACGTGGAGAATGGTGACTGAGCGGAATGGATTGAACCTAATCACCTATACTAATCTACTTAACCTAATCGCAACAGTGATTAGGTTTAAGTAGATGTATGATGGGTATTGCATTAATGGATAGAGTGGGTTTCCCATGATAAGTCTTTGACTCCATGGAGTACCCATATAAATAATATCAAGTGTATAATATAAGAATGTAGTATGCACACAAGCAAGATAATGGAAGTGGAAATTATTAGAATTAGATCCTAGAAAGAGTGTCCTCTATGAATGTTGGTCAGTGGTCCTAGTTGTTGGGAAAGAAACCTTAAAATACTATTTCCTATATCTATTTATTTCATTCTTCTGTTCTATGTTTCATAATTCATTAAACCTACAACATGAATTATAACTAGCATTTAAGCCTAGATATACAATATATCATAATGTTAATGTAAAAAAAAAATAATAATGATAAAACACTAACACAAGAGAATGGAAACTCTTGTGTTAAGTCAGTATTTCATTAATTTTCACCATGTTTAACATTATATGATTATCATTGACAAATCTCCATGAAGCAAACATGTTCATAACATAATCTTAAATTTTGTTGCACTCTTAGCATTCACAACACACACATTCTGGAAATGCATTCCACTCACTACCTGCCATTAAAATATCTACTCCTCACTCTAATTTTAACCACATCTTTACACACTTTTTTTTTAGTGGCCTCTTGTTCTTTCCCTCCACTCTTGCCAACTTAAATATCTCCATCATAACCTCTTTTCTGCCTATCTACATGTAGAAAGGTGTAACTGTTGAGTATTCATATTAGTGCTTCACAGTACAAACAACACCAAGATGAAAAAATAAATTAATTTATTGAACTTACTAATATTTCACTGGTTTTCTACCCAGCATCAGAGCACAAATTATAACCATGACCAGCACACAAGGACTACACTAAAGAATTAGAAACAATTCATTTTGTAACTGACATAGAACTAATAGAAGACACTTTTTTAGGACATTTGTTCTGTGTCAATTACAAAATTAATTGTTTCTAATGCTTTGGTGTAGTCCTTGTGTGCTGGTTACTGTTATAATTTGTGATCTGATGATGCGATAGGAAACCAACCAAATATTAGCAGGCTCAATAAATTAATTTACTTTTATTTGGCAGCTAGTCTAAGTCTTCTTGCAAATTCATTTACCATTGCTCTTCACAGTTTAGAATAGTCAGCAAACAACTGAATATTTCCTGTCAAATAATTTCCTATATTACTGATATACAAATTGAACAACACAGAACCGAGTACTTAGCCCTGTGGTACACCACTGGTCACTTGCCCTCTCATGGACTCAACTCTTCCATAAACCACTCTTTGATATCTATCCATCAGCCATCCTTTAATCCAAATCACTAAATTTATATCCATCTCCATTTGCTCCAATTTATGTAATAGAGTTCTATGTGGAATCTTGTATAATGCTTTTGCAAAGTCTAGCAACATCACTGAGTAGCCATTTCCCTTATTCAATTCCATTGTCACTTGATTATAAAAGGTAAGCAAATTACTAAGGCAAGACCTACCCTTCACAAAACGTTGTTGTCCCTTATAGAGTATCACATTTCTATCCACCTGAATTCTGTCTTTCATTAAGTTTTCCAATACCTTAACCACCACTCCTGAGATGCTGATCAGCTTATAATTTGATACTTCTGTCTTGGAGCCTTCTATATGTAATGTGACTATTTTGCCCTCCTTCCACTTTACTGGTAACTTCATAGTATTGAGCCCTAAATTAAACAGCTTCATGAGAGGAGTCGATGATTCCCTTGCACATTCTCACAATACATGAGATTTATCTGTTATATACTTTTTCTGTTTACAAACATACCACTTTCAGAAACTCTACAACTTTTATAAGGAGATTTTCATGATGACATAGTTAAATTATTCAACTTTACTACAATTACTGTTACTTTACTTGGAAAATCAACTGTTTCAACAAATCGAGGATACCATGATTGGCAGTCCAACATCACCTGCTTTAGCTGATTATTTTATGGAGCACTTAGAGGATGGAATTTCTAACATAATTTCTCTTCAACTGTATATTTGGCTACATTTTGTTGATGATGTCTTTGCAATCTAGTCTCAATCTGAATTAACTACTTCAGTTTTTGGACAAAATTAACTCCTTATATGCTCGCATTAAGTTCACCATTCAGCATGAATCTAACAACAACATCGTAACTCTGCTGGTAATAATGAATTTTCCATTTACAGGAAACCATTCTTTACACACAGATATACATCCACACAGCTTCACATCATCATCCTTCACAAAAAAAAAAAAAACAGGTATTATCAAAAGCCTTATGAATTGAGCACACACATACACACAATTTCTTCTCTAACTTTGTTCTATTAGAAGAATTAAGTGAAATAAAACTATCACTTAACAGATAACAAAACCAAAATACAGAAAATAATTGATAATTATCATCTCTCGGCCAGACTGCAATCTAAAAGGATCTGAATACTATCCTACCTTAAAGGGTCTTCTGAACAAAAGCAAGGACTCTTCTCAAATATAATCTGTATACTATCTTCAAACCAGTTATCTTCTTTCTTACCACACATTAAGGATTAACTATCACCTCTCTCTCTCCTTGCCTGATGTTTATTAAATAATCTGTTTTTGTCATCTTTGCTACTTTGGACAGACTGGACATTCTGCTGAGATCAATATCCAAGAACATCAACATTACAAAATGAAATCAAAAAGGTTCAGGCCTTGCTTCTCTTACCACTGACACCAGACAGTGTTCACTGGAATTAAATAAACATGTTGCAGTACACTAGGTTTAAATTTGATTGTCTATATTTTGAATCGTGTGAATACCTATGCCACCATCCTAATCTTAATCAAAAAGGGTGTATGACTATCACCAAGTTTTGGGAAGTAATTGCTATTAACCCTCTCATATATAAGGGTGTCATATGAAGACACATTTTCCCTCATAATAATTATTCATTCATAATTTAGTGCTACTGTATACATGTAGTCCTCATCTGGAGAGACCAAAGTGTTCTTAGAAACCATATCAAATGGCAGGAGTTTCAACAGAGTTACAGGAATACCAATTTTCTCTGCAGTGCATGGTAGTATCAAGGAGGAAGTGAAAAGCTGCTGTTTTGTTGATTTGAATTTGGTGATTTTATGAGTCTTCTGGAAAGGTTAGTATGGTTTTATATATTGCTATACCTTGTAGATGAAGTGTGAATATTTAATTTGTTCATATTCATAAAATGAACTTGAAAACAACCTGCCCTCACATGAGGACAATATGTTTGTAAGGTAATCTATGT
The DNA here is from genome assembly GCF_054136105.1 of Typopeltis vanoorti. Taxonomy (NCBI): domain Eukaryota; kingdom Metazoa; phylum Arthropoda; class Arachnida; order Uropygi; family Thelyphonidae; genus Typopeltis; species Typopeltis vanoorti. The sequence continues at coordinate 169,333,844 of NC_143549.1, read as the reverse complement.
GGCAAATAGTTTGAGGTTAGAAAGTTCTTGTACAATATTTTTTATAATTTTATTTATTTTATTTTTGCAAACATAAATGAATAGTAAGTGTGTTAATTGGCATTATCATCTCTTTTATAGATGGATAACCAAAAGCCAGGTCCATCAGGCATAAAAAAAAGACCTATTACCACAAGAGACTGACTGACTGAAGAGAAGATTGAAAAACTGTTGGAGGAATCTGAAGATGGTTTGGAGCTGAGTGATTCTAATGATAATCCTACATACCAGCAGCCACAAAATGATCCTACAGAGAGTGACAGTTCAAGTGAAGACAGGGATATTCAGTGTCCTTCCCCTGTTGGTCAAACTCACAATGTTCAAAGTCCAGGTAGTGTGCAAAATACAGCTGTTGCTGGTCATATGCCATTGCAGAGACAACCAGTGTGGTTTAGTGAGAAAGATAATCCCTTTGATGGTACTGAACCACAGTTCAGAGGAAAACACCAAGTAAATATTCACAGAGAGAGCCTTGTAGATTATTTTTCACTGCTGTTTCCAGATGAACTGTTGGATGAAATTGTGAAACAAACTAATCTGTATGCATGCCATAAAGGCAAAGATAATTTAGCACTTACTGTGACTGAACTCAAAATTTAGCTTGGAATTGTACTTGTCATGACATACATAAAAATGTCCTCAGATGAGGACGTCATTTTTTACATATACAAGACATAAATTTTGCAAAATTAATGGATTCATGGCAATACTGTAAGATTAAATGGTACTGTATCATGCCATTATAATTTTTTATAAATGAATATAAAAATTCATGCATGAGATGGTTAATTGTTTATAAATTTTTTTAATTACACAACTATTTTCTTGGAACTTTAATAGTGTTTCTTCCTACTCATAAAGCTGCAACCGAGAGACATGGAAGTATATACATGTTGTATAACTCATTTTTGCATTCATAATTTAATTGTAGCAAATTCTTATATCTTCTCCCTGAATGATGCTCATAACATATTGAGCGAAATATATAGGAATATTTAATAAATTCAAATTTTATTTCTCTTGCATATGTGAAACCGTTATTTAAAAAACTGTATTATGTCTGCCATGAATGTCCCTATCAAACACCTAGTAACCAATGATAAATGAATTAATAAGTTTTGAGAAAAGCTATACAGCAATATCACACTTTATCCACTCATACCGCTTTTGAATCATGACCAATGCCCATTTATATGATCCTGCATTTGCTGTTTTTAAATTAAAATGTCATTAAAAAGTTTTAATGACATGAAGGTCCTGCAAATCAAGTGGTGTGCAGTTTTTGTGAACTGTTTGTTTATGACGTCATTGCTCACTACATCTGTCTGCATTTTGGTGTTTCACTGTGAGTTATAAACTGTTTCTAACTATTATTTTATAGCTTAATAATGGCAGATATAAAATTCAAAGCAAGAGTACCATTGCTTCTAGTGAAAAGAAGAAGGCGACGTAAAGCTATTACATTAGATACTAAGATTAAAATCATTAAATTTTGTGACAAACACTAAAATGGGCCACAGGCTACACTTACGGTCGTAAAAAACAAAGAAAGTACTTTGTGAAGTGAAAATTGCTACACACTACAGTTATCTGTAAATGTGACAATCTTATTGCCAAAATGGAAAAACTTTTAATAGAGAAGGATAACTTTTTGATATTTGAAAATTATTCTAAATTTTTTATTTGCATATCTGATGTAAATAAATACTTCATTCAGTTATCCCACATGATTGCCTTAAAAAACTTGGTCTAGAACCCAACCTATCATACTGTACTATTCCCTATTAACTGGTTTCCAATCAAACATTTCTCATTTTGAACTGAAACTTTATTCCCACTGTAGATGGTGAATTTCCATTGTTTGATAATATGTTTAAAAATTTCTTGGAATCAATTTATCAAAAGTTTTGATATACTCTACATGCAATATTATGTTTTTCTAATAAAATCTTTAAAGAAACAATTCTAAATAATGACTGGTCTACTTATCACAAGGAGACTTGTATCCATCCAGGGTGGCATGGCATAAATGACACAGATTGCTCTAATTTTTATTTATGCCAGGATATAAACTTAACTAAAACCAAATCTGTTCAATTCCAGATGTTATCTGGAATCGAAACCAAGATGTTATCTTTTCAAATGTCATTTACTAGGAATGCATCAATATTCCTGAAAAGACCATTCCACACACCACATGCCTTGAGAAGAATCGGGACCTTATATGTTCCTAACCATCACAATATTATTAATATTCTTTTTTATGGATTGAATTATTGTTGCTTTTTTTTTTTTGTCAGGTTAGTGGTAGATAACTTTCATTTCACAAGATGAAAGTGTCTTGTTTATTGGAGGGTTGAAGTGCCAGCTGTTATGTTGGTGGCTCAGAAGAGGATCTCTCATTTCCATCTACTCCACTTATCTTCTTCCATGCAGTGCAAATAAAATGAATTTGGCAAACCAATCAAAAATGTCCTCTTCCTTTCAAGGCATTGTTTCATTGCACACAACTCTGAATACTACCTACATCCCAAATTCATACAATCTGTTACCACTTCTTCCTCTGCCAGTTTGTGACTGGAAGGAGATCAAGTAAGGTGATCAATTACACATAGCCTCAACAGTTTCTCCTGCAATCAGGAGGCTGGGTGCATAGCATATTCAAAAGTCAGTCACCTCTCACTGAATGCCTCTCTTTCTTATTATTTCTTTCACTTACCTATAAGGATTACAATTCAATGAAACATGATTTTACTGTGGATCATAAAAATTTTCCAACAAAATAAAATTCAATTTTAAAAAATCCAACTAAAATAAATAAATAAAACAAAAACACCATTAAAATTAATTATATATAAAAAAGTTTTGATATCCACCTTAATATTTGGCCTAAACAGGAATATAAATGTGTGCCACCATCACATACAGTCATCAAAATTACTAATCCTAACAGAACTCCAGCTAGCCAACCCAACAACCACTGTCCAAACTACACATTACACAATTCCTTCCACCACAAGGATAGTATTTGGAACTGGCATCCTATCCCTATCATTAAATCTGCTGTTCCTCAAAATTTCTCTACTAAACAAACTTGTTGCTTTCATTTGCAGTCTCTATTGCTCCCCAAACTCTAATAACCACTCTGACCCCCTCAATTTTCTGCAGCCACAATATCCTAATAGTGATGTCATTGTTCTTGGGGACTTCAATATCAAATTTGCTTCCCTTCTCCAGTTCCACTGATCAAGCAAGCAGGGATATAAAGGTATTTGCTATTAGTAACAACCTAACACAGATCACTCCCTTTCCTCCAATCTACCAACACACTTTTTAATAAGCTCCGCTTCCTAATATACTGCAGAAGTCAGTTCTCCTCTTGGTAACTCCAACCACTAACTTTCATCTGACATTTCTTAATCTTGTGTCCTTGGGTACTACAAGAGTAGCAAATGCGATGACCTTTATGATTTCTACTCTTCCTTTCCATGATCTGACTGCTTCTGTTCTGCCAATCCAAACACCTGCACAAGCTGAATAAATCCTCATGAAGGCCTTCATCCCAGATTCAACGCAAAATCTCTGACCAACATTCAAGCCTTGGTTCGCAAAAAGGGTGCCAACACACTACAAAAAAGCTTATCATACTACAAATGGCTCACAACCAAAACTCCAGATGTTCACTCTACCCATACTGCAGCTTGCAACATATATATATATTATTATGATTCAGGCCTCCATGGAGTCAAAAGGCTCATCATGGGAGGTGCTTTCTAAGAAACACAAGTCTACCAAGACTCATCGAGGGAGCTCCCTCCTAGGAAACACAAAGTCTATCATACTACTCCTTAAACGCATTGACTGTTCTTGCTCTCACACTCTATCAGGCAATGCATTCCATGGTTCAACCACCCTCCATGCAAAGAAACCACTCCTCACCCTCTTGCTCGCAGTTTCCTTTCGTAACTTCCAGGGATGGCCTCTTCTCATCACTCCTTCCCATTGTTCAACCAAGCAAAAGAACTCCTCAGTCTCAACCCTGTAACCACCTCTCAACAATTTAAAAGTCTCAATCATATCACCTCTCCTCCTTCTATCCACCAAACTCTGCAGTCTACACTCCCTCAGCCGATCCTCATAACTAACATTGTACAATCCTGACACCATCTTTGTTATCTGCCTTTGTACCCTTTCCACAGTTAATTTATCCCCTTCAAATTCTGGGGACCAGATCTGAGAACAATAGCCTAAGTGTGGGCTGATCAGAGTCTTATACAACAGAACGATAACCATTTTATCTCTGCAGGTCAGTGTCCTTCTCATTATTGCAGCAATCCTCTGTATTACCTTCACTACCTTTGCAATATGTCCCCTAAATTTCAGGTTTCTATCAATCATCAACCCCAGATCTTTCGTCTCCCCTACTTCCTCCAGTTTAACTCCTCCCATAGAGTATGCAGCGTCCCATCGATGTGTCCCAAACCTTAAGACCTTACATTTTGCTACATTAAACTTGTACCCCCATTCATTTGCCCATCTATCTAGCTTATTCAAATCCTCTTGCAGGGCTACCACATCTGCACTATTACTAATAACCCTTCCCAGCTTCGCATCATCTGCAAACAACTGAATATCCCCTTGCAATCCATGGAGACAATGTCATTGATATAAAGGTTAAACAATATAGGTCCCAGTACTGAGCCCTGTGGAACCCCCACTTGTAACCTTCTGCCTCTTTGATATTACTCCACCATACACAACTCTCTGATATCTATCGGACAGCCAATCCTGAATCCAATTGAAAGGGAAAAAAGGCAAACTTGCCCTCTGATCCCTTGCCAAGGCCACTTTCATCCACCCGTGTTTCTGTACATTCTCACATTTAGATGATAACTTCACTCAAAGGCAAGGTTGACTTACAGGCATCACTCTTCTCTTCCAATTCCAGCACTGATGACCAAAGCAAAATTTCACCCACTTTACCAAGAACTGCCTACTCCATGCCATCCATAGTCTTTTGCAAGAAAGAAATGAAGAATTCTTAATAACCTGAATACAAACATGGTATCCAGTTCTGATGGTATCATGTTTAAAACTTGTACTGCAGCATTAAAATTTATCCTATATCACCTCTTGAATTTATTCTTTTCAATTGGCATGTACAGTACAGTACAGTACAGAATAGAAACAGATCAATGGGGCTGGCCTGTTTGACCAACAGGCCAAACAGTCCAGCCCATTCCAAAGAAAGGTGACTGTCGGTCAATAAAGTGCTATCCAATTGCTGTCACTTCTATTCTCTCAAAAACTATGGTGAAGGTCATCAAAAGAAAAATTCTGCACCACCTAGAGATCCACAAATTAATTAAGTAGTGACCAGCAACCTGGATGCCACTACACTTAGTCAATCCCTCCCTCCCTCTTTTTTTTTTTGCAGACCAAGTATTCAAAGTATATTTCGATACTTGGTCTTCAGGCTCTGTTGGTAATGATGAAGCCTTTAGTTGAAGACCTAGGTTTCAATCTCATCCAGAATGCAAAGAACTGCGAGTTTTTTTTTTTTTTCCTCACTGAAAATGAATTAGCCTATACAAAGATGGAGTGTTTAACATTCTTCAAAACAGACTAATGCATTATATCTGTTAACTGTATATTACCCTTCAAAACAAACCGGTATAGCATTATGTCTGGAATTCAAAACAACTTAAATGTTTTAAGCCAGTATGAATGCATAATTGGAGGGCTGATGTTTAACAGCACTTACTATTACTGGGCATAGTATACATTTTGGCCAGCAACCAATTTGTAGATATTTTAATTTGCTTTCAAATCACTAACCTTTTTATTAAATACAATACTTCATTTATTCAAAAGATTGTTAAATTCATTTACTGCATATATTTTAATTTGCTTTCAAATCACTAACCTTTTTATTAAATACAATACTTCATTTATTCAAAAGATTGTTAAATTCATTTACTGCATATATATATATATATATATATATATATTGAAACCTCAATTAAAATATTACGATTCTGAGATGAGTCCCATGATTAACATTTTACAAACACCAATATGATAGATAAATACATACCTATATGTAGCCATCCGTCACCATACGAATGCAGATTTTTACGGACCATTACAATGATATGGGAATGTTAAATTTAATGAGGACAAATTAAAATCATTCAATTCTCACCAACTTCTATTTCTCCTTCAGTCTATGAGACAGGAAATGCGGGGAATAGTGTTTATGCATAAAAATAATACAATAAGCAATTTATATTATTCATTGAGCTGTTAGTGTTAATAGTCAAATTTAAGTGACTACTAGTTTTTTGAAGGGCAACAACCTGTAGAAATTCCTTAAGAGGTACAAAAACGAACCTTACATACATTCCAAATAACAGCTAATTTAAATATATATAACTTATAAATTAGATTCGAATGCCAGAACTGTATCCTTAAGTAACGATATAACACTCTTACTTTAACACTACCCGGCATATGCGGAACTCCCATCTTTTGAAGAGCCCTTGTAAGATCGTTGAAATCAATCCGTCCATCTCCATCAATGTCTAACTGCTTAAATAATTTTTCTAATCTGTCCTCTTCTTCTGTTGGTAACTGTTGATAATAATGAGGAGGATGATTAAAGGTCATTTGATGAACGTTCATAATGTTTAAATCACTCCTATCAGTCTACTTTCGACTCATATTTTACAAGCTAACAACGTGAACGAAAAGAGTTCATTCACTGTTTCTCTGGATAGCGACTATGCGACGAGATCCTATACGTAATTTCTTGGTTAATCATTGGATGGCTGCAGGTAGTTAAAAAAATAAAGGAAAACAAAAATAATAATTACTAGTTAATTGGAATTTCGTACACAGCATTTGGGTGATTGTTTCATTTAATGTATTAATTTACTATATATGTGGGTTGCATTTGGAGTGCATTTTAATAATTTTAACAGTTACGTAATTTCGTAACAATCGTGTGGTGGCGTCACCACCTCCTACAAGCAGAAAGTAATATAGGATAGATGTTTAGTCGTGGTAGGCTATTAGGAAGATTGAATTAAAATAATGTGGACTTTATTTGTGTGTGAAATAGTACTGTCATTCACAGATGATAGTGGTAATGGAGTGTAAAAAAGAGGTAGGAGAGTATTTGCCACTAATCTGAAAATTTAAATGTTTTTTCTGTAGTTCATCTACCTTTAGAGACAAACACACACACACACATATATATATATAATGCACAGATAATTTTCTCACTCCTTTTTTGTAAGCCTAATTATTTGGAAATTTTAAAGGCAAAACTTGGAATGCACTAACAATAACTGATCACTTTTTATCTTTTAACAGATGGCTTTAGTTTGTAAGATAATTTTACTGATGCCCATAATTTACTATCTCAGAGTAGCTGTATGTTATTACAAAAATAAAATAAAAACGCTTTTGGAACGTCTAGGAGGGATTGATTGGCGAACTAAAAAAAACTTATTCATGTAGATTTATAGTGGATCACCAGATTGTTTCTTAAGTTATTTTTTGCTAACATAAACATGTGTTTTGTAAAATTGATCACTGACAATAATCACGTTTATAACTTCTACTGATGTTCAAGCCTATAGGTTGATATTTTTAGAAATGAGACCTTAGCTGACATAACTCGAATAATTCAGACATAACAATAATAATAATTGTTTTCTATATTTCAATCTAACGTTGATATGTACACCTATCTTTTCCTTGGGCAAAATAGAAGAAATTAAATTAAATTTTAGTTTCTTTAAAAAAAATCCACATTGTTATATCTTTATTACAACATTAGAATTTTTCATCCACGGTTTTTTCTTTAAACTCTTATTGTTCCTACTTTCAGAGGATTAGTTTGGTAGGGATACTGTCCCCAAAAGAAATTTAGGAAACCCATTCTTCTGAGTAGCAAAAGTACAATGTAAGATTCCTGAATCTTGTAAGAACTTCTGAAAAGTTAAGAATTGCATATAGAAGCAGTGTGAGGTAAGAAGTGACCACAGACAATTGGCATAACCAGGACCATTTAGTTATGCTATAAAAAAAGTAGTAGCCAAAAAACTTCATTGGTTCCTGTGAGCATTCTTTGGATTTGCTTGCCCCTTTCCTCCCTTCTTCTGCTGGGTTTCACAGCATAATTATGTCACTGCTATAGAGACCTTGTGATTTCAAAATTGCCTAGTTATTTCCTAAGCTGCCTGTAATTTGAAACAAGAAAAACAGGACATCATCTGCCGAACAGGGAAGGAGGGAACAGTTCAAGATTTTAAATAATAAATTAGATAACCACAGTAATTAACTTTAATGAAATAAAAGTACAGATATTTCTGTACTATTTCTTATATTCTCCTTATATTTCTGGCACCTCAGAACCGATTGGCAGAATTTTGAAGAAGTATCATCTCATTCCCACATATTTTCCAATCAAAAAAATTTCTCGCCTGTTGCCATCTACAAAAGAAAAACTGGCACCTCTATCATTAGCTGGCATTTACCAGATACCGTGTAAATGTAATCTAACATGCTTTGGACAAACAGACTGTTCTGTGGAAAAAAGAATTAATAAACATCAATATTATACCGAATACATGAAACCTCAAAGGTCTGGTCTGGTCTGGCACAACATAGTATTGACACTAAACAGTGTCAGTACTAATATCCAGTGGGATAAAAGCTTGTCTTCTCTATAGATGCAAGTTTAAATATGAACACTTTTTCAAAGAAAGTTGCGAAGCCTTTTTACATCTGCCAAATCTGAATCGAAGTGATTGTCTCTCTTTCCCAAAAGTTTGAAAAATTCTTATCTTATGTAACTATCAAAAAAATAGTTTTTAAGAATAATTTTAATAATATTCTTAATATTAATTTATAGCACACGGCAACAGTTTTTTAATTGGTAATCCACCGACTGTTATGTACTTTGTACTCCATTCCTTTGAATTGCTTGTTGTCTACACTGATGATGATGTACTGTTATTTTCAGTACAAAATATCTGTACTTTTATATCATTAAAGTTAATTATTGTGGTTATCATGTAATTTATTATTTTTCTCTTCTAACACTGTTCTCTACCTTCTTCCTATTTCTGCTTCACTTATTTGTGCTGTATCTCTTCTATTCTGATGTTGGGGTTTATATTTCTTTTTTAATTTCATCTTGATGTTTGCAATCACTAAACTATTCTCCGAGTCTATATCTGCTCCTTGAAAAGTTCTACATTGCTGTACTGATGTCATCCATCTTCTTTTAATCATAATCATATCAATGATGTTTTTGGTTTTCGCATCATTTGATCGCCATGTCCATTTTCTACACTCCTTTTGTTGGAATCTTGTGTTACAGATCATCATTTCATGGTCCACAGCAAATTCTAACAATTTTTCACCTCGTTCATTTCATTCTCCGAAACCATATTTTCCCATGACTCTTTCCCAACCATCATTATCTATTCCAACTTTGGCATTCCAATCTCCTTCAATAATTAGCACATCTTGCTTTGGTATTGTTTCTATTGTCTCTGTCAGATCTTTGTAGAATAAGTCAATATCCTCATCTGTGCTGTCAGATGTGGGTGCATATATCTGGACTATTGATATGTTGAATGGCTTTGCCTGAAATCTTGCTACTATGATTCGTTCATTAACTGGTTTGTAGCCTAAGAGTGCCTCTCGAGCTCTTTTGCTAAGAAGGAAGCCAACTCCTGCATCGTGTCATGTCCTGACCATATTACTTCGCATCCATTGATCTCTCCAGATGATGTCCATCTCATCTGTCAATCCTAGTATATCCCACTGATATCTCTTCATTTCCTCATGAAGTAGTTCTAATTTTCTTGACATCCAGAGTGTCCGCACATTCCACGTTCCTACCGATAATAGTTCTATTAGTTTCTGTTTCCTTTCGGTATCCCACTTTTCGATCCAACCCCGATCGCTCAATTGGTATCGTGGGCCTTGTTTATCCGGGCGACACCTGAGCCGGCATGTTGTAGCTGTTGATTGTATAGGCATCAGATAACAATCGTATTTTTTCTTTACGGTCAGAGCATCGACACTCATCTGACCGACCCTCCTCCTTTATCCAGGCTTGGGACTGGCATGAGACCCCTAAGGACCCATGACAGAGTTATATCAAGGGATTGCTGCAATTAATTTTGCTTCGTTAAGCAAGGGATACCTGTAGTTGCTTTATGCCAATGAGTAAAAAAAGGAAGGCTGAAGAAGCAGAAATTGTTGAATCTACTTGTTATCCTGTAAAACAGAAAACTAGCATCAAAAATCGTTGTTTTTCTTAAGATTTAAATAACAAATATTAGGTCAGTTCCTTCTGTTAAACCTAACAATTTACAATTGGTGAAGAGAATCATGAAACCAAGACCGAAGATCCACATGGTCAAAAGGAAGCAGATTCTGATAATGATTGGCCCGAATATTGGACACTTTCACAGAAAATTACTTCTGTGAGAGAAACGAGTAGCTGTAAGTCAAGAATAAAATGTTGGGCTGTAAAGTGTGTCGTGATGTCGGAATTCATGCCATCGATAAACACATGGGAAAGAAAATTTCAGCAGAGTGGGCAAATGGTAAAATCGTTCATTTTGCAGAATCTCATAAGCAATAGTTAACGTCATTAAGAAAAAGATTTATGATCATAAGGAGAGTGCAGGCACAAAGCGTGCCAAAAAGTAAAATCTGAAGCAAAAAAACAAAACATTAGAGAAAGTTTTCCTAAACACTTTGTCTCATAATAAAGATATAACAGGAAAAGTGTTTTAAACCACTTACAAAGTTGTGAGGAGAAAACAATCATTTACAACTTTGAAGACAAAATAAATTTACACGAACTTAATGGCCTAAACATGGGATATATTCTTCATTCTGCAAATGCTTGCATTAACATTGTATGCCATATCGCAAATGAAATGAGAAAAACATTAATAGACAATATAGTGAACTCCAAGAACAAAATATCGTTACTTATTGATGAATCGTCAACTGTGAGTAACACATTAACATTGATTGTTATTGTTCGTGTAGTTCTTCCTGAACTTTTGGCTTCTGTGAGTCTTTCTTTTCCTAGATTTGATGGAATCATCAGATGTAATAACTGTTAGAGGAATTCTAAACTCTTTAATTAGTCACCTTTAGTGTTTATCTGAAGATTACTTAAAGGAGTATTTATTGTCTGTAACTTGTGATGGTGCAGCCGTGTTGTTTAGTGTGCGTAATGGTGTAAAAAGGCTAATGCAGGAGAAGTTTCCTAGTGTTATTTTCTGGCAATGTGCTAGCCATTGACTAGAATTGTCTGTTAGTGACACAGTGAATGGCAGGAGTGAATCGCTTTAAGAGTTTCATGGACAAACTTTATGTAACTTATCATGCTTCACCTAAGAATGCTAGGGAACTACAGGAATGTGCAGTGACTCTAGAACTTCAACTTCTTAAAAGTGACAGAATTTTAAGCACTTGCACTGTTTCTGCGGTGTGGCAAGACTTTGAAGCCCTCGTCCATCACTTTCTGAAAGCAAAAGGAGACAGCAGAAGAAGAAACAAAACAGATCGTTTTCTTTATGAGGGCCTTTTAAGAAAAATAACATCATACGAATTAGTTCTTGATTTGGGTCTTATGTATGATACTCTCCAAGAACTTAGTGAACTAAGTCTAGATTTACAAGAGAGAAATATTGACTTGTACAAAGCAGACGGGAAGATAAAGAATACAGTTCAACTTTTTGAAATAAGAATTGAAAATCCTTGTCCATACTACAATATGTTTCTTCAAAGTCAAAAGAACATGAAGTTCAAAGGGATTGAGGTCCACAAAAATGAAAGAAAAGTCCTGAAACAAGTTCATCTGCTTTCTATAAAAGTCTGAAAGAAGCTGTTGGAAAGCACCTGCTTGAAGGAGATGATGCTGATTTGCCTGAATCTGCTAAGATTTTAGATTCTAAGTATTAGCCAGAAAATCCTGGAAAGGAAGCATCTGACATTTGGCGAAGCTGAAATTAAAAAGTTAGCACGTAAATTTGACTTAAATGAAAGAGAAGCAGTTCGTGGTTTCCGTGAATATCTTTAACAAAATAAAGTCCCGGACATACTACTTCCTCTAAAGCACACTTGTATAATTGGGCGCAATTGCAATGTCTTCCAGTGAATGTGAAAGGGGTTTCTCTCAGACGAATCTTATAGTAACGTCATCTCTGCTTGTCCGGACAACTTCTGCAGTGATTCATCAGGACAGTAGGACCTCCTCTTACTCAGTTCAACCCTAGCAAATATGTGGACTCATGGCTGTTCCGAGGTCATCATTCTGCAGTTGATTCCAAAAGCAAGAAGTGATCAAGACGACGAGGGTATATCGGAAGATATGTTAAAAGTGTGGAAACTGCTGTAATAACATCTTCATGGTGAATACCGACACCTTTTTTCCCAGGAAAAAAAAGCACTGATGCTATGCATTATGGGAAGGATCACTACTCTTCTAAGGCAAGTGATGTGAAGTCATAAGCTTCTATGTACGAGTTGCCCCAGACTTGAAAATACTTCAGGCACAAAGTTTGTTTGCTTACACTTGGATAAAGGATTAGACCAAGTATATAATTTCTTGGTATCTTTAATTTATAGTATAACCAAGTGGGAAAAACTTCCAACAACTATCTCTAATTCTTTTGAGATCATAAAAATTGAAAATCTATTACTGTAACAAACCTGCATGAAAGCAGTGTTGTGAGTAGAAAGAGCATGCAAAAAAGCATTTCTTTAAATCCATAATACTTCCATTTTAATATACATTTTTTGCAAATATCCATGTGGGATTTGAGCTCACAGCATGTTTGTTGCGGAGTGGGTACAGTATCCATGCAGTCAATTAGGCCAGTAAATGGTTCAGAATTTATTATTTAAAGTCTCTATAAAAGATTAGAACAGTAATATAATTTCCTTGGCAATTATAATAAACTTTTTAAGATGAAATAGGTCATCTCTATGTAAAATCTGAGCTCGTTAATTCAGGTATTTCTGTCATTTGTTTAATTATTATTTTTTAATATATATCAATGTCCACGCGAAGAGATCTTAAAGCCTATAACATGACAGTGCCCTATGTGAGCAAGTGATCAGAGGAGGGAGGAATTAGTTAATATTTCTTGAAGAGTTGAAGGTTGCACGTGTTGGGGAAGACTGTTCCAAAGGAGAGATGTATATGGAATGACGGCAGTGGATGAGAAGTTGGTTTTTTGAGCTTGGAATCAAACTGTATATTGGATATTGACAAGCAGTTGCCTAAGTTTGTACATGATTAGAGGGAATTAGACAAATAGTGGTTCAGTGCAGTGCAGCAGCATCCATGGATGTACCTAGAAAAGACATTGCAGAAACTGCAACTATGTGGAAAGCAATTCAAGAGAGTCATTGAGAGGTCATCTATTAAGCAAATAGCTCTTATCGAGATTGAATCTAGTATTCTGAGGGAAGCTTTGCAGTCACCACCTAGGATGGGATAACAGTATTCTAAGGTTGAATGAATGACAAGCTAAAGGCTCTAGTCTACACTAGAGTCTTTAGCCTTTAGCCATTGAGTATATGCAGCATTTTTACTTGGACTGCTTTGGCACATTTGTTGGAAAACCAAGGGTTTGATAAATATTTGGGATTTTGAGTAGAATGGGAGAATAAAGGGCACTCATTCCAGCAAGAGTAATCTCAGCTTAGATCAGAGCAATTTGTTTGGATTGGAGAACGGAAGCAATATCATACCATGGAAAAGAAGCATATTCCTGAAGGTTGTCTGATTTGGCACCATTGTAGTGCCATAGAATATACAACCTGAGATTGGTTGGGAGAAAGGTGATTTTGCGGGAGAAAAAAAATTGACATGGTTGTGTTGCCAAGAGGAGAGCTAATGATAATGAAGTATTTGGAGGGAGAGCTGGTTATGAAAAGGTCCAGAATGTGTCAAGGGAATGATGGGGATATCTGGAATTCTGGTAGATTAACAATTTGTATTAGATCATTACTGACAGTAAAACATTCAGATTCTCTTCAAGGTTGGTCTGTGAAGGCAAGCTAGTCAGAATTGTGAATGTTCCAAGGAGTCTCCAAGGAAGATTATCTCACTGTTGGGATGATTAGACTATGTGTAATCAACTGTCAGAGATAAGTGATCTAAAAGGTCAGTAGATGAGCCAAAGCAGATCATAAAGAGTATGATAAATCAACTTCATGCATGAGATATCAGACCTGGCAGAAGCACATGTTCTACCCGTTTTATAGAAACCATCATGCATAATGCATTAAGTACAGTTTAGTGAGCTGTAGTCATAGAGAATGTCACTTGAGATTCAGTGATGAATAAGAGATTGGATTTTGGTGTTGATACCTTGATATCTGAATGATGGTGCAAATGATTATGTACAGTAATCCAGGTGCAGCTTAATCATTGTCTTCTATAATGGTGATTACATTCTTATTCTTACTTGTTATCATTATTAATATGGTCGCAATCCCCTTGGGAACTCTTTCAGTTCACTTTCACAGCTGTTGCAATATGTCTCTAACTTCAGCTCATTATTCACCATTACTCCTAAGTTCCTCACCTTTTCCATCTCCTGCAGTTCAAGTCTTAAAATATGGTACACTAAACCATATTTCATCAGTCTTTTTTTTTTCGTCAGAGGATTGCAAATGATGCAGCAGTATTGTAACAAGTGTACAATATTTTGTGGGGAATATGTAGAATAATGTGTAAGTTACATGATTCTATCTCAATTCCTTCATTGTGATTATCACAACTTTTCAGCTCACCCTTTTATGACAAGGAGACTGGATGCTTTCTATTGGCAACATGTCTGAGATATTTTCTTCTTTCTGCATGTCCCTACTTGTTGAACTTCTAAATCACCAACCTCACAAGAAAATCAGTGTCACTGCAGTTAAAGAAACTCTCTATACTATATTAAAAATCCCACCAAAAATAATTAAATTCAATTGAGCTAGAGAGCAACATGTTCACACACAAAATTTTTTTTTTAGTTTTATAACTATACATATAAATTAGAACAAACCAGTATGGATGGTGGCTGAAAAATTGCTTCAAGTCAGGGTTTGCTGGAAAACTTTAACAAAGTGGGCTGAACGTGTGCCATACAAATTCTTGGGAGTTTTAAGCCACCATTATTATTAAGATTAGGCCAGTTAATCAGAATTTCACTGGCTTCTTTAAATTTCTGTTCATGGCAAGTTTTTGTATGATGTATGAAACAAGTACTTTTCCAGTCAGTTTGGTGTAGGGTGTTAAGAGCGTGATCTAAGAGGCCTGCTTCACCGAAATTATTAAATTTAATGTTTCATTTGTGTTCTTTTTTAAATAAGAATTGCACATCCAGTTTCCCCAATATAAGGTAAGTTAAAAGCACAGTAGATACAATAAACTCCAGGGTGAGCTAATGGGGGAAGAGGAGTTGAGTATGTTTTTTAGTTTTATAGGTAGTTTAAAAGTAGCATTAAGATTATAATGGTGTAGAATTCTATTAATTTTTTCTGATAACCCTTTAATTTATGGGATAGCTATGGTTTTACTGTAATCTATATTATTTTTTGATGAAGTTTTATGAGGAATTTTATTAATAGTATTTTTGCTATAGCAGTTATTTATAAATGTATTGCTAATAGTTTGAAATTCTTCATAAGAGCTTGTTCATTAGAGCAAATTGTTATAGTTCTGTTTTTGAGCTTTGTCTTGTCAGATGTCATCTCATTCCAGGAAGTTGACTACCAAGAGCTTCTACCATGTACGGTTTTGTGCTTCTCTTTTGCATTCTTCATAGGACAGAAAGGTCCTTAATATTTTCCATCTAAACAGTCCTTAATATTTTCCATCCAATCTGTTCTTTGTCTTCCTCTTCTTTTTTTTTCCTTGTATCATTCCTTCTAGAAGTGTCTTTTGTAGGGATTCATGGCTTAGTACAGCATTTCTCAAACTTTTCCGACGACAGAACACTTCACAAATCCTGAAATTTTCACTGAACACCTTGGTGTTCAGTGAAATTTAGTAATGTATTAATTAATAATTGATCATTAAATTAATTTGTGCTGATTTTCATTGACATATCCCATTCTGATCACCAAAAATTTATAAGTACTAATGAGTTAATGCAGACTTTTTCTCCTGTGTGCTGGTAGTTTTTCCCCTTTTTTTGTACATCTTGGAGATCGCTTTGTAGGCTGGTGGTGGATAACTCACTATCTGTTGCATCACAAACACCTTCAGTAAGAGATTTCTTAATACCAAAATTATACAAAGTCCCTTGTCTCTTTATTCATATTAAAATTTAAATCTGCAGGCCTATTACTTTTAAAATATCACG
Organism: Typopeltis vanoorti; assembly: GCF_054136105.1. Classification (NCBI taxonomy): domain Eukaryota; kingdom Metazoa; phylum Arthropoda; class Arachnida; order Uropygi; family Thelyphonidae; genus Typopeltis; species Typopeltis vanoorti. The sequence goes on along the minus strand of NC_143549.1, from coordinate 169,317,390 downwards.
GCCCTACGGTTTCGAAACTTTTACCCTACAATACGAACTTGTGAAGAAAGTATTCAGTATTACTAGATTTGAGAACTGCATACAGACTACCTTGATCTTCAATTTTAGTGGAAAAATTTTCTTTATGCTTCCTTGCTGATTGGTCACTAACATTTGCAACACAGATGTTATTTTGTTCAGTTTTGAGAACAGAAGATATGCTGCCGATTGTTGTAATCGGCTTGCAGGCAATTTTTTTGATTGATCATAAACGGCGGTATTCTCTTTCCTGATTGTTGAAAGATCTCGATGTGTGAAAATTAATGATAATTCATGAATATTTCCATGTTTAAAAAATATGGTGCTTAGTCACTGACATTTGCTACACAGATGTCATTTCCTTCAGTTTTGAGAACAGAAGATACACTGCCCACTGTTATAATCCACTTGCAGGCAATTTTTATGACCAGTCATAAACAGCGGTATTCCTTTTCCCAAATGTTGAAAGGTTTCGATGTGTGAAAATTAACGATAATTCATGAATACTTCCACATTTAAAAATACACGGCTTGATCACTAACATTGTTACACAGATGTTATTAGGCGTTCTGGGTCTGAGCATTTCGACACATTCTCGGATATTATTCTCCTCAGAATATTTCCACTATAAAATATTTATTCATTAAAAATGCTTAGAAAACTAAAATGACAAATTACAGGAGAACATCTCACGGAACACAGTTTGGGAAATCCTGCCTTAGTATGTGACCAAGGTTTTCCTTTTCTTAATGGTTTTCAACAGATTCCTGTCTTCTCCAATCATCTCTAATATTTCTAAATTAGTTTTCTGGACAGTCCATGGGACTCTAAGAATTCTTCTGAGGATCCACATCTCAAAGGCTTTTAGTTTATTTTCACAATATTTTGATATTGTCCATGTTTCTGCTCCATATAGCAGTGTTGACCATACGTAGCATTTGGACAGCCTAATTCTTGTTTTTGTGTGAATTTCCCTTGAGGTCAGAATGTTTTTCATGCTAATGAAGGTTGATCTAGAAATTTCTATTCTTCTTAATATTTCCTTATCACACTTTCCATTCTCTGTAATTAGTTGACCCAAATATATATAACTCTCTACTTGATCTAAAGTATTTCTTCTGATCTTAATATTTATTTTGGGTATTTTCCCTTTTTCTCTTGTTACCAGCATGGTTTTAGTTTTTTTGAAGTTGAAATGAAGTCCATATTTTTCACTCAACTTCAGCGTCTCTTCTAGTAGGTTTTGAAGATCTTTTTTATTTTCAGCTAGCAGTACTGTATCATCTGCATATCTTAAGTTGTTTATATTCCTGCCTCCTATGCCGACTCCATTAAATTCTTCTAATTGCTGGAAGATATTTTCAGTATAGAGGTTAAACAATATAGGAGAAAGAACACAGCCTTGTCTGACACCCTTCTTTAGTGGGAATTCCTCCGAGATTTTTATTGAGTCAGTTTGCTCCCAATATAGATTTATCAGTAATCTGGTATCTTTACCATCTAGTCCTAAATTTCTGATGCATTTGATTAGTTGATCATGTTGTATATTGTCAAAGGCCTTTGTGTAATCAATAAAACATAAGTAGACTTCTTTCTGCTTCTCTAGATATCTTTTTATAATAGTTCTAATGTTGAAGAGTCCTTCTCTAGTTCCTTTATTTTCCTGTAAACCATATTGTGTTTCATTAATTTCCAATTTGATTTTATGTTTATTTTTTTCTAGGATGATATATAACATAACTTTTGCTATCTGACTGATCACACTGATTGTTCTGTATTCTTCACATTTGATTGTCTTCGATTTTTTAGGTATTGGTAGGAACGTTGAGTGCTTAAAATCTTTTGACAGGTGTCCAGTTTTGTATATTTTGTTACATATGTCAATCAGTGATCTTATAGACTTATCATCTAAAGCCTTTAGATATCTGCCATAATTCCATCCATTCCTGGATCTTTTCCTGGTTTCAGTTTCCTAATGGCATTTGTTACTTCTGTAAAAATAGTAGGCCCCTCCAAATCTTTTTGCATTGGGTTAATTATTCTATTATGATTATAGAGTTCCTTTGAATACTCTAACCATCTCCCTTATAATTTTCTTGCATTTGTTGTTAAGCCATAGTTCTTTCGCAATCCTACATTCTTTTGTGATCTCCTTGTTTAACTTCTTGTATTCAGGATGATTTTTGTGTTTCTTCCTTTCCTCCATCATTTTTAGTATCTTGTCATTCATCCAGGGTTTACTAATTTTCTTCCCAAATTTGGGAATTGTTTGTTTTACTGCCTTTTTTATGCCCTCTTTAAATTTCTGCCATCTATCCTCATTATCATATTTAGGGTAAGGATACTTGCTGGTATCAGGAACATTAACAGCAGTGGATTGTGCCATTTCCTCTTGTATTTCTTGATTTTTAAGGGAACCAAGATCATATTTTTCTATGTTTAGAGGTTTTATTGCTTTCTATAATTTTATTGCTGCTTTAATGACCACAGGGTTGTGGGTCTGATCCAATATCAGCCGCTGGGTATGTTTTGGCTTGTAAGATGTTATTCCAGAATCTTTTTTTAATTATTATATAGTCAATCTGGTTCCTACAGCAATCTCTGGGACTTTTCAATGTGTAAAGTCTTCTAGGAGGGTGGCTAAATAAAGCATTTGTTATTACCAGATTGTTTTCTTCACAGAACTGTATTAATCTTTCTCCTCTTGGATTTCTATGTTCCATGCCCTGGTTTCTCATACAGGAAGAGATCTTTTCTGAGCCTACTTTAGCATTTAGATCTCCCATAACAACAATTATGTCATCTGATTTAGTGTTATTTAGTGCATTTTGAATGTCTTCATAGAAACATTCTACATCTTCATCTGGGTAATCAGAAGTAGGTGCGTATATTTGGACAATAAAACTATTAAAAGGTTGAGCTGCAATTTTTAAAGCAATTATCCTGTTACTTATGGGCCAAAATCCAAGTAAGGATTGCACAATCTTATTTTTTAGTACAAATGCTACTCCATTCCTATGACTGTCTTCACATGAGTATACAATTGAATGTCTCTTTCTGTTTATTTTTCCACTATTAGTCCATTTGACTTCACTGATACCAGCAATGTCAATTTTCATTACTTCAAGTTCTTGTATAAGGTTATCTAACTTCCCGGCTTCATATAAGGTCGATACATTCCGAGCTGCTCGTCTTAGGAGAAGATTCAGACATGATCAGGAGATACCCTCCCTGGAGGGTTTAAGGTATCTTTGTCATATGCTATTTTCATAGTATCCGTCTTACGTTACCGAGTTTCTTTCTCTTCATCCCTATAATGTATCCAAGAGACAAAAGTTGCAGAGGGTCCAACCTTGTCAATATTGCTTAAAACCAACATGGTTCTCTGTTTCATGGTTTACTGCGTAAGGTTATGTGGTGAGGTTTCTGTCTCTTCCACGGTGACTGGCCACATCTCTGTTCTGTCTCGGAGTGTGGCGGACTATATCACATAGTTTGCTGTCATGCCTTAATTACCATTGTCAAATTAAATTTTGGTCATCTGCTAACTCAGCCATTCCAGTCTTTAAGTGCAACAAGGAGGAGACACTCTCCTTCACTATATAAAATGCTGATACCCTCACTTAGTTTTGCATGCCAGTCGAGGCATGGTCCTAAGGTGTTGCCGCTGGTGCACTCTACCAGCTACTTTGAGCCATAAGTGAGAGTTATATGAGCAGTGGGGACCAATTCCACCCAGTCATCAAATATTTTGATGATGCAACTGCTGAGCAGGCAGAGGTGCTATCCCTTCTACCCATACCTTAGACCCCTTTTGAGCTATAACAATTAATAAAAAAAAATATAAAAGCTATAATCTTAATATAATGGGGATTAAAACTGCCAAGAATTTGGATGGCACATATTCAGCCCACTTAGTTCAAGTTTTCCAGCAAACCCTGACTCGAAGCAATTTTTCAGCTTTTATTGGCCACCATCCATACTGGTTTGTTCTAATTTATTTGTATGGTCATATAAGTAAAATTTTTTTTTAATGTGAACATGTTGCTCTCTAGCTTAATATAATTTAATTTTGTAACCTAATCGATAATAACAGCACTCTAGCTTTGATGTAGTAAGGTTTTTTTTTTCACCAGAGGTCAGGCCAGTAGTGTTAATGGTTGACCAAATCAATGTTGCTTCAGCATACCATGTAGATTGTAGTGCAGCTTGTTTCATTGTATATGTGTATACTCCAGGTGATGACCTTAATGTGAAGGTCGAAACGTTGAATGAATATTTCAGTTTATATTAAACTGAAGTTTAATATAAACATCATGTTGAAGTTTATATTAGTGATTAGATGAAGTTCACTCTAATATGGTAGTTATTTACATAATTTTTGAAGATGTAATAAGTTAAATTAGTTACTCCAATCTGATGTAATACGTTAGATTTAAGAGTCCTCTTCCTTTTTGCTGGAAGCAACAGTCCATTACTTTGATTTTTATCTTAGTAAGGGACTGTTGCTTCCAGCAAACAATCCCTTACTTATAATAGTCATAAACAGTTTATAGTTCACAGCAAAACACCGAAACGTAGAGATGCAGTGATCAATAATAAATATACTGAGTCCATGAAAACTGCACATTGGTTGATTCACAGCATATCATGTAGCTAAAACTGTGGTATTATGAGTGAATGCGACATTGTATAAATTGGCATGGGTCATAATTGAAAATTGTCATGTGAGCAGATCATCTTAAGACAAAACATCATAGGATGGGGCATTACTGTATTGGGGTAATTTCCATATATTATTCATTTCTTTTAGGCTTGCACAGTGATCCGAATGCATTTTTGGAAATTATAGAGACAACTACCGTGTTTGAATAAAAACTTTAGTTTAATATTACTAAAATTTTACAATTCGACGTTTTGACCTTTATGTCAAGGTCATCTTCTGGAGCGTACAAATATACACAAGAAACAAGCTATACTGCAATAATACTGGTTCGTTAAAGACACTGACTAACCGCTACCACAATTGTTGGCCTGACCTCTGGTGAAAAAAAAAAAAAAAAAAAATTATACATCAACGCTAGAGTCCTATTATTTGTGTTGTCTACTATATACATATATTAACATCATTCCAGCCAGTTGGAGTGGAATGGTTTCTAATACTAGCGGATTGGCTAGAGTCCTGACTTATGTTGGATCTTTCATACATTGTCTTTTGCCATTTTGCAACAGTACCAAGCGATCCCTCCAGGACTTCTGCCTCCTTCATTCCATAGTCCGGCTACTGTTTCTATGCCTAAATCAGAATACTTGCTGTAATTAGGTTACAGTAATTATCCCTGTTGGAATGAGAGCATTCCAACAGGGATAAAATATCAAAATATAATTATTTATTATTTTATTTACAGGCAGTTATAAAGGTAAATGTACACCAGTCAATATAAGGTATGTAAAAAGTAAGTGATAAACAGTTGGAGTAAAACAAAGACGGTTACACTTTCAATAACAAAACACTTAAGTTAAGATTGAGTGATCTGATCCAGTCTATAGCAGGTGTTGTCGCCTGCAGGAAGTCATTTCTTTGACCCGTATGTGCATGAAGACTGCACTCAGTGGAAATATGGTGGATTGATTGATTCGTGTGCCTGCAGCCACACTCCGGTGAGGGAATTTTTCCCCACCTGTACAGAGTGTTGCACATCTTCCATGGCCAGTACGAATCCTATTCACTGTTATCCATCTTTCGGCTCAATTCCATACCTGAGATGTTGAGACAATGCCTATCAAACCAAGTTTAGAGTTGTGCATTAGTATTTGTGTTCCATGCCTGTTTCCATTGTTCTTTGATATTATAGTTGGTCATTCTCGGATGTTTAGCTTCATGGAGAGGGAGCTTTCTTGATTTCAGTCTGAGCTGTAGCTCTAGTATGTCGTTGTGTATAGGCAATTCAGTATTTCTGACTATTTTATCATATTCTCATAGTAGAGCGTCATGTCTTCTTAGGTTTGGTATTATGTTGCTCAGCATTGGGAGCCAGTAGACAGGAGTTGTTTTTATGGTTCCAGAGATGTCGCATTGTGGTGTTAAGCTGACGATCGATTAATTTAGTGTGGCAGCTGTTGAGCCAGACTGGAGCACAATACTCTGCCACCAAAAAAAAAAACAATCCGAGTGCAGATGTTCGTAATATGTTTGCTGCTGCACCCACTCCAAGAGGTGCCACATAATTTCTGGATAATGTTGTTTTTAGTTCTTATTTTTCCAGCTATGTTTTTGGAATGTTTCTTATATGATAGGGTATGATCAAGTGTAACTCCTAGGTATTTAGGATATTTGCTATGGCATAGGACTGAATTTCCAAATGGAATGTTCAGCTCATCATGTGCTAGTTTGTTGTTGAGATAGAAAGTTGGCACTTCAGTTTTACTTTGGCTTGGTTGCAGTCTCCATTTTTTAAAGTAGGTATGCATAGAGGCAAGATTGTTTGTGAGAATTTCCTCCGCCTGTCTTAATTCTCTATTTCTGGTGGCTAACGCTATGAAATCCGTATAGCAGAATTTTCTTGATATTGTATGTGGCAGGTCAGCTATGTATAAGCTAAATAAGAGAGGTCGGCCAGTACTAAGCCTTGTGGTAGACCATTAAGTTTCTTCTGATTACTGATATTTTCTCCAAGAACAACACAGAAATATCTATTGCTGCACATATTATTAACCAGTTGTATTGTTCTTTGGCACGTTAGTGCTTTCATTAATTTATACGGCATGCTCTCTCTCCAGACAGTTTCATATGTGGCAGTTAGATCAAGGAAAACTGCAGAAGTTTTTAAATTTCGTTGAAAGCCCGCTTCTATATAGGACATAAGTGCCAAACTTGGTCACAATAACTACGATTGGGCCTAAAGCCTGCCTACTCTATTGGAACATGTTCAAGGATGCTGTTGCTTATGCGGTTGTATAATAGTCTTTCCAGTATCTTATATGCACAGCTTAGTAGTGTGATTGGATGATAGTCTTGTGGGTCGTCAGTTGATTTTCCGGGTTTGGGAAGAGCTATTATTTTAGTTTTCTTAAATTCTTTCGGTAACACGGCCGTGTTCATTGTTTCCGAGAAGAAATGTGCTAGCCATTTTTTGGTATTTTTGCCAGCACGAATAAGAAATTCCGGGTGAACTCCGTTGAACCTTGGGCCTTTCCCGTATTTGTATCAGCTAGTGCATTGTTGATTTCCTTGTTGCTGAAGGGTCTTGCATATTCTGATTCATCTTGTAGTTTCCCTTTAAGCCTCTGGCTTCTCTTTTAACTTCAGTGGTATCGTTTCTATCATGTTGGCATCTTGAGATTTTAATAACATGGTTACAAACTTGGTTTGGTGTGACATCTGTCTTTTTAGTAGCCATCATTGTACCTCTTAGCTTCTGTAACACACTCCAAGCACTTCCTACTGGAGTGCCTGAAGTCCAGTCTCTCAACTATTTTGATCCAGCGTTATCTTGCTGCATCCAAGTCATGAAGGAGATTGTCTGCGATTTCAAGATCACTGCTCTCCAGAAATTTCTTGTAAAGCTGTTCACTCAGTTTGTTCCACACAGGGACATACTCCTTTCTGTAACCCCTGGGGATGTTTTTTAGCTGTAGAGATGACTGCTCCTACAAATCAGTTGTAGTTATTGGGACAGGCGGTATGAAACGAACATGCTTATCAAGGTCAGTGGCATATTTCTTCCAGTTTGCTCTTTGAAAATTCCATCTCAGGTGGGGGATTGATTGGACAAGAAGTATTTTTATGACCACATTAAGGAGGACTGGCCAGTGTTGGCTGTCAGGGAAGTCGCTGAGAACTCTTCTTTGAGTAGGTAGAGGTTCGTTTATGGTATTAGAGGTGACGAAGCGGAGGTCAGGATTATAGTCTCTTCTCCATGCTGCTGAACTGAAGGTGCCACGCTCTTTAGTGTCAAAGACCAAGTAGATATTGGAGGCCTCAGCCCAGTTGGCAAGGACTATATTCTGGGCATATTTCCATATCTCATGGTGGCTGTTGAAGTCTCCCTCATATATAGTTGGATGATTCAAAATGGGAAGGACTTGTTGAGGCCATCGAATGTTTGGTGGCTTGTAGACATTAACAAGTGTCAGCTTGCCTAACTTCGTCACGACCAGGCTGACATCATCGTCATTTGACAGAGCAACAAGTTCCATTTACTTAATGTTGTTACGGACATATGTCGCTATGCCATACGCATGGTGGTAGCTGGTAGCCGTATATTCTCCGTCTTCTTCAGTGGTGGCATGTGTTTCCTGGAGGAGTACGATGTCTATATTTTGGTCAAGAAGGAATTTTGAAAGGTATTCACATTTTGATTTGCTAATTCCTTCAATATTAAGATGGCAAATTCGGACTTGAGTTTTGAGATTTCTAGTCAATTGGTTCTTCAAGTGGTTCTTGTAAGAACCATTCACTTCTGATTGCTGCATGTAGTTAGTAGCCAGGAGATCCATGGAGAGACTGGTTGCCATGATCGCTCTCGCTCATTTAGCGTTATCCAGGATGCACTGCAAGGAGGCCAACCTGATTTGCACCCCATCAAAACATTGAAAAAATATCCAAGCCTTATTTTTCCAACAGGTGTGCCAAGGAAGTCAAAGAAAAAATAAATTGGCATATCTTAAGTGTCTTGAAATAAAATCTAGATTCATTCCCAGCTTACACTATGAAACTTGCAAAAAAAACATTCAGAAAAGTTCTCTTGTATAAAGTGTAGTCATAAATTTTGTTCCTTTGCAAATGCCATTGAGCACAACTTCCACCCATCTGTGCTTTCCCCTCTCATATAATACATCTATATCTATTCAAAGCTGACTACCTGGTGTCCTTCTGCATAGATTACTAAAACAGATCATTCCATTATTATTAATATTCCATTATTAATAATAATTAATATTAATATTATTAATAATTATTAATAATTATTATTAATATTAATAATGAGGCAAGCTGCTATCCAGTCCATTCCATGAAAAAGGAGATAAAATCTGACATCATATTGATTCATTGTTCTCACCTCCATTCTCTCTAAAATAATGGAGACAATCATTAACTCTCAACTTCCTCATCTTGGTGGAGACCCACCAGTTAATTAATCAGTGACCACCAATATGAATTTGTTATTTTAGATCCACAGAAGGTCCTTTACATCACCTACTTTCATAAACAATGCTGTAGAAAGGTTAAGATAATTGTGTGCTGTTGCACTTGACATTTCCAGTTCATTTGATTGGGTCACATAGTGGGTTACCCAGTAGTTTATGACCTTATGGTTTGTTCTCACTCAGAGCAAAATCACTACTTGGTGGTGAGCCTCTGGTCATTCACTGTGGGTAATAGTGGATGGCTTTATCTTCAAGTTCTGTTATATACTCATTTTTCTCTATATATAAATAACGGTCATTTATGTGTGGAAGATCTCAAACTGTCCATAATTTTGTTGATTCTTTATTTCGTCTACTTTAGACAAACATTGCTGTTCTTAAAAATCCTCAAGCATTAGGATCGACAACCTTTGCCTTAAATGAGGATCTCTTTATCAATAATTTTCAATGGATGACACCCCAATTACCTTCAGTGATGTCAAGAATTTTATTATTATTATTCAGGCCTCCATGGAGTCAAAAGACTCATTGTGGGAGGTCCTTCTTAAGAAACACAAAGTCTATCAAGACTCATCAAGGGAAGGTCCCCCCCCTAAGAAACATAGTCTATCATGCCACTCCTTAAACTCATTGACCATTCTCACTCTCACCACTCCATCAGGCAATGCATTCCATGGTTCAACTACTCTCCATGCAAAGAAACCACTCCTCACCCTCTTGCTCACAGTTTCCTTTCGTAACTTCTAAGGATGGCCTCTTGTAATCACTCCTTCCCGCTCTTCAACCAAGTGAAAAGTCCCCAGTGTCAATCCTGTAACCACCTCTCAACAGTTTAAAAGTCTCAATCATAGCACCTCTCCTCCTTCTATCCACCAAACTCTGCAGTCCATTCCCTCAGCCAGTCCTCATAACTATATTGTACAGTCCTGAAACCATCTTTGTTATCTGCCTTTGTACCCTTTCCACAGTTAATTTATTCCCTTCAAATCCTGGGGATCAAATCTGAGAACAATAGTCCAAGTGTGGTCTGATCAGGGTCTTATACAATGGAATGATAACTGTTTTATCTCTGCAGGTCAGCATCCTTCTCATTATTGCAGCAATCCTCTGAGTTACCTTCACCACCTTTACTATATGTCCCCTAAATTTCAGGTTTCTATCAATCATCAACCCCAGATCTCTTGTCTCCCCTACTTCCTCCAGCATAACTCCTCCCATAGAGTATGCAGTGTCCCATCGATGTTTCCCAAACCTCGAGACCTTACATTTTGCTGCATTAAATTGATACCCCTATTCATTTGCCCATCTATCTTGCTTATTCAAATCCTCTTGCAGGGCTGCTGCATCTGCACTATTACTAATAATCCTTCCCAGCTTCGCATTGCTGCTAACAAGTATTCTTTCATAATTTCCCACACTAATGATATCCCGGCTTCCAATTCCTCCATCCATGAAACTTGCCCAAGTTGACGTCTAAGACTATTATAATCACCTGCCTTATAATTCCACATACGTTCCCATCTCTTTGATTCTCCTGCATGTCTATTCATTTTCCAAGTCAAAACCATATGGTCATTCTCTCCAACTGGTGGGAGAAATGTCATCTCAGTTATTATCAACTCTTCTGATGCTATAACCAAATCCAAAACTCTTGAACCTCTTGTTTCCTCTATTATATGTTGTCTAAGACATTTGTCCCTCAAGAATTCTAGAAATTCCATTCCCTTATTGCTACATGCATCTTCCTCTCCCCAATTTATACTGCTGTAGTTAAAATCTCCTATAACAAGCATTCTTCTTGCACTTGGCAAACTCAACTGTCTAAACATTTCCTGGTCCCCACCCTCTGTACTCCTGGGTCTGCAGCAACACCCCACTAAATATCCTGTCCTGCCCACCTCTACCTCACACCATATGCTTTCAAAATCATTAGTACCACTGCCTTCCAAAGTCTCCACTCTTAGAGGACATAGGTCGCCATTTATCATAAGCAGTACTCCACTACCATTCTTTCCCTTCCTATCCTGCTGAAAAATGCTGTACCCAGCGACTTCTATTCCTGTTATTATATCCTTTTCTGTCAACTACTTCTCAGTGATCACAATAATTTTTGGCCAGGCTGATGCTATCTGCGCCACCAATTCCTCTCCCTTATTCTGGATACTCCTGGCATTAGTATAAAGCATATAAATGCTGTTGTTTCTATACTCAGCATTATCCCCTCTAGACTCCACTGGGCTCAGTGTGTTAGCTGATGGCATTCCCCTTCTCCTAAGTACCCATTCCCACAAGAGGCCACCCCCTGCTACCATCCTCCCTTGGACACACTGACTTGTTCAGCATAGCAATCTCTCCAGATGCCTACGTCCTTCCTCATTCAAATGTAAGCGGTCTCTCACATACAATTCCTCTCTGTCCTCAAATGCACTCCAAGCATCACATATTCCAGTCCTCTCTTGTCACACATTCTGGCTACTTTGTCATTGAATATTACTGCTCTTCTGCTCAGCTCGTCATTATCATACCTAGGCAACACACACACTATCTTTCCTCTCTGTGTCTTCTTTCGTACCACCTCAAGCAAGAATCTCATATCGCTTGCTGCCCTATTTACACCACCACTCAAGTCATTTGTTCCCACCATCACAATCATCTCATCCACCCTTTCACCTCTCTTAACTGCCAAAGCCACCCTTTCTATTGTTCCTCCTGGCAAACACTCCTCATGCATCCTATCTTGAACACCACAGATCATTGAGTCCACATACATTATACCTCTTACCCTTTCCCTCTCTCCTGTTGTTTCCATTTTCTCCTCTTCTTTCATTCCCATACCTTTCTCTCATTCCGTCTCTCCTACTGTTTCCATTCTCTCTTCTCTTCTAGAAGAGAGAATGGAAATCCCATGCCTCTCACATTCCGTCTCTCCTACTGTTTCCATTCTCTCCATTTCCACATCCAATTCCATTCTCTCCTCTCCTATCATTCCCAAAACTCTCTCTCTCCTCTACTCTGATTTGCCTTGCATTTATCTCTTCCGTCCTCCTAATCTCATCTTTCATACTTCTCCCAAGACATTCCACCTCCTCTTTCAGCTCCTCTATCTCCCTCTGCAGGTCAGTCACTCTTAATCGAAATTCATTCTCCCAAACAAAACCATCTCCTAAACTTTCACAGTCACTCACGCCTTCTACAATATCAACTATTATTTTCTCACTCATGTTTTTTTCTTCATTCTCTCCTATCACGCTACTTGTCTTCCGGTATTCATTTCCCATTCCTGGAGCAACAAGGTCGGTTATTGAGATATCTACTGCATTTATTTCCTCCCACTGCCTGTACTTTATGCACACATGCACCCCCCCCCTCTCTCACAAGCCAGATATCCAATTCCCGAGACACATACATGCCGCAAGTACTGCATGCCACAAACTCCTTTATTATATTGCTTATAATAGAGTTCTTAAATGGTGGAGGACTTGGCGACATGCCATTTGCGACTACAGCTGAATCCGCCATTATTCGTTACTGTCGGGGGACTAGTAGCATAGTCGTTAATTATTCAAAATAGTGTCACTAATTAGTGTGTAAAAATAAATGCTAAATAAGTATTAGGGAGTATAAATAAATAAGAAAAGTACAAACAATTACAAGTAAAACAAAACATTAAGTACACTAAATAAAATGAAATAAAACTAAATACAGTAATGAAAACTTAGCTTAGTCTTGTCTTCTGCCGTTATGCATCCGACCCAGTCTTCTCGGTAACCAAAATACACAATATCACGACAACAACTAACTTCAAAAAACAACCACTTAAGTACACTCGTATTCCAGAGAAACAATTTAGCATTCAAAACTGTAGAAAAACGGACTATTCACCAATTAAAAATCACTTTCTTCAGCACAGCTGAAATTCACCGCCACATGCTATGGCGACGTTCTGGTGTGTGTGTGGGGGGGGGGATTAGTTCATCTCTCTTCTTGAAATAACATCTACTTATGTTTCCTGGCATAAACACATTACATGTACAGTTTCCTTAGTCTTCAAAAAAAACTTTGTATCTTCCTCTACTCGACATGTTACTTTTCATATATCCTGATGCTAACTCTTGACAAATATTAAATCTCTTCAACCTTCAAATACTGCTCTCTCATTTAAGATTGTGTACCAGAAAACCTCCATTGAAAATTTTGATTGCTATCCAAAAGAATAGTTCAGCTGATTACTCCTTTCTCTCAGACTTTTTTTTTTTTTGTGCAAATTGATACCATCCCTCTTGTAAAATGTGCAGTCAGTTTTTATGTTTTGGTGAGTGGGGGGTCACTTAGTTATCAAACCTAGATAACTGGAATAAGTTTTCCACACAGCCTTTAACATGTTCATTGTCAATCACGCGATGTCGCGTGATGCGAGTTCTCGCTGTTCGGCCGATCATGCGTTATCGCGTGGCCGTCGCTAACTAAATAAAAAAATTAAAAAAATGTTTTGGTTTTTTTATTTTTTGGCCACCACACGAAATTCCAATTTTCAGCTTGGCAATGAAAGTGTTAAGGAATGCAGAGAACCAAACAAGGCCTTTGATCCAACAACCAATCCCCATCTTATTGTGGGCTACCTGTTATTAGGTATCCACCTAGTTACTGGACTAACAATTGCTCTGATGAACAGGTGCTGAAGAAGGAGGAATATGAAATAGCCAAACATTCATAAATAACAACTACAACAAAAAAACAGTTCACAAAATCCTCCACACTACTGCCATGAATGGTAAAAAAAAAAAAGTTTACAGAAGTGGCATAGCCATAGCATACATATATACATACATACGTTACCGGAATATCAGAAAAAAATGGAATTCTACAAAAATACAATATTAAGATAACTTTCAAACCTCCTGCAAAATTAAAACATATACTCAGCTCATCCAAAGATTCCCTTCCTTACCTTGCTTACACAGCAGCTTACAAACTCTAGTGCACCTGCAGCTCACCCTGCTCAGCAGAAACACTACTTTAAATTCTTTCATTATGGTAAAATAGGCCTGTCAGATGATGCATTCCAAACATGTAATGGAATTAACTGGAAAACCACTGAATTTCTACACTCATCCAAAACCTGGTTTGAAAGAAAATTTAAGGAAGCTTGTAAGATGCTGATTCATCATCCCAATCTCAACAAGAATGAAGGGTTAGTAATTCCAAGAATCTGGAAGATCCATCTGCAACCTATATATAGCTTCAAGAACATGATGGCAGAACCCCAATACAAGAAAACCGAGACAAGACTGTAGAGATGCATTTGATGCAGTTCAACTGTAATTTCTTTTATCTGTTTATTATTATGTATAAAATTTATTTTATTTTTATTATTTTTTCTTCACCAGAGGGTCAAGCTAGTGTAAATGATTAACAAAACAGATTTAGATGAAAAGCCAAACGGCTATTTTTTTTTGGCGAGGTTGATAAGTTAAGGGGGATAAAAATCCCTTATTGTTTTTTTTTTTTATTAAAATCCCTTTATTAGGGATAAAAATCCCTAACCTCGCCAGAATAAAATAGCCGTTTGGCTTTTCATCTTAGTTATAATATGTTATAATATAATAGTGACACACCTTTCTGGCAATCGTATAGCAAAAGTATAGTTCTTTTCACTTAAACTCTGATATTCTAGGTCTAGCTACTCACTGATGAGACCTCAAAAAAGGTTGAAACCGGTCTGGGTAGTGACTTCTCCTCATAATGTAAAACAGTACTACATCTCCTAGGAGCTGTGTATTTTTACATTATGAGAAAATATCAAGAATAGTGAGGGAGCTTGCTCCACCTTTGCAACGAGTTGCCTTGGTGTGGCACTACCAAGTGGTCACTTACGCTTGGATTCGCCGACAGTTCGTCGGCATGAAACGTTCAGATCGTAGTTTTCGATCTTAGTTTCGCTTACTGGCTGAAAAACAATAAGGGATTTTTATCCCCCTTAACAAAACAGATCTAGTTTACTTTTGTATAGTGTCATGTAGCTTGTTTCTTTTCATATATATGCTTTCTTAAAGATAACTATAATATAGAGGTCAAAATGTCAAGTGTTATTTTCTTGATTGTAAGTCAAGTAATTGCTGAAGGTGTCTTTTTTTTTTTGTCTCAATAAATTCTCCACAATGAATGCTAATCACCATTTAACTTTGAAATAATCTCACTTCTCTTGTTCACTCTCCCTCCCTAGTTATATCATACATGCTGCATTCATCACATTTGATTTTCTCACTATGTTACATGATGTTCTAGAGCTACAGTATCCTACATCCTACTTTAGTGCTACCATGAAATAGGAAATAAAATCATCAGGTCTGTAGTAAACTAAATACCAGCCTGAATTTAACCAGATTTTCAACCTCTTGAATTGCTACCCATCTATGATCCAGTTAATGTTTGTATGAACATGTAAAGAACCCAGTTGAATAACCAAATTCTTTCTTGCTCCAGTGATAGCACTTTGAAACGTTTTTATCTGGATTTGTGAATTATCCTCTTATTTAGGTATCCAGTTTAGTTTCTCTTCTAATGACCGAACAGAAGTTACTGCACTTTCTTGTTGTATGATTATAATTTTTTTTTTTTTGTAATAATTTATGATTTTCCCAGGCTAATTCCAAAAATAACAAAATGGACACATTAAGGACTTGCCAGTCTTTCTTTATCTCTGTTTTGTATCCATTATAAATCCACTTTTGAAAATCACAATATAGATCAAAATGCTAAAATGTCAATAACTTAGTTTTATCTCATGACATTATTTTAATTGGCTCAGAAAGTATATGCATTCTTATCAATGGCCCTCTTACAAGCAAAGTGAGATACAAAATGTAGTTGCTCAGAATATTATTGTGTTTAATCTATAAAGACTTTTTTTTTTTTGCTTGTATTTCATTGAAGATTACAAATAATTCATTTTTTTCTTGCAAAAACTAGATTTAAAAAAAGTATGTGCATTTATTATTTTTTATTTATTTTTTACAGGTTCATTTCATTCCATCCACAATGTAATTTTTTCACTGTTTTTCTTTATTTAATAATTTCTCTGTCATCTGGAAAATGTCTTTTATGCAAAAGAAGAAAAAATACAAGTTTCACATTGACCTTCTACTTGATGAGCTGTCTTCTGTTCCATTTGTTAATGCAGTTTTATTTGCCAAAGTCAGGTTACTTGATGGAGGAAACTTTACTGAAACATCTCAAAGGTAATATTTTCATATAATTGTTGCGTCCTATGTGGGAATTGGAAACTCTCATGAGAAAATTTAAAGCCCATGTGTTGAGTCTTAAGTGCTATGAGGATTAAAACTAATTTTAATGCTTCCAATATTTTGTAATTCCTGAAGATATCTTCAGGAATTACAAATAACTTTTGTAACACACACTCAAATACAACACAATACTAAGTGAAACATTGGGTGACTCTAAAGTCCTCTGTAGGTGGCGCACCCTCTATTGGGCATTTGTAGGTGACCCAGGATGTAAAATGGGAATCCTGATAATTAATGTTTCCTAAATTTTGGGGAAGTTTTATGCAACCATATTTATTTAAATTTGGTTGATTTCTGAGTGCTGCTGCAGAAAGACTGTTTTTAGAATTTGTGGCACTCAGAAATTGAATGCATTTAAATAAATACGGTTGCATAAAACATCCCGAAATTTGGGAAACATTAATTATCAGAGATCCCATTAGTATTGTGCTGTATTTGAGTGTGTGTGTTAAGAGTTATTTATTCATGATCCATTGAAGATGTCTTGGTGACTGAGATGATTAAAATTAGTTTTAATCCTTTCCATTAAACCTCCAACATGAAAAATTTAAAGTATCAAAAATGTTCTAGTTAATATTTAAGACTTTTTTTATACTAAGTAATTGTTTTGATTGCTATATTAATTTATTTATTATTGCTGTATTTTGCATAGCAAAGTTAATATTTTTGTATGGTTGTGTGACCAATAACTAATGGAACAACAAAGTGGTTTAAAATAAAATTGTTCTGGATTGCAGAATAAATGAATGTTTCATATATAAGTAAACTATTCTTTTTAAATTAAATGTATTGAAGGATTTTGAGATATTACTTTGATATCTACAAACATTAAGTTGGCATATAGGTTAGCCATGTTTCAGTGATCCCAGTAAATAATCTGTAGAATCTGTCAAAAACACAAATTCTCTCTGCTTATATCTAATATCTTCAGTATTTGCATATGAACATAGTAACTTGTTTAAGTTAAGGAATATTACATCCCATATCGTTTCTTAGCCGAATAAGAAACTCAAAGAGTTTCATGCTGAATATATAGTAGAAACTATATAAAGTTCGGCAATTCCAGGCGTAAGCAAATACTTGGATACTACAGCAACTGACCCTTAAGGTAGTGCAAGCTGAGACAACTCATGTCAAAGCTGGAGCAAGCTCCGATCACTATTCTTGATATTTACCCATAATGTGAACTTAGCTCCTAGGAGCTGTATTACTGTTCTACATTATGAGAGAAGATCACTACCCAGACCGGTTTCAACCTTTATTGAGGTCTCATCAGTGAGTAGGTAGACCTAGTTAATACCAAGTTTGTAGCGAACAGAACTTACAACCCTTCTATAAATATTGCCGAGAGATGTCCTAATAAATTATTAGATATATGAAGAGCCAAAGGCTTCAATTCGGCGACATATGACTTGTTTAAGTTAAGGAAAAAAAAATTTTTTTTTTTCAATTTACGTATAATAAAGTTATTCATATTCTTTCTTACTATATTCTCTGTAGATGGAATATTAATGTTACAGAACTGGGATAGGATGGTGTGGGAAAAAGAGCACCATATTTAAGAATATTTTGGGAGAATAGTTATATCCAACCAACCTCTGATTGTTGTCAGATTTCTGGCAACAATCAGCAGTTGTAATAATCGAGACTTATTTTTAGGGGGTAAAAGAACACCATAAACGATGTTATACATGAAAAGATAACATCAAATCTATTAGTGAAAATTAAAATTATTTGAATTAATATATCTGCTAAAACACATTAAAACAAGTGTTGTGCACCTAGAAGACATGAATGTTGTGAAGTTTTGTTTTTATTTTATTCCTTCAAAATTGTTCGATTAGCCACTTCTAAGAAGCAATTATTATTCTGTTGTTATTAAAACAACTTAAAAATTTATCTTCAAGAGGAACTGGAATCAGTACAATCAGGCATCTCTCTATCAATATTTGTAGTCCTGAAAAGGACTGTTTTGATGATCATGAAAAGGAACACTTTTTATTTCATACTATTCAAAATTGAGCAGTATGGAACAAAAAAGGTGAATGCATAGCCACAAAGTTTTCAAAATAAAAAATTATGGGCAACTCCTCTTAAGTAATCAAGAGATTCATGATTTTCGTAATCACTAATGATAAGCTGAAGTCTTTTTGCAGTATCTTGATAGTGTTTCTTACCAGGAGGAGGTTGGGTGCCAGCTGTATATTGCTCTATTTTCTCCTCATTGAAATGTTGCTCATCCGTCAAAATTTTTAGAAACTTCCATATTGTTGGATGAGAAGCACCAATTAGTTTGCTGAATGCACGATGCCACCCTTCGCATGAGTTGTTTGTCTTTGGTAACCCTTTGAGAGCAGCATGATAACAATTCCATAAGGCATGGGGGAAAGCGAGGTGGATGACGAAGGGATCGACAATCAGGTTTGCCAACCCAGGTGTCTTCTACGTAGTGCAGAACAGACTGAGCTTCAGCAGGATATTCATTATTTTCACATAACACTTCAAAAGCACGTACAACATTTGTAGATGGCAGAAAAGCAGTTGCCGATATCATGCGCATTTTTATTGCAAATTCGGTTTCATATCGTTATTGAAAATCATTTGCTTGAATGTTGTGAAATATACACTGGGAAAAGTGAAAAAAGCAACCTTTTTGCTGACTATTTGGAAATGCTTCATGGAACGCATTTATTGAAGCCACTTCAAACTCTGTCATGATTAAATTTGGTGACAAATTTGGTTCCAAATTTTTTAATGTGTTTATAACTCTACGGTATGTATCTTCATTTCTTCGAGGCATCAATGCATAAACAGCAGGAATCACGTTATCATTTATAATGCCATGAATTGTGTATAGCTGCTCAAAAAGAGATGGAGTAGTTTTAAAAGTGCCATCTGCATACCGTGTTGTCGATTGCAACAATAACTGTAGATTTCGTTTAGTAGAAAATATCAGCAATCTGTTGCAGCCATTGTTGCTGTTATGCAAAAGGAACTTTTCATTTCCATAGGTGATTTTATATATAGGCAGAATAATTAAATTACTTAAAGAATTTGGATTTGGTGGTACCTGTCCTGCTTGATTTTGGGTTCTTCGAATAGACTTCTTTACAGAGGCATTGCTCGGCATTTGGCCGATGACGGCAGAAGATATTTTTATGTATGCTTCCGTGATAATTTGATGAGCCCCATCACTAGTAGTATGGGATCGATCTTTAATCTCATTAAGTAGCTTTGCTGTTTCAACTCATGCCATATTACCAGCATGATTATGTTGTTTAATCATCATCATCATCATCAAATTCCTGCCATGTACCCTCAAGGGGTGTACAGGATATGACAGTACTACATGAAAAAATTACATCATTACTAACTTCCTATCTACAATTTTCCTCCAAATCAGTCTGTTACTTGTCAAGACTCCAACATTATCAGATCTTATATTTCTATCGTCTAAGGCACTTTGTACCGTATCAATCCACCTATATCTTGGTCTTCCTCTGGGTCGTTTTCCTGCCAACCTGGCAGAGAACACTTGTTTTGCTAATCTTTCCTCTCCCATTCTATTTAAGTGACCATACCATCTGAGATTAGCTCTGCTAACGCATTCCTGGATGCTGACAATGTCAAGTTCTTTCCTAATATCCTCGTTTTTAATATGATATTGCCATTGATGCCATCTGTTCACGCCTCTAATCTTTCTCAGGACTCTCATATCTGCGGTCTCTAGTCTTTGGTCAAGTGTTTTACTTCTGACCCAGCTCTCAGATCCATAAGTTAAAATTGGTTTGAACACAGTCTTGTATACAGCTAATTTAGTGTTCCGACTAATTTCTTTCTTATTCCATATGAATTTATTCAATTGACTTCCCACCATACCAGCTTTGCTGATTCTGTTGTCTATTTCTATATTTAGTTTACCATCTTCAGTAAAAATTGTGCCTAAGTAGCTGAAATGTTTTACTTGTTCCACAGGTTCTCCATTCACAACACAGTTGACATTTTCAATGATTCTGCCTATTTTCATTGTCTTTGTCTTTTTATTGCTGACCTTCATACCATATCTATTACAACAGCTATTCAATTTAGTCAGAGAATCTTGCAGACTTGTAGCGGATTTATTTAGAAGTATAACATCATCCGCATAAAGCAAAGAGCTGACATTAACATCTCCAATTTTGATATCAGGTTTAATACCACATTCCTTCATAATGTGATCCATATAGATAATGAATAACAGAGGGGATAATGTACATCCTTGTCTCACACCAGATTTAACATTAAACCATCTTCCTCTACTTCCTTCAATTCTAACTGCTGACTCACAACTCAAATAAAGACTAAGTATCGCTTGATATAATGCTCCATTGACACCATATAACTGCAGCGTATTGAATAGCTTCTCTCTTGGCACCTTGTCATATGCCTTTTCCAAATCGACAAAACTTAAATACAGATCTGTGTTATATTCCCATGATTTCTCGACTATTTGTCGTAAAGTGAAGATCTGATCCTGACAGCCTCTATTTGGCCTGAATCCAGCTTGTTCTTCACCAAGCTTTTCTTCCACAATTCTTCTCAACCGTTTCTCAAGTATACTTGCATAGATCTTGCCAGGAACACTCAGTAGGGAAATACCTCTGTAATTCTCACATTCAGTTTTATTTCCCTTTTTATATATGGGTACTATGAGAGCTCTACTCCAATCATCGGGAATTCGTCCCTCTGTCCAGGCTTTCTGAACTATGCAGTGCAGCCACTGTAAGACTCTTATACCACCATACTTCAGCATTTCTGGTCGAATATCATCTACTCCTGCTGCCTTTCCACATTTGAAGCCTTTGATGGCTTTTTCTACTTCAAGTATGGATATGTATTCCTGACTGCATGCCTGGTCAGTGTTTTTTATCACTGTGCTGTCATCACTGCTTGTTTCATTTAACAGTTTTTCAAAGTAATTACTCCATACTTCAAGGATATCTTTTTCTCCTGTTTTCATTTCACCTTTATCATCTGTAATTCCTTTTACAGCACTCTTTCCTCCATTTCTAAGCTTCTTCAACAACCTCCAGAATATTTTGCCACCTTCTTGATATTTATTTTCTATATTCTTGCCAAAGTCCTCCCATGACTTTTGTTTAGCAAGTTTTACACACTGTTTAGCTTTCTTACATTTGTCTCTGTATTCTGTAAGAGTAAAAGCTGACTTATTTGCCAGGAACTTTTGATATGCTTTCTTCTTTTCCTTCACTGCCTCTTTAACTTCCTGTGTCCACCAGGGAGTTCTGATTTTTTTATCCTTGCACACAACCTCACCACATGCCTCTCTGGCAGAATCAATCAATGTTTCCTTCATAGTTTGCCACTGAATCTCCAAGGTTTGATTCCTGTTCTCAAACTCTTTCATTTTCTTTTCAATAATATTTCTGTATTTTAGTCTACAGTTCACATCTGAGAGCTGCTCAACTTTTATTCGCTTTAAAACTTTCTTACATGTTATTCTTTTCAATATGAAATTCAATTTTATCCTGCTCAAGACTAAATAGTGATCACTTCCAATTTCAAATCCTCTGTACACTCTGGTGTCCTGCACCAGGGAGAAAACATCACTATCAACAATAACATAGTCAATGAGACTTTTCTTATTCCTAGCCTCTTCTCTCCATGTGAATTTGTGCACATTTTTATGTTGGAACATGGTGTTAGTAATAACCAGTCCATGTCCTGAGCAGAAATCCAACAGATATTTGCCATTATTATTAGCTTTGCTCTTTTCTCCAAATTTTCCCAAAATATTTTTGTATGTCTCACAATCATTTCCTACTCTGCTATTTAGATCCCCAACAAGGACCAACTTTTCCTTTTTCATTGTGTCAGTTGCTTTTTCTAAAGCCTCAAAAAATTCCTCCACTTCTACCTTAGTAGAACCTTCTGTGGGACCATAGGCACAAATAAGTCTCATTGTCCAGTTCCCCATTCTCATATTTGCCCACATTACTCTACTTGAGACTGACTGCCATTCAAGAAGATTAGCCTCGTATTTTGTGTTGAATACTATGGCTACTCCTTCTTTTCCTTGATTGTCATTGCCTGAATATAACATTTTGTATTTATTGCTCAGAAAGATCTCACCAGTTTTGGTCTTTTTTGTTTCAGTCACCCCTATTATGTCGATCTGGTACTTATCTATGTTGTTTAATTCATTTGATAATGTTGTCACCAGCTGTATGAATACGCACATGGCAATGCATTTTTTGAAACTGATCACATTAACACTTACCAAAAGAAAAAAATGTTGGGGATCAGACTTCTGAGAACAGGTGATGTAAAACTGTTTCATTTGAAATTTCCAGTGCAGAACTTCACTTTCAAATATCTAAGCAGGAATATATTCACAGTAGCAGCTCCAACATAGTAGTGAAACAGCAGCTTTTATACTCTGGGAACCAGTGGTTAAATTCAGCCGGGGCTCTCCGGGTCCCGGCCCCAGAACTTTTTTATGCACCGGACCTGGAACATTTTTCTGTTTTGTGACTTTTCTCCCTTTACAGTAATTAAGCCTAATGCGAAACAGACAGCAATGACAGGTTATTAAGAAGTGCACATGATTGGTGTGGTATTAACAAAAGATCGCACGATCGAAAGATAAAAGCAAGCCGCCAGTTGAGTTGAAATGCTAACTCTGTTCAACCAAATTCCATATATGAAACTGTCATAACAACATTCACTATATATATATTTCTTAGTTTTAACACATTTACAAATTTTAAGACATTCGGTTGAATTTCATTGCTGCTTTGCAAACTCACACAGATCTAATTAATAACAATAGTTTTTAGTTAGATACTGTGTTTGTCATATGGTTTTGCTCGAGTCTGTACAGCATAGTTTCTGTATGAGGGGACATGTGATTTATTCATTAGTGTTGTTTTTATCCAAGTTGTCTCTAATTACACTATTTGTTGAAAAATATATATTACACAGACTACTCGTACCTTATTCACTGACATAATAAAAGTAACTTTTTCTTGCCTTTGCATAATGGCTACTGGGGAGGGCATGTTGATTACCACGGGAGCAGTTGCTGTCGCCACAACGTGCACGTGTTTAACCTTTTTTTCATGTGCGAGGTATATGCAAAACTTTTTAATTTCTTTTTTTGAAAAGTAAAATCAGGAGTGGGATGAGTTATGTTCGAGTAAGTATGGTATTTCAACTATGGATAAGTTCATTGGTACCTTCTTTAACCCTACAGAAGTTGTGATCGAAAAAATTGCAACTTAGGTCACACACATCCGAGAGATACATTCATTGCTAATATGTGCTGAAATGCGATAAAACTTAAAAAACACTACAAATATAATACATGATGGTTTATTTATTTTCAGATACAATCTAGAAATTATTGAAAAAAAAGAAACAAATAAAAAAAAAACTAAATCAATACTATACTGACATCAGAGTTTGTGGTATCTCTCAGATACAATATATTATCAAATATCACACACCTTTACATGACATGTTAAACCAAACTGACTTCAATTTTCTAGCGAATAACGCTTTCAGTGAATGTTTTCTGCAATGAATTTTCCCCTGCGATGATTTTCCCTTTCGATGAATTCCTCCTCCTCCTCCCCCGACCAATTTTCGTGTGATGAATTGTCCATGAACCTGCCGAAACCACCAAAATGACACACTTGTCCTTCACTTTGAAAGATCATTGTTTTAATCCTATTTGAGATGCAGAAACTTACCAGGCATTTTAAATGAACAAATTAGCCTATCTCATATGTAAAGGATACTTCTCTGAAACTCAGGTTGTTCATTCTACACAAGAGGCCTACTGGTCAGAGAACAAAAGCATTTAATAGATGTAATATATTATACAACTGAGCCTCAACTTGTGACCACTTGTACTTACAACCACCATCCTATTAACATATTTGCTGAACACCACTTCAATCCTACAACCCATAGGCTAGGATGCTATTGCTGCCTTCAAGGCATGTTGTTTAAGAAATACTTTTCCTTAGAGTTAAAAACCTTCAACTTTTGAAAGGAATATATCTTGCAGTGCACAGAGAATATAGACAGAGTATGGAGTGAGTTGAGAGGAGAGTATATGAAAAGAATATGAAAGAAGCATTTAAAAATATATTCATACAATCACACATTTCGACTAAGACAATGACAACCTTCATATCTAGGTCTTCATCTGGATTCACTGGCCACCATCAGTACTGTTTTGTTCTAATATATGTGAATAATTATGTGAGAGCATGTTGCTCTCTAGCTATATATACTCTCTTAATAATTTGTAACCAAATAGATAACAGGATTCTAGTTTTAATGTAGTAAGGTTCCCCCCCCCCATCAGGTCAGGCGAATAGTGTTAACGATTGACCAAATTACTCGCATATATTAGAACAAAACAATATAGATGGTGGCCCAGTATGAGCTGAAATTATTGCTAGAGTCCTAAAGTAAGGATTTGCTGGAAAACTTGAACTTAAATGAGTTTACTTAAGTTCAAATAAACTTGAACTTAAGGGAGGTTGCATACTCGATTGGAGGAGCTGTATTGGAGGAAGTAGGGGAGATGAGATCTGGGGGTAATGATTGACAGAAACCTGAAATTCAGAGAACATATTGCAAAAGTGCTGAAAGTAACCCGGAGAATTGCTGCAATACTGAGAAGGATGCTGACCTGCAGAGATAAGAGTTATCATTCTGTTGTATAAGATCCTGATCAGACCACACTTAGACTATTGTTCTCAGATTTGGTCCCCAGGATTTGAAGAGGATAAATTAATTGTGGAAAGGGTACAGAGGCTAATAACAAAGATGATTTCAGGACTGTACAATGTTAGTTATGATGATCGGCTGAGGGAATGTGGACTGCAGAGTTTGGTAGATAGAAGGAGAGGTGATATGATTGAGACTTTTGAACTGGTGAGGTAATTACAGGGTTGACATTGGGGAGTTCTTTTGCTTGGTGGAACAGAGGGAAGGAGCGCTGACAAGAGACCATCCTTGGAAGTTACGAAAGGAAGCTGTGATCAAGAGGGTGAAGAGTGGTTTCTTTGCATGGAGGGTGTTGAACCGTCGAATGCATTGCCTGATAGTGGTGAGAGCAAGAATGGTCAATGAGTTCAAGGAGTGATATGATAGACTTTGTGTTTCCTAGGAAGGACCTGCCACGATGAGCCTTTTGACTCCATGGAGGCCTGAATAATAATAAGTGGGCTGATTGTGTGTCATCCAAATTCTTGGGATTTTTATGCCCCCATTATTGTTAAGATTAGGATGGTTGATCAAATTTTCATAGTCTTCTTTAAATTTGCATTCAAACCACATTTCTGTGTGATGTAAGAACAGGTACTTTTCCAGTCAATTTGGTGTAGGGTGTTAAGAATGTGATTTGAGAGACCTGCTTTACCAAAATTGATAAATTTAATGTGTCATTTGTGTTCGTTTTTTCAGATAGGAATTGTATGTTTCACCAATATAAGGTAAGTTACGGTATACCCCAGGGTGTGATGGCAAGGAGTAGGATCCTTAGGAGTTGAATATGCTTTTTTTAATTTTTATAGGTGGTTTAAAAGTAGCATTAAGATTGTAATAGTGTTGATTTCTATTTATTTTATCTGATAATTCTTTAATGTATGGTTTTACTGTAATCTATATTATTTGCATTTTTCAATTAAGTTTTATGAAGAACTTTATTGATTGTGTTTTTGCTATAGCCATTGTTTATAAATGAATTGCTAATAATTTGTAATTCTTTAAGAGCTTGTTCATCAGAGCAAATTGTTATAGCTATGTTTTTGAGGGTGTTAATGATTCCAAGATTTTTGTGAAGGGTGATAAGAGTTAGCATGCATATATTGGCTAGTATGCTTGTAGTAGACAGTGAAGGATAGACTGACTGCTTTAAGGAAGACATGTGACCAGTATATCCAAGGAAGCAATTGAGTTTTGATTTTCAGTTTCAATAGTAAATTGTATGTACTCATGTTGTTTGTTCTGGTGGCTGAGGAAGATGTTTAAAGTTTGGCAGCCGTGTTGCCAGATAACAAAAACATTGTCAACTTATCTAAGCTGAACTGCATGTTTTAAAGTAAAAGAATCAAGAGCATGTTGCTCAAAAGCTTCCATATAAAAGTTAGCAATTGGGGTGATAATGGTGAGCACATTGCTGTAGCTTATTTTTGGAGGTAAATATTATTTTGCTATACAAAGTAACCAGAACATAGTACCTGGGCAGAGAGAGAGCCTTAATATTGGGCAGAAATTTGTTCTGTAAAAGAAGAATTGTCACTGATTGGGACATTTGTGAAAAGGGCAGAAATGTCAAAACTAATAAATCATCTTTGCCGAGTGTTATGTTTTTCATTTTGTTTAGGAAGTGTTGAGTGATTTTGGTTTATTGGAAGTTTATTTTTCACTTGGTTAGACTATAATAAATTTACTTTAATCCTCTATCCAAGTGTGAGCAAACAAAGTTTGCACTTGAAAATATCTTCAGGACTGAATATGGTGGTGTACTACCTTACCCCAGTAAGGTAGTACAACACCAGGCAACTCGTAGCAAAGGTGGACCAGGCTAACAACACTCCTATCCCAGTAACCTTACCCCAGTAAGGTAGTACAACACCATATTCATTCCTGAAGATATTTTCAGGTGCAAACTTTGTTTGCTCACACTTGGATAAAGGATTAAACTAAATTTATTATAGTCTAACCAAGTGAAAAATAAACTTTCAACATCTTTCTCTAAATCCAGAGTAATTTAATAAAAAAAAAAAAAAAAAAGGTGGCACACCTTTTGGCAACTCCTATAGGTAAAGATGATCTCGCTATTGCTTCTGCCTGGTATCCCCACCTCTGGGCCTGGCTCCTACTGAAGAGACCTCAATAAGGCCGAAACTAGTCTGGGTAGTGGCCAATCACCTTAATGCATAACATTATACATATCCGCAAGGAGATGTGTTTTGCATTATGGGAGATACTGGGATAGGAGTGTTGTTAGCTTGGTCCACCTTTGCTACGAGTTGCCCGTGTTGTACTACCTTACCCCAGTTAGGTAGTACAACACCCTATTCAGTCCTGAAGATATTTTCAGGCACAAACTTTGTTTGCTCACGCTTGGATAAAGGATTAAACTAAATTTATTATGATTTTGGTTTATGTTAAACTGAAGTTTTGCTATAACATGGTAGTTGTTTCCATAATTTCTAATGATGAGTACTGATCACCATCTGAGTATGAAGAAATGATTAAGACATTCTTGAAACAGAATAGTGATAAGACAGTGCTGTGCTAGTTAAAGAAATGGAGGTTGACAATGAACATAAGAGCAGTTGGTGAAAGCTGTGTAAGAAAAGATCTCAAATGAAAACCTTATAGAACTAAAGTGCAGAATGTTGAAGAAGAACAAGAGGCCACCCCCCCCCCCCTCCAAAAAAAAAAAAAATTTTTTTTTACAATGAAAAAATTGGCATAGGCAATTTGCCTCTGTTGCCAGAACGCTTGTTGCCATTTTTGAATCTGAAAAATTTGTTCTTGTTGACTTATAAAATTAATAAAGCAACAGCTTTGAAGAATTACTCCATGTGTTTCCAGCTGATTGTTTTACTAGTAAGTGTGCAGAAGCACTGTACCCTTGTGTTTCATTATTTATTATAGTACAACCTGCATAATAAGTTTGTTATGGTTTGTATGTTATGTTATTTCACTCTAAACAAAGAGTAAAGTTAGTTGAAAAATATAGCAAAACAAGACCTACAGATTTTAGCATTTAGGGATGGTGATTGTTTACTTACAACCTTTTCGACTTATGGAATTGTCAGAATAAGTCAAGACTGACTGTAATGGCCTCGTACTTTTAGTTTGTTTTGCCATAATTCCTCCCACTTCTTACATCTACAATCTCCTTTCCAAATTGTCCTTGCCAACACATTCTGGCTCTCCAAACTGCCCCTTCAGCATATCTGTCAACACATTTACTCATCTCTAAAAAGCAACTTGTTGAACTTTCTTCTGATAAGCTAATCTTTCCCACATATGCATCCCAAATATTCATATAATCCAACCCCCTTCCTCTACATTGTGCAAAGGTGGGCTGAAAAGTTCTTGGCCTAACAATGAAAAAACAAATTTATAATTTCAAAATTATTTTTATTTTTCAACATAATCTCCCTTAAGACTAATACGATGGTCCACCGCCATTATCCCGTCCCTGAAGTGGTTCTCAGTAAGATCAAAATACCTTCTACAGATGCAATCACTTCTTGATTTGAAGAAAAACGCTTGTGAATCCAAGTCTCATCCATAATAATAAATCGATGCACAAAATCAGTTTTATTCTTGTTAAAATGCTCCAAGCACTGTTCAGAGATTTTCATGCGAGTGCGTTTTTGATCTGCTGTGAGCAAGCGCAGCACCCATCTTGAGCGAAGCTTTTTCATTTGCAATTCCTCATGCAAAATATATCCTACACGTTCTTTTGAAATGCCTATAGTCTCAGCAGTTTTCACACACTTTGACTCGCCACCGTGCACTTGATCAATGCTTTCTGGTGTTGTTACCCTTTTTTGGACATCCTTCATGTGGATCATCTTCAAGGCTGGTACAGCCATGCCATGTTTATACTTGGCAGCCCATTTCTTAATTGTCGAAAACGAAGAAGAGTGCCCATAAACTTTTATGAACTTCGAATGAATTTCTTTTGCCGTTAAATCTTCTACAAAGAATTTTATAAGTGCGCAATACTCAATTTTATCACAGACAACACTTTTGCTTCAGACAGCTGTATAAAACAAACTACTTAATAGAATGACTTGCAATTTCACATGGATGCTTATGACAGATGTACCAACTTAGAAAAAAAATATCTTGCCGATAGTGTTGCCATTTATAGTGGTGGCCGAGCACTTTTCACATCATCCTCGTACATATCATTGAGTAATGCCCATCTCCCCAGTTCATGACTGTCATGCCAGGACTGTATTCATTATTCTACTTCTTTTCACCTGCATGACTGACATCATTCTTAAATCTTTCTACATTACTAATGAAGTCATTTATCGAACTACTACATGCATTTTATGTGCTTTTTTTTTTTCCCTACCTTCCTCATAGTCAAAGTAACACTTTTCTCTTCTAGCAAATATTCTTTTATCCCACACACTTGAAATCTAAATAACTAGTGATCTACTGTTAATCTTGCCATTGAATATTAACCAACTGGACTACTGCTTAGTTGGTTGAATGGTCAACTTATCAGCCCTCCAACCATCAGGCTACTGGTTCAAATCCCACTCTGAGCATGGATGTTTGTGATTTCTTTGGGTGGGAAATTTATGTGATTGCCCATTGCAATTATATACATTATTGGAGACCTGAACTGGCTTGACAAAAGTTCCATGTCTGTTCTTCTCTAGAGTAGGATTTCCAGATTTTGTAAAAAAAAATTAAAAATAAATGATCATCATCTACAACCATGGGTCCAATGCCCATAGGTGTCTGCTGCCATCTTAATATGAATCTTGCATTTCATTCTATTTTGTGTAAGGTGACTCAGTTTGTGTACAGAGTTTCTGCACCATTTGACAATGTCATTGGCCCATTCTCTGTTTGGTCTTCCTTTTTGGTTCTTTCCTTCAATCATCCCAAACAGCAGCATTTTTATTTTTCTCTCATCGTTCATTCTACATATATGGCCAAAGAGACGTAGTTTCCTTTTGATTATTTTCTGGATCAGGTTTTCTTTTGGTTGTATTCATCTGTAGATTTCCTCGTTGTTCACTTTCTGGATCCAGCTTATTCTCAAGATCTTTCTATAGCACTTCCTCTCAAATGCTAATATCCTCCTTTCAGATTCTCTCAGGAGTACCCAGGCCTCACGTCCATAGAGCATGCTGCTGAAGATACAGGTTTCTACAATGCGCAGTTTAGTTTGCATCTTTATTGCTCGACTCTTCCATATTTTGTCCATGGGTTTTAAAATAGTTGTTGCTCTGGCTATTCTAATTTTTATCTCTTTTTGGGGTTCAAGTCAAGCATCTTGTGGCATCCAAGATATGTGAAGTGTTCCACATTTTCCAGTTGAAATCTGTCTATGGTAACTCTGTTCAGTAACTCCTGTTGTCTACATATCATTGTTTTAGTTTTTTCAAAGTTGACATTTAGTCCATATCTTTTTCCTTCTGTGTATAGTATTTGCAATGTCTTTTCCAGCCTTGCTGTATCTTCTTCAATCAGGACGATGTCATCTGCTTTCTCTGCTATTAGTCTTAATGCGAGTATTTATTGCACCGTATTTCGATCTTTTCGAAATCCAGCTTGCTCATCAGGAAGATGTGCCTCCATATGACCCTTCAGCCGTTCTGTTAGTATTTCCATCAGCACTTTGCAATGATGACTCATTAATGCAATAGTTCTGTAATTGGTGCATTCTAAATCACTGCCTTTCTTATGAAGAACAACAAGACCGATTTTTTTCCCACTTTTTGGGGGCATACCTTGATCTCCACATTTCATTACATAACTTATGCATTTCTTTTACAACTGATTCTCCCCCATATTTTAGCATCTCGCCTATTATGTTGTCATCTCCAGGACTCTTGTTGTTCTTGAGATGTTTTATAGCCTTATTCACCTCCTCTTCCAAGATGTCATTTTCAGCGACAATCTCTGCTGGTGGAGAGATTTGAAAATGACATCAGATCCTGCTGCTTTCTGTACTTCATTGCATTTTTGATGGTGTAACTCATCTGCTGCCTCTGGATTATCTCTTTTAAGTTTCAGTTCTCTTTTCTCTTGTACCAATTTTAGGGTTTCCTGAGTTATTCATTTCTTGTTGATCTTTTCTCTTTCAGGAGTTATTTCCTCTACTGCTTTTTTTAGCACTGTAGTCAGTCGTTCTGCTCTTGTATTTATATTTTGTTTTTCACTTGGGGGTCTTAAGCTTAGTTTCCAATATGTTCTGATGTGCTGTTCTTATCCTGTCTTCATTTAGTTTTGAGATGTCTCTAGCTTTTTGGAACTTTCCTTTGTACTTCTGTTTCAGTTTTAGTGTTATATTCGCAATCACTAAGCTGTGGTCCGAATCAATATCGTCTCCTTGAAATGATCTGCACTGTTGAACTGAGGTTCTCCATTTCTGATCATATTCCTGTGTTTGCCATCGAAGGAGCGCCATGTCCATTTACGACACTCTTTTTGTTGGAATTTGGTATTGCAAATCATCAGGTTGTTATCCGTGGCAAATTCCAGAAGCATTTTCATTTCTTTCTCCATATCCAAATTTTCTCATCCTGTGTTATTTTTGCCAATGTTTGCATTCCAGTCTCCTCCAGTGATGAGTATATCCTGCTTCGGCACCTCATCAGTTTCTAGTTGTAGATCCCTGTAAAATCTCTCAAAGTTTTCATCTGCAGTGGCTGCATATATTTGAATGGTTATGATATTAAATGGTTGGGCACTGAATCTTGTAACCATTATTCTTTCACTGACTGGTTTGTATTCTATCATTGCCTGACAGGCCTTGTTACTTAGCAGGAAACCTATGCCTGCTTCAGGCTTACTTTCATTTCCTGACCAGAGAACTCTTCCGCCATTTGATTCTCTGACAATGTCCATCTCATTTCTGAAATACCCAATATATCACATCTGTATTTCTTGAAGCAATGGTAATTTTACTGTTGTACCAATTGATATTCCATCCTTTACAGGCCTGAGTTTGATTTTATTTTGTCTTTGTTTTCAGTAACTGATTTTTCGATCCAACCCTGATTACTCGATTGGGGACACGGACCCCTTGTTTTACCGGGTGATGTCCGAGCCAGCATGAGTCTTTTCTCTTGTTCTTTGGCATCAGATTTCAATCATGTTTTCTTTTTACTGTCAGCACATCGACACTTATCTGACAAACCCTTAGTCTTCCTTGAAGAGCTTGGGAGAGATGCAAGAAGGAGCATATAGATTTAGGTTTAGGGTGGCCTAAGCTCGTCTTCACGCAGTACCGTCATTGGACTTCTGTAGCATTTTATAGTTACTGAAGTTGTCAACTAACTCACCACGTCCTTTAGTATTGCTGCTTCTTGTCCAGGACTGCCTTTTGGCTATTCGCAGCTAGTCACCATCTCTAGTGACCAGTCCGCAACCTGGGGACCCGTTCGATAGCATGTAGCTTTGCCTCTGGGGAGAAAGACCCTAGACCAGATAAAAATAAAATTAAGATTAATAAAAATAAAAAAAATTCCTAAGTTAATCCATAATACTAATGTATACTGATATATGCAGCCTTTCATGAGTGGAAGTAACATAAAAATTTAGTAGTATTAAATATTCCTGGTCCTTAAATAGGCTAGCATAGCATATCGGCAATCTTCTGGAACAATGCTTTGCAACATTAAGTCATTAAGTTGATGCCATTGATTTTCTAGTGTTGATTGCATTGATCACGTCATCTTCCTCACTTTATTTTTTTAATTTTCTTTCATCATTCATTCATTCTTCTACTCATCTATTTTCATACAGCACAACTCTTCTAATTCCTTCATCCCTGTCATATCAGTTGGTGGTTATTTCATAATCAGTCTCATGTTTGCTTCTCTTCCCCCCCCCCACTTTCCATACTCTGTTATGCTACCTGTGTTTGTCCATTATGTTCCAACTAGCATCTCTGTGACATTTTCATCTGACATCCAGCAATTTTTTAATTGCATTCTTAAATAAATGGAGAGGGGGTGGAAATGAAATGGCTGCCATCTTATGATATTCATATAGAACTTACATGAGCATGAAAGAATAAGAATACTTAAAGTAATGTTTTTCGAAAAAGTGTCACTTTTAGACAGTTCATTCAAATACAATGTAAAACCTTTTTTTTTTTTAAAGTGAATACTTTTAAGTGCTGGAAAAAATTCCTTCACACATTATCATCTGTAAAGGATTTGTTTCCATCCTTGTCCAAGAAATCAAATCTTGATCTCTAGCTTAAAAGTATTTGCCTTTCAAAAGTAATAGCTGAAAACTAAACTCAAAGTAAAAACATCCAAACTCAAAAGCATATCGTCTACATGTTCTCTACTTTCCTTTCTTTTTCCAGCTTCTTAAAAATTATTATTTATAGCTAATGTAAATGACAAGAAGCTTGTAGAGGATGGATTCACCATTACACACCAGAATCCAAACAGCAGTCAAAATAGTGGAAAGAAGCCGGTTGTTCAGTGACAAAGTCAGTTCCATCAGCAGGAAAGGTCATGGCATCGGTGTTTTGGGATGCTAAAGACATTTTGTTTATTAATTATCTTGAAAAGGGTAAAACAATAACCGGGGAATATTATTCAAATCTTTTTTTTAACCAGACTAGATGAAAAAATTCATAAGAAATGACCCAGTTCGCAGAAGAAAAAAATAATCTTTCATCAGGACAATGCACCTGCCCACAAAGGTGTTTTTGGCAACGGGAAAATTAAGGGATCTGCAATATGAATTGTTGGAACATCTATCCTATTTCCCAGATTTGGCTCCCGCTGACTTCTGTCTCTTCCCAAAACTAAAACTCTTCCTCGCTGGTCAGCATTTTTCTTCGAATCAAGAGGTGATTGCAGCTGTAGAGGGATATTTTGCAGATCTTGCTGAGAATCACTACAAGGACAGGATAATGGCACTGGAGCATCACTGGAATAAATGTACTAGTCTTAAGGGAGATTCTATTGAAAAATAAAAATAATTTTGAAATTATAAATGTTTTTTCATTGTTAGACCGAGAAGTTTTCAGACCACTCGTATTTTATACAGGTACAACACTACAGATTTTTCAGTACCATTAGTTTCAGTTTTGCTGAATTAATTGTTTTGCCAGTCCTTCAGAATTCATGTAATAATAATTCACCAGCTCACATCAGAACCATTTATATCTTTCACATGTCACTGAAGTACTATGGACTGCTACAAAGTAAAATATTAAATGTAAAGTATTGTGAATTAAATGATTAAAATACATTTGTATAAATGATAGAAGTGTGTTAATATCAATTAAATGGGTATTAAGTACAAATTACATGATTTAATGAAATACACATATCAGTATAGGCCAAAATGATACAGGTTTATCATTAGAGTATAGTATAAATGAAAATAGGTGTTACTTACTTTTCCAAAGAATGTTACAATAATACTATTCCCAAAGTGTCAAAATTTATAATGTTTACTGGGATTGTAGAGCTAATCACAGAGGTCTGGAAGTCGAAGGTTGTCCGATTACCATCTGTTTCATAGCTAACTTATTCATCATGGATCTCTGATGTTGCAGAAGGGGGGACATCTCTGAATATAATTCAGACAATCATATTCAGATTGTCTGAAGCCTGTTAGCCCTTGCTGTTAACATCCTTCACTGCATGCGTTGCCAATATAATGTCAGTAGCATTATATGATTGCTTGACAAGTTTAGCAGATTCATCCACATACTCAGTAGTTCTTTGTTGAGGACTTTTTTCTATGCGTGCTTTATGGACAGAAATTTCATGAAGCTTCTTAAATCTTTGAAGCCATCTTTCATTATAGATTTACTTAGTATGTTAATGGAATAACTGTTCATCATGTTCATTATTCTTACATAGTTTTTCTAACACTAATTTGCTTCTTGGAATCACTGTATACAGAGAATTTTGATATTTCATTCCTTTGCTCTTTATATCACAAACAGCTGAAGAACCAATATCATGCATATACTTGTAACAGTCTGAACCAAAATACCCACTGAGTTGTTTCTACACTTCTACCTTATCTTGTATCGATAGGGACAAGTTATATCGATGCTTGACACTGCTCACCATTGTGAACCGACCTTTGCTTAGAAACTATGGTTAAATGTAAGCAAAATAGCTAAGAGATCATCACCAAGTAGAGATGTAAATAATTAAGCAAGTGTGCACCACATGCAATGCTATCTGTGGCAGCTCAGTAAACTAGTTGGGTGGTCAAGGGAATGTCAAGCATGTTCTCTTAATTTTGTCTAGACTAAAGGAGATGCCAGACCATTCATTGCCAAAAAATTGGTGGCATACCTGTAGTAATGAATGTGATGTCACAGAACTTTCTAACAATAATTTGCTTCTTGGAATCACTGTATACAGAGAATTTTGGTATTTCATTCCTTTGCTCTTTATATCACAAATAGCTGAAGAACCAATATCATGCATATACTTGTAACAGTCTCTGAACCAAAATACCCATTGAGTTGTTTCTACACTTCTACCTTATCTTGTATCGATAGGGACAAGTTATATCGATGCTTGACACTGTCATCACCGTTGTGAACTGACCTTTGCTTAGAAGCTCCACTTATGGTTAAATGTAAGCAAAATAGCTAAGAGATCATCACCAAGTAGAGATGTAAATAATTAAGCAAGTGTGCACCACATGCAATGCTATCTGTGGCAGCTCAGTAAACTAGGTGGGTGGTCAAGGGAATGTCAAGCATGTTCTCTTAATTTTGTCTAGACTAAAGGAGATGCCAGACCATTCATTGCCAAAAAAATTGGTGGTGTACCTTTGGTAATGAATGTGATGTCACAGAACACATGCAGCAATAACCAGAACAAACTGCCAAGTTTGTTCTGGTTATTGCTGCTATGAAATACTATGAAAAAATGTTGAAACCATAAGATTAATATTATTACCTGATTATTATGGTTACGAAGCCATTTTTGAGCTACGTTTAGGATTCTGTTGCATTTATAACACAAACACAAGAAAACATTGGATAATACTTTACAAATATTTGGGTTTTGAAACTAAAACTATCAGTTTAGATTTAAAAAAAAAAAAAAACTGAAAGCTACCATTGGATTGTTCAAAACAATATTTACCACATACTTTCTCATATTTTTGGCAAAAACATACAATTATTTCATATAAATTAATGATGCCAAGAAATTATATACTTGGTTTAATCCTTTATCCAAGTGTAAACAAACAAAGTTTGTGCCTGAAATATAATCAGGACTAGGGCAAATCATTTATAGAAGCTAATGACTTCACATCACTTGCCTTAGTATCCCATAATGCCAAGCACATATCTTTATATGTGCTTGGCATTATGGATTCTTGTTCTGCATTATTCCTAGCATATCTCCTTGCAGATATGTATAATGCTATTCATTAAGGAAAGGGTCACTACCCAGACTGGTTTCAATCTTTATTGAGGTCTCGTCAATGGGAGCCAGACTCAGAGGTGACATTAAGGTTGAAGTCATATAATCCAAACTAGGACCAAATATAGAAGCTAATGACTTCACATCACTTGCTTTAGTCACTTCCCATAATGCATAGTATTATACATACCTGTAAGGGCATGTGCTTTGCATTATGGGATACTAAGGCAAGTGATGCGAAGTCGACTTCTGTATATGAGTTGCCCTATTCCTGATTATATTTCAGGTGCAAACTTTGTTTGCTTACACTTGGATAAACAATTAAACCAAGTATATAATTTCTTGGTATCTTTAATTTATAGTATAACCAAGTGGAAAAATCTTCCAACCACTATCTCTTATCCAGAGTATTTTAATAACAAAGTGTGACACCTTTTGGCAACTTGTATATCAAAATATGCTTTCTGCATGACTTCAACCTTAATTTCACCTCTGGGTCTGGTTCCCACTGACGAGATCTTCCCTTAATACATAGCATTATACATGTCCACAAGGCGATGTGCTAGGAATAACGCCAAGAACAAGTGATGTGAAGTCATTAGCTTCTATAAATGATTTGCCCTACTCCTGATTATATTTCAGGCACAAACTTTGTTTGTTTACACTTGGATAAAGGATTAAACCAAGTAGAAAAACTTCCAAATACAATTATTTCAATTTAAGTTAGAGTGGTAGATTAAAGTTTCTACATTTGACTCAAACAATTGTATTTAAACTGACAATGATGAAGTAATAGAGTAATCATGGTGTGTTGAATGAGTGGAATGAACTTCCAGTAGAAATTATGCAAGTTCAGTGAATACGAAGAAACACTCACAACTTCCACTTATACCATCATAGTGTTTGGAAATTGTCATCATAAAGTTGAATGTTATCGTTGTATATATTTTTCATAAGGACTTTCAAGATATAATTGCTTGGATTAGTGTTGCAATTGTTTTAATTTCCTGGATATAGTACATAGCACCAAATAGTGCTATATACAAAATTTCACTAAGAGTAAGCATTTCAAGTAGTTTTTTTGATGGTCCTCATATTGTATATAATGTGCCTATCATTGTTGCATAGAAATATAGTACTCATACATAGCAGCATTAGTTATGTATTTTATTGCTTAGAGTTGTAGTGTTTCACTTAGCATTTTCCATTAATTTTTAGAGAAGAGGTGAAAAATCATTCTGTGAAATGGGGAGCACGTTTCTCGTTCAACTGTAAAATGAGTGCCAATGCTTGTACTGGTGTTTTGGATCCTTGCATATGCCGTGTTTCTGTGAGAAAAGTAAGCTTGTTTTCATTTAAATATATTAATTTGGACATAACTTGCATTTTAAGTAATGAAACAAATCAACAAATTCTTACTTTTAGTTTTGTAGAGAATAAACAACATAATTGAAATATAACCTCACTTAAGTTATTTTGGTGGCATAAAATCTTATATATGCCATTATCAAAAACTAGTGTAGTGCTTATGGATTTTTCAAATGAAAGGGGATTAGTTATAATACATAAAGTTTGAAACTGTAGTATAAGCTGAATGGTTATGACTTGGAGGAAGGTGAGGTTACACCTAGGTCTCAGGTGTAACGCTCTAAGTAACAGTGACAATGGAAATTGGTAGAAAAGGCACGGAGCAGAGAATGACCTTCTGTTCTTAAAAAAGTGAGCAGGTCAGTGAAAGAGGAGTTGATTGATTTGATTTCTCTGTTGATGAACTGTATATGATTTTTAAAGAAGTTAGGAGAGCAGTATTTATTCCATTGCTAGATTGATCTAGGATTATAAGTATACATTTCTCAATTATTATTATTACCTGACACCTCCAGGGAGTTCAAAAACTCATCTGGGAGGGCATCTACTCTACAACTCTCTATCTCCACCACCCACAATCATAATGCAGTCGTCATCATCATCAAATTCCTGATATGTAAAGGGGGGTACAGGATATGATAGTGCTACATGAAAAATTTACGTCATTACTAACTTCCTATCTACAATTTTCTTCCAAATCAATCTGTTACCAATCAAGACTCCAACATTATCAGATCTTATATTTCTATCTTTTATGGCACTTTTTACCATATCAATCTACCTATATCTTGGTCTTCCTCTGGGTGTTTTTCTTGCCAACCTGCTAGAGAACACTTGTTTTGCTAATCTTTCCTCTCTCCCATTCTGTTATTAAGTGACCATATCACCTAAGATTAGCTGCTAACACATTCTTGGATGCTAACAATGTCAAGTTCTTTCCTAATATCCCCATTTTTAATATGATATTGCCATTGATGCCATCTGTTCATGCCCCTAATCTTTTTCAGGACTCATATCTGTGGTTGCTAGTCTTTGGTCAAGTGTTTTATTTCTAACCCAGCTCTCAGATCCATAAGTTAAAATTGGTTTGAACACTGTCTTGTATACAGCTAATTTTATGTTTTGATTAATTTCTCTCTTATTCCATATAAATTTTTTTCAGTTGACTTCCTACCGTACTGGCTTTGTTGATTCTGTTGTCTATTTCCATATTTAATTGACCATCTTCACTGAAAATTGTGCCTAAGTAGCAGAAGTGTTTTATTTGTTCTATAGGTTCTCCATTCACGATGCAATTGATATTTTTAATGTTTCTGCCTTTTTCATTGTCTTGTTATTGCTCGTTTTCATATCAAATTTATTACAACAGTTATTCAGTTTAATCATGGAATCTTGCAGACTTGATAGCAGATTTATTTAGAAGTACAACATCATCTGCATTAAGCAAAGAGTTGACATTATCATCTCCAATTTTGATATCAGGTTTAATACCACTTTCCTTCATAATGTGATCCATATAGATAATGAATAACAGAGGGGGATAATGTACATCCTTGTGTACAACCTTTCTGTACTTCAGTTCTAACTGCTGACTTACAACTCAAATAAAGACTAAGTATTGCTTGATATGATGCCCCATTTGATACCATATAACTGTAGCATTTCGAATACTTCTCTCTCTCTTGGCACCTTGTCATATGCCTTTTCCAGATCTATAAAACTTAAATGGGGTGCTTAAGGGTCAAAAGCTGTATAACTGAGAGGAGACCTCCACATAGCCTTTAAAGGAATGTGGAGAACCGACCAGGGCATCTGACCTAATGTCCAATCCTCACCTTCTTGTGGTTCACCCTGTTAGGTATCCACCTGGATACTGAACAAACGAGGATGGCCTGGCAATTTGGAATTTAGCAGACCAAATTGTAATTCTTATTGGCTTAAACCAAATTACAAAATGATGGTACAACATGACAAAATTTCATGCCGGCTGGGGCGTCACCCGGTTAAACAAGGTCCTTGTTGTTTTTACTGGGGAACCAGGGTGAACAGCGAGAAGTCAGCTACTGGAACAAATCTGAAAAAACACCCAAACTCAACATCACCAAAGTTAAAGATCGGTACTATCAACATAAGAAGTGTGAATGGCAAAGAAATGGAGCTGGCTGAGGAATTAGAAAAGTACCAATTTGACATAATAGGGATGACTGAAACAAAAAAGACAAAAGCTGGTGAGATCTTTCTCAGCAATAAATACAAAATGTTATATTCATGCAATGACAATCAAGGAAAAGAAGGAGTAGTCATTATATTCAACACTAAATACGAGGCTAATCTTCTTGAATGGCAAGTAGTCTCAAGTAGAGTGATGTTGGCAAATATCAGAATGGAGAACTGGACAATGAGACTTATTTATGCCTATGGTCCCACAGAAGGTTCTACTAAGGTAGAAGTGGAGGAATTTTTTGAGGATTTGGAGAAAGCATGTGACACAATGAAAAAGAAAAGTT
Source organism: Typopeltis vanoorti (assembly GCF_054136105.1). Taxonomy (NCBI): domain Eukaryota; kingdom Metazoa; phylum Arthropoda; class Arachnida; order Uropygi; family Thelyphonidae; genus Typopeltis; species Typopeltis vanoorti. The sequence continues at coordinate 169,276,872 of NC_143549.1, read as the reverse complement.
GGTCCTTGTTGGGGTTCTAAATAGCAGAGTAGGAAATGATTGTCAGACATACAAAAATATATTGGGAAAATTTGGAGAAAAGAGCAATGCTAATAATAATGGCAAATATTTGTTGGATTTCTGCTCAGGACATGGACTGGTTATTACTAACACCATGTTCCAACATAAAAATGTGCACAAATTCACATGGAGAGAAGAGGCAAGAAAAAAGAAAAGTCTGATTGACTATGTTATTGTTGATAGTGATGTTTTGTCACTTGTGCAGGACACCAGAGTGTACAGAGGATTTGAAATTGGAAGTGATCACTATTTAGGCTTGAGCAGGATTAAATTGAATTTCATATTGAAAAGAATAACATGTAAGAAAGTTTTAAAGCGAATTAAAGTTGAGCAGCTCTCAGATGTGAACTGTAGGCTAATATACACAAAGATTATTGAAGAAAAAATGAAAAAATTTGAGAACAGGAACCAAACCTTGGAGATTCAGTGTCAAGCCTTGAAGAATTCAATTTAGAAGAATTTAGCCTTGAAGAATACTTGAAGTAGAAAAGGCCATCAAAGGCTTAAAATGTGGAAAGGCAGCTGGAGTAGATGATAGTCAACCAGCAATGCTGAAGTATGGTGGTATTAAAGTCTTGCAGTGGCTTCACTCCATAGTTCAGAAGGCCTGGACAGAGGGACGAATTCCCGATGATTGGAGTAGAGTTCTCATAGTACCCAAAAATAAAAAAGGGAAATAAAACTGATGTGAGAATTACAGAAGTATTTCCCTACTGAGTGTTCCTGGTAAGATATATGCAAGTATACTTGAGAAACGGTTGAGAAGAATTGTAGAAGAAAAGCTTGGTGAAGAACAAGCTGGATTCAGGCCAAATAGAGGCTGTCAGGATTCAATTTTCACTTTACGATTGAGAAATCATGGGAATATAACAAAGGTTTACATTTAAGTTTCATCATGATCAAATTCCTGATATGACCCTCTATGGGAGTCCAGGATATGATAGTACTATATGAACAATTTACATCATTACTAACTTCCAATCTATAATTTTCCTCCAAATCAGTCTGTTACCTGTCAAGACTCCAATATTATCATTATCAGATCTTATATTTCTATCTTCTAAGGCACTTTTTACTGTATCAATCCACCTATATCTTGGTCTTCCTCTGGATGGTTTTCCTGCCAACCTGGCAGAGAACACTTATTTTGCCAATCTTTCCTCACCTATTCTGTTTAAATGACCATACTACCGGAGATTAGCTCTGCTATTGATGCCATCTGTTCATGCCTCTAATCTTTCTCAGGATTCTCATATCTGTGGTATCTAGTCTTTGGTCAAGTGTTTTACTTCTGACCCAGCTCTCAGATCCATAAGCTAAAACTGGTTTAAACAATGTCTTGTATACAGCTAATTTATTGTTCCGACTAATTTCTCTCTTATTCCATATGAATTTATTCAATTGACTTCCTACTATACCAGTTTTTTTGATTCTGTTGTCTATTTCCATATTTAATTTACCATCTTCACTAAAAATCGTGCCTAAGTAGGTGAAATGTTTTACTTGTTCCACAGGTTCTCCGCTCACAATGCAGTTGACCTATTTTCATTGTCTTTGTCTTTTTATTGCTGACCTTTATACCATATCTATTACAACAGTTATTCAATTTAGTCAAGGAATCTTGCAGACTCGTAGCAGATTTATTGATAAGTATAACATCGTCCGCATAAAGCAAAGAGCTGACACATCTCCAATTTTGATATCATGTTTAATACTACTTTCTTTCATAATGTGATCCATATAGATAATGAATAACAGAAGGGATAATGTGCATCCTTGTCTCACACCAGATTTAGCATTGAACCATCTTCCTGTATTTCTATCAATTCTAACTGCTGACTTACAACTCAAATAAAGACTAAGTATTGCTTGATATGATGCCCCATTGGCACCATATAACTGTAGTGTATTGAATAGCTTCTCTCTTTGCACCATATCATATGCCTTTTTCAGATCTACAAAACTCAAATAGAGAGTACAGAGGATTTGAAATTGGAAGCGATCACTATTTAGTCTTGAGCAGGATGAAATTGAATTTCATATTGAAAAGAATAACATGTAAGAAAGTTTTAAAACAAATAAAATTTGAGCAGTTCCCAAATGGGAACTGTAGACTAAAATACACAAAGATTATTGAAGAAAAAATGAAAGAGTTTTAGAACAGGAACCAAACCTTGGAGATTCAGTGACAAGCCCTGAAGAAAACCCTGATTGATTCAGCCAGAGAGGCATGTGATGAGGTTGTCTGCAAGGATAGAAAATCAGAACTCCATGGTGGACACAGGAAGTTAAAGAGGCAGTGAAGGAAAAGAAGAAAGCATATCAAAAGTTCCTGGCAAATAAGTCAGCTTTTGCTCTTAGAGAATAAGAGACAAATGTAAGAAAGTGGAACACTGTGTAAAACTAGCTAAACAAAAGTCATGGGAGGATTTTGGCAACAACATAGAAAATAAATATCAAGAAGGTGGTAAGATATTCTGGAGGTTGTTGAAGAAGCTTAGAAATGGAGGAAAGAATGCTGTAAAAGGAGTTAGTGATGATAAAGGTGTCATAAAAACAGGAGAAAAGGATATCCTTGAAGTATGGAGTAATTACTTTGAAAAACTGCTAAAAGAAACAAGCAGTGATGATAGCACAGTGGTAGAAAACACTGACTATGCATGCAGTCAGGAATACATATCCATACTTGAAGTAGAAAAAGCCATCAAAGGCTTGAAATTGGAAAGAAGGCAGCAGGAGTAGATGATATTCGACCAGAAATGCTGTGAAGTATGGTGGTATAAAAGTCTTACAGTGGTGGCACTGCATAGTTCAGAATGCCTGGACAGAGGGACGAATTCCGGATGATTGCAGTAGAGCTCTAATAGTACCCATATATAAAAAGGGAAATAAGACAATGTGAGAATTACAGAAGTATTTCCCTACTGAGTGTTCCTGGTAAGATTTATGCATGTATACTTGAGAAACAGTTGGGAATGATTGTGGAACGGAAGCTTGGTGAAGAACAAGATAGATTCAAACCAAATAGAAGTTCTCAGGATCAGATTTTCACTTCACGACAAATTGTTGAGAAATCATGGGAATATAACAAAGATCTGTATTTAAGTTTTGTAGATATGGAAAAGGCATATGACAGGGTGTCAAGAGAAAAGTTATTCAAACATGCTACAGTTGTATTGGTATCAAAGGAACATTATATCAAGCAACACTTAGTCTTTATTTGAGTTGTAAGTCAGCAGTTAGAAGTGAAATAAGTATAGGAAAATGGTTTAATGTTAAATCTGGTGTCACACAAGGATGTATATTATTCCCTCTGTTATTCATGATCTATATGGATCACATTAGGTTATACTTTTAAATAAATCCAGTAGAAGTCTGCAAGATTCCCTAACTAAATTGAATAACTGTTGTTTAAAAATTGTGCCTAATTAGCTTCTGCTACTTAGGCACAATTTTTAGTGAAGATGGTAAATTAAATATGGAAATAGACAACAGAATCAACAAAGTTGGTATGGTTGGAAGTCAACTGATTAAATTTATATGGAATAAGAGAGAAATTAGTTAAAACACTAAATTAGCTGTATATAAGACAGTGTTCAAACCAATTTTAACTTTTCGGAGAGCTGGGTTAGAAATAAAACACTTGAACAAAGACCAGAGACCACAAATATATGTCCTGAGAAAGATTAGGGGTGTTAACAGATAGCATTAATGGCAATATATTAAAAATGAGGATATTAGGAAAGAACTTGACATTGTTAGCATCCAGCAATGTGCTAGCAGAGCTAATCTGTGGTAGTATTGTCAATTAAACAGAATGGGAAAGGAAAGATTAGCAAAACAAGTGTTCTCTGCAGGTTGTCAGGAAAAAGACCCAGAGGAAAACTAAGATATAGGTGGATTGATACAATAAAAAGTGCTTTAGAAGACAGAAATATAACATCTGATAATGTTGGAGTCTTGACAGATAATAGATTAATTTGTAGGAAAATTGTTGATAGGAAGTTATTCATGATGTAAGTTCTTCATGTAGTACTATCATAATATCTTGTACACCCCTTGAGGGTACATGTCAGTAATTTTGTGATCGTGATGAATTTCTGATCTTCATTTGGACACTTCAGATATTATGATTAGTTTAGATGTTGTATCCTTGTTTATTGATGTTCCTTTATCTGACAGTATTGAATTACAAGAATCCCATGTGACCAGATCTGTCCACAGTAGTTCAGAATAGGTCTTATAAAGAGGTATAATAACCTCCTTATCTCTGTCTGTCATAGTGGTCTTCAATAACCAGGCAATACTGTGAGCTCTTTTAGCCAATTTTTTTAACCATTAGCATTCCCCAGATCTTAATCCTCATTAATGTCCTACAGACCAGTTCCATCAGTGTTGTACACAACTGGTAATCTTTTCATCCAAAATGCATAACCTTACACTTTGTCACATTAAACTGATGGCTAATCTCTTTTATTCATAATGTCAGTTTATTTCAATCGTCATGCAAGATTTCTCCATAATCTCTATCAACAGTTGCTCTACCAAGTTTTGCATCAGACCACTGACTCTTTTCCCCAAGATCATTTCTCTATATCATTGATACAGATTAAATAACATTGGCCTGGTTACAGAGCTTTGCAACACACTATGGCATACTGCTAGTCATAGGCCTTCTCCTGGACTGTACTTCTCCATCAACTACTCTCTGATGTCGGTCCTTCAGCTGCCTTCTTTCCATATCACATTTGCTCCAATTTATGTAGTAGTTTCATGTGGTATTTTGTTCCAACAATTCATAGTGCAGATCCCTTAATTTTCCCATTGCCAAAAGACCTTTGTGGGCAGGTTGCATTGTCTTGATGAAAGATGATTTTTTTCCTTCTGTAAACCATGTCTTTTGTCACGAATTTTTTCGTCTAGTCTGGTTAAAAGATTCCCCGGTTATTGTTTTACCTTTTTCAAGATAATTAATAAACAAAATGCCTTTAGCATCCCAAAGCACCGATGCCATGACCTTTCCTGCTGATGGAACCAACTTTGTCTTCTTTGGCTCTGAACATCCATAGTAATAAATCGATGCACAAATTTTCAATGCACAAAATAAAATAATAAAATCGATGCACAAAAAAAGCCTGTTCAGAAATTTTCGTGAGAGTGCATTTTTGATCTGCTGTGAGCAAGAGCGCAGCACCCTACATGTTCTTTTGAATTGCCTATAGTCTCAACAATTTCATGCACCTTGACTCGCCGGTCATTGAATACCATATCATGCACTTGATCGATGATTTCTGGTGGTGTTGTTACACTTTTTGGATATCCTTCACGTGGATCATCTTGAACGCTGGTACAGCCATGTTTAAACTTGGCAGCCCATAAACTTTTATGAACTTCGAATGAATTTCTTTTGGCGTTAAACCTTCTTTTACAAAGAATTTTATAACTGCATGATACTCAATTTTATCCATTTCAAGGGATACAGACAACACTTTTGCTTCAGACAGCTTGTATAAAACAAACTACTTGATAGAATGATTTGCAATTTCACATGGATGCTTATGACAGATGTACCAACTTAGAAAAAAAAAATCCTGCTGATAGTGTTGCCATCTATGGTCGAGGCCGAGAACTTTTCAGACCACCCTCATATTTTGTTTTTTTTTAGCCTCTATCTTGCACCAGATGGTTTCATGTACACTGATCTCATGATGAGCTTCTGTTTTTGGCTACAATTCATCTGCTCTCATAAACATTACTTTCCTTCCTCTCCAATCTTTATATCATGGAAACAATTTTTGTATGCTTAAGAAATATTTTTGATAAGTTTTCTTTTGTGTGCTAAAATTTCAAGAAAAGAATGAAGTATATCACACTTGGCTTTCATTGAAACCACTATCAGATAGCCGTTTCAACGAAAAAATTTTACTTTTAGAAAACTGATGACACTCCAAAAAAAGGACTAAAAGCAAGAAACTTGTTATGTTCATGTGACTACCAGACTTGGAAATTAGTCCATTGCATCCTATTCCTGAAGAATGACTAATCTTTACTGTCAAACTGCTATCCATCTCACTTCAATTCTCTTGAGAGTAATGGAAAAATGTATGAATAGTAAAAATCCATGCCACCTAGAAAACTATCATCTGATAATTAATTGCCTGTATGATTTTGCCTTTGTCAGTCAGCAAGAATCTTCTTGTTAATGCTATTCACTTTTGGACCAATGTTTTGAATAAGTTCAAAGAAATTCAAAAGTTAGTATCTTATGGCATCTGATTGTACATAATGCAAAGACCTAGTAAGTAATGTCTCCTGTCTTAAGATCTCATTGAGTTAGTGTTTATTTAATGCCAAGCTAGACAACTGATTTGCAAAAGTGTGAAGATAAACCTTAAGATAGGGTGGTACATTAGCTCAGTATTAATTTATTTTGCGGTTGATGTTTAGGTATTCTAGTTCCCCATTCCTACTGTCTTTATTCTGTGTGTGTGTGTATGTGCGAGAGAGAGAGACCACACACACACACACACACATATGGCAATGATGGGCTATAATAGTTCTTGTACTTCTCATGTGTGGAATAAAAAAAAATGACCAGAAATCACATCCAGTTTTGCTGGATGTGATTTCTAGTCAATCATACATTCTTCCCACTTTTTTCATTTTACTAAACTTACACTATTCATGCATGCATGCATAGTTCAAGTTTACATACAACAGAAAGATAAAGATAGAAAGAGAAGAAAATAACTCTTGGAATACCCCTTACCAAATTCTAATTTCTAAACCATTCTTCATGAGCAATAACTTCAATTCCAGCATAGTTGAATCCTGTCTCTCTTACTGCAGAAAGAATTTACTTACAGTTTATGTTTGGGATAATTAAAATCTCCAGCCTTTCATGGTATAAATATTTCACAAATAAAAACTGTCTTCTCAGCATCAAAGAAATTAGATTTTTGCTTTTACTCTATACATTATTTTACCTCCAAACAATTGGATTCTATGCAAATTGTATTTCTCAAACTGATTCCTTGAGAACTATGCAAGAATAATCGACAGTGCAGAGGAGAGCAATTTAAGTCGCAGTTTAAATTTTTATGTTGCTCATTGTGTGACCACAACTCTGCTCATGAAAGTCCTGAAGTGACTTGAAAAAGTACTGTATTTGATCTCTAGAGCAGAACTAGAATATTTAACTCTTAGCCCAGCTACAGTAGCATAAAGATGGTTAAATTTATTTAAGCATCTTTCTACAGAAAAATTTTGTTAATTAATTTATTAAATTGGATTATATGATGTGTATAAATATTACTATGTTGATAAGATTTTAAACTGTCTTTTAGAACAATATTCCATTGCAAGCTGAATGCAGGTACAGTGCTATTAGTTTCGCTATCAGTAGAAGACCAGTGAGGCAATTAAGCCTATTCTCACCTCAGTTAGTCACTGATGGGTATGGCATTTCATTTAGCAGCAACAAGAATTAGCTTACTTCCTTTCATCATCAGAACTAAATTGCATATGCTTTTCTCTGGACTATATTACTATATCAAGTAAAAGAGAAGCTTTTACTTGATATAGTACATATGACATACGAGGAAGAATGCATGTTAAGGGGAGTTAAAAAGGAATGGATATATGAGAAGCAAGAGTTATAAATGATTGCCTTAAGAAGAAAAATACCAGGAAGGTACTGGTTTTCTGTTATTACTGTAACTGCCTATGGGTAAGTTGATTTATCTTTAGTGGTAAAAACATTTGTGATTGAAGATTGAAAGGAAAACCATACAGCATGTTTATGGACCTGAGGTGTTGTCATTTTCACGTTGGAGCATGTGCATTTCTTTGCTATTTTGGATAATGTTTATGATGTGACTCACATAGTGGATGGTGATAGCATTACTAAAAATCTTTCTGAAGAGAAGATCATGGATTAGGGTAAAGGACTGATTATTATTTTTTTTATTTTGATATTGTTGGAACTTAGAAAAGTGTGGTTTATATGCAATCACCATCCCCTATGTCTGAAGCACATCAGAAAAAATATCTAGAATCATAAAGAAATACAATCTTTGCACCACTTTCAAGCCCTACATCAAACTAGCTACCCTTGTTCACTCCACTAAAGACATCCTTCACCTCTCAGTTCCAGGTGTATATAGAGTTCTTTGGCAAGTTGGACTACATTGGATAGACTGGAAGATCAGCTACCATCCGAATTGAAGAACATAAAAAATGCATCCATAGTCCTGAATTATGGTCAGTCTGGCCTTGCATACCATGCTTTGGATACAGCTCACAGAATCAATGGGGGAAAATACCATCATGCTCCATCACAGTAAATTTAAAACAGAAAGACTGTTTTTAGAATCTGCTGCTACTCTTAAAAATCAGCCTAATTTGAGTAAATATGGTTGCATTAAACTTCTCAAAATATAGGAACCACTAATACTTCAAGATCCCGGTTTACATTCTAGTCTGCCAACAGGTCTATAGAGGGTGCTCCACTCAGTTAGGACTCCAGTCTTTCGTCCACGTGTTTCAGTTAGTTCTGTGCTACCTTTTGTGTGTATCTCATTTTGTCCTTCTTGACAATGTCTCTGTAACTAAGATGAAATATTGGAAATATTAAATACTATTTTTAATCGTGTCCTAGTGCTGTTTCACTCCATTAAACTTTTATCATGAGTTTTTCCTCATAAGCCCTAATACACAGTCTTTGCCATTTCTAATACCCTCAGACTTTGGACACCTTCCATGACATACTGTTAAGAAAGTATCTATTAATAGCTGCATAAATTCCATTTCTATCTCCCCATATGCCTTTTTGCTTCTTTCACTCTGTTCCCATAGTTGAAAGTTCCACAGTGATTACTTGCTACATTGAGTTAATTTGATAATGCATCCATATCTCCTTTTACTTCCCTTAGCCCTGTACCAACCCCCGCCCAAACCTCAACAAATTTGTTTGTATGAAACTGCCCCAAATTTGGGAAGTGCTCATTCTTGATACTTCAGCCTGACAGCCAAGGATACCTATTTTGGTTAACTGAGAAGCACCATTTAGAACTTTAGGCTTATTTTTGGTTGTTGATGAGTCTTGGAAGAAGAAAAGTGTTGATCTTTTCAATATACAGAAAAACACAACCACAACTGGAAGATTCCCATGTCCTGATTCACACCACCATTTATTACAAAAGATAGGTATATGATTTAAATGTGGAACATAGCCTATAGCATCTCTAGTATGACAGAAAAAAAGTAATGAAGAACATTACCTTAAATGTACCTCTCTCACGCAATGGGTTTGAAGTGAAGACAACAAAATTTTACACGTCACCGACAGCTCTTTCTACCAAACAAGTTATCAAAAATGCAGTTACCTTATTGTACATCAAGATCACATAACAAGGTTGCAGCGATGCTTCAGAATTATATTAAAGTGGCTTCTATCCCAGTGTACATGATTTCTTAAGTTCTTGCATGCACCAAAACCACCACGTTCACCAGTAAAGAAACCAGTAGTATGTAAAACTGTTTGCTCTTGTGATAATTGCTATGTAGACCTGCCTAATAGTATGATCCAGGGGAAATCTGAAATGTCAGAATGTATAAAGGATGTTGAAAAGAAAAGCATGGATCAGGATTAGCATTTCACATAACAAACATAGGCTGCCAAGTAATTTGACTGAAAACTAAAACTGAAATGCTGTATATCATAACTATTATATAAGAGAGTTTAAAGATGTCTCAGAAATGCCCTATTCCCCCTCCCCCACAATGCATCAAATCAAAAATCAATAAAAACCCATTGTTGTTAAGAATTTAACAATAGTAGAATCTGTAGATGTGATATGCATTATGCTACAGAACATGATGGCTGTAACTAGCTGTTTGATCACATGCACATTGTTTAATCCAGCAGTTTTTTTCACTCTGTTAAATTTTTCAAAAAAACTCTGTTGGGTGTAATTATATGTTTGTAGTTATTTTTTCATCAAGTGCTGTCCAAGTAATATATTCTGCACCCCTAATAATGCAAGTCTCATGACTTACAAAAAATTGTCGGGTTTTGTTGTTACTTTAAGGAAACTAGTTCTTGTTAATAAATGTGTGATCTCTCTACCAGAAACCAAATGAACGTATTATCTTCTGTTAAGCAAGTTTTGCTGATGCCTATAATTTTTTAGCAAGTTCAAGCTAACCATTGTCAAAAACTCCTCACTCTGTTCCTTAAACTTTTAGTATTAGTATACATGCATTGTGATAACCCACAGCTATTCTTGAATCTTTTAATGAGTGTATCATTCAGATTTGAGGACATGGGAAACTGCATTCAGCAATCTATGATCTTATTCTCATACTTGCTTGCATACTTCCTGATTTGCACAACCATTCTCTCACTGACCGAACCTTTCACCTCCTAACTTAAGATCCTTTCAAGTGCAATTCATCTTATTTATACAAGCCCTTTTGTCCATCAAATTCACTCTAAACAACTAATGACTTGACACTGTTGCTCCTCCACAACTTTGACTCATTTGCAGTCTTGGCCATTTTGGTACGCTATTATAATATATTGACAAGAGAGACTTGCATCTTTACTCTTTTACTGTTCTTTTTTCTAGTGATTTTATTTTCTTGCATTTTTGTTTTTTCATCTTTTAAATAATTTTTCTTTCCCTTTTTTGAAATCTGACAACATCACTAATATCTTAGTAATAATATTTTTGGTTTATAGATCAAGTGTTGATCAATTTTATTAACTTAACCAACTAGTTTCGCCAAACTTTAACTGTTGGCGTCTTCAGGGCACTTACATATAGGCTGAAACAATCTCTCAATTATGTGTAACTATAAAACTGACTAGAATAATTACAAATAAAATAGTATCGAACGTACGTGAAACACATATCGTGTGTACAAGATTAGCTAGCTGTTGCTAAGGAACTTTCTGTAGTTTGTATTAAAGTTCATTTCTTTTGTTTTTAAAGATTTGATTAGGGTTTTCCATATTTCTGGGAGTATTAGGCCTTGATTTCTGTTAAGGTTGACAGTAGAATGGGTGAGTGTGGCTGCTTCTTTGAAAATTCTTGAATGGTATTCTTCCTCTAAGTAAGGGGAACAACTTTTGTCCCACTCGATGACATGGTTAGTTGTAGAGAAATGAGACGATAGGCCAGAAATGTCCTGTCTGTTGTTTTTGACATAGCCAATGTGCTCTTTTTGCTTGATTTCAAGGCTTCTCGAAGTCTGTCCGATGTAACTAGAGCCATACAAGCATGGAATATTATAAACTCCAGCATATTTATAGAAAGGGTGGTTGTCTTTTGGAGATCTTAGTAGTTTATGAATAGATTCTATTGGTTTAAATGTTACTCTTGTTTTGTGTTGTTTGAGGAGGTTGGCGAGTGGGACAAAAGTTGTTCCCCTTACTTAGAGGAAGAATACCATTCAAGAATTTTCAAAGAAGCAGCCACAGTCACCCATTCTACTGTCAACCTTAACAGAAATCAAGGCCTAATACTCCCAGAAATATGGAAAACCCTAATCAAATCTTTAAAAACAAAAGAAATGAACTTTAATACAAACTACAGAAAGTTCCTTAGCAACAGCTAGCTAATCTTATACACGCACTACGTATTTCACGCACGTTCGATACTATTTTATTTGTAATTATTTTAGTCAGTTTTTTACAGTTATTCTTGTCAGTTTTATAGTTGCACATAATTGTGAGATTGTTTCAGCCTATATGTAAGTGCCCTGAAGATGCCAACAGTTAAAGTTTGGCAAAACTAGTTTAAGTTAATAAAATTGATCAACACTTGATCTATAAACCAAAAATATTATTACTAATTCTCAGGATCAAGAAAATAAACCTTCATTATCACTAATAACTTTAATCTTTGCACCAGGAAAGCATAATTTTATCGCATGCTCATTAAGCACATACCTAATAATGAAATCATACAGTCGTCCAGCCTGGTTGGCTGAGTGGATAGCATATCCACTCTCTAACTAACAGGTTTTGGTTTTGTATCCCACTGTGTAAAAGCCTGCTCCGGATGAGCTTCTTTAGCTCCTTGAGTTTATCTTTTTTTTTTTCTTTTCAATAGTATCTCCTTATTCAGCCTTTTTTTTATGTTGCTCCCACCCACAAAAGGTTGTTTGCAAATCTGTAGTACATTTTGTACTCAATTATATATATTATTGAGGACAGGTAATCCTCGTATAATGCGGTACTTATACAACTTGGTCTACAAATTGCAGTAACCCTTGTTCAACGCAGTTTTGATAGAAACACAGGCTACAAATTGTACTAACCTTTTATCTTTTCTTTCTTTTTTTTTTTTTTTTTTTTCCTTACCATGCTACTTAAAAATCAAATTTTATCTTTGTTAAATTTGTGTCTGTCCATATCGCGCATGTAGTTATAAGTAGCGAATTTATATTAGGGGAAATACCCTTTAGCAGGCATGTTTATCGTATAAATACCATTTAGCAGACATCAGTTGTTTTACCGTATAAAGTGTTTATTGTAGAAAGTTGTTTTCGTTTTCTGCCAGGTTAAAAATCATAAGTGTGTTAATCTCAAGCTGAGCACTTTCTTTTCTGGTGAGTTACATTCAATATATAATACTTTTTTATGTAAAAATATTATTTTAATAGTTACGGCCACTTAGAGGGCTTTTGCAATATGGTTGAAAACGAAATTAGTGAATTAAAAAAATTTGTTTCCAGATGATGATGTAATTTTGTTACAGAGCAAATAGCAGATAAGAATAAGCTTTAATAACAATAGCAAATAATGTGTAAAATTAAAATAATGTAGAACAGAAAAACTATCTTTTCAAAGTTCATTATGAGCTCCGGCTATTCTGTTTGGCAAGGAAAATTTTCCAAACAAACTGAAGGGACAGCCATGGGATCTCTGCTTACTCCCCTCCCTCCCCCCCCACCACCATCACCGCCATTGAAGTTCTCCATGAAGTAGTTAGTCCGGTGTGCGTGGACTAACTACTTCTTGGAGAACTTCAAAGAGAAAGCTTAAACTCTCCCCTGCATAAACTTATTGTTCAGCTACACTGAGTAAATGATGTGTACGTTTACCAACAGTCGTTCCTCTTTCCCCTTTCCAACAGTATGCGATTATTAAAACTCTATATAACAGGTAAAGTTAATTAGTTTAGATTGTTTTCATCACTGAACTGAACTTGATTACATTTGCAAAATCTTCTTAGCCAATCTCCAATCTCCACCATATCTAAAAAATTTTTTAAATCCCAAACCACATAACCTTCTCCCATCTTCCCCCCCCCCCCTTCAGACCAGACTACACCAAAACCATCACCATTCCATCTATCCAGGACATATCTGAAAAACTAGCAGATATTGTAAAAAAAAAATACAGACTTTTGCATCCCTTATCCACTCCACCAAACACCATCTCTGCAGTCCCTTGCAGTTGTAAACTATCCCACTATGGCCAGCAACAGCCAACATCAGAATCACCAGATACAAGGACTACATCTGTTTCCACCACAGCCACTCAGGACTTGCAGATCATGCCATGCATTCTTTGGACACCACTACAAGACATGCTGGAAGAAGGCCACTCTACTCCACTGCAGCAAATATAAATACAAGGGACTATTCCTTGAAGCAGTCTCAGCCTTAAACTACCCAAACCTCAACAAATTTTGATGTATGAAACTGCCCCAAATTTAGGAACTATTCACCGTCTGCTTCAGCCCAACAGCCAAGGACAACCACTGGGGGGGGGGGGGGGACACTATTCAGGACTTTAGGTTCAGTTTTGGTTGCCATAGTTCAGCCTCATTTACTCAGTATAGTGCCTACACATATCATATTGAACTCTGTTCCTGATGATAGTAATTTGAGTTTACCAAAAAATTGAAAATATATGTAATTTCCTTTAAAAAAAAATAAAGTTATTACCAAAAAAACTCATGGGCTAATTATATTTCAGTAAATTACTTATCATGATTCCTAGTTTGGTTGTGTGATGAACATAAATAAGAAAGGAAAGATTTTTCTCTGTCTTACACTTTCTTACACTTCTATAACAATATTCAGATTAATGATTGAACAATTTTTTTTTTTTTTAACATGAAATTCAGCACTGTTCAAAACTTTGCATGACCAGTTGTCAGAAATAGTTTAGATTCTCTGCTTGTTTGTTGAAAACTTAAGTACAAAATAATTTTCTTCACTGATCATTATTGCTCTTCGTGTACATCCTTCACTGTTTCCTTTCTATTTCCAAATTAAGAAGAAAATGTCTACCTATAAAACCAGCAGAATACCCTCATTCAAATTGACTTACCTTCCTCTTTAGTATTCAGAACAGTGAAGTCCTTCGTACTTTGAGCTTGAGATATCTTGTATGCTATGAGTGTTCCTTTATATATTACTCTCAAGAGGAATGATATCCAGAAATGTGTTCTGGATATCATTCCTCAATAGTAAAATGTGTTTACTTTGGCATCTTAAATGATCAGTTACTCTGGTGCTTCCCCCCCCCCCCCCATCTTTTTTTAAAAGCACTTTCTTTTTCTTCCCTTTTTGCTTCTGTTTCAACTTTATTCTTACATGTGAGACTTGAAAAAACATTTCTTTTCTAATGAAAACTTTTTTTTTTTAATCCACTGCATTCTTCTCTTTTTTGCTCTGTTCACACCTGTTCCCTCTAATAACTCCCCAATTCCTCTTGATACTTGTGTTCAGCTGTTTACATCTCTCTTCCTGTGAATTGAAGAGCCCAGTTAATCTAGCAAAATCTTTATGCATGCTTATGACAGCTACTAGTCACCACTGCAGTACCACATAGTGTAAGTATACAACACGGTGTGTTCAGAATGTAACTTTTTTTTGCAAAGAGTGGTCAGCATTAGTTTTTACTTTAATTTTTTTAAAATTGTCAGTATCTCTCATGAAGAAATAAAAATAAGTTAATCCAGTTTAATTGAATCATTTATATTTTAAATCAAAACTACAGTTAGAAAACCATGATGTAGTGATATTTATTTTAACATCATTTTTGTATATTGCAAATATAATTATGGAAATATATCAGACTTTGTAAGAATTCATACAAAGAAATTTTATTTCACAAGATGTATATTCAAGACATGGATTTTAGTTATTCTAAAGCCAATTTAGAAAATAATCATCTCCAATTCATATAAAACAAGTACTGATTACAAAATGTAATAGTTGAAAAGCAGATATGCTAAACCACATAGGCAGCTGGCTGGCAATTGAATTCACTGATGCTCTTTTGTCATGCATCTGAGATAGGTGTTAACAGAGGCATGCAGCATTCATGTGACATCTGTGCATATATCAGGAAGCCTGGCCATTTGTTACAGTTAACTCATTAAACATTTGTAATAATGAACTTGATTATCCCCATCATCGTTAATGCTTTTATACTAAAGATATCATAAGGTCATACATTACAGATTAACATATGCAAAACTTTGGTCTGGTCTGCAGTTGTTATTGCTGCTTGTATATATTTGGTATAACTTCTGCATAAGTTTTAAGGATGAGCAATTTTAACTTGAAATAAGATCAGTTTTTTTAAAAAATTAACATTGCTTATAACCAGAATTGTATTAATGTGAATGTTGCACCCTGTATTTTACTTAAACAAATATTATTGATTTTGAACTTGGCATGTTACTTTAAACAAAATTTGGTAAGGGATATGATAAAATCATCTGAAGTGATTGTAAAATGGCAACTGAATATTAATAACATTTTATATAGCCTTTGGATGTTTTTCAATTCTAACATTTTATATATTTTATAATTATCAGGAGGTAAAAGGAGGCAGGTCCTTCCAAAAATTAGGTTATGCAGACCTCAATCTTGCAGAATTTGCAGGAGCAGGTGCAGGTCCAGGAGTTAAAAGACGTTATCTTCTGGAAGGCTATGATACAAAACATCGTCAGGATAATTCAATTTTACAAATTACTCTTGTTATGACACTTCTTTTTGGGGATCCCTGCTTTAAATGGTAAGTAATAACATGTGTAAAATGAAGTAAACTTAGCAATACCTATTGATAACCTATTTTTAATAATTTACATTTATATTAACTATCAAACCAAACTTTCAAACTGAGGCATGTCCTCTTGAGTTGTTATTCAGACCTGTTAACCAGAATGTTGGTTTAGGATGAAAATATTTATATTGCTTGCATTTGCAAATCTAGTTATATCAAATGTGAAGCTTTATTATACTCATAAGTATTCTGAGCTCTCAGAGTGCGTTAAAGTTTGAGTTCTGATAGCAGCATACGTAGCCTTTCTCAACTAGCTGGCATTAAAGTTATCAGTTTTCTTGTTTTGCTCATGTTCAGAATTGCAAATGTTTACCTGGCTATTGTTTATCTGACCCTTAAAATTCAGACTTTCATATTTTGATTTGTCTTAAATTATTCTGAATGTTGACAAATTGCTGAATTTCATTGTCAAACACTATCCTTTATTACTGTCACTTCTTTATGTATCCATAACAGTACAGTAACCTGTGATGCTTTCTATAACGCCCTCTCATGGGCCACCTCTCCATGTTTGAGGGAGACCTCCATGGGGTTGTACTGGCCCTCTTTATTCTTTGCTCTACTTCTGATTCTTTGATGCTATCCTGTCTTCCAGACACAATCACTAAGAGCTAATCCAATGCCCTACTGCTGCTTTGTTTGCTGTGAAGTGTGACTTGTGAACATCTGGAGGGGGGGGGGAGATCATAGTAGTCTTGCATTGTTTTGGCCTCTGCTTTAGCAAAATGAGCAGCTCTAGATGGCCTGCCCATGGTCAGTTGGCTAGTGGACCTGCCTGTAAGTGTCAGTGGCATTGCAGTAAGTCTCTCTCTTCCCATGGTCTGTGGTTGTGGCTGAGGCTTGCTGTGGTATATCACTAGGGTAGCCCCTAACATTCCCCCTTCAAGCTTGCCAGTGGGTAGGCACTGTGTGTGTGTGTCCTTGGTGGGTGGGGAGCTCTGGCACTGAAGAAAAAAAATCCTTTCAACATGAATTTTTCAGAGGCCCTGACAAATTCCCAACCAAGTACTGTTATCATAGATACATCACTTGATTACAGAAGTAAAAAACAAGACATGTGACAACAGTATAAAAGGAGGTGTGGCTATTAAATAATGAGACTGGTTGCAAAAATGTGGTTTATTATTACAATTGTACAACTTAATTGTTATCACCTTCAACATACTCCCCTCCTCTATCTATACACCGTTGCATACAAATTTTCCATTGTTGGAAGCAGTGCTGTAAGTCGTCAGGTGTTATCTGCTTCAGTAGCGCTGCCATTTTCTCCTTTACCTCATCCACTGACTGAAAATGAGTGCCCTTCAATGCAGATTTCAACTGGAAAAAGGTAAAAGTCGCATGAAGCCCCCTCCTCCTGCTGACCTTTTTGTTGAAAATTTTGAGAAGACTTTCCTAATGAAAATGAGTCTAAACCAAACCATACTGTTCGGTTTAGACTCATACTGTTGGGTTTTGGACTCATTTGGAAAAATGGCCTCCCAAACTTGCAACAATTTCTTCATTCCCTTAACTCTTACCATGAAATTTATATTAGGACTTAAAAAAAAAAAAAAAAGATGGAAAACTCCCTTTTCTTGATGTTCTCATCATAAAGTAACGTTACTCTTGAAATGTTGTAAACCTACACATACAAGACATCTTCATGCCTCATTCCTTCACCATCCTCATGAATGAGACATGATCTATGCTCTAAAGAAGAGAATGTTTTCTGTTAGTCAAAATGATTAACTGAAGAAGACAGAACAAGACAGAGGAAAACTGTCGATAATATTTTATTTTTGAACTCTACTACCCCAGTAACTAGAATATCCAATACACATTCCAACATAGTACCATATATTGGAAGTGTCAATTAAAATAGCATCTTTTTTCAAAGATCACAACATCAGAATTACTTTCAAACCAATTCGAGCTGTTCATAGCCTCTTCAGGTCTCACAAAAATAGCACACCTTTCTACAAAAATAGCACATCCATAGATCGAGTATATAGACTTCCATGTTCGTGTAGTTAGCCTAAACAGGACAGGTAAGCCATGGATTTGAGATTAGAAAGAAAGAACATTGCAGATGTTGATCACAAAACAAAACATAGATCTTGTTTAGCCAGCCATACTTAATACCAACCATGTGGTTGATCAGAATTTTTCAGCTATGCCTTTTATATATATAAAAAAAAAACCTTTATTACAGACTTCTGAAGGAATCTGTTACTGTCATCCATTTGTACAGATCACTGAATAAAAAACGAAAGACTGATTATTAAGTTACATATGGAAATCTCTGATCAAATCTTTTGATGTTACAGAATTTAACTTTGCAACAAAATTCTTCTATCACTAAATGCAGACAGCTAATGATTACCATGTGCCATGCTCCCTTGAGATTTTTCCACTGCTCATTGCAAATATTGAAGAGAACATCTATAGAAGCGATCATTTACTTGTTATTTGTCCTATGCCTGTGTGGGGAAATGGACCAGGTTGACTGGAATACTTTTTTCCTATCTTGAAAAATTTAATACTGAAGCAGTTAAACACCTGTCAATGAAGCAGTGAAGTAATGTAAGATTTTGTCCAGGCATCAACATCCACAATTCCAAAAACATCATCTCTATTCCAACTCTGCGTGAAGCTCTGGAATAATCCAGTGTCAGGCAGCCTAAAAATTCTAGATGGAGCACGGGATATATTTTGGCGATGTCCAACCACATGAATCTAATTGCTTTTTAAACGTGCTCAAACTAAAGCATGGTATTTGAGACTTCAGAGTCGGAAATAATCTTGGATACAATTTACATCATCGATTAATCAAACAGCCAGTGCAAAAATTGTATGGGATAAAACCCAGATAATGAAAGGTAGATATAGTACTCACCATTTGTCTACCTTGGAATGTAATGGAGAATTATTCCTAAAGTCACTTTGCAGACACTTTGGAAGAAAATTTTGCTAGAATCTCAGCAACAGCTCCACCTGTATTTTTAATATTGAAAGAGCAACAAGAGAAACAGTGGTTCAACTTTTCTACCAATATGCTAGAGCATAGAGCCATCCTTAACACAGTAAGCCTGTGTTAAGGAGGAGATGAAAAGAGCCCTTCTACTCTTCTAAACTCAGAAAGGATTCAACAAAAGCAAACAATTACCAACCAGCTGCAGGTAATTGTTTGGTTTGCTCTGACTAGCTGTCTATGTAAGATATCGGAGAAAATGGGTATTGTTAGACTTCTCTGGTATTTAGAATGCAGTCATCTTCTCTCCAACACACAATGCGACTTTCTTAGACATCATTCAATGTTGGACTGTTTGGTCCGTTTAGAAACATGTATTAGAGATGCATTCCTGAAATGATATCTGGTTTTAGTGTTCTTTGATATGAAAAAAGCTTGACATATCCTGGAGATATGCCATTGAAGATTTCACTATTTACTGTCCTTCTTGTAACATGAGGGTAATTGAAAGATAACTTCAACAATCCAGAAGAATCGGAGAAGTGTTATTCCAGCAGCATCGGAAGCCAAGTTCTCGATTTTCTTGTACACATTTATCAACTTAGGGCAAGAGAGTATTCAATCTCCTTCTCACTTTCTCCTCTTCTGAATGGAGTGCAGATCAGTCTTCATTGCTTCACCTTTATTGGCACTTGTATGTTCATTGCTTGATTATGGGTCCCAAGTCCACAGTTCTGCATAGCAGAGTAGTCTGTGATGGTTGGATCCTGTCCATCATCAAGGATTATGGATAGCTACTAATGCTTTTCACATATCACCCAATCAAAGTATTTGCGTCAAGGCAAATGAACCTGCTCTGTCAATCAGACAGAAATATTTGTCGCTTGACTATGAGAAAACCAGAGTCCTGCATAGATTAATATCTTTTCTCTGCTTTAGAAAGCTCAATATTGCATTCACATTAGACTGCCATGCAACTTCTTGGTATGCATGTTAGCGAGATTATGCATGTTATTAGCATGAATTTTGACAAAATTATCCATGCTTGAACGTGATAGCATTCCTCCATGGCAGGTTTGCACTCCATCCGTCTACATACAGTTGCTCACAGAGCAGAACACTGATTTCCTTCCCATCTCAGGTTCAAAATCTGAGATCTTTGTTGATTGATCTACTGTTGTATTTCCTGACACTTTGTCATATCCAACCAGATTCCAATTCAGCTGGAGCTTGTGCATATAAAAGAAAACTGATACCAAATGTGTAATTTATATAGACTCATTGAGTTCTTTACAGGCCACCTCATCTATTTTGCAAATTGAAGGTCCTTCATTTAGAAATTCAGCTCTGTCGGATCCCTGTTTGCATTGGAAATTAAGGGAAATGAAACTGCAGATACAGCTGCTAGATCAGCTCATACATTTTCCTGGTACTGTCTGTCAGTCCTGTACAGACAATTTGTATGATCAGAGTTAGTAATCCAGTGGCAATCATTGTGTGAAAAGCACTGACCAATAAATTGCACAAGATTAATCCAGAAATTAAGCATTGACAGTCAATCAATGTAGAAACAGACGAGAAAGGAAGTTGATCTTGCTAGACTTTGCATAGGTTGTAGTAATCTTGCACATTCATTTAATATAGCCTACTTTCGTTTAGGAGTGCCCCTTTTTTTTAAAATGTTATTGGCTCTTTACTCAAATCTAGTGCATTACTGAAGTGTTATAAAACTAATATATGAAGAATGATATAGGAGGAAAATTCAGACATACCTTTTTTGGATGTTATTTGCTGTCTTCTTATCCCAGCAATATGCATTTATCTGCTGTTAAGCTGTTAAAGGAAGGGAGCTTTGGGAATGTGGGGGAATTATTTGTAATAATACATATTAAAAAAAAACAAACCTTTTTTTTTATATGTATTATTGAGAGCGTTTGGGAGGGGGATGAGAAGGATCTGAAGATAGAAATTATTTTTGGGGGGAAGAGGAGGGATTGACGAGAAAAAATCAGGGGTGGGAGTAATGGGGTGTGAGCCATTTTGACAGTGCACCATCTTTGGAAGCCTTCCCCCACGAATTCCGAAGATGTACTTCGCACTGTCGAAACGGCTCGCACCCCATTACTCCCACCCCTGATTTTTTCCCATCAATCCCTCCTCTTCCCCCCAAAAAATAATTTTTATCTTCAGATCCTTCTCTCAAATGCTCTCTACCCACCCTTAATAATAATATTATACATATTAAAAAAAAATGGGTTTTTTTCAAATAATCCCCCCCACTTTCCCAGAACCCTCTTCCTTTAACAGCTTAACAGCAGATGAATGCATATTGCTGGGATAAGGAGACAGCAAACAACATCCAAAAAAAGGTATGTCTGAATTTTCTTCCTATATCGTTCTTCATATATTAGTTTTATAACACTTCAGTAATGCCCTAAAATTTGAGTTAAGAGCCAATGACATTTTAAAAAACAGGGGCACTCCTTAACGAAAGTAGCTATATTAGCCATTAAAATAATAGTTTATTTTAGAGAAGTAACATGGGAATTTTCCCAGAAATAATACATGTTACATATTCATATTTACTTAGGGTCAATGACCCACCTATTTATGAACAATGCAACACACGTCTTGCCATTTGTCAATTCTGGTGGAACATCAGCACTTCATTTTAGAAAGGAATGAATTTTTTACTACACTGGGTAATCCATGTACACTCGGGTAGATCTTATCAGACTCAGATAATTTGAATGAAGTTTTTTTTAAAAGGAATTAATTTATACAGACACGTTTGATTATAAATTCTGTTTATATGTGGATTTAAATTTTGCTTTAAATTTTTAAAATTTACCCTTTGCACGTGGTGTTATTTACTGTTTTATCTGTTTATTACTGCTTTATTATTATTTTCTTGAGTACAGCTGTAACCTTTGGTTTGGCACAGTGTGACCTTTGCTGCCCTTGCACCAGTATGTCCTAATCAAGCAATCAACCAACTTCAGCTTAACTGCTGAGTTGCAACTGAAAGACAACTATGTATTTCCTGATATAATGTACACCATATAGCTGTAGCATTTTGACCTGCATTTTTCTTGTCATCTGTCATATGCCTTTTCCAGATTTACAAAATTTAAATGTAGATCCTTGTTTTATTCCCATGATTTGGGAATATTTCTCAACTATTTATTTTAAAATAAAAATCTTATCCTGACAACTTCTATTTGGCCTGAATTCATGTTCTTCTCCAAACCTCCCTTCCATAATTTTTCTTAACTTTTTCTCAAGTATACTTGCAGAAATCTTACCGGGAACACTTAGTAGGGAAATTCCTCTGTATTTTCACACTCAATTTTATTTCCCCTCTTTATAGATGGATACTATGAGAGCTCTACTCCAATAATCTCAAATTCAACCCTTTGACCATTCCTTCTAAATTATGTAGTGTAGCCATTGTAAAACTTTTATACCTCTATATTTGAGCATTTATGGTCAAATATCATCTATCCGCTTCCTTTCTACATTTTGGACTTTTAATGGGCTTTTTTGCTTCATATATTGATATGTGTTCCTCATTGCATGTGATACTTTTGGGCATTTTTTACCACCATGCTGTCACTATTTCATTTAGCAGTCCCTCAAAATAATCACTCCAGACATCTAGAATATCTTTCTTCAGTTTTGATGTCACCTTTATTGTCTTTGATTCCTTTTACGGTACTTTCCTTCCTTTCTGAAGTTTTTTAATATCCTTCTTAATATTTTACAATTTCCCTGATATTTATTTTCTGTGTTCTTACCATGATTTTTGTTTAGCTAGTTTTACACAGCACTTTGCTTCTTTACATTCTTCTCTATATTCTCTAAGAGTGCAAGCTGACCTACTTTAACTTTTAACTGACTTACTTTGACTTCTTTGCCTCAGGAAGTTAAAGCAGTCAAACATTCTACTTTTCCTTGACCGATTCTTGAACTTCCTGAGTTCACCATGGAGTTCTGATTTTTCTGTTTATGCAAACAACCTCACCACTTACCTCTCTGGCTGAATAATTCAGTATTTTCTTCAGGGTTTGCCATTGATTCTTCAAGGTTTAGTTCTGGTTTTCAAACCCTTTCATTTTTTTAAATTTGATATTGGTGTTCTTTAACTGCCTGAGTCCACCAGTCAAGCATTCTACTTTTCCTTGACCGCTTCTTGAACTTCCTGAGTTCACCATGGAGTTCTGATTTTTCTGTCTGTTGTTAAATAGACAGAGATAGAATTGAACCACATATAACTCCATTACTTCGTACAAACCAGGCTGGATTTCTCAAAAAACGTGATACTCTAGAACACATTCACTGCATCAGAAGACTAATAGAGGGTTCAAAGGACAAGAATCTACCATTGCTTTTGAACTTTATTGACTTTACTAAAGCATTTGATTCTGTTGACAGGGAACGACTATGGGAAATGCTCAAACTTTATGGCATTCCACCTAAACTTATCAGGGCAATCAAGGCACCCTACCAGGGATAGCAAGCCACAGTACTAGTTAACGGAGACAAAGCAGACAGTTTTTCCATCACTACAGGAGTCCTACAGAGATGTACTCTGGCCCCATATCTCTTCATCATAGTGATTGACTATATTTTTAAATTAATGAAAGTTAAATCTGGAATCCTTACCAAAGACCCATATATACAGATGCACCTTTGAAGACCTTTGGATCCAACATTGCAGATGCCAAAACCACTTCAACAGCCTTAGGAGAACCACAGAAATATTTGGACTAAAAATAAGTTCCCAAAAAACAAAGATATTAAAACGTCAAATAGATGGGCACATTCTATATAAATCAAAATGATCACTTTGAAGAAGTGAAGTAGAGGACTTTGTATACCTTGGATCACACATCTCAGATTCCTCAACAGACGTTAAAACAAGAAAACAGAAAGCACTGCAGTCCCACAGAAGTCTTAATAAAGTATGGAAGTCGAGCCTCATCTCAAAGGAGATGAAGATTCGTCTTTACAAGTGCACCAGCCAGTCCATCTATCTGTACGGCTCCCAGACCTGGAACATCTCAACAAAAGCAGCGACCAATATTATAAATAGCTTTGGAACTACTTGTCTAAGAAATATCCTGGATTACTCCTGGGAAGACCACATTCCCAACTCTACTATATTAGATGAAACCCAGCAAGATCCTCTAGTCTGCACTATTCAAAGAAACCAAATAAAATGGCTCAGCCACCAACTTAGACATCCATCCTCTATGCCCCTGCAGATGGAAAAAGAAAGATGCAGACCCACGAACTCCATATTGGAAATACATCAGCAATATTCTCCCAGTTTTCCCCAAACTCTGCATCGGAGATGAATCAATTAGCATATGACAGAGAAGCCTGGTTTTCCTTCACGTCATAACTTCCAAGTCCTATCTTAGTGCACACACACACTACTTATTTGTTTTGATTGGTTTCCCTATTTATAATTGTAAAATTATAAATAAATGATGATATTGGTGTATTCACAGTTCATCTCTGAAATCTGCTCAACTTTTGATTCATTTTGAAACTTTCTTACACACCTTTCTTTTCACCGTGATATTCTTTTTTATCCTGCTCTAAACTAAAGAGTGATGACTTTCTGTTTCAAATCTTCTGTTGTGAACCAGTGGGAAAATATTGCTGTCAACAATAACTTAGGTAATGAGTCTTTCTTATTTCTTGCATCTTCTCTCCATGAGAATCTCTGCACATCTTTATGTTGGAACAGTGTTAGTAATTACTAGTCCATGTCCTCAACAGAGATTTAACAGGCACTTACCATTATTATTAGCTTTTCTCAAAATATTCCCAAAACATTTCTATATGTCTGGTAAACATTTTCCCCTCTGCTCTTTAAATCTACGACAAGGTCCAACTTTTCCTTTTTAGTGGTGCTCGCTTCCTTTTCTGATGCCTCAAAAAAAAATTCTCCATCTCTTATTTAGAACCTTCTGTGGAACTACAAACACAAATGAGTTTTTTTCCAGTTCCCCATTCTGATATTTGCCCACATCACTCTTTTATACTGCTTGCCATTCAATAACATTATCCTGATATTTAGTGTTGAATACTATAGCTACTCCTTCTTTTCCATTATCGTCATTGCCTGAATATAATAACATCTTGTATTTGTTGCTCAGAAAAATCTCTCTTGATTTTGTCTTATTTCATTAATGCCTCTCATGTTGATTTGGTATTTATCCAATTGTTCTGCTAGTTCCATTTCTTTTCCATTGATGATGCTTATGTTGATTGTATCAATCTTGAACTCTGCTGATGGTGGGTTGGGATTTGTTCCAGTAACTGATCTTTGCTGTTCACTCTGGTTCCTTGATGAAAACAACAGGAGCCTTGTTTAACTGGTCGACACCACAGTGGCATGAAATTCTGTCCATTTCATATCATTGTTCCATCATTTTAGATTTTGATTTAAGCCAATAAGAATGCAATTTGGTATGCTGAAACTCACCCATCCTCATTTGTTTAATGTCCAGATAGAATACCTGCTAACTGGGTTCATCCCAGAAGGTGAGAATTGGATGTCACGTCAGCAGCCTGGTTGATTCTCCACATTCCTTAAAAAGCAATATGGAAGCCTCCTTCCAGTTATCCAACTTTGATCCTTAAGCACTGCAAAGTTTCTCATTCTACCCAAAATTCTCATTTTTGGGTAGAAGACGCAATGTACCAAAAGCAATAGAGGAGAGAGAGAGAGAAAGGGGAAAGAAAAACATAAGTCTTTCAAGAAGAACCCAATTCATACTCAGCCTATGTAGATGAGTGTTGATCTAGTCTGAGCTAACAGTATTGAATAAAGTAGTCAATTCAGGATGTAAAGGGGGAAGCTACAGTTTGTATATACTAATGCCAGAGATATCAAGAAGGAATAAGATGGAGGCGTTTGGGATTGGGTAGCAAAATCTCGCCAAAAAAAGTTATAGGCATTCACTTGGCTAACAGTAGATTGATGTAGTTATAGGGATAGAATGATGGGTTTAGCACTTTCATGGAGGATATTTGCACTTTCATGCCGGCGAAGGTTGGTCGATTGGTAGAGCCTCTGCTACTAATGGCTCAGTTAAGTAAGTTTGAGCGCGGTTAGTAGTTGGAAGGGGGCCAATCGTTCGATGCTGTCGGCACACTCTCCCTCGATGAGTCTTTGGACTCCCTGGAGGTGTCAAAATAATAATAATAATAATAATATAGTGGACAGTATGGGGGGGGGAGTACTGCTGATGGAAGCAGATGGATTGCTGCCAACAAGATTAGTTGGCAGCAATTAGGAATCAGTTGGGCAGATGGCAGTTCTTTTGAAGCCATGTGGTGTGAGATTGAGGCCAATAAAACAAAATAGAAAATTGGTTGCTGCTGTAGGCAAGGGGGGGGGGGCACCAGGGATGATGTGGAAAACATACATCAGAAGATTAGTACAATGAGTAAAAGTTGAGTAATTATTATGGGGCAACTTCAGAGACAGACTGGAAGGAGGAAAGATCACATGGCAGGAACAAAACGGAATTTGTACACTTATTGAGAGATGATTACTTGAAACAGTATATGATGGTGGAGATTCAGTGGGTACAAGAATGTTGAATCTTATTATAGGATCAGAAGATCTGTCCTTAACTAAGATGTCTACATTGGCTGCAATTGGGCATTGTAGCCACCTTAGAGTGATTATGGGGTCTTGACTTAGGAGGTAGTGAAACATGGAAATTTCAAAAACCTATGACTAGAAGGGGGAGGTTGCAGAGAGAGTTTCTTTTCCTGCACAGAGCTGTACTAGTAGCATTACTCGGTTTTGACACATTGTATGTGTTGGGAGGGGGGAGGGCTTACCTTCATATTACATAGTTTTTCTTATATTGCTGAAGGTTCTGTGACCATTGTAATACACTCAGACCAAAATTGAGAGCAGGATTGTATGAAGGAAGGAGAGAAAGAAATAAAATGTTGCAGACAGTACTGCAAATCATGTTGTTCAACTAGATATTCAGTGACTGTTTTACCAATTTTTATGTAAAACAATTACTTGGCTAACATTGCTTTGTTGCTGAGAATGTATTTCTTTCTGAAATTAAAGCAGTGCCATGCAGTAGTAACACCAAACCTATCATTAAAGTAGCCACTAATAAATTGCAGCAAACCTTCTGCATTACAAGTACTTACTTGGTGTTTTAAGGATACTTGTGACATAAAGACTGAATAATATAAGCACGTAAACACAAGAAAGATATTTAATTAAGCAAATATTTCGGTCTGGAAATAGCAGACCATCTTCAGTGGCACTACAAGAACAGTATTTAAAAAAAAAAATACAAGGTGGAATACTAACAATAGATCATTTAAAAATAGAACAAGCCGCATGATGTTATGTCACTAAGTACAAACGGAATATTTTTAAGCATGATTGAAATAAAGATATTAATTAATAATATTAAATAGCATAAAATTAATATGAATTAATGAGTTATCCTGATTAGACTTTCCCAGATTTTTGATATAGATATACAGTCATTCCGATTCCAGTTAGGACGATGGAGTAAGGCCTCTACGCTTTCTTTGAATAAACGTTCGAATTTATAATGGGATCTATGTAAGAGGCAAGATATTTGGTTAATTAAATATCTTTCTTGTGTTTATGTGCTTATATTATTGAGTACTTACTTGGCTCACTTTCTTTAGCCTTGACAGGAGATTTTTTTTTTTTTTTAATTAGATCGACTCTTTTCTGTTGAATTGAAATAGCCAGTGTTTATCATTTTTACACTTTAAGCTACCACAACTTAAATGACAGTTGTGGTAGCCAATTTTGTGTATGAGCCATGCACAAAATTATATGCTGAATGTTATGTTAATTTGTGCATATAATAAATATAAATTCAAATCAGACTTGGTGTTTATAGTTTAAGATAAAATCAAAATTATCATTCGTATTTATGTCAATACATTAAAGATAGTAATTATTTTAAAATAGTAAGGCTTGAACTATATAATTCTGTTGTTATTATTTTTTTTTTTAAGTCCTTCTTTTCCTCAGTCAAAACTGAATTGTGAAAACCCAGGAGAATACTTTTTTGCCTCGAAAGGTGAAGATGGCAGTGAAAGTATTGCCAGTGGAAGCACAGGTTTTGGAAGTTTACCTCGTAAGACACCTGGTGGTCTCATTTCAGGTGAATAGTTTTAAAAGAAAGTGGCTAATATGAATGATAAATTTTTAAGTTCAGTTTTAGCATTTAATTATTTTCCTGTTTTGTATTACTCACACTTATCAATTGATTTTAATTTTTTTTTTATTTTTTTTTTTATTTATAACATGGAAATGCGCAAATAATCACATGAAAAGGTGCAGAATTTTTTTGAAAAAATATTGCTTACAGACCAATTATATTGAATTATTTTGTCATTTCCCAAATTTTACAGAGATAAAACCTCCCTCCCCTCTCCTTTTAAGTATATTTTGCTAATCATCATGTATATTGAATTATTAAAGGTAATGAGTTTACAGTGATACTGCTGAATTGTGCAAAAGCTTTTAACAGGATACTGTATGGAATTCTAATTAATAAATTGCAGCACATGGGATATCAACTTGGTGAAATGGATAAGAGGTTAGTTGATGGAAATAACCAGACCATAGATTATTCAGGAGTAGAGTCCATCCAGTAGAAGGCTTGTGACTAGTGGCATTCCACGGGACTTCTTGGACTGCTACTATTTAATTTGTACATTAACAATATAGGAAAGGATCAATTAAATTGTTTGAAAGTTTTTTTTTTGTCAGAATATAATAAATTTAGTTTAATCCTTTATCCAAGTGTGAAAGTATCTTCAGAACTGGGGTAAAGTGGTACAACACCAGGCAACTCCTTGCAAAGGTGGAGCAAGCTACCAACACTCCTATCTCAGTATCTCCCATAATGCAAAATGCATCTCCTTGCAGATATGTATAATGTTATGCATTAAGGGAAGGGCCACTACCCAGACTAGTTTCGACCTTTATTGAGGTCTCTTCAGTGGGAGCCAGGCCCAAGTGGAGATACCAGGCAGAAGTATTAGCAAGGTCATCTCCTCCTATAGGAGCTGCCAAACGGTGTGCCACCTTTTTATTAAATTACTCTGGATTTAGAGAAAGATGTTGAAAGTTTTTTTTTTGTTCAGAATATAATAAATTTAGTTTAATCCTTTATCCAAGTGTGTGCAAACAAAGTTTGCACCTGAAAGTATCTTCAGGACTGGGGTAAAGTGGTACAACACCAGACAACTCCTTGCAAAGGTGGAGCAAGCTACCAACACTCCTATCTCCCATAATGCAAAACACATCTCCTTGCGGATATGTATAATGTTATGCATTAAGGTAAGGGCTACTACCCAGACTAGTTTTGACCTTTATTGAGGTCTCTTCAGTGGGAACTTTACTGGGGTAAAGTTGTAAACACACCTTTATCCAAGTGTGTGCAAACACACTTAGATAAAGGATTAAACTAAATTTATTATATTCTGACCAAGTGAAAAATAAAAACTTTCAACATCTTTCTCTAAATTCAGAGTAATTTAATAAAAAGGTGGCACACTGTTTGGCAGCTCCTATAGGAGGAGATGACCTTGCTAATGCTTCTGCCTGGTATCTCCACTTGGGCCTGGCTCTCACTGAAGAGACCTCAATAAAGGTCAAAACTAGTCTGGGTAGTGGCCCTTACCTTAATGCATAACATTATACATATCGCAAGGAGATGTTTTGCATTATGGGAGATAGGCGTGTTGGTAGCTTGCTCCACCTTTGCAAGGAGTTGCCTGGTGTTGTACCACTTTACCCCAGTCCTGAAGATACTTTCAGGTGCAAACTTTGTTTGTACACACTTGGATAAAGGATTTAACTAAATTTATTATATTAAGTTGTTTGTCAGTGATGCCAAACTGAATACAGCAATAGTTAATAAAGATATTAGAATTTTGCAGGATGAGTCTGGGCAAAGGAGAATAGATACCAGTTTAATGTGGCAAAGTGTAAGATTATGCATTTTGGGGTATAAAGATTGTGATGTGTACCACACTGATGGTACTGTACTCCAGGAAATGGATGAAGCCAGGGACTTGGGGGGGGGTATGGAGAGATTTTGCAATATGCTCTCTAAAGTTTAGAGGGCATATTGCAAAAGTGGCTAAAGCTGTGCATCAAATTATTCAGTTACTGAAGAATAACCTAACGAGCAGAGACAGGCAGGTTATTATACCTCTTTATAGAGCCTTGGTCGAGACCTCATCTTGACTACTGTGCACAGATTTGGTCACCTAGATTTTGTGGGGATAAGGAGGAGATGGAGAGGATTCAAAGGCGAGTGACCAAAATGATTAACAGGTCTATGGAATGAACCTTATGAGGACATGTTGAAGATTTGTGGGGTTACAGAAATTGGTTGATAAGCAGAAAAGGGATATGATATGATTGAGACATCTGGTGGTGGGAGAACTAGGGGGTCATCCATGGAAACTGAGCAAGAGTGTAATTAGCAGGGATGTAAGGACTAGATTTTTTTTTTGCTTGGAAAGTGGTGGTGAATGAGGGGAATAGGTTGCCAGCCAGTTGTGGGTGCCATTACTGACAGGCAACCTTTTGAGTTCAAAGAGAAGTAAAATAGATGCTTTGTGAATGTTGGATAATGCTTGGCATGATGTTTAGCACTTGATGAGTCTAAAAGATTCCATTCCATGGAGTTGCCCAGAATAATAATAATAACGTGTAGTTTACCATTATTTAGGTAGCAGGTTCTGACTTCATATTTTCTGTGTGTGTTGGGTATATGACTGAACTTGAATATACAATAGTTACATGTCATTTTTGTCATTTAATTTTACTTTCTGTTGTCTATAGCTTGATTTTTTTTTTATTGACAGTTAACATATTTTCATATTTGAATTCTTTTCCTGGTGGCCATGAATTTTTCAGTACTGAAAAACTTTCAGTACTAGTTCGGTACTAGTTTCAGTACTCAATTATTTTACAGGTGTCTTAATTTAAAACAAGCCTTGCCTAAGTTGATATCTTAATCATGAAACAATTATCTAATAAGATTTTTTAATATTAAATCCAAAGAGTGGTTGGGAAGGTTAAAGAAGTCAGTTTTGTTGGTTGCTGTTGTATTCCACTTCTGAGATTGTTCTCTCTTGTGGGCACTGCTATTTCTCAGATATCATCTTTCCATCTCTCATCTTACATTCTGGACACATTGCCAACCTAGTTCTGATTTAACAACATTGCTCTGCAGCAGTTTTTATGTCTAATTCTTTATTTACTTATTTACCTTCTGTGCTCTTAATTCCTGACCCATTTCTTTCAATTTCCTCTTTGGAACAGTTGACCTCTTTGGAATCATGACCAAAAAAGAAAGCAGAACACATGTTCTGTGTTCTGCTTTCTTTTTTGGTCATGATTAATTTTGGGCATTGTATGAGCAAAAGAAAGTCAGTAAGTTATGAACAAAAGCAGAACAAATAAATTTGACATGAATGGTTTTCAGTGTGCATCTAGGTAGCGGCACAATCTAGAAATGATGAAGTTACATATAATAAATGCGCATGTTTTATAGTAGTTTTCAGCAGTCTAAAATGGCAACTGTGCTCGAGAAGAGCACAACTATCGAACAGCTTACTGTTTGCAGTTCTTGTGGGCAAAAGGACTTCCTGCAAAGGACATTCATAAAGAGATGCATCCTATTTATGGCAAAATGTTTGTCATGTACATCAGTTTACAGCTGGGTCCAGCATTTCTTGCTGGGACACTTCACAGTGAAGACCAATCTGGTTGCCCTGTTAAGATGGGTGGAACACATGATCCTAAATGACAAGTGAATAACAATAGACAAAGTAGTCAGTGCAGTAGATTGTTTACAGAGTTCCTAATTCACCGAAAATGTCCAGGCCTACTGACAAGAGGAATATTGCTCCTGCATGACAGTGTGAGACTTCATACAACTACAGTAACACTGGAAAGAATTCAAGAATTCCTTCAACGTTGACTTTACATTTCTGATCTCGCCACAAACAACTTTCACCTGCTGAAACAGCACCTTGGTGGCAAGGATTTTGCTGATGATCAAGAGATTGAAAATGAGGTGTAGAGTTTAGAACATGAGTTAGGAGCTTGTATGCAGGAGATTAATGGGCATATATTAAAGTTTGAGAATCTCTTTTATGTAGAGGGTTTACAAATTTACAAAGTGATTTGCCATACAATAATATATATTTTTCTTGTTTTGCTCACATATGATGCATGCCATTTATATTACTAGCATGAAAGCTAAATTTTAGGAATTTGATAAACCTTTCTAGATACCCTAACATCAACAGAAAATGCTGAGGATGAAGGAAAAAAGGAGCAACATCAAGGAGATTCTGAATTAGGTCACTCTAGGAATCCCAGCGAACAGTCACGTCTGTCTGGTTACAGTAGTCTGCATTCCCATTCACGTCAAGGCAGCTTTGAAAGTGGACATGTTAGGTATGGTGATTCATGCTATAAACTGAAGGAAATAATTTCATTAATTTTAACTTTTTATGAGTATTTGAAAGTACACTTGTTTTAAGAGAAAATAATTATTTCAAGTTTAATTATTTAACAAAATTAAAGAATTTTCAAGAGATACTTGTTCTAGAAATTTTCTTATTTGTGTGATAGGAAAAAATGCTTGAAAATATTGCAGGCTGTCATATACCAGCTTGCTACTATGTGCTTGATGAAGAACTAGTGAGTCTATGCATTTCATACATACACAATAAATAATTACTCGTGATATTGATTTCATTATATGGATTGAAAAGTAGAATATAGTGGATTGTATTGTAGAATAGCTAAATTCAAGTTATTTTATATATCATATTGAGTTACATTACCTGGCAAGTGTGATTTGTTATTTGTAGAGCAATGTTCATATCAGCAGATTAACAGTGTTGCAAGTTTCCAATCGGTTATGGGTGGTATTTCATAATACCACCCAAAATAAATTTTATCAATCAATATTGAGTCATGTTGCACCAGCCTTCATGTTTATCATCTGTTTAAATTTGTCTTCCCTTTTTCTTACTAAAATGGTAAATTTTAATTTAGTTTTTCCATGATAAAATCAATTTTAAAAAAAGAAATAGAACTTGTAAAATATTTCAGCACTTTAGGCACAATTTTTTTTAGTAAAGATGGCCAATTACATAAGCAAATAGACAATATAATAAGCAAGGCTGGTAAAAGACAGTTAAGAGAAACCAAAGCTGGTTACTCTGTACTGTATTAGAGAAATATTGGAATAATTATTGGCATTGAACCATCATCATCAAATTCCAGCCATGTACCCTCAAGGGGTGTACAGGATATGATAGTACTACATGAAAAATTTACAACGTTACTAACTTCCTATCTACAGTTTTCCTCCAAATAAGTCTGTTACTTGTCAAGACTCCAACATTACCAGATCTTATATTTCTATCGTCTAAGACACTTTGTACCATATCAATCCACCTATATCTTGGCCTTTCTCTGGGTCGTTTTCCTCTAACTTGGCAGAGAACACTTGTTTTGCTAATCTTTCCTCGTCCATTCTGTTTAAGTGACCATACACCTGAGATTAGCTCTGCTAACGCATTCCTGCATGCTAACAATGTCAAGTTCTTTCCTAATATTCTTATTTTTAATATGATGTTGCCATTGATGCCATCTGTTCTGGCCCCTAATCTTTCTCAGGACTCTCATATATGCAGTCTCTAGTCAAGTGTTTTACTTCTGCCCCAGCTCTGAGATCCATAAGTTAAAACTGGTTTGAACACTGTCTTGTATACAGCTAATTTAGTGTTCCGATTAATTTCTCTCTTATTCCACATGAATTTATTCAATTGACTTCCTACCATACTAGCTTTGTTGATTCTGTTTCTATTTCCATATTTAATTTATCATCTTCACTAAAAATCATGCCTAAGTAGCTGAAATGTTTTACTTGTTCCACAGGTTTTCCATTCACAACACAGTTGACATTTTCAATGATTCTGCCTATTTTCATTATCTTTGTCTTTTTATTGCTGACCATACCATATCTATTACAACAGCTATTCAATTTAGTCAAAGAATCTTCCAGACTTGTGGCGGATTTATTTAGAAGTATAACATCATCTGCATAAAGCAAAGATCTGACATTAACATCTCCAATTTTGATATCATGTTTAATACCACTTTCCTTCATAATATGATCCATATAGATAATGAATAACAGAGGGGATAATTTACACCCTTGTCTCACACCAGATTTAACATTAAACCATCTTCCTGTACTTCCTTCAATTCTAACTACTGACTTACAACTCAAATAAAGACTAAGTATTGCTTGATATAATGCCCAATTGACACCATTGAATAGCTTCTCTCATGGACCTTGTCATATGCCTTTTCCAAATCGACAAAACTTAAATACAGATCTTTGTTATATTCCCATGCTTTCTCGACTATTTGTCGTAAAGTGAAGGTCTGATCCTGACAGCCTCTATTTGACCTGAATCCAACTTGTTCTTCACCAAGCTTTTCTTCCACAATTCTTCTCAACCGTTTCTCAAGTATACTTGTATATATCTTACCAGGAACACTCAATAGGGATATACCTCTGTAATTCTCACATTCAGTTTTATTTCCCTTTTTATATATAGGTACTATGAGAGCTCTACTAATTCGTCCCTCTGTCCAATCATTCTGAACTATGCAGTGCCACCACTGTAAGACTTTTATACCACCATACTTCAGCATTTCTGGCCGAATATCATCTACTCCTGCTGCCTTTCCACATTTTTGAAGCCTTTGATGGCTTTTTCTACTTCAAGTATGGATATATATTCCTGACTGCATGCCTGGTCAGTGTTTTTTATCACTGTGCTGTCATCACTGCTTGTTTCATTTAGCAAATTTTCAAAGTAATTACTCTATACTTCATGGATATATTTTTCTCCCATTTTCATTTCACCTTTATCATCTCTAACTCCTTTTACAGTACTCTTTCCTCCATTCCCAAGCTTCTTCAACAACCTCCAGAATATTTTGCCACCTTCTTGATAGTTATTTTCTATGTTCTTGCCAAAGTCCTCCCATGACTTTTGTTTAGCTAGTTTTATTTAGCTAGTTTTACACAGTGTTTAGCTTTCTTACATTTGTCTCTGTATTCTCTAAGAGCACAAGCTGAATTATTTGCCAGGAACTTTTGATATGCTTTCTTCTTTTCCTTCACTGCCTCTTTAACTTCCTGTGCCCACCATGGAGTTCTAATTTTTCTATCCTTGCAGACCACTTCACCACATGCCTCTCTAGCTGAATCAATCAGGGTTTTCTTCAATGTTTGCCACTATATCTCCAAGATTTGGTTCCTGTTCTCAAACTCTTTCATTTTTCCTTCAATAATCTTTGTGTATTTTAGTCTACAGTTCACATCTGAGAGCTGCTCAACTTTTATTCGCTTTAAAACTTTCTTACATGTCGTTCTTCTCAATATGAAATTTAATTTTATCCTGCTCAAGACTAAATAGTGATCACTTCCAATTTCAAATCCTCTGTACACTCTGGTGTCCTGCACCCTGGAGAAAACATCACTATCAACAATAACATAGTCAATGAGACTTTTCTTATTCCTTGCCTCTTCTCTCCATGTGAATTTGTGAACATTTTTATGTTGAAACATGGTGTTAGCAATAACCAGTCCATGTCCTGAGCAGAAATCCAATAGGTATTTGCCATTATTATTAGCTTTGCTCTTTTCTCCAGATTTTCCGAAAACATTTTTGTATGCCTGACAATCACTTCGTATTCTGCTATTTAGATCCCCAACAAGGACCAACTTTTCCTTTTTCATTGTGTTGGCAGCTTTCTCTAGAGCCTCAAAAAATTCCTACACTACTACCTTAGTAGAACCTTCTATGGGACCATTGACACAAATAAGTCTCATTATCCAATTCCCCATTATGATATTTGCCCATATCACTCTACTTGAGAGACTTCCTGCCATTCAAGAAGATGAACCTCGTATTTTGTGTTGAATACTATGGCTACTCCTTCTTTTCCTTGATTGTCATTACCTGGATATAACATTTTGTATTTATTGCTCAGAAAGATCTCACCAGTTTTTGTGTTTTTTGTTTCAGTCACCCTTATTATGTCGATCTGGTACTTATCTAATTCCTCAGCTAGCTCCATTTCTTTGCCATTCAGACTTCTTATGTTGATAGTACCAATCTTTAACTCTGATGTTGAGTTGGGGTATGTTTTCAGATTTGTTCTAGTAGCTGACTTTTCATGGTTCGCCCTGGTTCCCTGTCGAAAACAACAGGGGGGGGGGGGTTGTTTAACTGGGCGATGCCCCAGCAGGCATGAAATTTTGTCATGTTATACCATCATTTTGTATTTTGGTTTAACCAATAGGAATACAATTTGATCGGCTAAATCCCAAATTGCCAGCCCATCCTCGTTCGTTCAGTATCCAGGTAGATACCCAACTGGGATTGAACTGAAAAATTCCAACTGGAATTTTTTGAAAGAAATGATGAAAAAAGAAATTTTTCAAAATTCCATTTTTCAAAAAATTTCATTGTATTGCCCACATTGACATATTATCTTTAAACTGATCCTTGTGAGAAAAATGGACTATGCTAACAAGCACTGGAATTCAAATTTGGGGATTTAAAAAATGTTCAAAGACCAAGATCTAAATCATTAGGTACATTACAAAAATTGTTCATTATTCAGTATACTAATTAAACTTAAACTTGTTGGTCTGAGAGTTGGATTACAAATAGAATTTGATCCATAACTAGAATCCATAGATGAGTTCGCAGAAAATTGGCAGAGGAGAAGATGAACATATGACATGCCAAAATCTCAAAATCATATTAAAAATGAAGATATTAAGGAAGGAACTTTGTTACCATTCAAGAACATATGAGCAGAGCTAATCTAGTATGGTATGACTACTTCAGATAGAATGGAATGAAAAAGTTAGTAAAGCAGGTGTGATTGCAGGCAAAATGGCAGACATAATTTTCCTATATACACCTCGAGGGTACATATAAGCAATTTTGATGTTGCTTAATTTGATCTTTTTGTCACTTCGTGCTAGCTTTTACTCTTCTTTCGGCATTTCAGTGAAAACTACTTAGAACATGGGTGTCAAACTCGCAGGCCACATGCGTCCTGCGACGAATATTTTTGTGGCCCAGCCAGACGTTTGCCAATGAAAGTGATTACTACATATAGCCGTGTTGCATGCTTTTCCTTTTTCAGTTTTGAAAGTAATTACTGTGAACAAGATTTCCCCCGAAGTAGGAAAGATAGTAGCAGAGAAGACCAAGTGTCAGGGAGAAAACATTAATTTTATCGTTGTTCTTGTTCTTTTACTGTACTTTTCAAAATAAACCTGTGTTTTTATGAAAATTGAAGTTTTTGTTTTTTGCGGCCCATATAAACTTAAACCTCGTTTATTTGGCCCGTGTTAGCCTTTGAGTTTGACATGCTTGACTTAGAACTAAAATTAAAACTGCTGTTAATTGCTTACACATTTTTATAAAAATGCTCTCTTTTGTTTTGTAAGATGTTATTAGTATTCACTAGATTATCAGTTATTCACTGGAATAATTGATAATCTGTAATATGAAGGGAACATTTTGGTTATCTTCATTATTCATCCTTGGTTACAGTTTCCTTACCTGTTTTGAAACGATGTAAATAATTATATTTCATGTAAGGTTTTTCACAACTTGGACATAGCATTTGAGATTAACTCTTTGTTCTAAAAACCTGTCATCTATTTTTATAAAGCATGTGAATACAAAATATTAATATAGAACAAAACATATTGAAAGCTCGTACATAACCTCTTGAAGTGTTGTCACAAATAATTTTTTATGTAACCATTACTAGAATTGTATATCAGCAATTCTCAGGGAAAAAACAGATAAGGAGAAAACACCCGTGTTACCAGATCTCCTGTTTGAAGAATTGAACTGGTCATCTTCTAATGAGTTTTATTAATAGAAACATCAACAAGTGGGATGATTTATGGATTTCATGAGCAGCAGGATGTTTTAAACATGTGGCAAGACACTATCTACTCAGTTCTTGTGGTCCACTTACAGCATTATTATATTTATTACTATTAACTAGTCATTTCTTTTCTTTATGCTCTTAATGCAGCTTTTAATATAATGATAGTGATAGTATTTTCAGCTAATTTAACTAATAAAAATTTTCATTAACTTGCAGGAATCCAAGTACAGGTTCATCATATAGTGATATGATGTATCCAGGCCAACCCAAAAGTATAGATAGAAAGCGACCATCTGGAAAGGTAGTGTGTATGTGTGTGTGTTTGTCCACAAGGCTTAAAAAACTAATGACTAATTTGAGAAGAAAAAAATTAATTTCAGTAATTAATTAAAAAAAAAACATTCTCTTGCTATATTACATACTAATGATGATGCTTTTCTACCCTTTGAAGTAATTCCATAGCACAGCCATGAATGTCTGTAATTATATTGTAATGATTTCTTTTCACTGTAGTCTCTGCTTTAGGTTCTGGATTTTGCTCTGATGCTTTTTCAGTCCATTTTAACATGTTTGCCAAAGTAGTTTATTTTATAACAATGGCATGATAGGCTTAGAGGTTGTTTTTTTTTTTTTCATTTAAAAAAAGGTTTCTTTTAAATGCTGTATATACCTGATGTTTCATCATCTTTTTTTTAGTGAGATCATTAGATAACTGCCATATCTCAGTATGATTACTTGGCATATCATAAATTATGCTCTAAGTAATGATTCTTAATTTTATAGACTGAACCACACTTTATAGTAACTTCTTGGTGTTCATAGAGAGACAGGAATTCACATCTTAGATGTGATATGGATGTAATCAGTGTTTATTATAAATGTTGATAGTTAATAGTAGTAATGTATGGACTGCATATGTATCACTACATGCAGTGTAGAAAAAAAAAAATTACTTCAGAGAGGATACTAATAAAACAGAGATATGACTCTGACAGTCCTATCACCAGAAAGCCAAAGAATGGAACAGTGATTCGCTATTAAGTTCGTATAAAGCTTTGGAAAAGTCCCACTGGAAACAAATGAAATGTTAAGGAACAACTCATGGGAGATGTGGCTTTTGTTCTGAACACAAAAAGTTCAATGGTTTAAATGTTTTAAAGAGGGGGAGAGAGAGAGAGAGAGGATGAAACAAATGATCTCTAGCACTGAATTATTGGACATATTGTACAGTTTACTTGCAGATGACTCAGTCCTCCAATTAATACTGAAAATACTAAAAATGAGTTAAATGTGAATAAGGAATCAGTAAAGTCCATAATTACTACAGACTTGGGAAGAAGAAAAATTTGTTAAGTTCTTTCACACCTTATGAGGGGGGGGGGGGGATCCAGATAATTGAGTACATTCAAAAAAGTTTTGTTTCAGCAGTTTGGGGGACGAGATTTGGTGCTCCCAGTATCACTCTGATATACCCAAAAGAAATTGCTGAGATCAAAGAAAAAAAAAAGTTTTCAGAAATTGCATATCAAAACCATGCTGGTTGCATTCATAAATGGATAATCCATTCATTTCGGAATCCTTTTTGAAATCCTGTTTTTAGCAATTATTACTATTAAGAGGTATTGAACCATTTTGTTGGCGAGAATCAAGTGCATTGGAAACATTGTTAGGTGGCTGTTGCATAACAGCTTGCCTGTTCAAACAGTGATTAATGTGCGGATATTTGTGGTTTACAAGCATGTTGCAGTGCTCAGCCACCATCCCTATTTCTCTGACTTGGCTCCTGCTGACACTTTATGTTTAAGGTGAGATTGAGAGGATGCTGATATTGGGCAGTGTTAGTGATTCAGAAGAATGTGGCAACAGAACTAAATACTCCTCTCACAGTTGATGAATTTTCCAAAACTTTCTCAACTTTATATAATGCATGAAATTTATTTATGTATATACATGGTGTCCCATAATTCTTAGTGCAGTTTTAAACTTTAATTGGTCCAACATTATAAAAGTTACAGATTTATAGTATATAATAGCTTAAAGAGTATGTAATTAAGTTTTATCTACAATGATTTGTTTCTTATTGGTGCTCAACATGACTGTCATCTTGTGCGATGCATATAACTAGGCGATTTTCGAAGTTCCAGAAAACGTTTAGTAGTTACTTGAGCAGTAACTGCATTGATTGCGTTTGTAATTTTAGTCTTAAGGTCGTTGAGAGAAGCAGATTTTGAAGCATACACAACTGTTTTGATGTGACCCCATAAGAAAAAGTCAAATGGAATCAGGACAGGTGACTAAGGTGGCCACGCAAGAGCACCTCCTCTACCTATCCACCTGTATGCTAAAGTGTCATCCAGAAACTTTCGTACCTGTGTCACATAGTGACAGGGTGCCCCATCCTGTTGGAAAATGGTTTTATTCAAAAGATTTAATTTCTTTAATTCGGGAATAAAAAAAAATGCTGAAGCATTGCTAAATAAGATTCATCCTTGACAGTGAGCACATCAAAAAAGAATGGCCTGATAATGCAATACCTTCTAACTGCACACCTCACATTAACTTTTGGTGAGTCTCTTTTGTGTTGCCACATTTCCTAAGGCTTCTCTGTATCCCAAATGCAGCAATTGTGCCGGTTAACTTTCTCACTTATGTGGAATGTTGCTTCATCTGAAAAAGTAAACATGTCAGTAACATCTGTGTCATTTTCCATTTGTGTCTTCATCAGTTGAAAGAAATCCAACCTGGCATGATAATCCTCTTCTTGTAGCATTTGAACAGTCATAATTTTGTAAGCTTGTTTATGGAGTTGTCTGGTTAGAATTCTGTGTGCTGTGGTTTTTGGTACATTTAACTCAGCAGCAGCAGCACGTCGCACTGATTTCTTAGGACGCTTATCAAATGCCCTTTCGATTTCGATCACATTCGCCTCCTGATTTGGGTTTGTCATGAATTGATCCAGTTTCTTTGAATTTTTTTATCCAGTTATTAATTAAATTTTTGCAGGGAGCTCCTTGTTATAATGGGTAGAGAATTTTTTTCTTAATGCTGTTATGGACTTGAGTTCAACAAGCCACAGGATGCAGTTGACTTTTTCTTCAACATTTGCCATCTTCAATCACACCAGTATAAAATAATAATAATTATTATTATAAAATGTAATGAAATAATAATATTCATGCATCAAACATTCTAATAGTTATACTTTCAAATGATCTTTATTGCAACTCTGTAACTGTCATACTTTTAAAACAGTTTAAGATCAAAACACTAAGAATTATGGGAAGCCCCTGTATTATACAAATATTGTATGTTTGTTTCATTGGTGGGGGGGGGGGGGGATATTTTGAAGGAGATGAATAAGAAACTAATTTCCTTATCCATATTTTGGCTTATTTGAATTCAGCTTCATTATTTTTTCTTTGCAGTTAGATAACAACTTTGTTACAGGCACTCACTCTGTTAACTTTCCCATAAATGTTCTGTTTCAGCCTTATGACTCTGTAGGTATTTTTATGGGTGCTCTTCTGCTGAACTGGCCAATTTCATCATTCCTACACTTTCCTTTAAGCCTGTAAAAATAAAAGCTCTGAATGAAAGAGATGGCCATCATCTTACCTAAACTTTCATTTCATTTACTTCAATTCAGTGGAATGGCCTTCCTCATACCATACTCCTCTGACAATTACAATCTTCGTTACACAGGGAATCCTTTAGTTGTTTTCTTAGCTACTTATCCATATATATTACTAATACATTTTAAGTTTTGCATCCTTTCATGTGTACGGTTGACGTATATATGCGTGTATATAAATAATGTAATGTATACATAGTAACAAAAAAAAAATAATCGTACTCATTTACCTATTACATTAAATGATATGTACTTATCATTTAATGTAATAAGCGGTATGTACAATAATAATAATGAGAGAGTAATGTTATGAGAGTTTTAATCTAGAAGTGTACTGTATGCTATTCTTTCTTGATTAGAACATACTTTCAAATCCTGAAGTTCCTAAGGAGATTTAACTGCTATGTAATTACTTAGTTAAGCATAGAATTTTTGGCTTTGATCGCTGCGAATCACTTGTCTTATAAAGTTAAGGTAGGGCTGTTTAATGTGTGACACTATACATAATGATTTTTTTTTTTTTTTTTTTTTTTTTTTGCATTGAGAAAAAGAAATACAGTACCTGGTATAGACAAGTTAGGATCATATTCAGAAGTTGGATTGAATCCTTGGCAGTATTTAATATATGACAGAAAGTTTCACAGCTTTTAACTTGTTTGGTTTGTGTTTACTAAGTGTTTGGGTAATTCCTTCTGTAATTCTCCTAATACATCATAGGTTGTTTTGAGATCTTTGCTGTTCCCATTATCTCTTATGCAAATTGAAGTTCTGACCATTGTCTAAAAACATTTTTTCTAGGTAGTAGTGTTCCTGTTTAAAAGTTGCCTCTCTCTCCATCATGAAGGTTATTTTCTTGATCATAAATTAGTAAATAATAATATTTGGTTTACCGATCAAGTGTTGATCAATTTTATTAACTGAACCAACTAGTTTTGCCACACTTATCTGTTGGCATCTTCAGGGCACTCACATATAGGTTTAAACAATCTCACAATTATGCGTAACTGCAAAACTGACTAGAATAATTACAAATAAAATAGTATCGAACGTGAGTGAAACACGTATAGCCACAGTCGCCTGTTCTACTGTCAACCTTAACAGAAATCAAGGCCTAATACTCCCAGAGATATGGAAAACCCTAATCAGAACCTTAAAAACGGAAGAAATGAACTTTAATACAAACTACAGAAAGTTCCTCAGCAATAGCTAGCTGATCTTGTACATGCGATACGTGTTTCACTCATGTTCAATACTATTTTATTTGTAATTATTCTTGTCAGTTTTGCAGTTACGCATAATTGTGAGATTGTTTAAACCTATATGTGAGTGCCTTGAAGATGCCAACAGATAAGTGTGGCGAAACTATATGGTTCAGTTAATAAAATTGATCAACACTTGATCGGTAAACCAAATATTATTATTTAGTTGCCTCTCTCTCGGACATCATCCTGTTGGTAAGGATGATGTCCGAGATTACCCATGATTTTTGGAAGTGATGATGGTGTGAATCATTATGCACATAATAGTGAAGTTGTATGTGTTTGCAGAGACTGGAAGAGAACAGAAACATAAGTTGAGTTTAGACATCATGTGACCAGAGAAATGTCATGCAACCTTTTGAATGTAGTTTTACTGTTCTTAGCACTGTGTGTGTGTGTGTGTCTCTCTGAAGTGCCCTTGTAGCAAGAAGCAAAATATAATACAAAGTTATATTTGTAGGTAGTGCACTAAAATTTTCCTAAAAATACTTGATGGTATCCAAACAAAGGCATGCTATTTATGATCTCTCCTTCAGGGATTTGCTGCAGTGATTTTCTAATAATGTACTGTTTCTCTGTTATGCCTTTTCTGTAGATATTTTCATGGGTGTTTTGGTAAGTTGGTCACTACATTCCTTCACTTTTCCTTGATACTGTAAAAAAAAATCGACTTCTGGTTAACATTCATTTCACCTAACTCCAACCTGTTTTCTCCCAAGAATCTTCAACAGCTCAAGAATCATCAATAGCTTCCTTCTCCTTGACCATTTGATCATACATAGTACTGATAATAAATTTTGTTTAATCCTTTATCCAAGTGTAAGCAAACAAAGTTTGCACCTGAAGTGTCTTCTGGACTGAGGCAACTCGTGATAAAAGGGGACTAAGCTCTCATCACTCCTTGTCTTAGTATCTCCCATAATGCAAAGCGCA
Source organism: Typopeltis vanoorti (assembly GCF_054136105.1). Classification (NCBI taxonomy): domain Eukaryota; kingdom Metazoa; phylum Arthropoda; class Arachnida; order Uropygi; family Thelyphonidae; genus Typopeltis; species Typopeltis vanoorti. The sequence goes on along the minus strand of NC_143549.1, from coordinate 169,232,853 downwards.
TCTCCTTGCAGACATATATAATGCTATGCATTAAGGGAAGGGCCACTACCCAAACTGGTTTCGATGTGCCAAGATCTGCCAAGGTGGAAGCAATGGAGAAGTCATCTTTACCTATATGAGTTGCCAAAAGGTGTCTCACCTTATTATTAAATTACTCTGGAATTAGAGAAAGATGTTGGAAGTTTTTTCCCACTTGGTTAGACTATAATAAATTTTGTTTAATCCTTTATTCAAGTGTTACAAAAAAAAAAAAAAAGATGTGCTTTGCATTATGGGAGATACTAAGACAAGGAGTGATGAGAGCTTGGTCCACCTTTATGATGAGTTACCTCAGTCCTGAAGATACTTCAGGTGCAAACTTTGTTTGCTTACACTTGGATGAAGGATTAAACTAAATTTATTATAGTCTAACTAAGTGGGAAAAAACTTCCAACATCTTTCTCTAAATCCAGAGTAATTTAATAATAAGGTGAGACACCTTTTGGCAACTCATATAGGTAAAGATGACTTCTCCATTGCTTCCACCTTGGTATCACCACCTCTGGATCTGGCTCCCACTGACAAGACCACAATAAAAGTCGAAACCAGTTTGGGTAGTGGCCCTTCCCTTAATGCATAGCATTATACGTGTCTGCAAGGAGATGTGCTTTGCATTATGGGAGATACTAAGACAAGGAGTGGTGAGAGCTTAGTCCCCATTTACCATGAGTTGCCTCAGTCCTGAAGATACTTCAGGTGCAAACTTTGTTTGCTTACACTTTGATAAAGGATTAAACTAAATTTATTATAGTCTTACCAAGTGGGAAAAAACTTCCAACATAGTACTGATGTTCTGTAGGTTTGCAATCCCTCATGTAAATTTTTATATAGAAATTACCTTTTTTAACTGAAATACTACCCAGAATGCAAAAGCCATGTTCAAATAGCTCTGATGTCTAGTTCTTAGTATTTCATTTGGTTCAGTAATTTGCTACTAGTAGAAAATGAAAGCAAATTGCCCTGGTTACCAATTTTTTCACATTGAATTTTGCACAGAAACCCTTAGACATCATATGATATATTGATGATTTTACCATGTGGTACCATTGTATATTTCCTTTGTTTGTCATCTTTACAATCATCATGAATACTTCTGGGTTCGCTTTAGATCAGAATTTAAAAAATTGAACATGGAAGGGGGCCTTGTTTCTTTGACATCTTATTACTAATGCTGCTGACTACATTGGGGAAGATATTAGTATCCTCATCAACAAAGAGAAATCCTTTGTGTTACAGAAGCAGATCATAACTAATACTGCCACCTAGAAAAAATGTTTTAGCTAACAGAACATTAAATGGGTAAAGAGATGACAATGGTGGCAAGAATTTCAAGCCACTAACTTAAGTAACAAAAGAACAGCAGCAACCTGATCTTATTGAATGCAGAAAAGAATTACCAGTCTAACATTTTATTATATTTCCAATCTAACAACACCAGTTCAAAATAAATAAAGAAAGAAATCTGCAAACTATATCTTTCAGCTTAATTACTGTCAAGGACAAAATCCTGCCTCTCAAAGATCTCTTAGTTGAGGTAAGTTGCTATATTTTAGCCAGAATTGGGGATTTATTTCTGTCCACATGAAAGAACAATAGGCATAACATTTTTCCAATCTAACAACACTTGAGCTAGCAGACTTCACAAGTGGATCACCTGAGAGAATACTAATGTCTTCTATGAATCCATATTTTGCCATTAAAGAAGATTCAAGAAAATAGTGAAGCTTCTTACCAGCCACCTCTGAGATCATTATTGCAATTTAACTATACACTTGCACTACAAATAATCCATATGATATTACAGAATGCTAGTAATTCTCAGCAGTTGCATATCAGTTAACCTTCATAGGAATGCAGGATTTGCATCCTAGTTCTGGCAAAGTGGGATACACACTGTGGCTTTAAAAAAAAATTTAGGCCTCCAGATATTCTCACATCATCTTATTTAATAGGTGAATATTTCCATTTACTTAATACTATTCTTTGTTTCTATATTAAATCTGTTCACTAGCTAAATAACATATTGCAACTTTGAATGCTACTGCAAACTGCTGGCCTGACCAGATCCTCTATGGAAGTAGTATTCAAAGTTGCAATATGTTATTTAGTTAGTGAAAACTTATATCAAAACTTATTTTAAACTCAGTATTGCAAACAGCCGAAGTAGTTCCCACATTCACTGTAATCAGAATTGATTTTATTAGCAGATTAACATTAATTCAAAATGCATGTCCAGAAATAATTCATTTTCTGCATGCACCTAATCTACTCAACACAGTACTCATCTTAGAGAGAGCTATGCTGCCATGTCAACAGATGTGAGAGGAGATTACAACTCCTTAGATGAAAGAATAGTTATGTGTAATGGTTCTCACGAATGCCAGACTGCTGATATCTGCTGCATTCTGAAAGCTCGTTTTTTAAAATTCAAACCATTTGAAAGAGAATTTGAAATTTTATCTATTAACTCTCATTTTGAGAATGTTATGAAATATGAAACTATAAGTTGAGAGTAGGACATAATGGTTAAACAATACCACACAAGATTTTATCTGATGGTGGAATTAAGATTATTATTTTCCCATTAACTAGAAGTTACTCTTTATCAGCCGAATGCAGTCTGTACAATTAAGATTTATTACATATTTGTAACTCATTGCATCTTCAGAATTCACATTGGTAATTCCTCATCCTCTCTAAATCTCCCCCCCTCCCCGGTGCATTTGTTCATAGTAGATGGGACTGCCTGGTGATGGTACTGGTCCTTTTCATCCTTATTATTTTTCTGTGCTTTTCTTCCTATATTCTTTACTCCACTTTTGAATCTTTTTTTCACTATCCTATTCCAGATCACCACTGGAATCCAATGCCTTGCGGCCATGTTTGCCATGCAGTGCAGCCTGCCGACATCTGGAAATCCTATTAATTTCACACTACTTTGTTTGGCTTCTGCTTCAGTAAGACAGACGTTCCTTGAATGGCTTGTCCAGGAATATTCAGCTACTAGACTTGTCTGTAAGGCTCAGCACTGTTGCAGTAAGTTTATTTCCAAGGCTTGCTGTGGTGCTAATATGGCATTTGGAGTAGCCCTGGCATTCTACTCTCAGGTGCAGGCTGCTTGCCAGAAGTGGTCGTCCACATGTGGCTTGATGAGTGGGGAACTCTGGCACTGAAACAAGCCCTCTTTGAGAATAAGTAATTTTTCATCAAATTTATCAAGGGGCCCCTCATAGAATATGAAGGGCATATTCTACTGTGAAAGTAGAATATGCCCCTCAACAAGCCCTAACCATTGCATTGTTAACCGAAAATGAACCAAAAAAAAACAGCAGAGCAATAAACATACTATCCCTTTTAATGTTACTCAATTAAATGTCTAATTAGAAAAATGTTACCAGAAGGACAATTTGGAAGGCTCTGCAAGATCTCCAAAATCAGTCAAGAAACTCCATTCAGGAGATACTCTTGTAGAAACAACAACTCAGACACAAATCCTTCATGAAACATCTATTGGAGGAATACCAGTGACAGTTAACCTTCACAAAACTTTTAACTACTCTCAAGGAGCAATATTGGTGTAGGATCTCCTTGATGTTTCTGATGTGCAGATCTGATCTGAAATGAAAGAGGAGTGACATCCTTGAGGAGAATACTTATACTAAGAATGGTTTCTGGTTACCACGAAGAATATTATCCTTAACTACAAAGATAAAAAGCCAAAATAAAAATGGGATTTAATATCTCCCTCTTAATTAATATTATCCTTACTTTAAACATACCTAAAACACTAAAATCCTTGAAAGTAGAATATCTAAACTGCTCAGTTAGCCTTTCTAAAATGAGTGCACTTGATATTGGTTTACTTTGTTATGGAAAAAGCATATAACACTGCTTGGAGATTCAGAATATTAAAACTCAACAACTCTGGTCTCAGAGGGAATCTCCCTCTGTCAAGAATTTTTTCTACATCTGAATCTTCTAACTGTATACCCATCCTAAACCCTTCAAATTCCCTTAAATGACCACTGATTAAAAAATAAATGAACATCTACCACAGTGAATCAAGGATATGCTTCCAGATATCATATTAGATATGATTGATAACTCTGCTCCCTCACAAGACGATAAAACAATATTGATATGTTTAATGCCCTAGAGGCAGTCCCAGGGCAGCTCTACTGATGGTGCAAGATGTGCATTTGCACGGGGCGACAAGTTTTTTTGGGGCAGCAAAGTGGGCATAAACTATACGAAAAATAAGGGAGAAGGGGCATCCCTGAGCAGTCCAATTTATCAATGTCTGATATTTTTCTTGATGAAGAGGAAATTAACACTGCAACAATTGCCAACACTTTCAGAGAGATTTTTTACCAAAATATCAGCAACATCTTATCCTCTGGAGTTACTTGCCCAAAAAATATAAAGCAGAAAACAACAGATGCTGTTCTCTTTGAGCAGTATGAAGACTACAACATGCAGTTTCACAAAACAAGAAATGAAAGCTGCTTTGCTTAAATATTGCCCAACTGCTCTTGGACCAGATCCATTGTGATGATTGAACATCTATCAACTACTGCATCTGTTCAACAGAATTTTTTGTGAGAATGGTTTATGGATACCTAGCAATTATTTTTTGTCTTTCCTGTGCCACGAAAGGATTCATAATCCCCAATAAACTTTGACAATTACTCTGACCAGCTGCTTGTGCAAAATTCTGGAAAAATTATTTTCTCTCATCTTTTATGATTTCTGAAGAGAAACAACCTTTTTTTACCAGAACAAATATCATTTTTTTTTTTATAAGGAAAAAAGCATACAACATTGCTTGGAGATTCAGAATATTAAAAGAATTTTGTTTGTGAAGATTTTTTTTCTACAACTGAATCTTTCAACTGTATACCCAAGAGGAGGGAGTCCCACAAGGTTGTTTTAAGTGTCTCGCTTTTTTGCATTCCAAGTTAACTCTATAATAACTTCCTGCAACTATAATGTCCTCTCTGTGGGGGACTTTACCTCTGTCATTTATGTAATATGAGAGTCATGGAAAGATAGTTGTAGCAAGTAATTGACCATCTTTCAAAATTGACCCCTGCAAAGGGATTCAGATTTTCCAGCAGAAGACAATTTGTGTTCATTTTTGCCATATATATGGTCTTCGTCCCCACTCAGAACTTTATTTTTCTTTCCATATGAAAAAACTGTTTGTTTTTTGCAGTAATTAAAAACTCAATCTGCCATATCTCCCCTCCAACAGGTGTTCTGTCATCAGTCATAGCATAACAATTGATAACTTGTAAACATTTTTCTCTCTACATGAAAGACTTCATAAATATCTACTTTCAAGTTTCAAAAATCTCATTTCTCTCACAGCAATATTATAAATAAACCATGACAACTTCTGGTTTTCATGAACCAGAAGTTGTCATTCAGCTTCTTATGAAGTGATAATAAATAAATAAATTAATTAAAATAAGCTGCCATTACATGCTATAGTTATTGCTGCTTTACTTGGAAGTTTATCTTATTTAAATTAAATTGCAGTTATTATTTCCAGTAAATAAATTTTTAATCAAACCAATGCATACATTTAGTTCAATATTAAACTTACGCTTATATACAGTATGCATGATATATATAATAGACAATCTATTCTTAAAAAAAATTAATGTACTTGTCTTGCAATATAATTTCATCAAGAAAATAAACCGGTAATTATAAACACAAATTAAAATAATTGGCAAAATCCAGTTAAATACTGCAATATATCTTATTCTTTGAACACCTTTATCCCCCTTAAAGTAGGTGCATAATTGTGATATTTTCCTAAGCTGGTTTTCACAGCTCACAACAGGAATTAGTTTAAATGTGTGAAAATTTTACACGATGCGGAATTTTTTGAATATTGTTATTTAAAAAAATTAATAATTTCTTTCAAAGCCAAGTCAAAGACTGAATCATGTGACTGAGTACGATGTGAAAAGTGAGTCTGACTCCACATTGAGTGTTACCTACTTTCTTGTTTTCATGGATGATTTATATAAATTCACCCTTCATTATATGAGCAATAAATGAAAGAAAACACAAACTAAGATGTGATGAACTGTGTTGTGACATACATTTGTGTTTTCTGTAATATTTGCTCCAATCTTGAACTACTCATGCTTATCAGCTTTCATGAAAATAAAATTAGTGTTCCTTCTTAGAGAGAGAGTAAGGCCTTAATTTCTGAGTAAAACAAATTTGGATTTGAAAATTAAAGCTGTTAGCCATATCTAAAAAGAAAATATTTACAATTAAATAATTTCACTGTGGTTAATACGTGTGTTTCTTTTAATTATGATTGCACCACAGGTTTCGTTATTTAAAAAAAAAAAAAAAAAATTTTTAAGGAACACCATATAATGGTTTAACTAGAAGATAGCAGGAATTAATTTCAGAGTTATAGCAAAATCCGGACCTTTAAAAAGAACAATATTTCTTCTGTAGAAAGGTAGGCCAAAATATTAATCACTCTTATTATTAGTCTCTCTAGCAAATGAGAAAGACGACTGATGATAACAAGGTGATCAAATTTTCATTTAAGTTTATCCCATGCAATGGCCGAGACCTTGTTGGCAGGAACAGTAGAAATATGGTGTATAGCCTCAAACAAAGCAGGAGACAAGGTTGAGACTAATTCATCATGAATAGACTTAATATCTTTATAACAAGGCTAAGCATTTTATTTATTTTGCCTCAGAAGACTAAGGTTAATAAAGCCCATGCATCAGTTCAATGAGTTCTTGGGATTGAAAGGTTTTTAATTCTGCAACAGGTGAGTATTGCCTGAGCTAGTCAACATGGTTTTAGAAATCTATTTTTTTAATGCATTAGGATATTTAAGTTTTCCATAATGGTAACATTTGATAAAGGATTGGCTCTCCATAAATGTCTGAAATAATACAAAGAAAAGGAACATATGCTGCCATAACTGAATAAGTAATTGCTAACAATGGATTAACTTATGTGAAACTTTTTATTTAACATAAAATATTTTTGATCTAATATTTAGAGCATTTTCAGTGTGACTTTCAAATTAGGCAAGTAGGAGAGATAACAGGAAGTCTCAACAATGAAAACACACGAGCTTCTCATACATAAAATAGTGGCATGGTCTGAAATATGCTAAGATCCTGTCGGATTAAATGGAAATAAATTATTAATTTAAAAAAAAACTGACTACAGAACGTGTGGAGAAGATGCATTTCCCATAGGAATCATTTTGGTTCATATCTGGATGGTGAAGCAAGGTTTTACAACTTATTTTGTATGAACATTCCATGAAATAAAACTGCTTTTGTAAAGTACTTCAATATTTTCTCAGAAAGACTGGATAGTTGATGGAAATGGTATGTTCTTCTAGTACATACCACTTCTGTTTTGGCTCATGGAATTTAATATAATCACAACAACAAAAAAGCCAAAGGTGGAAGTTTATTCTGTCGTGTATTCAAAAATGTCTTAATTTCCTCTGTAAAACCCTTTTAGTAACTTATGTGCTTCCATACTATATATTATTTTTTACCTTTTAACTAATCTTTGTAACTCCAGTCTATCCTTATAGGAAGCACTCCACAGATCAGGCATCATTATTTATTGCTCATCTCTGTATTGTCTTCAATATCCCAAGCTAAACCTGAAGTAAACAAATTTGTTCACAGTACCCCACCATATCAAAGCCATATACAAGGGATATTAACCTCTTTACTTGTTACGTCATGCTTGCTTTAGCAGTTTGTCCTTTGAACTTCAGCTTTCTGTCCATCATCTCCAAATCACTAACCATGTCAGTTTCCTGCAATCCAGTTCTGTCACTGTAATATTTTTATTCCAAAGGACGTAACCTTACTCTTTGCCATAATAAGCTTGCAATGATTATCCTTTGCCCACATTGTCAATCTATTTAAATCATCCTGTAGGATCTCTACATCACCTTTATTAACTGTTGGCTCCACAGTTTGCATAATCAGTGAACATATGGATATTCTCCCTTATATCATTCCCAGTATCATTAATGAAAAAAAATAAATAAGTGCAATCCAAGTACAGAGTCCACAACACTCTACTAGTTAAATGCTTCACCTTGATTCTTCTCCACTATATATACTAAACACTTAAATGTCCATCTGTCATCCACACTCTTACCCATGTCAATGGCTTTATATTCATGTCCATTACTCTAGTTTACTTAAGAGATTCCCATGCAGTGAGTTGCTTTGCTGAGACCAACAATTCTTTGATCTGTCATAACTGTCACTTAAGACAAATCCTCTTTTATACAGCATGCAGTCCTCCATATAGAGTATTATATTCCTATTCACTCATTCCTGAATTCTGTCCTTAACCAGCTTTTCCAGAACCTTAACCACTACTCTTGATGATAGTGAGCAATCTATAATGTATTCTCCCTCATGTGATGACATTATCTTGTTCTTCTGGGACCTCACCCATGATTACTCATAATAAAGAGCCCTGGTCAGAAACAGTACCAGTTTGTTTGCACTTTCACATTATATGCAGACATCCCATTTTAAAGAGTGTATAAGAAAATTTCAAAATAGGAAAAGTAGAAAAGAAGTAGAATTTTTTGAGTCATCAAAGAAGACAGACATGAAAAAAAAAAGTGTGTGTATGGGGGGGGGGGGGAACTGGTTCTTATAGAGCAGAGTAGGAAATAAATTTCTGGCATTTAGATATATCTGGGGAAATTTGGTTTAAAAAAATGATTCTAAGAGTAACTGCTAGATTTCTGCTTTACCACATTAATATCTGTATAAATTCATTAGAGAGAACTCACACAACAGAAATTTCTTATGTTATTGTTTGTGGTATGTAGACAGTGGTGTAGCTAGAGCTTTTGCTGCCCGGACTGGTCACTGAGTTTGCCGCCCCTCTCAATACACATCAAAAATACTGCAAAAAGTCAAAATGATGTATAGGGAAATAAATTAAAACAATATGTTTATTTTTGAAGTAAAACTTTAATTCCAACATTCTAAAATGTTATTTTTCTTGCTTTTCTGTTAGCAAAATTGTCGATGACATTGGCGAAGTCTATTTCACAGTAATGTAGGTAATTCTTAATCAGTTATAATTTAGAAAAACTCCTCTCACAACTAGCAACACTTACAGCAATTGTGAGGAAAATTCGCAGTAGTATTACAATATTTGGAAATGAGTTCTCGAGACTGTATTTTAGAATTAACTACAAAAGTTCAAAAAGGTTCAAAGTGCCGCCCGGGGCAGACTGCCCCTCTTCCCCCCTCTAGGTACACCTCTGAAAGTTTTGAAAAGAAACAAAAGTTTGAACAGCTTCGGAATGGAAGACATGAATATTAATGGTGGGGGAGGGTTAAGCTTGAAACAAGAACCAAACATTGAGTGGTGATAAAATCTGAATAAAATATTGATTTATTAAGCTAGAAGAGTATGCAGCAAAATTGTTTGCAATTTAGAAAAATGTGAATTGCATCATGGATAAAAGAAGTAGTTTATGAAAAGATCCTGGCTAAGTAAGTCAGCATATTCTTCCAGCATATAAACATATATGCTGGAAGAATATATGTTTATATGCTAAGGAAATATAGGTTTATAGGAAAGCTAATCTCTGTAAAAAGAAAATTAGAGCAAGATGTATTTAGACCAAATAGGGATTGCAAAGACCAACGTTTTACCTTATAAACAGGTAATCAAGAAATATAAAGATCCCTATCTTTATCTTAAAAGGTACCAAGGAGGAGCAAAAACTGCAGTAAGTTTCATATTATTTGGCAAAAGTAATGCTGTCAAAAATCAAAGGTCAACTGCCATCACTACTTGTTACTGGATTACACAGGTAGTAATTTCAGCATTATTATTGTTAGTAATTCATCACCTTAATATTTTATATACCTTTATAATATTTTATAATTAATATATAGTGTGTGTGTGTGTAAGAACCATGATTCTTCAATGGCAGACTCAATTTGATATTATTAATATTCAAGAACATGTAAGAAGAGCTAATTTCAGATGGTATAGTCAACTTAAAAAGAAAGGAAAATCAGATTAAGAAAACATTTGTTTCATTAATCTGATTTTCCTTTCTTTTTAAATATTAAACATTTGTTTCATTAATCTGATTGAAATGAGGCTTTCCTTCTCCATAGAAGCAGTTTTAAATATGGATATTCTTTCAAGAAAGTTCTGAAGCCCTGTTTTCCTCTCTCACTCCTGAAAGTTTGGGAGATTCTCATCCTATGTAAATATCACATGATTTATTATATATTTGATATGATCTTTCTGGCATGCAGGACCTGCTGCTGTTGGTTAACCAATTGTTGTATTTACTTTGTATTCTGTCACTTTGAATTGCTCGTTTGAGCTAATTATATTAGTTACTTGCTAATATAATTGTCTAACATGTTTTCTCTCTTGATTATTATGTCATGAGTTGCATTAAAATTATGAATGTTAGGATTAGTTGAGCATCAAAACTACCTGGTAAAGTGAATGTGCCCAGTTTGAAAAGAAGATCCTTTACTGTCTGACCACAGAAGTGATAGTTGTTGCTTGCAGATTACCAAGAAGAGGCAATCATGTTGAAGGGAAGAAAGGAATAAGGCGATGTACAAATTCGTCACCAATATGCGAAATCGCATGCTTTATATGTAAAATTTTCCAACTGTTGTGCAAGCAAAATAGTTACCACTTTAAAAACTAGAATTTTCATAAAAGAAAAGCTAATTTTCCGACATATAATAATAAACACTCATCCATGAAATGCATTGATTATCCTATTATTGGAATGGATTCGCCTTCTTCCATGCACAGAAGTGTCGAGGGGTCTCGCATCTGTAGTCGCACAGTAGAATGCCACAAAGTTCATCTGCAAAAGCCATTCCAAGTATGAATGCTTGTTCAAGGAGAGTTCCACGGTGCTGGTACATTGCGCTAATTTGAATGATACTTTATTCATGCTATATATGTGGAAAATTCTTATCTTAAGCAACAGTTGCTAATTAGATCATTTTTGCACAATAACCTTTTATGTGTTCACTTCATTATTTCTTGTGTTGCTCTTGAACAAATTCTTTTCTGATATTGTATGTCTTTTTTAAGTTATTAGCTGATAATTATGCATTCTTACTGTGTTTTAAACTAGCCTGTGGCCCTGTCTCACTAAAAATAAATTGATTGAGTTACTGGTTTTGAAAATACTGACATTTAAGTGATCTGTAAATATTTTAATGTATGTGTTTCTGTGCTAAGGCAAATGGATCCCATCAACTATTATCAGTAACAAAAAAGAACTTAGAACTTGAAAGAGGAGATGCTATATTAGTAAGTAGCTTATCCATTCATAACAAAAAAAAAAAAAAAAAATCAATTTTAGGCGACATCAGCTATTAAGTCTTAGGGTGTTTCTTCAGCAAGAAACCATCTGATGTGAAGGGTTCAAAGGATACTAGGATGAATGGTGAAAATGACCAACCAGGAGTTTAGAACTAAATAAGTATTAATTTTTCAGAAATAACAACATACTAAAATATTAATTATATTAACTTTAATTCTTTCCTATAGGGTTCAGGGATTTAGGTTGGTAGTAGGAACTACATAAAAGCTGCAATATCTGTTTCTACAGAGGGCAATTGCACATAATCCAAACATAAACATAAACTATAGCTGTCCACATTGCAGACTGCATTGATGTAATGTATGTTGTGATTGGTCTGTAGAGTGAAAGTCCGTGGTATAGTTTTGGTGACTTGTGCTGTACCCTTATCTGAATATATCAGTGCATGTTTGTGTGATAGATGTCTGGAGAACAAATTTTGTCAGTGCGCATAGCTTTACCTGTGAGGGTCAGGGGTGTTGTAATGGTCTTCAGCTATTTCTCTTGGCATGGGAATTTTTTTTTTTTTTTTGCCTCTGTACCTCATATGGTATTGATAATGTGCTTAAGTTTGAAAGACTTAAGTTCAAATCTCATTTAGGGCTGTGTTGAATCTTTATCTGGGCTTTTCACCTGAAGATGTGTTATCCAGTCTCATATGAAGGTTAGTAGCATTTTCATTCTGCAAAACAGAAACCAGCCAGAAGAATGCATGCAATTAATATACTGGCTTCATAGGCTTTGTGCTTCAGCCATAATTCTAAATAACAACAGCAATGACAACTCAGATCTTTGGTTGTAGTGTTTGGAAAAATACTGAATGGACGTGCAGCACCTTCGGATAATGCAATGCTTGCTTTCCTACATTGTAATAGGTTTACAGAATAGATCCACATCTCTTTCGACACAACAGTGCACCATGTCATTCATGTTGCAACATAGTTTCAGAAAAATGTAAAAAAAAACTTGAATATTCCATGCCCTTTTTAGAATCCTATTTTAAACCTTTCGGACAAACTGGAACATGAGAATGTGGACTAATGCGTACAATGATAATACATGATCATATTAAAGGAAGAACTGTCCAAAATACCTGATTATTATAACACACTGGTGGAGAATGTGTTAAATGGTGATGTGATCAGGTCCAAAGGAGAACTAATAACTATTTTAACATAATTATGCAAATCCTACCTATAAAAAGTTGTAGGTAGGATTTGCATGTTATTACCATATGTGAACTAAATGTAAGATAACTTGGGAATTCTGCTCTAATGACCAAATGTTAATTACTTATTATGTGACACCTCCAAGGTGTCACATAATAAGTAATTTTCAAGCTACACAATGCCATCAACCACTCACCACCACCGACGGCAGTATGTTTGTCTATAATTTACGTGTTTTCATGGCTGATTTGCCTGTATGTGAAATGAAAAACCAGAGTTTTTTTTTTGGGGGGGGGGCGTGCTACCTCTATATCAGATCGGCTAACTCAACTTCAATTGAAAAAGCCCATATAAAGATTCCTCTCGTCATGACAGGAATCAAACTTAAGTCTTTTCCAATCGAAGGGCACAATGACCCATTGTTATTCCAATTGCACAATGGTGGTGGTGCTTAATTTTTCCAACTGTCTTAAGCCTCTAGTAAGCAATGTTGTAGTTTCACATCAGATGACAAAAATTGCATGCTCTTATAAAGACATTTGCAAACATTTGTGCTGTGAGCCACAGTAGAATTTGAACCAGTTCAGTCGAGCATTAAACACAAACAATATCCTCTGAAACATAACATTCAGTTTTTATTTACAGTTTTTGAAGGAAGATGAAATAACTCATATGATAAACAAAGCAGTTACTGTTCTACTAGTGGGAATAATCTGAATGTGATATAAAGTTTTATTTGCACCATTGTTAATCAACACATAAGTCATCAAAAGATTACAGAATGCTGCATGTTGTGAAGAAATATGTCTTAGCTAGAACAATGTAATATCTCAGTGTACAAAATGAAAAAGGAAAGAAAAAAATGTTGGAAATACCTTGTAATTGTGTCAAAACATAAAACTTAAAAGGAAGTAAATGCCTAGAAATTATAATTCCATGATTCCCTTTAGAGGCAAGGAGCAGAAGAAAAGCGGATGGGCTCTACACGTGTTAATCCAGATCAAGTGACTGATGAAGTGATTAACTCCACAAATATAAATGATGGATTAGCTGAAAGTAAGTTTGCTGTGATTGGTTTGTTCTTGCTCCTTTAGTATGTATTTTATAACTTGTTATTGATTTTTAAGTTAGTATTAAATTTTCTTAGCTTATTTTATTTTCTGTTGCTTATTAATTATGTATTCAAGTTTCTTAAAATATGTTGTACATTTAACCTTCATTTGCTTAAAGCATTGTGAAAAATAGGAGATATTTTTTATACCATATTCATATGGATCTAATTGTCATCATCAAATTCCTGACATATATCCTCGGGGGGGCGGGTGTAAAGGATCTGATGATAGTACTACATGAAAAGTTACAAAGTTACATTACTAGCTTCCTATCAACAATTTTTCCCCTTCCAGATTAGCCTGTTATTTGCTTTATATTTCTAAGGCAATTTTTACTGCATCAATCCATCTACATCTTGGTCTTCCTTTGGATCTTTTTCCTGCCATCTTGGCAAAGAACACTTGTTTTGCTAATCTTTCCTCTCCCATTGTGTTCAAGTTGGCTATACCACTATGACATCTGAGATTAGCTCTGCTAAGATATTCCTGAATGCCAACAATGCCAAGTTCTTTCCTGATAGCCTCGTTTTTAATATCATACTGCCATTGATGCCATCTGTTCAGTCCCCCTAATCTTTCTCAGGACTCATATCTGTGGTCCCCAGTCTTTGATGAAGTGTTTTATTTCTAACACATCTCTTAGATTTATAAGTTAAAATTGGTTTGAACACTGTCTTGTGTACTGCTAGTTTAGTATTTTGACTAATGTTTATCATATTCCATACAAATTTATTCAGTTGACTTCGTACCATACCAACTTTGATAATTCTGCTGTATATTTCCAAATTTAATTTGCCATCATCACTAAAAATTGTGCCTAAATAGCTGAAATATTATACTTGTTCTATAGGTTTACGATGCAGTTGATGTTTCTACCTGTTTTCATCGTCTTTTTAATGCTGATTTTCATACCAAATTTATTACAGCAATTATTGAATTTGGTCAGGGAATTCTGCATACTTGGATTTATTTAGGAGTATAACATCATCTGCATAAAAGTAAAGAACTGAGACCAACATCTCAGATCTTGATATTAAGTTTAATACTGCTTTCCTTCAAAATGTGATCCATGTAGATGATGAATAACAGTGAAAATAATGTACACCCTTCTCACACCTGACTTAACATCAAACTATTGTCCTGTACCTCTTTCAATTTTAATTACTGATTCAAATAGAGATTATGCATTGCTTGATTTACACCATATAACTGGAGCATTTTCAACAGCTTTCCTCTTGGTGCCTTATTATATGCATATGCCTTTTCCCAATCTGCAATCTACAAGATGAATAACAGTGAAACTAATGTACACCCTTGTCGCACACCTGACTTAACATCAAACTATCTTCCTGTACCTCCTTCAATTCTAATTGCTGATTTGCAATTCAAATAGAGACTATGCATTGCTTGATTTTACACCATATAACTGGAGCATTTTCGACAGCTTTCCTCTTGGCACCTTATTATATGTATATGCCTTTTCCCAATCTACAAAATGTATATACAGATCCTTGTTATATTCCCATAATTTCTCAAGTATTTGTGAAAATCGGATTCTGACAACCCCTGTTTGGCCTGAACCCAGCTTGTTTTTCTCCAAGTTTCTCCCCCACAGTTTTTTTTTAGCTGTTTTTGCAGAATACTTGCATAAATCTTACTATGAACACTCAAGAGAAATTACTCTTTAATTCTCACATTCAGCTTTACTCTTTTTTTTTAATAGATGGTACTATGAGCACTCTGCTCCAATCATCTGGAATTCAACCTTCTGACCAGGCCTTCTGAATTATTCAGTGTAACCACTGTAAAACTCTTATCTCTCATATTTTGGCATTTCTGGTTGAATATCATTTACTCCAGCTGCCTTTCCGCATTTCAGATTTGTGATAGCTTTTTCTACTTCAATGATACAGATATATATGAGGATTGTTTGAAAAATTTGGTAAAAAGAAATAAGTTAAACATATTTTTTTGGAAAAAATCACCTTTATTTCTCAACATAGTCTCCATCGAGGTCTACACATATGGTCCAGCGAGTTTTCAATTTTTTCATCCCATCTAAAAAGTAGGATTTGTCAAATCATGCAAAATAGTCGTTGACAGCCTTGATGACATTCTCGTTTGAAGAAAATTTTTTTGCACCAAGCCAAATTTTTAATTTTGGGAACAAGAAGTCACACGGGGCCAAGTCTGGAGAATACGGTGGATGTGGAACCAATTCGAACCTCAATTCATGCAAATTTGCCATTGCGATGGCTGATGTGTGAGGCAGTGCATTGTCTTGATGAAAGAGCACTTTTTTGTGGCCAATCTTGGCCGTTTTTTCTTCAGTTCTTTCAAACGGGCCAACAATGACGCATAATAGACTCCTGTTAGTTATTGTCTTACCCTTTTCCAAATAGTCTATCATAATAATTCCTTGGGAATCCCAAAAAACAGTGGCCATCACCTTCCCAGCTGACAAAACGGTCTTCGTTTTTTTTTTTTTTTTGTGCTCTTTCACGGACACTGTCCACTGTTTTGACTGCTGTTTGGACTAAGGTGTGTAGTGGTGGATCCACGTTTCATCTACAGTCATGAATCGATGCAAAAAATCCTGTGAATTGTGATTTAACATCGCCAAACACTGCGTTGTGTCTTTTTGCATGCGTTTTTAATCGACAGTCGACAATCGCGGCACCCATTGTACACACAGCTTTTTCACGTGCAATTTTTCATGCAGGATATTATACACCCATTCAGTTGAGATGCCTACAATCTCACACACTTTCACTTGGCAGTCTTCCATAACGATACCATGGATTTTGTCAATCATTTCCTTCGTAATGACCTCAATCGGGCATCCAGAGCATGCTTCATCTTTGATGGACTTACAACTATGTTTAAACTCATTTATCCAAAAATAAATAGTCATCTTTAATGCTGATGCAGAGTCCCCATGAACTACATCTAACTCGGCTTTTGCACTGCCATCCACTTCTTCAAATAAAAGTGTTTTATCACTTTTATTTGAAGAAGTAGATCTGAAAAACGAAACTCGTTTTTCACCATTTTTTTTTGAAAAATGGTAATGCTGTCATTTTAAATGTTTGCCAAACGAGAACCACACCTTGCACTTGACTAAAATTTTGCCAGGGATCATGAAAAAGATATGTGCCAACACTGATATGAATGAAAGAATTGTGTCGGCATCTATTGGAAATTTACCAAACTTTTCAAACAATCCTCGTATATTAGAGATGGCATTCCTGTTGTTTTCATGGTGTTTTTTAACACCATGCTGTCACTGCTCATTTCATTTAGCAATTTTTCAAAGTAATTCCTCCATACATCAAGATTATTTTTATCCTCATTCTTATGTCCCCTTTATTATCTCTAATTCCTTTTACACTACTCTTTCCTCCATTTCTGAGCTTTTTCAATAGCCTCAGAATATCTTACCACCTTCCTGATATTTAATTTCAATGTTCTTATTAAAATCTTCCCATGATTTTTGTTTAGCTAATTTTGTGCAGTTCTTTGTTATCTTACATTTTTCTCTGTATTCTCTGAGAACACAAACTGACTTACTTGCCAGGAAATTTTGATATGCTTTCTTCTTTTCCTTTACTATTTCTTTAAATTCCTGAGTCCATCATGGAGTTTTGATTTTTCTATCTTTGCAGATTACTTCACCACATGCCTCTCTGAATCAGAGTTTTCTTTTGGATTTGCCACTATCTCCAAGATTTGGTTCTTGTTTTCAAACTCTTTCTGTTTGTTTTTCAGTGTATAGTTCATATCTGATAGCTGCTCAACTTTGATTCGTTTCAAAACTTTTTTACATATCCTTCTTTTCAGTATGAAGTTCAATTTTATCCTGCTCGACACTAAATGGTGATCACTTCATATTTCAAATTGTATACTCTTGTGTCTGGCACCAGTAGGAAAACATTGTTATCAACTATAACATAGTCATTGATACTGCTCATTTCTTGCATCTTCTCCATGTGAATTTGTGCACATTTTTATGTTGGAACATGGTGTTAGTAATAACTAGCCTGTGTCTCGAGTAGAAATCTAGCAGGCACTTATCATTAGCTTTGCTCTTTTCTCCAAATTTTTGCAAAACATTCTTATATGTGATAATCACTTCCTACTCTGCTGTTTTGATCTCCAAAAGGACCAACTCTTCCTTTTTCATTGTGCCAACTGCCTTCTCTAATGCCTTGAAAAATTTCTCCACTTCTTCCTTATTAGAACCTTCTGTGGGACCATAAGCACAAATGTCTCACTGTCCAGTTTCCCATTCTGATATTAGCCCATATCACTACTTGATTTTGCCTGCCATTCAAAAAGATTATCCTCATATTTAGTGTTTAATATTATAGCTACTCCTACTTTTCCAATTCTTCTGCTAGTTTCATTTCTTTTCCATCGATGCTTCTTATGTTGATGGTCCCAATCGTGATCTCTGCTGATTTCAAGTTGGGATTTTTTCTAGTAGCTGACTTTTTGGTGTTTGTCCTAGTTCTCTGACGTAAACAGTCGGGATGGGGTGGGGGGGGGGTCTTGTTTAATTGGGCAAGCCCCATCTGGCATGAAATTCCATCATGTTGTACCATCATTTTCAGTTATGGCTGAAGCTAGTAAGAATACAATTTAGTTGGCTTAATCCCAAATTGCCAGCCCATCCTTGTTCGTTCAAAATCCAGGTAGATACCTAACAGGGTGCACCATGAGAAGGTGAGGATTGGACATTAGGTCAGAAGCCCTGGTTGGTTCTTCACATTCCCCAAAAGGCCACATGGAGGCCTCCTCCCAGTTTTCCAGCCTTGATCCTTAAGTATTCCTTATTGTATGCACCCCTTATTGGATCCGATTGTATGTTTTCATGTTATACTGTATTTTTTTTTTTCATATTGCTGAAATTTCAGTGTGAATCATAAAATTTATAAAGACAGTTTAAATTTGAAAGCTGATAATATAGGGATCTAAAAGAAACAAAAAGGGGGAGGGTGTCATCATCATGATAGAGCCATAGCTGTGTACACACCCAGAACACTTGTATGAAAATATTGGGTACATATATCAATAATTTCTTAGTAGGTTGTGTGTATATTATACAGCTATGACTATTAATTTATGGGATCAGTTCAGTGATGATGTATCCATCTAAATACTGGTGGATCTATCAAGTTGAAGAAGGCCATGAAATCTGGAAGTTGATTAGGAGTAGGTGTGAAGAGTATTCCAACTATTAATAGGATCATTGCTCATATTAATAAAGGGGAAAAATCTCATTAAACAGTACTTTGACCATCCTGTCCTGTCAGGTGTCTTCTCCCTCCAGGAGATTGACTACCATGTGTCTCCACCATGTCCTATTCTGCACCTCTCTGCTGCATTCCTCATATGAGAGATAGGTCCAGTTTTCTATATTTTTCATCCACTGCAGTCTTTATCTTCCTCTTTCCCTCAACAGTTCCTTCGAAAAGTGTCCTTTGTAGGCAGTTATGTTTCAGAATATGTCCAAAATATCTGACTTTTCACTCTTTAATTTCTTTCATCAGGCTCCTGTTTACACCTGCCATCTCTAGTACCTCCTCATTTGTCTTTTTGTCTTTCCATGATATTCTCATAATTCTTTGCAGCATCCACATTTCAAAGGTCTCCAGTTTTTTCGCACTCAGATTGGAGAGTGTCCATGTCTCTACTCCATATAATAATGTAGATCATATGTAGTATTTGGAGATTCTTAGTCTTGTTTTCAGATTTAATTCTCTAGATGTTAGTAGATTTTTCATACTGTTGAAAGTTGACCTTGCAATTTCAATCCTTTTTCTAATTTCATCTTCTGTCCTGCCATTCTCTGTGATCAAGCGTCCGAGGTATATGTATTTTTGCACCTGTTCTAATTTATTTCCTTTTATATTGATGCATATTTTTGGTATTTTCTTTTCTCTGGAAATTATCATGATTTTTGTCTTTTTAAAGTTGAAACTGAGCCCATACTGTTCGCTATACTTGAGGGTCTCATCTATAAGAGTTTTGAGGTCATATTTGTTTTCAGCTAGAAGAACCGTGTCATCTGCATGTCTTAGGTTATTAATAACCTAAGATATGCAGATTAATAATGCACAAAACTTAATGAACTGATGTGGTTCAGATTGCTCATAGAAATTAAGCAGTGTGCTACAGTCTGAAGTTGTGACTTAATGAAGATTATTCTTATATCAGAGTACATAATGGTAACTGTAATGTTGTCAGAAGACATTAATAGGAAAAAAGAGAAAGGGAGGGGAGTTTATTATTGCTTATCAGGGCACAAATGATATTGATATTTGAATTCCTATTCAGGGAAAGAGTCTGAAACAATGCTCAATTATCATTTACAGTTGAGGGTAGGATTCTAATGGGAATTGGCAAGAGAATACATGCAATTAAAACAAAGGATACTGTAAAAATAATCATAATTTAAAATTCTGAATATTTTTACAAATTGTTTATGTTAGTACGTTTATTAGTTTTGGTTTCATAACACGCATTGTCAGCACTTGCAATGTGCCCGTTATTGATGTTATTTTGTCAAAATGAAATGTGAAGCATTTAAAAAAAAAAATTCATGTACTTACTGGATTTGGATAGTTGTGTTACTTTCAGAAATTTTATTGTAGTTTAAAATATTAAGCGTTGGGTTTTATGAAGACATTCTCTTGTCGCTAATGAAGACAACGTGTCAGCCATTATACTTAGCTTCTCGCTTGCCATTTTCATGAAGTGCACATGCTAGCCGAAAAGTTTGATGGGTGATTGACAGCTGACAGAGAGAGCGTTCAGTATTGAGGTAATGGGAAGTAACAAGGGAGCATTCGGAAAGAAAAGAGAACGCAGCCCGGCAGATATTTGGGTTCTGAGGAAATTAAGTTTTTTTTTATGTGACAGTCGGAGGAAAATTAATAGTATATTCCAAAAAAGGAATCATAAAACTGTGAGTTTTTAAAGTGGGAGACTGTCAATAAGTATTGGTAAATAAAAGCAGATATTGCTATTGACGTTCTAAAGAAATGTTTGAGGAAACGCTAATTGAAAATTTCATCTGTTTTAAGGACGCCGGATCTGTTTGTTATTTCTACTGGAATAGGAGATGGAATTTAGCAACTTAGATAAAGCAGTAGAAGAAACCTTTTGCTGGTGCAAAAATTGAACTGCATGAGGTAAGAGTACCTATACTTCGGTAAATTCGGACTTCAGAGTCAGGAGAAATAATGTGTCTACATGAGGGTGATGAGAAAGGATCCTATGAAAAGAAGACGAGAATCTTATATCTTCGGAAAAGGGCCTTAACAGAGAAACTGGCTGTGATCATTTTGTTATTGTGTAAATCTTCATCACATCCACTAGACTAAACAAAGTGTTTAGTCTAGTGGATATGATGAAGTATATGTTAAACAAATCAGTAATAGAATGAGTTAGAAAATTGGTGAACTTTTAAGTGTATTTTAAAAGGCCTTGTAGTTATGTAATTTTGTTTTGAAGTGTATATAAATATTGTTTTTGTTTTATTAAATGTCTAATTTTTGTATTTGGTCTTGAGTCAGTGAATTTTTTTTTGATTCTGAAAGAAACAGTAAAAAGGTCATTGTACAAATCGGAGTGAACCCTTGTGTATATATATAAATACATTCGGAAATAGAAATAATTGTTATAGAGAAAATCTCATAAAACTGAGGATAGATTAAATAAAAATCAATAATATTATCCTATCTAAACAAGTGGTGCAGTCGAACAGAGATCTTCTCTTAACAGAGATTAAATAATAAAAATCTCATCTCATAAACAAAATTACATAACTACAAAATGAATTGGATCCAAGACCTTTTAAAATGAACTTACACTTAAGAGATCACCCATTTTCTAACTCATTCTATTACTGATTTGTTTAAGATATACTTCATCACATCCACTAGACTAAATACTTTGTAGTAGAAGAAACCTTTTGCTGGTACAACAATTAGCAAAAATTGAACTGCATGAGGTAAGAGTACCTATACTTTGATAAATCGGACTTCAGAGTGAGGAGGAATAACGTGTACTACATGAGGGTGATGAGAAAGGATCTATGAAAAGAAGAAGAGAATCTTATCTTCGGAAAAGGGCCTTAACAGAGAAACTTGCTATGTTAATTTTGTTATTGTGTAAACAAAGTGTTTAGTCTAGTGGATGTGATGAAGTATATGTTAAACAAATCAGTAATAGAATGAGTTAGAAAATGGGTGATCTCTTAAGTGTAAGTTTAATGGTAATTGTAATGTTGTCAGAAGACATTAATAAGAAAAAGTGAAATGGAGAGGAGGTTTATTATTGCTTATCAGGGCACAAATATGATATTGATATTTGAATTCCTATTCAGGGAAAGAGTCTGAAACAATGCTTAATAAGCATTGTCTACAGTTGAGGGTAGGATTCTAATGGGAATTGGCAAGAGAACACATGCAATTAAAACAAAGGATACCATACATCGATTACTAGTGGGATGTGGATTGCGCTGTGCAGACAATATATTATGTAGTGTAAAATACTCTCCTTTCCATGAGTTCTGTGACTCTATGGAGGTGTCACATAATAATTTAAAGACCACATGCAAGGTATTAGTGGAATTGTTAATCTCCTCTTTTCTCTGTATGCAGCTTATGTTAATAGTCAGTCGTGGAGAGAAGTCAATTCTATATCTGGATTTTTTTTTTTTTTTAATTGGCTGACTTAAATGTTTTAGATTCATATCTGTGATGGTGCACGGAAGATCCTCAAAATCAACATGCTGAATATTCCAAAGAATGAAGCCCAGGTATGAAATATTTTAATTATTCACTGTACACACATGCATACACACTACCAATAATTATCCGGACACTCATTTTATTCGAAGTTGTGGAACATTCCAGGTTTGTTAATAACATAACTGGTGTACAGATAGTAGGAAGCAGTATTTCATCGTAGTAGTTGAATACAAGTGATATGGCAACATGATGGGAACTCAGTGACTTCGAGAGAGGTGTCATCATGGGCTGTCACATTGGTGGTGCATCCATACGTGCCATTGCCGCTCACTTGGAACTTCGAAAATCGACACATTGCCGATGTGATCAACAATGGCATCACTAGTGCAGAAAAATATCCAGGGTGACCGCCAAAAATTACTGACGGGGACAGGTGGGTGTTAATGGGTGGCACGTGAAAACTGGCTACAATTGGCACACACCATCCTTGATGAGTTCCAGAGCGCCAATAAAACCGTGGTGAGCACTAATACTGTACAAAAAGAACTCCATTTACTGCGTTTCCACAGAAGAGCAGCAGCACAAAAGTCAAACATCTCAACAATGAACAAGGTTGCTCTTTGACCAGTATAGTATGCAGTTATTTTGGCTGAATCCCAAAATGTCAGCTCATTTTCATTTGTTTTCACTAGATATATAGGATTTTTCTTGTAATCTCGGAGCCAGACATGCGAGTACTTAAAATAACCAACTCATCATTTGGAAAGCGAGATTTTTTGGAGTTGTTTACATTCATAATTGGTTTTTCTTGCTTTACTGGGTATGTGAGGACCTCTTAATATTAAGAATTATTGCTGTTGTGTCATTTCTTGTAAGCTTGAAAAGCTACTTTAAGGCATAGGTGTATTTTTCAATCAACGTGCATATCAGATTAAAAACCATACTTTTACGATTTAATCATAGAAATAGCAAAGTTTATTGGATGATGAAGCAACTCTGCTCTCCAGTCAAAGGCAAAATTATGTCTGATACAAAATTTTAATTATATAAAAGGTAAGTTAAAAAGACATACCTGCTTGTGCAATTTTTTTTTTATTATTATTATTATTATTATAAAAACCTCCATGGAGTCCAAGACTCATTGTGGGAGGTCCACTGTTATACACACAGTTTATCATACTGTGCCTTAAATATATTCACTGTCTCTGCACACACCACACTCTCGGGCAAAGCATTCCAATCATTCACCACTCTCCATGCAATAAACCTGCTCCTCACTCCCTTGTTCACACCCTCATTATACAGCTTCCAGGAATGACCTCTTGTTCTCCTGCTATCTTCACCCATTCTGTGCACAACCTCCCCGACATTAATCTGGTAATAACCACTTAACAGCTTATATGTCTCAATCATATTCCCCCTCCTCCTTCTATCCACCAATTTCTGCAAATTGCATTTTGTCAATCTGACTTCATATGCTACATTCCAGTGACCAGAAACCACCTTCGTCAATCGCCTCTGAATTTTTTCCAATGCAATTTCATCTTTTTGAAAACCAGGTGACCAGATCTGTGCACAGTAATCCATATGTGGCCTGATCAAAGCCTTATACAAAGGAACCATAACATCCTTACTTCTACAAGTCAATGTCCTTCGCATCATTCCCATTATCCGCTGTGTTGTCTTCACTATTTTAGTAACATGTCCCCGAAATTTTAGGTCCTTGTCTACAATCGCTCCCAGATCTCTCATTTCCTCTACCTCTTCCAAGATATTCGCACTGATTGTGTACTTTACATCCCATCTCTGCTTCCCAAATTTCAAAACCTTACACTTTGAAACATTGAATTGACATCCCCACTTATTTACCCATTCAGACAGTATTCAAGTCCTCTTGCAAAGCTACAGCATCCACACTACTCCTGATAGCTCTGCCCAACTTTGCATCATCTGCAAACAACTGCACATCACCATTCAGACCTCTCCAGATATCATTTACATACAAATTAAACAGCAGTGGACCCAAAACAGATCCTTGAGGTACACCACTAGTAACTTTCCTCTTCTGGGATATCGCTCCTCCATAGACAACTCGCTGATACCTATCAGACAACCAATCTCCAATCCAGTGAACCAATCTACCGTTCAGCCCCATCCATTCCAATTTAATTACCAGCTTGTCATGTGGCAATTTATCAAATGCCTTTGCAAAATCTAAATATACCACTGTATATGCAATACCTTTATCCAACGCATTTGTCACTTTATTATAAAAAGTAAGCAGATTGCTAAAGCACGATTTTCCTTTAGTAAATCCATGCTGGGCCGCCAAAGAATATTTTTCTGTTGTCAACCCAATTCTGAACTTTATTCCTAACTAACTTCTCTAATACCTTGACCACAACTCCAGACACACAGACTGGTCTATAATTCAAAGCCTTACTCTTATCACCTCCCTTATGAATTGGAACAATTTTACCCTCTTTCCACTCGTTTGGAACTTGACCCAGTGAGAGACTCATGTTGAAAAGATATACAAAAGCTGTTGTTAACTCTCTGGCACATTCCCTGAAGACACGTGGTGAAATAGCATCAAGTCCCACAGCCTTATTTACATCAAGTCTATTCAATTCCTCATATACCTCCTGTTCACTTACAGTTCCTCCTCCTCCTTTCCCACTGCTTTCAAGTTCTGCATGATGCCACATTCACAAGAATGAAATACCTTTAGAAATTGCTCACTAAATATCTCAACTATATCCTCCGCAGCGGTTATCATTCCTCTGTTTTCACCAATCAATCCCATCCTACCATAATCATTCTTTCTTCTACTGGTGACATATCGAAAAAACTCCTTAGGATTTTTTTTGGCCGCTGTAGCTAACTGCTGCTCATACTGCATTTTTGCTACCCTTATCAAGCTAGTCACCTTCCTCTCCTGCTCTTTGTACTTCTCATGCAACTGGTTGTTATATATACTCATTTTGTGTTTCTTCCATAATACCCTCTTCTTCCAGATTGCATACCTTATCTCTTGATTCATCCATTTTACACCCACTCTGTTTACCCTCTTGACCCTTGGAATGCACTCTGATATTGCCTCCACCAAATAGTTCTTGAGTATGGCCCAAGCAGCATTGATATCCTTTCCATCCATTTCCTCTTTCCAATTTATTATCGCAAGCTGTTTCCTGAGCTTTTCGTAATTACCAGTCTTATAATTCCACATATATCCCTTTCTAACAGATGTCCTCGAATGACTGGTCACCCTGCACGTGATCACCTCATGGTCACTCTCACCAACTGGTGGAATATTTGACACCTCATTTATAATAACATCATCTGATGATATGATCAAATCCAATACTCTTGATCCTCGTGTACCCTTCGTTACATGCTGCCTAAGGTAATTATCTTTCAAAAACTCCAAAAATTCATTTTCTTTACCCACAGATGCAGTCTCTTGCTTCCAGTCTATATTACCATAATTAAAGTCGCCCATAATGATAACTCGTTTCTTGCTAGCTAGGCCAATTTTCCTATACATTTCCTTCTCATTACCCTCCATATTACCAGGTCTATAGCAACACCCAACTAAATATTTCATCCTGTTTACTTCTACCTCACATCATACGGCCTCAAAACCGTGACCACTATTTGCACCTTGCAATTCCACCTTAGATGGGCACAACTCATCTGCTACCATTAACAGTACTCCTCCCTTTCTTCCCTGTCTATCTTCACGAAAAATATCATATCCGTTCATCTCTATTCCTGTCAGGATGTTATCGTCATCTAACCATGTCTCACTTATACCAACAATTTTGGGGCGAACAGACTCGATCAAAGCAACAATTTCGTTCCCCTTATTTCGAATGCTTCTAGCATTAGTGAATAAACATAAGAAATCATTACTACTTCTACAAGTCCTAAGAACATCATTCCTGCGATGTGACTCTTCAATACCTTCTCCTGTCACTTCCTCTATATTACCACCAATTCTAAACTTTCTTCACACCTAAACTGTTTCCACCCATTTTGGAGCCAAACATGAGTCAAAACACACAATAAGAGAAATGTGTTGAGAACAAAGCTGAATTATGTGAAGTGAATTTAAATACTTTTCCTTGCGAGCCTCACCTATCTTTTAGACACAGGTCCAGGAAAACTTTGGTCAAGTGGTCACTCTTGATATTCCCAAGGCATTTGAGTCTGGCATTGTCGCCTTCTTGCAAAGCTACCATCTTTTGGCATTCCTCTCTGGCCATTCACTGCAGGTTATGGTGGTGGATAGTTTCCTTTCATCAGATTTTTCAGTTAATGCTGGCATACCACAGGGTTCAGTACTGTCACCTAGACTCTTCCTCCTATATATTAATGATCTTCTCTCCCTGACATCCAGTCCTATTCATAGCTTTGTTGATGACTGTACTCTCCACTTCTCTTTTCATTTTCAGAACCTTGTAGGGCTCAGGTTGACTCATGCTTCAAGATCTTCTTTAACCAATGTCTTAAATGCTGATCTCCTTCTCATTCTTAAGTGTGGTGAGATAACCTGGTAAATTTTAATGCCACCAATAAACAATCCTGTCTCATTTCCAGGTAGAAAGACCATTTCTCTTGCCACCCACGATAGTTTTCCTCTCCTTGAGTTAAATCTTGCATCTAATCTATCCTAACATAAACACATCAGGTTCATAGTTCCTTAAGCCTCCAAAAAAAGTATTGTTTTTCAAACGTTACTTCTATCCTGCTCAACTCGCTTTATAAAACTCAAATCTGTCCAATCTTAGAACACTGTTCCCACACTTGGGGTGGTGCACCTAAAACTTCTCTCAGAATATTTTACAGAACAAGCAGTTCACTTGCTTGATAACTCTTCCTTCACTGACTCCCTTTCCTATAGATGCTCTGTTGTTGCTGCATTATGTCACTGCTGCTCCTCTGAACTGGTTGCTACCATCCCTCTAGTTTCCTGAACTTGTATACGAACATGAGTAGCTGCCAGTCAATACCCATATATTTTTCGACTTGAAACTCATTGAACCATCTTCTTGTTCACTGCCTTCATTTCCTACACCTCTGCTCTTTAAAACAGTCACTACAACCATCAGGTTTTCAAAAAATGTATGAACAAATTCCTCTCTTCCTTCTAACCACTTGCTCAGATACAGCACTGCTGTGTGTTGTCTTGGGACCTCTTTGAGTGAGGCTGGAGAAAAAAAGAATCATACATTCAGTAGTCAAAAATGAAGCATGAATATATAATTGGTGAATGAAGTGGAAGAGGAAGAGAGAGAGAGATTTTTAATTAACATTATGAAAACAAAAAATTTAGGAAAGTAAAGACTAACGGAGAACTGCAAAAATGTTTTTGTACTTATACAAATTAAGTGGATATTGAATCCAACATTATTTCAAAGCCAAATATATAGAAACTATAAGAGTTTGGTGCCAAATATAAAAGTATTGGCAGATCTAAGTGTAAGCAACCTTTCAGGACAGGGGCAACTCGTAAAGGTGGAGTAAGTTCATATTTTCCCTAATGCAAAGCACATCTCCTTGCGACATGTATAATGCTATGCATTATGGGAAGGGGTCACTACCCAGATCGGTTTCAACCTTTGTTGAGGTCTTGTCAGTGGGAGCCAGACCCAGATGTAAAATACTCAGGTTGAAGTGATGCAGAACTCATTTCTTCCCATACAAGTTGCCAAAAGTGTCACATCTTAAAAGGTACCAAGAATTACTGAAATAAAGAGCCAAAAGGCTTCACTTTTGGCTCTTTATTTCAGTAATTCAGTTTGCACCGGTGATGCAAAATTTTACAATTTAAGTGGATATTGAATCCAACATTATTTCAAAGCCAAATATATATAGAAACTATAAGAGTTTCGTGCCGAATATAAAAACTATAAAAGTATCAGCAGATCTAAGCATAAGCAACCTTTCAGGGCAGGGACAACTCATAAAGGTGGAGTAAGTTCTGATCACTTTTCTTAGTATTTTCCCTAATGCAAAAACATCCCCTTGTGGACATGTATGATGCTATTCATTATGGGAAGGGGTCACTACCAGTTTCGACCTTTGTTGAATGTTCAAGTACATGTCAAACTCCAAAAACTCGGCGTTGTTTTCCTCAGTAACAGGCTCACCCTGTCACTGAGAAGAACTCTCAGAACCGGTTGGCTCTACACCGTGGCAGACTCACCCCACAACCAAGCAGAGCCACTCATTTGCTCATATCTCATCCGAGGGGTAACAGCAACAGCCGTGCCTCAGTTAACTTCTCAGGCTACAGCATTGCCATTCAATACCCCACCCCCACTCAGGACCTGGGTGATAGCAACAGCCGAGCTTCAGTTACATCTGGTCAAGCTTCGTGGGTTACAGCATTGCCATTCATCACCCAAGCTTCCAGCCGGTTTCGACCTTTGTTGAGGTTTCATCAGTGGGAGCCAGACCCAGATGTAAAATACTCAGGTCCAAAGATGCAGAAATCATTCTTTCCCGTATGAGTTGCCGAAAGTTGTCTCATCTTAAAAGGTACCAAGAATTACTGAAATAAAGAGTCAAATTAAGTGGATAATCAAACATTATTTCAAAGCTGAATATGAAACTATAACTATGCATAGCATCATACATGTCTGCAAGGAGATGTGCTTTGCATTAGGGACAGTACTAATGAAAGTGATCAGAACTTACTCCACCTTTACGAGTTGGCAATGCCCTGAAAGGTTGCTTATGCTTGGATCTGCCAATACTTTTATAGTTTTTATATTCGACACGAAACTCTTATAGTTTCTATATATATTCGGCTTTGAAATAATGTTGGAGGTCAATATCCACTTAATTTGTATGATTTTGTATCACCGAAGTGAAGCTTTTTGATGCTTTATACTATAATAAATTTAGTTTAATCCTTTATCCAAGTGTAAGCAAACAAAGTTTGCACCTGAAAATATCTTCAGGACTGAGGTAAGGTGGTACAACACCAGGCAACTCAGAGCAAAGATGGACCAAGCTCTCATCACTCCTTAAACTTCCAAAATGTTTTGTACTGTTCACCATCTGAGAATATTTTCCTATGAAGTAGCCAGCACATTGTTATGCTGCTGGCACTCCATTCCATTCACTTTACAGTTTCAAATAATATGCTTTTTGAAGTAACATGGTTAATAAATTGATACCACAATATTTAACATGAGTTAAAAATTCACTTAATACATTCCTCCTCAATGAAGAGATTTTATCCAGATCAACGTTCATGCTGATCTGAATGAAACTTCTCAGACTAATCATTAGGTGAGGTGTAAGTTATCATATCATTAAATACAGTACAGTACAGTACACTTTGCCTATTTTCCATATTTAGTGTAATTACAGACAACTGTAAAGACACTGTATGATGAAAAACATCTCCATTCCCACAACACCATACTGCATCAAAAAAAGTTTTATTCTGGTGCCAAACACAGTATGTATGAGGGTGGTCTAAAATGTTCTCGGCCTCGACCATAGGTGGCAACACTTTTTTTTCTATGTTGGTACATCTGTCAAACATGAATGTGAAATTGCAAGCCATTCTATCAAGTAGTTTGTTTTATACAGCTGTCTGAAGCAAACGTGTTGTTTGTATCCCTTGAAATGGATAAAATTGAGTATTGTGTGGTTATAAAATTCTTTGTAAAAGGTTTAACATCAAAAGAAATTCATTCGAAGTTCATAAAAGTTTATGGGCACTCTTCTCCTTCGTTTTCGAACAATTGAGAAATAGGCTGCCAAGTTTAAACATTTCCGAACCAGCCTTGAAGATGATCCATGTAAAGGATGTCCAAAAAGTGTAACAACACCAGAAATCATTGATCAGGTGCACGATATGGCATTGAATGACCGGCGAGTCCAAGCGTGTGAAATTGCTGAGACTATAGGCATTTCAAAAGAACATGTAGGACACATTTTGCATGAAGAATTACAAATGAAAAAGCTTTGTGCAAGATGGGTGATGTGTAGATCAAAAATGCACTCGCATGAAAATCGCTTTCCTGTCATAAGGAGTGGTGTTAAGTTTATGTTGTTTAGCTGTGGCCAGGATGATTAAGCTTTGAAATCTAATATTGTTAGCTATAGCCTCTGGGAGAGGGTGAAGACCTTTTTCAATTCCACAAATAAAGTCCATTTTTGGGATGTGATTGAAAAGTTGAAACCTTTCTTTAGGATATCGGATTCATGTTTTGAAAGGCAGTAATTCAACATGTTGAAAATCACTTTATCCTCTGGGAGGCTGTTGTGTGTATGGTATTTTTTCTTATAGAGTTCTTCAAATTTTTTAATTTGGTTAACCTTTTTTAACTTGAAAGTTTTCTCGTAGCTATGTTGTATAATATAACACCACTCATATCATACCACTCCTTATGACAGGAAAGCAATTCATAACTTGAGAAATAACAAAGAGATTATAATCACTAAAGCTGATAAGGTAAACTCCACAGTCATTCTTAACTCAAAAGACTATTTCAAGAAGATAAACAATTTATTATCAGACAGTTCCACGTATAAAATTCTCAACAAAGATCCTACCATGGCGAATCATAATGAGACAAACCATCTGATCTGCAATATGAGTACTTGGCCTGAAGAATTGAAAAGAAAAATTAAATCCTTACATTCCATTACTCCTAGACTTTATGGTGCACCTAAAATACATAAAGAAGTCCCACTTCGTCCGATTGTTGATGGCAGGTCCTCCCCAACATACCTTTTAGCTGAACATCTTGCAAGCTTACTAATAGGAAAAATCAGACAAACAGAATCCTATATTAAAAATTCTCAACAATTTGTTGAAAAACTGAAGAATGTGAAACCAACAAAAACAGACATAATGGCCAGTCTGGATGTAGTATCTTTATTTACAAATGTACCAATAGAAGAAGTCATTAAAATTATCAAAGATCTCTTTCCTGTAGATATTACACAGATGTTCAAGCACTCCGTAAAATCAAATTTCTTTAAGGTAAACAACAAGGTGTACCAACAATTAGAAGGCCTAGCCATGGGCAGCCCTCTGTCACCACCATTTGCAGACTTTTTCATGGAGAAATTTGAAAATGAAATCTTCACCAATATTACTCCTAAACCATCAATATAGTGGAGATATGTAGATGATATCTTCATCATATGGCAAGAAAGCATAGAAAACCTACAATGGACTGTTGATAGAATCAACTCACTCCACAACAAAATCTAATTTACCCTAGAAGTGGAAAATAACAAACAACTGCACTTCTTAGACATACTTGTAAAGAGACAAGATAACAATTTCAAACTGTCCATTTACAAAAAAGCCTACAGATACTGGACGATATCTACATTATTCTTCAAACCATCATAGGTCACATAAACATAGCATCATCCACATGTTGGGAAATAGAGTCTGCAAATTTGTCTGAGACGAAGACGAGGTTCAGACAGAACTGTCTCAGATTGTTACAACACTATCTCAAAATGGATATCCTCTAAACATTATCAACAAATTCCTGTATAAAGATAACCACTGACAACAAGAAACAGTCTCCCAGCAGGTTTCAACGGTCGTCATCCCCCTTTATGGGTTCGGTTTCCACCAATATAGCGAGATTGTTAAAAGCTCATAACATCAGAGTTGTATTTAAACCAACTACTAGCATTAGACAAGTGTTAAGATCTCCTAAGGATAGTGTTCCATTTTACAAATATCCAGGTGTGTATAATATTCCATGTACGTGTGGCCTCTCCTACATTGGACAAACTTCAAGAAGCCTCGAAATCAAACAGAAAGAACATGTTGGAGATGTCAATCATAACAGGACGATCACCTCCAGTTTAGAACATCACTTTTCAGCTTCTTACCATTCTATAGACTGGGAAAATAGTTCTATGTCCTACATAGACAATGATTTCAGATACTGATTATTCAAAGAAGCAACAGTAGTCCTACAAACAGGCAGCAACCTAAACAGAAATCAAGGTGCCATATTGAATGAGACTTGGAAAAATTTAATCAATTCACTCAGTTTGATGCAACTACAGTACGGCAACAATCACATAACACGCGTTCAGGATACAAACTAAAGATTCGCAATACATGCTGACATTGTCACGCGAACGTATCAAGTTAGCTACCTTATAGTTACTAACGGTTTTGTATTCTTTATACTTTGTGCATTTATCATTTTTTTGTGTTTACCGTTCAAGCCTTGAGAAAGCTAGACAGTTGCTAGCGAAACTGGTAGGTGTTATTATATGAACATATATAGTAATTAAAAAACCTATGGTCACATTGTTTATGTGACCATAGGTTTTTTAACACTTCATGACCAAATATGAATACTTGAAAGATTTATATACTTGAAATAAGAATTGCAGTTAAGATTTTTTTTTGTATCATTAAAACAGTCATCACTATAAAACAGTCTAACAGAAAACTTTCAAACTGGCATGCCATATATTATATATTGAAAACGTAAAAATGCTCCCATTCTATGTGGAATGACATAATATACAGGGTGTTCGGGATAAATTTGACAGTTTCGTAAGGAAAAAGAAAATCTTCTTTGTATCTATTAAATTTAATGAATTGACAAAAAAACATTACAGGCAGAGTTAATTACAATACTATCAACAAGATTTACTCAAAATAACCACCATTAGCATCGATCACAGCTGCAATTCTGCTTCGGAACCTCGAACAAGCTGATGCTACAGTCTCCCTGGGAAGGGCCGCAAAAACTGTTTTAATTTTATCCATTAACTGGGCTTTTGTATTACTGGAAGTGCGATTGGTGTCTTTTTCAACTGCGCCACATACAAAATAATCCATGGGGTTAAGGTCTGGGGAGTTTGGAGGCCAAACATTTGGACTGGTGAAGTCGTAGAAATTTTCAGACAACCATTTTTGACTTTTCCCAGAGGTGTGGCAAGGGGCCGAATCCTGCTGCCATACATACGGCCTACCATTGGCTACCCTTGTTATCCAGGGCTTGACTACAGTTAGCAACTCCACGAACAAAGCCCGAATTCCAATGCCAGGGTTCTTCAACACCTGTTCCTGCAGATTTGCGAGGAATTCTGCTGTACGAACGCAATCAGATCGTCTGCTAGGGATCTTTCTTCTTGCTACATCCTCGTAGTCACCATTGCAAGTCTCTAGTTCATGCCTGATTGTTTTTACTGTATTCAGGGAGCATTGGGCAGCAGTCGTAATATCCTTATTTTGATGGCGGGCACGAATCATCATGATACAAGTTATTCTCTTCCATGATTCAGGTGGGTTCCAGCTATCCATCCTTTCTGACATCTTGTATATGAATGAAGAAGGGTCCAAACTTTTAAATGAAGAGAAGTGTGTGTTAATACATGTAACTTACGGAAAAATATAATTAATTATAAATATGTCAAATTTATCCTGAACACCCTGTACTATGAAGCAAATTCCTTCTTGATATGAAACGCACAAAGACCCCATCCCATCATGAACTAATTCTTTTTTAAATATACTTTTATGCATAATTTTGAATACATATTATACAGTGTTTAATAAACTCAGTTGTTTCAAACATTTTATCCTTTATTGTAGTAAAAATGGTAAAAAGAAATGTATTTAAAAAAAATTATGGAAATCCCATAGATGATTAGATATATGAAGAGCCAAAGGCTTCAATCAAGCCCATAGACGAGTTATTTTTTTCATTGATTACTATATTTACTGTATTTACTTGAATATAACTCGCCCTCGTGTATATCTCCTATCTCTGATTTTACTTTACAAAAAAAGAAATTATAAAATTTCGCATTTACCTCGCACACAAAAAAAGTTTAAAACTTTAAGAAATAGATAGTGAATGTTGTTATGGTAGTTTCAAATATATTAGAATTTGGTTGAAGAAAATCAGCATTTCAACTCAACAATTGTAGCTCGACTTTGTCATTGAGTTGCATGATCTTTTGTTAATACTGCACCAATCATTATGAATATGAGTAACTATCCCTCATGTGGGATAGTTTATGCAGACACTTAGGACCTGAAATAGTAAAACAAAAACTGTTGAATATGAAAACCAATGTGGCCATTATTCCTGGCGATCCTACACCTTGTTTACAGCCCTTGGATGTATCGTTCAACAAACCATTCAAGGACTGTGTACAAAAATTCTACATGAAGTGGATGGCAGACAGCAGCTACAACCTGACTCTGGCAGGGAGGATTACAAGACCATCATTCGAGTTGTGCAACTGGATTTTAAGAACTTGGGACATGATTTCACCAGAAATAATGAGCAAGAGTTTTTTTTACAAACTGGCATCTAATGCCCTGAATTAAAACTGTTTTAATTTACAGAAGCATTAAAGATTCAAATATATCGTGTGATGAAGTTGAGTGGCCAATCGCATAAATAGCGTTGATAATTAAAATTTAAATGCATTCATTTTATTTAAATTTAAATGCATTAATACATAATGAGAGCAAAAAAATTTAAATGCATTAATACATAATGTGAGCAATTATAATGAATACCGAGGATTTAATTATAAACATCAATTTAGTTTTTTCCACAAAAACTTTAGATTCTGAAAATCCCCGCATATATCTCGTACCACCATTTTTTAACTTTAATGTTCTGGAAAAAAGTGCAAATTATATTTGAGTAAATACGATAACTTTTTCACTTAACGCGGGCTTTTTCACAGGATACGTTAAGCATAATGAATTCCTGTACTTTACTAGTTTTGGTTTCTTTTTGTTCTTCAATCTTTAGTTTTCGTAATCTATGTTCAAAATATTTACTCCATTCTATTCATCTTCTGTGTTCATCAATTGTATTCAGGCTTCATTCTCAATGCTTTCTCTTGTTGTACATTTTGGCTTATCGAGTTTGGTTCCAAAATTGCACAACCAGGGTTGCATGTCTTTTTAACAACCCTTTCATATAATTAAAATTATATATTGTTGTTATTTTGCTTTTGGTTTGGAGAGTGAGGCAGCTCTATCACCCAGTTTGTGTTGCCATTTCCATTGTTTTATTTTGGAGCAACATGAAATTTCAGGAAATGTATTTATACTTTAATTGTTTTTGCTATGTTACCTACTCATATATTGATCTGAAATATTTTTTGCATTTCATTTGAATAACAATCCATAGCATATATTTTGAATTTATATTAGAAGACTAAAATATTAACAGACCAAAACTTAGAGAAAGGAATAATTATATCCTGCTTTTATTAAAGCTACTACATGTTGGTTTTTCTTTTAATTTTCCCCTTATCCCATTATCCATATATATATATAGCAAGTGGTCTGATGTTGTATATCAACAAAGATGGCACAGCTGCTCTTGGGAGCCATAGTGTAGAGAGTTCTGTCCCTGGTGGAAGTTATACAGAAGTAGTAATTGGAAATAGATAGCAGAAGAGAAACTGCACCTGATCTTGGTGCATATTATTTGTAATATGTTATATAGAATTCAGTATATTTGTAAGGTCAGCTTTGATGTTCTTGAGTAAAGAAATGCCAATGAGATTTTAAAAAATTAAACAGAAAATAACCCACTGCTCTGATAAAATATTTTTATGTGCACAACTGTATTTATTTTGTTCTCCTCCTGTATTTGATTTCAGTTATTTTTACATCTCACCTTTTAGCTTTTCATAATATAATTTTCACTTGATTACTATATATATTAATTGTAGTCACACTGGCTTGTCGTCTTAAATGTGATAAATTATATGCTTGCTGATATCTGCTAATGAAATCAACTGCAAAATAAAGATAAGTGTGAAGTTATGTAAATTAAAAAAATAATAATAAATAAATAAAAATACTGGAATCTGTAATGTGCATTAGTACATGTTAATTTCAGTCTCTGCACATTTTCACTAATTCTGGAATATTATTTTAGGAACAAAAATATACATATTGAATGTCAGCAGATTTTTGTGCGGTTAAGTAAAGCATATCATTGTTATATAGAAATGAAATTTAACTATCAAGAATATTTTTGTTTTTTAATAAATATGATCCATTGGGACTGTTTTCAGATAGAAACAGATTATAAAATTTATTGTGTCTAGGCATATTATTGTTTCAAGAAATGTAGAAATACTGAATTATATTAGAGTAGTGGGTTAATCTAAAATATTTGAATTTGAAAATTGATCATGAATGTAATTAAATGTCTTTACCTGTGTATAAGTAAAATAAGCTTATTGTATTTTTAAGTGTCTTGTATTTTAAAGATTTCTCCAATGTTCATAATTGTATAGGATATTGAGATACTTTTTTTGTACTACTGATTCTTTTATTTTTTTATGTGCTTTATTAGAATTTCAGATCTGATGCTTCTTTGCTCTAAAAATATAAAATTATGAATTGTAATGCTAATTATGTATTTTTTTTTTTGCACTTCCTAATGATGAAGTACTGCCTGTTTGTCATATTTATCTCCTTTATTTTCAAAAGATTCAATTTTTTTTTTTTAAATACTTTTATTGTTTCAGATCTTGGAATGTTGTCACCATATAATTCTTCTGTGGAATAGCTTTGTTCTTGAAGAAACTTCTTTCTTCAAGTTAAAACTATATTGTAAATACTTTTTTTTCTTTTTTTTATGAAGACTGGTATGAAATCACATTTTGTATGTAATTCATTTATTTTTTAAAATAGTATGTTTTGATTTATTTGTAAAATTAATTCTGTTTCTCTTTTATGTAATTTAAAATTGGTATCACTGATTGGTTTGTATATAGCCCTGAACATCAATTATTATTATTAAAACTAATAATTTTTATTATGACTTTGGTTTAATGATATTGATAATCATAGCCTTTCAGATATTTCTCACATTCATAATATAAAGCAAATGTTCCCAATTTTTTTTTTTTTTTTTTTTTTTCATGATCCAAAATTTTAAATTATCTTTGTCTTGAAACCCAAATGATGCCATGGTTACTTATCAACTGCATTTGGCCATAATTTATAACAACTTTATTCTTAAATATTATATTTTCTTTCAAACATGAGCTTTTGCTAATATTTCCATGCACATGCCTCATCAGTAAAAACTTTTTTTTTTTACCAAAATAGACTTGAAATATTGAAATCAGAATTAGTTAGGAGATGACAGGAAATCAAATCACACTTCAAAATTTGAAATTTCTGCAAATGGATTTCATAAACACGAGGAACATTAAATATCATGAATCTGTTGTATCAGCTTCATAAATGATGGCATATACCAGTAAAATCTTATGAATTTCAGTATTACAGTTACATTCAGAAGGTTCTTACTTCAGCAATCAATTGAAACTGATATTTTTACTGATACCAAACAGTTTGTGCAGATTTGTGGTTAGATGATTGTTTATTATAGAGATTTAGGAAATTTTGTGATCTAATGGTGAAGAACTATGTTATGTATACAAGTTGATAATTCACCTAGTTTAGCTCCTCCTGTGGATGTGAAACTTTGGATATTTGTGGCAGCTGTGGAGGATTTGATTTCATCTTTTGAAAGGAAAATCCTTAACAAAATATTTGATCCAGTGAATAATAATTGTCTCTAAAGGATCAGATACATCCATGTGTTATGCCAAATCTATAAAAAACCTAGAGTATCCAGTTAAATCAGGTTCAGAAAGTTAGTGGAAATACATGTTTTTCAGACAAAAGTTAACTGTATTCCTGAAAAGATTATAAGTAGTAAAAATTTTTGATAAAAGACTAAAAGCAAACCAGCAAACAAGATTGAACAACATGTCTTAAATTGGAGAAGTAAGGTTTTGGATACACAGGAATGGAGATGACAGATCCAAGAGGTCAAGACTTGATTTTGGCTATATATAGCCATAGAAAGAATTGAATGGGGAAGTTGCACACGATTGGGCATAAATATATACAGATCACTGTTGTATCACATGGATACAATTTATGTTAGGCCCATTATGCACTTCCTGCATGCATGTTATCATTTTAACAAACAAGCAGTCAGCAATCATAGGATATGGAATAAAACAGTTAAATAGCTAAATATATAACTATTTTATTCTTTACATCATATATATTTATAATATAAGGAATACAATAGTTAAAAGCCATAATGTAATTATTTCTTAGAAATAGTTTTTTCATGAGTTTTTTTTTTTTTTACAGAATTTTAGTTTTTTATAGAATGCACATATATATATATTATGTAAAATTTGGAAGAGAGTTGTTTTACGAAATTGTTGGGTCCCAACTTTACATTAACAGAAGCATACTGTACTTGATCATGTTGTTCACATATTTTATTATTTGGCAGTTTGTCAGTCGACAGCATACCTATTGTCCTCACTGGCCTATAAGGTAATTGGTTAAGTGTGGGAAAGTTACTAAAAATAATAGTAATTATATAAATCAAGTGAATATTAAACTCAGCATTATTTCATCTAGTAATTTTAGTAAATAATAGTAGTAATAAAACTGTAGCTTATGAAGAGCAAAATGAATGAAAAAAAAAATAGAAAAAAAAAAATCATAGAATGTACACTTTCTCATACTTTCGGATGATTGATTTTTTTATAATGTATGAAACAAATCTTGTTGCCTTATCGTATTCAGTCCTTTAAATGATCCAGAAATAGCTGAATGAAGTGGGGGAAGGAAGGTAATTCCCAGAGATCTTAATTCATCTCCTTTCAAAGGATGCATACTTCTTATATCCCAAAATGGTGGCTAGCACGGATTTGAATTATTTTGGCAAATTTTCTTGTTTAAATATTTGGTGCTAATAGTACATTTGATAGATAATAGCATGAAAAATTGATTTAAAAAAAAAGTTGGCCCTTTTCCTTAGAAAAATCAAATGCATGGAAATCTTCCTTTTTTTGGGAAACTGCTTTTCCCAAAAAAGTTTCTATAATATAATATATAATTTCACAACCCCACAAAAAATATAATAACAAACATGATTGCTAGAATAAGTTACTGATACAAAACATCTTTTATGTTCTTGAACCTAAACAAGATTTCAAGTTAAAATAAGACATTTCTGTCACTTCTGAAACTACTTCCATTATTGCTGTGATATGTGTATGGAAACATTATTGCTTTTATTTTTTATATACAAGTGACATATTGATTGTCAGATATTTTACTTTAGAGGCAAAACATTTCCAAGTAAATTTTATAAATATACAGTTTCAAAAATTGTGCTGTCAAAAAAAAAAATTGTATTGAGTAAATAGCTTTGTTATGGGATATTTTTTGTAATATTCATATTTTGCAGCTCTAGCAAATGCATCTTTTGAATGATAACTGGATGTAATATTTTGGAACCTTTTTTAATAAAAGATTTTACAATATAGATTAATTATATATGCATTTGTGTATCTATAATGATAGCTAATCTGGAAATCGTTTTTATATACCCTTTTTTTTTATATTCATTCAAGATGAATGGATACCTCTGTAAATAATATTCTGCTCCTCTTTGGCTTAAACTATGATAGTATGAAAAGTTCAAGAATGTAGTGCGATATAATCTCGACTTCATTATGACATGGATTTAGCATATATGCTAGGAATACAATGAATTTATAGTTTTGCTTTTTCCCAGATCATTTGCAGTAAATACAGCAAAGTTTTTAGAATATTTGTCAGATCATATTTAATAGTAACTTCAAGATCAGAACAGCTAAAATTCTGTATGGCATATAGAAGGATATAAATTATTGAAAGGGGAAAAAAAAAAATGCTATAGAATATATAGTAAAATCTGCTTATAGCAAACTTCAAGGGACCATAAATTATATGTAGCATATATCAGCACCATTTTTTTTTTTTTTTCGAAGATCCATCATTGTAATTAAGTGGTTTCAACTGTTTGTTTCTCTTAATTTTATTATCATTTTTAGACAATGTAGAAATTTGAAGTATATGACCAATCCCAAGAAGCATTCCTATATTTATTAAAAAATAACATGAATTTATTTGGTTCAGTAGTATTTATTATACTGAGAGCTGTTGCAGAAATATTTTCATATTGATAAACAGTATATTTAATGGGATAACATTCTGAAATATTTTAAGTATTTGCTGACTGTTTAAATTAACTTTGATAATTAGATACTCTGACTTATCTTTGCAAAGTGTCTTCTAGGATATTTTGATTAGCACATCAAATCTGGAAACCGAACCCGAAGAAAATAACTTTAAAACTTTCGCAAATATTTTTGTTGTTTAATACAATTTTTTACTTTCTGTTTTGGTATTAATTCGTTACTCATGTGTATTATTATGGTGGACATCACAGTAAACTTAAAATAAAAATTTGAACAGAGGTATCCCTATAGTTGCATGTAATCAACACTCATTATTCATACATATTTCTTTTCCTGATCAGGATACCTATTCTAATATTTTTATTTTGTTTAATATGCTCAGGTGTACCATTTCAGGTTATATGTGTTGAGTTTACTGATATTATCTAAATAATTTTATATATATATTGGTGATGTCTTTGGCATTCTTGTTTCATATGAGCTACTACTAATCGTGACTATCCTTCTGTACAACTTTTTGATAAATATTAGAAAGTAATTTTACTGACAGATTTTTACAAATTAATGTTATGGATTAAACTAATTTGATTTTCTTTTTTTTTTTTCTTTTTTGTGGAAATATTCTGTAAATTTTACTTAATCTGTTAAATTTCTCCTGCATTCAGATGCTAAAAAAAAAAAAGAACAGAACAAAATTAATATAATAAATAAAATTTAATCCAAAGCAAAGTTTGGTCGATTGGCAGAGCCTCTGCTACTAATGGCTCGCAAAAAGTTAAGCAAGTTTGAGTGCAGTTAGTAGTTGGAAGGTGATCATTCGTTCGATGCTATTGGCACACTCTCCCTCGATGAGTCTTTGGACTCCCTGGAGGTGTCACATAATATTCTCAACATGTGATTTATCATTTGCATGTTATCTTGTTAAGTAAGAACACCTTCAGTTTTCCAGTGTTGTTTATATACACAGTTTTAAAAAAAAAAAAAAAAAAAAAAAAGCTGCAATATTTAGTATTAAATCAGGAATGTCCTAAGATTTGTGAAATTTTTTAGGAAGTGACACATTAATTTTACCTCTGGAATGGAAATTCTATACTCTTGGTTGCAAGTATAGATTAGACTATCCTTAAACATGGTTTTCATGTACTTTTTTTTTCTTTCCTCAAAAATACTGCATATCCATTAACTGCTGAGCCAGTCATTGTGAACAGTGTACAATGAACTCTCACTATAGAAGAAAAAAAAAAAAAAAAAAAAAAAAAAAATGAAATGGTTAAAACAGCCAAACCTCCATAGATATAATTTTATGCTAAAGGAAATTCACTAAAGCTGTCTGTTATAATATAACATTTCTGTGATCCCTATGCATTTGCTATAGTGAGAGTTACTTGTGTGTGTGTGTATATATATATATAAAATCTCTTGAAATCATTGGTCGTCTTATAATGGTGAGTATAAAAAGCGAAGCTTAATTTCTTGGATGAATATTTAGGTAGTTACAATATATAGTTATATAAAAAAATAGGCAGTGTTTATAAACAAATCAGGTTAATTTTTTGTTACATAAATTTCTTTAAAATATTACAATAGATTTCTTACAAAATAAATAATTATTAACCTCAATTTTCATGTTGATTTTCTTCATCTGTTGAAAATAGTTCTTCAGATTTATTGTTTAAATGATCATCATATGGATCCCAGTTCGAATCCGGTGAATTGATTTCATTTTCATTGTCATCAGTGTCCCACAACAGATCATCTTCCATACCATCCATAAGATTAGAGATACCACACTTTTTAAATGATTTTATCAGTCTCTACTTTTACTTTATTCCATGCTTTGGTCACAAAATTGAACAACATGTCAAGTGATATAGCGTGCATAGATCCACCGTTTGTAAGCGATTTTTCACCAGTCAACCAACATCCAATTATTCCACTCTTCTCATATGTGATCTTTAAGTGGTTTGTTCAAGCAGACATCTAGTGGTTGCAATATAGAAGTTAAACCACCTGGTACAACAGCAATTTTTGTGTTATTTGTTTCTAGAAGACTTTTAGTATTTTCAGTTAAATGACTACGAAACATATTCCATACTAATAAACTGCATTTCTTCATTATACCGCCTGGTCGCGTGTTCCACACATTATTTATCCATAATTTCACACCATTTTCGTCCATCCATCCTTTTTAGTGAAAATGTACCAAAACACCTGAAGGAAATTTTAATTTTATTTTATCTTATGAGAGATTCTGATTGTGCTTTTCACAAAGAAAAACTTATAAAACCTACAGATATTTTGTAATTACTTAAAATAACATGTACAAATTAACTTGTACAGTAGAAACATAATTGTGATGAAAACCCTCTTTGATAACAAAGATCACATTAACAGTAGCATTTATTTTAAAATTGTTTTTGATTTTTCTTTTAGTTGTAAAACACATATTCTTTCCCTTTCCAACTCTTGATATGGTCACTTATAGCTGACCATGAATGAAGTTATCAGATTGCAAGTCCATACTTAACATGCAAAGTTAAAATGTGGACTTGAGATTTGATCACTTTATTGTGTATAAATGGACACGCCAACTTATGATAACATGTGGTACTTACAATAAGATAAAATTTGATATAGTTGCTCCTTGTGTCAATGTGAACATGTTAATCATTTTTATATTCTTCAATAGTTTTCTTTGAATTCAGCATATGCATAAAAGATATTTTTAAACCTGCATGTAAAGCTCTTTGGAATCATCATTTATTTTTCACTTTTTACACTAATCCACATGAAAAAAAAGCCTTAGACTCTGGCACTATAATGTTTGGGTTTGGAGGATGCTATTTCCATATACATTTTGACAACTGAACAGTAGCTTTTTGTAAGTGCAGCATATGTGAAAAACTTTGAAATCAGTGTGAGAAGCCCTTAAAAAGCACACTGTTTATTGTAACAGAGGTAACTTTCTCCTTTAATCTATGTTGGCACTCTCTAGAGTTGCTAGTGTAGATTAAAACAATATATCCATTTAATCAGATTTTTTTTTTTTTTTTTTAAATTCAGTTTTACAATTCTTGCTGCCTTCAAGTTTAATTCCACTTGCACATTTTTTACTGTTGAATTTTAAGATATTATTTTATTAATCTTATCCATTATAAATGAATAATTCACATCTTAATATAACTTTGCATCTAAATATGTAGAAAATATGAAGTATTTGATTTCTTAATGGAAATGGTATTCTCTTTTAAATATAGCACAAGCAAAGTCTAGAAAAGTGGCTTGCAGTCATTTGATCATGGAAAACCACTAAATTTAAAATATAGTAAAAAATTAAAATTAATTTTATTAAGATAAAAAGTAAAATTAATAACACAGTGCAGTTGAATTATTGCTTCCTGGTTCTGCACTTCATAGTTACATTAGGATAATTTTTCTTGCACACTTTAAAGTTTGATTAGAGTTGAGATTCCACCCTAGACTAGAGCATGACTGAAGTACCAGTAAGTGCTAAAAATTTTGGGAAGATGGAATTTCGTGCATGGTAAACTTTTTTCCCCTTTGAAAGATAAGTAACTTAACCACTCATTCCTGGAATATAAATGTTACTCACTGACAGGGATAACCTTCCGAAATAAAATTGTTTTATTTTGTTTATTTAAAAATTTTGCTTTTGATATTGTAAGTTACATTCTTAACTGTTACATTATGTTCCATTCTAATGACCAAAAATCTGTGTACATTCAGTCAGTAAGTAGCAAATTTTGAGTTTTGGAAACAGCCCTACACTTGTGGCTTGCCATAATTTTTGTGCAGTTGATAATTCCATATTTATAATTTATAAGGTTTTTTAATAATCAGAATAATCTTTGGATTAACTTTCTTTTAGACCTTTATTTAAAGTGTAGTTTAATCAGTTCATTA
The DNA here is from genome assembly GCF_054136105.1 of Typopeltis vanoorti. Classification (NCBI taxonomy): domain Eukaryota; kingdom Metazoa; phylum Arthropoda; class Arachnida; order Uropygi; family Thelyphonidae; genus Typopeltis; species Typopeltis vanoorti. The sequence goes on along the minus strand of NC_143549.1, from coordinate 169,188,362 downwards.
GAACTCTTAATTCCATTTTCTGATTGTATATATCCTAATGTCTCTCTCTCATGCTTTTGGAAGTTTACCTCCTTTTAATAATTAAAATGTAATGCATTGCTGCAGTTAATAAGTTATTGGTATTAGTGTGATAATAAATTATTAATATATATATATAGAAAGATAAATAGAACTTACATAAGTCTGTTATGATTTGTAGATATACTATTGAGCTTCTTGTTAATTAGTTTTGGATACCATTGATATCTAAACTAATATATGAGAATTAAGTACTGAAGTTATTAATATTAAGCAACGCTGTGTAAGTTCCTATCTATATTTTCAGTTGTGCTTCTAGCTAATGCATCTAAATCTTGATCTGCATTTTTATAATTTCATGGCATATTGTAAAAATCACTGATGGAATACGTAGTTATTTGTAGAAAAGGAAAATCATCACGTTACTGGTGATGTTGCACCACATACACACTATGTATTTCAGTCATTAGTACTTGATTATTCTGTATCATGAACATTATTATAATTTTGCCTCATATACCAAAGAGAGGTATTATAACCTGCAGGTCAGGCTTGAGTTCAAACAGGATTTGGACTCTCTTTTTTTTTTTTTTTTTTTGGATAAGCATATAAATGTTATCAGAATTTAATGATCATACACTTAGATTAAATAAAGTTTTTTTTCCTAAGGAATGTCATTCAATAAGAAAACTTTGTTTTATCGAAATACAGCCAACTCTTACTATATCCAGTATTCTATTATAAGGCTGGTCTTTCAGGCAAATTAGCTATGAGAGGTGACTATGAAAGGTTGCAGATTTAAAAAAAAAAAAAAAAAAAAAAGTCTAGAAATTAAGTATTGACCAGCTTTTGCCTTTACACATTTTTTCCACATCATAATGAAGTTATTTTGTAAGTGTAATATTAAAAAAAATTTTTTTTTATAATCAGGTGCATTGGACAGTGACCTATTCTTGATCATAGATGTTCTGTGGTTTATATTGAATATTTCATGAAAATTAACAGTAACAAATTTATAGAAATTTAAAAATGAATAAACGGGTATATAACAAATTCATATGATAATTAACTAATTACATATTTTTTATGATCATTTATTTTGTATGCTCAGAAAGATCTGTAAATTCTTTTAAGCAGGAGTATTTTAAAAAATCGAATATATAATAAAAATATTTTAATATCTAGTTCATTCTTAAAATAAAATGGCCATATGTTTAATAACATGAGTGATGTATGTGTTTTTGTGCTTTAGATTTACTAATTTATACTGTGTTATAAATTTCACATTAAACCTTACACTATATAACATGTTGCTTAATTATGTAGACCTCACTGTGGAAGAGATGGATGTTCTGGATTCTTTATCTTAGAAACTGGACCATTGCTATGAATTGTTTTAATACCATTTATATTGAAATATGGATATAACTATGGAGCAGCTTTTCATGCTTATATCATTGTATGATTGGCTTCCTTTGAATTTTATGAGGTGTTTGATTCTGCATGTGAGATTGTGAAAAAATTGTTTTTATTAGAACCATTAGATTGTGTGTATATACTACTATTATATATGCAATAGTAAAGAATTCTTAATCAAATCAACTTTTATATTTCTTAAAAAGATATTGTGTATGTTTCTCATGGCTATAATTATTTGAAAAATTTAACCACTGAAATTTTTTTCTGCGCAATAAATAAATGTCTAATTTTTCAGGTTGTTTGCATTCATTTTTTATTTATTAAACAACATTCCACTTCAGTCATTGTCACTAACATACAAACACAAATTGCTGCTATCTGAGACCTGGGTATCTCAACTATATTCACTTGTTTTCTGATTGCTTCCTAGTTGTTGATTAAATTAGTTTTAAATTACAGATGGGTTTAGCAGTAACTTCATTAGGAAAAATTTTCACAATGTAGCTAGCAACTTGCTGTACAATCTACCAAATCTTACCCAAACCCTTTATATAGCATGGGTGCTAATTATACTTGATATTTTATTCTTGTTTAAATCCTTACCCAAGCATAAGCCAAGTTTGTGCATGGGATATCTTCATTACTCGTCATATATACCATTGACTTCACATCAATTGCTTTAGTATCCCATAATGCAAAACGCTTGAATGTGTATTTTGCTATGCATTATGCAAAGAGTCACTAATTAGATTGGTTTCAACTTTAGTATCGTCCTAGGTCTAGCTCCCACTGAGACCTCATAGGTCAAAACTGATTTGGGTAGTGACTTCCCCTAATGTATAACAATATGTCTGAATGGAATGGTGCTTTGCATTATGGGATATTAATGTGACTGATGTGAAATCGACAACCTCCTATATAAGTAGACTAGTTATGAAGATACTTCACATGCACTTACAGTTGAATAAAGATTAAAATAAGAATTTCATATTAAGTATCATATACTTGGTAGCCAGGTGGGAAAAAACTTCACACTGTCACTGTTTGCTGTGGTGCAACCATGGACATCTGTGTGTGTGTGGCGGGGGAGCTGGTAGGTGGTATCATGCACTGCTTTGGCAAGATGGGCAGTCTTGGATGGCCTACTCAGAATCATTTCTTCACTGGTGTGCTTTGCCTGCAAGGGGTCAGCTATAAGCATCCTTTCCCCATATTCTGGGCATGCTTTAGTGTTGATATAGCATTCCACTTCAGAGAAGTCATTGCTGGCCTAGTGTAGCATGCATGTGTGGTGGAGGTGGAGTTCTTACTTTTTGAGTATGCAGCTTTCATCCTCAGGTATATTAGGGCTCTCAACATGCTCTAGCCAAGTTTGGAAACCATTTCCATATGAAACAGTAGCAAGAACAAAATGCACAGAATACCTCAGACAGCTGCCTGTATCTCATCTTTCCTATTATATGATACATTTGATTGATGAACATCCTGTTGGGAAAACATCACACTTCTTTATCCAAAAGGGTTGACACAATCCCCAGAATCACTCAAAAAAAAAACTTCAGGAGATAGCTATATTAGAACATCTTGCCAGAAAAATAAAGTACCTTTATGCAACATCAGTTGGAGGGATGCCAATTACAGTAACCCACTCGTTCACAAAACTTTTCCAGAAGATGGATATTTTAGAGGTGTGCCACCTCAATGAAATTTGTTCTGAACTAGAGGATCAACAAGTGACCTTTATGAATTCTTATATATATATATATATCAGTGGTGGCTTGTACATAAGCACTGCAGCACCCCCAAGGAAAAAATTAAATTTTGTTTGTGTTTATAAATGTTTACAACATTATGTAAATACAATACAACATGTTAAAGGTTACAGCTTATATTTTGACATCGATTGAATAGTTAATAATTGGATTTGTTCGATTAACACTGTAGATTAAGAAAAATGCACTGCGATATATAACACAGTGTTGGAATCTGGGGTGGCTCGTGCATAGGCACTGTGGAACTGCAGCACCCCAATTTTTCTCGATATGTATATTTACTTGTAATATTTAATTTTATCAACAATCTATACAATTCTCTTATTTTGTATAAAAAATAAAAATCCATCTTGTAGCACTTAGGACAAAGGATGCTAGCAGCACTGTTTACCAGTGTCACATATTGCTACATGCGCAAGCATATGCTTGGGCACGTAGACTGAAATCGTAAACTGAAATATATTCAGTTTACGCCAGTAGTGTTCATGTTATTCCATGATCAACAAAGAAAAACTTAAAATGGAGCGTCGAGTATTCCAGTAGACCCAACATGCATGATTATTGTAAATTAATTGACTTGTTAAAATTTATAACAAAATAATTTAGATTGTGTTCTTACTGAAATTACTGTATTCATAAAAATTCTCTTGACAATTCCTATGACTACATCAGAACCTGAATGCTGTTTTTCAACATTAAAGCGAATAAAAACATTTCTGAGGAGCACTATGAATCAGGATAGGTTAAATGCACTTGCATTGATTTCAACGGAAAAAAATTCTACTGTGATGCAAACATCAAGGAAAAAGTTATTGACCTTTTCGCTTGAAACAGAAGAATGGATTTTATTTTTAAGTAATTTTGAATTATTCTGAACTATAATTTTATTGATAAATAATATTTTTTCATGTTTAATTTTTACCATAATTTTGATATTTTATCCAAACCACGTGTACACTGTACTTACAGTGTATGTATATTTTGAAAGTTGCAGCACCCCCACGATATCAAGCCTTGTGCCGCCACTGGTCGGAATTGTCACGTTCGGCCAATTGCAGCTAGATTCGCCGATATTCGTTTGCACTTGTCACTGCACGGCTCTGAGCAGCAGTGTCACTACAGATAAATTGTATGCTAGCACACGTTATTTTTGTGAGATACGAAAATTTTATTATGGGTGAGGGTGAAATATTTTTGGTAAATCTTATTTTATTCTGTTAAAATAACAGAATTATTTATTATAGATACAAGGCTAAATTATGACGAGTGTCTGTTGAAAATATGAAAAGAATTATATATTTTCAATTATTACACGAAACGCACTGCGATCTAACGCAGTGTCGGAATTATCGTGTTCCGCCAATTGCAGCTGGACCAGCCAATTTTCGTTTGCACTTGTCACCGTATATATACAACAAGTGAATCTGACACTGCTCGTTGAGCAGTGTTGCTACAGATAAATTTTTGTACTTGCACACATTTCTGTGAGATAGAAAACTTATTATTGGTGTGGGTGAAATATTTTTAAAAAAGCAATTTTTTAATTAATATATAAAGTTATTTATTAATAAATTGGTTACTGATTAGGAATTTTTTTTTTGTATGCAGCACCCCACCTAAAATTTTCACCGGCCACCACTGATATATAATATGTGTAGGTTGCTAGCCTTGCGTATCGAATGAGGAAAATCATTCTTTCATTTAAAACTCCAAAACTTGATTACTGAAAGGCTATCAGGTTATTTTGTGCTGCTTCAAGTGCCAAAAATATGGTCAGATTATGGTTCTCTGGCTGTCATGAATCAGTCAATCTGCTTATTTGGCAGTAAAAAGCAAGAAGAATGCAAAGTTTGCAAGTACAAAACACCCAAGTGCAAATTGCAAGAGCGAGCATCTATTATTTACTCCTGATCATGCCATACATGTATGGATGAGAGATTCTATAGACCAGGACAAAGTAAAACATTGTCTATCAGTAGATGTGGCATATCACAACATATAGTGGAAGAGCATACTAGGCTAAGAAAGTTATAAAAGTGAATATTAACAAGCATGAATAGCCCACCTTTTCATAGGCTACAGCATCCTTTGATGTTATGATTTATTTTGTGGCAGAAGAGATGTTGGACCATTGTTCTAGAGAATATCGTCGACGAAGAAGGAGCAAATTCAGCTATAAATGAAATGCCGAAAGCTGTACCGAATGTCATGAAAGAAGGCTTTATTGGCACCAGCAGATAAAAATAATGTGAAGTTAATATTTATTGAGCAGTGGTATCTGCCTGTGGTTTAATACTTTTGAAAATCCACCCATATCATCAGGTTTGACTAATTTTTAACATGTCTAAAATGTTTTTATGGCAAAAAAAAAAAAATCCGCTAACGTCTTTTATTTCCCTATAGGGAGTAGGCAAGGCCATTTTAGCTTTATCTAACTTTTCGAGATGGGGTGTAGTTTAATCTCAATGTTCAGACACTAAGTTACAAAATAGACAATGACCAGTGCATTAGTTTGAAACGCCTATGAATTCACTTAATAAGTTGCATTGATTACAAACACTCATAACTCAAATCAATCAACTCATAATCAAAAAATTGTATCTCAACCATAAAACACTATCCCCCCCCATATTTTCTGGAATTTAAAGGTGAAAAAAAAAAAGAGGTGCCAAAGCTTTATGAAAAGTTAATCAATAGATTTATTTTGAGTTTGGTGCTGTACGTTACATATGTCATCGTCTGTGACTTGGAGGGTGTCGTATGGTGATACAACTTTGGAGAGCTCTGAAAGCTAGGTTGTTTACTTTAAAAAAAATAGTGATATTAGTTGAATATTGTGTTGGAATTAGACTGGATTGCATGGTTAGTTAGATTTAAGCTAAAAGTTTTGTTTTAAATATAGTGAATATAGTCCTTTGCACCGTAAGTTATATAGCATAGCACATGGCACCAATGCGAAGCAGAGCAATTGCATCCAAGGTGTCATTGTTTAAAGAATTTAACATTTATACTTTTGGAGACCAGTAGTATGGGGGTCACTTCTGACCAAATGCTTCCAGTGGGCGTGGCTTCATGCGTTTGGAATGTTTGGAAATTCCCTGAGGGCATATGTGTCAATGGCTTCAGTTCTTGTGTTTTGGTTCGCGTATGGAATTATGGGTGATTTTTTTGGTTCACGTATGGAATTATGGGTGATGGTTGAGATAAGGATTCGTGTTGTGATTGGTGGGACATTTTAAACCAAATACTTCCGGTGGGCGTGGCTTCATGGGATTGGTATGTTAGGAATTTCCCTGAGGCCATATGTGTCAATGGCTTCAGTTCTTGTGTTTTGGTTTGCGTATGGAATTATGGGTGATGGTAGAGATAGGGAATCGTGTCGTGATTGGTGGACACTTCGAACCAGATGAAGATCAAGATATGATAAGGAATCGTGACGTGAATGTTTGTTGTTATGAGATGTAGATAAGTGACGTCATTTGTTAGTTGTAAATAAGTGACGTTGTTTTGAATGGAAAAGGGAGATATATTAGAGATAAGGAATCGTGCCGTGATTGGTGGACACTTCTGACCAGATCAAGATAAGATAAGGAATCGTGACGTGAATGTTTGTTGTTATTGATTTTGGAACGTTTGGAATTTCGCTGGGCCCTTGTCTGTCAGAAATATCACATGATGTTTTTGGTTCATTTATTGCCTTGTGGGTGATATTTAGAGATAAGAATCGTGATGTTACGTGCTTGGAAATTCACAGTTTCGAGGTTTTCTGAATAATTTAATTATATGCTATGTCACTCAAACATAAAGTTTTTTTTTCTTCTATAGATGGTTATACTAATTTTTCCAATACAATTTGGGGTATTTCTTTACTGTTAAACGGTGGGAATTCTTAGAGTAAGTCGTGATGGCGACAGTCTTTCGAACTTTTCTGAATAATTAATTATATACTGGTGTCACACACATACACATTAGACATGAAAAGTCGTTAATGTATCCATGTTGGTAATTTAATATGTATCCTATGATTATTCTTACGAAAAAAAAAACTATTCAGTATTAGAATTACACTTACCAAAAAACACGAACAGTGATTATTGTATTCTAATTATCAATTGTTATGTTCAAGTTAAAAAAAAACTTACATTTCTTTCCAGAATGGGAACATCTTGGTACTATCTAGGTTTTCTGAATACTCCAAATTGTTGATTAACATATATTCACAGAACACAAACACAAGTCTGAAAAGACATTTCACTTTTTCATTATAGGTTACTGTGGCTACCATATATTCACACCACAAAACATAGGAGTTGAAAGATCTTTCTGTAAATAACCAGAAAAGCTACTGGACTACTTAATTTACTTTAGTATCCGATTGGTTCCCTGTAGTAATTCTTTCCCACTGTTCCCCAACCTTGGTGGGAAAGTCTATGTGCTGTTTTGTTTAGGGTAAGCATTATTTCTGGTTTCGAATTCCGATTGCTGTTAGATTATGGAATTCTGAGAAGTGAAATTATTATTATTATTTTTTTATCAAATTGATTGGTTATTTTCTGTATTTTACTTTTAAAGGTCATATTCTAACAGAATAACTGAGCAGAATTAATAAATATATAAAGTATATGTGAATTTATTTTCCAACAGTGAATATTTCTCATTACGTCTTATCTTAAAGTTGCCCAAGCTTGGTGGGAAAGTCTATGCACCGTTTTGTTTAGGGTAAGTGTTATTTCCGGTTTCGAATTCCGATTGCTGTTAGAGTATGGAATTCTGACAAGTGAAATTATTATTTTTTTTTTTTCAAATTCATTGGTTATTTTCTGTATTTTACTTTTAAAGGTCATATTCTAACAGAATAACTGAGCAAAATTAATTCTGAATATTCTAAATTGTTGATTATTAACATATATTCACAGAACACAAATACAAGTCTGAAAATTGCAGTTCACTTTTTCATTATAGGTTACTGTGGCTAACATATATTCACACCACAAAACACACAAAACATAGGAGTTGAAAGATATTTCTGTAAATAACCAGAAAAGCTAGTGGACTACTTAATTTACATTACTATCTGATTGGATCTCTTGTATTAAGTCTTTCCCACTCTTGCCCAAGCTTGGTGGAAAAGTCTATGTGGCGTTTTGTTTAGGGTAAGTGTTATTTCCAGTTTCAAATTCCGATTGCAGTTAGAGTATGGAATTCTGACAAGTGAAATTATTATTATTATTATTTTTTTTTTCAAATTGATTGGTTATTTTCTGTATTTTACTTTTAAAGTCATATTCTAACAGAATAACTGAGCAAAATTAATATATATATATATATATATATATATATATATATATATATATTTCAAAAAATAGATTTAATGACTCCAAGACCGAGATAACATATAAAGATTTTAATGATAAATACTACTAGTTTCGGCATATAGCAGCCTTCTTCAGGTATTTATAAAGGAAAGGAATACTAATAAACATTGAATTATTTAAATAAACAAACTGGAAATTACAGGTACAAATTGCCTCACATAATCGATACATAAAAACGTTGTATTTTTCAAGTTGTTCCAACTGGCGTGCCATTGTTTGTTGCAATTGTGCGTGCAAGTTCACGTGAACGCCAATATTGAATAACTGCAGCATGGCTATCTGGGATGTTATAACTTAAATTATTATTTAAGTGGACCGGGTTCAGTAGGATTTCCCGTGATTCTACGATTTTTCTTTCAAACTCATCTTCACAGCGAAAAATATTTTCTGATCTATTCCAGCATACAGAGTGGCTTTGTTGGTCATCATTAGGATTATTTGAAAAAAGAACATGACTGGATAAAGCAGTTGCATGAGATCTTTTGTATGAGATGTCTCTCTTATGCTCTTCTATGCGTTGTTCAATAGATTTGTTAGTTTGACCAAAGTATGGGATATTGCAATGACACCACAATTTATATACTCCAGGGTACTTAAGGTTGTGATGAGTAGGTTTTGGATGGCTGATTAGAGAGCGGATTTTTGGAAGTGTGGTGAAGAAGGTCCTGATATTATATTTTTTAAGGACTTTAGCTATTTTCTTAGCTAAAGTCCTTAAAAAATATAATATCAGGACCTTCTTCACCACACTTCCAAAAATCCGCTCTCTAATCAGCCATCCAAAACCTACTCATCACAACCTTAAGTACCCTGGAGTATATAAATTGTGGTGTCATTGCAATATCCCATACTTTGGTCAAACTAACAAATCTATTGAACAACGCATAGAAGAGCATAAGAGAGACATCTCATACAAAAGATCTCATGCAACTGCTTTATCCAGTCATGTTCTTTTTTCAAATAATCCTAATGATGACCAACAAAGCCACTCTGTATGCTGGAATAGATCAGAAAATATTTTTCGCTGTGAAGATGAGTTTGAAAGAAAAATCGTAGAATCACGGGAAATCCTACTGAACCCGGTCCACTTAAATAATAATTTAAGTTATAACATCCCAGATAGCCATGCTGCAGTTATTCAATATTGGCGTTCACGTGAACTTGCACGCACAATTGCAACAAACAATGGCACGCCAGTTGGAACAACTTGAAAAATACAACGTTTTTATGTATCGATTATGTGAGGCAATTTGTACCTGTAATTTCCAGTTTGTTTATTTAAATAATTCAATGTTTATTAGTATTCCTTTCCTTTATAAATACCTGAAGAAGGCTGCTATATGCCGAAACTAGTAGTATTTATCATTAAAATCTTTATATGTTATCTCGGTCTTGGAGTCATTAAATCTATTTTTTGAAATGTATAACAACCGAGTAAAAACTAATCGCCACATATATATATATATATATATATATATATATATATATATAAAGTGTATGTGAATTTATTTTCCAACACTATATTACTCATTAAGTCTTATTTTAAATATATCTCAGTTATCCGCTCGCTGTTTGTTGTACGTAGGTGAGAAATCGTGTGTTTCGGTTCGAACTCTTGGTTTCCGTTGGGAAATTATCAATATAACTATTAATTTTACCTTCGATTCCTTGTGCTTTTAACCTATTTCTGTAAGTGGAATTTATTTATTTTATTTATTTTTTCTTTAGCATTAGTAAATTTTAAGTAACTGATATGAGACAAACAAGGTTTTAAACTCTCTGCAGGAGAAATAGGTATAGCCATCTTTTTAAGAGTTAGTTTTTGTAACGTGTCGTTGGTTTTAAATATCTAATGGCTCTGTAAAATAACCAAACTCTAACAGTATTGTGACTTTTCAGGTGAAATCTTCACCACTAAAATTCTAGCTATTAATTTAATATCTGATTATTTCTTTTGCTTCCAAGATTTGACAGGAGTTTCTTGAAATATTTGAGGGCTTGCATGAACAAATAAGACTTTTAATTCAATGAATCAAAAAAAATTCTCTGGTTACTTTGTGGCCTGAAATTTCACAAGAAAAAAAAATGTTATCTTCCTTCTTAAATTTGTATAACACATCTACGACACCCAATTTGTTCATTTAAATTTACACATTTTATTTGAACGAAATATTATTTACAAATTGTATTTACTGAATCCAACAATACAGAAAATAAATCAATTGAAAAATACATCAAAGGTTCTTCCAATGGCGGTAATTTTTTTTGATACATTCATGCTGAATCCTTGTTATATGCATGCTACGATACCTTTTTATTTTCTACAACAAACGTTTTTAGAGTTTAAGTAATGTGATTGGCTAAAATATCAGCTGTTTGTCTCTGTAAAATAATCAAATTCTAACAGTCGTATTGTTAGAATTTAGTACGACTGTTTTTTCTAGTCTGGTGAAGGTATCTACAGATGTAGTAACAAATTGTCACTTATCAGTTCATTTTTACTTTATTCACAAAACTACAAATCCGTTATTTGGTATGGTCTCTGTTTTTAATTCCCTCATTACTAGAATGTACGGGTGGTAATGTTTTGAAATAAGTTTCGACTCGCAAGAAAAATAAAATCTTTACATTCAAATAAGTATTTATGATCACAGCAAGCAAGAAATTCATCAGCTTTTCAAAGTTGAAATTCAAACCCATATTGTTTTCATCATTTGGTATCATTTAAATGAAGAACGGGTATGGCTATTAAGTTTGTTAATGATTTTGATTTTTCTCTTCCAAAGGCGATTATTTTTTGATATATACATGTTGATTCATTTGTTATCTGCATGCTACGATATCATTTTTATTTTCTACAATAAACTTTTTTAGAGTTTAAGTAACGTGATAGACTAAAATATCAGTTGTCTCTCTGTAAATAACCAAATTCTAACAGTCGTATTGTTTGAATTTGGTACAATTGTTTTTCTAGTCTTGTGAAGGTATCTACAGATGTAGTAACAAAATTGTCACTTTTCAGTTCATTTGTACTTTATTCACCAAACTACAAATATGTGTTGTCTAGTTTTGAAAAAAAAAAAAAAAAGAAAAAAAGTTTCCACTGGCATGATATGTTTTTAAACTTTTATCATGTACAAATATCTTAAAAGAAAAGAAAAATGTACCTTCTTTTCTTTTTTACATCAAGCTTTTTTAAGAGTTTGGTAACGTGATGAGTTAAAATATCTGCACTCTGTAAAAGAACCAAATTTTTATCTTACTTTGTGTGGGGAAAGGTAAAATTTGTATTTGTGTTATCTGGAGAGTACAAACCTTTTTTCTATACTAAACTTTAAGAGTTTAAGTTATGTTTTGGGTAAAATTATCTGCTTTCTCTCTGTAAAATCACCAAATTCTAACAGGTAGGATTTTCGAGTATGCGAATGAAATGTTTACAGATAACTCAAAAAAAAATGTCAATAGGTAGCATTAGACAAATTTCTAAATACTTAATTACAGGATATCAAGTTTCCCATGGTCTTGCATTAATTTCACAGTAGTGATTTTTTTTTACAATAATTAAACAGAATTGCATTAAGGTATAAAGTTATGGATTTAATTATCAAATTCTAAACTGAATAACTGAGTAAAAATTTCACTGTGGAAAACACAACAACAACACACATCTTTGTTCATTTAAGTTTTACAAATGCTTATTTGCTGAAATATTACTTACAACAAAAAAAAATCGAAACTTATAATTACCTAAAAATATTTCACAATATTTAGTTTACACTATTTTCCTGAAGAAAGAAAATTTCAAAGACTTTTGTGGTTCACTCATTATTTTACTTTACTGGACCTAAACACCACAACACAACACAATACGATAGCTGCACTGGATGAACGAATTGCAGTAACTGAAAAGACACTCGACTCAATTGTTTTTCTTTATAGTACTGTTTACCTGACCCTTTACCCTGACCGTTCCTTCCAAAATGAAACTTTCGCGCAGATGACTCACAGACATGTTTTCGCATGCTGGTGGATTGATGTTGATGTGCGTTTATCTTACTTTGTGACATTATGGCACAAAGTTTATGTCTGTGGCTCAAATTCAACCAAAGGAAGATGAGCGAGCTACCCATTTGTAGATATCGTTTAGTGATGTCACCTCAAACCGATAACCAATGAGATGAACGATCTCGCCATTGCGGATGTCTGAAAATTGTTTGGATGGAAAAAAAATAGCATTATGTGTTGGGTGTGAAAGGGTAGTCAAGAGGTTGACAGTGGTCTTCCCTGCAAGGCTCCCCACCCTCCCTATCCTCCAGAAGCTGTCTGCTCATCTAAGGGAGATGAGCTAGTTTGCCGTTGTCAGATTTCTTTTAGTCATGTCACCTCCAACTGATGCTAAATGCTCCCCCATCCCATACCAAATAACGGATTTGTAGTTTTGTGAATAAAGTAAAAATGAACTGATAAGTGACAATTTGTTACACGTCTGTAGATACCTTCACCAGACTAGAAAAAACAGTCGTACCAAATTCTAACAATACAACTGTTAGAATTTGATTATTTTACAGAGACAAACAGCTGATATTTTATCACGTTACTTAAACTCTAAAAACGTTTGTTGTAGAAAATAAAAAAGGTATCGTAGCATGCAGCTAACAAGGAATCAGCATGAATGTATCAAAAAAAAAAAAAAATTACCGCCATTGGAAGAGAAAAATCAATAACATTAACAAACTTTATAGCCAGAACCGTTCCTGAAAGAGTTAAAAAACAGAATTCTTGGTTAATAAAATATAACCATCAGCTGAAGTGGGAAATTGGTTCACTATCTTTGGACAAACTAAGAAATTGGATGATAGAATCAACATGGAAATATCATATATTACTTGCCAAAGGAAGAGAAAAATCAAAAACATTAGCGATGTTAACAGGGAGGCCTGTTCTTCATTTAAATGAAATTGGATACCCAAAACGTGAAAACATAACGTGCACTTTCAAATGCTTTTGGAAACATAACGAAAGATTCCGTGCCTTTAATAATTCTCTGAAGTATACGTATTGGATTCGAAAATATAAATATGCAACCCTTAATTTTACTACAGTAATAAATTCCCAACAAACACCTAATGAAAATTAACTTTCAGATGAGAGTCACATTGTCAAAACCATACGATGGCAATTCCACAAGCATGGAAGAACCTTTGATGTATTTTTCAATTTTTCACTGGAAAGAAATGTAAGTTTTTTTTTTTTTAACTTGAACATAACAATTGATAATTATAATACAATAATCACTATTCGTATGTTTTTTGGTAAGTGTAATTCTAATACTGAATAGTTTTTTTTCGTAAGAATAATCATAGGATACATATTAAATTACCAACATGGATACATTAACGACTTTTCATGTCTAATGTGTATGTGTGTGATACCAGTATATAATTAATTATTCAGAAAAGTTCGAAAGACTGTCGCCATCACGACTTACTCTAAGAATTCCCACCGTTTAACAGTAAAGAAATACCCCAAATTGTATTGGAAAAATTAGTAAAACCATCTATAGAAGAAAAAAAAACTGTATGTTTGAGTGACATAGCATATAATTAAATTATTCAGAAAACCTCGAAACTGTGAATTTCCAAGCACGTAACATCACGATTCTTATCTCTAAATATCACCAACAAGGCAATAAACGAACCAAAAACATCACGTGATATTTCTGACAGACAAGGGCCCAGCGAAATTCCAAACGTTCCAAAATCAATAACAACAAACATTCACGTCACGATTCCTTATCTTATCTTGATCTTCATCTGGTTCGAAGTGTCCACCAATCACGACACGATTCCCTATCTCTACCATCACCCATAATTCCATATGCGAACCAAAACACAAGAACTGAAGCCATTGACACATATGACCTCAGGGAAATTCCTAACATACCAATCCCATGAAGCCACGCCCACCAGAAGCATTTGGTTTAAAGTGTCCTACCAATCACAACATAAATCCTTATCTCAACCCTCACCCATAATTCCATACGCGAACCAAAACACAAGAACTGAAGCCATTGACACCTATGTCCTCAGGGAAATTCCAAACCCATGAAGCCACACCCACCAGAAGCATTTGGTCAGAAGTGACCCCATACTCCTATGAGACTCTTGGCACAACATCATTATAAGGCCCTCAAAAATAAGCATTTTTTTAGTTTATTGAAAATAAAAGTCAACATTTCCATAATAACTCATTTTAATAACACAATACGACATTAGTATACATATATTTGCATTTAAAAAAAAGTATAAAAATAAATCAGTTCAAATTTAAATAAAAAACTTAATAACAAAGGTTTTTTTCTGACTTTGGTTTTAGCAAATATATCTATAATGTCATCATAATGGATCGAGTTTATTACATCTGATTCAATCCATAATAACGACAGGTCACTTGTTTTATTTTGGTGCAAGTTGCTTCTTAAATATTTTTTTATTCGTTTCAGCACTGAAAATGAGCGTTCAGCACTTGCATTTGAAATAGGCATCGTCAAAATTATTTTTTAAATTGTTTCTACGTTCAGAAAAGTAGACCTTAACCCATCATTTATAAATTTGTACATAATTTTAATTGAAGAATTTTCTTCCTTTATCATTATTAAAAATTGCTTAACTTCATCAGTAAATTTTTCTGGATCAATATCAGTCCCATAAGTTTGTAAAATTTTATCAATACTAGTCTTGTACTAGTCTAGTTAATTTCCAAAATTAGCTTATCGCAAATGACATTAAAAGTGTTCACAGCGAAAATTTCTTTCCCAGGTAATATAATCTCATTGCTAGAGTGTGAAATGTCGTCACTCATTTTTTTCTCCGTTTTTTAATTCTTTCCTTTTCATCTATAAATTTTGTCTCATCTGTTAATAAATTCGCTTCTTCATTTAGAGCAGCAAAACTTTTCTTATATCTAAAATAAAACAAACTAAAGAGTGTAACAAATTATTAGCTAAAAACAAATCCATATCGGGATCTTGTAGAGATTTGCTAGTAGCATCTATTCGTTGTAAAATTTTGTCCCACATAACTGTTAAAATTGCTGTTTCTGGTTTGTCAAAATGTTCAGCCAATGATGAGCTCTCTAATTTAGAAATAGGTTTTTCATGAGGAGAAATGGATAGTTCGAGTAATGCGTCTTTAATTTGTTTATATCCACGTTTCAAAGCCAATATAGCGTCAGCTCTTGCGGACCACCTCGTTTCACGTCTTTTAACTGTTAAAGATTTTTTTCTAAATGTTTAAGGAGTATACCCCATCTTCTTGTTGAAGATGAAAAGTAATTATATACATTTTGAATAAAACAAAAATATTGCTCTGCTTCAGGACAAGATTTCGGCATAGTTACCAATTAAATTTAAGGAATGACTAGAGTAAGGTATATAATGTGCAGAGGGACTACGTTTTTTCAGCCTAGCTTGTAAACCTGTATTATACCTTTCATATTGGCAGCGTTATCATAGCTTTGCTCTCTGCACATTTTTATATCCAAAGATAATTCTATTTTTTTTAATACTACCTCTTCTAAATATAAGGAAATTATGTTGTGTAATTCTGATGAACCCGATAAATGTTTCTTTAATGTCAGAATTTGCGGCAACTTACCTAAATATGCTAGTTGATCGTTATGTCTGGCGTTGAATCGAGTATTATTGCAAAATAAGCAACTTCCTTAATTTCTGATATTAATATTTCTCTTGTTTTTTAGCTACGAATTCATCACAAGTATGGTAAGAAAGATAATTTGATCTGCCAGAACCACAGCTGGCGTACATTTTCATGTGATGTTTTAAAAAATCATCAAATTCACTTAAATAATGTAAACACGATAAATAATATCCGCAAGAATCAGAAAAAAATCATTTGTATTTCCTCTAAATGCTAGCCCTAGTTTACTCAGTAACTTAATGGTAGCTATTGTTCTTTTTAAAACTGCTCTCCAATAATTTTCTTCAGATTGTATTTGTTTGATCAATTCAGAATCAATTCGACTATTTACAGAACTTGATTTTCTTTTGCGTTATGTGCACATCGCTCGTATATGCTCAGTAGAATGTTCGTGATCACAGAAGGTTCGTGTTATATTTCCCCCAGTCATTAAACCCTTCATTAAGCTATTATTTGACTTAGAAAACAATTTACAAACAAAGCAGTACATTAATTAGCCTTTCGGCTTATCTTTGTAAAGCAGTACATTGCTTTGCTGGTTTCTGAAAAAATTAGCCACTCTCGTTTCTCCTTTGTTCCATTCGCCTTTTTACAGTACAAATGTGATATATTTACATTTTTGGCATATATTCTATTGCATTCTGTGGTTTCTTTTTTCAAATTTTCGATTTTACGAACATTCTGGGGCATATTTATTAAAATATGTTCGATAAACTGTTCCTTAATAGTAAGTGGCCACTATATGCTATATCGGTAGGATAAGAGATAGCTTGCTTGCTGGTAAGTACAGACTCCGATTGAAAATTTTCAGAATTCTCTTGATTTGTTTCATTTACTTCTTTCTCTCCTATGTTTTCCACATCGTTTTGATGTTCTTCATTTTCACTTTCATCTGCTCCTGATAATGATACCAATGTTTCGTTTTCATTCCGAGAATTGTGAAGTACAATTTCAGTTCTACGAAAGTCTTCATTTTCAGAACAAGAAAGACAAAATTGACCCCTTTTGACTATTTACCTGTTTTTCATTTTCTCTAAGTCGTTTTCTTTTACTAGTTCCGGATTCAAATTTTCTTGGCATTATTATGTGTATTAATCTATCAAAAGCGAAATAAATATTTATTAAATCCAAAATAAACATATAAATAAAATAAACAATTACGTTAAAAGCTTAAAAAATACAAAAATAGAAACAGTAGTATCTTGGTTTTGCTAAAATAAACGAGTAACAGTAAAATAAGAATAATAATTACCTTGATTACCTTGATGGACTTGTGGTTTCAGTCAGGATTTCTCCATGACTGTAGGTCGTAAAGAGTCCAGCTTTTCTTCTCCATTTTCTTCCAACTTTCTTAATCATTGGGTCTTCCCACCTTAAGGCTGGTCTTCCAGGTTTCCTTTTGGTCTCTCGAATACCAGTTTGTAACTCTGACTGTCCATCTGTTGTCTCTCATTCTGGCGAGATGTCCTGCCTATCTTCTTTTGCTGTTGTAGATTGTTTTTATTATGTCTGTGAGTCCAGACTTCTTCCTGATTTCTGTGTGTCTTACATGGTCTATTTTGTTTATATTGCAAATTCTTCTTTCTATGCACATTGAGTTGTTATTAAGCTTTGTTCTTCTTTTTAAGTTGTGTTCCATGTTTCACTGCCATAAGTTAATGCTGGTAAGATGTGACTATTGAAAATATGGGTTCTTATGTTTATATCTATGTTTTGGTTAGTAATTGTTGATTTTATTTTGTTGAAGGCTATCCAAGCAGCTCTTTTTCTCCTTGCTATTTCATTTGATATATCATTATTCATTTTTATGGACTGGCCAAGGTGGATGTATTCTTCAACTTTTTCGATGGTGTGGGATTCTAGAGTGATTGTATGATCTTTACAGTATTTGTTTTTCATCTCGTATTGTCAGGGTGTATTTCCAATCCAATATTTTGGCAGTTTGGGCTTATGTTATTCAGCATTGATTCTAGAAGTTTGGGTGAGTGAGATGAGATATTAATACCACATCATCGGCGAATAATAGGATATTTAATATTCCGCCATCAATGTTTATTCCACCTTTCATGTCAATTTTTAGAATGATGCTGTCCAGAGTAGATGTGAAGAGATTAGGTGATAAGACATCACCCTGACGTACTCTTCCACTTAAGTTAATTTTAATCGGGTGATTGAAAAGGGTGATATTTGTTGTGCTTTCTATGTAGATATCTTTTATGAGTTGGATGTATACCTTTTCTACGCCTTGTTCTATTAAAGCTTGGAACACTGCGTTATGCTCAACAGTGTCAAATGCCTTTTTAAAATCTATAAAAAGAAGACAAAATGGGATCTGATATTCTCTGCATCTTTCTGTTAGCTGAGTAATAGTTTGAATGTGATATATTGTTGAAAAGCCTTTTTTGAAACCAGCCTGTTCTTTGCAGCTATTTTCATTGATGGAGGTTTGTATTCGGTTTAGGATGATTCTGGCGAATATTTTATATGTGTGTATGCTAATAGACAGATAGGTCTGTAGTTACTGATGTCTTCTTTATTACCTTTTTTATGCAGAATTATGGTCTTTGATGTTTTCCATTCAGTAGGTACTTTCCTTAATTGTATATATCGGGTAAACCTTTCTGCTAGAGCTTTAAAGATTATTTGTCCACCCATTTTTAATTCACCAGATTTTATACCGTCAATTCCTGGTGATCGGTCATTTTTCATATGGTGGATAGCCATTTTTTATTTCTTCAGGTAGCATAGCACAGATGGTATTTCCAGATTTTCCAAATTTTCGTCTGGTACTGGAGCTGTGATTACTTGTTTAGCTGAGTAAAGGTTCTCATAAAGCGATTTCACGATTTTTCCATTTCACCTCTGATTGTGTGTCTGTTTCCTTGATTGTCTATGAAGGCTGACGGTAGTGGTTGCTTTAGATTTATTTCTTTTTCTACTTTTTTTAGGCTACTTCTTCTGCCAATTTTGTTGTTCTATATATGTTATAGTCGTCTTTGGTATTCTGCCTCAGTTGTTTACAAATAATTTTATATTCTAGACGATATTTTCCTGGATCTTTCAGTATTCTTCTTTTCTTCAATAGTTATTATTATTATTATTTCGGGCGACTCCAGGAGTCCTTAGACTCATCGAGGGAGGCCCTAAACATCATGTCCACACAACTATGCGATTACATTCTCACAGTATCTATCATACCTTGCCTTGAACTCGTTCACCGTCATAGCACCCACAACAGACTCTGGCAGCTTATTCCACTCATTTACCACTCTAAAAGTAAAGAACCCAGCTCTAACACCCCTGCTAACCACACTCTTTCCCAGCTTCCATAGGTATCCCCTAGTTCTCCTACCACCAGTCCTGATCTCAAAAATATCCTCTGAATTAATCCTATAGAATCACTTTAGCAATTTGAATGTCTCAATCATATCTCCCCTTTTCCGCCTATCAACTAGTTTCTGCAACCCACAAATCTTCAACCTCTTCTCATATGGTTCATTCCATAGACCTGTTATCATCTTAGTCACTCGCCTCTGGATCCTCTCCACCTCCTCCTCATCAAGAAGGAACCGAGTTGACCAAATCTGGGCACAGTAGTCGAGATGAGGTCTTATCAAGGCTCGGTACAGAGGTACAATAACTTGCTTGTCTCTGCTCGTCAAGGTATTTTTCAACAACCAAGTGAGTTGATGAGCTGATTTAGCTACTTTTGCAATGTGCTCCCTAAATTTCATCTCCCTATCCACCAACACTCCCAAGTCCCTGGCCTCATCAATCTCTTGGAGTACAGTTCCACCAATGTGGTATACTGCTGCTAATCTTTTCACCCCAAAATGCATAACCTTACATTTTGTCACATTAAATTGACATCCATTCTCCTAAGCCAAGAACTCCAATCTATCTAAGTCATCCTGCAAGACTTTGACATCTTCTGCATTCACTATTGCCCTATATAACCCAACTTTGCATCATCAGCGAACAAATGAATTGTTCCACTTAGATCCCTCCCTATATCGTTAATAAACAGCAGTAGTCCAAGAACAGAACCCTGCGGCACACCACTAGTCACAGGCCGTCTTTTGGACTCTTCTCCTGAATAAACTACTCTTTGATATCTCTCCATCAACCAACCACCTATCCATCTCACCAACCCCATATCCATTCCCATATGTTGTAGTTTACGGATTAGTATTCCATGTGGTATCCTGTCAAACGCCTTTGCCAGGTCCAGCAGTATCACTGTAAACCGATTTCCCTTATCCAGTTCAGCCGTCACCTTGTTATAAAACTTGAGCAAGTTAATGAAGCATGATCTACCCTTCACAAAGCCATGCTGTCCCCTGTACAGTATCTCATTTTCATCAATCCATTCCTGTATTTTTCCCTTGACTACTTTCTCCAAGACCTTGACAACGACTCCTGATATGCTGATCGGTCAGTAATTTGCAACCGTAGTCTTGGATCCTCCTTTATGCAGTGAAACAATTTTCCCCTCTTTCCACACCTTTGGGACTAAACCAGACCTGAGACTCAGATTAAACAACATGGTCAAGGGCACTGATAATTCCTTAGCCGCTTCACGCAAGACCCGTGCCGGTATACCATCCAATCCCACAGATGTGTTCACATTAAGGTTCTGTAATAGACTAGTCACCTCCACTTCATTCATCACTATTCCCGTATAAACTAATGGTTCCTTCATTTTTTCAATGTCACCACCTGGATGATATGCTTTTGCAAAGTGTGCGCTCAGTAACTCCACTATATCTACTGATTCAATGACTTCCTTACCATCGTCATTCCTTAAAATCATTTTGCACAGTTTTTTTTCTTGCTTGCAGCATATTGAAAGAACTGTTTGGGATTCTCTTTTGCTTGCATAGCTAGTTTCCTTTCATAATCCGCTTTTGCTTTTTTTACCACACTCGTTACCTTTCTGGCCTTCACTTTATACCGGTCGTGTGCCTGCAGGTCACCCCTTTCTTTAAATTCCCTCCACAGTTGTTTCTTTTTTTGCAGCTCAAGCTTAATGGTGTTATTCATCCATTTAACCCCTACTTGTTTTACTATTCGGACCCTAGGTATACAATCAGCCATAACCTCCTGTAAATGCTCCTTGACCACTTCCCATGCTCTATCGACGTCCAGCCCTTGCAGTTGTACATGCTATGGCGCTGATCCAAGCAATCTCCTAAGCTTGTCATACTTGCCAGCACGGTAATTCCACATATACCCTGTCTTAATCGAAAATTCCACACCTTTAGCCACCTCCCAGGTCAAGACCTTATGATCACTCTCACCAATAGGTGGCAACATGGTCATATTCATTACAGTCAAATTCTCAGATGCTATTACCAAGTCAAGCACTCTCACACCCCTAGTATTTTCAATTACATGCTGTCTCAGATAGTTATCCCTTAATAATTGAATAAAATCCTTTTCCTTCCTCACATGTGTCCTCTCCTCCTTCCAATCAATGTTACCATAGTTGAAATCCCCCATAATAATTACCCTCCTTCCACTCATTTCATCAATTTCCCTATGCATACTATCTCCACCATCTATTCCATCACCTGGTCTATAGCAGCACCCAACTGTATATTTTATTCTGCCAGTCTCAATCTCACACCAAATAGCCTGAAATGAGCTCCTTTCACTATCCTGCGATACAACTTCAATTCTCCTTGACTGCAGTTCATCAGCTATCATCAATAATACCCCTCCCCCATTTTATTCTCTCTGTCCCTCCTAAACACACTATAACCTACACATTCTATCCCACTAACTATATCATCTTCCGTCATCCATGTTTCACTAATGCCAATAACCTGTGGCCAGGAAGAGCCAATCAAGGCCAAAAATTCTTCCTTCTTGTTCCTAATACTCCTGGCCTTAGTATACATGAAATGCAGTGATCCCTTAGTCCCACCCCTATATTGATGCGTTATTCTAAATGACCCATTCCCATTTTTTGTCCTTAGTGCTGGCTCGGGTACATTATATACATTCTTACACTCATCATCCCCCCCCCCCTCCTTGGTAGTTCTAGTTTCCCTGGTTTTGCACATCCATTTTCACTTCATTCAGCAACACCCTTTCCAGTCTCCGCACACCAAGTCCATTCAAATGCAGGCCATCCATCTTGTATAAGTCCTTTCGCCCTTCAAACTCATTCCACACTACACCGTCTCCATAACCTGTGCATAATGTCATTTGCGATTATGGCCCTCCTTCTAAACTCCTCTCTTTCATACCGCGGCAACAGACTAACCATTCTAACTCTGTCACTCTTTTCTTTCGCTACCTTTAACAATACTTTCAAGTCCTCTCTCATAAAAAATTTATCACCTTTCAATTCATTCGTACCCGCCACAATTATTAATTCTTTCACCCTCTGTTTTTGCACTCTAATACTCTCACTTACATCCTTAAATTTCGCACCCGGTAAGTACGATTTAGTTACACTCCCATCTATCACTCCTCTTAATAACGAGTCACCATACAACACTCTTTCCTTCATTTCAGAAACCCGCCCACTCTTACGCTGGTTATTTACGTTAGCCGAATCACTCTGTAAAGAGTTTTGCAGGTGCTCTAATTGCCGCTGTGCATTTTGTATCACTGCGCGCAACCTAGCGATCTCACTTCCTACAAATAATTCCTCATTTTTATCATTTAAACCATTTTCTCTCTCTGTATGGTTGCTTTCACACTTTCTTAGATCACCGCTCTCATTGCCATCTTTTACATCGCAATTCCCTATCAAGCCACTATTTTCACTCACATTCTGGCAATTCTGGCTTTCTTCAACCATAACTATCTCACAACCTGACACATACTTCAACTCCTCACTTTACTTACACTTTCTGCACATTCTCCCACCACTATCACTTTCAATCCAAATTCCAGCCTCATTCGGGAATGCATACATCCCACACACATCACATTGGACAAACTCTCTCACATTATAGTTTTTGAACAATGGCGTCGTGTTTTTGGACGCCATTATCTTACGTCGCCATATTCAAATCTATGAAACGTTACGTTATATACTAAATTAAATAACGGAATTCACACCAAAATCCCACAGACACAACAAGCTACCAAAATTAGGCAATATTACGTTATGATTTTAACCTATATCCTAATTTTTACTCAAAATTGTACTTAGCTTTCGGGAGCTCTCTGAAAACACAACCATCCGTCTCCAACTTAATCCGACTAGTTCTATTGTTCTTGCTGATAGGCGTTTCCTGATCTTAGGAAGAAGTTCATACGAGGTTCTTTCTTTGCAGTTCATTAATTTATTGTTAAATTTGTTAAATCTTCGTCGATGTCATTTTTTAATTTCTAGTCGGTTTCTTCCACCTTTTTTCTAAATTCTTTTGGGTTTATCTGTTTTGAGCGTTTTTTTATGGTTGGACTGTGCTCGTATGCGTTCTTCAGTTTTTTATGTATTTTGAGAGTGACTCTTATTGGACGGTGGTCTGAATGAATGTCGCAGTAAGTTTTCCCAATGACTTCGACATTTTTTATTATTCTTTTGCAATCTGTTAGGATGAAATCAGTTTCATTTCTTGTCTCTCCATTTGGAGATTGCCAAGTCCGACTTTTTCCAGTTCTCATTTTAAAGAAACTATTCATAATGTACAGTCTTTCTGCTTCTACAAATTCTACCAGGAGTTCACCTCGTTCATTTCTTTCCCCTTTCCTCCATGGTCCAATGTATTTTTCTTCAATCAATAAATCCTGTACCAATCTTTGCATTGAAATCTCCACACACTATTGTGTGTGTTGTCTTTTTTTTCAGTAATGTTTCTCGTAGGTGTTCTTAGAAATTTTCTATTTCTTCTTTGTCAGCTGTTGAGGTGGGTGCGTAGGCTACTATTATTTTTATTGTTATGGATTCTCCAATTTTTAATATTAGTGTTCCTAGTCGTTCAGAATGGATTGTACAAGAAATAATATTTTTAGTTAGCTTTCATTTATGGTGAAGCCAACTCCTACAGCACTTGTAGTTTTATCTGAGGCTACCAGGAAAATTTGGTTGCCATTGTTCCATTTTGCTGTTAATTCAGAGCTTCTTCGGGTTTCACAGATAGCGAGGACATCAAACTTTACATTTTTTAGTTCTTGAAGCAGGAAATCAATATGGAGTCAGAAGACAGAGTTCTAGTGTTGAAGGAACCAATAAATAGGGTCGAATTTGCAGATGGTGGTCTACCTTCCTCTGCGAGATTCTTAGTACCCCCTGCTCTTGCCGATTTCTCACCACCACCACCTTGGTGGAATTACAAAGAGCCGCGTAGGACTGGGGGCCTTTTTCTTCTTCTACTTGCTGGCATCTTTACAGTGGTCTACAGCACTTCTCCTGACCATGGTTCTGAAGTGCACCTTTGGTTCACGGCTCCTTATTCATTATTCGGAGCTTCCCCCTTGGGCTTCCCTCATCCGCCACCCGAGGGACGCGCTTGGTAGGGGTGAGGTCACCCCCCCCCAAATAAACGTATAAATAAAATAAACAATTACGTTAAAAGCTTAAAAAATACAAAAATTGAAACAGTAGTATCTTGGTTTTGTTAAAATAAACGAGTAACAGTAAAATAAGAATAATAATTAATTGAATAATATATTCTTACAGACTGCGACAACTACTTTAACCATATAATTAGGTATATACTGTATATGCTTGTATACAGTCTACTGCTTTACAAGTACTAGCCAAATAACGGTAACTAAATTACAGTTTAATTATCGTTTTTGAAATTTCCTTTACTGTTCTACGATATTTGACCCTTTTGGTGCACAATTTATTTATTGTCTCTTCCCAAAAATATAAACGAATTTCACATGTATACAATAAATATTAATATTAAAAAAATCTTGGTAATATTAAACTAGCAACCTTGTAAGTCATTTTATATAAATAAATGACTAACATATCGATGGATTATAAATAATTATGCAGCTTCTACGATACTTCATATTTAATATTAAATTTTCTAAATAGTTTAAAATCTTTTAATGTAATTCTAAATATATATATTAGTTACACTTTTAAATAGTCCATGTAATTGAATCATGATTAAAATAAAGAAAGATGTAATTAAAATCTTTCTGTGAAAGATTTCAATTGCAGTGTTGATTATTGATTTTGAGAATGTTGATTTTGTTTGACAAGCTTCGTTGACAAGCATCATAGTTGCTACAGAAATTCTGAATACCGAAAAAAGTATTAAAAGGTATGGTAATAATTTAGTATAAGGATAAAAGTTTTTTTAAAAAAATAATTTAAATGCAATCAATTTAAGCTTGTTAATCAAGGTAAAAATTGAAACTTCAGGAACTGTAAAGTTCAGATATTCTCACTAAAATAAAAATTTTGAATTTACGGTAATAAAAATTATAGCAAAAATCATCATATTTATGGAATTACAAAATTTATTTATTACAAGATTTATTCAACTCTAGCTTTGATTTTTTTAAGTTGCAGTAATAAGCATAATAATTCCAGCTTTAGTTAAAATGTAGAGGCAATAAATAGTAACGATAACTTGCTATGCTCACTAACATCCACTTTTTTACTCGACATTTTACCCTAAAATGACTAGAATCTTAATGCACAAAAAAAATGAATTGAAAAATCAATTTCATTTATAAATAATAATAAACTTGAAATTCAAATGCTCTATTTATGTGATATAGAAACTGCTCTTACCAAACTAATTAATACAAATAACAGCAGCTCACAAAAAACTTCTGCTGTCTCTGGAACATGTTTCAAAATAATCGCAAAAACTTTCTTTAACTCAAAAACATATTTACTCTATTTACAATTTTCACTTATTAAACTTCTAGTATACTTGCAAAGAGGTTAGCTAACTCTCTATTAAGTTACTTTTACAAACTGTATATCAACTTCAAATATGCCAATAGATTCTCTTATTGACACTTCTTGTTACTGTTAATCTAAATCTTAATTGTCCAACTAAAACACATTATAAGAGGAATTGTACAAATTTATATAACTTACAAAAGCTCTGTATCACACATTCAGTCAAAGGTCTTGCACAAAAAGTTCTAAGGCAATTCTCTCATCTCAGATCTTGAGCTTCCTTCAGGAAATCTGGCTTCAGAATATCATCGGGAAATAGCGGACTGTAAACTGCGCCCTCATATACAGCTCCAGTAAAAAGTTATTCTCCCACGGTGAAAAGAAACACTTCTGAGCGAAGGTGCTTCAGGTAATTTGTCATGCCTTTTCTCCTCTGCTTGGGCTCGCCAAAAATGCCTGACAACTGCCTCCTTTTTCTGCCGCCTCCACTAACTCGAATTGCCGCCAACTGTCAACCGGGAATCCTCTCTGGCCTGGAAGCTTTTCTCCGGCGATTAGAACATCTTTCGGCAACTCGAAGCCTTCTCTAAAGACTGGAACCGGGAAGCTCCTCTCTGGCAACGTCTGGAAACAGGAAGCCCTCTCTCTCTCTCTCTCTCTCTCTAGCGACTTCTGGATCTGGGGCCCTATATGCTTGGCTCTGTCCCCTTCTATTATGCCTTCTCTGAGACCTCGCACGAAGTTTGTAACCCCCGAAGAATTCGGCATGATTCTTTCATCTTAAGTTTCAAGTTCGGCCCGCTCTTTGTTCTCTTCTGTGCCTTCTTTTGACTGTAAGTTGCCGACCATTGGAAAAGTTGTTTGAACCTTTCTGACTGACTTCGGAGGTGTTTATGTGCAGAGCTTGTAATCCCTTCTCATACACACAAAATTTAATAAACAACCTTTCTAATGCCGCCATGTAGATCTATTACATACACCTCCAGCGAAGAACATTGCCTTTGTTTTTAACACTCTAACATATTCTTATTAAAGAAGTATATACAGTTGATTTCCAAAGGGCTATTTACAAAAATATCTAATACAAAATATACAGAGACAAACAAGGTTATTTTTTACAACATTCTTATGGGACTTGACCTAAGTAAAAAATCGAAGTAATGTGCTTTGGAATATTTAAGCTACAATCGAGTTTTTACAATATTGATAATAACAATAGTCTAAAAGTCCAGGTAGTCCAGCGAAAACCATCTGTGACAAAATGAAACTAGTTTATTTATTTAAATAAACACAAAAATACAAATTTATTAAATATATCTTTATAGAGTTCATGATTAAAAGGACTCTAATAATAATAATAATAATAATAATAATAATAATAATAATAATAATAGATTTCTACAGATGTGTTTCATCTTGTTTTGGCATTATCAAAATGATCAAGTTATTCTGAAGCATTATGAATTTTGCTATTTTATTATTATGCCACTAATATTTCTTCAAAGGCGGCACTTTTTACAACAAAACTGGCTAAGTTATGTTGAATATATCTGTTCGCAAATATACTCAATATCCCTTTGACCTAATAAAAAGGCAGAATGCTGATGAAACTTCATCAGCATTCTATCTGTTAAAATGCAATCCCCCTCTCCCTGCCGTTAACTGATTATTCTAGTTATGTGCACTGTATTTCTTGGATTGACCCTTTTTTGCTGCACAATTTACTTATTGTGTCTCTTCCCAAATAAAAACGAATTTCACATGTGTGAAAATAAATAATCAAAATGTTTGTTTGCATTGGAAATATTATGTCAAATATTTATATTTTTAAGTAACATTTATTGAAATAAATATGATATTTTGCTTCCTTTCCTTGCGAAATAAGATTATATGGGTAGCACATTTCAATTTTAGGAACGATTTTTTTATATTTTTTTTTATGAACAACAAACGGTGTTAAACTGCATTACTCGGGGTTTCCGATTGTGAGTCTTTTTAATTTATATGCAATGGTATTTTATCATAGATTCTACGCCTTTGTCTTTTGCTTGAAACTGCAACAGTACAATTACTTTGGGAAAATAACGAATTCAAACAAAAAAAAAAAGTGCACACATGTTATCTAGCAGTATTTTGTGTGTGTGTGTGTGTGTGTGTGTGTGTGTGTGTGTGTGTGTGTGTGTGTGTGTGTGTGTGTGTGTGTGTGTGTGTGTGTGTGTGTGTGTGTGTGTGTGTGTGTGCGTGTGTGCGTGTGTGTGCGGTGATAAATTTGGGAGGTGGGGAGTTAGCCATTAAAGGCGAATTAATTCTGTTATGAAAATTTTGGAAATAAAATTTCATTTTGACGCATGCACCTACACGTGTTTCAAAGATAAACTGTAGGGAACGGCAAATCAAATCACTGCAAATCAAAATAAACGGCAGATGAAGTCAACTGCCGTTTATTTTGATTTGCAGTGAGTGATTAGGGGGGAAACCAAGAAAGTTGAAATGCAAAAACCAACAGATTACGTTATAAAAATTATGCATTACATGATATGATTCCAGATTTACTTATGATAACTAACTTTCGAACTAAGATTATGAATAAAAAAGAAAAATTAATTTGGAACAGATGGAGGCTGTATTCATTTTTAGATTCGGATTTTCATGAATTTATAAAATAATTGTTTGACAAAAATAATTATCTTCAATCAAGTTCTTGGAGAATTTTAAAATGTATTGGCGATTAAAATAATAGCAAAAAAACTGATAGTGACATTGATCTTCCAAAGTAAAGTATGAAAGGATTTCTTATTTTGCGTTGGCATTAAAAACTATAATTATACTATAAAAACAAGCAGCAAAATGAATATAACTCATAGGTATTTCATCTGATATAACTTAGATTCCGGTTACCGAGCAAATGGCAAGCAACCGCGTTTCTTGCTGTAGGCCACAGAACGTAGCTACTACGTACGCCAGGTAATGTAGTTAAGTGTTCTTTTCAGCATGAAGGATTATTTATCCCTTCTAATGGACATGGTCAAACTGCACTTCATGTTCTTTCAACAGGTGGACAGAATATTATCCAGGTTTGCTAGACGTGTATATACTTCCAGCAAAGAAATGGTACGCTTACATACATGAATTTTATGGAATACAGAGTTCCTGTTAGTTTTATATTCTAAGGAAAGAACAATGTATTTCAAATGGAAGCGGGAAGCCTCACAAAATTTTCAGTGGCCTCTAGTTTTTATATCTCATGAATTTAATATTTTAAGATAAGTATTTTATTTTGCAACTATAACTGTTTTTTTTATTGTTCTTTGTGAGGAGTAAGGTTTTAAAATGATGCCGTCCCCTAGAGAGTAAGGCCCCATCTTGCGCCTCATGCGCCTAATGGTAAATGTGGCCCTGATTGTGAGAGAGTAAAAGTGTTGATCGAAAGAACAGTAGTATGACAAGTAAATAATGAAGAGTTGGCTGTAATGAGGGAGATGGCTCTGTTTCGCAGAATTATACACATGGCAAAGTGGGAGCCCTAACGAATTGAGAAAAAACGTCTGGCGAGTGGATCAACTGATATCAGAAAGAAAGAAGTGCGAGATAAGAGAAATGAGGACTTGACTAAGAAGGAAAATCAAGGAGCGAGTGTTGTACAGCGATTCAATCATTAGGCTATTAGATCACAAAAGTGTTGGGTGAAAGAAATCATCGTAGTGGCTGGAAGAATGATTTAAAGGGAGAAAAGTATGGCATGAGAGAGGCCATGAATTACTGGAAGTAGCAAAAGAAACGTTATAATTAAGACAGTGAGTCTGTTGCCACGGAGTAAAGCAGAGAATGAGGGCCATAATAGAGATTTACTCGATGCGTAGGTTATGCAAGAGGAGTGGTGTGGAGTGAGTTTGATGGACGAAAGTGCTTATACAAGAAGGATAGTTTGTATCTGAAAGAATTTGGTGTTTGGAGTCTGGAAAAGTGTTGAATAAAGTGAATGCGCACAATCAGGGAAACTAGAGCTATTGAGAGGATATGCAGACATCAGTGAGGCAGTTGAGTGTAAGAATCTGTATAACATGCCTAAGTTAGTACCGCTGGTAACAACCCACAATGGGATAGACCCTTTCCACACCCACTGCGATGAACGCATCTTGGTTTCAACATTATAGCCATAAATCCACATCTCATCTCTTATTATGATGTTCTTAAGAAAGTTTTCATTTGCATTGGCAAGCAGTTGTTGACTGATTTCAACACTGTTCTCTTTCTGATCGTCAGTCAACAAACACGGCAATAATTTTGCACTGACGCTACGCATCTGAAGTTTTTCAGTCAAAATCTGACAACAACTTCTCGGACAGTTAAACGATGATTTCTAAGAATCACAGCATGAACTCTCTCTCGACATGGTCATCTGTTGATGTGGAAGGTCGTCCAGGCCTGGAATCTTCATCGACCCACGTTCTATCCTTTTTAAAATGCTTAAAGCACTCATAGCACTGCGTTCGGTTCATGCAGTCCTCCCCATATGCTTGGTTAAGCAAGTCAGACGTCTCTGTAAAATTTCTACCAAGTTTGTAGCAAGCTTTCACTCACACACGCACACACGTTGTTCTTCGAGCTCTTTCATTGTCACTAATCCGATGAACAGCTTGTGCACGTGTTCACTTCAGCAGATGTAACTCGACGACTAATGCTCATAGCAGAACTGGGCAAATGGCAGTTTGTTGTCAAAACCTACCGCTAGGTGCGCTCTCTGTGCCGGTGGGCGCGCTATTTAAAAAGTTCGGTCTTTTTAATACTTGCTCTAGAATCGCGACGATTCTAGAGCAAATACTAATGAAACTGCAATAAAAAATTAATTTCCATGAAAAGCATGTAAACTTTATTACAATTATTGTATCCTAGTGATTATTGTAATTAAATATTTACATTTTTCTCGTTATTTTATTTTTAATTTGATTTGCATAATTTATATAGAATAACTTTTTTTTTTAAATTATTATTTACTTGAGGGAAGGACGCCTGTTTCTAATTTGTACAAAGGGAACCTTATCGATTTTGATATCGCCTTGATTGCCATTTATGCAAATTTTTCAATTACCGCATGGATATGGACAATACAGAATAGTTGGCCAATTTATCAATATTTCCATGAGTGTTAATACCATTGTCCTAAACACTGAATGATAACGATCGCACTTTCATAGTTTCCGTTATAAAGCAAGATGATACATGAGATGACCTAGCTGCAGGGTTTGTTAAATAGGTGAACTATAAAATTCTGGCTTCAGTGCTTGGTTGAACACAGCCGTTGAATGATTATAACATTACATATGATGATAAAGAGACATTAAACGCCATTGAAGATGTAGATAATACAAAACATTTGGAATTGTGTGTGGAATTAATGGAAGCTGTCCAGTATAATGAAGCGAAGATGATAGAGCAAACTTTATCATTAAAAGATGATGATTTAAAAGTATTGAGCCTGTGAGTTAGACAATCCATTTTGTCTTTTGTTTGATGAGAAAGCTGCAGAATTATCTTTCCCAGCCTTCTATCTTAGAAACTTTACAAATTTATGTTTTGAGTGTTACACCTTACAGCAGGGGTCTTCAACCTTTCAGACAGTGCGGGCCGCATTAAAAATTTCAATGAAGCCAACGGGCCACTAAGCTATACAGCGGTATTTAGAATTGTAAGATACATTCCAGATTCACAAGGAACGCTGTGCATTTGATACTTTACATAAAATCCTATAAAAATAATCAAACTCAGCTTTAAGAGCATAGATAGGAGTCGGGTTCATGATAAGTAAATACAATCAATACTTGAAAAAAGATAATTTAATGAAGAAAACATTCATTCAATGTTGGAAGTCGCTATGCGTGGAGTATTCTCAAGGTGTTGGTCCGTAATCTGAGTTCTGGCTTGGATTACAAATTAATTGGTTAGGAAGCACATACTTATGTGAACAGTTCTTCATTCTGGAGAACTGTTCACATAAATATGTGCTTCCTAACAAATCTCACATCTTCAAAGCATGCCGGCGAAGATTAGGGAATGGGTCCTCAGAAATGTAGTCTTTGCAAAATGTAAGCATGGAGCATTGAATGAGTTTTCTCTCATTTTTTGAATAATTTTTTGAAATTATTTTTTATTTAATCGCTTAAATGTTAAGTAGTTTTTTTTTTCAAAATGGCCGGCGGGCCATGCGTTGAAGACCCCCACTTTACAGGATAGCAACAAGAGAATGCCATTGCAAATATCGTCGCGGATTCCACAGCATTTACTATATATTGGCAATGAAAATTATACTTCTAAGTGCATCAGAATAAATTACTTTGTTTTCGATTAAACACTGCTCGACAAAATTAACAGAAAAAATGTTTATCATGAATATTTTATTTTAACTCTGTCTCCGAAGGCGAATGTTTGATATAATACATCCTGGCATGCAAATTCCGAGTAACCAATAGAAAGTGATCTACCACCGAACAGGTCATACACAATGCAAATTATCAATGCCTATAAAAACACAGGTTGCGATCACGCCACTTTTTTCTCGTTTTTTTTTTTAATTGCTCAGTGGGTTAGCCACATCTCCAGTAACTTCAGAATGATAACTCATTATCGTTTACATCATTCTTTGAGATCGCAGGCTGTTGGACTACTTGAAGCTGGAAGTCGCAGGCGGATGTGGAACGTTGGCTTAATATGTCACAATGTGTCTTCTCAGCACTATGGACGCAGTTTCCGAAGACAAAAGCCATTACACGAAGAGCTGACTAAGATCATCCGAGGATATGTCATCCAGAACAGACCGCTTTCTGGCTTTAACAGCAAGATGGAACTTTACGATATCCTGTCACCAACTTTCTCTTAAGATTGCTACGACCAAAGGTGCAGACATTTCCAAACAGATTATGTTAAGAAGGCTCAATTCGAGTAAATATTATTGAAAGAAACCAGTGATTTCTGTCTCGTTAACGATAAATCAGAGCAGAGCTAATCGAAATGGTGCCATGAACGTGTGATTTGGAGCTCTGCAAAATGGGGCGCAGTCTCATTCACTGAGTCTGTTTCAGCTAACAAACATGTTTTAGACGTTGTTAGAGCTGAAGAGAATGAGGAATGTGACCATCCTTTCAACAGAGATAGGGACAATTTCTTTGTCGGAGGGAAACGAAGAAAGAGATACATACGGTGGAGGTAGTGTTAACGTGTGGGGTGAAATAATGATTAACGGCTGTATCTTTCTGCTTGGAGATACCAAAAACAGATCCTCGAACCCTTTGTGCGTCCAGATTTTGTAGGATATTTTCATCCTTCAAAATCCGGATGGATGGAAACATGGAGGATGGAGGATGTTTGGAAAGATAAAAAACCCAAGATTCCTGGGAAAAATCCCTTCCGCAACCGTATGAGATCATCTAACTTACCTTCAGTTGAAAATCCTTATAACATTCTTCGCGTATAGACGGGAATCGAATCTAGGTATTTACACCAATGAATTCGTCAATATCGACAAGCACAATAAGAACATGGTGCTTTGAATTCTATTTATATTTTTGAAAACTAGTTTAAGTTATAGAACACCAAGTATTTACAGAATCCACTCGTTGTCCTTGTGTTAGCACTTTACTGAGAGGTTAACTAAATTTGAAAGAAATGAAATTGTTTGAAAAATTTGAAAATTTTTAACTAAATTTGAAAAATGCTTTTTGGAAACTAGTTTGGAGATCGATGATCAATCCTCGAATCCTATTTGTAGAGATGGTCAACTTATAATCGTGGTGAAATAATACAGATAATCTATCTGAAATTGTGGCTGTGGTCGAAGGATTCATACATGCCTAGTTATCATGTCGTCTGTGAATGAGACTGTTGAAGGGGCTAAATGTGAATCATCCATATATATATTTAATTCTGAGGACATTGTTTTCTTGAAATTAGGCTGGCTTCTATTTTTCTTTGAATTTTATGTAAGAAAATTCAAAGTTTTTTTGAATTTTTTTACATAAATAACCACTTCAGGTAAAACAATTTTCCGATGGCGTGTGCTTTCAGTGTATAATAAAGAAAGGCATACTTTGTCTTGTCAGGTATGATGTTTATTTTCTTCCTGTAATACTGTGTCCCTATCTTCCTATGTAGAAAGTTAAAACGACACAGAATGATTTAATAGTATTTTAGGTAAATCTGTTTGTGTTATATTTCGATAACTGTCTGCTTTTATTTTCATGTAGCCCTTTTCACATGTATGCTATCAGCATCATGTTCATGGGCAAATGATTGAGAAAGGGAATCTCCTAGATGTGTTTCTAACA
This sequence comes from Typopeltis vanoorti, assembly GCF_054136105.1. NCBI lineage: Eukaryota > Metazoa > Arthropoda > Arachnida > Uropygi > Thelyphonidae > Typopeltis > Typopeltis vanoorti. Next base: position 169,153,907 of record NC_143549.1, on the reverse strand, counting down.
GAACTACAATGACTCAGTGATTGGAAAATGATTGAAAATCTCAAGATCAGTGTTTAAATCATTGGTTATAGTAGATGTTGAAACTCTAAACACTTGAACATTGTAGGTGTTAAATTTAGAGGAAAGTACGTATTGTCATCAGCATAGCTATAGATGGGATTTAAGGTTATTGAAATATGGTTATTTGTAGGAATAATAAAGTACCCAAGTAAAGTGATCTCATTATTTGGAATGCAGAAAAACGAGCTTCAGAGATAAATATTCAAAAAGACTATCTCATCTCATCATCGCCCTTAAAGTGTTAAGCACCTATTGATTTGTCCATTATATAGAATGAAAAATACGTGTTTCAAGGAGGAAGTATCTTTCAACTTTATATGACACCGAATCACCTTCAGTTGAAAAGCTTATAAAGGTTTCTCAGGTCTCAGGTGGGATTCGAACCCAGTTCTTTTCAATCAAAGGCTATCATTACCACTGACTGAATCTGAGGCTGTTTATGGTTGTTGTTGTTGAAAGAAATTGTTGTTGAAGAAAACAGAAAACCAGTTTTCTGTTTTCTTCCCGAAAACTGGTTTTTCTGGAAGAAAACCATGCCATCGTGTCTGAGACCAACTAAATCATCTTTAGTTGAAAGTCCTTATAAAGGCTTCCAAGAAGAGATTCGAATCTAGTTCTTCGCAACGAAAATCTGTGGAGCCTCTTATACCACATACCTGAGTTATAAATATCTTAATCATTTAACACTTTCATTGCATGACACTCCACCAGCTAAAATAGTTGGTTGATTTTTGGCTGTTGGAGGTGCTGCTATTCATGCAGTTTTAACTAGTCTTATTTTTGACAATGAAGGTTATGGTTAGTGTCAGTTGTAGTTCCTGTAATATTTAAAATAATTAATTTACCTATTTAAAAATTGGCTATTGTCAAGCACTCCTGATCTTTTCCTCAATAGTACCTACTAAATATAGTGTGGATATTTTTTTCCTCTAGTCAACGGGTTCGCAGTCTCTAGAGTTCATTTCTTCTACCATAGAACAACACCTCTACACCGTTATTCTCAAGAAACATCTCCTTAGCGCTGTCACTAGAACGACATGATGACATTGGCTCTTCGGATGGAAAGACCTAAGTTCGAATCCCATCTAAGATTTGAGGAATCCAAGTGAGAGCTTTCAAACTGAAAGTAAGTTAGTCTATCTTATAAAGCTGGCAGGATTTTTTCTCCTAGAAACTTCGGTTTCTCATGCTGTAAAATACCTGTCAGAAAAAGCACACACATACACGATTAAAATATATGATTAAACGACTAATAGCATTATTGTTTCTGCCATAATCCCACTCAGTCGGCCCGTGATACTCATACATTTGTTGTCAACCGTAATTGAATGTATCAGTGGAAATCAACTGAATGTATCAGTGGAAAGGACAGATTCATTTCCCATTGCGATTTCAATTCGCGTAGCTTATCTATGCTTGACCCTCCAAGGCCATTAAACAGAAAATATATTCACATCCCAACTGGCCTGTCAAAAGTTTTATCTGTTGTTTTAACTCTACTAAAGCACCGAATAGTTATAACCAAATTATCAGCGCACATTCAAAATAGATGTTTGAAAGGGCCAAAGTCAAGAATTTTGCAGCAGGTCCAAATGGTAATCATGCTTTCTGATCCGTTGTCCAACTATCAATCATAACTTTGGTCCAACCCTACTTCCAGCTTTTTGAAACTCAAAAGTTATGCTGTATCATTATTCACACAACTTCTCTCTAACTTTTCCTTAAATTCTTTCATTGATGATTTCTGTAGATTTCTCTCTGCTGTTCTAAACCATCAACATTCGATAGCTGCCTTGGTTTGTTTCTCTTGAATGAAACGGAAAATGAGAATTTATTAGACCGAAAAATGTAATATGAGTAATACAAGTGATGATATAACACCTTCCATATGTCCTATGGAAGATAAATGAAATTCAAGTATTATAGTAATACAAATATATGATAAATAGAAAATTAGTAGCAAGTAATAATACAAATATGATACAATATAAGCTATACCAGCAATAACAATACAAAGACTAATAGAATAACTACCGGAAAGTAAGATCAGAAAAAAAAAAAAAAAAATATATATATATATATATATATATATATACTGTATATGGTTAAAGAAGTATAGTCTATGTTTTGTTTTCTCCTCCTAATAGTTACCCTACCAGGAGATAATTTATTTTCTACATGCTCCATTACATACAATCCATATATTACATGTATCTAAATAATCTGATTAACATTTTATGTTTATATTTTTGTTATATTCATATTTACATTTATGTTTTACATCTATATTTATATTTTTGTTTGTACATACATATATTTACTCTATATTCCTGGCATTATGCGTAATTTATATTAAATTACAACGATTGGAAATTTATCCTGTTAGCAAAATTAAATAATTTTGTGTTAGGGGCATCTGGATGGAGTCCAGTAGCTGACAGTCGTACAGTAAGTGATCGACAGTCTGTTGAGAGCTCCCTAAAAATCTTTGACTCAGTGCAGAAGAAAGCTTAAGTTGACACTGATGATTCTCACCAATTCATTCTACTTTCTTTCATATAAGAATTTTCTTTCAGATATTTCTATGTTTACTGTTCATCTGAATGCAGGGGATTGGAATCATCACATGCTTCACAGTTCAACTCCAAACACATGTAACAATTAATTTTCTCTCTTCGTCATTCTGACTGTTGCTGTCCTATTTAGGAAATTCTTCCTCTGCATGCATTTTCTAAACAATCTACCTATCTATAACAAATGTATGTTAACAAACTTCATTTTTCTCCCTCTACTTTCTAGCAGTCTAACTTACACAGCTCTACAACTTCTTTTCAACTAGGATCATTGTGAAAAAAAAAAAAAAAAAAAAAAAAAAAGATGCATTTCATTAATGTATTCATGTTTTACATTATATAATTGAACATTCATTATGAAACAGTGTACATGTGAAAATGTGCTTGATCATAATCAATACAATGGAGTAATATGTTTATTTCGAAATATATACTTGACATCTGCTGATTCCCACAAAACTTTATTGAAGATAACAAACTTGTAATTTTAACGAAGATAACAAACCCGAATTATTTTTGAAAATAAATGCTATAAAAGATTCCAGAAACCTTCTTTCTCTCTCAACTGCTTGTTACCAACATCATCATCATCAATAATGAAACAAATTTTGAATATTCTCGTGAATTGTAAGTAAACGTATATCCATATTATTTTTTTAAAACTTTTTTTTTCTGAGAAGCGAAAACCAATCTGTTTACAAATTTTGAGAATTATATATATATATATATATATATATATATATATACAGGAAATGAAAAACAAATGAAAATCGCTTTACAGTATAATGTTACCTACGGATTGGTTCTGCTTATACAAATTCTTTCAAGTTATATAAATTTTCAAAATAATATAAAATAGTAATATAAAGTTAAGAGATTTATTCAAATATTCTTTACATTAATTTTGCATTAATAAATAAATTATTTTTGAAGATTCAACGAAAATAGATAAGAGAATTTTACAAGAATGTTTCGCATTGGACTCGAGAGTTCGCCGATTATTTTGTGTCGCTGACGCCGCCCTAACAGCCCGCTAATATAACAGCCTCGAATGTCGAGAAGAATGAGTTATCAGTAGCAAGCCGACTTTTAGGGCCAGACTACATGCATCCGATCCGATTAAAATTAGAATACGGCCCTTACACGGAACTCAACAATTAATCACAAGTTGATTTATGATACATCAAAAAATAAAGAACTATTTTAGGTATATCTTCGTAAATTTTAATCAAAAATTACAGTGATATAATCAGGTACAGGATACAATTTCAGAATTTATTTGTTCGTTTCCGGGAAGATCTGAAGGGGCCCGAACGGAAGACGACGTACATTCATAATTATATGTACCATTCGTTGTTCGTTTAAACTCTTATCTCATATTTTTTGACATCTTTTAGGCGTCTTTTCTTCTGCGGCGCCTGTGTATATTGCACACTTCGCACACGCCACCAGCCGGACCTTGTATATATATATATATATATATATATATATATATATATATATATATATATAATTATACACTTTTTTTCTCCTTCTGAATAACTACTAGCTCTGTACAAATCCTAAATCTTCTTAGCTATTGTTGAACATTATCATTACATTTGATGCGATGTGGTACTCCTAAACGTTCTCCCAATTTTTCGATTCTGTTCGGAAGGCAGAAATTCAATAAGGCAGAAATAAGCAAACAAAGTTTGCACGTGAAGAATCTTCACGACTAGTCTATTTGTTCATAGAGGCTTTCGAATTCTATCTTTATTAACATGGCATCGGTGTGAGTTAGACTCAAGAAGATACGGAGGTTAAATCAGTGCAGATGTCATATATTTTTCATATAGATGTAGTAAAATGGTGTAACGCAATATTATTAAAATACTCTGAAAATATTCTGATCCTTCCCATAATGCATACCAATATACATATCTGAAAGGAAGTGTGCTTTGCGTTACGGAATACTGATGCAACTGGTATAAAGTCAGCAGCATCTGTATACAGACGAGTAGACCAATCATGAAGATACTTCACTCGCAAACTTTGTTTGCTTACACTTGGCTAAAAGATTAAAACAAGGTTATAATTTCGTGTCAAGTAAACTGCAATTTACTTCGTAACCAAGGGAAAACAATTTTGTAGAACAATATAAATACAACATCAGAACACGAAGTAGAAGTTACACAGAAAAACTAAAACTCTCGTATTCGCTCAACAGAAATAGTGCATTTTTTGTAGGTTTGCTGGTCGTTCTGTTTTTTTTTTTTTTTTTTCTACAGAAGGAATTCGTTAATTTCAGTAGATATACAAGATGCCTTTCCATAGTACTGAATAGATACTTCTCACAGAGAGAGAGAGAGAGAGAGAGGGAGGAGGGAGACTGTATATGTGTCCGTATTTTCAGATATGGATATGCGTGTATTACATCCATATGTAATATGAACCTGGAAATATTACGTAATAAACTGGGAAACGACTGTATCGGTCTAATTTAAAAGCTGTGCGAAGTTTTAAATGATGGCTGAAGGTATTATAATAAACGTTTCTTATCTTAACAGCGGAGATTATTTCCATCCGTTGGATTTAGTATAACCTCTTAAATAGTTATCAAAGGAATCAATCCTTAAATCAAAAGAATCGTGTTTTTTTTTTCTTTCTAAATCAACGATCAGATATAATTCCCTGCACAGGTGTTTGCGCACATTTAGTATATTTGTCTTCTGTTTACTGCAAATTTAACTCAAAGCTAATGAATCATCAATATAAGAGTTTTATCTCAGAATTTTTTTTTCTTTTTCATATATCATACAGAAAGCTAAGGCTGTGTAATTGTATATATGTATATTGTATATTAAAATATTTTGATAACCATTAAAAGATGTAACTATTTCATTAAACCCAGTGAATGATGAGGAAATTTACCAGCCACTGATAACAATAATAAGAATAATAAAAGCACCCTGAGATACTTTATTAAGATGTCAGATGTTTTAGAGAAAGTGTAAACAATTTTCTTCGTAATAATATCAAGGAATGATAAAAACACTATCTAATCAGCAGCTATCTTCACAGCTTTCCGATGAGGTAAATAAGAAGCGTCCTTCAACAGCTGGGTGATAATGAAGAATAATAAAGGTGATAATACATGAATCCAAATCATTTACTGCATTCGAAGACGGAATAATTAATCAACAAGCATAGAGTTATACTTTCACGGTTCTCACAACCATTGGCTAAATTTTGGCTGAGTTCCCCCTTGTTAGAAAAATGTTGGAAAGGGACACATCTGCGTTCTTTGTAATAATTTTTTTTAATTAACTGAGAGACAGCTCAAAAGTGGGCTGGAAGTTAATTAAAAAAGTATTTTCCAATCGTTCTTCCTAAATACAAATATTGAACCTGGAGGTGACTGCTTTTAATGAAATTAAAACCAGTCAAATAGCCACGTTTAGTCATTTTATATTATTTTTAAATTCAGAAACGTAACCAAACATGAAATAGTTACTTCTCTTCAGTCTTACTGATTTTTTTTCTTTTTATTTAAATGTTTTATCTAAAGAGAAACATATTTCCATGCAATATTAGTATTTCGATGCATAACATTTTCACTTTCGTAATCAGAATAGAAATTCATAGCGCACATCGAGACTGAAATCACAGTATGCATAATTTTATTCGTATAATACATGATAATTTCTCTACATCACGAAAAACGAACCTCGGGCACCGAAGAAAACATCCACTCCACTCGAAAAACAGAATAATCAATAAACAAGCTCACGGCTCTTGGAATCAAAAGCTGTCAAAACTTACCAAACCAGTTAAAAACGTCATCAGTATAAAAGTTTCGGAACTTTTTGGATTTTAAATAATGAGTTTTCAACAATACTTTTTGTATATTATTTAGAAAGCAAATTTATCCTTAATATTTTGCATATTTTTTAATTTTTTATTAAACTCCTTATTTATATTATAATATGGTCTCAATACCGAAAACTTCCCACAGAATTGCTAAACCACAAAAACCTACGTGTTCACACTAACTTAGAAGTTTAAAATCTTATTTTAAACTTCTAAGTTAGTGTGTAACGTAGGTACATAATTTAAATAATATATTTGGAGTTTAATATATATACTTTGTACAATTACTACATTTTATTATTTCTGAGATTTAGATTCTTGATAACTGAGTTAAATGAAAGACTGTACGATAATAAAAAGATCGCTTTCAGGAGCTCCAATTACTCCCTTTGGTTAATGAAAGGCGTTAGAGGGTATATTTCATTTGTTTATTTTTACTAGTTTGGTCTTCTTTTTTTTTTAGCTTTATTTTCTTCCATTCATTAAACTATTAGATATTTGTTTGGAAATCGTTAGTGTAGTATTTACGATGATATTTACTTTCTACCAGATGCAATGCAAAAGTTTCCAGATTTTTGCTTATAAAAAATGTTTCTTACGACGACTATTCAACGTGATTCTCTTCAAAATATCCTTCTCCATTGATGTAGCCAATCTATTTGTATTTTCATTTTTCCATGTTACTTGATATAAATATCATTCAGGAGGAAGCAATTCCCATTTGAACAGTATTATTCTAGGTTGATTTTCATTTTAGAAAATAAAAATTGTCTGAAGATTCCTCCTAGATTGGACGAATAGTGAGAGCGGAGACGTAACACAGGATTTTTTAAATAAAATAAGCTGAAAAGTCAAAAAGATGTAGGACAAACATTGAGGCAAAAAGTCAAAAAGTCATTCACTATCTATTTTAATCTAATCTCAGCTTCATTTGGAAGCAGCAGTAAGAGAAAATGGTTCGTTTTCGTTTTCTTTTCTTTATTTTTTTCATTCATAAATTCTACTTTGACTCAGCTTCATCATCATGTGTTTGCCTTAACTTTCTTAAAAGTGAAAAAAATAAAATCACTGAAATTCTTTATTCTTGGGAACTCGTCGCACATTTTATGTGCAGATAATCATTAATGACACATGAAATTTCGTAATTTGAATCACTTTTTCTCTCGACGTGCGCTGGTAATTTTAAAAACATAATTCATTCGAGCTCACATAACTTTTGTTTTCTTCATAGTTTTTCGACAATTCCGGTTACTGTAAAATAATATGTAATTCATCCCACTTTACGTAACTTGTCAGACTTTGTTTTATTTTCCCTTCTCCTTTCAAATTACTTATTTCAGCCAGTTTTTTTTTTCAATAAGGATCATAGTATTTTATTAACAATCACTAATATATTGCTTTTAAATTTCAACATCAGCATGTTACTTATATATAAACTGTAGTTAAAAAAATGTTCTTTAATGATTTTATTTGAAGAATTTTACTAATTCCTTTTCAGTGAGCCTTTGCACTCTAATCCTATCCTGGAATACTGATTGGCCAGACAGTGATTCGGACATTTATGATGCCATTATACAATCTCTGAAAGAGCTAAAGATTAGGCAGAAGGTGATGACAAGCTCGAAAGGCCGTTATGGACTGTTAGATTTTTTAGGTAGCAGCGTCTGCTATGAGGACCTTGGCTGCTTTTATAGAAACGGCACATTTAAACACATTGGTATGCTTCCGGATCCACCAGAGGTTGTGAATACTCAATTTCTTTTGTATACACGCGAAAATTACTATAATCCTGAGTTAATCGATTATAAGAACAGTTCTTCAATACAGTACAGTCATTTCGATTTTAATCGTCCCTTGAAGTTTATAACTCATGGTTTTGGAGGAAAAGGCAACTTATCCTGGGTATGGAAAATGAAAAATGCTTTTCTTGACACGGTATGTTATGTTATTTTTCGTTGTCAATATGTTATTTTAGCCATAGTCTTGTTATTTTTATTATCTAGAGCAGCGTTTCCCAAATGGTGGGTCACGACCCGGCACTGGGTCACGAAAGCTAAATGCTGGGTCGCCTAAAAAACTCTCGAAAACCTAGGTGTTTCGTTTTTGGGTTTTTTTTCTCACAAAATTCTAAAATACAAGTAAATAGCGTTTAATCTGGACTAATGAATAAATAATTTAATTAATAGAGACGAAAAACGCGCTGCGTCCGCGTCACCATTTTTCGCAGTCTCTTTGTTTGCGATAAAGTAGCTCAATTAATGGCGAGGATGCATGGCAACAACCGTGCCACCAGCCGAATCGTTTGGCTGTCTGGAGTTTGTTTTACTCTCCGCCACGTTAAGCATCGAGAGAGAGCGTATTTTTTTGTATTTACTGATTACGTGTACCTTGCCTGGTGGGTTCGGCTGAACAACCGTAATTACTATAATTGTTTCTAAATAGTTTATTTCATTCTTTCTTCGTCTCGCTTGCCATTACCCATTTAACGATGGATAAATGGGTAATAAAACAAGAAACAAACAATGTGCCAGTTACAAAACTCTTCGATTAGCAATGAACAATCGAGTGACGTGCAGCGGGGCACGAGTTCTGAGAACAGTACTAACAAATGGCAGCCCGATGTGTTGTCTACTACTCTTACAAAAAAGATGTACTTGACCCGACAGTATTCTGAGGATTACATACAATTTGGTTTCATCAAGGGTGCTGAAAACCATTATGTGTTATTTGTTGTGTGGCACTTTCAAACGAGTCCATGAGACCTTCAAAGGTCTCATGGACTCGTTTTAAACTGCCGCACAACATTGAAGTGACATTTGAAATTGAAACACCCGAACTACAGTAATAAGCCAATAGATTTCTTTATAAATAAAAAGAGAGAACTAATAGCTACCAAGAAGACTATGTCTTCGAATTTTTCTCAGGGAACTCGGTCTGAAAACCTTGTAATGGCTTCTTATGAAATATCAAAATTAATTGCTGAAACTGGTTATCCTCACACAGTTGCCGAGAAATTAATGGTTCCAGCAATGAAGATGTTAGCATCTCGAATATGTGATAAAAACAGGAGAGCCAAGTAAATATGCTGACGCTATCAAATAACACAGTGAAGCGTAGAATCATGGAGATGCCAAATAATATCGAAGAAACTGTCGTAGTCACTTAAAGGAGTGCAAGTACAGACATATCGGACAATGCCAATTTGATATGTTTTGTGAGATACGATTGTGACAAAACAACTCACACAGAATTTATTTTTTGTAAACCTCTGACAACAAGAACAACAGCTGAAGAAATTTTTAATTCCATTGTAAATTATATCATTGAAAAGGGCATTGAATGGAAGAAATGTGTGGGACTGAGTAGCGATGGAGCCCGCACAATGACAGGCGCACGTACTGGACTTTTTCCAATGCCATTGCTTTTAAATGCAACTATGCAAGAGCGTGTACAATTTATAAACTTTATAAAATCTCGTCCATTGAATTCAAGAATATTCTCTGCGTTGTGAAAAGAAATGGGGAGTGAAGATGAGCATCTTTTACACTGCGAAGTGCGATGGCTGTCAAGAGGGAATGTTTTAAGAAGACTTATTGAAATGAAGGTTGGAGTTTTAATGTTCTTAGACCAACATCCCCCAACGGCTAGGGATGTAATATTTGAATTCAAAGACAGTTTTCATGATATCAATTGGTTAATCAAGATTGCCTACCTTTGTGACATTTTTGATTTTTTGAAGAATTTAAATCTGACTTTACAAGGTAGCAATGGAACTGTATTTAAAGTGCAACAGAAGGTGGAAGCTGCAACAAAAAAACTCAATTTGTGGTCCCGTCGTGTGGAAGCAGGGAACCATAGATGGCAACAATATCGGCAAGATTTTTTTTTCTAAATTGGTACATCTGTCGTTGGTACATCGATGTGAAATTGCAAGTGATTCTATCAAGTAGTTTGTTTCATACAGCTCTCGGAAACAAAAGTGTCGTCTGTATCCCTTGAAATGGATAAAAGTGAGTATCATGTAGTTATAAAATTCTTTGTAAAAGAAGGTTTAACGGCAAAAGAAATTCATTCGAAGTTCATAAAAGTTTATGGGTCCTCTTCTCCTTCGTTAAGAAATGGGCTGACGAGTTTAAACGTGGCCGTACCAGCCTTGAAGATGATACAGGTGAAGGACGTCCAAAAAGTGTAACAACACCAGAAATCATTGATCAAGTGCACGATATGATACTGAATGACCGGCTAGTCCAAGTGCATGAAATTGTTGAGACTATAGGCATTTCAAAAGAACGTGTAGGATATATTTTGCATGAAGAATTGAAAATGAAAAGCTTTGTGCAAGATGGGTGCCGTGCAGATCAAAAACTCACTCGCATGAAAATCTATGAACAGTGCATGGAGCATTTTAACAAGAATAAAACTGATTTTGTGCATCGATTTATTACTATGGATGAGATTTGGATTCACCGGTACACACCAGAATCCAAACAGCAGTCAAAACAATGGACGGAAGCCGGTTGTTCAGCGCCAAAGAAGACAAGGTCATGGCATCGGTGTTGTGGGATGCTAAAGGCATTTTGTTTATTAATTATCTTGAAAAGGATAAAACAATAACCGGGGAATATTATTCCGATCTTTTAACCAGACTAGACGAAAAAATTTGTGAGAAAAGACCCAGTTTGCAGAAGAAAAAAATCATCTTTCATTATGACAATGTACCTGCCCACAAAGGTGTTTTGGCAATGGGAAAACTAAGGGATCTGCACTATGAATTGTTGGAACATCCACCCCTATTCCCCAGATTTGGCGCCCTCTGACTTCTATGTCTTCCCAAAACTAAATTTCTTCCTCGCTGGTCAGCGTTGTTCTTCGAATCAAGAGGTGATTGCAGCTGTAGAGGGGTATTTTGCAGATCTTACTGAGAACCACTACAGGAACGGGATAATGGCGCTGGAGCATCGCTGGAATAAATGTACTAGTCTTAAGGGAGATTATGTTGAAAAATAAAAATAATTTTGAAATTATAAATTCGTTTTTTCATTGTTAGGCCGAGAACTTTTCAGGGCACCACCGTCGTAGTTAGCATCCCAATGCTTATCCGGCTATTATGGTTGTTTGGAATTACGGTCAAAGTAATTAAAGAAATTACTAATTATTTATTTTTGTAAAATTGAATGTGTTCTTCTAGTCGGTTGCATGTTTTGTGAAATGTAAATGCCCAGTTTTCGAGAAGAAAACCTATACGGTATAAGATCAGCTAACTTACCTTCAATTGTCTGCCCAACACTAAGCAAAATTAAACGTAAAGTAAAAGAAATAAAACGGCACATTTAGAATATAATGGTTCATATATATTACTATTATAGATAACCATATATATTTAAATGGAAAAAAAAAAAACTTTAGCACAAATTTAATGATTACTTTCCAACAGTCAACAAAAATCAGATTAATCATTATAAATAGCTCGTTAGTAAATTGCACTCCAAAAAGAAATGAGAGTTCAATATAATTTTCTCCTATTTGAGAATGAACAAAAATATTATTATGGTTGGTGCTTAAAATTTCTAATTCCGGGATATGACGGTGTACAGATCAGCCCTGGACTAGAATATCCAATAATGTATATTTTAAAATGAAGGATATTATGGATCTAAATATATTGTAGTGTCAAATATAGAAAGAAACTCAAGAAAAGGTTCGAAAATTTACCAGAGAGTAGCTTATGAAAATATAATCTTCATTTAAAAAAGTTCAAAAGTTCATAAAAAATCATTCAAAAATTATCTTAAAAATTGCAGGCCGATCTCTCTTCTCTCGGTTTTCTCTAAAATATTAGAGAAATTAGTCAAAATTAGATTAATAAAAATTTTAGGGGAAAACATTCTCCAAGAACCAGACAGAAATTAAGTACACATACGAGCACACATTTCAAATGTCATAAACTTGAATAATTCTTCACAATGTTATCATAAATTAACGCTAACATATTTCTAGTTTAAAATATTTCTACACCGACAGAAAGTTTTTGACACAATATCAAATAGTGTTAAAAAGCTGAAGGCTATAGGAATTAGTCGTAAAATGACTGATTTAAAGCTATTTAATGTGTAGATCACAAACAGAATAAATAAATCAAAACTACAGCATTTCCTTCAGGTAAATTACGGTGTTCCCCGGGATTCTGTCCTTGGACCAGTTTTGTTCGTAATCTACATCAACGATTTCTGTGACCTACAATTATCGCGTAAACTGAACAAACTTCCAGATGACGTTGCACTGATCTTCGTTGCAGATCAAATTCCCAAATAAAATGCAAACTATGGCAAATGGAGACGAAAAAATGGTAACAAACTGATTTTCCTCTAATAAACTTACTTTCGATGCTGAAAAAATGAAAATACGGACACATTAGAGGCGCCTTATATTTACTTATCAGTAAATATTGGTTAATATAGGTCCATATATAAAAGATAAATGTATATTCACATATTTATTGCACATATATCCCTATATTTACTATCCGTAAATATAAGGACACTGCAATGAGGCTACAACTACATACGTTTAAGACCCGTCATCGTTACAGGATTATTAACATCGGGTAATCAGTATGTAAAATCAAGCCAGTTTTAAACATGTTAATTCTAATATATTTAATAATTAGTCTTAAGTTTACATGCTGAAATATGAAAAAAATTATACAAAAAGTAATTATTCACAATTCAAAATTAATATTTCACAATGTAAATATTATACATATTTCGCCTGAAAAAAATCTTAATAGCCTAATAATAAAAAACGAGAACCTACGCAATTCAGTCCTTTTTTGAAGATGCCCTTTGGTTAGGAAGAAACACGTGGTTTGAATCCTGTCAAGGATGTAAAACATTACTTAAAGTTGAACAGTGTAACAGCACATTTAATAACTTTCAATTTTGTTTTAAAGTTTTACATGATTATATTTTAAAATTAGTTTAATTTAACTGTTTTATTGTTAAATTCATTCAGAACTGTAAAATGTTCCTTCTCTTTGTATGTATTGGTTTACAGGAAGATTTGAACATCATTGCTGTTGACTGGAAAAATGGTGCTAAATTACCAAACTATTATGCAGCTGCCGTGAATTCCGAATTAGTTGGTCGTCAGATAGCAGCCTTAATAATTACTTTAAAGGATATATTTACCTATTCAGAAAAAAATACTCATTTAATTGGCTTTAGTCTCGGTGCTCAAGTAGTAGGATTTGCTGGAGAGAGATTAAAGTCACTGAAGAGAAGTTTGCCTAGTAGAGTAACAGGTGAGCTCTTTGTGACTAGTTTTTTTTTTTATATATATAGTAGCAAACTAATATAAAAAAACTTTATATTTTTATTCATAGGTTCATTCAGGCATTTTTGAAACTGAAGAAAAGACCAAACATAAAAGGAAAGAAGAAAGAAAGGCATTAGTGGTTATTTTAATATTATTTGTTCCAAAGCAAGCATATAATTTTTTTTTCTCTCTCTCTCTCTCAAATGCACAACTGGAATCGAAAATTATATGCCGCTGTAACGTTAATAATTAAACTAATCAAAGTTCGAATCGCACTTTTGCAAAAAATGATGAATTTATGTAGGGTAACTGTATATATAAATATATTTGTAATTGGTGTTTAACAATCCATTCTTAGATCTCCTTAAATGTGTGATATGTTTACGTAATATATGTTTATTTGGTATATATCTAGAAACTAACTTTGTATAGCGAGCTTATGCATTTGCATCTTGGAACCCGTATAAGCTACCACTTTTAAGTAATAGGATTCGACGTAAATTTTGTGTTTTAATTTGAAATTTTAAATAAATTTGATTGATTGAAAATCATTTAGTAAGAAGCTCTACTGATATCATGGGAAATCTTCAGATATGTGTGTGTGAGAGAGAGAGGATAATAATACACAGCCCAACACAATTTTTGCTGACTTTTATATGAGACTTGTTTTTTACTAATTTGGGTGCGCTGATTTCAAATATCAAACCCATTTTTCTCTATCACGTCAGGTTTTTCCTCTATGGCATTTTCTTTTCGCTAATTTGTAAATTTTTGATAGTTTTAAGGAGGCAGTACTATTTAGAGGATCAAAGAAAATCGATTTTTTAATATTATTTTCTGAAAGTATGTACTTTTAAAAATCTGTTCTTAACATTTTATCAAGAAATTCGAAAAATTCCCGAAGATATATCCTATTATTCAAAGCGGTGCGCAGATCAGAATCGGCGCGCTCACCGCTCTCGCTTGTTAGTAAACGAATAAATGCGTAAGAACCTGCAACGGTACGTACTGGCGCTTTGAATGCGAGAGAGGACGATAATTAGATACATAACTACTTAACAATATTCATTAAAAATTACAAGAATATTTATAAAAAAATAACAATTTTACTTACACGAGTTTCAGGGAATAAATTTTTGTTTGTAGCAATTTCTGCTGTGTGTTCTGTTTTGGCAATCCCTTTGAATACTCCAACAGTAGTCGGCCATCATGTGAGAATCCCATCTTCCTTGGTAATCTTCCATAGTTTTTAAGTCTTGATGAAATCTTTCGCCTTGTTCATCGCTTACAGCACCTAAATTCTCGGGAAATCTATCAAGATGACTGTATTGGAAATGAAGCTTTATGCTCATGTTGCAACCGCGGGAAATTTTCAAGCATTGTTTCCACTAGATCTTTGTAATTGCACGCTTTTTTGTTTCCAAGAAAATTATTCGCAACCATCGTAAATGAAGTCCAGGCCTCTTTCTCAATTTCGTTCATAGAGTTGATGAAATTTGGGTCTCTCATTAAAGTTCTAATTTGCGGTCCATCAAATACACCGGCTTTAATTTTTTCATAACTAAGTCGTGGAAATTTGTCACATATGTATTGGAAACAATTACCTTGTAAAAAGCTTTAACATACTGCTTCATAAGACCTAGTTTGATGTGTAGAGGTGGAAAAATGATTTTTTCTCTGTCGATTAAAGGTTGATTTATAACATTCTGTTCTCCAACATTTAAGGATATTCTAAGAGGCCAATGTTTCTGACTCCAGTGTTGGTTTCTAGCTCGACTATCCCAGAAGCATAGAAAACACGGAAACTTTGTATATCCTCTTTGAAAGCCAAGTAAAAAGTTCACCATTTTAAGATCCACACAGATGATCCAGTTATGGTCTGTATATTTTAATAACTTCAGAAACCTTTTTAATGTCCTCATATGTTTCCTTTCAGTGGACTAATTAGCCAATAGGAATTGAGCCATATACATTCCCATTGTGTAGTAAGACACACTTGAGACTTCTGCTTGAACTGTCGATAAATAAACGCCACTCATTTGGATGATATTGTACAACACTGATTTCGGTTAGTAAACCTGACACATTGTTACAGTAAACAAACCCACATTCGTGTTTAAAATATTGTACAAGATTACTTTCCTTGCTACGATAAAAAGTTATCTTTGTATCTTGCTCCAGTAAGTTTTTTCATTTAATCTTGAAGCTAACAATTCCGATGATTCCTTTGATAGGCTCAAATCTCTTACTAAGTCATTCAATTCCGCTTGAGTAAAACGTTCTGTCGTTTAATTTCTAGTTCTGCGGTCCAGAACTAGAAATTAAATTTTCATTGTCTAAATCAACATCCGGGTCTTGCTCCTCAAGAACATCTGGCATATCCCGATCATGCTCGTTCTCAAGTAAAGGAAGTCCTTTATGAATTGGCACGGCCATTTCATTGGAATGAGCAACTGGCCGAATTGCTGAATCGAGATTTGGATACACAATTTTTTTCTTATTCTTCTTATTATAACCAGAAGTCTGAACTAAACAAAAATAGCAATCATCTACGTGATTTTTCGGTTCACGCCAAATCATTGGAATGCCAAAAGCTAATTTTTGGCGTTTTCCCTTGCTCCACTGTCGTAAATTTTCTACACGTGACTTACACTTTATTTGGAGCCCATGACTTGTCCTGATCTGCAATTTTTACGTCAAAGTATGCAAAGTACACTTTCTTAACGAGATCAGTGATATTTGTCCTTTGACTGGGGACAGTAAAGCTGCCACAAATGTAGCAGAAGGAATCTACACTATTGACACAATTCCGAATATTAGAATGTAGCAGAAGGAATCTACACTATTGACACAATTCCGAATATTAGACATGATGTATTTTCTTCACTGCCGACTAACATGCAATTAACAAGACAAAAAAAACCAGAGACTTTATTGAAACGTTATAAGCGCTCATCATACTTTCACGATCGATTAACGATTAACTGATTTCGATCGTTCTTTGTTTTAGGCAGTTGTCATCGCCTACTTTTCTTCACCTAAATGTATTAGGTCGGTTATCGGCCTTTCTCGCATTCAAAGCGCCGTACGTGCCGTTGCAGGTTCTTACGCATTTATTCGTTTACTAACAAGCGAGAGCGGTGAGCGCTCCGATTCTGATCTGCGCACAGCTTTGAATAATAGACTATATCTTCGGGAATTTTTCGAATTTCTTGATAAAAAGTTAGGAACAGATTTTTAAAAGTACATACTTTCAGAAAATAATATTAAAAAATCGATTTTTTTGATCCTCTAAATAGTACTGCCTCCTTAAAACTATCAAAAACTTACAAATTAGTGAAAAGAAAATGCCATAGAGGAAAAACCTGACATGACAGAGAAAAATTGGTTTGATATTTGAAATCAGCGCACCCAAATTAGTAAAAAACAAGTGTCAGATCATAATCAGCAGAAAAAAAAAAATTTTTTGTTGGCCAGTGTAATTAATTATATAATCATTCCGACCATGGCATAATTCAAACAGAAATTATGTCAGAGTTAATAATGTTTATAATACCATTATTATATAATACTGTTTTTTAATATTATAATTTCTGAATTTTTTCTCCCTGGTTTATGCGACAAATCCCTAATATCATAATCCCTAATAATATGATATGATACCACAACAAATCCTTGAAGAGAGGAAAAATGGGGCGGTTGCAGGTGAAGGACTCGACATCCTACTTTTTTTTTTATGTGTGTCTACTTTTGAAATTCAATACCTACAAAAAGTCTGGAGAAATGCTGAAGTCTATTTTGATGAAGCATTGGATGATTTGTTCCTTTTTAAGCGTCTTTGAATGGCATTCAAATAATATTTATTCGCTAAAGTACCACGACTTTGGATTTCGTTGATTAGAGCATATTTTCTACAAACCACTGTTGTAGCTAGCTTTTATTTTTTTAAAAAAATAAAAGCTAGCTACAACAGTGGTTTGGGATATCGTCTTTATGATCAACCCAGGTGCAAAATATGGTGCTAAAAAAAGAATACTTTAACTGTAAATGACACTCGAAATTCAAATTTGCTATCATCATAATCCACTACACATATAGATGTATTTAATTTAATATGCTAGTATTAAGTAATATCATATAGAAGAGCTGATTCTGTATGTTGATTAAAACTTTCAGATATAATAATAATAATAATAATAATAATAATAATAATAATAATAATAAATAATTTTTAAAAAAATGACTAAATATCGAGATCTGGCAATCGAAGTTGGCCGACGGTGGCTTAAACACACCAAATTCATTCCAATAGTTATCGGTGCACTTGGTGCAACTTCAAAGAAGCTGTATAACTATTTACAGCAATTAAAAATCAATGAAGTGACCCCATATGACCTACAAAAAAAAAAAGCATTACTTGGAACAGTCCATATTTTACGACGCTACCTGACGGACTATTCTTAGATTCTTGGGTAGAATCTGAATTGTCCTGAATCACTAGTCAAATTGTAGTTTGAATATCTTGTTTTGACTGTGTATCAATCATGTGAATAAAATAATAATAATAATAATAATAATAATAATAATAATAATAATAATAATAATAATAATAATAATAAATAAAAATCTAATTATTTGACCTTTTTTTAGGTCTTGATCCAGCTAGTCCTCTTTTTGAATCTTATGAAGGAAACGTCCACTTAGATCCTGCAGATGGTGATTTTGTTGATATCATCCACACTAATGCTGACAGTTTTATGTCAGGAGGGGTCGGAGTAGAAAAACCTTTCGGGCACGTAGATTTTTATCCCAATGGCGGCAAACGACAGCCAGGATGTAGTTCGACGATCACTGGAGCAGTTACAGATGTTTTTAGTAAGTAAATAAGTTTCTGTATGAAATTAAAGGTAGTTCAAAAAGTTATATTTACAATTACCATAAAAATGGTTCGCATAATTTTGTTAGTTCAACAAAATGTACAATGATAAATATTAAAAGATCGAAATTTATTTTGGGCATAACCCAAAATAATGTTGAAAATAAATAAAATCAGTTTTCCTGCACACATATGTAGGAAAAATAGACCGTAGTAATGACACTTCGTAAGTTATAATGCATGAAAATTCCAAGTATCATAAATGCGATATATCTTTCCGTAATTCATATGTGCGAGAAAGCTATTTCTCTCTCTCAAGAGGTTCATAAGAATAATAATTAAATAATAGATTCAAACAGGACTAGTTTTGTATAACGTTGCTCAGCTTTCAAAGAATTTATGACTGTTCTCTTAAGATAGTGATTTACTAAGGATCTTAACATTATTCAGATTATCCAAAAAGACATGGATTGGGGAAGTCTATTTCTTTCGGCGCAATTGCCCTCGGTTTTTTTTTGTTAATTTTTTGGCAATTATTTATTTTGTGCTTAACATTCAGTCCACTTATAATAATATTAGATCTTTCAGAATAGTTTCTGTTCAACTCTGACATTTAGATGAGACCTTAATTATTTGAGTGTTTTTATATTCAACCGTACGCAATTTTTCCGAAGTGATAGGAAATTTCAAAATTGGTAGGATATCCTCTAAAAGCTTTATATACTCCGATCAAGTCTTATCTTACCTCTCAAGGTTGGTAAACCTGCATAAGATGCTTACTCGTCTTACCTCTCAAGGTTGGTAAACGTGTAGTAAAGTATCCTATTAGATATGATAATATTTCTAGAAAACACAACATTCATTTAGTACGAACTTCTCTTTGCCTAAATTTTGATTTAAAATGATGCAACGATTAATACAATTTTTACCCACATTTTTGCATGTGAAAAGAAATCCTTTCCTTTTTTTCTCATAACATTCGTTTAAAATAAAGGAGCCAAAATAAACATCAGAAATTAAATGTGTTCTGAATTTAAATTACAGCTACTGATCATAGATATTCCTATAATTTACTAATTAATAGTTACAGTTATTTTAAACCTATCGCATTACATGAACCTTCATAACTCAATTGGTATCGACAATGCCTTTCGTTTCAAACATCTTAGTTTGAATCCCATCTAAGGCATGAGAAACCTTTATTAGGGCTCTTTTCAAAGTAAGTGAGTTAGCCTGTCTTATGCGGAGGTGATGGAGGTTTGTTTTTCTTCAAAGATACTCGGGTTTTTCTTCCTATTTCCTATCCGTATGTCTTCAAGAGAAGCAAACCAGCCATAAGATAAAGTGTCCCCATACCCTAAGGTATTTTGCCCATAATTCAGGACCCTAACAATCTTACATGTGCTAATAATAATGGGTTCTTACTTTTCAGTAAAATAATATTTCTGAATATGAAGATGTTATTCTTAAATAATTTCCTTTCATTTCATTTTCAGCATGGAATCGAGGACGTGCTTGTAACCATGAAAGGGCTGCCCACCTTTTTATAGAATCAATTAGGGGCACTAACAATTGTATATTTACATCTTTTGTCTGTTCTGGCGGATATTACGACTACATGTTGAATAAATGCGCAACTTGCAAGTCTCAACCTTGTACAGTTATGGGTTATAAAGTACAAGGGAGAGGTTCCTATTATATTAAAACGCATGGAGAAGAATCGTATTGTGGTAAGTTTATCTTCATTATAATTCAGATGTTAGTTTATGATGTTCATTTAACATGGACTAGAATACCAAGGTCTTCATGTAATATTCGAATTCAGAGTGATCTCACTCACATTGTTTGAGAACCCTGGTATTTCTATTTCTGACATTTCTCCATAACTGGATTTGGTGTTAAAGAAATATGCTAAATGTGGATATTAGTACCTAATTAGCATAAAAAACTTAATTAATATTAAAACTAAGACAAAAAATAAACATCTCTCTGGCTTTCTTTGAGTTTCTCGCTGTTGCATTTTGATCGCAAATAGATTTTGCTTCATACAGAATTTTTCACATTATACTTCACTGAAGGAGTCGCTTGAGGATCAAAAGCTAAACAACTAAGAGGCAACCTCCAATAGCCTTTCAAGGAATGCGAAGAACCGACGGGAACTTCTTTCTCGTGGTTCATTTGTGTCTATAGTATATAGATACTGAACAAACGAGGATGGGTTGAATTTGGGATTCAATCAACCAGACTGTATCTCACTTTGGTGTAAATTTAAAAAAAAAAGAAAAAAAAAAGTGATTATAACAAGATGAAATGTCATGCAGACTGGGATGTTGTCAGGTTAAACAAGACCGCCGCTGTTTTCCTCAGAGAATCAGGAAGGATAGTGATAGCTATTGTATTCAGCACTAAACCTAAACATAACCTGCTAGAGTGGCAGGAAATTTCAAGTAGAATAATGCGAACAAATTTTAAGGAAAAAATGTACAATGAGCCGCCTAGAAAGTTCTACTAACTAAAGAAGAAATGGAGTAATTAACGAAGGTAGGTAATAAAGAAAAATGAAAATTAGATCCTTGTTGGAGATCCAATGAATAGAGTAGGAAATGAATAAGAAATGTTTGGGACAGTTCTGAGAAAAGAGCAAAGCTGATTGTAATCTGAAGTATCTGCTAGATTTCTGTTCGAGATATGGACTAGTTATCACTAAAAACAAGTTGCAGCATAAAGACGTGCATAAATTCACATGGAGAGAAGACACGAGAAATAAGAATATCTCATTGACTGAAGTCAACTGTAGACTAAAATATACTAATATTATTCAAGGAAAAAATGAAAGAACTTGAAAACAAGAAGCCAACCTTGTAGGCTAAATGGCAGACGTTAAAAAAAACATTTCTTCAACCAGAGAAATCATTTGGCGAAGTAGGCTGCAAGAGTAGAAAATCAGAATGCCTCATAGTGGACTCAAGTAGTTAACCAGTCATGGAAAAGAAGAAAGCATATCTCATCCTAGGAAGTCAGTCAGAATGTATTCCGAGAGTATATAGAGAAAACATAAGAAAGCAAATCAGTGCATAGTCTGCGGAGTGCCACACATTCAATGAAAAATGAAAGAAACCGAAGAACTGTTTAAATCTGGCTAAACAAAAGTCATGGAAAGACTTCTTACCAAATTTCAATTATTTCAATGTTCTTACTAAAGTCATGGACTTTGGTAAGAACATTGAAAATAAATATCTAGAGGTTATTGAAGAAGTTTAGAAACGGAGGAAAGAGTACTGTGAAGGTATCAGAGATGATAAAAATTACATGCAAACTGAAGATAAAGATATTCTGGATGTCAGGAGTAATTACTTTGAAAGATTGCTAAATGAAGCAAGCCATGACAGAACGGTATTAGAAAATATTCAAGAGGAATGCAATCACATGTCAATACATGAGGTAGAAAAAGCCATCAAAAACCTTAAATGGGGAAGACAGCTGAAGAAGATGATATTCGATCAGAAATGCTTAAATATGGAGGTTAGAGTTTTAAAGTGGCCACACTGCATAATTCAGTAGACCTGGGAAGAAGGTCGAATTCCGGATGATTATAGAGCTTTAGTTATTATTGTTATCTATGAAAAAAATAAATAAATAAAACCTGAATGCGTGAGAATTACACAGGAATTTGACTACTTATGCAGACATAGTTGAGAAGAAGTTAAGAAAACTTCTGAGAGGAGAGGTTGAGTTTAAAACTTTTTGAGGAGTTAAAAAACCTCTGTGTCATAATCATATTTTCATTTCAATACAAACAGAGGCGAGATCACACGAATATAACAATCTGTATTTAAGCCATAACCCATTAAAAATGAAATAATTGTATGTTCATACTCTATATTTAAGTTGTAAGGTAGAAGTTAGGATTGAAGGAGGTACAAGAAGACGATTTGAAATAAAATCAGGTGTGTTGTAATAATGCACATTATCTCCACAGTTATTCATCACGTTTATGAAAGAAAGTGGCATTAAATCTGATATCAGAATTAGAGATGTTAATCTCACTTCATTATTTTCATGATGTTAAACCTTAAACAAATACAAGTGGAATGGATCACTGAACTTAATTGAATACCTCTGCAAGGAATCTGCATGAAAATCAACAATAAAAAAATCAAAACTAAGAAAAGGGCAGGAACACCGAAAAAAACATTTGCATCCTGAGGGAGAAACCTATAGACAAATTAAACATATAGGCATAATTTTTAGTGAAGATAAACAAATTAAATATGGAAATAGCCAATAGAATAAGTAAATCCGGTAAGGTGGAGTGTGAGTTGAATAAATATATATGAAATAAGGGAGAAATTAGTTAAAACTCTAAACTAGTTGTATAAAAGGCAGCGTTTAAATCAGTTTTAAATAATAATAATAATAGAAAAAAATCAGTTGATATCTAGAGACCAGATATAAGAGTTATGAGAAAAATAGGGAAAGAACACATGCAGAATCATATCAGAAATGAAGATATTAGAAAGGAACTTGACATTGTTAGCACTCAAGGATATGTGTGTGCGTGTGTGAGCAGTTCTAATCTAAGGTGATACAGTCAGTTAAACAAATTGGGAGAGAGGAAAGATTAGAAAAACAGGTGTTTGATTTCAAAATGGCAGGGAAAAGATCCAGAGGAAGACCAAGATCTAAACGAATCGATGAGGAACAACTACATCTAATACTGTCAGATTTGATATTAAAGGACCGAAATATCAAATCTGACAGTATTAGAGTTCTGACAAATAACAGATTAATTTGTTATCTGTCGGAACTCATGGTTGGCAGAGAATTTCTAATTTGCAACAAACAGCATTTTTTTTAATAACGGAAGGCCATCTTTTGGCAACTTGCTCACATTCTATAATAAGGTTACCACCGAATTAGACAAGGAAAATGGATACAGTATGATACTTTTGAATTTTGCTAAGGCTTTTGACAGAACACAGCATGGAAGACTGTTGCATAAATTGATGAATTTGGTATTGGATTATGAAATATTAGCATGCATAAGATGATGGCTGACTCACATATCAAAAAAGTGGTAAATTGGGAATGGGAGTCTGCAAGATTTAAGGTAACCAGTGGTGTACCACAAGGATCAGTGTCCTTGGTCCACTGTTATTTAATCTGTACATTATTTATTAATAGTACAATTTATTTTAATATCATAATCTTTTAATGTAGTGTACTATCACAGTCCTCTGTAAACCACTTGAAGGTAAAAGGAATTCGATGATGATAATTCAATCAAATTTATATCGGTTATTTTTACATATACACATTATCTCAGATAAGCATATAGTCCATTTATTTGATAACGTATTCAACTCTTCAATTACTAGTCCCAATTTAGGTATAGAGAGGGGGGGGGGAGAGAGAGAACAGAGTTATGTAAACAGTGTTGAGTAAAGAATTTTAGTTTCGCCTTGCAAATGATCATGCCCCACTTATCTGTGATAAGCCGTTGGGGAGAAGCTGAGGATCCACTTTCCAATCGTCCTTTAGAATAGCTGTGGTGAAACAGTATTAATAACCAGACTACAACCAAGAGTAGATCTATTTAGTTGGTTGCTGACTGTTTGAGACGGCACTTCATGGTGGTTATTAAGATAAGCATACAAACCCAGAAAGCTCAATTAAGTTCAACCTTAATTTGAAATTAATGACCGGAAGAGCAATTGACCAATAGGTTAGTGTTTATTCAGTGAATAACGAAACTGAGCGTAGAAATTATCAAATAGCTAAAAGATGAGGAACGACTAAAGGAAAAGAAATAAAGAGAGAGAGAGAGAGATGAATGTATAAAATCAAAGTGTAGTTTATTTTCTCTGCTGAATGAAGAATTATTTTAATGTACTTGGAAGCGTCAGTGTGTGTGTGTGTGTGTGTGTGTGTGTGTGTATGCGTGCGTGTGCGTGTGCGTGCGTGCGTGCGTGCGTGCGCGGAGCGAAAAATACGTTTGAATTTTAAACGGTAGGACTGTAGGACTTTTGGTCCTGTGTTAATTGTAAGCAGAAATAATTCAAAGTCAACCAAAGGAGATTTCCGTTTATTGTAAAAATCTATGTTCAATGCTAGAAAAAAAGTCAGTATCAAAACGAATTAATCTTATTTAATACCTATGGTGTACCTGTAAAGAAAACTGGCAAGCAGAAATCGATATATTCCATATTCCAATACATTCCAAAAACCATTGATGTTCCATACTAGCTATTTTCTTTTTGGTCAGTGGTTCCGAATTCTTCATTTTCAAAAATTCTTGACCTATAAAAAACACTATACTTTCATATACTTGCTTTTTAACTATATGTTCCGATAGTATTATTCCTGAACATAATAATAGATGTTGTATTACCACTATTTAATATATGACCTGATTTTATTATCCCTCAACACGCATAGGGAACAATCTTCGAATTTCTATCAAGATTTCAGGAGATCAACCCACAACCTCTGGACTGGTGGATTTTGCCCTGCTATCTCCAAATGGTGACTTTTACAACTTCACAGTGGTCCAGTGAGTATTGCTGAATATCTGGTAAAACTTCATATAAATAAAATAATTAAGCATTACTAAGTATAATTCTACTATTGTAGGCAGAAGTTTGTGTTTTCCTTTCTTTACAAGGTGTGAACACTGATTCTTATCGGATCCATTATTCAGAAATAAAATTTTACCACGATTAAACTGTGGAAAAAAATAGGAAAAAAAAAGTTCAACTGAAAGTAATAGTATATATTGATCCATTCTGGCGGCATGTAATTATTCTTATCAGTTTTTTATAAGTTTTCCTATTTTTTTTTTAATTAAGAACCTTTAAAGAGATGTGTTGCAACATCAGAATAAATTAGGAACACCATCTCATTTTCCTAAACGGGGAGGAGTTCCTGATGCTTTTTTTCATTTTAAGGTGGTGTTATGTGTGTGCGCGTGTGTGTGTGTGAGTGTGTGTGTCTGTGTGAGAGAGAGAGAGAGAGAGAGAGAGAGAGAGAGAGAAATTTAAAATAAACATTGATTACTTGAAGTAAATTTAATATTTTTCATTGATGTAGGGAAGGTTTCGAGATGAAAGCTGGTGACACTATAACTGTTAATGAAATAACATTCCCATACATCAGGAAAATGATGGTAGCTGCCGTCACCTATCATAAGTATCGAGGATGGTTCTCGTCAGGTACTGATACAATAAACGTGGATGCCCTCAGAATAACGGATCTTTATGGAAACAAAATGTAAGTATCCTGCAATATAATATTCTGTTTAGAACAACCCATAATAGTTGAAGAAATTAATTATACTAGCTAGATTATTATAAGGTTCCCTATAATTGGTATATGCATATATATATATATATATATATATATATATATATATATATATATATATATATATATATATATATATATATATATATATGCGTGTGCGTATATATATATATTTCAGCAAATTTCTGAACCAATCTCCAACCTACTGCAATTGGTACACGTACCGGCCACTGAATTATAAACTTTTATTTAATACCGTGTTGGACCTCTTTTAGCCCGAATTGCAGCACATATGCGGTTTGGTACAGATTTTGTAAGGTATTGGATTGCATCCACGTCTACAACATACCAGGCGTTCAATAGGAAGTCCCTTAACTGGCTCAGATTTGACGGAAGAGGACTTTGCTCCTGGATTTGTTTTTTTAATACGTCCCATACATCTCAATAGGGGTTCGGATCCATATTTTGTAGTAGTCAGAGGAGATGGTGGAAGTTGCATTCATGCTCGCTGAACCGCTGCTGAACAATTCTTGCGCCATAGACGGTAGTATTGTCGTCCATGAAGCAACCGTCACATGCTGGATCAAATGTCAACAATGCCGAATGGAGTTGATCGACAACAATACTTAGATATTCCTTGGAGGATACTCGATCTTCCAGCAATATCAGGGGATCCCATTTCGTGAACATGACCCACCTCTAGAATCTTGATTTGTGTTTACAAGACTAGCTGGGTTCATTGGTTGGTGGGGCTCAGGCCAATCTCTCTGCCTCTGCTTACCTCGGTACAGAACAAGGTATACCGTAACTTGTCGGATCATATGACTTTTTTTTCCCCAATCTTCCAGTATCGTCATAGTGTTCCTGACAGCGCTGTTGACGAACGTTCTGGTTCTTCGCAGAAATAAGTGGTTTCCTTATAGGCATGCGACTGCCATTACCGATCCTCTTCAATTCTCTGCTCATGGTTCGATGACATATGGTTCGGAAACACCAGCCTTCCTTGAATGCTTCGGTCAATTGCTGCACACAACACATAGTTCTGTTGGCCCGTACAAGCCTTCTCAAACAATGGCGATCTCTTTCCTGACAGAATAAAATGTCTTAGGACCATAGTTAAGTCTCTTACACGACCAATGGCGGTTATTTTTCCACTGACTAAACATCTACGATATCTCATCTTTCGAGAAACCAGTCAGTTCAGCTGTTTTCAAAAAGTTGCTTCAGCCAAACGGGCACCCACAATAAGTCCATTATAGAACTCTGAAAGATCCTTTGTGTTTTCCATCGTCATCAACAGTATTAACGATTACTGACCAGCAGCATTCTTGAATAGTTGCCTAGAACACGTGAGCGTATTTTGCTTAGTCACTTACTTAGCGTATTTTGCATATGCGCTAAGTAAGTGACGTTTACGTGCATCTGTAAAGGTTTCTAATTTAGCGGCCGGTATGTGGTAATCACTCGCCTTAGCTCAGTTCAGAGTAGAATCTGTAGGGTTATTCGTTATTTATTTCAAAGTTGTACCTTATGTTAGTCTCTCTCTCTCTCTCTCTCTCTCTCTAATACCTTTAAAAATTCCTCAGATGGAAGTAGGAAGGACTCTTTTAGGCTTAACGGTTTGGAAATCAGTAATCGGTTATCTTCATCCAGTCATTATCATTGGTAGCTGAGCTAACTGGTAATCCGTAGGTAGTCTATGAATTACCAGTTTTCATGAGCTCAGTGAGGAAACGGAGAAGAAAGTATGGGAAACAACTGCTGCCATTTTATATTCCTGACCTAAACTTGTATTATAGTCTGAAAATAGTATTAAAATCGACTAACTTAGGAAAACAGACTGAATAAAGGATTAAAAAGTTCTTTTAGTAGTCGACAGAGTCGAACAACAAACGCCAAAAAAAAAAAAAATAATATGTAAGTCATACCACAAGATACACAGGCGTTATTAAAAAGCAATACTATGTAAAGGAGTGTGCATTGTGCCTTAAGCGATTTCTGTTACTCCATAAAATGAAATAAAATAAAAAAAGACACAGAAAACTGGTGAGATATTAAATCTTTCTGGTGGAGAGGACACAATTTGTAGAACAAATCAAACATTCGATAGATTTTCTAGTCCAAAAGTGGAATCGTATCTGTTGATGGTGCAACGTTGCCGAACGCCAGTCGACATGAAGATGTAATCTTCCTGTCGACTATCCTGCTCATTCTTTGTCTGTGCGGGATATTTTAGACAAAAACATCACCGATGTTGTTCCAATCTGCCTACATTTCATTTCTCACATTGTCCAACTTTTTTTTTTCTGTTTCCAAAACAGGCAAAAAAAAAAAAAAAAAGCTAGCGCAGAAAGAAAAATTTCGGTTAAAAAAAAAAAAAGATACAAATCAAGTTCCATTACCACGTGTGCCATATGGCATGCGCATTTCCGTGTGGAAAGGTATAACGAAAATCTGACTGCATATAAGGAGAAATATTTCCCGACCATTACATTGCCACTCTTCACACAGCTTACAAAAATATTATATCAAAGTATGTAAGATTTGTAGTACTTCCTTCCTTACCTGCACGCTGGTATTGGCTGACAATGCCTGCTTATAATTGATTTTGGTCTTTTATCAGATTTAATAATAGATATGCTACTGATAGTCCGCGCGGTTATCCTAGTGGCTATGCGCTTCGCAACCATATGCCTTGGGAAGGAGTGTCCTAGGTTCGATTCTCGTCGACGACGTGAGGAGTTTAAGGATTTTCCTCGCCATAGCCAAGTTAGCCGGTCTTGGGTGTGGACAGCAGGGTTCCTCCCCCCTCCCCCCAACTTTATCTGGGTTTTTCATCCCGCAAGCCGGCAAACCTGCACCGTGAACACACACAGGCTATAATCATAGGATAAAGTACGGCAAGGAAGGCAACGGGAAACCACCTTGCTCGTAGTCATTACCCTAGATGGTGGCGTATATAACTGCCCTTAATCAGCCGAAAGGTTATACCCTCAACAAAAACAACATGCTACTGATTTATTTAGTAGCATGTTGTTTTTTAGTAGCATCCTATTTATTTAAGACCTCTCTGGAAGTCTGAAAATAAAAGAATACATCACAGCCCTCAAGGGAGCCCGATAGTAAGAGACTGCGGAAAGATACAGAGGAACAGTGGAAAGGTGGGATGAAGGACCTGAGCTCAATGCTTCATGTTTTATCCCAAGGCTGCCTGCTTTTCATTTTTTCACCTTTTACGTATAACTGAACAACCTCAGGCGAGAAACTTGTATCCAGGTGGACGGGCTTTTCGAGGCTGATCGCATTGAGTTGGCCTTCGCTGCCTGAGATTGTCGCCAAGTTATCTCTATGAAAAACCGTGAGAGACGGAACTAAACGAGATTATCAGTAGAAACTTTGTCTGAGCATGGGAAGACAGAAATTAATCGTTCCATTCTTCGGAGTGTATTAAGATGGGTTTACTGCACTATTTTGTTATGATCTTAATCTCTTCTAAGATTTTCCACGTGTAAAAACGTCTTTGTAAAAATTGTAAAATATGTGTAAAACAATATGAAACAGAATATGAATGAGGGAATGGACGGCTTTCATTTCATATTTTTTCTTTACTGTCTGTTTGTTGTTAATGGGAGATCTGGCTGAAAATACTTTTTTTCTTCTTGTATGATGATGAGTAGAATGCGTTGAACATCGTTGATCTATCCCTTACATCCCTCACATGGAAAGGGGAGAAGTGTATAAAGTGTAATGAACTGTCCGCCATTTGGCAAGCAGAAGTCACAGATCTTCAGTGTTATGAAGCCAGCAGTTAACTGCGTTCAAGGAAGGTGAACTCGGTTAACCTCTGTGCTTTGGTTGCTGAAGAAGATGTTGTTGTTTGTAACTAAATCCGGGTGCTTGGTACGAAAGGGGTTGAAAAGAATGTCTATCAAGTTTTATTTTCCCTGATTTATAAGATATTCATGTCGGTCCCAGGAAAGTAATCGATTTAGGATCTCGTTTTGTTTTATTATAGGAAAAGTTCGGTTTCAGAAAACCTTGTGATTCTAAACAGAGAAAGTCCACAGAGTAGTCAAGGAGTTCTATGGATTTGTGACCTATCTATCTGTAGCATTATCGTTATTTGAAGAGCGATTTCAATGCGATTCTTATAGTCATTGGAAGGAGGAACTCTTTTTGCTCAAATTTTCCGTTTATCGACAAGGAAAAATTTCCAAGATTTCCCATAGAATTGATTTTCTTCAGTTTGTCTAATGTCAGTTTAATAATGTAGTGACATGCGAAGAATATCACTGCTAATAAAATTGCATACATTTTAAATGGCTAGTGTTGTGTCATTAGTAAATTTGGAAGTAAGAATATGCAAACGAAATAGTTTTCTTTCAAATGTGTTAATCTTGTGCTGATTAATTTTCTTTCTTTCTTGCAGTTTTGAAAACTGTGATTCCATTTCCTTGGGGGATATGGAATCTACATTGATCCAGTGGAATTCCGCATCGTGCCTTAAAAATTAAGTTGATGATGCATTTTATCTGATCTAATAAAAATCTGTAATTAATGTAAATTATGTAGATTTATGCTGATTTATGTAGATAAATCTGTAACTTTATAGAACTAACCCAACCCAGCTTCTTAGGAAATATGTATATATTGAATGACATCTCTGAATCGGTTATTACTGTGGTTTACACTATTTCAGGTATATTCAGTTTAATTTGGGGACTTGGAGCATTAAAGAAAAGTGAACTAAAATTATCAGTAATTGAAATAAATGATTTATTAGATTAACAACTAAATTTAAACACATTGAAATACAATAAACCAAAGCTTGCTAACGAAGAATACGAATTTTCCATAAATGGAAACCAGAAGCTGAATAAGCTTTTTAAGTTATTTTCTGATAGTACAGTATTTTGAGTGATTATAAATGTTCAATAAATCAGATTATTCAAGTAAAACTGTCTGTTTAATACGTTTTCTGTGGGATTATCCCAACATGTATGAGAGAAGACTATCTCAATGAAAATAATATGAAAAAGTATTTCATTGAAAAGTTACTTTATTAGCTAGTGTATACGGTCATGTGATACTGTACAATAATTGGATTAATTATATCAACGAAATCTATACAAGGGCTAAACCTGTCGATGTGTTTAAAATGCATGTAATATATCTTTCGTAAATATTTAAGAGCCATTAGTTTGCAAGGGGAAACACTTCGTTTCTTCCATTCTCAAGTGTTCTTTGTCTGTTGAAATATTCATGTAAGAACTCGCATAAATCTTCAAGCCAGGTTTCTGTCGAAGGTGAAAGAGAGTTACTGATCAACACGTACTGGCGATGGTCTATTTTCCTACTTAAGGAAGGCAGTCAAACATCTGTCTGGATTATTTACATGTAATTAATAAAACGGCAATTTATTTTGGCTTTCTTTGCACGTAAAGGACAGCTGCAGTTTGAACATACCAACACATTTAATTAAAAAAAAACTACAATATTTAGTCTAACTAAGGTTTGCTTTCTGTGTATTTCTGTTAAAAAATAACTGCTATCTCTATTAGACATTTTCGTAGAAACATTTAGAAATATTTAGAAATCGGACTTGGAACTATCTCTCGCCTCCATTTGCAAGAACTGATTTCCCATCTTACATTATTTAATTGTGTAAATAATAGACCGTGTTGGTTACCTAAACTCACACAGCTGCTTAAAGCCCTTTCTCTAAAATTTTACGCCTTTATAAATGGGTACATAACAAGGACACACATGCAGTGGAATAATTGTTATTGCAAATCCACGAGTTATGTTTCATTTTGCTTATTTGAAAATCAGGCAATGGTACTGAGATTTTACATTAACCTTCGTTTCGACAAATTTATATAGTTACTTGACAAATATTTGTCAAGTAACTCCAAATAATACGTAGGTGGCATCACTGACATTGATTTTAAAGTTATGTCTACCACTGTTTGGTAACGTAATATTGCAATGGTCTTGTCTGTGAGTGCAAACAATAAGAAGCTGAATTTTTCCTTCATCAATTTCATACGTCGTTTTTTTTTAAATGATCAGTTTCATTTTAATAGTTATTCCCCCCCTAATATATATATATATATATAATACTGATTTAAACAAATTATCTAGCCTTGTTGACCGAGTAGTTAGTATATCTGCTCTCCCACCAACAGACAGACTGCGGGTTTAAATCCTGCAGTGGGCATGGATGTTTGTGATTATCTTTAAATGGAGATGAATTTCATTGTCCGGTATGAGACCGCAGACTGCTAAATGGAGGCCCCAAATGGTTTGAAAAACTTACATGTTTGGTCTCTAGAGCAAGATTTCTGAATTCGTTTTAAAAATATAATAATAATAAACGAATGAAAATAAAGTGCTTAAAAATAGAAAAATCATTAACCCGCCAACGATACGAATGTTCTAGGTGGGAGTTAGATTAAAATAATAAATTTAAAAACAATTACAGTTGATACGTAGACTGTTTTCTGAAGGGAGATCTTAGACCACAACTTGTGATATTAGGTGCCTCCAGACGGAGTATTTAACAAAAAACTAATCTTTCCGATATCAATGATCTCATTAGGCGTGGGTATTTCGAAATGTTACCACTTTGCCACCTATAAGGTGGCAACGATCGCTAGGGCAACTCGTAATTGCCGGCAAGTGTACTCCCGTGAGCTCTCTGGTCAAATTTCATTCGAAACTTTTATGGTTTCTGTATTCGACTTTGAAATAATGCTGGATTTAATATCCACTTGATTTTTTATTAAAATATTCTTTTATTGAATATATACCATTTGCATTTAAAAATGTATAAGTTTCAGGATCGAACTAGAGGATCCTGAGATTGGAATATATTTGAATACACAGATTGGAATACATTTAAAACGATACTTGACAAAACACCTAAGTTGCTAATAAAGCTAACCGAGATTGATTCTGTAATAACGGAGGGATCCTGAAGGTTCATTGCCTCATTCATTCGACAACCGACATCACTCAGAATTGTATCTCATGAGACCGTAAACCAAATACTGATACTCGCCATGATTTTCTCGATGGTAGATTTATAGTTTATCAATTATTATCCGGTAACTTATTTAATAAACTGGCCAATAATCTGAATGCTTTTCAAAAGATATTCGAATATCATTATAGCACTAGCATAATCGTTTTGTAAAAAAAATAAATAAATAAATAAATAAATAAAATAAGGGGAAAAAAGTGTTTTAAACACTTTTTTTTCCCTATATGGAAATAAACAGCATTATTTTTCCAAAATGTACTGACAATGTCCCAGAAGAAGAAGAGTGTGATGCAGAGAAAGAAAATTATGTAGATGGCGTTCTAGGAAAGAAACGCCATTAAGTATCATAATGAGCTTAACCACGTTGAACATAATTCCAAAAGAAGTCATAGCCCGCGGGGAATCATAAACATTGCAAAAAATGCACTCTGGGTCATTTCAAGGGAGTGTCTTGGTGCGATGAATCTTGCAACAGTCTATTGTCATATGATGTGTGGTTCTAGATCTGATAGAAGTTCGATGAACGCTACGAACAGGACTGCATTATCCTAATTGTCAAGCATGATGGTTAAAGTATGATAACGTGGAGATGCTTTTGTGGGACAGAATTGGTCCACCGGTTTTTATCAATACTGTCATAAAAAGATAGGGGTATTTTGGATAATACTTTCTTAGTTATGGAATTCTACAGCGAAGAGTTATACCTGTCCCAGTAAGCAATTCTTGTGGCACAGTAAGGCCTACTATGGCTTGACTTCAGGATAAAACGTGTACCTAATGGAATAGTAAGTTTAAAGCCACACTCCAAACACAGTTAAATTTTGTGAAATGAAAAGGAACGATGTGTGCGGAATCTTTCTTGGATGGCAAATATTCCTAGCAGAACTCCCTACACAAAGGAAGGAGACTTTTTTCCCCCTTTAATTTGTCAGAAGAGCGTTGAAAGTTTACCACATGGAGTAAATGAAAATGATACATGCCAATAGGTGGTCTTACATGTTATTAAAAATAAAGGTAATAACTTTATCATTTATATTTCTGGACTGTCTAATAATTTTTCACCACAACCTTCTTCATCTGTGTTTCGTTTCCTGTTTTAGTTGCACCCGTTTCTATTACAAAGTTTTCATATTTCTCTGTATGGAATCAAAACTTTTGTTTAGCGAAAAATACAGAAGTTATGTAATGTTTACATAGCAGTTATAATTTCACAATTGGTAGAAAAGCCATTATTTCTACGACTGTGACCAACCTACTGCATCCAATTCCAACTTGCGTCACAAATAGTATTTTGAACTAAGAAAAAAAATCAAATAAACAGTATAAATAAGCGGGACATATTCTACATCAAAACGTAATTTGCACACAAAATATGAAACAAATCGATCATCAAATTGTCTTTCATACTTATGAAATGTTGAGTTGTTTATCATGGGTTTAATTCTCACAGTAAGCAAATAGCAACAATTAGTTAATAGTGAGAAACAGTTTAAATTGTAATGAACAACACAAAAAACTAAAATGCTAATTGGCGCCATCTGTTGTGGTTATACAGAAAGTGGTCGACAAATATCAAGTCCATCTTAAAATGACTGTCTCCCAGATACAG
The DNA here is from genome assembly GCF_054136105.1 of Typopeltis vanoorti. Lineage (NCBI taxonomy): Eukaryota > Metazoa > Arthropoda > Arachnida > Uropygi > Thelyphonidae > Typopeltis > Typopeltis vanoorti. Next base: position 169,119,276 of record NC_143549.1, on the reverse strand, counting down.
CTATCCTAGTTAAGATTTGGAAAACATTTCAAAGCAGTTGCTGATTCCAAAAACAGTTTCTCTGATACCGTGTAACGACATCCATAGAGTACTTTTGTTTTCTTCTATCTAATCTTGTGTGAAGGGGGGTGTCCAAAGCAACATGTGATATCCCTGACTTGCAGTAATAATAGTGCCGAATGTATTTTTGCTGTTCTCCGGTGTGGATGTCAACAGATCTTCATATCTATCCATAGTAAGCCAGGGCACAAGTACAGGGTATTTCATATACACCAGGATATGAATAAGGAGGAAACTTGTCATTAGGTAAATGGATAAGGGTTGCCAGTTTGATATATGGTTTAAACGTGATGGGGAGTGACTGTCTATTAAACACTCTGCACGTCTTTTCCGGTTCACATGGAGAAGGAAATGTACAGACAATCAGAAGCAACAGGTATGTGTTTACCTCTTTCCTCCTTTGGCTGATTTTTACACAGAACACATTAAACAACCAAGCAATCAATAATACATTTTTCCTTAGTTCAAAAAATACTTCTGACGCAAGTTGGAATCGAATGCAGTAGGTTGGGTCACGGTGCCGAAATTATAATAGCTCATCTATCAGTGGTGGAACAATGAAACAGCTCAAGTGGATGGGCCACATACCTAGATCAGATAGCTTACCAGAAATAGCACTATAGGGCTTGACTTCTGGTAAAAAAAAAAAAAATATATATATATATATATATATATATATAATATAAAAAAAACAGGGGTCGACCTAGAATCATCTGGATAGATAATATCATAAAATGAACATTATTCATTCTCCATTTTGTTAAGAAGATCAAAAGGCAGAAACACTTGGAGAGAGGGGGGAGAGAGAGAGAGAGAGAGAGAGAGAGAGAGAGAGAATGTTATGACACGACTGTCACATTTGTAATTCCCCAACGGTCTACATAGGCTATGGATAAAGAAGGAGATATTTCCAGATGTGTCCTGAATGTAATGAATAGTACGATAACAGTTTTCTTATGGTCGTGTATGTTAGGGAAGGAGATTTTCAGGGTTTTTAGCATTTTCTCTGTTTTATGGGGGATTATATCTATTGGCTAAAAAAGTGTTAAGAAGATAGGCGAGTTCATTGGTAAAAACAGTATCACTGGAACATATAGCTCTGGCTCTTTGTGTTGGTATCTTTGGTACACCAAACTGTTGTGCTGGATGGGTTAGATAGAGCATGGCTGCATGTTTGGCTTGGTTCTTTAAAGTGTTCTATATAAAAATCAGCCAAAGCAGGATAGGGTGAACATATGCCTGTTCCATCTGATTGTTCATTTTCTTCTACATGTAAATCAATAATTTGTGGAATCAGCAGCTGATATTGTTCAAACCTCAAGTATGGCTGTATCAATTTATTAATTTTCTGGGAGAGCTATTTTCAGTTCAAATGAACTGTGGGATACAACGAGAGTTAATACCCCACAGTAGATGGTGCCAATTAAGAAGTTTGTTCTTTGTGTTGTTCGTTACAATTTTAAATTATTTTCCACTATTAACTAATTGTTGCTGCTTGCGTACTGACAAACTATTTTGTAAATAAATGTTATTTATTTTATTATTAGTGTCTTCTGTTTTGAATTTAGCAGTGATAAACAACTCATTATGAACTATCAACACATGAGCCTTTCTACTCCCTTGAGGAGTAGAAAGGCTCATGTGTTGAAACCACCTGAAATGTTATCGTACGCAAAGCCCAGTAATTCTGTAAGTGGAAGTCGAAATTGGAACTGCAGCTAAACAGGTCAGTTTTCTTAAAAAGATGACGGGAGACTTTTATACCATCCCGAACTGTGTCAAAATTAAAAGCATGTTTCATTCGGCCAAGGCTCAATGTATTTACAAACGAACTGGTCCATCACTATTATGTGAACAAGTTAGCACAACTCCTGTAGGGCTGTCAAAAATAATTATAGTTATTAACACTATACGCGACGAACTGTGCGATATTTTAAATCCGGTAGGCAGTCCTTCTCGCCATCTCTGAAGCTGCAGCAGATAGGAATTCAAAAGGAAAAAAAAATCCAAAAGCTGCCACTAGAGGAAACTTTAAATCCTCCATGATCGTCACACAATGGGACGACTACAATTGCTTCACGATCGCGTCATCATAAAACTTATCATCCGTTTTCCTGAAAGAAGCTGTCAATGCGTTAAGTCAAGGTCATAACTTTGTCGTTATATCCAAGTAAGTTTCAAAACTTGAAATATTGACGTCCGTGGAACGAGAAATATCTGCCTTCATTTATAGCTATTAGCATTCGTTTAGATTTAGCTAACATGCTGACCAAAAACAGAGTTGTTTCAACCTAAGGCCGCGATTTCTCAAAAATAAAATTCTGCAGAATTTATTTTTAAGAAATCGCAGCCTTAAAAGAGCTATACAATAATAAGAATACTGTTATAATAAAAGCGGACACAAGTAACAATACTGTGGTAATAAATCAAACAGAATATGATAATAAAATGCAGCCTTTTACAACATCATTCTATTTATACAGAGATCGAACTAATCAAACTAATGCACAAAAGAGTAACGTTCGTAAATTATTGAAGAAAATATTAATAAACTCAAGCCTTTTCATTTGAAGTCACCCAGAATAAATGGATCACAAAAAATTTACAAATGGTACACCTTACGCCCATGTTGATAATATAAACATCCTGCATATAAACTTGCCAAACATTTGGTAAAATCATTAGTTCTCTTTACAGATATTTCTCTTTGTAAAGAATTCTTAACACTTAAAAAGTGTACGGAATAACCATATTCTAAAAGAAGCTCAGATTTAATGATTAGCTTTAATATTAGCTCATTATTTATTAATATATCATTAATCGAGACCCTGGAATTGATAGTCCCATTAACCCCCATGTATATACGAAAATTATTCAATTAATCGTATGAATTATTCAAATTTACAGTACTTGCTGGTTATTTCACATGAAAATGAAAAAAGGTACAAACAATCCGATGGAACAGGCATGTGGCCACCCTGTTTCCTCCTTTGGCTAATTTCTACATAGAAAACTTTAAAGAACCAACCAACCAACCAATACAGTCATGCTCAAACCACTGGTTTGGCTGCGCTATGAAGATGATATGTTTTCTATTTGGCTACATGGTCGAGCCACATTAGATATATTTTTAGTGCATATAAATAGCCAACATCCTAAAATCCACTTCAAAATAGAAAAGGAATCGACCAACTGTTTGATTCCTAGAAATATACTTATACTTTCTTTCTAGAAAAGCATATTCTCAGAATGTTGCTACATCTGGAAAATTATGAAAAAGAGAAAGAAATAAAGATAAAGAAAATTGTCATATCAACTCTTTTCAGTATCTATCTATCTATCTATTTATCTATATCTATCTATCTATCTATCTATCTATCTATCTATCTATATATATATATATATATATATATATATATAATATATATATATATATATATATATACAGGGTGTTCGGGATAAATTTGACATATTTATAATTAATTATATTTTTCCGTAAGTTACATGTATTAACACACACTTCTCTTCATTTAAAAGTTTGGACCCTTCTTCATTCATATACAAGATGTCAGAAAGGATGGATAGCTGGAACCCACCTGAATCATGGAAGAGAATAACTTGTATCATGATGATTCGTGCCCGCCATCAAAATAAGGATATTACGACTGCTTCCCAATGCTCCCTGAATACAGTAAAAACAATCAGGCATGAACTAGAGACTTGCAATGGTGACTACGAGGATGTAGCAAGAAGAAAGATCCCTAGCAGACGATCTGATTGCGTTCGTACAGCAGAATTCCTCGCAAATCTGCAGGAACAGGTGTTGAAGAACCCTGGCATTGGAATTCGGGCTTTGTTCGTGGAGTTGCTAACTGTAGTCAAGCCCTGGATAACAAGGGTAGCCAATGGTAGGCCGTATGTATGGCAGCAGGATTCGGCCCCTTGCCACACCTCTGGGAAAAGTCAAAAATGGTTGTCTGAAAATTTCTACGACTTCACCAGTCCAAATGTTTGGCCTCCAAACTCCCCAGACCTTAACCCCATGGATTATTTTGTATGGGGCGCAGTTGAAAAAGACACCAATCGCACTTCCAGTAATACAAAAGCCCAGTTAATGGATAAAATTAAAACAGTTTTTGCGGCCCTTCCCAGGGAGACTGTAGCATCAGCTTGTTCGAGGTTCCGAAGCAGAATTGAAGCTGTGATCGATGCTAATGGTGGTTATTTTGAGTAAATCTTGTTGATAGTATTGTAATTAACTCTGCCTGTAATGTTTTTTTGTCAATTCATTAAATTTAATAGATACAAAGAAGATTTTCTTTTTCCTTATGAAACTGTCAAATTTATCCCGAGCACCCTGTATATATATATATATATATATATATATATAGAGAGAGAGAGAGAGAGAGAGAGAGAGAGAGAGAGAGAGAGAGAAAGAGAGAGAGAGAGAGAGAGAGAAGGTAAGATAGATATATAGAGGAGGTAAGGGTAAGATCTTTCTTGCGAGTAAGAAAACAAGAGTGTATTTTGATAGCATTTGATAGATGTTTCCCATTTCTTTGAAGATTGAGGACATTCAATGTTTCAGATATTGTGGTGGAGGATCCTGAAGGCTTAGGATGATTGAGAACTGCATGGTTTGTCAAATAAGAAGCAGAATGAAGAGTATTTTCATCAAGGTTTGTGAGAAAATGTTATTAATATGCACGAAGAAAAGAGTGGTGTAAATGTAGACCCCAAAGCGCTCTGGAATTGGCAGCTAAATCTGAGCGTAAGAAGATATATTCAATACTACACATAACGAATGGAAAGGAAACTAGTCACCCAGAAATGGGTGACTAGTTTCCTTTCTAACTCCCACAAATGGTGGGAGTGAGACCATCTTATGGTCTAACTCCCACCATTTGTGTTGGGAGTTAGACAATAAGATGATACCAAAGTATCATCTTATGGTCTAACTCCCATCACAAATGGAAATTGGTGGGAGTTAGACCATAAGATGATACTTTGCTAAGAAGGCTTCTGTACCATGGGCAATCATATGTCGCAGAAACGTTTAGGGCGACAACGTCAGATTATGAACTTTTTCATTACTTGGGCTCCTGACCAGCATGGATTTTACCATGCTGGTCAGGAAATTTTGCAATAAATTTCCTAACCAACAGCATTCTTCTTTGGGATATTATTGGTTGAAAATTCGTTCTAGTTTCACAATGCTAAAATCTATGATTTGTGGCAACTGATTATATGATGGGCCACTATTTGAGTGATTGAGAGAGAGAGAGAGAGAGAGAGAGAGAGAGAGAGAGAGAGGAGTTGATTGAAATGGGGCAACAGTTTGAATAGGTTTTAACACATTTCGGAATGGGATGAATACAAGCCCGCTCCCATGCTATGAGATAAATATCAGATGAATATGAAGGAGTATACAAATTTGTGTGTTCAGTTTCATTACAGAAGTGCAGTGTTGTTGACGCTTAATCTGTTCAAGCTTAGATGCTAGCAAGTTTAATGTCTGACTTTCTGGAAGAGACTGGAGGTGGATAATAACATGTAATGCACCGTTCTTTCTATAGAAGAAAGACGAATTTCTATTTTGGTGGAAAAATAGACTAAAATATATCCATTAACATTAAGTCCCAAAAGCCTAAATGTTGTAAAATAACTATTGATAGTTAATATCAATTAACCACGTCGTCGTCAATATGGATAAAATACACCACTCCTCTACACTTCGTATCCATCATATATTTCAATGTAATTTCAATGGAAGTACAAATTTAATATGCACTTCACATCCATAGTAACCTGGACGTATATATATACTGCTTTTCATATGAATAAATCTCTTCAATATTTATATCACAATATAATTATACATTTACGATTATTAATTTAAACACCGCAATAATTTTCAATATATTAAAACAAAATTCCATAATTTTTTTTATTTCCATTTGGTATTATGCTTCTCAGTTCTAACGTCAAAATTAGATCAGTGCAGCAACATGTTCGAAAATGGGCTGGTTTTTCTTGTACTTCAAAACCTTAATGATCTTCAGTGATATTGTTCTTTAAATACCATTATAAAATTAACCAAGCGTGCATATTTCTTTTCAATTGCTTGTTTAAAATCCAGGAAGAATGATCTAAATAATAGAGATATTACTACCGTTAGTAGCCACAGACATTGCATGGGTAAACACCACTTGAGCACATAAAATCAGTCCAGAATTTATTTTTAAAAAATGTTTATTTTAAAAATTTTAAAAACTATATATTGACGCTTATGTCACTGGTCTGTAAAATGTTCAGTTGCCAGGTCACCAAAGCTGCGGTATGGTTGCGATTACAAAAGGTAAACATTGGATGGGTGAGCAACACCGATTAGGTTAGTAAACCTTCTACGTTACACCGGTGTCATTGAGGTTATATTGGCCATTAGATGGAGCTTATTTGTAGAAACAGTATGGAAAATTGCTAAACATTTGATTCGATCTTCATTTTTATTTGAGGATGAATCTATGTCAGTAAACAAACCCACTATTCTTTATTTGCTCTCTCTCTCTCTCTCTCTCTCTAGCGATAGACGATAGAGACTCTTTGTGAAGAAACGAAAAAGGGGTTTGTTTTAGATGCAGTAATACGAAAAATTTTATATGTATGCAGCAAGAACATGCTTGGTATTACTTGTAGTAAATCTTAATATCCTTGAGTCACTTGCGTGTAAGCTGTTTACGAACAAATATGGAAATTGGCGTAATCAAAGCCCAATATCTCATCCTCTTTGGCAAGAAACCACACACACTTTCACTTCTTAACCCATAGTAACAAAAAAGGGTTTACAAAATATTCAAGGAAAAAAATAAACTGACATTCTTCTTAATGTATAAAATATGCAGATTACAAACTTGATAACTTAAAAGCTCATTACCTTGGAATACAAATAGCCTATAAAAATAAATAGAATTCTCTCTCTCTCTCTCTATATATATATATATAATTACATTCTTCTTAACGTATATACGGATAACAAAACTAATAACAAAGCCTTGGAATTAGAATAACCTTTAAAAAAATAAATAAAAATTCTCTTCGACAACCAGAAAATGAAAGTTGCTCACAACAGTCATCACGTGTATTGCTTTAATTTCCTTGTACAACGAACTGTTTACCAAACTCAATCTCTACCATGTGGTAGTTATTGACGATAGCAACTGTGACCTCTTTTTACTCATGCTGTATTATTCTTTTCCTGGTGTCAGTAGGCTTAACAGGAAGGCACAGTTCCTGTAAGTTCTGTAATTTATGAATGCATAAGAAAGCGAAATCAACAGGGGAGGCTAATCGTTTGGTTTCAACCGAAAATATTCTGTAATATGTCTAAGTGGGTAATTTCCCAGTCTCTTAATTTACAGTGTCAACAATGAAAATGTTATTGCTGTTGACATTGGCAAAGTAGGCTGCGTTATGTTTGCACACATACTGCATTGTATTGCCCATAGATGTACAATTTGGTGACTACACCTGCACGTATGACCTACAAGTTTGTCCTTCAAGAATTAAGTTCGCATTTCGCTTTAATAGGAGCACATAACTCTCTCTGTGTGTGTTTGTGCGTTTACATGAATGTTACATGAGAGGAAACGAGATATTCCCCATCAGTCATTCTGTGAATAGGGTCTCATAAGGAGAAGAATGGCCTCCGATAGAAAATGTCACAGGAAGAGAGTACGTTGACAGAATCTATGCACTAATAAAGTGTCGTGCAACATTATCCTCAAATATGACGAAGCTGGAAATGCTTTAGACTAACCTAGAATCACTCGACTGAAATCTGATTGATATCTGAAAGTGGTGACGGAAGTTGTGCACGCCGCTGACATAGAAAACAACATTCCATAAAATAGGCGTTGTCAACTCGAGACTTTTTTCAGCAATACGCAAATTTCTAGACGTTCCGCTTTTAGAGTATAATACACTTGTCCCTTTTATTTTATTTTACAAACTGAGATTATGTCACTGCAGTTAAAAGCTTGATACTATTTGTTGAGTATCAGGTGGCAAACAACAAGATTTACTTTATAAGATGTTGTAGACTGATGAACTCTACTTGACCATACTCAGAGAAATCACTGCTAATAATGGTTAAACATGAAAAACAATCTGACCTACATATTAATGATTCTTTTGCAATCTCCGAAAGTTTCTTTAGCAAATACACCAGGGCTTCCATTCTCTCTCTCTCTCTCTCTCTCTCTCTAAAGACGTATTTCTGTTTTCATCACATATTTGTCTTCATACAGTATTTACATATTTAATGAAATACGTATCATTATTTACGTGTAGTCAAGCATTAATTCACATAGCAATACGTATTGATTCTACTAGGTTTTAAATTGTGGTCGATTTTCTCTTTATTTCGTTTGATATATCTGAATTCTTATTATTCCAGATTTGGAAGTTTAGACAAGAATCTCCTTTTCCTAATTATGGGATTCGGAATGAAGTGATCTGCTGAAATTCCTATGAAGTATCGCGTGATCTTTATTGATAATTCATGTTCGCTTTTCTTCGCCATTCAGCCAGCCACTAAACATAGCTGTTCCCTTTCCTTTCCTTTCCTTTCTTGATCTTACTACATGTCGGATGTTAGGGGGCTGGACTTGTCACTCGAGATGTGTTATTCATTTTTACTGCTAGTGAAGGCGCATGAACGATCAGTCAGACATGTAATTATCAATCAGAAATGCTAAGTGTATTTATTATATTTACTTCCCAGAAAAAATTTAAACCTGCGTAGCCTCCTGATGGTAACTTCCATAATACCAAAGAAAAACAATAGCTTCGATTCTGGTCTAACTTTTCTAATTTTTTTCATTAAATGAATGCTGAGTTAGTTGGCGTTTAGAGCAAGCAGTTTTTTTTTTCCCTAAAACAAATATAGATTTTAACTCTATAACTCAGCAAAAAAATGAACTAGGATGGACGCAGGTAAACAAAAATAAACACTAAGCATAAAATAAAAACTAGACACTAGAAATAAACACTAAACATTGGAAAAAGCTATCAACCTGGTGTACGCAACATTAAGCTCACTGCTACCTCTTCACTAGATGAAGAAACTCATCTGTATGAGGACGAGGTATTAGAGCTGTTGCACAAAATGAATAAGAATTTAGCAAGAGGGACTGATGGGATATCAGCACGTGTGCTAAAAGAGTGTTCAGCCGAACTGGCTATTCCTTTAAACAAGCTGTCTAATATGAGTCTCAGAACAGGAAAGATTCCACAGGAATGGAAAGAATGTATGGTAATTCCATTGCACGAAGGTGGTGCAAAGACTGATGTATCCAACTATCGACCAATTGGTATTTCAGGAGTGGTGGTGAAGATTTTGGAAAAATTGGCGAGGGCTCGCATTCAGAAATGGGTTGACAGTGAATCTCCACTTTGCAACGAACAACATTTACTAAGAGAAGGTTATATTTTATCGACTTGCTCATATTCTATAACAGTGTTACCATTGAACTAGACACGGGGAATGGATGCATCATGATATTTTTGGATTTTACTAAGGTTTTTGACAGAATACAGCATGGTAGACTGTTGCATAAATTGAATAATATGGGTGTGGATTATAAAATATTAGCATGGATAACAGGATGGCTGTTATCCATAACAGATATCAAAAAGTGGTATACGGGGATCTGTGTCTGCAAGGTTTAATATACTGTATTGACATATCGAGTATATTGACCTTATCAGGACGAGGATCAATGCCCTGCCTACTCGAGCCCGCACAGCTCGATGAGGTAGTGACGACTCCAACTGTAGGGCTGGCTGCCACTACAGTGAGACATTGTCTCATATAGCCCAGTGTTGCTTCCGCACCCATGGGGTCCGCGTGAGGAGGCATGAGGCCGTGGTCTCCATTCTGAACAACTGCTTTAAGAACAAAGGTTGGGAGACTGCGGTGGAACCACATTATAGGTCCTCCGCGGGTTTGCGTAAGCCAGACTTAGTGATTAAAAGTGATGGTGACGTTTGGGTAGTTGATGCCCAGGTGGTAGGAACAGGGCGCCCACTAGCCCATAGCCTTAATAATAAAGTAAATTATTATAAAAATAACCCAGATCTAGTTAGTAAGATATGGGAGGAGCATGGGGCAACTCCGAGGTTTACCAGCGCCACCGTCTCTTTACATGGCGCAAGGAGTGCAGATAGTTATAAGGACTTAAAACAGCTTGGGCTTACGCAGAAGGATATAAAAGTTCTTTCCTTGAGGACCCTACAGGAAACACTGGTAGCATGGCGTTGCCACCAGAGAATGACCATAATAATAACGAGACAGGCATAGGGTAAAACGCTTGTAAAGGCTTAGGCCTATATCAAGTCTGGACGAGATGTCTGGACGTGATGCAGTGGCGCACCCAGGGGGGGGGGGGGGCTGTCCTCTCCAAAAAAAAAGGGAAAAAACACTAGAAAATTTTCTAAAAATCTTTCCCTAATTAAAATTCTTTTTTTTTTAATTTATGTTGTGTCGTGTCTTCTATTTCTACAGTACTGTACTTATGAATTAGCGATCATTGCAGATGTTTAGTCATAGGTCGTATGCGGTGCGTAGTGTGTATTCTCAAATCGTCTACTCAACTCAGGCGCCCTCCAAGATTAAATCCTGAGTGCGCTACTGACGTGATGTAAGGGTAGTACTGCCCATAACCAGTATAAAGATTAATAAATAATAATAATAATAAAAATATAAAAAATTAAATAAAATAACAAGTGGTGTACCACAAGGATCAGTGCTTGGTCCACAGTTATTCAATCTGTACATTAATGATATCGGGAAGGATTTGATAAGCGACATACATCTGTTTGCTGATGATGTAAAGATAGGTAGGATAATTAGGAATACTGTTGATATGCAGTCTTTGCAGAATGATTTGAATAGGCTGGAAATGTGGTCATGGGAAAATTGATGCCAGTTCAATGTCAGTAAATGTAAAGTCATTCACTTTGGAGTGATTAGATATCCAATGACGTATTGGTGGGATTATGTCAGAAGAAACTGACGAGGCTAGGGATCTTAGAGTGTTATTCAGTAGATAGGAAACTGAAGTTCAGGGGTCATGTGGCAAATATTGCAAATACAACTCAAAAGATAATTGCAATGCTGAAAAAGAAAAACAAAACTATCAGCTGCCTTTTATTTGGTAGTTAATATTTCAATTACATGTAAAGATAAGGATGTCATTTTTCCTCTTTACAATGCCTTGAGAAGACCACACTTTGACTGTTGTGCATAGGTCTGGTCTCCTGGTTTCCGTTGGGATTCTGATATATTGGAGAGAGTACAAAGGAGAGTGTTACAAATGATATCATGATTGTGGAATGCTGATTATGAAGACAGAATGAGAATTTATAGACTGCAGACACTAGCAAACGGGAGAATTCAGTGTGGGGTGATTTCAGTGAAATTTACAAACATCTTAAAGGGTCATGCAGAATTTCAGTTGATGGAAATTTTAAATTTATGGAGGGTGGGGAAAGGACAAGAGGACATCCTTGGAAGCTGAGAATGAATGCCGCTAAGAATCCGGGGGGATGAGTAAGGGCTAGATTTTTCTCGCATAGATTTTTCTTGCTCTCAACATCCATTGGATGTTGAGAGTGCAAGCAGTTTGAATGAATTCAAGAATAAGTATGATAGCTGGTGCGTGGTATGTGGCCTTCGTCGATGAGTCCCTGATTCCTTTGAAGTCTCTCTTTATGATAATAATAATAATAATAATAATAATAATAATAATAATAATAATAATAATAATAACGTTTATCTAGATTGCTGTGCCACTTAACCTCAGTAATGGTGAGAGGTAGAGTAGGCTGGCTACCGACTTCTAAAAAGTTATGACTAAAAGAGTTTCGCCTATTTCCCTTTGGAGAATGAAAAATCATTAAAGTATTTATTTACAAATAAAAAAAAAAGAACAAACAAGTCAATCACTCCATTCGGTAATTCTAAAGATGTTGTTCCTTTTTCTTAATCGGAAAAAAGATGAAAGGAAAAAAAGGAAATAATAAATAAAACAGAAAAAAAAGCTTTTAGCTCCCTTTTATCAGATAGTTAATATTTCAATGAGTTAATAATTAAACTATACTTTTGAAAATATTCAAACATTATTATGATAATTAGACTCATACTATGGAAAAGAAAAGAAAAGGATTAAAAAAAAACAGAAAAAAATAAGATATGCAAAAATAAAGATTAAAAAAGAAAAAAGAGGTCCTGAAGTTAAACAAACAAAACTATTATTTTGACTTAACAGAGTCCTTTCTCGCAATAATTGCAGGATATAATCGACCTGGAAAGGATGATTTCGTCACCTTAATAAAAGTTCTCTAACCACTATAAATGTGCAATCTGAAAATAGGATAAATATTTGGGAATTCTCAAACAAAACATTCATCATATTTGTAGAACAATTATATTTTAACAATAAATCACAAACGTGTCATTTATCCAAATAAAGAAGACAACATCAGACTTTCCTGACAACATTATTCAGTGTTGGAAAGTTTACTCTCTAAAACCATGCAGGGGAAAATACGAGCTTACTGATGTACCTGAAAAGGACGTCAAAATAAAGTTAAATGGCACAAGATAGTCTGATAATTAATGTAACTTGGCAAAAATGAAGAACTTGGAGTTTAAAATATTTTCTGATGGGAGCACCATCTACTCTTTGTTGTGACTAGATAATAGTTCCAGTGTGTGTGCACGCGGGCGAGAATATCTCATTTTCTGACAAATAGGAAACATCTCTCAGGAAACTGATGCTCTGCTCGTTTCGGAAAGTTGTGGATGACTGCGAATCTCACCCATTATTCATTCACAGTCCGAACTCACAAACTAACTCAGTAGTAGGGTAGGCACTAGTGACCAGATCAAGATCAAGATAAGATAAGGAATCGTGACGTGATTGGTTGTTCATTTAATGACGTTTTGTGTGTGACGTCATGAGTTTGGAATGTTTGGAATTTCTCTGGGGGCATATGTGTCAATGGCTTCAGTTCTTGTGTTTTGGTTTACGTATGGAATTATGGGTGATGGTAGAGATAAGGATTCGTGTTTTGATTGGTGGGACACTTCTGACCAGATCAAGATCAAGATAAGGAATTGTGTCATGGGTCTGCGATGTTTTCAGATGTAGATAAGTGAAGTCATTTGTTAGTTGTAAATAAGTGACGTTATTGTTTTGAATGGAAAAGGGAGATATATTAGTGGATAAGGATTAGTGTTTTGATTGATGAGACACTTCTGACCAGATCAAGATCAATATAAGATAAAGAATCGTGACGTGTATGCGTGTTGTTTTCAGATGAAGATAAGTGACGTAATTGTTAGTTGTAAATAAGTGACACTATTGTTTTGAATGGAAAGGAAGATATATTAGTGGATAAGGAATCGTGTCGTGATTAGTGGGACACTTCTGACGAGATCAAGATCAAGATAAGATAAGGAATTGTGACATGGATGTGTTGTTATCAGATGAATATAAGAGACGTAATTTGTTAGTTGTAAATAAGTGACGTAATTGTTAGTTGTAAATAAGTGATGTTATTGTTTTGAATGGAAAAGTTTTTGAATGGAATGATCAAGATCAAGATAAGATAAGGAATTGTGACGTGGATGTGTTGTTATCAGATGAATATAAGAGACGTAATTTGTTAGTTGTAAATAAGTGACATAATTGTTAGTTGTAAATAAGTGATGTTATTGTTTTGAATGGAAAAGGAGGATATATTAGTGGATAAGGATTCGTGTCATGATTGGTGGGACACTATGAACCAAATAGGGGTGGGGTGAAAGGGGAAACGAAGTCAGTGTCCTGGCTGTGTTATGAGTTGTAGATAAGTAAATGGTTTGGGTATTGCATTATGGATGATGGATAGTGATAAGATAAAGTTTGAATTTCACTGGGGGCTCTCATCTGTCAGGGACATCACGTGGTGTGTTTGTTTCGCGTAAGAATTGTGGGTGATATTTAGAGATAAGGAATCGTGACGTTATGTGTTCGGAAATTTCTGGGGAACATATGTCTCTCTGTGATATCACATGGTGTTTTGATTTGCCTATGGATTTGTGGGCGATGTTTTTCAGATAAGATATCTTGAGATTTTTCCCAGGGTGACACATCCGTCATTGTCATCATGTTTTGTCTTTGGTTGTCTATAGATGGCTGTACTAATTTTCCAATACATTTTGGGGTATTTCTTTCCTGTTAAAGGGTGGGAATTCTTACAGTAGAGTTCTTAGAATTCTTAGAAATGGCGGCAGAGTTATGAAAAAAAACCATCCAGTATTAGAATTGTGCTTACCCAAACATATGACCAAAGGTTATTGTAATTACAAATCACTTGTTATGTTTAAGTTTTAAAAAAAAGATTAACTTACATTTCTTTCCAGAATGGGACAACTTGGAACTATCGAGGTTTTCTGATGATTCCAAATTGCTGATTTTAACATACGCATATTCACAGCATGAAACACACAAACACAAGATCTGAAATGCAATTGACTCTTTTTTCTTTATAGGTTACTGGGGCTAACATATATTCACAGCACAAAAACACAAAAAACATACGAGTTGAAAGATATTTCTGTAAATAATCCAGAAAATCTAGTTGACTACTTAATTTAGATTACTATGCGATTGGTTCTCTGTATTAATTCCCTCCCACAGTTGCTCATATGTTTTCCCAAGCTGGGTGGGAAAGTCTATGCGTTTTGTTGAGGATATGTGTTATTCCCTGTTTGGAATTCAGAGTGCTGTTAGATTATGGAATTCTGACAAGTGAAATGATTTTTTTTTCAAATTGATTGGTTATTTTCTCTATTTTACTTTTAAAATTCAGTTTAACTACATATTCTAACAGAATAACTGAGAAAAATTAATAAATAAATAAAATGTATGTGAATTTATTTTCCAAAACTGTAGATTTCTCATTAAGTCTTATCTTAAAGATATGTCTCTTATCTGGTCACCAAATTGTTGTATGTAGGTGAGAAATTGTGTGTTTAGGTTGCAACTCTTCGTTCCCATGGGAAATTATTGCTTTAATAAACTAATGCTTATATTTTATTTTTTTAAACTAATATGACTATTAATCTTACCTTCGATTCCTTGTATTCTTAACCTATTTCTCTAACTGAAATTTTTTTTTCTTTAGCATTAGTAATTTTAAGAAACGGATATGAGACAAACAAGGTTTTGAACTCTCTGCAGCATTTTCGTTTAGAAACTTCTTTTGCCAGCACAACAAATAAATAGTTATTTCTTATTATTTCAAATGAATATTAGCTCTGTAATATATACTTTGTTAATTTCTATGTTACCTTTCATTTGACTAATATTATTAAGAAATTGTATTTACTGAATCTAACATACAGAAATGAAATAAAGTGAAAAAGACATAAGTGAAAAACAAAGTGAAAAATACAAAATTCTTCTGATTTAACATTTGCACTGATGTTCATAGGGTAAGATTTGCCACTGGTGTTTACATGTAATTCATATGATTTTCCTCCATGTGACATTTCAAAACAAGTTGAACTACGTTTTTACATAGTTCAACTATGTAAAATTCATTTTTATTAGTTCCAATTGACTGTTGTCCTATCAGCCCAACATTTATTTCACAACAGGGATATATATATATATATATATATATATATATATATATATATATATATATATATTTAAT
The DNA here is from genome assembly GCF_054136105.1 of Typopeltis vanoorti. Taxonomy (NCBI): domain Eukaryota; kingdom Metazoa; phylum Arthropoda; class Arachnida; order Uropygi; family Thelyphonidae; genus Typopeltis; species Typopeltis vanoorti. The sequence continues at coordinate 169,103,448 of NC_143549.1, read as the reverse complement.
GCAATTATTATATTAGATACTCTTTCCAATACAGATAAATAATTATTTATTCTTATTTCAAATGAAAATTAGCTCAGAAAGAAAGAAAGAAAGAAAGAAAAATTGTAAAGAAAAAAATGTTTATCCTCAAATAAATATTTATGATCATAGCAAACAAGAAATTCATCAGTTTTTTCAAAGTTTGGAAATTCATGCGCATATTGTTTTCATCATTTGGTATCATTTAAATGAAGAACGGGTCTGGCTATTAAGTTCGTTAATGTTTTTTGATTTTTCTCTTCCAATAACGAGTATTATTTGATATATGCATGTTGATTCACTTGATTTTATCTGTACACTACTATACCTTTTTTCTACACCAATCTTTTTTAAGAGTTTGGTAACGTGATGGGGTAAAATATCTACAGTCTCTCTGTAAAATAACCAAATACTAAAGAGTCATACTTTAAGTATGACAGTTTTTCTAGTTTGGTTGGAGGTATCTACATATATAATAAATAAATTGTGACTTTTCAGGTGAAATATTCTCCACTGAAATTCTGCATATTAATTTAATAACCGTTTCCTTTTCTTCCAAGAATTTGACACACACACACACACACACACATATATATATATATATATATATATATATATATATATATATATATATATATATATATATATATATATATATATATATATATATATATATATATATGGTCTTGCTTAAAATTGCTTAACACATCAACAACACCATTTTTGTTCATTTTAATTTACACATTTTATTTACTTACAATTGTATTTACTGAATCTAACATACAGAAAATAAATGAAGTGAAAAATATAACCTTATTTTTTGGTCCTTAATCTGCTTATTGTTAATTTTGCATTGTTGTTCAAAGGTTCTTTCCATTGTTGAGGAATTGCCATCATGTGGTTTTCGACAATGTGAATCTCATCTGAAAGTTTCTTCATTTATGATCGTTGGGAATTTATTACTGTTGTAAAATTAAGGGTCACATTTTTAGTTTTATGAAACCAATACATATATTTTTGAGCATTATTAAAAGCACAGAAACGCTCACTATGTTTCCAAAAGCATTTAAAAGTACACATTATGTTTTCACGTTTTGGGCATCTAATTTCATTTAAATCAAGAACAGGTCTCTCTAAAAACCTTATTAATGTTTTTGATTTTTCTCTTTGTTTGATGAGCAATGTTTGATATTTGCATGTTGATTCTATCGTCCAATTTCTTAGTTTGTCCAGAGATAGTGAACCAATTTCCCACTTCAGCTGATGGTTATATTTTATTAACCAAGAATTCTGTTTTTTAACTGTTTCAGGTAATTCATTCCAACTACAAGGTGATTTTGTCAATGCATATCTTACAATAATTCCATCAGAAATACAAATCTCTTTAGGAAATAAATTTGAAGTCTTATTCAAAAGAAATTGAACATCAATTATACCGATGATAACTGAAAATTCGACCCACTGTCGATTTTTCATATTTGTATTTCTTCATTCTTCTTCTTAGATTATTTCATATGGCACCACAAATAAATAGTTATTTAATAATTATTAATATTATTTCACTGATTATTAACTCATATCTTATATTTTATGTTAACTTTCTGTTACAATATTCTAAACAATTAGAACTTTTCACAAAGAAACTTTCAAAGAATATTGTGGCTCACCCATTATTTTTACATTACCAAACACAAAACACCACAACACAATACAGCAGCTGCAGTGGATGAACGATTACCTTAAATCCAAAGTCACTCAACTCTATGACTTTTTCTTATAGTACTGTTTACCCTTACTATGCCCTACCCTAACTGTTCCTTCAAAAATGAACCTTTTGCACAGATGACTCAATGGTATGTTTTTGCATGTTTCTGGATATACTGTTGGTGTGTTTTTATCTTACTTTGTGTGGGGAAAGGTAAAATTTGTATTTGTGTTATCTGGAGAGTACAAACATTTTTTCTATACTAAACTTTAAGAGTTTAATTCACATTTTTGGTTTAAATCATCTGCTGTCTCTCTGTAAAACCACCAAATTCTAACAGTTCGGATTTTCGATTATGTGAATGAATTGTTTTCAGATAACTCAAACAATGTCAATAGGTAGCATTAGACAATTTCTAAAATAATCAATTACATGGATATCAGTTTTCACCACTTTTTTCTTCCCCTGTTCCTGGCATGAATTTCACAGTGGTGATTTTTTTACAATAATTAAACAGAATTGCATTAAGGTATAAAGTTGTGGATTTAAATATCAAATTCTAATCAGAATAACTGACTAAAAAATTCACTGTGGAAAAACACAACAACAAATGCAACATCTTTGTTCATTTAAGTTTACAAATGCATATTTTATTTTGCTGAAATACTATTTACAAGTATATTGACAGAGAAAAATTCAAAACATGTAATTACTTAAAAATATTTCACAATATTTAGTTTACACTCTTAACATTTTCCAAAGAGTTCAATGAATAAAATTTTCTTTACTCACTGTTTCTTGATTATATTACATCAAAATAGCTGGTCAAGCAAAAGAGTTTTTAGAGCAGATACCATGGTAAGCACAGATCCATACATTTGATATTGTGTCAGTCTGGAAATAACACCATGCCTCCCTAAACTTCCTGTGTATTCTTTTGTCACCAAATATACACAAACAGTTTTCGTAAAATGTTTGTAAATGTCTCAAAATAAAGAATCTTTATCGAATTGGATAAAATCTTGAAAGTCTAATTTTACCATTGATGAATTTAAATGATTAGCGATAATTTTCCCCATTATACGAACAGATGATAATTCAGTTTCCAAAAATAGTAAATGATTATCAATGTCATACATTTTTGGTGAAAATCTCTCAGCTTCTTCACAACTAATAGAAAAACTTTACTTCCATCAGCTCCTGTATTATCAAGTATTAGTTCCTCATCTTGGCATTTCAGAACATAACAAAAAAATGCATTTTGTTTTTCCTCCAAAATTATCAGTATCAGTTGGAGACTGACTTCACTTCCCCTTTCACCCTACCCCAATTTGGTTCATAGTATCCCACCAATCACGACACGAATCCTTATCCACTAATATATCTTCCTTTTTCATTCAAAACAATAATGTCACTTATTTACAACTAACAAATTACATCACTTATTTGCAACTAACAAATTACATCACTTATCTACATCTGAAACCAATGCACACCCACGACATGATTCCTTATCTTATCTTGATCTCGATCAAGTCAGAAGTGCCCCACCAATCACAACATGAATCCTTTTCTCTACCATCACACACTAGAACTGAAGCCATTGACACATATGCCCCAGGGAAATTCAAAACATTCCAAACTCATGACGTCACACACAATGACATCATCAAATGAACAACCAATCACGTCGTGATTCCTCATGTTATCTTGATCTTGATCTGGTCACTAGGACCTACCGTACTACTTAACTCTTTTTTCATCTTCAGTCATTCTCGCTACCAAGTCTTCTGGGAAAATATGAATCAAATATCAATATAATTCTCTCTTCGCCAACCAACAATGCTAACTTTTCTCAGGTAGAATTTTAAAAATAAAATAAAATAAAATGAGAACCTGATGAATGAAATGAAAATGAATAAAATGTTTCACCTGATTGTAAATTCCATCTATATTTACTGAATAAAAATTCTCAGCGAAAATAGGGCTTCAGTCAATATTTCAATAAGCAACAAGGTCTTGACATAAAAAGGTTAAAAATTCCTAATGTAAATGAATTCTAAAATTTTTGATATAGAGGAAGTGCAAATATCGATGTTGAAGATGAATAAAAGTTTTTTATTCCAGAGAACAGCCTCGTTCGGAGGTAGAAGGGCTTCACAAACAAGCAAACAGTGGAAATATACAGTAAAGTTAGATAAAAGTGTTGGTCGTAAAATATGCTATCAATAGATCGTCTGAATGCAAGCAAATGGTTATCCTAAATAAGCTTACCTCCGGAGCTTAGTAAAGTGATAAACAGCCATGCGCTCTTTGATTTGAAAACAACTAATTGACCAGAGGAACAGTTTTCTAAAATAAGGGAATCCCCCACCTAGTTCTCTGGAATAAGGGAACCACATTATTCTAGAGAACGGCCTTTTTCGGAGGTAAGCAAACAGCATTTGTGAGAACATCTCACAAATAAGCAAACAAAACAGCTGATGATTGAAGTATTAGGAAACTTCAGATAAAAAAATAGTAATTAAGGTACTAAAGGAGTGCATCTGAGGAACTGAGGTCGTTTATTTCCTTAAGAATTCCTGCTTCTATGGTAACAATGAGTTGTTCTATCTACCACGTGACTATTACTTTTAAGAAAACGAAATATGTGACTATTATTCATATCTCAGTGGTAAGATGCTCTCTAATCCTTTAAAAGTTTCCAGGCTGGAGTCAAATTTACGTCACAAATATGCAGGCCACGGTTTTAAGAACAACAAAGGCAATATTTTAGGAGTGGTACTCCCAATTATTAGTTTTTCTGCCAAAATTCATTGCGATCTTTATTTATGAAGTAGGTCAAGAGAATAGCCCGTGAGGGAGAGACAGACAGACAGACAGACAAACACACAGAGACCTTAGTTTCTGTAGCCATAAAAATGAAATAGGACAATGTAGTCATGGCTTAGTAAAATTATTCTCATACTGTCCTACTTTAACACTGTTCATTTTGTTACATTATAAAAAGTTGCATATTCTCGAAACTTATTGACGTAATATTCCCCTGAGGGAAATGAATGTTTGCTTCTCCTGGTAACAAGTCTTTTTTTTTTTTTACTGAACGATAAAGAAAATTTTTCTTTCAGTGCTTTAATTTCTAAAACTAGATGCTGTAGATATTATTAAGATTTTTAAAATTTTTAAAAGAGAAATGGAATTCGAGTTAGAGGCATAGAAAATAAGAATGGAGAAATCATAACTGAAGAAGATAAAATCCTAATGAGATGGAAGGAATACATTGAAGAGCTATAGGACCAGGAAAATAGACCAAATGAGTTGCCATTAGAAGATATAAAGAAGGTAAATGAAGATGATCTAGGCCCAGAGATTTTGAAGACAGTAGTAGAAATGGCCATTAAAGAACTAAAATGTGGAAAGGTAGAAGGAATAGATGAAATACCTGCAGAATTCCTGAAACCACTTCAGAAGAAAGGAAGTGAAGAAATAACCAAAATAATAAATTTAATTTATAACAAAAGAGAATTACCAAAAGATTTTATGACCTTAATATTTATACCTATACCAAAGAAAAGTAATGCAGTGAATTGCAAGGATTTTAGAACAGTAAGCCTCATTTCCATACAACAAAAATACTTATGAGAATCTTATCACGAAGAATTGCATCTAAGGTGGAAGAATTTCTTGGAAAAGATCAGTTTGGTTTCAGGAAGGGAAGGGGAAAGAGATGCGATTGGACTGTTAAGAATAGTAAGTGAAAGAATTCTGGAAGTGAATAAAGAAGTTGATACCTGTTATATAGATTTTGAAAAGCTTTTGACTTTGTAAAATGGGATAAGATGGTGGAAGTAATGGAAAAGATTGGCATAGATTGGAAAGACAAAAGGCTAATTATTTGACTATATATGGGACAAACCGCCATGGTGAGAGACATATATGGTACAACAGAACCAGGTATCATTGGACGAGGAGTAAGACAAGGCTGTTCTGTGTCACCAATTTTGTTTAATGTATTCTTAAGCAATGTTAAAAGAAGCACTGGAGAATTCAGAAGAAGGAATAAAGATTGGAGGTAGACAGATATTTGCAATAAGACACGCAGATGACAAGGCATTATTATCAAATACTGAAACAGGACTACAACACCTGTTGAACAGATTACTGGAATTCTGTATCAATTACGGAATGAAAATTTACATTAAAAAAACAAAGGTAATGAAAATAGCAAGGAAAGAGGCAAATATGGATATCAGAATAAATGGGGGAAATCAAGTAAAGACATTTAAATATTTAGGAAGTGTGATTATCAGTGATGGAAGAAGTAAAAGTGACATAAAAGCAAGAATAGTGATGGGAAGAGATTCCTTTAATAGAAAATTGAATTTATTCAGAAGTAAAATGGATAGAAACCTAAAGAAAAGACTAATAAAATATTATGTATGGAGTGTTGCACTATATGCAGCTGAAACTTGGACATTGAAGAAAGAAGAAAGTAAGATTTTGGAAAGCTTTGAGATGTGGATTTGGAGAAGGATGGAAAATATCAAATGGACAGATAAAATGACTAATGAAGAGGTCTTAAAAAGAGTAGAAGAAGAAAGAAGTCTGTTAAGAGGATAAAAAGAAGAAGGGGAAACTAGATCGGACATATTCTGAGAGGGAATGAAATCATCAGCAATGCCATCGAAGGAAAAATAGACAGAAAAAGACTCAGAAGAAGAGTAAGGAAAACAATGCTATATGACATGCTGAATGGAGACACAACCTTGAAAGAGAATTCTCAGAACAGAAGAGAGTGGAAGGAAAGTTTTTGCTACTAAGGAAGAACCTGCTCAATTGCAGAATACTCAAGAAGCAGAAGACTTTAATTTCTAAAACTAGATGCTGTAGATATTATTAAGATTTCTAAAGTTTAACATTTAAGTGGAATATTGGTGAAACCATATAGTTTATGTAATGAGTACTTAAAAATCGAACTTTCATTGAACTAGTTCAAATTCTCGTAAAATAAAAAATTTGAACTAGACTATTGTTTTCTGATGAACAATAAAAGACAGCAGTCTATTGAAGAATGATATATTCAATAAGCGATATTGAATTCAAGCAATATGCGAAATAACTTCATAAATTTCCTACCTTTTGATTAGTAATGTTTTAAACCACTTTCTATTCATGAATTAATGTTTCTTTTGTTTTTTTTTTCTTATAAACAAACAAGGATCTTACTTGTAACTTAGATTTGCTGTTGAATATCGCTTTACATTTGCCTTGAAAAAAAAAAAAAAAAAAATTAGCATGTAAACTTATAACAGAATCAGCTGCAGTGTGGTGTGCCAGTTGCGAATATCTTTTATGCAAAGTGCATTTTGACATTTCCCATTCAATTTTTGTCCAGAAATAAAAGATTCCATTTTCAGCACAGAATTCTTCTATTATTCACTCTAATCTTTTTTTTTTTTTAATGTTCATTATTATTCAAGTGCCTTATTTAAGTTGCGGTCTATTTATATGGTTATTTAGTGTGTTTCATATTTCTACTGATTTTACTGGTGCTCAAAAGTTGTGTTTCCGGAGTTCTCGTATTGACGGATATGTAATGTTGTCATAATCATTAATCAAATCATTTCAACCTTTGTTTATGACGAGAGAAATTAAATTTAACTTAGCTTTTAGTGCTAATTCTTTCGTTTGTTATGATCATGAGGTTAATTCCGATATTATCATCATTAACTTCCTGATGAATTCAAGTCGTTTGGTACGAAAACACTGTTTCCCCCTCTACTATTTTCTATTTTCACTTGCTTTGAGCTGTCCTAGCTCATTCAAATAGCTCTGGGTGTTTTCTTCTTAACGTCTTGAAGAGGAAGGGTGATCTCTTAGTTTATTTTTATTTGATTTTGTTTGTTAAGTATATTTGTTTGAACGGTTCTACTTTTCTCCATTCGCTCCTGTTAAGTCAATTTACAAGCATTGATCAGTTGAGTCCTCCCTAATTACTTTGAAGAATGCATTCAACAGAGATGACTATTAACAGGAAATATTTTTATTGCATAGAAAGAAGCACCGGAATGAATTAAATTTTGCACATAATCTGAAAAGTCTTTTTATGGTTGGTATTTTTAGAATTACGTTGAGGAAATTCTGTTTTGTAGAGACACCGTGCCGCCTCTAAATGAGACCAGCAAACTCGCTCTCAACTGAAGAGCACTTATAAATGTTCATTACATCTCGAAGAGAATCGAATCCAGGTTTGTTTTTTTTAACCAAAGCTTTAATCATCGTCACCAAAACGAAGTCTTCACACAACACACAAAGGGAAAGGTAAAAAGTTCGAATATTTTGAAACTACCACGAAATGAAAAAAGAACGCAGGACAATAAAAACAAAAAGTGTTCTTAAGACAGAATATGAATATGTGCTATAGTATTGATTTATATTTTTGAAAAAATATAGTTTCATGCGCAATTCTAATATGCAGGCTGAAATAAAAGAAATATCGAAAATATCCTGGGCAGAAGTTTTGTAGAGAAATTAAAGTCGCGAAGGTACTTTTGACGCACTTGAGAGTTTTTCTAGACAGTTTGATTCGTGATTTAACCTTGAAGAAATGCCTAATGCAGGAAGGCAACCAGCATTGTCGTGACACAAGATTCACCTTGCTCAAGCGTTGTTCATCTATCCAAGGTGTTTTCGCAGATGCTTATTCTGACATACACACAATCGGAAAACATTACGACTGACTGCAGAAATACTTGAGTTTTGTTTATTTTTTTCTAAATAAATATTCGTTTCAAAATTATCTACGAAATTATTATTTTGGAATAGAGATTAGTTTGAAATATTTGGGTATATCTGAGATTATTCGGGTTTCTCTCAGCTTTAGAACTCACTTTGCAAACAATAATTCTTCCAGTCTTCTGACTGAACTCCACCTCCTGTGAAATTAGTCAAGGCTAATCCATTTGAGGTCAAATGTCGACGGAAGAACAAAGACGAGAACTGTCTCTTTTAAAATGATGATATGTTGTAGACTTGAAAGCAATGACGTTTTTTCCTGCTTATTTAATAATACCGATATGATTCGCACTCTTGACCTCTTTAAATCTAGAACACTTATTTTTTATAAACAAATAATTATTACTAATTATATGAAGAGCCAAAGGCTTCAATTGCGAATTTTATATATAGTTTCTTTATTCGGCATGAAACTCTTTGAGTTTCTTATTCGGCTATGAAACAATATGGGATGTAATATCCCTTAACTTAAATAATTTATACTCATCTATAACGCACTGATGAAACGTCAGAGCTCGTCTTGAATAAGGGTAGTTGTTTTCACACCCGAACATCCATAGTTTTTGAAGATAAATAATAACAGAATCAGTTGCTTGATTTAAATAATATCTAAATAAACTGCTAAATAATTTCCAACTGCTTTAATCCTTGGCTTGTTATTATAACTTCATCGAAAAAAAAAAAAACACATTTCACAAGCTTCTCATAATTTTTGTGGGCCTTTCTTTATAAAAGGAATTATTCTAAACTTCGTGACTAGTTAGAAGTGAACATTATTCAATAATAATAATAATAATAATAATAAATTTCTTGAGTTTTACCTGCAATTGTTTCCTTCCCCAAATACCTACAATCTCTCTCTCTCTCTCTCTCTCTCACTCACTTTCTCTCTCTTTCTATGCGAAGACAATGAAACTCTTTAAGATTTGCCTCATTAAATAGCCCTTCTCTTATATTAAAGAAAAAAAAAATAACGAACTGGTATTTCTTTCTACATTCATAATAAAAACATTTCCTTTTCACCGTACGCTAACCTGAATAAAGGCCTATTTGCGAGCTTTTATTTGACCTCTATCTATTGTTAATGTTAAAACAAGTAAAGTGAACTTCTTGTGCAAGCATACATTTAAAAATCACGTGTTTGATGCCAGTTTTAGGAGAAGGATGTGATTGGCTGCCCCATCAGGGAAGTTTAACAGGTAAATGCAATAGCAGAAAACAAAATGATTTACATGCCCCTTTAGGACAGGGTTATATACTTGTGGTTAGATAATGCGAAAAGTGTATTCTAATTGGAGACTGACTTCCTGGAAGGACTTTCATTGTCGAAGTTTAGAATGGATGCAAAGCAGTTACCGATGCAAATGATTGTTTTTAGCTTGTTGTGTTTAAGTGTCATACACTGCGCGAAGTTATCGTTTAATGTTTCAGCAGAAAACAGTAATAGTAATGACAGCACAAATGTAAATATTGGACAGGAACCTTCACAGTTATCTATTCTGAGAGACACTCCGAAAGAGCTGGATGCTGCCCATCAGAAATGGAAAGAAGGATATGACTCTCTGCAAGAAACGATCAGGTCAGCACTTCGTCTCGCTATGCCAATGATCCTGAGAATGAACTCTGAAGTAAGTATTAGTGGAGTGTGCGTATCTAGTCTCCTACAACTGATTGCTGGAACCAGAGAATTGAAGGAGTGGGCCATCAGAAGTAAGTTACTGTTTATTCCTTTGAAGTTTGGGTACAACATAGAAGGGAAGTGTTTTTGGTTGTTGCTGGAATTTTTTTTTTTGAACAACTTCTACCAACAATAAAAGGGGAAGTACGAATATCGATTTATAGTAATTAATATCAAATATATATATGATTAATCTTTAGATTTAATGCTTCAAATTGCAGCATCTACAAACGAAAGAAAAAAGAGATGATTTTTAAAAACAGTCGATAGCTCACAACTAAATTTTAAAAATAAATCATCTAACGCTTTTAGCCCTAAGTTTGAAGTGGGGGGGCACAGTTTGTTTTTACCCTTAGTAGCTGTCTTCAATAACTGAGGTCACGGCCAATTGATACTTTTAAGGAATAGGATAGGCGGCCATCTTGTGATCTTTAATCCTAACACTCATATTAAAAACCAGAGTTTCTGGAAGAAAGAATCCTACTTCACTGAGTTACAAATAAATAATAATTAAAAAAAAAGTCTTGTTAGAAACTAGGATTGAACCAATAATGGCCTTCTATTTTTTTTATTTAAAATCCTATAAATTTCTATTTTCTGTTAAAAATGCTTCAAAATCCGTCCAATCTGGGTGGCGGAACACATCGAGATGAAGTTATACTTTATGTAAGCAGTTGGAATTAAGGGTGTATCTGTAACAGAAAAGTTCTGACTGTTCAAGAATCAATGAAGAAACTGTTGTGCTGTTGGCGGAGTGCACACATGCGCTGTCACCACAACCACTACCAAGATATTTAGTGAAGTGGAGCATAAAATCAAAAATGGTGATGGGCAAAACTTACAAACAGAATTTCTTTAGCTGGTATTATTCTTGAGATCAAAAATAAATACATCGAAAGATTTTAACAAAGACAGCTTAAAAGTAAGCTTTGTCTTTTCTTCTTTTTTTAATAACTTTGTATAATATTAATTATGGGAAGCTTTCAATCCTGATTCAATACATTAAATGAATATGCAGATATAATAACTGTGGATAAGCATTCTTAGTATAAATGAACTGGATCACATGACTTATAGGTGTCTACTATGCATATGCTGTGCGTGATTTTTATGAAATAATCATAGTGATACTGAATGTCAGTTGACTGAAGATCGTGCACAATTTGCTACTTCTATCATCATATTTAACATTTTGTTTGCACCTCGGACACTGTTAAACAATAAAAGCTGTTTTACGAAATATTTTATATGTGCAAGGAATGAAAAAATAATCCTTCGTAGAGAATAACTAAAGCATATTAATTCTAGAAATAGCTCAGGATTTACAAACAAAACGAAAACAAATAAAATCGAATCTCCAGCCGAAAATGAGCATACTATAATATATAATGAAGATGAAAGGTAGCGCCACGATTAACAGGTAGTTCCAGAGCGAATGGACGTTTTTTTAAGAAAACTTTTGCTGAGCTGCAGGGTTAAAATTCCGAATTTCTTATAAGACAAAAAAACCCTCCTTGACTGCTTTAAAGATCAACTATGAAATAGGATGGGAAAATAAATAAATAAAATAAAATTCTCCAAAAAAGTTCTTCTAGTCATGATTGGAATCTGGAATATGTTTCTTCTTCAGACTTGACGGTATGGGAGTTAAAACATAGTTATGCAAGTAGAATATAATGATGAGATCTTTGTCGCTGAAAAATATTTCTGTATTGAATATTATTACACGGACCACACATGCAGAAATAAAATTTAACTTAGCTTTTAGTGCTGATTCTTTCGTTTGTTATGATCATGAGGTTAATTCCGATATTATCATCATTAACTTCCTGATGAATTCAAGTCGTTTGGTACGAAAACACTGTTTCCCCTCTACTATTTTCTATTTTCACTTGCTTTGAGCTGTCCTAGCTCATTCAAATAGCTCTGGGTGTTTTCTTCTTAACGTCTTGAAGAGGAAGGGTGATCTCTTAGTTTATTTTTATTTGATTTTGTTTGTTAAGTATATTTGTTTGAACGGTTCTACTTTTCTCCATTCGCTCCTGTTAAGTCAATTTACAAGCATTGATCAGTTGAGTCCTCCCTAATTACTTTGAAGAATGCATTCAACAGAGATGACTATTAACAGGAAATATTTTTATTGCATAGAAAGAAGCACCGGAATGAATTAAATTTTGCACATAATCTGAAAAGTCTTTTTATGGTTGGTATTTTTAGAATTACGTTGAGGAAATTCTGTTTTGTAGAGACACCGTGCCGCCTCTAAATGAGACCAGCAAACTCGCTCTCAACTGAAGAGCACTTATAAATGTTCATTACATCTCGAAGAGAATCGAATCCAGGTTTGTTTTTTTTAACCAAAGCTTTAATCATCGTCACCAAAACGAAGTCTTCACACAACACACAAAGGGAAAGGTAAAAAGTTCGAATATTTTGAAACTACCACGAAATGAAAAAAGAACGCAGGACAATAAAAACAAAAAGTGGTCTTAAGACAGAATATGAATATGTGCTATAGTATTGATTTATATTTTTGAAAAAATATAGTTGCATGCGCAATTCTAATATGCAGGCTGAAATAAAAGAAATATCGAAAATATCCTGGGCAGAGGTTTTGTAGAGAAATTAAAGTCGCGAAGGTACTTTTGACGCACTTGAGAGTTTTTCTAGACAGTTTGATTCGTGATTTAACCTTGAAGAAATGCCTAATGCAGGAAGGCAACCAGCATTGTCGTGACACAAGATTCACCTTGCTCAAACGTTGTTCATCTATCCAAGGTGTTTTCTCAGATGCTTATTCTGACATACACACACGGTAAACATTACGACTGACTGCAGAAATACTTGAGTTTTGTTTATTTTTTTCTAAATAAATATTCGTTTCAAAATTATCTACGAAATTATTATTTTGGAATAGAGATTAGTTTGAAATATTTGGGTATATCCGAGATTATTCAGGTTTCTCTCAGCTTTAGAACTCACTTCATCATTATCATCATCATCATCATCATCATCAAATTCCTGCCATGTACCCTCAAGGGGTGTACAGGATATGATAGTACTACATGAAAAAAATTACATCATTATTAATTTCCTATCTACAATTTTCCTCCAAATCAGTCTGTTACTTGTCAACACTCCAATATTATGAGATCTTATATTTCTATCGTCTAAAGCACTTTGTACCGTATCAATCAACCTATATCTTGGTCTTCCTCTCGGTCGTTTTCCTGCCAACCTGGCAGAGAACACTTGTTTTGCTAATCTTTCCTCTCCCATTCTGTTTAAGTGACCATATCACCTGAGATTAGCTCTGCTAACGCATTCCTGGATGCTGACAATGTCAAGTTCTTTCCTAATATCCTCGTTTTTAATATGATACTGCCATTGATGCCATCTGTTCACGCCTATAATCTTTCTCAGTACTCTCATATCTGAAGTCTCTAGTCTTTGGTCAAGTGTTTTATTTCTGACCCAGCTCTCAGATCCATAAGTTAAAACTGGTTTGAACACTGTCTTGTATACAGCTAATTTAGTGTTCGACTAATTTCTCTCTTATTCCATATGAATTTATTCAATTGACTTCCCACCATACCAGCTTTGCTTATTCTGTTGTCTATTTCTATATTTAATTTACCATCTTCAGTAAAAATCGTGCCTAAATAGCTGAAATGTTTTACTTGTTCCACAGGTTCCCCGTTCACAACACAATTGACATTTTCAATGATTCTGCCTATTTTCATTGTCTTTGTCATTTTATTGCTGACCTTCATACCATATCTATTACAAGAGCTATTCAATTTAGTCAGAGAATCTTGCAGACTTGTAGCGGATTTATTTAGAAGTATAACATCATCCGCATAAAGCAAAGAGCTGACATTAACATCTCCAATTTTGATATCATGTTTAATACCACTTTCCTTCATAATATGATCCATATAGATAATGAATAACAGAGGGGATAATGTACATCCTTGTCTCACACCAGATTTAACATTAAACCATCTTCCTGTACTTCCTTCAATTCTAACTGCTGACTTACAACTCAAATAAAGACTAAGTATTGCTTGATATAATGTCCCATTGACACCATATAACTGCAGCGTATTGAATAGCTTCTCTCTTGGCACCTTGTCATATGCCTTTTCCAGATCGACAAAACTTAAATACAGATCTTTGTTATATTCCCATGCTTTCTCGGCTATTTGTCGTAAAGTGAAGATCTGATCCTGACAGCCTCTATTTGGCCTGAATCCAGCTTGCTCTTCACCAAGCTTTTCTTCCACAATTCTTCTCCACCGTTTCTCAAGTATACTTGCATAGATCTTGCCAGGAACACTCAGTAGGGAAATACCTCTGTAATTCTCACATTCAGTTTTATTTCCCTTTTTATATATGGGCACTATTAGAGCTCTACTCCAATCATCGGGAATTCGTTCCTCTGTCCAGGCTTTCTGAACTATGCAGTGCAGCCACTGTAAGACTCTTATACCACCATACTTCAGCATTTCTGGTCGAATATCATCTACTCCTGCTGCCTTTCCACATTTCAAGCCTTTGATGGCTTTTTCTACTTCAAGTATGGATATGTATTCCTGACTGCATGCCTGGTCAGTGTTTTTTACCACTGTGCTGTCATCACTGCTTGTTTCATTTAGCAGTTTTTCAAAGTAATTACTCCATACTTCAAGGATATCTTTTTCTCCCGTTTTCATGTCACCTTTATCATCTCTAATTCCTTTTATAGCACTCTTTCCTCCATTCTTAAGCTTCTTCAACAACCTCCAGAATATTTTGCCACCTTCTTGATATTTATTTTCTAGATTTTCTAGTTTGCAAAGTGAGTTCTATCATCAAAATATAGAATGATGATGATAGAACTCACTTTGCAAACAATAATTCTTCCAGTCTTCTGACTGAACTCCGCCTCCTGTGAAATTAGTCAAGGCTAATCCATTTGAAGTCAAATGTCGACGGAAGAACAAAGACGAGAACTGTCTCTTTTAAAATGATGACATGTTGTAGACTTGAAAGCAATGACGTTTTTTCCTGCTTATTTAATAATACCGATATGATTCGCACTCTTGACCTCTTTAAATCTAGAACACTTATTTTTTATAAACAAATAATTTATTACTAATTATATGAAGAGCCAAAGGCTTCAATTGCGAACTTTATATATAGTTTCTTTATTCGGCATGAAACTCTTTGAGTTTCTTATTCGGCTATGAAACAATATGGGATGTAATATCCCTTAACTTAAATAATTTATACTCATCTATAACGCACTGATGAAACGTCAGAGCTCGTCTTGAATAAGGGTAGTTGTTTTCACACCCGAACATCCATAGTTTTTCAAGATAAATAATAACAGAATCAGTTGCTTGATTTAAATAATATCTAAATAAACTGCTAAATAATTTCCAACTGCTTTAATCCTTGGCTTGTTATTATAACTTCATCGAAAAAAAAAAAAACAGATTTCACAAGCTTCTCATAATTTTTGTGGGCCTTTCTTTATAAAAGGAATTATTCTAAACTTCGTGACTAGTTAGAAGTGAACATTATTCAATAATAATAATAATAATAATAATAATAATAATAATAATAATAATAATAATAATAATAATAAATTTCTTAAGTTTTACCTGCAATTATTTCCTTCCCCAAATACCTACAATCTCTCTCTCTCTCTCGCTCTCTCTCTCTCTCTCTCTCTCTCTCTCACTCACTTTCTCTCTCTTTCTATGCGAAGACAATGAAACTATTTAAGATTTGCCTCATTAAATAGCCCTTCTCTTATATTAAAGAAAAAAAAATAACGAACTGGTATTTCTTTCTACATTCATAATAAAAACATTTCCTTTTCACCGTACTCTAACCTGAATAAAGACCTATTTGCGAGCTTTTATTTGACCTCTATCTACGTTTTTTGTTAATGTTAAAACAAGTAAAGTGAACTTCTTGTGCAAGCATACATTTAAAAATCACGTGTTTGATGCCAGTTTTAGGAGAAGGATGTGATTGGCTGCCCCATCAGGGAAGTTTAACAGGTAAATGCAATAGCAGAAAACAAAATGATTTACATGCCCCTTTAGGACAGGGTTATATACTTGTGGTTAGATAATGCGAAAAGTGTATTCTAATTGGAGACTGACTTCCTGGAAGGACTTTCATTGTCGAAGTTTAGAATGGATGCAAAGCAGTTACCGATGCAAATGATTGTTTTTAGCTTGTTGTGTTTAAGTGTCATACACTGCGCGAAGTTATCGTTTAATATTTCAGCAGAAAACAGTAATAGTAATGACAGCACAAATGTAAATATTGGACAGGAACCTTCACAGTTATCTATTATGAGAGACACTCCGAAAGAGCTGGATGCTGCCCATCAGAAATGGAAAGAAGGATATGACTCTCTGCAAGAAACGATCAGGTCAGCACTTCGTCTCGCTATGCCAATGATCCTGAGAATGAACTCTGAAGTAAGCATTAGTGGAGTGTGCGTATCTAGTCTCCTACAACTGATTGCTGGAACCAGAGAACTGAAGGAGTGGGCCATCAGAAGTAAGTTATTGTTTATTCCTTTGAAGTTTGGGTATAACAAGGAAGGGAAGTGTTTTTGGTTGTTGCTGGAATTTTTTTTTTTTTTGAACAACTTCTACCAACAATAAAAGGGGAAGTGCGAATATCGATTTATAGTAATTAATATCAAATATATATATGATTAATCTTTAGATTTAATGCTTCAAATTGCAGCATCTACAAACGAAAGAAAAAAGAGATGTTTTTTAAAAACAGTCGATAGCTCACAACTAAATTTTAAAAATAAGTCATCTAACGCTTTTAGCCCTAAGTTTGAAGTGGGGGGCACAGTTTGTTTTTACCCTTAGTAGCTGTCTTCAATAACTGAGGTCACGGCCAATTGATGCTTTTAAGGAATAGGATAGGCTGCCATCTTGTGATCCTTAATCCTAAAACTCATATTAAAACCAAAGTTTCTGGAAGAAAGAATCCTACTTCACTGAGTTACAAATAAATAATAATTAAAAAAAGTCTTGTTAGAAACTAGGATTGAACCAATAATGGTCTTCTATTTTTTTAATTTAAAATCCTATAAATTTCTATTTTCTGTTAAAAATGTTTCAAAATCCGTTCAATCAGGGTGGCGGAACACATCGAGATCAAGTTATACTTTATGTAAGCAGTTGGAATTAATGGTGTATCTGTAACAGAAAAGTTCTGACTGTTCAAGAATCAATGAGGAAACTGTTGTGCTGTTGGCGGAGTGCACACATGCGCTGTCACCACCACCACCACCAAGATATTTAGTGAAGTGGAGCATAAAATCAAAAATGGTGATGGGCAAAACTTACAAACAGAATAATACCAACTTTCTTTAGTTGGTATTATTCTTGAGATCAAAAATAAATACATCGAAAGATTTTAACAATGACAGCTTAAAAGTAAGCTTTATCTTTTCTTCTTTTTTTAATAACTTTGTATAATATTAATTATGGGAAGCTTTCAATCCTGATTCAATACATAAAATGAATATGCAGATTTAATAACTGTGAAAAAGCATTCTTAGTATAAATGAACTGGATCACATGACTTATAGGTGTCTACTATGCATATGCTATGCGTGATTTTTATGAAATAATCATAGTGATACTGAATGTCAGTTGACTGAAGATCGTGCACAATTTGCTACTTCTATCATCATATTTAACATTTTGTTTGCACCTCGGACACTGTTAAACAATAAAAGCTGTTTTACGAAATATTTTATATGTGCAAGGAATGAAAAAATAATCCTTCGTAGAGAATAACTAAAGCATATTAATTCTAGAAATAGCTCAGGATTTACAAACAAAACGAAAACAAATAAAATCGAATCTCCAGCCGAAAATGAGCATACTATAATATATAATGAAGATGAAAGGTAGCGCCACGATTAACAGGTAGTTCCACAGCGAATGGACGTTTTTTTAAGAAAACTTTTGCTGAGCTGCAGGGTTAAAATTCCGAATTTCTTATAAGACAAAAAACCCTACTTGACTGCTTCAAAGATCAACTATGAAATAGGATGGGAAAATAAATAAATAAAATAAAATTCTCCAAAAAAGTTCTTCTAGTCATGATTGGAATCTGGAATATGTTTCTTCTTCAGACTTGACGGTATGGAAGTTAAAACATAGTTATGCAAGTAGAATATAATGATGAGATCTTTGTCGCTGTAGCGAAAAATATTCCTGTATTGAATATTATTACACGGACCACACATGCAGAAATATTCAATATTATTACACTAATTGCGCATGAAAAAATATCTTTGTAAAAACAGACTTCCTTATTTGTCTGATTTTTTCCTTAAACGCGCAATTTTTATATGCTGTGCCTCAACCTAGTTCCTATCTTAGACAACCGGTTGCTTATCTATAGTATCACATAAGGAACCGTACCCACATAAGGAAAGTTTCACGAGGAAACAAGAAGTATTCATTTTAATCTAGCAATAATAAACTTAATTAACAGATCTGGTTTTTCATCCCGTACAGGACGAAAGGAGAACTCTTATAGTGTTTTGACAACCGGAGATTTCATACGAAGCGAGCAAAGTTCTTCCTCTTCCGGCTACTCGGTTTACCCCACCCATCACAAACAGTCGAACACGCTGGAGACAAAAATCCTAGTAAATGGCCCTAACTGCAAATTATTCGGATATTGCAATTAAAATATCGAAGCAAGTTATGTAAAGAATTGAAGATTGATGGAGTATCGTACACTCGTCATCATCATCATAGTTTATTCACAATATGATACAATGTGAAAAGGGAAAACAATTTATATTAAAAATTAAATCTTGAAAATTATGGGCTTCTAAGTCTCTCTATCTTAGGTTAACTGGTAGATGTCAGATGGAGTTTTACAGTTCAGCCTACTGATGGTTTCACATATGTATCACCAAAATTGTTCGCATGGTCTTCTTCTACTGCGATTGCCATCTTCTGTGTTTGTACAGGATGAGGGATTCCAAAAAGGGTGAGGCTTCAAGATGGCTGAGTTGATGCCCAAGCCATCTGAGTTGTAGTTTTTTGACTATTCTGACAAGTGGTTGTTGCTTAGCCAGATTTAGCACAACAGAGTTAGTGACACGATCCATCCAAGTGTATCCAAGGATCAGTCTGAGACATGTGGTTCCAAAGGAATTAATTAGATCTGTTTTTTTTTTTTTTGGTGCTTATTGTCCAGGTTTGGGAACCATACAAGAAGATTGATCTACTGGTTGCCTGGTATAGTCTTAATTTTTCTTTAATGATATTAATGATGATTTCCAGATGGGGCGGAGTTTGTTAAGGAAGACTAGTGCCAGCTGTTTACGTTTTCTAATATCATTTTCTGTATTGCTGATGTACGATCCAAGGTATTGAAAGTCCTTTACTCTTTCTAAAGATTTATTGTTGATATGAAGTATAACGTTTTCAAAACCTATTGAGAATTCTTTGGACTTTTGGATGTTGATCTGCAGACCAATAAGTTTAGCATGTGCCTCTAGTAGACTGAGATTTTTTTTGTGCATTTGTTGGGTCTGTATCAATAAGTACAACATCGTCAGCGAACCTAAGATCAGTTATTTGTATAGTGTGGATGGATTTTCTAATGTTAAAACCAAGATATTCTGTGTTGATGGTCCGGAAGATGTAGTCCAAGCATACTAAAAACAAATAAGGCACTAGTATACATCACCTTGCAGGACTCCTGTTGTCACCGGAAAGCGTTCAAATGTTTCTGTTTTAAAGATTACTGTAACATTATAATCTTTATAAGGTGCTGAGATTGCTTGTATGAATTTTGAGGGTAGACCATAGAAGCTGAGTATTTTAAACATTGCTTCTCTATTAATGGAGTCGAAGGCTTTTATGAAGGTTAAAATGAAGGTTTTATGAAGGTCTATAAAGGTTAAAATGAGTGGTAAGTTTCAATGACAGACTTTAGGACTAGTTTCATTTTGAAAAACTACATTCGCAAGTGAATATTTTATACTTATATTTATTTATGTATATGCATGTACCACTTTATTTATCTCATTACTAATCCCATAAACTAAACGAAATCGTAATGGTTCTAATAATATCGCTCTTCCTATCTCCTTCCGAAAGTTTACAAAATCCTGAAATAGAGATTGTATTTACAGTGATTGACGCCACAGGTCTACTTCCCCCTGCTTTTCTTGACGGCACCCTTTCTAACTATGGATCGTTTGACGAGTGTGTTAACATCGACAAAACCGATTCTAGAAACAACAAGCAGAACTTTCGAGGTCAGTATTGCAGCCTTGATATACTGGTCGACTTACCTGAAAAACAAAACAACCTTACATCAAGATCACGGGTTCTTGACTTCGGAAAAATATTTCCTTCTCATTCGGTAAGTTGAATTAAGTTTTAATTGCACCGATGATTTAAATGATTAAAAGAAAACTGATATTTAAGTCCAGAACCGGCGCTAAGGTCTTTGGCGTCCGCATGCAATTTCTGTCTAAGCGACCCTGTAACGATCCGGGCTTGTGTGGTTCTTTTACGATAATAAAAATTTTAATTATTCGAAATTTCTTAAATAAATTTTGACGAAACAGCCACACGTTGGTTCGCTAAATGTAACGAACCGGGGGTGTTGACTAGGCAGGATAATCATTAAAAACCCGAATATTCAAAAAATTCTCAAAAGTTATTCTCAAAAGTTGAAGCAAATTTTGATGAAGCCACTTCACTTTAATCGTTTAATATAATGATACAGGGATTATAGCCTTCTCACCGACCTGAATTGCTAACAAAATTAAAATGAATTTTAATTAAAGTTAACATTTATTTGAACTAAAGTTTAAAAATTCTTTCATTTTACAAGTTAGTAAATTCTTAGTAATTGTAAATTTTTTTTAATAATTTTTATAAGTGGAACTATCTTTTAGGAAAATAAAAGAAACTCAAGATAAATGAGAAAATAAGAAAATAATTCAGAAATAATTAGAACATTTAATATAAGTATTCAAAAAATTACATCTTTACAGAATAACAGAAAATAAATTAAATTACATAAATATACTTGGAATTTTTTAAATTAAAATTTAGGGTTTTTGATTTAATATTCACAAAATTAGAAATAATGTTCTTAACGTCTAATTCTGCACATATATCATTTACAATAGCTATTAACGCCAAACTAACAAGCCTCTTTTGTGACATACTTGTTCTTAAGTAGGTTTTAATCAATTTCAACTTGGAAAGGAACGTTCACTGCTCGTTACACTAACAGGTAAGGTTAATAGTATTCTTAAAGCAATTGAAAAGTTAGGGAAAGATAAATTATTGGACACAATAAAATTAAGAATATCGAAAGGATTTTGAATATTTAAATTATCCTTCCGAAAAATATCCCGGAAAGCACATAACTCGTCATATAGTTCTATTGCATTTACGTCTTTATTGTCGCCGTCATTCAAGAGAATCTCTAAATCGTCACAATCTTTTCGTAAATCTTCGTTATTAATTTGTAGTAATCTATACAAGAAATTGAAATTATCATAATATGTTTTTAGTTGTTCAAAACGTTCTATTAACGAACGCATTGCAACGTCTCTAGAAGTGCACAAAACACATTCACTCTAAATTTATCTTCTGGCGATTGTGGCGTTTCGTCATGATGCTCGTACTCAAAATTCGTGTCTTCTTTCGTTCGAACTTCCGTACCAGTTTTAAATTCTTGTTCTCCATCAACCTCTTCACTCAGTTCTTTTGCCGTTTTTAGAACTTCTTTAAAATTTGTATCTGATCGATGCTCTTGTAAGAATATTTTTAAGTTTTCGATAGATTGTAAAGCAAGTGTAATGTTCATATTTTTGTCTTGAAACATTTTACTCACAGGTTTATTCTGTTAAGTAAATCATGCCAAGTTATAAGAGAGCAAATAATTTGTAGTCCTTTATTTTAGCACATAATGTTTTGTGCTTCATGCTGAGTTTCTTTATGAAAATTTTCATTATTTAAAATTTCAAAAAGTGCATCGTAAATTTCTCCTAACTGATATCGTAGAGGGCGGATTGCATTAATTTTACTTTCCCATAGCGTTTTTGATGGCTGTTTCAATGTTAAAATTTTTACGAACTTTAAAAGGATTGCCCAATGTTTGTAAGAGAATGAAAAGAAATTGTATATTTCTTGAATAATTGCAAAGAAACTAACTGTATCTGCATTCGCTTTGGCTGCATCGTTAATGACTAAATTTAGAGTATGAGCAGCACATGACAAGAAAGCTCGAGGATTTTTGTTCAAAAGGAAATTTTGGAGCCCATATTTTTTTCCCTTTCATATTTGCCACATTGTCATACCCTTGACCTCGCATGTCAATGGGAATGTTCCATTTTTCCAGTTGTGCCATTATTGTTGCACATAAACCACGTCCTGTGGAATCTGATATATCTACAAAACCTAAAACGTTTTTCCTGATCTTGACAATTCCATTGTCACAGGAAACAAAGCAAATAATAAAGGTCATTTGTTCTGTTTTACTTGCATACAGTCTAAAATTATGGAATAATATTTAGGTTTTCGAATTGATAATAAACTTTTATCCCTGATTGCGTTACTTGAAGTTTCCAATATTTCATTTTATCTTTCTTTACTCAAATAGTGTACTCTATTATTTCGATGTAGAGCCCTTTCAACATTAGTTTTCCATAACGGAATCAAACTTCGCAAACAGTTCGACTAATTTTAAAAAAATTGCCGTTATTCCTTTCATATAATTTATCAGATGATCCGCGAAAAGCTAAATTTTGGCTATCAAGGAATTTTATAATTTCAATCAAGCGTTCTAAAACACTCGTCCAATGTCTCTTTTCCATTTCATACATGCTTTTAGTCTGGCAATCAATAGTAGTTTTGTTTTTTAAATTTTTATCAAGTTCCTTCCATTTTAAAAAATTTTTCATGTGAGTTAAACTAGTCTCATATCTATGTAAAGTTGTATTTACATTTCTCCAATCGTTGTAACCTTCTACAAGACTACTTGATTCAGTAGGTGCGAAAAGTTTGCAACAAAAGCAAAAAACAGAATTTAAAGTTTTGGAATAAATGGGCCATGTTCTTGGCACGAGCTCCCCATTTTCCATTTTTCTATTATAATACGTGTCGCCAAATTTACGACCATATGTATCTCTGGGATATATCATATTTTTCTTTTGAATAGGCCCCATTTCAATTAAAACAACTCGTAATTTTTCATCAATTTCATCAATTCCCCATTCACCTCAATCTTCTAACTTTACAGAGATTAACAGTGTGTTAGTTTCGTGGTCAACTACAACTAAATCTTCTCCTAACTGTTTTTCACTTAAATCATGCGTCTTGCTATCTTGTTCAATAGTTGCAATAGTACTTTCATAAAAACTGGATGATGTGCACGGTTCTTCAACTCTGATTTCTGATGTATCGAGTTGGTTGCAATCTGCATCAGAATATTTTAATATTTTAACAAATTTATTAAGAGCCCCAGTTTGTTTCTTAATAACTGCTTCTTTCGCAGTATGACGCTTACGATTTTGTGCACCGGATAACTTTTTTTTTTAATTTTTGATTCCATTTCTATTTTATACCCACAAGAAATTATTACACAACACGACACAGAGACGAAATAATAATCCGCACTGCACTGCTGTCAGTAGCCTACTGAGATGCGTACCTGGCTAACTAGGAACAAATATTTTGTACGAAAATTCGTTTCTGCGCATAAAAACCGTTCATCGTTTCACTTTAGATAGACTGCAGTAGACACACCATTCTGCAGGCAAGTTTAGCCTGCTCTCGCTGCAAAATTGTAAACAGCCGGCTGATCAAAGAGGCGACAATATACAATTTATTTATTTTTTTAATTTTTATTCGGTTTATCCGGCCTTATTTATTTTAATATTGATCATTCTAAGAATTTTATGTTTTTATGATAAAAATTTTGTTTCTTAAAAATGAACTTATGAACCGTTCCCCGGTGGCGGCGCCCCCTTCGTAGCGGCGCCCGCATGCATCGCATGCTCTGCATGCCCGCTTCCGCCGTCCTTGTTTAAGTCCATATAGTACGATGCTTTTCCTCTAAAATAGTTGCGTTTTTTGCATACTTTTCTGAATAAGTATTATTGAATCCTCATCCCTTCTCAGAAATGAATAATATAAACTTATGCCTAAAGTATCAGGGAACTGGTTTTCTTCTTTACTCTATTACTGTGTCACTAGCATCATAAAATGCTGATATTTTTATTTTTCATTCTAAATGATGATTAGCAGCAGCCTGAATCGAATTTATAAAACATACAGTATGATACATAATTTGCAACATAATTTTGTATTCCTGTTTTTAGTTATGAGATTCTGATATAGTTGTGTGTGTGTGTTTTTTTTTTCCTCATTCACTGACCAGTTTGCCCATCAGTTCGCCAAAATGTCTTCCTATCTCTACTACTCCCATTTTCGCTTGGCCCTATGTGTTCCCAGTAAGTGTGCTGAAAATGATGTTCAACAACTAATCGATAGAGGTGAGTACCCGATTAACTAATTTAATATTATATTTTTACAACAATTACCAGTGCATAGCAGTAGTCCAATCAGTTAAAAGTTTAACAACCCTTCTCGTTAGGAGATTAAATGACTAGCCTTCTTTCCCTGGAGAATGAACGCTTTAGAGGATTTATTTATTTATTTATGCCGTGTGTGAGCAAATATAGATCGCCATATTTTTAAAGGGTAGTTTTTTTTTCTTTTTAGTAGAGAACAGGGTTCCAGCTCACCACTGTGTAGAATATATATATATATATATATATATATATATATATTCTACATATATATATATATATATATATATATTCTACACTGATGTGTGTGTAGAATATTTCTTCTTCTTCATATATATAATAATAATATATATATTATTATTATTATATATATATATATATATATATGACATAATCCTAATTTATCTGGTTGAAAAAATTTTACTTACCTAGAGCAAAAATTTATTAGCTCTGAAAAGAGAAAAAAAGAAAAAAAATATTCGGTGGCCATAACAGAGGGGCTAAAGGGTAGTCTGCGATATAACGTACAATGTAAACAATATACAATATAATATAATGGTCAATATGAACTGCCATTTGATATGAAAATGGGGGTCCATTTTCATTCTGCATTCTACGTGAGAAAATTCTGTAGATGATGCAACAGCAGAAGAACTATTAAACAAATAATTCTGAAACTTTTGCAAGACTTCTTTCAGAGGGAACCATTTCTGCCAAACGAAATAAATTTTTAGATAGAAATTCAAATTCTAAAAATATCTGAGAAGACATTGTTGAGAATTAAGAACTTTCTGACATCCTTTAATAAAAAATGGTATCAGCATTTTTCCGAAATCAGAACAGTCGAGAGGGAAAAGTCGGATATTCACCGTCAGAAAGGAGTCAGATTCTTTTTTTACAAATTTATGATTCAGTTGAATGTCAGAAAGAATGGAAATTCAGCAGTTTGTCAGAATGCTAAATATTTCCAGCAGTGACTGGATGGCACGTTTTTTCACTTTTCTAAATAAAACTAGTTTGTTCCATCGAATCGCGTCTAGAACACGAAACAAACCCACACCTTCAGCAGAAAATATCTAATTCATGAAGGCTTTTCTACTGAATATCAATTAGCTGATCTCATATGAAGGTGAAGAGTTTTCCATCCTTAAATTCAGTTTTCTTCATTTGTCTAATTTACATAAAAATATGCATTTAAGCATAAAACTAACCATTCATCCTAAAATGATTATTAGATAATCAATTTGGGCCTCAAGGGTTTGAAGGCACTACAGATTATTATAATTTATTTATTTAATATACTTACAAAAAAAATGGAAATGTGATAAAAATGAATCTATAATTCACGAAGATGTAAAGAATAATGACATCTTCGTGAATTATAAATTCGTAAATAAATCAATTAATGTATATATATATATGTTATTAATATATTGCTGTAATTATATTGTTCTTATTAATAAAAATAAAACGAAATTTTATTTTCATTTCGAATCTATACACATTAATAATATATTCATTTTTAATATTAACTGACTTTTAATATTAACCCGAGAATTATAACAAAATGAGATTTATTTGAAAACGCAACATTTCGTCGAGATTAATATATATTTATTATTAATATATACTGTATATATATATATATTTTTTTTTTTTTAGTTTAATACAATTTCTTCCTTTTTTTATTTGGCTTTGGATGTCTACTACTATTCTCCTTGCTGAATAGTCTTACAGAATTGTATGAGTCTTATAATTCTGCAAGAAGACAGTAGAATGATTGCATTAAAAAGATTCTTATCTTTTACTTCTTCAATCTGAATCAGTTCGCTGCCGGACGAAGATTTCTCCCAATTTTTAGCATTCCATTCTTTGTTCAGCTTTTCTCACCCATTATATTCCATCAATCCTAACAATTTCTTCATGTCATCTCTTCCTTGGTCTCCATACGTTTCCTTTCTGTCAATAATTTAGGCCATCTTGCTTGCTATATCTTGTTAAATGTCCAGCACATCTTCATCTCCACGCAGCATATTCCTTTCCATTGTTCCATTGAACCCCATTTTGAGTTAAACTCCAATTTTCACTGCCATGTGTAATTACATATAACGTATATTGATAGAAATCTTTCCTCTTCAAACTAATGCGAATATCAACTAATTGGATAAAGAAATTATGCACTATTTTTAATTCCATAAATTTTTTGATTTATTAAGATTCATCGATTATCTCACTAACTTTATTCCTATATTTATTCTTTTGTGCGTTTATTTATTTTTAAGCTCCTACTTCTTATTTTATATAAATGATTTTATAACAGTTATTGTACTGTTCAATAACTCCAAACAAAGCTGTGACAACAAGTGGCAAAAGCACAAAAATTAATACAATTATTTCATTTTAGTTTATCATTTTTATAGTTGTCAGAATAAAAATACATAATAACGTTTATATATTTTCTGAGTACAATCGTTTAGTCTAATCAAATAACTGTATTTTTTAAATCTTTTATAGCTTTGGATGGACAATTTTTTCACGGCGTAATCAGCAAATGTGTTACCAAAGAGAAGACAGAGCTCAATGCCGTCCAAATAGTCTCTTTGTATGTTGAAGTAATTTGAATGAATAAATCTTTATTCTAAAAAGTAATTATAAGATGTGGAAATGATACATTTGGTTTGAATGTAATCACAATTTAAGATGTACTCTGTGCAATGCGAAAAGAAATTAAATGTAAAAGAAATTACACGCCATCCTTTCCCTCCTAAAAACAACAGCTGATACTTTCCTAGTAAAATTTATTGTCGATGAATGTTTTGTTTTAATGTTGATCGTTACACGATGATATTCTTTTCTTATTTAGATTTACGACAGAAGCAACTAAGGCTCTAAGACTGTCATGTTATAATGTATGCTGTAATGTTATGCTATAATGGCTGTCAAGTGCATGTTCTTCTAGCCCTTTTTTCTGTTCTAGCGGGATAAAGATCCCGAATTTTCACGAGGAAAAACTCTTCTAACGCGTATGAGACCAACTAACTCGCCTTCAGTTTTATTTATGTATTGATATCTTCTACCCACGAAAGGTTGTAAATCTCTACTGAATCAGCAGTTCGGCCAGGCAAAGGAATTTTTTATCGTTTTTTTAATTATATTCTTAATTTATTTTATCTAATCGGAAAACCCTGCTCCAGAGACCAAACATGGAAATATTTTTCAAACCACTTCAGATCTTCAAGTCCTTATAAAGGGTCACTGTGTCCAAGACAGGATTTGAACTCAGGTTTGTTTGTTTTTCAACTAAACTGTATTGTCGATACTGATTCCAAGAAGAGAAATGAAAAGATTTCTCTTCTTGGAATTCTTTCTAAGTATAAACAAATCACAAGTGTCGCCTTCTCAGCATTCAAAAATGTTCACTTTCTCTTTCTTCTAAAGCGTTACTTTACCTCTGAATCACAAATAACTCAGATCATTCATTACCCTTCTCATAGTTAGGAGAGTGTCCCTGAAGAATTCCATTCTCCGTATGTCTGAGTTTGAATTCCTTCATGTACTCATAAAGGTCATGTACCTCATAAGGTCGTTTCAACTGAAGGTAACGCAGTCAGTTTCACACAGAGTGTAGGATTATTTCTTCCGGAAATTCAGGTTTTTCATAAGGCAAACTGGCAAAAAGAACATACATACGTACACACCATTAACAGACATAATACACTGCCCTAATAAACTCTTGTTTCGTCTTTGGGCTATAACTTCCAACAACGACAATAATCCCTAAAAAAATCTTGACCCAGTGCAGAAGAAAGCAATTAAGCTTATCAGTGACCTGCTTACTATAAATAAGCAAGCAAACAGACAAACCGGAAAAAAAAAACTGCTCTTAGGATAATTTTTTAATTAATTCTCTAGCTTCAGAACAACTTTTATAATATAAAAAGCTGTTGTTAGAGACGTTATGCTATAGAAATTTAAGCAATCTATTTATTCGACGAAAGAAAGACTTACAGAGTTTCTAATAACATTAAAAACTGTAAGTCTTTCAGTAAGTTTTTAATAACATTACTTCAAAAAGAACTTAATACCTTCAAACTCAATTGTTCACATTATCAAATTTGTGAAACTCAAGAAACTCAATTTCCATTATCACCGTTTTCCCCGATCATTCTAGTACAACAATATGATGTTCACCACCATCATTTATCTTAATTAATTTGCGCTCGTTTTTTCACTGCATCACTGAAATGGATGTATTATATTAAGCTCTCTCTCTCTCTCTCTAGCATTCTAAAATTAGGCCACACGAGTTGTTAAACTACTTTACTACTTTTGTCTAGATTTGTTTTGTTGTTATGCTTGGATAATTTCAAAAAGTTGTATAGTAGCAAATTACATTGTTTTCTTTCGTACCTTTGATCCCTGTGTTTTTTCTTTAAAATGTTAACTAATGCAACAACTTCTAAGTAACCTGTAGGTGAAGATTTCAACACACACACACACACACACACACACACACACATTATTGAGAAGATACTCTTTAGAGAATTTCTGTCTTGTGTTAAATTTTACTTGTTTCTGACAATCATCTCTCTTTCTCTGAATAACCGTGTGCATATTTCACCCAGATTTTTCACAATTAAAATAACTAGTAAAATCTTGAAATTGTATCTACGTTTGTTTACAGCCAGTCAAATATTTTGCATTGTACTCAAATTTCTTCTTAGATAAATCGAAAAGTGTTTTCTTTTCTTTTCTTTCTTTCTTTCTGTGTTTTTTACTTTTTTGTGGTGGGGTGTAAGCTTAGCAGGTGGCATCGTTGAATGTGTAGCTTAAAGTTAATATGAGAAGCATATGAGTTATGAACTTCCTATTAGATAAATAGTCTTTTAATTCGTTCAGTCCACTGAAATGTCTTTTAATCATAGAAGTCTGGCCATTAGTCAATTAAGAATAAAGTTTTGATGGTCGAAATACCAATGCTAAAAATTTAAAAATGTGGAAAAGTCCGCATAGCTAATGCTGAATCCGATGTAGCAGACCTTCTATAACACATGGTCCGAGATTGTTAATTGTTGTATGTTTATTGTTCTGTTTGTAAATGACCGATATACATCTACCGGCCACTGGATTGGAAACCTTTATGCAGATGTATGCAAATGTCACTTACGTGATGTATATTTAAGGTAATTGGTCACGTGCGTCACCATGTGTTCTAGGCAACTATTTAAGAATGCTGGCGGTCACGGTGAATGGTATTGATCACAACAATAGAAAAAATAAAGAATCTTTCGAAGTTCGATAAAGGGCTTATTGTGGGTGCCAGTCTGGCTTGAGCCACGAATTTGAAAAAAGCAGAGCTGACTGGTTTCTCAAAAGTCGGATATCCTGGGTGTTTAATCAGTGGAAAAATAATCGCATTGTTCGTCTAAGAGGAGTAATTGTAGTCCTAGGCAGTCTATCAGGAATGAGAAGGCCGTCGTCTGCGAAGCCTTGTTCGGACAAACAGAACTTCCTGTGCAGTAATTGATCGAAGCATTTAATGAAGGCAGTTCCCTACTCATATCTCACCGAACTATATGCAGAAAATTGAAGATGATCGGTATTGGCAGTCGGATGCCTATACGGAAACCACTGATTCTGTGAGGAACCGGAAAGTTTGTCTACAATGATGTGAGGAACACCGTGACCGGACACTGGAAGACTGGAAAAAAGTCGCATGGTCCGACAAATGACGGTACACCTTTTCCTGAAAAGACGGTAGGCAAATATTTTGGCCGGATCCCCCATGAAACAATGAACCCATATTGCCTTGTAAATTCAACCCAAGGTTCCGAAGGCGGTGTTATGGTGTGGAGGCACGATTCTCTTGGTACGGAATCGGTCCCCTGGTATTGCTGGAAGGTCGAGTGTCCTCCGAAGAATATCTGAACTTTGTTTGTGATCAAGTCACCTGCAATGTTGACTTTTGATCCAGTAGGTGACTGTTGTTTCATAGACGACAATGCTGCTGTCCACCGCGCAAGAATTGTCCAGCAGTGGTTCAGCGAGCATGATGGCAACTTCCACCATCTTCCTTGGCCACCACCACAAAACCCCATTGAGAATGGTAGGGACATGTTAGAAAAACAGATCTCTGTGCAAAATCCTCTTTCGTCAAATCCGAGTCAGGTAAAGGAGTGCCTGATGAACGACTGGTGTGTGCCTGATGTGTAGACGTAAATGCAATCCAACACCTTTCGGAATCTATGTCAAACCGCATATGTGCTTAATTCGGGCTAAAAGAGTTCAAACATGGTATTAAATAAAATGTTCTGATTCAGTGGTCGGTATGTGTAGCAGGAAGCTCACCTTGATTCGCATTTTTAGATGCGTCTATTGCTCTAAACTGCTTTCCACGATAGCGAAATAACATGTTCTCCTCTTTTTTACCTTCCTCGACTGGAATGAATTGTACTTATCCTGAATGCGGTCTTACAGTAGTAAGAATAAAGTCAGGAACAACATTACGATAGGATCAGCCTTTTTTTTTCTTTACAATATTAAGTACGAAATCAGAATCAGTTTTACAATAGCATCAGAGGCAGTCTTACTTTAGCCTGACAGTAATAAGATCAATACAAGGATTAACATTATTTTAGCTTTAGTAGTTCGAATAAAATTAGGATTATCTTCAAAACAGGATCAGATTAGTTTTCCAAGAGAATAAATTCAGGATCAGTTTGCAGTAGAATCTGGATAATAATAATAATAATTATTATTTTCGTGACACCTTGGAGGTGTCGCGGGAGGACACCTATTGTACAACCCTCCGTCTCCACCCCTACACCGAACCTCATCTAATCATCTACATCGGCGCCATCTACTGCCAATAAGCCTTATATTAGCCTTACTATAGTAAAACGAATATCGGATCAGAGATTTTAGCCATGATAAGAGGATTACAATATTTTTTTTTTATCTTTAATGGACTTCTTTTCTATCTGAGTTATATCCTCTCAGTATCAGTGTTTTAAAATCTACTACGTCTTATTTTTTTCTGTTCTTCATAATTTCTGTTTTTAAGTTCTAAATTTTTAGACTTCAACTCTTCTTTC
This sequence comes from Typopeltis vanoorti, assembly GCF_054136105.1. Lineage (NCBI taxonomy): Eukaryota > Metazoa > Arthropoda > Arachnida > Uropygi > Thelyphonidae > Typopeltis > Typopeltis vanoorti. The sequence continues at coordinate 169,071,541 of NC_143549.1, read as the reverse complement.
TCGACTTTTTCTGTCACTTCTCAGCTATCTCATGTAACAATCCACTGTCTCCTCCGATGACTACATTCATGTATCGCCTGCGGATAACAGTTAGCGAGAAGGTTTCTGTTGTTATTTTGTCACTGTGACCCTTCATAATTAGCGCTCATCGCTGCAGACACTAGTTATGATGAAGAACAAAAATGATCTCAGCGCTGATCCCTACGGTAGATCAATTTTGATACCGAGTTATCCCTTTATCATATATCCTTCACACAACCATGATTTATTTACTTTCATAAATAACCTTTCATTCTTTCTAGGTAATTTCTGATAACTTCTCGCGATACATAAGACCTTTAAAAAGTTTCTTGGAAATCTAAAATATTATTCTAGTATATTAAGCATACTGTTTTAACGTATATATCAAACATGCGCGTTTGTATTTATACCTTTTTTTTGTATTTTCCTGAGCACTTTTAATAATTTCTTTCTTTCTTTTTTTTTTTTTTTAATATGATATTTATATCATTGCAGATCCGCTTTTGGAATCGTTGGACTTTTTCTTGGTGTTGGTACATGCTATGACGTCTGGCCATGCAGAAAAACGAATTCAGATATTCAAAAACAAACCCTGAAGACAGCCTCTCGAGGTAGACTTTTTATTACTTTCTATATTATAAGCATGGAAATTAATGTATTATAATTCTTCTAAATTCAAATCGCCTTACTGTATACGCTTCAGGTTCAGTACCAAGATTCCAGTTTAGATTTAGAAAAATGTCAACTACTAGAGCGTGATCAAATAATACGTACCAAAGAGTTCTGAGGAGATTAACTGCAGAAATTCTCATTCATAACAAAATGTATAATTATATATATATATATATAAATATATATATATATATTTTTTTTTTTCCGTATGAATAATTTATGTGATGGATGTAGATTGTAATAGTGGTGCTCTGAAATGTGCACTTCATTTACAGAAATATCTTTTAAAACTTTTAATTTCTTAATACGCTAATTTTAGACAGTGGATGTAAGGTTTTTCATTTGCTCTTCATAAGCCGAGAAGAAAAAATAAACGGTAAGTAGGATGCATTTTTAGATAATTAATTAATGTGTTCGGAAGGGTAAATTTAGCTTAAAGTAATATGTGGACGATTAGATGTCAGTTTTTCCAGACCTAACCATGGAGAAGACATGGCATCATAAAGCAGATGCTCAGATGACATCACCAGTCAAGGCTGCGAATAAATTTCAAGATGAAAATATATGAAGACTTATCTTAAATTTTCTTATCATTCATAGTTTTAAAATCAGCCAAGCATAATGTGAACGAAACGAAAGGTAAAACCATGTTTAAGACAAAATCAAAATGAAAATCTTTCCATTTATAATTTTAAAAGATTCGTATACGCTTTAAAAAAAGTAAAACGAAACAATATTATTTAAATCCATATGATCATAAAATTTTGTCTCAAATTGAACAGCACAGAACAGATGAAATGGAATATCACCTAATCGTGAGAATTAAATTTTCACTCCTTATATTCCAGCTCTCAGAACTGCTGCCGAGTAGCCCTACCATGGCGTCGAATATTCTTCCAATAGCATCTCATAGTAGATCTTCCCATAGAAGATATTATTCTGAAATTAACAGAAATTGCCATCCAGCATGCTATCAGCTGTGTGATTGGTTGTCATTGTCGAGCCTACCTAGTCTCAGAAGACAAACTATTATTATGCAATGACCCACATTGCAAAAGGTATATGGGCCATTTATCCTTTTACATCTGACTGAGATATGTCAATGGTGCAGGTCGGAAAAACAACGTGACGTTTGATCTTTGGTTGAAAAAACTTGGGTTCAATTCTCCAGTGAAGCAAGAAACATTTACTTGAGATGAAAGAACTTTTTTCATCAACTGTAGGTGGCGTATCCAGTCTGTAAATGGGAGGGTTTGCCATCCGAAAACGACGCTTATTTTCATTCCCTAAAGAGACCGAGGTTTGAGAAAGTGTTATGTAAGCAGAAGAGATGATCAAATACCTGAGTTGCTGCTCTGAAGTTTTTAATAGAGATTAGGAAAGCAGGCTTTACAGTGACTGCGTAGAGAATAGTATCATGATAGTTATGAGAATAGTTTGGCTAAATATTATAATTTGTAGAACTTATCTAACAGGAGACGAACAGGAGACTTAAATTGATGTTCATAAATCACTTCAAAGAATTGAATTGATTTACGTTCATCATTTTGGCTCTATTTGACTGAATCAGAACCCTATGTTATTATTATGTTTTATTGCTATTTTATCACTATTAAAGAGCATAACAAAATCATAGGAAAGAGGAGAGTGGGAATAAATATACAAAATTCATTTGATACTGTTAGGATAGAAAATATTTGGATTAGCTTTAATCAAGGAGGTTATCGAAAATGTGTGCAACTGGAAAAAAGAGTTCAGTAATTGTTGTGATTGGAGGTTAGCTTAATTAAAATTTCTGCATAATTATTATGTAATTGGGAAAAGCTGAGCATGTCAGTACTGTCACGCGTTTGTATAGAAATATGTATGGAGGAAAAAAAAGATGCTAGAAAATGAAGGGAAGAAGAAAGACAAGATCGGAGTGAAATTTCCTGTATGCATATCAGGATATTAGTTACTATACAGTTCACCCTTTTTTTTTGCTTCTTGGAGAAAAAGTGAAAAGTAATTGAGGTTTTGTACCCTTGAAATTTATATATTTTTCTTTTTCTTTCTTTCTTTTTTTTTTTTTGGCAGTGCGTGGTATACATGCTAACACTTCGCCCTTCGTAGGAGCGACGTTACGTTATTAATGGATGCAATGATATCTTTCACGTTCACTTGAGGAGTAAAAGTACTTCTGTATTTTAACAGGAAGGAATAGGAATATGTATATATAGATAAAAAAATAAGGGGAAAATCCTACGATCCTTAAAGTGCTCAAAAGCATATATAAAGTGTTCAAAGCGTATAATGTAAATCACGGAATCCGTACAACACGCCGATCCTTGATGAACTGAGAATTTTGCTAAGTATTGCAGTTCAGCATCATTTTAATTTTAGACACGTGTTGCATGTAATAAAACTCCGTGCTTATCACGTGAAGTTTCTTTTAAATTCAGTTGCAATTAATCATTAAGAATGCTTGTAATGCTAAGTTTCACTTTTATTGTATCTTATTTTCTTTTCATTTCTTTTCAGGAAAACTGAGTTCCCTTTTGCGTGCATTTTCTTTACCAAGAAACATAAAGAATCTGGTGAATACCGATTCTGGAAGCGGTCTTCTCCTTTGCATCAGTGGTCTCCGCGTTTTAAGTATGATGTACATAGTCCTAGTCCATACCTACGACAGAGTACCCAGGAACGCTTTTTGTAAGTTTTTTTCTCACGCAATTTAACTACCATTCCTCTAGTCAGATTGCTATAATTATTTAAATCCTGTTTTGCTAATTTTTAAGTATTTTAAAACATGATAACGTTATCTAACTTTTATTTATATGTTATGTCATTCAGGTTTTCCATTGACGTGTGTGTGTGAGAAAGAGAGAAAGAGAGGAGGGAGACTTACCAATTTACTCAGATATTTTCAAAATTCTTCTGGACCCTAAATTCTTGTACATTTTAAGGAATGACATCACTTTATTATTTTTGTCTTACATTCCGAATTGAGTTGATATTATTTGTTTGATTGTTTGATAGTGTTCTAGATAAATCAAGTCCTTTAGAAAGCTTAGGTTATGCTATTTTAATTTAGAAAAAACAATGAGAAATGACTATGTGAGGGGAACAGTGAAAGTTACGAACTTAGGAGCGAAGATACAGGAGGCAAGGTTGAGATGGTTTGGTCATGTGATGAGGAGGGAGGACGAATATGTGGGAAGAAGGGTCATGCAGATGGATGTGCAAGGAAGGAGGAAGCGTGGGCGGCCAAAGAAGAGATGGGGGGGGGGCTGGTAGAAGAGGACTTGAGGATGAAGAACTTGGATGTGGTGACAGCCCAAGACAGGAGGGTGTGGAGGAGACTCATCATCAACAGTGACCCCACTTGATTGGGAGAAGCTGCAGAAGAAGAAGAAGAATGAAAAAAAAAAGGACAGTTTGATATTTTCGACCCTCACCTGAAGAACAGCTGCTGTTTGCCGTTCTAATAAAGGAATGATCAATCACTTTAATAACCTACCTATCCACTGAAAGCTCGGATAACGAATACATAACATAAGCCTCATATTGCAGCACTCTGATCTGCATGGTACAGCGAGGAGGCTGTCATTGTAAGGATGACATATTTCTAATTATGAACTTTGTGAACCAGCCGCATGCAATTTGAAGAGTGATTTTGAAATACGAAAGACTGTTTTCATTTTTCAGTACTGTCGTTGGACTCTACTTTTAAGTAAAACGAAATGACTTTCACTTAAAATCTAGAGAAATCATTCAATTGCATTTCGCAAGCGAATAACAAGACGCGAGTTAAAGTTTATAAAAAATGATATACGTAAAGGAAGTTGTACATAAAAGGAAACATTAAACAGGACTGTCCTCGCAAGAAATAGTCCAGGATTCAGCAATAATGGCCTAACTGCTGCTAAAGAAAATATTAACGCCTTGTCAAGGAGACTGTTTTAGTGAAAACACCCTCTATGATACTTATTCGGAACGATGTTCTTTGTACTTAGTAATATCTGTTCCTCTTTTTCAACTTTATAGGAATATAAACGAGTTTGGTTTTACACCCAGGTGCATAAACAACATCAGCCTTCACCCAATAGCACAAATACGGACCACGCGAAATGCCACAGGCAACAGTGTATTTAATGTCACAGACGAGATACTGACCTTTATCTCTCGTGTTATATGTTCTATCGAATGCTATCTGACTGTTAATGATGATTGTGTGCATTACTTACTTTATTCGCCTGTTGTGTTTGCTTATTGGAACTACTACTTTTCAGTTTTTATGTAGGTCCTTCTGCTTGCAAAACACACACACACACACACACACACACACACACACACACACACACACACACACACACACACACACACACACACACACACACACACACACACACACACACACACACACACACACACACACACATCGATCGGTTATAGAGATGATTTTTTTATTCACATAATATATTTTTCGTGAAAAGGAGATAGCTTTTAAAGCCCCATGGTTGCTCTGCTTTCATTGCTCATTGAAACATGAGGTGTGTTGTGTTGAAATGTTTGAAATTAAGGATATGAGAAAGTGCATTACGTCGTAAATTATCTGTGTTTTTTCTGGCAGGTTTACGGTTTTACAAGATGAAAAAAAAAAAAAAATTCCGGGTGGTAAAATCCCTCCATCTTAGGAAGAGACCGTCTAACTCACGCGATGAAAACAGCTATGTATGGTTTTTTTTTTGTTTTTTTTTCAGGCATTGTTGCAACTCCTTCGGTTCTTTGCATAGCTTCCAGCAGTGAGAGTGGCCGTATCATCATGTTTTAGTTGTAACATAATATATAGCTATATATTATTGATATATTTATATATATCTATCTTAAGGATATATTTTTAGTGAAGAAAGACGCAAGATATGATTACTCTCGAAGCTTCTCGTTTAAGCATAAGAAAAAAAAGAAGAACTTAAGGTGACCAGTTTGGTTGCATCATTGATCACGTAATAAAGCATTATATCCACATTGATTTAAATATTTTTTTTTCGTATTTGCCATTACATTTGTAATGTCTGTCTTTGAGTGTGTTGGTTGTCCAGTTTGTCTGGTTTTAGCCTTCAACTTTCATATGAGGCTACCAAACTCGGTTGAAAAGTTCTTTACAACAGGATTTGATCCAGGTCAAATATAAACAGCTTGAAAATTGCACTCGTCTGCTCACCTTGACTTTTTTAATTGACGAGTAAAAAAATCGGAAGAGGAGTTTCGTGTTAATCGTTTCTTTATGAATATAAAGAAACGATTAACGCGGATTCTTTTGCATGTTTTGTAGCATTTACGGCATAAATGTAACGAATGATTATGTATGTTATGTAAGAAATAGTTATGTAATGTACTCACTTCGCCAAGATCTTCCAATCTGGTATATGTAATATAGTGCACAGCACCATGTTGAAGAGACAGAGATGCGTGAGGAGGTTCTAGAGGCGTTGCATAACTTGGATAAGAATTCAGCAATAGAGACAGATAGGATACGGGCTGATATGTGCTCAAATTATACAAACATGACAAGGGACTAAAGGAATGTTCAGCCGAACTGGCTATGCCCTTGACATGTTTGTATAATTTAAGTCTTAGCTCAGGAAAGATCCCACAAGAATGGAAAGAATATGTGATAATACCATTGTACAACTGTGCAATGCTGAATGCAAAAAGCAATGCGTCTACCTATCGATCTATCCGTATCTCTGGAGTGATTGTGAAGATTTTACAGAAGTAGCTAAGATCCCGCATGCAAAAATGGGCAGACAAACAAACTATAACTTTGCAAGGTATGGGTGTACTAAAGGGAGGTCATGTATGATCACTTTGCGTATATTTTATAATAATGTTACTTCTGAGTTGGATAAAGAGAATTGGTAGGGGATCGATCTGTTAGATTTAAGGAGATCAGCGTTGCGCCCTATGGAATCAGTCCTTGCACTGTAGTTCTTATTTTATATATTAATGACATTGGAAAGGGCCTGATAGAAGATGTTCAATTATTTGCTGATCATGCAAAGATCAGAGATGCTACTGATATACAGCATTTACAAAACGATTTGAATAGGCTGGAAGTTTGGGCAAACGATAATGGCTATTAATTCAGTATTAGTAAGTGTGAAGTCATGCACGTTGGCATGTTGAGATCTCCAGTGGCATATTATATTAGTGGGATTGTGCTTGGAATAACTGACGAAGATATAGATCTTGGGGTTATGGTGTAGGAAGGTAAAGTTCAAGGGTCGCATAGCAAAATTGCAAATATAACTCAGAGGATGACTGCGATGTTGAAACGAATCTTGACGTGTAAGGATGTCGTTTTATCTCTTTAAAAGTCCTCGATAAGACTGCGCCTGGACTACCGTGCGCAGATTTAGTTTTCTGAGTTCCAAGGGGATAAAGAAGCCGTGGGAAAGGTGCAAAGAAAAAGAGTTACAAAGATTATATCGGGATTATGGAATTTAGATTGTGAGGACAGATTGCGAGTATATGGACTAAAGACTGGTTAACAAGAGAGTTGCAATATGATAGAGGGCCTATAAACTTCTGAATGGGTGTTATAGGATACTGAATGATGAAAATTTTCGTTATATGAACGGTGGGTAGAGAACATGGGGGAATCCTTGGAGGCTAAGATTGTGTACGGTTAAGAGAGGGATAAGAGCTAGATTTTTCTCTCATAGAAGTGAGTGGAACAGTTTGCCTGTTGAAGTAGTTAGTGCATCTCGCGTGAAGGAGTTTAAGAATATAGAGGCATTCACCGTATGAATGAGACAAAGAAACAAGAACTTTAGGCGCTAAAAAATTATAACTGAATTGTGTTATTCATCAGAATTAAAAACTGATAGCCTAAAATCTAAAACGGAACTGCTTCATCATGCTTAGCTTTCTCATATGATTTAATGCGTATATAATTTTTTATGTTACTTGTTGATTATGTGCTTGATGCCTTAGCACCAAAAGCAACACATAATCAACGTTGGTGTGATGTTGGTGTAATGGAGAAACGTTGGTGTAATGTTAGCAGTTACTGATATGATTTATTTCTGAACAATAGTTCAGTTTGGCATGAATACTTCTGAAATATCTGAATTTAATTATTCATTAATATATTTCATTCATCTTTTTCTGAAAATGTGAGACTGATACTCTTTTTTCAGTTTCTACAAAGTAAAATCTAATCAATTTTTTTAGCTCGCATTATCGAAGCAACAGAATATATGAAAGTGCATTCCTTCCAGACCATTGCTAATGCCACCATTTCTGTGGACACCTTCTTTTTAATAGGGTAAGTAGGTGTATAGTTTATATACATACGTGATATGAATAAAAGGTGAGTTATCGTTCGGGGGTGCTCGTAAGTTTCAGTTCTTATGACTACACAATTGATTTTTGGACAGACGAACAGCTAACCTACATTTCGAAGACAGATATTTCGCAAAGAACAAAGAATATTAATGTAAATGAATTTTAATAATCATTTAGACGGAATGAGGAACCATTTAGAATAATGATAAGCAAGTATGCTGATCCTTTTCAGGGAAAAAAAAATCTCTATACAGTTGCAACTATATACACAGAGCAAATCAAGGATAGCAACACATTTGGTCTAGGTCTTTACGCTAGTTTTTTTTTTTTTTTTTACAGCAAATCTATATTGTTTTAAATTTAAAATTAACATTCGGTGACTTGAATTTCTCTTTTATATATTTCATTTTATCTTTAATTTCTTCTCTCTCTCTCTCTCTCTCTTTCTCTGACTGTGTGATAGAGATTTAATACATAGATATTTATATGTGTTATAGATACTATAAATATATACTATAACACGCACATATAGGTGCGTGTTATAGTATAACACGCACCTATATGTGCAAGTCACACTTCTTCCTCATCACTGGCACTTGCAGACCTCTAGCACGCGTTACCAGCAATGTCCTTGGCTTTTCTGACCTTCTCGTCCCAGACGGGATTCGAACCGAAGTCATTCCAATCCATAGGGTATTTCATATAAATTATATAAAATATTTCATATAAATCTCCATATAAGTTGTTAATTACCAAAATATGTTAATAGCTTTCATATTTTAACAGAGGAATTGTGCTGGTCTACAGTAATATGAAAAGCATGGAGAAAAATAATGGAAGACTCGGATTATGGCGATTTATATTTCATCGACTTTGGAGGCAAGTAATTTATTCTATATTAAATTTTTCTTTCGATTTTAAATCAGTTTCTTATAATACTAATTATCGACTTACGTGCAACACATTAGCAATAAGTATTATTACTGGAATACCTCTAAACGTGCACGAAATCATAATAACTGCGATCCCATAAAGTGATTATTATGGTAAGTAATATTTTACCTTAGAAATAAATAAATTTTTCGTTATCAATATTCAACGATTAAAGTATGCTTGTGGCTTGTGATATAAAATTCTTCTCTTTCTAGGCTGCTTCCATCAATATTAGCATTACTTGGGTTCGTATTTATTGTTCCGGTGATGGGATCTGGTCCTTTGTGGCATGACTTAGTAAGCAAAGAGGTTGATAAATGCAGAGAAAAATGGTGGGGAAGCATCTTTCTACTAAATACTTGGATGGGCTATAACACTATGGTAAGTACTTTTTGTTTATTGTTCGTGTATACGTGATGTGCACTCCATTATATTCAGGGATGCAAATGAAGATGTGGCCACGCGCTCTCTTCTCGATGCTCTATGTTTACGTTGTTACATTCATAATATTAGAACCTATGCCGACTTTCATTTGTTTTTTTCCATTTCCATCTAACCGACAATCTAATTTTTGTATCCGCAATACGTCTTGAGATATTGTGGGTGTTTGTTGACTGTTACAAGTTTTAAACTTTTTGTTCGACAAATCTCTTTTAGTGTGCCGCAAGTTCCAAGTAATACTTTTAGGTACATCACAAAACATCCAAGCATTCAATATGACATTCGTTGTGTCCATTGGTCTATTCGTCGATCTGTACCTTTACTAAAAGTTATTGATTGGAAATTTTGACTCATATTTGTCAAGTCATCTTAGTTTTATTTTACCGACCATTTTTAATGGAAACATTTGATAAAAATGATTCGAAAAGTATATAATATGTGTAACAATACATAAAGTATTTATAGTAGAAAAATTCTGCACTTCAAAACAAGCGATGGGTTCAAGTTCTACACGGGACATGGATAGTTATGAGAATTCTTAAGTGATCAACAACGACTGCTTATTGAAGAACTTGAAGAGAACTATGCTGTATAGTCGCTAATGTGAAGTTCCCGGATTGTCTAACCACCATACTATAAATGCTACACGTACATAACCTTCGTGGAGCTCCACATTAAAAAAAAAAAAAAAAATTGTTATAAATTCTTTTGATTTTTTTCTAAGCTAATAAAACTTTTTCGTTGCACTCTGGAATTTTTTTTCCACTTCTACAAAATTCGAATAATAATAAAAGTTTGTTTACTCGCTGCCAAATGTGAATAATGTTTTTTTTTTTTTTACATACTAGTGCATGTTAAGCAACGATCTGGTTTGCTTTGATTTTTAATGTGAAAATTATATTATGAAATAATAACTTACTTAGGGGATAAGTTTCTTTCACTTGAACTGAAAAGAAATTACTTGTGGAATGGCGTGTGCCATTCCACAAGTTTCGATTCTAGTCTCTGAAAGGAACTTCTTCAAGACGTTTTTTTTAATTCCCACAACTCAAGAACACCTACGTGTTTCAGACAATAATATATAGTATTAAAGTTAGAAACAGCGAGGTGGTGGTAGTTGTCTATTATACTCTCTCAGAAAAAAGAAAAATTATTTGACTTCCTCCTTTTCAGAGAATAATAGTACAGCTGTCACATTAAGTATATTCAAGTTTTAAACCGCATTTCCATCGATGACTATATAAGTTACAGCATTTAGGTTATCATACTGCGCAATACTATATATATCATAGGTAACTAGTAATATGTTCTTTACTATAGTTGAAAATAATACCTGATTAATCTCTGAAGGGCGTCATAAAGAATTCAAGAACCACTAAATTAGTCCAATTTAGAAAAATCTTAATTTACTTCGTTAGAATTTAAAAACCGTCATTAATGGCTGTCATGAGATACTTGGCTCCATAGAAACCCCATTCCTGTCATGATTTGTTTAATCTTCTCTGTACAGTGTTTCATCTCTCAGTACGCGTATTCTTTGATCGATTTGCCTGAATTCGGGATGAAAAAACCCGAGTTTTCCGGAGGGAAAATCCTGCTATCTGCTAATGAAACGAGTAACTCGCACTTAGTTGAAAAGCTTTTATAAAGGCTTCTCGTGCCTTTGAAACGGGAGGATCAAACTGGTATTTTTGCAGCACTTTGAGGGAAAAGGTTCCCAGTTATTTATTGATAAGAACCCCGAATGAAATGCACTGTAGTTTTTGAATTAGACTGTTAGAAATGAAAATGCATTAAAATATTTCAAATATTAATTTAAATCGAGTCATAACTGCAAAGGTACAAAAAAATTACGATATTCTGTATCTTTATGTCAACGACGCGATTTAAATCGATATTTAAAGAGTTTAATGAATGATTACTAATACTATCAGTCTTTAAGAAATTCTATTTCTTTTCCTATAGTGCCTCCTTCAAACTTGGTATGTTTCAGCTGACTTCCACTACTACCTCCTTTCTCCACTTGTCCTGATCCCCTTGTACAGGTAAGTGTGCCATGTCAATGATTTTGCGCTAACCTTCACTGAGCTGATCAGATGTTATCGGTGAAGCCATAAAGATTAGCTATACGACGAAACAAGGTTACACTATGATTTGCAAACTTGATTTACAAGGAATAATTAGTCTAACTAGTTGACGACTAGAAATAATGTTTCAGTGTGTGATTCGCCAGCATGATAAATAATGAGTAACTTTCAAGTACAATGTATAAACTATTTATTTATTAACATAAGAATGCTTCACATTTTGGGAGGTTCATTGCCTCATCAGAAGTCAGACAAAGAAAATCTACTGTATGCAATGATAAAAATGCATCTATTCTTATTTTAACACAAGGCTTACCTGTTCATTGTGGTAAACGCCGTCACGTGCCCTTCTTGTTATGCTGTTCGTGGCCAGCTGAGTTCACCGTGAGATACAACGTTTATGTATATGTATATATGTATATATATATATATATATATATATATATGTAAATAGTTAAAACAAAATAATTCGATTCAATAATACATTTTAAATAGACTGAATATGATATGATATGCATAAATGTTATCTAAAGCCCTATCTTCAGAAAATAGAATGACAGAAAACAAAATCAAATATACTCCCTATTTCATCTCTAATAATATCATCAATATTTATCAAATGAATTCTTATGTTCTTAGAGAATGTGAATGAGCAATGTAAGAATATGTTAACCAAGATGAGAATGCAAGCAATGGCTTAAGATGACGAGAATTAATAAAAGGTCATCTGAGTTTTCCTAGGTCTGTTCTTTTATTACTAATTTTTACATGAAGCTATTGATACAGAGAAGGGTGAACTGGCAAACAGTAGATGCAGGGTCCAATTTAAGATTATGGTGATCCTAAGCTATAACTTTTAAGAGGTTCTCTCTACTGAGTAAATTTTATCTGAACAAAGTTAATCAATCACATCGAAGCAATTAAAAAAATCATTAAAATCCCTCAAAACCACTGGAAGAATAGCAATCAGTCATCTTTAAATAAACTCTGGAATAAGAATGATACATTTCTAATTTAGGTAAATTAAAAAAATTCCTTTTTATTAGTTTTTTAGACTCAGTGGTGAAGCTATGGTGACTGTATCCTCTTTAATTTACCCGAACAGTTTCATGCTGTAAGCATTACAATTTCCGTTAAGTTGTCCAAGTCGAGATGCAGTAGAAGAGAATCTTATCCATAGAAACAGAAAGTAGCCTATGAGTTGTAGAAGATATGGATTGTTATGCTTAAAATATTTCGAAATGGCTCATTTATTTGGTTGCCATAGATTGTCTTTATTGAAAGTTTGAATTCTTTCATGCTATTCACATAAAATTGGAGAATTAGATAGATTACATGCGCAAGATAAGTATTGATGTATCTGTGATTTTTTAGAGAACAATAGTAAGTAAGTAAGATAAAAACATGCATATGCACAATACAGTAATGTAAATTTTCTTTTATCTAACTAACGCAAGCACAAAAACGAAAAAGGATTGGGCAACTGTTTTTCTTTCAGAAATGTAAGCCTACTGGTAGGAAACATATTCAGGGCGGAAGATGTTGATATTTGTTTCTCATTACGTAACAGTTCATTTATGGATATGCATTCTAATTTAGAGAGTTGAGAAAACAAAAATCTTAATTTTGAAACGGAACGTGAACACTTGTTTTCAGATAAATTTGAACTTACTACAAATTTTTATTCTATGAAATTTTAACTTACTACTGATTTTCATTCTATGAAGTTTCATATGGGAAATATTCTCTCACTTGAGTATAAAGATTTCAAGTAGAAGAAAAACGTAGCATGGAATTGCGAAGTTTCTTCTTATGCCATTCAAATCAGTCTGGAATGGATTGATGATATCATTTTTATGCGAAAACGGCCATTACTACGCGTTTGTCGTGAAAGATGTTTTGGTTATAAGATGAAAGGTTTCGGAAGAACAAAAAAAATAAAATAAAATAAGAAAAAGAAAAAGAAAGGAAAAAAAGGAAAGTAAGCGCATCAATGATATTTCACGCATCGCACGTGAAAATGTATTATTCACGAGGAATGGGGATAAAGCGAAAACACTGTTCTGAAGAGAAAATTTGCATTGTCTGTTTCCTCATATGACCACTAGATGGCATCACATAACGTCGTACGGTTTCATCATCTATTTATTGTATTGGCAGGTTGATATGAGACATGTGTGAAGATGCAGAGAGCAAGCCGTTTTCTGCATAGTAAGGTAACCAAACCGGCAGACATTACAGCAGTATGGTAGAAGAGGATAGCGCATCATATCGCAAAAAATCAAGTCTGAATTGGATGTAATAAAAAGTAAAAGTAATGCTTTTGTCGTGGGAGATTCTGGAGGCGGTCTCTTCGTAATGGACAATTTTGAACCGTTTTCCAGAGGTAGTTCAAAATTTTTCTAATCTGGTATTCAGTGATTTTCCCATCTCTTCGAATCACTTAATGAGTACACCTAAGGTATCCAAACGATTTGCAATAAGCAGCATCGTGGAGTAAGTTGTCATTTTAATGTTTACAGACTCGATACTTCTTTCTTCTGTGTCGAGATAGATGCATTGGTGTGATGTTAGGGGAAAAAAAGCATAAGTATGTTTGGTGACGTTGTGGTGTATCGAATTATATGTCATACATGCGTTTCTCTGAATAAAGGCATTCACATAAGCTGCTTGTTATTCTGTTTGTTGCTTGAAATACTTTTGTACATTCAAAGGGAAAGACAAAAATGACATTTTTATATGAAATATATCAGGGGTGGGCAAACTGCGGCTCCCGAGATAATACTTGTTTTCATTGCCGTTTTTTCTAAACTTTTATATTAATTATAGTAGTATAGTATGTACCAATATCATAATATTTTATTTCGTAAATGCTTTGAAGATAAGTAAAAAACATATATTTTGAAACTTGACATTTTTAGCTTTTAAGTGATACCGGCCAAAAGGGTTATTATGTGGATTTTATTATCGTATTTGGTTGGTTAAAAAGTGTTTCGACATTTTATGGCCTGTGTCGCTCCAGCCAAAATTAGTTCCAAAAGTGACTACTGTGATCGCTGTATTACCCACCGCCTCTGTTGCCTGGACTCTGCGTCATAACTCTTCATGCAGTACACACAAGTTACGTGCTTGTGGTGGTAGCGGAACATCTAGTGAATTTTAATGAGGATAAATACTTTTTTGATTAATAAATAATTAAGATTGATTTTAGTGAAAGTAATAAAACCCTTGTTTAAAATGGCTGAGCAACAGAAGAGTATAAAACGGAAATACGAACAAGAAATGAGAGTGTTTAACCAACAATCGGAGGACGATTTTAACTGAAACTATACGAAGGATTGTTTCAGTATTGTTTCAGTAAACTGAAACAATACGAAGGAAACTTAGGAACACTTTGTAATGATTTTGAGAATGGGTTTGAGGAACCAAAAAAGGTAAAGCCATGTTTTGAATTTCTTGTGAATCCTTTTGTGATTGATGTCATCAACGATGGATGTCCTGTTGTTGCACCTTTGACCGCGGTGTTGCTTCAATAGAGACAGAGCTTATTGAGCTGCAAGATGATGTGGGTTTGAAGCTAGTACATAAAAGCTCATCTGTAACTGACTTTTGGAAACAAATCCCAGAAGCAAAGTATCCCACTCTTCAGAAAACTGGCTTCCGACTACTCTTTGTTTTGGGGACAACTTACTGCTGTGAATCTCTCTTCTCTGTAATGAAAATCAAAACATCGTGCTATCCTCACTAACAGCCACCTCACCGATCTTCTTAGAACAGCTTTGACATCCTACCAGCCAGATTTTAAACTATTAACTGTACAAATGAAGACTCAATCAAAGCCTTTAACGAGTAGAGATTAAGCACATTCTTCTTTGGTGAGTAGGACTACTATAAAAAATACTAGTAGGTTGTATTTTTTATTATTTATAAATACAATTTTAAAATAATATTTTCTGCTGCTCTTGAATATTCCAAAATGTATTATATGCGGCTCTTATTACCGAAGAACTTGCCCCACCCCTGAAACATATCATGTCTAATTTTATTGGATTTATTTGTTTATTTTTATATAATCCTGAAACTTTAGATACTCCAAACAAAATTTTAAACAAGAACTTCTACAGACCTCCATCATAATTTATATTCATACAGAGATAGAGAGAGAGAGAGAGAGAGACGGGGGTGGGGACCATTAAACTCGGTGTAACATGTGAAATCCTCAACAGTACACAGGATATTGTTCGTTTGAATAACGGGCCAATATGCTAGAATATTAGAGATTAGGTAAACGGACGTTATTTGGTTGTGTCGGTTTATACGTTTCTTTAGGAGTCTTTTTATTTGAAAGATAATCGTCTTTCAGAAGTGGTGCTTATCCCCAAAATACCTTTATATATTCATTAATATTTTCCTTCTATGTCACCTACATGTTGGATTATTATTTAATTAGTATCATATTTTGTAAATAATTAAACATATCTAATTTAGTGGTCACAAATTTTTAAATTTTCTATGGTAGATGGCCGTCTGTAGGATTCATCATGATGATTTTTCTAACAGCGTCATCTGCTTTAGCTACCGGGATCATAACTGCTCTGTATAACCTCTATCCAACAGCTCTGTACATACAGCCAGATTTAGTGTAAGTGATTCAGAATACTAGTAATGATTTCGATGCTATTTGAATGCTCCAGCTTAAAATCTGATTGAATTCAGTTAAAATAATAGATGATAAGCAGAATTCTGCTATATCTGAATAAAAATAAAATTAAATTAAATAAATAAAAAATTCCAAGTTTTGTCCCTATTAGCGCCCTATTTGCCCCTCATTTGTAATAAATATGCAGAAAATCAGTTAAATTAGTGCAATATATTCAGTTTAGTCGTATAAAATACATCGCTCCCTTTAACTAATGTTTTTTTCTTTTCTTTTCTTTTTTTTTTTTTTCAAAGTAAGATAGCTGAAGTGCAAGACATGTATGTACGACCATATCCTCACATGGGAGCCTACTGTATAGGAATGTTTACAGGCTATCTAATTGTGAAATATCGCAATATCCAGATCAAACCGGTAATAGTTTATTGTCTTCTCATGAATCTTATTCTTATTACAACATGTATAAGCATTAGATTTAATAGATTTATGCCAAGCATTATCATAGCATCCATAATACTAATATCATTACACATTGCTTTTTAATATGACTTCTTACTTAGCCCATAGAATGGACATTATGAATTACTAGTTCGTCTGTCTGGTTAGCAGAATGTACTTCTACCCAGTTATAGCGTCGTAAGTGAACTGCGGGCATAGATTATCATTATTACTTGACACTCCAAGAAGTCCAACGAATCATCGCGGGAGGACACTGTACTCTACTCCACTCTACACACACACACACACACACACACACACACACACACACACACACACACACACACACACACACACACACACACACACACACACACACACACACACACATCAGATTAGTTCTTCCCTTTGCAAGCCTGGTCTTTATCTCTTTTTTATAGTCCAAATCATACGTCATTTTACTTCTCAAATATGGGAATTGTTCTATATCACTTCCATCCACTTGTATCTTTTGTTTCATGTTCTTCTCACCAAATACCATTGTCTTTGTTTTTTCCAAGTTCATAACAAGTCCAAATCTCTTCCCTTCCTCATTTAACAGTTTCAGTGTTTTTTTTGTTTGTAGTTCTCTTTCGTCTTCTTCAATAATAACAATGTCATCTGCAAATCTCAGATTGTTAATTCTCATTCCGTGTACAGATATTCCTTTGGAATCTTCTTTCATTTTATCCATTGCTCTTTCTAAATGTGTGATGAAAATGACTGGTGATATTGGGTCCCCCTGTCTAATACCTCTGCTTGTTCTAAACCATTTCTCCAAATCATCACCTATTCTAACTGCTGCAACTGCATTCTTATACGCATCTTTTAATATAGCTATTAGTTTTCTGTCAATTCCATAGGATTCTAGCACTGCTAATGTCACTTTCTGGTCGATACTGTCAAATTCCTTCTGAAAATCAAAAAAGCAAGTATATATGTTTTTGTTTTTTTCTCCTAGCCTTCTCTGCTATTAACCGTATTGTCGAAATCTGTTGAATTGTAGTTCTGTCTTTCCTAAATCCTGCTTGCTCGTCTGCAAGGTATGCTTCCAATTGTGTTCTCAATCTCTCTGTCAATATCATCATCATCACCTCTCCAAGATGACTTGTCAAGGCAATTGTTTTATAATTTTTACATTCTAGCTTATTTCCTTTCTTGTATAATGTCACTAATATTGATTTCACCCACTCCTCTGGCATTTCCCCTTCTTTCCATACCATATTACATAATTGGTACATTTCTGTAACCATACTTTCGTCACCATATTTAACCATTTCTCCAGTGATGTTATCATTACCAGGACTCTTGTTGTGTTTTAACGTCCTATTGCTTTTTTCTACCTCAACTCTTAAAATGTCCATATCATACTCATTACATGGTGGTGATATCTGCTTCAATTCTTCAGTCAGTTTCCCAACGCTATCTAAATCTAGTTTTTCTTCATATAATTCACTACAGTATCTTGTCCATCGCTCTACAATTTTATCTTTATTCATCAATACTTTGCCTTTTTCATCTTTAACTGTGGTCTGTTTTAGTTGCCACCTTCTATTAATGGTGAAACTAGGGAAGTGTACAATCTAATCATCTTGTACACTTCCCTAGTTTTATGCTCTCCATAGCACTGTTTTCTATATTGTTGCATTGGGCTTCTAACCATTTCATCTTATCCATTCTGACTGCTTTTTTCACCTCATGACACTTTCTTCTATATTGATCCTCTATTTTTTCTGATGTATCCCTTCTTATCTTCAACATTCTTTTTTTCCTATTCTATCTTCAGTGTTTCTGGTCTAATCCACTTCTTCTTCATCTTCTCTTCTTCTAGGTATTGTTTCTTCAACTGCATCTTCTATCGCCTTCATTACTCCTTTCACTCTCAGATTCGAAGATTTTTCTTTGTCCACACTTTTAAGTTTCTCTTCTAGCACTGTTCTGTGCCTTCTTCCCCATTTCTGCTTCACTTATTCTTGCTGTATCTCTTCGTTTCTGATGTTATGGGTTTATATTTTCTTTTTAATTTCAACACTTGATGTTGCAATCACCAAACTATGATTCGAGTCTATGTCCGCTCCTTGAAAAGTTCGACACTGCTGTACTGTGTTATCCATCTTCTTTGAATCGTAATCATATCGATCATGTTCTTGGTTTTCCCATCATTTAATCTCCACATCCATTTTCTACAGTCCTTCTGTTGGAATCTTGTGTTACAGATCATCATCTCGTGGTCCACAGCAAATTTTAACATTTTTTTCACCTCGTTCATTTCTTTCTCCGAAACCATATTTTCTCATGATGCTTTCATTATCTATTCGACTTTGGCATTCCACTCTCCTTCGATAATTAGTACATCTTGTTGATATTGTTTCTATGGTCTCTATCAGATCTTTGTAAAATAAGTCAATATCTTCATCTGTGCTGTCAGATGTGGGTGCATATATCGACTATTGATATATTAAATGGTTTTGCTTGAAATCTTGCTATTCGGATTCGTTCACTGACTGGTTTGTATCTTAACAGTGCCTCTCTAGCTCTTTTGTTAAGAAGGAAGCCAACTCCTGCTTCGTGCTTGGCGTCATGTCCTGGCCATATGACTTGGCATCCATTTATCTCTCATGACAATGTCCATCGCATCTCCGTCAGTCCTAATGTATCACACCGATATCTCTTCATTTCGTCGCTAAGTAGTTCTAGTTTTCCTAACATTCAAAGCGTCCGTACATTCCATATTCCTATTGATAGTAATTCTGTTAGTTTCAGTTTCTCTTTCCTTTCGGTATCCCACTTTTGGATCCAATCCCGATCGCTCGATTGGTATAGCGGGCCTTGGTCATCCGGGCGACGTTCCAGCCGGCATGTTTTGGCTGTTGATCGTATAGGCATCAGATAACGATTGTGTATTTTCTTTACGGTCAGAGCTTCGAAACTCATCTGACTGACCCGCCTCCTTTATCCAGGCTTGGGACTGGCATGAGATCCCTAAGGATCCCATATCAAACAAGCATATCAAATGGGTTTAATTGTCGTCAAAGCTAAGAATCCTGTAAAGCATCAGCCTCTTACATCTGTGAATATTCGAAGACCAGGTTGTCTTTTAAAAATAAATTTAAAAAAATAAAATAAATCCCAGATGGATAATTAAGGAGTGTGTTAAAGAGAAAAGAAAAGTTCATTTATACAGAGATGTTTGTCTATTGATAGATTTCTGTGCTTTAAAATTCATTAACAAGTTCAGCTTCTTAAGTAGTATCAACGATTGTCATCCGCTTGATTATTTTCAGGAGGAAAAATTCCAGTTCCCATGTACGATGTGATAAACCATAATCAGCTATTTTGAGCCTAAGACAAGTTAGTGGTCTCATCACTTTTTTCGATTTATTTTATGCATTTTTTTATTCACAAACCAGCAATAAAAACACACTCATCAGACATACCAGACTGTGTCGACCCTAACAAACCATTAAGCCTAGCAATTGAAAGTAAAAAATGAAGGTGAAAATTATTAAATAAGAAAGATATGAAAAAAAAAAAAAAAGAATTGGTGAGAATGCTTCTCTAGATATTTTAACTATAGGAACTCTTCTAAATAGGAAAGGCAATAATATGATTACTTATGCCATGAACAGTAAGGAGTTTAATGAGTTGGTGATGGCTTATATCCTAATTAAGAGAACACAGTTGGTCGTTCTTTGAGCTTGATTCTCTTGACCTGACAGTCAAGAGAAGTTAGGCGAAGTTTTATTTATTTATTTATTTACTTTTTTGTTGGACTTCCAATATTTTCTTTTCATATTTTTATTTTTAGTTTCGACGATGCCCTTTTGCTGGAAAGACCTGCATTCGAATCCCGTCTAGGGCGCGAAGAACCTTAAGCAGGGCTTTTCAACTGAAAATGAGTTGTGTCTCACATGGAAGTAGCAGGGTTTTACCTCCCGAAAACTCCGGTTTTTCGTACTGCAAAACAGACACCCAACCATAGGAACACATGTGATTCACAGTAAAGGCTATGAGACCACACAGAAGTGGTCTCATAGCCTGAGTTGCTTCGGCCGTAAATGCAAAATAACCTAACCTAACCTAATCACTTTTTTTTTTTTTATCATTTTTGCAATTATTTATTTTTACTTCGAAAACCCTGTTCTAGAGACTGAGAACAGGGTTTAACATAGAACGTATTCAAGCTACTTCAGGTATGATAATGATAATAATGAGTAATCGTCTCTGATCCACCAACGTATTTGTCACTACGGGAGAGGACCTTAGAAGGATTACATTGATTGATTTCTGCTTGGACAGAAAAAAGTCCGAAAATATTGATTCTGTAAAGCAAGTAACTAGAACTCAAATAATCTCTCCATGGAAATAATTCAACACAATCACCACTCCGAAATAAATAACCACATTGGTCTCCCATGGTAAAAGTCTTTTAGGCAGTTCTGAATTCCTTTACGAAGAGTTTGGTCAACGTATTAATTATTATTGAAACGTTCTTTTGGCAATTATCATCATCTCATTCGTTTATGTTCGTGTTGGACCCACACTACCATGCAGACTTTTTTAAACCCATGTCCCACGGAAATAAGGCTAGAGCTAGGAACGCAATTCTAACACTTTAGCGCAGCTGAAAATGGTACACTTAGCTAAAAAAAAAAACGCGCAGTCTAAAAAATACCAGAAGAGAAGCAAGATGAAATGTGAACTTAAAACAAGAAGGGGTGAAAATCAGTGAAAGAAGTTAATGTCGATTAGATCAATGCTAACAAAATGGTAGCTTATGCTTCTCTTATTGTAAATGTAGAGACAAAATATTTGATAAATGATAATCGAAGGAAGTGGGAGGGAACGATAAATTGAAAGTTCGCATATAAGCAAGTCTCGTGCGCTAGTGAAATAGTTATCGAAAGCAATGTAGGGGTTTTAAAAGTATATTTGCATGGACATTGTTGTCTATGCTTGGGTCTAATGATAGGAATTCCGATAATATCCTAAACAGAGTAATATCGATGAATGCAATAGCTTTGAAAGTAAGAAATTTAAATATATAAACGGTTGATGATTACACAGAGAGAGAGAGAGAGAGAGGCATAATATCAATTAACATGACTCAATTTTTTTAAATCTTTTATTTTAAGCTACATACTTTATTTCTTGATTGCACGTTAAAATCTATATCATATAGCATTTATCCACCGGAGGGCTCTTTCATTCTTCTGAAACAGAATCTCAAATTGCAAATTAATTTTAGGCTACCTACAAGAAAAAAGAATACTTGAACTAAAGCTCAGTACGTAATTCGTTTTAGATTTTGAAAATACAAAACCAATTTTTGTTGTTTGCTTTTTTATAATTAGATTCTCGAGGCATTGCCGACCAAGAAGTCGACAATAGAATGAGTTCCTGCGTCATTTATCAACCGCCTGTAGATCGAAAATTGAGCTCTTGATAAATGCTTGCTGGCGCCAGAAAAATTAAATATTCGAAAGGAAAATAAGATAAACGGAGAGTTAAGTATTTTAGGACTTAAAGAGCAAAATATCCGGATGTGGAAAGCATATATATATATATATATATATATATATATATATAAGATTACAATCTAAGCACTTGCCTCCTGCCAACCTCCTGCCTCTTGCCAACGTCAGCTAAAATACTCCTTCGGCATGACGTCGTTTGGCCCAAAAAAATATGCAAAATACAACTCTTCTTTCTGCTGAATTCTTTTTATTAAAAATTAATAACGTCTTACATGGATTTTCAAATCGTGGCTGGCTTCTTAATGGCAATCGTTTAAAGCAATCCCCTCACCACGAAACAATTCATCCATTTTAGCGTCCACTGTCTAATACGTTTCTAAATGAGTTCTCTGTTGGTAAAAGGTTACCAACCACTACTCTGCTGTAGTGGTTGGTGACCAATCAGGCCCTCTAATTATTTGTTCAATTATTTTAGTTTTCTGTTTTAGTTCAGAATTCACATTAAATGTACGTTATAAATGAAGAGTGTATCATTAACATGCGTTTCTCTTCTACTATTCAGATATATCAACTGTTCGGATGGTTGCTGTCTATAAGCTGCAATCTCATAATCCTCTACGGACCTTACAACTGGAATAATGGATACCTTCCTGGCACTGCGGTATCAGCAGCATTTGCGAGCCTTCATCGCACTGGATGGAGCTTGGGGGTGGCCTGGTTGGTCTTCATGTGTGTTACTGGAAGAGGAGGTGAGGCTTGAACCTAACGATTAACTGCGCGCGCGCGTGTGTCTTTGTGTCTGTGATAAAAAAAGATTACTGTAGCAACTTTGATTTTAGCTTTCAGTGTTATGAGCCGAAGTTATTGTGTTATAATTGTGTTATTCCTTCTTAAATCGAACGCTTTTCATTTCGTTTAGGACCAATCAATACACTGTTGTCATGGAAGGCTTGGGTTCCACTGAGCCGTCTCACTTATTCTATCTATTTGATTAATTACTCCTACCTGATAGTTAGGAACGGTTTGAGAAGAGAAAGGATATATTTTTCCAATTACGAATTGGTAAGTGAAAGTTTTGTTTCAGTATGTGTTTTAAAATACAAAGAAGCATAGATAATTTGCTATTTATTAGTCTAAAGTACACTTCTCAACAAAGAAAACTTTTTTTTTTCAGAAGGGAACTGCTAATTCTATAATTTCATAGAGAAAATATTATAATATCTCTATATAATAAAATGGTTTTGTGTGTTGGGCTTCTTAGACCAACAGACTTACATCATGTTCCCATGGAAACAATAAGTTTTGCTTTCATATGTTCAGTAAAGAGAGAGTCTGTTTTTGATATCAATAGAATGCCTGCGTGTAACAGTGGAGGAGTATGTTGACAGCAAAAAATGTTACGAAATACGTGGTATTACAGTGACCTGTGATAAAGCATTAATGATGCTATAAAATATCTTTTTTTTTTTAAATGTACGAATAGTTTTAAGTTTATTCTTTTAATGTTGGGAAAGGAGTATTTTTAAGTGAATTGTTTCACTTTTAATTTTTTTTTTCGAAATTTGGATATCCAGTAAAAACGTGTATGTGGCATATTTTCATTCTTTATTACGCCACAAATTAAAAAATATATATATACAGTTTTCTTTTTAAATTTCTAAGGGAATTTATTCCTGTAATTCGAAGAATTACATCATAAAAATCGAGGGAAAAAACATACAGTTAACAGACATAATCTTAGCTAATGCGATCGTAATTACAACAAACCAGCCAATATTATGATGTTACGCATCTCAAGATATTTGTTCACTAACTATTACTGTTAGCGTTTTCCCACTATTACTTTATGTGGTTTAACATTTCTACATCGTAAAACAAGATTACTACTTAGATTTGAAACAATTCTCTGGTTTATTTTCAGAGCAAATGCATATCATCCCTCTTCTTGTCAACAATACTTCGAAAGAAAACTACAAATTAGTTTAGCCGACAAGTTATGCCATTCATCTGAGCAAGCTGTGGAAGAAATACCATCAACAGTTTGCCCTTGAGTTGTTTTTTCAACAATCAAGCACGACAACACAAGAGCAGTATTAAAATAATAAACCAAACCAGACACCCCTCTTTTTAGAGAGTGAATACGAACGAAAGAAAAAAAAAGTTTCATCTGCTTCTGTATATTCAATTTGCAATTGCAAAATTACGCATTTAAGAGATTATTGAAGAACATCCTATACAACAAATACAGTGGAATGTATCTGTTCTCTGTATCCATATACGGTATATAACAATACAATCAGTTATATATATATAATATAATACAATTATATATATATATATATATATATAATGAATATGAATATAATCTATATTCATTGTTCACATATAATAAAGCTATTAATTATTCTCTCTTCTGTCTAGGTAAGTGAATTTTTCTCGGCCTATGTGATGTCACTTCTTTTGGCGTTTCTATTTCACTTGGCCATCGAAGCACCAGTATTAAGTTTGGAAAGCCTAATTTGGCCAAAGAAGGAATGCAAAAAGCAGGCTAAACAAATTATGGAATATCAGACCCACCCATATCCAGCATACTTGAAGAAAACCTGCATATCTGACTCGATACCGACGAATGGGAGTAATATCACTGTGGTTTCGAACACGCATCTCCAGTCACCTTCGCTATAATGAAAGACTGTAGAATGAACTTCATCTTAAAAAATTAGTTCACTAAAACACTATTGTAAATATCTGTCATCTTTATGAGAGAATTAAATATATGTAGTTTTCATTTCATGTTTATTAATTAAAATTATGAGGTTTTTTTAAATTATTATTAAAAAGCATATTTTCTTTACCTAGTTGACTACTTCGGGATAAATTTGCAGAATTTTTCTGGTTTCTTGTCCATGATCTTCTGTGAAAAACTTATCATGACAAGAATTATTACGGTCTATATTCGACCTGATGGAACTTCGATTGTTGAATGTTATTGGTTTTATTTGTATTGCTACGTTTATTAGACAAAAGATATTAAACAGGACACATCATGTTATATTTGATGTGTTAAATCCGATTATTTAATTTTCATTAATTAAAGAACAGCCCTTTAAATAGCAAAAAACAGCTGGAAAAAAAAGCAAACAAAAATCCTTTTTGATGCCTGTTTTTTTATCCTTTATTATTATTATTATTATTATTATTATTATTATTATTATTATTATCGACTCTTCAACATGTAGGGCCGAGTCGTAAATCGTAAAGGTGGAAGAGAAAATAAAATACCAAAGACAACACTAGAGGTCACATCATTCAACTGATTACGATCGATTATTTCTCGACTGTTTTGTTTAATTATTGTTTTAATTCAAAGAATTAAAACAACAATGCCGCTAATTATTAAAAATAATATTAGTAAAGTAGCCGCTTCTGAATGAATAAGTCGACAATAAACTAGTAACTTTCTATCACACACACACACACACACACACACACACACACACACACACACACACACACACACACACACACACACAAAGGAAATCATTTGGTATTATTACGGGCATTAATTTTATTGGAATGGGTCATTTCACTAACTGATTAAGCTACTTCTCTGTGTGATTTGTTTTTTCTTACTAACAACAGAGGGCGCTTTGCATGAATTTGATTGTTCAACATTGTACACGAGACAATGCTGAACAATGCTGAATAATCTCTCGTGTACAATGCTGAACATTCAACATTGTACACGAGACATTATAAAATTGACGGTGACTCTTTTGGCAACCGAGAAAATCATTAAAATCTGCTTGATAACGATTTCATATTCTTTTTTATATAAAAAATGCGATTTAACTGCTTCCAAAACGATGTATTTCTTTGAATCATAAGCTCCATCATGGAAGCGTCTAACGCACAAAGTCAACTGAATGAATTCAAGCTTCAACATTAGCCCATTGATGTCTAATTTAGGGCATTTGCTATTTTTTTTTTTAATTTGATCTTTCAGTAAAAAAATCTTTCAGTGATCGCTCACGTTCAGATGCTGAAGCGAAACTCGTTTTGTCAACGAACCAACAGTAATCTTCTTATTTCCTTTATTAAGCCATAATTGCACAGCTTGCTGTCTGTTTTTCAAATGAGAAATCTTTCGATTTTTTTTATTTTTTTTTGCATTCATCTAACTGAATTCATTCAGTCAGACAAATTGACTAACTCATAAGTTTTTTCTCTTCAGACTGTTGTTCAACATCTGAAATGTTTTTATATTCGCATTCCTGTTGAAGCCAATGAAAAGATCAAGAGTTTCAACGAAACAATCCTCACTGCAACCATAAGTGTCAAAAAAATGAACAACCAGGTCGTACATATACTATCTTCTGAAATTTGCCTTTTATATTATGATCTTCATAAACTTTTGCGATAAATCAGAGCCTTCATGGGACTCCACATGCTACAGTTTTTGCAGGATAACACACATTGTTAATATTGAGTTTATAAATCCATTGCAAGAGCACGAGCTCTTCGGCTATTTGTTTATTGCTTTCCTCTGCTCCACCATTCGACGCTTACGCATGTGACATTTAATTTCAAGCGACATATGAAACTGTTGCAGCCACCTGACTAACTTCAATATCCATCTATTGGTGCCTACTTGGATTTTTTTTTTTTTTTTTTTGGATACTCTGCTGGTGTTTGAGGATGAAAGTTTGCAAGGAAGTATTACTTGGCTTGTTCTTTAATTGAGCAAAATTACAAGTGAGACTTCCTTACGAAAATAACGTTCAAAGTTCCTTGTACGCCGTGACAAAGTATAGCCATATATAGGTAAATATAGCCAGGGACAGTCAATTTTAAATTTTGAAAGCATTTGTAAATGTAAGTGCAACAGTTTCATTTCTAACTGCATAATATTTGATTCTACACTGTAATTAGAAAAGCCTGGTAATCTTTATATTATTATTTGCGATGCTATTTGAAGTGTTACACATGACCACTAGTAACAATATTTACAATGACACACGCTTATTATTGATATCGATCAATATAATTACAAAATCATTCCTTTAATTGGATATTTCGCTAGCCACTTGATGTCGCCACTAGGTATGAGTAATACTTTTTTTCAGAATTTCATCAGCTGATTATAAAGTAATTCTCAACTGAACTCTAAAATGTAATTCGACGAAGCCTGTTAAACATGATTAGAAGTTGTCATCTATTCTTAGTCCAACTTCAAACTCGCACTTAATATAGGTCAAGATTTTGCGTTGTTTATAAGAAGTATAGCGCTTACTCTTCTCCGTTGATAAAATATTTCCTTTAAATCGTTGTTCATCGAGGTATAGTATTCCATAGTGTAATATCATCACCGCCTACCTGTCACAACTCATGACAAGCAGGCGGTGACATCACAACTCATGTTTTATAGTCTCCTGTTTGTATAACTCTTGGATACTCTTTGTTCTGTCAATGAAATTGAAGTATTTGCTTACTGATGACTTTGAATGTGATAGATCTCCCACACTTCAATTAAAATCCAACTAGAGCGCATAAAACTAGTTCCTTACATTTTAAGAAATCACCTATTCCAGCAATTGCCGGGAAAATAAAAATAAAGAAAAAAAAAACTGCTATTCGGCTGTGAAAAGCAACTTTTCGGTAAATCATTACAATAAAATTAGGATATTCTAAAAGATTTTTTTTTTTTTTTTTTGCTTTAGATAAAGTGTAGTAATTTACATGTTGTCGAATTTGTATTTCTTCCCTCCCCCCGTCAGAAAAAAGTTTTGGCTCTCTGGCATACCAGATAGTTCTTCATTTAAAATAACACGTGCGCACAGATAAACTTGTTCTAAGCGCTATAAATTAATTCCAAACAAGTAAGCTATCCCAGTCAAATAATAGCACTCCGAAGAATTATATGCATGTCAGATAAAAAATGGATTTAAAGAGAACAGAGATGTATTTAATTAATTGTTAACTCCAATGATGAAGTGTCTTTTTATAGATATACGAATCTCTTCTGTTATTTTAGTGGCGATGCTGGAGCAATGAAGTGAATAAAAATTTAATCTTTAAAGCTATTCAGGAACAATCATCTTTGAAAATAATTTCACCGAAGAAATAGTCCAGTAAGTCAGCATTCAATTTTTGTTATTTTGAGAGATTCGCAGAAGGGTTCTGGAGCTCGCATGAACTCTACCGATATGAAGGGAAAAAAAATCATTCGGCTTAATTCTAGGAAATGCATTCATTAAACCTATTCGATGGTGCGCAAGATTAGGAGAATCTACATGGAAGCTAAAGTGATTGAATTTCCCGCATACACAGCCAATATAATATTTGGCTATATTAGAAACACTCGTCCAATTCAGAATCTAGGCGTCGGTAACACGTTATTTTTAGATCCATAGATACAGTTGTCAAGAGTAGGTTGAGTTGTTTGCAATCAGACAGAAGATACTAGGACTATGAAGTCAATTTCTGTGTGTTGTGTGTTATTAAGAATGCCAAAATGTACGTTTCTGGATTCTGCGTAGACCAACTAATGAGCCCACCAGTATAAGCCCTTAATGTATTAATGGACCCTACGTTTTTGTTTTTTTTTTCTACTTTTCTTCTTTTAGGAACACGGTGTATCACTACTTTCAGTCATTCATTTCAGAAAATTCGATTCTTCATTTGACTCGTTGTTTCAATACGAGTAAATCCAATCAGTTAGCCCTCAACTTTTCAGCTATACTTTTTCAACAGCCTAATTTCTACAGTTATATTTAATTTGATCTAACAGCCTTTGAATTCATCTTTTGGCTCAAGAATAAAAATGATCCTAATTGAACTCAAAAATGTGGACTTATTGTAAAACAGCAGATATCTCATTACATCGATAATATCCACAGCAGAACTTCATGACCGGCTTCGGTGTGTGTATATGTGTGTGTGTTGTTCATTCTAATTCCGTTACATTGTTTCCATAAATTAAGGAACAGAGAGAAACACCGCGATAATTCGGGGGTAGAAGGGGAAAAAAAGATACGAAAGTCAGGTACATTATGTAAAAAATGACTCCGAGTCTGGTTATCGTATACAAATGAGTGGTCCTATCAGCGATATAGGAGTCATGGCACGGTTCTTCATTTCCTGTCTGCAGTGAGAACAAGGTATTTTGTGATAACAAAATTCTTGAATATGACTGAATTTTTTTTACTGTGAATTTGAATACGACTGTCTATTACTGTGGCGTGTGTGTGATTTCAAGGGAAACCATTGTAAGACTAGAGGCTGGCTTGTTCCGTGGCTTGTAGACCATGGAACCAATTCCAACAGTCACAAACAGCATCTCTGAGATACAGCGAAGGAAAAACAAAAAGCTACAACCACAGTGGGTAACCGATATTCTGCTTGCCGAGACAGGAGTGCTACTCCTGAATCGCATTATTATCTTTTTTCAGTGTGCGCAGAAGGCTTTACAAAGATGGTCTATATGCTAGGTGACCTGTAGTTTGCGTGTCCCTATCTCTCCATGTCAACTGAAACCAAGACCAATTGGGATCGTTATTGCTTACGTTAGTCCCAAATTGTTCTGCAAAGCGATACTAGCCATAGTCTGATATGAAGGGAACGAAGGACACGTTATCATCCTTCCAATATCCGTAGAAGGGATACTTATGCTGGAGGTAGCGTGATGGTTTGCCGGAGGCATTTCGTTGGGTGGACGCACCAACCTGTATGTGCTTCCCAGCAGCACCACGAATGCTATAGTTCGCCCACCGATTTGAGGTCCCTCGAAACTACTGCGCATGTCAGAAAGAGGAGAATCCATTCCGATAATAGGGTAATCAGTCTGTCTTCTGGGAGGTAATAATAAACAAACTGAGTTTGTTCATTATTACAGGTCAGAAAATTTAGCTTTTCTTTTACGAACATTGCTGTTTTTAAAGTGTAACTATTTTGCTTGTATAACAGTTGGAAAAATGTACGTAGAGTGTTAATACGTTAATACTGCGTTCTACATAAAACAATGTCACTTCGCTCCATGATAAGTTTCCTTTTATTCTGAGACTTTTTAAAACAAAATCCGATTTAATGAAGTATTTTCCTTAAAGTTTCTCTTTTCCAAGGAAAATTAATTTTTTCTTTAAGCACAGGAATCAATTTCGGAACAGTTGGCACTCTTTTCTCGACCACGTAAAATTCGTGAATAGTTCTTCTTATAACGTCTACATCAAAATCATTCAAAGCTACGGTTTCAATGGTTTTTTTTCTCTGGCGCTTTTTTTAGGAGATTTAAATATTGGCTTACCTTCACCTTTTGATTCCCTACGAATTCTTTTAACAGTCGACCCCGATACGCCCGCAATTGCACTTGCACGTTTTATGACTTGAGAAAGGGGAACAAGAAGACGGCCTTGTTACGATTCTTTTTCGCAGAATGTCAGCACGTTATTCAATATTCTTTTGCAAGAGCTACTGAAACGTGTAACAATAGAACTTGTTGACTGTACTGGATCCATCATACAAATTAATAATAAAAAAATAATGCAAAAAGAGAACAACAAAAATCAAGCTAGTACTAGTACAGCGACAGACAAGAAAGCACGTGATTTCGCATGTTGGCGACCAATTCGTACATCCTTCATTTCTTTCTCCCCTTCAGCATGAATCGACCATTCTTGGCACCAAGCCAAGAAGGGATCTAGAAATGGTGGGCAAACTATACAAGACATTTATCCTACAAGACGAAAATGCTCGTTTTCTCATCAAAAAACACTTGAACCAATATCTTCAAGAAGAGACTATCACACGTATGGACTAGTCTGTCAGGTCTCCTGACCTTATTTGAATTATCGTGGTTTTTCTCTTTGTTCCTTAATTTACGGAAACCAGTGTACATTTAAGATGTTTAAGACGTTGAGACTTATGAGATGACTGCCACTTTGATTTATCCCTAATAATATGCATGAAAACCTTTATATCGAATCTAGATCCGAGAGATATTTGACTCCAATTTGATTCAAATCAAAAACAATCTAATGTTATTGATCTCCTTCAATTTGGGCTTTAAATTTTTCACCGCAGTGGAATTTACAACAAGTGCAATATAAAGACATACGCAAATCTTTATTTTTATGAAGTAGTATTGCATCAGAACGCGATCAGATAAAATAAAATAAAGTGAAATGTTTTTAAATGCATAAAAATATGCATTTATCGAAGCAAATCAGGAAACAGCTAAGAAACCTAATGCATTTCTTCAATGTCCAATCTTAAGTACAGTAGACACTCAAGACAAACAGTCACTTCTTGATAGGAATATATTCCTATCATATATATTCAGCAGAAAGTGATGCACGTAAATAAGCAAATAATAAAGATTAAAAAAATCATTTATTTAAGCACAGAAGACGAAATCATAAACTAAGGAAGTGAATAATTCTCCTTCCATCTTTAGTTATGTATTAGGCCCAAAGGCCTCTTTACATCTAAGCAACTTGGCTTCGTATAAATATAATTTTGGTAATTACAGAGAGGTTAATTCCTAGCTCGTCGAAGTCTGCTAATGTATTTGTGTTCCATAGTCAGTTCGTTTTGCGGAAGGGCAGTTTCTAGGCTGAAAAAAAAATTTTTTTTTTTCTGGTATTAAACTCGACTTCATTCGGAAACCTGTATAAAGGGGTTTCTTGAATTATTTGCACCGTAAAATATTTCAAACTATATTTAATTTTAATAATTACATAATTACACTGGATCTTTCATAACTTCGTTAGCGCTTTAAACAAAATATCGCTAAGTACTTGAAAAAAGTTATGAGTCTGAACTAAGCCAGTCTGGGAATCTTTCATTCAGATTCTTAATCCTCCTATTCCTTATTTTAATATAACATTCTCCTGTATTTTTCGTCTCTCTCTCTCTCTCTCTCTCTCTCTCTCTCTCTCTCTCTCTCTCTCTGTATTCCAAATGTATCTTCCATTGAAATCATCCTGAATATCATTCGAGAAGAAACCAGAGCATAAAGGAATGCTCACAAAGTACCCAAGACAAATATTGACAGTTGATGTGCTTGAGAAAATATTCAGAAGAAAGGGGAATATTTTCACTTGTGATTGCCAGACGTGACGTGTAAAGCTACTGTTTCCGGAATATAGGTTCTTAGAATCGAGCAGACGGAGATTAGCATCTGGTCGAATTAAATCCGAATCTCCTGCAGTACGGAAGGCCGATCATGCACCGCTCTCTTTTCACAGCAGGCGGCCTAGTTTCTGGAAAGCATTTGAAAATCTTTTTCGTAGCGTAACGACTTGATGATACACATTCGTGACGAAGAAAGCAGCTGTGACTTTTAAACACTTTCACTCCACATGACAGTCATTTACTTTGATTTTCCATTTTACGCGGTTGGACACTTTGTGTTTTGGCACAAGTAAAGAAACTATAAATTCAAAATACAATAGTTAAAAAAAAAGAGGAAAAAAAAAACGATAAAACGATGTGTCGTTCCATTCTTCATTTTGTATAGTTTATATTGTCATGCAAAGTTACTGGTATTGTACGTTGTCAGAAAAGACAATGGAAATTATATCTCGTATAAGTCACTTCTTATTACTCGAAATGGTTTTAAGTGACTCTATGACAATAACACATTAGTATGCGGACGAACTACATATTTTTATTAAACTTTTTCCCATAATCCATAAACCTTCTCTATAGACCTGAAAATTTCAAGCCATTTTAATTCTTCAGTAAGGGGACGAGAATAAGTGAAGATCTTCACCACGCCTAAAAACATTCAAACATCCATGCCAAGTAGCCAGACTCGAATTCACTCAGGCGCTCTTTTCGTAATCTGTAGAGTTTATTTATGTATGATGTCTGAAAAGCATGTTATCAACCATAAGTATTATTTTATCGAATACTCTAATCAGCGGTATTAGAGTATTAGAATACTTTAATTATGTTTATACTGTTTTGATTGAAAGTTTTCTCAAAGGGTTGTTTCGTCCCATCAATTTGAATTGCAAAGTTGTACATACGCTTTCACTGTTATCTTCCATTTTTCAGGAAGTTAGTAAATAAGTCTTCAAAGTTCAACAGGAAAACCTTTTGTGGATATCAAATACAAAGAAACTAAAAGGTTTGACTGAAATTTCATCTTGCATTAATAAAATAAAGAAAAACTGAAAGAAACAGTTTTCATTATTCAACCGCTTTTTCGGAATATTTAAGTAGCAAAGTGCTCAAGAATTATACAAAACTTCAAACTGTAGCTGAAAATAGATAAAATGGGATACACTGGTGATGCGGTAATGAAATGGCTTTTCAAAGCAAAGAAGACTTCGGGTATTTCCGTGTAGCATCTTACATTTCGGGATAAAAAAGAACTATTCTCGCGAGACTGGTAGATCTCTCCTAAAGCTCGTGCTAAACTTTTTAAGTATTTTTATTTTATTTTATTTTTTGAGGCATAAATAAAACTTTTTATGCCTCAGTTTATGAATCGCACAATAATACTGCCATTCATAAACGGACAATATGCCGAACATTCGTCGAATAAATTATTCAAATATCAAATAAAAATTGGGGAATACTAAATGTAGAAAACTGTGAAAGTTAATTTAAGGTTAAAGCTTTATATCTCTTACAAAGAAGGCAGCGAATGGCATTCTTCAATTCTCAAAAAAAGGACAAATTCGCCGATTTTAGATCAGCAAGGCTGATAAGTAATCTCAATGGCTGAAAATGCATAAAGTGGATATGCGTGACTGATAATTTTCTTATGAGATCCATATTTCTGTGAAGTTAAAAAAGCACTTCAGTTAGCTGCTTCCATTGTTATTTCTTTTTATTTTTTAGAATACGAGTAATTTAAAGTTGAAGAATTGTATTGTCCACTTAAATGCATTTTATTTTGTTCAGGAATAGAAACTCTGGTTTTTAACTTCTCAGCTCTAACCACACTCAATCAACTCCTTAACTCAGTAGGAAACAACAGTCCTTTGGTTGGAAAGAATTTATTTCTAGTATACAGAGAACCTTTAGAAAGACCTTTCACCTAAAGATGAAGCAGCTGGTCTTCTCATATGGAGATGGACAAGGTGAAAAATATTCAAACCGGCCAGAAAAAATAAATAAAATAAAAAGAGTTTCATTTTTTTTTTTACCATAAAGTGAAAGATCATTTGGGAAGTCATCATTTTGTACTACATAATGAAGTTAGGATAGCAATGAAGATGTGATGCCATCAAGACGATCAGATTCTATTATGAACTCATGAAATTATCTGAACGTTGGTAAAAGTGTATGGAGTGTAGATGTGATTGCCTCAAGAAATAATTATGCAAAAATGCTGAATAAAGTTCGAAGAAAGTATTCGTTTTTGTATCAAAGAAATATCTACTTTACTATGGTTTAAAAATAAATAAATAGGAGGTATTACTTTTCAGCATGCGATCATACTTCGCTAAACTTTGGTGTTCTTTTGTTAGAAATGGAAAGGAAGACATTCTGATTCACTGAGTTCGCTTTCAGCAGTATCTAATCACAAAACAACAAACAAATTGCCTTCGTTATTTTCGATTAATAAGGAGAGATGTTTATTATTATTATTATTATTATTATTATTATTATTATTATTACCGTATTTCCAAATGCCTTTTCAAATGTGTGTAGTGGCGCTATCTGGTGGAAGTTGCAGACATTAAGAAATAGAATGATCTGATTTATTAACTTTATTCGATTAGAACTTCATAAAGTTACATACGATTCTTGTGGGAGAAACGATGTCTGACAGCAGAAGAAAGAGGTTAATAAAATACAGGGTAGCCATAAAAAGCCATAAAATAACTTTCCCTCTTTGGAGGCATCTGTAGCTAAAACCAATAAACGGAATGAGACCAAATTTTATATTGAGACTTTTGAAGGCATGGGGAGATGATTTCCGCGAAAAAAAAAAGATTTAGTGTAAAAAGCCGCCGGCAGGGGAAATTTTGGCGCTGGTGGAACCTAAAACAAGAGGATAATTACATTAAAAGACAGATAAAATGGAATAATAACATTTCGACGGTGTAAGCGACTGCCGCATCATTCATTCCAGCTGGATATGTGGCGCGTTACAATGATAATAAGAATAATAATAATTAAACTAAAATAACAATTTGCGAAAGACACAGAAATTAATGTAGTGATTGAACTCACAGGAAATAATGTTTTATTCATCAGAATTAGGGTCCCCTGAACCACATAGACGATTGTCAATGTGCTTTCCGTCCTCTGCCAGGTCTAACTCCTAGTGATCCAGTTTCTTCAAACTTCTTAATCATAGCTCCCAGTGCTACAGCTGATAGGACCTGTATGCAGGTTATGAAGTCTTCTAAATTCCCGAAGGGCCGCTACGGCATTGCACTGTTTAAGGTAAAACAATTTAACAAGTAAAGCACGCTGAGGCAAGGTAGGACGCATATTGAGCACAATTCGTCAGTCATTCGAATAACTGCCTGAACGTTCCCGATCCCTTTTTAAGTGGAATTGGCTGCTGTCACGTATGAACAGTAAAATTTGCATCATCCTTTTTACCTGCGTTTACTGCAAATATTTGACTGCTCTCAGCTCCACCAGTGCCAAAATTTCCCATATCGACGACTTTTCGTACTAAATCTTTTTTTCGTGGAATTCATCTCCCCATGCCTTCAAAAGTCTCAATATAAAATGTGGTCTCATTCCGTTTATTAGTTTTAGCTACAGAGGCCTCCAAAGAGGGAAAGTTTTTTATGGCCACTCTATATATTACGTCACATCAGATCTTTGCTGATTTTTTAATATTTACAAATTATTTTTCATATTTTGTTTTTATAGCGCCATCAGTCCACGGCAGATAAATCTGAATAGGAGTAATGATCAATTTACGGAATGGATTATTTTTTCTGTCCTTAAAAAAAATGAAAAAAAAAAAAAACTAGAGGGCAGTTAATTATACTTTTTTTCTGCATAAACTACAATTTCATAGTTGTTAGTCTCAAGTTCAAACTTTTAGATCCTCGGCGCCAATTGCAAGTTTAGAGATCGTGTATTAACAAGCAGATATTCTTAGTGCAAAATGGCATATTCTAATACTGGAGAGAAACTGTAATTTCCTACTACATGTATTTAATAGACTGCTATGACGTCATAGCCAATTGGTCTAGATTGAGTGCGTCATAGAAATGGCGCACTCATTCCAGATTAGATTAAAATCACCTTCTCTGATTTTAATCGCATCTAGAACGTAATCTCTAACCCAGTTTATTATTTGCCTTTTATATTGAAGCGATAGAGTCAGTTATGTTACCTTCTTTTATGCCAATAATACGGTTTTCTGTGTTCCGTGCGCAATAGAGTGACAATTATTGCATCACTTAAGAATTTGTTTGTTTTTTTAGAAATCGGTCTGTGTTTTTAATTTAATTTATAACTCACTGATGTTTAAATTTTATTTCAACCAAAATGAGTGAAAAATTAGGTGAATTTCGAACGTGAATAAAGCAGACAATCGACTAGAGAATGAATTACATAGTTGACAGATGTCCGGATCTCGGAAAGCAATCCAGACATTGAAATGTTTTTTCGTTTGTATTTCTGCAGCTCTTTGAAGTTCAAATACGAAATATCAAGTGACAAAAAAAAAAAAAAAAAAAAAAAAATCACCCAATGGTATTAAAAAAGCAAAAGAGTTGTTAAAATGAAAATTACATTGAACATGAAAGTGCTTTTCAACATAATTCCCTTCACAAGAATTTTAATTCCAGTACACGCTTTTGCAGTTCTATATTGTAATGATGTACAGTATTTTGGCTAATAATTATTTTGCGTATTTTATTGTCTTTGTAATTTTCATTGTTCATTTAAGCTAAATTTGTTCATAACCCCCTTTTTTTTGATGGAGTCTGATGCTCTCCTAACCTATAAAAAATAAAAAAAGCAAAATTCTATACCGTTGAATAAGTTAACTTCGCTATCAGAAATGTTAAAATATGGTAGAAGGATCACACTTTGCATGCTTAATATTCTAATTCCAATATACAGAAATGAATCCGGATCAGAATAGTGATATGCTTCTGTAGATAAGCAAAGGAAGGCGATTCAGTTCACTGGTTTTTCGCGAAGGTCCTGTTTGCACAGTCTTTTTCGTATGTAACTGTCATGGTTTTGTTGGAGTGCAGTAACAAGGCTGTGACAGGATAACGGATTCGCTATTATAAATCCTCATCATGAACAAGAAAAAAAAGAAAAAAAAACGTTCAATTTCTCTCCTTCAAATGACTTTTTGTGCACACGTCTTCGTGTAGGTTCATACATATTATCAGAAATGAAAAGATTTAAAGATCCGCCCTACAAGGAAGAGCGGTCAAGAGTGGAATACGTTAAAATGATCATTATGTATGAAGACCCACGAAATGTATGCGAACTTCCTTCTTAACTTGTCATTGGAAACTGTGTTCGGTGTTCATCCCTCTTGAGTCGCTCTAGGAAAAAAAAAAAAAAAGGAGTAGTTTGACGTACAAAAGTCTACTCGTTAGACTTTTATACGTCAAACAATACTGTGAATTTACTGGTTGAGACTTATTGCAACTCAGATCAAATTATCTTATTTCGATTAACCTTTGTCATCTTGTGCACTTCGCAAACATCTTTATGTTCAGCTACACAGCAGTTAAAAAAAATTAAGTGGCAATTGGTTATTACTCTTAAAGGGCAGCACTTTCTCAAGGACATGTGTAGGAAAGTTGACTCTGTGCCAAAGTAAAATATTACTCATTCTCAGATTCTAATTACAAGAAAAGCTCAGGAATCGGAAATTTTGGTTCTTCCAAAAGCTAAATTTTATGGAAAAAGACGATTTCAAAAATCTGATCAGCTTTTGGGTTTAATCACCTAACGAATCTATAGTTGGTGAAAATTGATTATTTATTTACCCCAAAGATAGGTAGAGGGTTGTTTTATGTATGTAAAATAGGCTGTCCAAATTCTATCAGTACGAGGGAAATTTTTTTCCAAATATTCCTAAAGACTAAGTTAACCAACCTCTGGTGAAGGGCACAGATATTTTTTCTTCATCAAACACAACATTGGTCGTGTAAAAACGAAAATAAAAACATCTGGAAAGACATGAACTTCTCAACAAAATTCATAGAAATGTGAACCAACCGAAAACAAAAAAATGTTCTAGTAAAAAACAAGTAAGACTCGTATGCTATGAAACCAGCTACCAGCTTAATACTGGTTTGACAGAAAAAAATCTTTGAAAGTTGCTTTGAAAAAAAAAAAAAAAAAAAAAAAAAAAAA
The DNA here is from genome assembly GCF_054136105.1 of Typopeltis vanoorti. NCBI lineage: Eukaryota > Metazoa > Arthropoda > Arachnida > Uropygi > Thelyphonidae > Typopeltis > Typopeltis vanoorti. The sequence goes on along the minus strand of NC_143549.1, from coordinate 169,033,130 downwards.
AATATATATATATATATATATATATAAGCACCTTATTAAATATTAGATGAGAAAGGAGACACTGTCCGGTCGTCCACATAAGTCTATCCACAATGAATTTCGTGACTCCATGGAGGTGTGAAATAATAATATTGACAATTCAAAACGATCTAACATTTCGATAAGTGTGGTCCATCACAACGTACAGTATTAGGTTCTCAAACTCCGATAAGCGAGGCTGTCGTATAAAATTTTAAATTGGGATATAATAGCAACCTTTTTACATTGTCATTGTGCTTTATGTCCATTTGCCCACTCTCTGAGCTATTGGTAACTAGGAAGAACCTCCTACGTAAACGCAGCTTCGCAAACCTAGTACTTTCAACTAGCGAAGTAGCAGTAAAGATGAAGATGAAGTTAAGTGTTGTGAAGAAATGAAAACTACTTTCATCTCTCTCTGTCTTTCTTTCCTCTGTGTGTGTGAGAGAGAGAGAGAGATTAATTTTTGAAATAACTTTCAATATATTTGGTTAACTCAGAAGAAATTGTGCTTCGATAAAACCTGAGCGAGATGATAATTCCATGGAATTTTTGATTTCTGTTTACGTTCTGTGATTGGTTCATCAATGTAGGTTAACTGAACTCATAGCTCAATATCGCTTCCTAAACTAATATCAAAGACACGTTTTGGACGAATAAGCATTTTCCCTTCTCATTCACTGAGTTAGGTTCCTAACGTAAACACATAATTTTGAGAAATCATTTATAATGGTGTCAAACTTTTGATAAGGAGTGACGCGAATGTAAACTGGTGATCGAATAAAACATGCCTGCTAAGAATTATGTGGAGGAAGTTTGGTGTACCAAGAATATTGTAAAATCAATAGCTGTCGTCTGCTGTTTGTTAAATGACACTCCTGTGAAGGACCGTTACAACGATTTTGATTTAAGTCCGTAGTGCTGCATCATCCATCATCGGAACCATTGGCCTAGAAAGATTTTTTTTTACCAATCCGTTGCAAAACAGTGTAGTTAATAGACAGACCGAGGAGAGTTTTCAGTGACGATAATATTAGCAAATATCTTCGAGTATTAATTGATGCTCAGCTTATACTGCAAATTGCTTTGCTAGTTATAATGATGTTTTAACTTCAATATAACTAGCATGAGGAGGAGGAAAAGCAATATTTATAAGTTTATACTTGATAATAGCGCGTGTCTATCCGTCCTTGCTTGGATAAAGCTATGCAGCAAATAACAAGAACCGTTCCAAACGTTATCTGAGTGTCTGTCTTTGTGTCCTTCAAGCTATTACTTAACAAAAGATGCCCAATGGTCTGCCTGGCAAGAGAGAGAGAGAGAGGGAGAGAGAGAGAAGGAGAGAGAGAGAAAGAGAGAGGAGACTTCGTTTCCTAATATTATATCTAGCAGAGTATACGTTCATGAATTTACTAATCAGCTTTTGTAATGCGTAAATTGTCTTACTCAAAGTTTGTCACATCTCAATTCCCAACATACATTTGTCTTCCCTGCTTAATATTTAGTAATTTAAATACACTGAAATTTATTCAATATTTTTAGTCAAATAAAACTATGAGGGAATGAAATGAAACCGTTAAAAGAATATATATATTCTTTTAACGGTTTCATTTCATGCCCTCATAGTTTTATTTGAATAAAAATATTGAATAAATTTCAGTGTATTTAAATTACTAAATGAACAACGAAATATTTCGTAAAAGAAATAAATTATTTTATTTAAAACCATAAATTGGTAAATAAATTATGTGATCTTATTCAGAATTTTTGCAGCTTTTATAAGTAACCTTCTATGATAAAGGGATGTTCCTTATTATGGATAGAAAAGACTGTGCTTTCGAGTCCAGAATATCTGATAGGTAAGTTTTTGCAAGATGGTGTGCTGTGCACCACACTAATTCATTCTGCAGTTCTTCAGTAAGAACCACCACTAATTTTTTCTCAAAAATGCGTTCATCTAGGTAGTTCATACATGTAGATGTCATCATAAAGTATTTCAAAATATTTTTCTTATATCGCCCCCTCAGATGATATATAAAATTATTCTGAGCAATTTTTAGTCACATAGACTCAAATATTTATTAATGAGCTTTCGAACTGTCTCACATTTGCCGTGAGGATAATCTGTAGTCCGAGTTTTTTAAATACTTTTCTCGTCTCTTTCTTTGGTGATGTTTCAAAAATAAATAAATTAATTAAATAAAAATAATATTGCCTTGTTTATTTTTATTCTCTTGTTCGAGAGGTTTGAATATATGAAGAGAGAGCCTTCATATTATGTTTCCTCATACCGCCACTAGATGGAACAACTGTCGCAGCAGCCTACACAGGGGTGATCCTCTTTCTTCATGTGAATGAAGAAACGAAATCCTACATTAAATTCTATCCTTACGTTTCCGCAATGCTCTCGTACTTAAATATAATCCCTTCATCCAAAAAGAGAGAGAGAGAGAGATGATTAATTATTTGTAATTAATCTCAAACGTCGAACTTTTTTTTTTCATAGCTCTTAAATCCATTCATAAAATACATCACTAATCCCTGTGTATTGGGTTAGAGGTCAACTGAAGTAGGTCATTGATATATAGAAGGAAGAGGGTCGGTGAAAGAACTAAACCTTGTGGGACTCCACTGTTTGTTGCAGTTTTTCGAATTTCATTTGCTTGATTTTTTCATACGATTTTTAAATATTATGTTCAAGTGCTGTACTACTCCGATCGTTATGAAGCGATAACATATCTTTTTTTTTCTTTCCTCTCATCACAATCCCCCCCCCCTACAATTCACCTGTTTACTACTAGAAGAAGATAATTTAATAAAAATGCTTACAATATAACTTCCAGAGATAAGAATTGATTTGTTTGTTCGACGTATTTATCAAAATGGAGATATCCAACAAAACTGTCTCAATTATCTTCATTAATTACTGCCTGATATTGCACGTTTTATAACTACATCACTTAAACACAGCGTCTGAATTGTTTTATTCTCGTGGAAGTTGATGCGTTAACAAAGTCTCTTTCGTTCTACTACCTGGTTGGATTCGTCGAGTTTCTAAATTATTATTATTACTGTTGATATTAGACCTGCTTGATGAGGAAATCATTACTGTTTAATGCTAACTACAATCAGATAGCATCTACTATTTCTGTAAGTTGTCCCTAATGTAATTGGTTTGTTGGAAAAAACTAAATTGTCCTCTCCTTGATCAATATATTCATTTCGAGATTCGTTCAGCTGAATTGCAAGCTAAGCAGCTTTATTTTCTAGTAAAGTAAACGCTCAGTTATCAAGTGTAATGAGAGAAGTGAGAGAACTCGGAAAATCGAGAAACACAAATAACCCAATGAAGCATTTAATATGCGAGAGGAATGCGCATCGTTTGAGCGATATTATAAAACGAACAAACATTCAAAGTAGACACGTGCTTCCATTGAATACTAGAACAGCTTTTTTTTCCTCATTCATTCAGACAGTAAAAAAAAAAAAATATTATCCCAAATTCTTAATTTTACGTTGATAACAAATGTACATTTGTTATCAACGTAAGTATTAAAAAAATCGGAAATTGTAATAAGGTATTAAAAATAACTGAATTTAAAAAAAGCCACATGGCATACTCATTATAACACATTGAAAAGTGCATATGTGGTGTGCACTTTTCAGAGAGAGAGAGAGAGAGAGAGAGAGCGATGATGACGTACAATGTAATTCTATTTTTCTGCTGTATTAAAAGAAACACCTCGAAATAACAAAAATGCACTGCGATAAAAGCTGGAGAAAAATAATGATCTTGATTTTTATTTCATTTATTTACTTCAGATTTTGCTTCTCTCAGTTGTGTATTTTTCCCATTACTGAAACTTCGTAAAGAAACCCTAAGCAACGACCTTCTGAGATCACTTTTTTCCCCTTGATTTTTTAAAGAAATTGTTTTCAGCACGTAGAAAAAGTAAGACGTATATTTTTCTAAAGAAAATATTTTCTTGCCCTAAAGGAAAGTATTATTTCCGTTACATATTTATAAATAGCATTGTCGTATAGATAGACATCCTCACCTTCTCCTATTCTGACGTTTTTCAGTCAAGTATTTAATCTTAGTGAAGCAAAAAGGATGCTAATCCAGAGCACATCAAAGTATTATTTTACTTATTGGTTTTGAAGAAACGATCGTTAAATAAAAACTAAAAGGTATTCTTCAATTGAAATGGGATTAATGTTATATTGTTACATAGAGGATTATTAGATAAGTTATAATGCGCAAAAAGCGAGGTCAAGATCAGCAAATAAAACACGTGTCAAATTTAGGTTACCATGCAAGTTCAGATGTTCTGGTTGTTATGAAATAAGTGTTTTAGCTACGCAGTAATCATCTGGTGAGATCGTATATAGACTAAACTAGCAAGTATAGTACAAAGTATATCTGAGAATGTCTGAAAATTGTCCCTTACAGCGATCAGATAACTCACTCAGGAATATATATTCCATCTTCCATTTGAGCAAGAACACAGTTTACTTTCTGTCTCTGTTATCTTGACTTGATATATTGCATCCTTGTCATAACATCTTCCTCTACAGACATGTTTGGAATTTGGAAAATCGTGCGGGCGTCTCCGAGTGACCCAAAACGCATATAACAAGCTGTTGGAGATGTAAACACACTGATAATTGCAGTTTTAGTTAGGATTTGTTGTTATCCTGCTTACAGTTTTATCGCACGAAAGCTGGTAACGACACTAGTAACGTATACACAGAAATGAGCATAAATAAGTGGTCACAAAATATTTATATTTTATGTTTCGGGGAATATATCTTGGCAAGTCTCAGCTTCAGTTTTAACATTTTTGATAGCAAGGTACCATTCTTAGATGTGTCTTTTCGTTTTTACAAATATAAAAATTATTTTAGGCAGAATAATTAGTAATGTATAAAGAACTGTTTGTGTTATACCACCTTCTATGAATAAAAAAGCATATTTGCTTATATCCTCAAGAAAATTTATGAAATTAATAAGTCACTAAGTTTGAATGAATTGAACGTTTCCAATATTATACGTGTTCTTTTGATACTTGCCAGTGAAAATATTGCGTATTTCCATGGTAATCTTCTTCCAACAACATCGTGCACTCGCTGATGTAATTTTGAGAATTTTGTGAACTGTTGCTCTAGGAATACCCAAATCCAGCAAAGTCTATCTTTCTGACTTGCGTATAATGCATGTAAAATCATATTTTACAGACAACGCAGTCTCATCATTCACACCCCATCTTCCAATTCGTGGCTTATTAATATTAATGAAATTGGTCTCTAGAATTTTTTTTGTCCGTTCAGCTTGTAACTGAATTTCTGTAGGCTGCTATCTTATTCTCATGAGTCCTAAATTTCCTTTTACCGGTTGATTCAGCTCATCAAACCCTGTTCTTCAATTAAAGCCATTAAGTATAGTGTGGAATTTCTTACTTGTAAAACAGAAGAAAGAAATTAAAACAAATGAATCATTGACAATTTTATTTAAATTTTGGATAAGTTCCCTCTGTGTTATATTTGCAGATTGTTTGTCTAATATAGAAGGCGGTTATTAAAAATTCAAACTGCATAAGAACTTTTGCAGACATCCTGTGTTTTAATTTTTAACCATTCCTCTCTTTCACTCGTATTATATTTTAATATTTATATGGCCAGAGCCGGCTCAGCTCTATGCATCGGCGAAGCAAGAACATACTTGGGGGGAGATATTTAAAAAGGCGGCATTCCATCAATATACTAAAATATATATATATATATAGAAAGTATATATATATATACTAGGGAGGCTGTGACCCCTGGCGCCTACGGCGCTCCCCCCCCCGAACTCCGGGCTGGTAAGCCGGAGACAAAAAACTTATCAAATTTCGGCTTATCTTCTTTTTATAAACAGTACTAGGGGGATCCGCCCCGCCCCTTGACGCGTACAGCGGCGCCTCCCCCCCCCCCCGAGTTCCGGACTGGTAGGCCGGTTCTCCCTGAATTCTGATGACTCGAATTTTGAATCCCCCCCCCCCCGAGTTCCGGACTGGTAGGCTGGGTTCTCCTTGAATTCTGATGACTCGAATTTTGAAGACTCGACACTCAGGGTAGCACCTGAGTTTTAAAACGTTTCAAATAACTTGACAAAAAACGTGACACAAAAACGTTACAAAATAAGGCTTATCATTTTATATTATAGAGTAGATATACAGTATATATATATATACATACATACATCTTCAAGGCCCACCTTTCCTAATTGGGTTGTGGGGGCGACAGCTGCAAGAGGAACTTCCAATGGTCACGATCCTCTGCCACCAAGCTCAAGTGTTCTGGTGGGATTCCCAAACGTGTCTACCCAACTCGCTGGATATAATCTATCCAGCGAGTCCTTGGCCTTCCACGTGGCCTCCCACCCTCTGGCTTGGCAAAGAGGGACTGCTGAGGGAGCCTCTCTTGTGGCATTCTGACGAGGTGCCCGTACCAAAGTAACTGTGACCTCTCAACACGGAGAAGCAACGGTTGAGTATTGAAGGTTTCCCGAATTGCAGAGCTTCTGAATCTCTCCAGTCTTGTCAGCCCCGCAACCCCTCGAAGGAACCTCATTTCAGCCGCTTGGATTCGTGTCCGCATTCTTTCGGTCATTATCCAACTCTCATGACCATAGGTGAGGATGGGGACATAGACTGTATTGAAGACAGCCAGCTTTGCCTTCTGGCTTAACTCCCGCTTCAGTACTACCGAACGGCCAAGCTCCCGCAATATTGAGCTTGCTAAGCCAATTCGAGCATCTAGCTCTACTTCCCATTTTCCATCATTCGTGAATATAGACCCAAGGTATTTAAACTTCTCCACCTGCCTCATTGGAACTCCACTTACATGTAGAGTGCACTGGGATGGTTGTCTTGAGACCACAAATGTTTCAGTTTTGGCCACACTGATCTTCATTCCGGCGTCTGCACAAACAGCTACAAACCTATCCAGGGTCCGCTGGAGGTCATCTGTGGAAGAGCTAAGCAGAACTAGGTCATCTGCAAAAAGCAGACGTCCAATGCTACATCTTCCAATTCTGACACACTCACTGCCCCGGCTGTGCCTATCAATCCAGTCCATAAATATTATGAAAAAGAGGGGTGACAGAACACACCCTTGGCAGAGGCCAACGGAGAATGTGAAAGGTTCAGACTTTCTCTGTATATCCTGACACAAAACTCTGGGCATTCATACAGCTGCAATCATCTCTTGATTTCGAAGAAAAACGTTGACCAGCAAGGAAGAGTTTTAGTTTTGGGAAGAGACAGAAGTCAGAGGGAGCCAAATCTGGGGAATAGGGTGGATGTTCCAACAATTCATAGTGCAGACCCCTTAATTTTCCCATTGTCAAAACACTTTTGTAGGCAGGTGCATTGTCCTGATAAAATATGATTTTTTTCTTCTGCAAGCAGGGTCTTTTCTCAAGAATGTTTTCGTCTAGTCTGGTTAAAAGATCGGAATAATATTCCCCGATTATTGTCTTACCCTTTTCAAGATAATTAATAAACAAAATGCCTTTAGCATCCCAAAACACCGATGCCATGACCCTTCCCGCTGATGGAACCGACTTTGTTTTGTTTTGACTGCTACTTGAATTCTAGTGTGTAATGGTGAATCCAAGTCTCATCCATAGTAATAAATCGACCCACTAAATCAGTTTTATTCTTGTTAAAACGCTCCAAGCATTGTTCAGAGATTTTCATGCGAGTGCGTTTTGGATCTGCTGTGCAGCACCCATCTTGCGCAAAGCTTTTTCTACATAAAATAGGGAATGTTTTTATTTTATGACAGATTTTTCGATTTTCCCTTTTTTTTTATTTTTTATTAATTTTAATTTTTATTTTTATTAATTTTTTATAATAATAATTTTTTAATAATTGTTATTAATTTTGAAATTAAAAGATAAAATGTAAAGTTTAAAAAAATTTGGGAAGGTTGGGTAAAAAAAAAAGAAGAAGAAAAAGAAAATTATAACCTAAATACTAGCAGCTTTCTTAATGTGGTATTGCATGTAGTTGCTGCTAGGTAAATTTACGGTACAGACCACTGTTTCTATCGTTCCGGTTGACTGCTTATCAGTTCTTAAACATTTATTAAGCATTGATAAATACACAAAATCACTGTAATGTAAGCATTTTAAATAGTTTAAAATTTTACTGAGTGTGCATGATAGTATGAAGAACCACGATCTGCACTTATCGTTCAGCGCTAAATAATCACAGCCCTTGGTGATAGTTCTTTTCTTATACAGAAGATGGCGCTTCTAGCAGTCTTTTCAGGTAAAGCTACGGTATTGATGTGATGACGGGGAAAATATAATATTTACTTCTTCTTTTTCCCTTCACGTATTAGGCCTAGTGGCCTGTTACGGAGTTATCCTTAGCTCTTCTAAGCCGTACCCGTCCCGAAGATAAGGTTGCTACCCTATGCTTCCCGGTATGTCCTATGACGGTAGCCTCTGTGTTCACGGGGCCTGTTTGCCTGCTTGCGGGATGAAAAACACCAGATAAACTAGGGAGAAAAACCCTGCTGTCCACGCCTAAGACCGGCTAACTTGGCTATGGCTGAGAAAGATCCTTAAGCTCCTCATGTCGACGACGGGTATCGAACTTAGGACACTCCTTTCCCAGGCATATGGTTGCGAAACGCATAGCCACTCGGCTAACCGCGCGGTCTAATAATATTTACACTGATCCTCTCTCATAATGTAGAACAGAAATACAGCTCCTAGGAGCTAAGTTCACATTATGGGTAAATATCAAGAATAGTGATCGGAGCTTGCTCCAACTTAGACATGAGTTGCCTCAGCTTGCACTACCTTTAGGGTCAGTTGCTGCAGTATCCACCAGGTATTTGCTTACGCTTGGAATCGCCGAACTTTATATAGTTTCTATATTCGGCATGAAACTCTTTGAGTTTCTTATTCGGCTAAGAAACAATATGGGATGTAATATCCCTTAACTTAAACAAGTCATATGTCGCCGAATTGAAGCCTTTGGCTCTTCATATATCTAATAAATTTTATTATTATTATTATTATTATTATTATTATTATTATTATTATTATTATTATTATTATTATTATATGTCAACAACATTAAGTATTTCATGATCTGACAATAATGTTCTTTTTCCTTTAGATACTATCATGGTATCGTATAGGAACTATCAGGTGAGATTAGAATTATACCTACCTTCCTTAATGAAGAAGATATTATTATTATTATTGATCTTTCTTTACACCCGAAAGGGGGGGAATTTACAGTTAACTTTAAATATCTGAAGTAGATGGTATTTGAACAATATTTAATATGCATATAGTGTTAACAATTATGATTGGGAATCCAGTTGAAGTAGCAGACTTAATGAGCAAATATATAGTATATATAAAAATGATAATATAAAAAAAAAATTCCTCCCCGGCGGGGAATCGAACCCCGGTCTCCCGCGTGACAGGCGGGGATACTAACCACTATACTACCGAGGACTGCTGTAGCTAAATGATATTAATCAGTTGATTGTAGTATTAAAAAAATCATTCGTGTTTAAATAGACATGTTAATTATCATAGTTTAATTTCAATATAATGAAAAAAAGTGACTTGGTTATTAATATTATTATTGTTGCTATTATTACCATGTGTTTAAATACTTGACTGAAATTCATGATGCAATTACAAAAATAGGTCTCATTGAAAAGTCATGTTTGTATTGAATATTTTACAATTTTAAACGATGCTTCAAATTCTACCTAATTTTTTTTTTTTTTTTAAGGCAGTCGGTAAACTTATGGATGGGGAACAACCCTAGAATCTAATACTAACGTTAAAATGTTACAAACATGTGATCCCAACTATCTGAGTATCCTCGAACGCGCACACACACATATGTAGATATTTATTGACGATGCCGCTGTAGGAAGCACTGCAGATAAAGATTTTGGTTGGAGGTGGGGGATAAGTTAATCAATTTTTATTTTATTATTTATATTAGTATTTTCCTAATAAATTCAGACTATGAACGTGCATGATGGTGATAATCGTGCAATTGATGACAACATCCATTTAGATCAAAAAATAATTATCAGTGGAATTTTTAAACCCACCCACTGAAAGAACCATTCTCAGTATACATTTATCTTAAATCTTAGCAGAGACGTCGTATCCCACTAAGCAACACCCTAGGAGTGGCGTCTGGAGAACGGCAAAAACCGAAAAAACTGTATCTCAATCATAAAAACACCTTTTTTTTTAAAATATATTTTCTTGAATTTAGGGAGGGACGACAAAATAATAGCGCTTATCTAGGTGTGGCATATACCCTATACCCTAACAACAACCCTTGAACGTTTGAGTAAATATCTAAGGATTTCGTAAATTGCTAGTATCTTCATGCTATTTCTACTAATGCGATGCGTTATGTATGATATCTGTAACATGCTGTAAAGATAGTTCTCAGATCTGTAAATAAAATAATCCTAACCATCTAACTTCCTCGTTTATATATTGTTAATCCACCATGATGATATAATCGCACTTCTACTTTCGTTCATGTAAATTTGACCTCGTGCTGATCACGGTACACTCCGGATACTGCCTATCTGTTTGTCCAATTTATAAATTAGTTTAAAACAGACATAGGGCCCGAAATAAAACTGGTTCGCCGAGAAGATAATTAACAGACCAAAGTTACGACAGTCATCATGTGGCCTTGTAGTTAAGTTATGCACTTTCAATTTGAATAAAAGATAACGACCTGATGAGGATTTCGAGAGCCCTCTGCATCCACCTCAGCGCTATGACAAACCTCATAATTGCCCTGACTTTAATAGCTATGAATCCCACCCCCAGACGATCTAGCACTGTTGAAACAAAACTAACCAACATGCTTATCGAAAGAGTGTCGTGCAGTATTCGACATTGTCAAAAGACCTCCACATCCTTTCGATATTTCAGGCTTCAATGGATCGTTCCTGACGTCATCATAAAATTAAAAGCAATACCGAAACAGCTTATGTTATTAATATGGGAGAATGCCATGCATTTTTTCCCTTCTTAACTTGCAGGTTACAGCTGATATTCTGTTGGAATGCCATCCAGGAACACATTTAAAAATTCAATTAATTCCTCTCCCGAGTTTTTTTTTTTTTTTTTAATTTTTTTTTTTTTTAAAGTTGAAAATTGGATGAATATTCATAGATCTCGTTCTTGGAAATTTTGTTGGTCGAATTTACTCCGATATATTATCGTGTGCTCGATATTCTCATCACCAACGAAAACGTTTTATTTTACCTACCTCTTGAACTATTTACACTTTTAGCAACTTTTAATCGCAGACTAGTGAAATACGTATTAAATTACTGTTCTTTTTTAATATAAAATATCAGTCAAGAGAACACGTCTAGCAAGAATCCTTTCTCTAAAATTAGCAAGAAGAGTTCTTTTAGTTACACAAAGTTACAAAGAACAAAAGACCGAAAACTTATGGCGATCGCAACCTTTCAATTAAGCGACAAATTTCTGTTCCAGGTAATTTGCATAAAAATGAAAGAACTAATATCTTATTGGTTGGCCGATTCTTTACACAAACAAGCCATGAGTTCAAATCTTAATGGGCTACAATTAAGTGATGGATAAATTTTATCGTATGGTGTGAGAAAATTACTCCGCTTGTTAGATGCCTGAAGTGGTTAGATGTCTTAAAACTGTATTTTTTTAACAAATTTTATGTTTACACTAATCAACAATCTGTTTACAACCTTTCTGTGAGTGACTGTCACAAAAAATGGGACAAAAAATCAAAGTAAACCAGTCAACTAGGCTTATTTAATTGTTACTTTTACATTGAGCAACGACATAGCAGACATGTAATGACTTATAAAATAAATCTATGTATGTTTAAAGTCCATAACTGTCTTCAGCTCTTTAATCAGTCCTGCTTAGTTTCTTTTATTAAACTATTTAAGCTTATTCACTTTGTTTAATATTTATTGATTTCATTATCCTGTTACGCGAGCCTCCGTAGCTGAGTAGGTATCGAGGATACTTTTTGAATGGAAAGACCTGGGTTCGAATCCCGTGTACTAAGCGAAGAATATCTACAAAGGCTTTTCAACTGAAGGTGAGTTAGTCGGTCTCATACGAAGGTTCGAGACCGACTAACTCACCTGAAACTCGGCCTTTTCATCCTAGACAAACCATAAGAACACCCGCAAATAAACATAATACACTGGCCTCATAACCCGATGCTTTGGCCAGAAAACAATACAAATACTCTTCTGCTGCAGTATTTATCATTAGTTTAATTATTTCTTATTTACTTCCATAAAATCAATTGTAATGTATGTAAACGCAACGATAATACTGGTTAAAGATATCGTGTTAAGCCTAATCAACTGACCAGTGTGAGCTTGCCATTTGACTTTTTTTTTTTTTTTTGAAGTCTGAAGGGCTTAAAAAACCATTTGTTTATTTTTGAGAACAGAGTTTTGGATATTATGGGATCTAAATAAGGTGCTGTCTATAGTCTTTTTAAAGTTTTACGGGCGGGATCGCCATAATTTTAAAGTCACTGTAGACTTTATAGCAACTTAATTACACATATTTTGACGTGCCCAAAACACATCTTGTCAGAAGTAGCTCAGTTGTGTTGTTAAAAAAAAAAAAAAAGTAGACTTACGTACTCTTGCGCCTATTTCTTTAGGGCAATGAGCTAAAATCTCCCTCCGTATATTATTATTTACGGTGTAATTATTTCTTTAATGTTTTTGCTAGAGTTTGCCTTAACATCCTTTTCAGAAACTTAGTAATCTACATTTTAAAGTCAGCAGTCAAGGCGTAGTTCAAGAACAAATGTTTCATTCTTGCTCACACATAACTGACGTCTTGAATTTTAATGCTGAGGCAATACCCGATCCAACCTCCCACACACGACTCGATCCCACATTCTTCGTAGTACATATCACTCACCCCAGCTCCACGAAACCATCTGCTCATGTGACCTCTGCACTCAGAAACACAGCAAACGTAAGTTCATACATTCGGTGGGTCGCGTCAATCAAACCACGTTTTGTTGCTATAGTTTTTCAAGTTTGTCTGAAACTGTTTGAAATATCAATCACATGAAAAAGTTTAATATAAAAGAGTTATCTATTTTAAAAAAGGGTGTTTAATTTTGAATGCTATATACGAGTATTAATTTTAATTATAGAAATGTCATTTATAATTTATAGATACTTATTTTATATAAATTTTAATGTAAATTATAATTTTAAAATATAGAAAATCAAAGGGCCTGTTTTTATTAGAAGTATTGTGAGTCACTTCATAAAATAGCACTCCAAGCTGAGGCATTCAAATGTCATCTTAGTAAGACAGGTGCATATATAGTATTAGAATTCCTCTCTTCCTCAGTTACTTCGATGAGAACCCACTCTCCTTACTTATCTGTCCGCTACTAGTTTTTACTTTGGAATTTTTAATAAAAAGTCACGATCTTGTGATGTGTGAAATGCTTATGAATGAATCACAATCTGATAACGAAGTGAAAGAATGTTTAATAAGCAACTAATAACATAAAGCTAGTGGGCACTCAGAAACCAAGGCCAGGCAACAACTGAATCATACGTTAAAGAGAAAACAGGTAGGAACAGCTCCATTGGGAAAACACAAATAACTTCGTAATCATAAAGACACAAAAGCTATTGTTTTCTGCACACGGTACACAAAATTTTTCTACCCAGACGAGGACATGTCAGGCCACTATGCGTTCAAGGTCCGCTTCCTGAAAAGCTCTTTATTATATAGCAAACACTTTATAATGTGTGTGTGTATGTGTGTGTGTTCACGACATGTGACTACTTCTGAAGATCCGCATGTAGGAGTATAATTGGACTTCAAGAAAGACCTTCTGACGTTTGAATTTTTTTTGAATGAAGGATCAAATAAAGAAATAAAGATGGAGGTAAATTTAACAAGTAACATTTATAGAAAGGCAAGATTATAACGATTATGACTTTCGTTGTATAGAAAATTCTAGAAGGCGCTGTAGTATTTTATAAATTTTGATTTCCAATTAATATCGCATATTAAAACCCAAGAATGAGATAACCGAAACCTAAACTTCAGAATAAGATTAACGAGTTCGTTAGCAGCCCTAAAAATCAGCAATAGTGAATCTCAGAAATCTGAAACACATTGAAATGGACATCTGAAACTGATCTGTTGCAGATCATTCTTCATTTGCATCTGAACCACATTTATTAAACTGTGTGGTACAGTAGAATGTACGATCAAACAGAATCATTGAATTCTGTGCATTTATGGGGATGTTTTGATTGCAATTTTAGCCAAAGGATTTAAGGTTCTGATGTTCTGTCTATATTTTGTCTATTAACTGTGTGTTATTCATCTGGACCGCCTGCTTTACGAAGTTCTTAAAAATTCCATGTGAGGCCGGCTAACTCATGCTCACATTAAAAGAATGAGTTGAGAGTCCTTACAAAGGTACCTCGCCTAGGATTCAAATCCAGGTCTTTTCAACTGAAAGACGAATGTTGCATCTTTCTATCAAAGAAAAATATTGTTGTTCAGTCTCGTGTGAAGTAAAGTTCTTTAGTTTAGTCAAGTTGTTCACTCGTGCATATTATATTATAGCTCATTTGGCCAGCGGTTGTATAGAGTTGTTTGCGTTGATTCTGTAACTAAAAAAAAAAAGGATATAAAATCATCCATCTTATTTAACATGCTTCATGTCTCATGAATTTCCTTCAATATTACAGTTTAATAAAACAACAAAATACTCGAATAAATAAATATGTTATTTAGTTTTTTTTTTTTTGTAAGGTTGTAGTCCTAGTACACGCTTTGTTATCCTTTATGACGAAAAGCTGGCCTAAATATTAAAAAGTCAGTGAGAAAATAGGAATTTGGGTCCTTCTTAAATTAACTTATGAATAAAACTTTTCAGCTATTTAGGTTAATGTCATTATGACTAATTTGTTCATGTGATGGAGCTTAGCTTCCATCACATGACCTAATTAGTCATCCATGAAAAGAAATGAAATGTAGCAGGTGGCCATCATCTCACCACACCATGAGGAATATCGTCTGCAGCAATGTATGTGAGTCCACAGTTTCCAATCTAACATTCCTCATCAATGACGCTTGCTGTGGAATCACGTGAAATAGCAACCTTCGAAGTGTTTGAAGTTTAATTTTTTGACCGTGTTGTTTTGCGCATGTAATGAGGAACTGGCGCCTAACATAGTAAATGCCAACAGTAGAAGCCAAAATAACTTCTTTTTTTTTAGTAATGTGGAAGGCCTTGGTGGTTTTGCTTCAAGTGCAAAGTGAGCACACAAGTCGCTGAAATTATTGCAATTACTCCAGTTTAGCAATCGTTAATTTAATATTGATATTCTTTAAAAGGAAAACACACGCACGCACACTTCTTTATAAAAATCAGTCGGTTCAAAACACACAAAAACTCCGAACCTAATATGCCTATAAATATGCTATTTAATAAACACGTTAGTATCATTGAATGGAAATTGTAATACGAGTTCATAGCTCGATTTTCTTTGACTTTTTCTATACGTGACTCGAATAACAGTGTGTGTGAGTCATGTGAAATATATTTCAATTATCTTTGAACAGTGTAATAATAGCTACTTAACTTCTCCGATTTCTCAAGACAAAGATCATTTAAGTGTCGTCTATTATGGCGAAATGAGATTACGATACATACAAGTTCAAACATTCTGATGCCTCGTGTATGTTCTCTCGTGAATCAGCAACGAACGTGGCTCGACCATCAGAATAATTTGAACGATAAGTCTATTGTTATCTTCACTTCCGGTGTCGCAACTCCACTTGAAAGAAAATATACCGACTGCTATCAAGATAGCGTGTTATCGGGAAATGGATGGATGGAAGGTAAAAGCACGAGCTCTACTGAAACAACTCACCCAGCTAGCTTCTCCTCTAATAGCTAGACAAATCTCGTGTAGGGAAAAAATAAAACGAGAATCGACTGTTGAGTGTCTTAAAAATAGTGCTTATAATTTTAGATTTACTTTGCCAAAGTTGAACAATGAAGAGTTTAGAACCTGTTCTATATATTCACTTGAAAAAAAAAAAAAAAAAAAAAAACTACCAGGAAAACACTGGGCTGTTCCATCTCTGTATAATGAAATAGCTAAGAAGTATGTGGCGTTATGGTTCCATGGAAATTACAGGTCCTGATTGAGGTAGCTAGATAAGTGGTAAGATGCTTCCTATTACATAGTCCTTCTGCATTCGAATTTAGTTTGCGCCACAAAATGCCAATTTTAAACGGAAGTGCGTCATAATAGCAACTATGAATTGTAAATGAAATAGGAAGTGGCACAAAGGCGATCCTTGTGAAGCTTCAATCCTTTTGAATTAAAAAAACTGCCTATTTCAAAGCGTTAGTTTTAAGCAACGTATTTAATAATATATTATCTGATTTCTCCAATACAACCTGTGCCTAACTTTTAATCTACGTTATCCACCTTTGGAGAAGTATTTGTAGAAATATAATCAAGAAACCCGGCTGTAAATAATGAAAGTAATTCTGAGAGAATAAACACACAAATCAAAATCCCAATTAACTGGCGTACTGCTGAGAAAATCTAATTACAAATTAATTCTCCAAGGAGGAAAAACGAAAGAAACACATCAAGATATCAGAAAGGTGAACGAATGTAAATGTGTCCATGCCACAAAGCAGATTAAACTATCAAAGATTTTTCTCTTTTATTTAATTATTTTTTTTATTAACAAACTAGTCCATCATTTGCATGGAGTGTTCTTTGCATTGTTCCTGCAGACACTTCTGATTAGTTTTGCGAAAAATTCCTTGAGGCAATTACATGAATTTTTGTTGCTACCGGTATTCCATGCGGATAGACCTATTAGCAAACAGATAAATATCGCGTCAATCCATTATGCTCTTTCATTAACAAGTTTCTTTCTGCATCAGAGATTAACCAATTCTGCTAATGTATTCATTTCTACCAGAACACCTCTGCTAGCTATGAACGATGTTATGAGCTTGAAATATTGATTGCTCTGCCTTTGAAGGTTTCTCAAAGGTCAACATAATGACATTTCGTATTCATAAAAAATAAAATAAAAAGTAGGGATTAATTTGATAAAAGAAGGCATAGTTAAATGAATAAAATACAATCCCAAGCGAATTACTTAACTGCCTTCGCCACTCTTTAAATTGCTTGTGTAAAGAACAAAAAAAACTTGGTTCTTTATACATATATATGAGCTTAGATGAATTGCTAGACCCATTCCAAGATTTCTAATAAGTTCGATTTTAGGATTTGAATACCAAATTAACGTCAAGCAGTTTCAACCGAGTGGCGACTGGCATTAACGGCATACCAAGCAGAAGGTTTCCCACCGATAAATCCAAGGGTTAACAAAGAAAGGCAATATGACTCATAAGGCAATCTTCTCTGCTCTTTGTAACAAGCATTGCGTTGTGACGTCATCATGGGCAGTAACTGATAGCGCCTTAACTACGTCAAGGTATTCCGGGAATTCACACCAAGTCATGATTAATGCAACAAGAAACTAGTATGCAGAGCACGAAAATACTGACACGTTTTGGATCGCAAAAAACTATAAAGGAGTGTGTAAAATATCTTTCGCTTTCCATCTCTTTAATACGACATCTCTATCATGTAAATGAACACTCCGTTAATTTCTAAATTATATCTGTAATCGTGTCATACATGAATCAGCTTCCTGCAACTGTTCATATTGCAATAAGATTTCAATTGTTAACATGCACAATCTTTTATACTAACGACAGCAGTTTTGATCTATCTGATGATAAAATTTTTCTCGGAATATCAGGGGGCGTCCTGATATTATCAGAGGGGTAGGGACACGTAAATTGTAAATCGTATTTGGTTACATATTTGAGGCATTTATGATTTTTTTTCCCTTTCCGATTACTGTCTTGATGCTGTTTTTAAGCAATAGGTGGCATTTTAAAGTTTAATTTGTAAGTAATAAAAATCAATTTTTTTTTTAAAAAAACGAGGTTTCTCTATTCTGTGTAGTAAAACGAGAATAAAGCACAAAAGTTTATCTTCATTAACTGATTTATATCTTCAAGAGATTACAAGATATTATCATAATCCAAAGCCACCGCAATTCAGTCTGTATCGACAATGCCCTTTGGTGGGGAAAAGGAAACATCTGGATTCGAATCCCGTCTAGAATGCAAACTTTAAAAGGCTTTTCAGTTGAAACTCGAGTTTTCCATCCCGCAAAATAGGCACACCAACCAGACAATACATGCAGTTAACAGAAATAATACACTGCTTCATAACCGTAACTGCTTCGGCCATAATTTCAAGCAGATAACCCTTTATGTCAATACAATTAATCCCTTTCTAGATTCCTATATAGAATTTGTTCTTACATTTCGATCTTCGAAAGTACCAATAACAGCAATAACCTATCTGCTTGGCATTCCTTTGAGTCCAATATCTTCATTTTGATAAGATGTTGGTGTCATTGATACCATCCGTTCAGTGCCCCTAATTTTCCTCAGAACTTTAATCTGTCTCTGGTCTCTAGTCTCTGATGAACTTATTTTTTTACTATTTATTTATTTATTTTAACTTAGCTCTGAGATCCATAAGTTAAATTTGGTGCCATCTTGTAGACTGCTAGTTTAATGTTTTGGCTAATTTCTCTCTTATTCCATGTAAATGTATTCAGTTGAATCCCCATCATACCAGCTTTGTTTATATACCATATCTATTTCCTTTTATAAATTTATCACCTTCAGTCAAATTTCTACCTTAAATAGCTAAAGATTCTGTACGTTAGTTAGAATGCAGTTATCAATATTTTCTGTTTTCTTCCTATATTCATATATATATATATATATATATTTTTTTTTTTCCACTGACTTTCATTCACATTTATTACAATAAACAATCAATTTGGATAAGGAGTCTTGTCCGATTAGAGAAAATTTATTTAACAGAATAACAATGTTTGCTTAGAATAAAGAAGTTATTGTAATAAATCTGATTTTCGTATCAGGTTTAATATTACTTTCCTTAACGGATTAGTATCTATATACATTAAGGGAGGGGGGGAATCTTAATATAGAATCTTTCCTTATGCCTTATTAACACAAAATGATTATCCTGTTTTTCTTTCTAACTGCAGACAGACAACTTTTATTTGTTTTTTATTTATTATTTTATTAATTTTTATGCCCATCCATGAGAGGTGGGTCAACTAGTACACTAGTACCGCGAATGGTGTAGATTGGTTATTGCTCAGTATATGCCCCTGTTAATGCCATGCAATCTACTGTTTTGAATAGTTTTCCCTTTTGTTTTCCCTTACGATATGTCTTTTCGATAGAGATACTTACTATATTCTCTGTTTTTTAGTTTGTTTTTTTAACTAAGTTAAAAATATGATTTTTTTTAACTAAGTTAAAAATATGATATTTACAAACTCCTATTTGGCCTAAATCCATCTTTGTCTTTCCCGAATTTATCTTTAACAATTTTTCTTCATTTTTTTTTCTCAAGTATTCATGTATGAATCTTGGCTACTGCTCAATAAGGAAGTTTCCCCATTATTCTCACATCTTTTATTGTCCCTTTTCTTTCTTTCTTTCTTTTTTTTTTTTTTGAGATTGGAACAATGAGAGCTTCACTCCAGTGAATTTCGACCTTCTAATAAAGTTTTTCAGAATTATACAGAGTTACAGTATTAAACTTTCATACTTCTATATTTGAACATTTCAAATGGGACGTCTTCCATGTCTGCTGCCTTTCTTCGCATTGGAATGCAAAATACAGAAGACGTTCATAGATATCTTTCGCGATATTCTTGCGGAGCACATGCCTATTTACTACCTAGAACCCCCATCCCGCTCTGCTTTTTTAACTTCTTGGTTTTCTTTCTTTACAGGCTCAATATCAAGCTTCCTGGTTTCATTTAAGATTTGTACGATTTGTATCTCTAAAATTTGGTTCTTGTTTTTAAACTCTTCGCTATTTGTCCAGGTAATACTTATATATTGTAATCTGCTATTCACTAGCTGTTCAGCTTTCCATCTCCTTTCAGTTTCCAGTTTATCTATTCTCTGTGTTAACTCTTGCATCTCCTTCTACTCCCGAAAGGTGAAAAACTTTCAATAAAAGTTGGATCTGGGAGAATCGCTTCCAATTTTACCAGCGAACTCTACGCAATAAATAAAGCACAAGAAGCCTACTTAAAACTCTCATCATCTCAACATCTGAAGGAATTATAATTTACGACTCATGATGAGCTAGCTATGGAGGCAATCAAAAATGGCAATACCAAGCTCACACAAGACATCCATAAACTCTTAAATCAACTAAAGTGTTTAGGAAAAGGTTGCATTTTACAAATGGAAGTTCAACTAAGATTCCTGGTCATGTAGGCATTGATTACAATGAAGCAGCTGATAAATTAGCAAAAGAGGCCAGAGAACTCAACCAAGAAACTCACATGATAACTCTTGCTGATGCCAATGCACTAGCAAAATCTAAACTAATTCCACTGAAATCAGTGATACATCAAATTCCCGAAATTACTGCTGACAGAAAGACCTCCACCACGATAGCAAGACTACGAACAGGACATTATAGAGAAATGAAGATCCATACAGATGATACGAGAACATATAGAAACTGCAAGAACTTCCCCAATACTGAACTGACACCCACTCACATTTTTACCTGTCCAGCAATTACAGTAGCCTTGCAAGAAATAGATCCTAATCCTGAGCAACAGCTCTATACAAACAAAATCATCGATATAGCCAAAGCAATTCAAGGAGCAAACATCTAAGACTCTTCAAAGGACAAGACAACAACAACAACTCTTGCATCAAGTACCAACCTGAAAGATTGGTACATATTACAAGAGTAAAGAAACGCATAAGAGAGCCACAAGGAACATCTGAAAGATGTTCCTTGTTCCTTTATGTTTGGAGTTTAAAAAAACTCCGAATGAATGAATGGGATAATTGCGAAGTGAGTAATGTGAGTACATTTCAAAATGGAAAAATGAACAAGAGCTGTTTTGTGCCTTAGGATTCCACCTAAGGGTTCGATAACTGAAGAAGTAAAGAAATTCTTGAAATCATTAGAAAAATAACATCTGAGTTTTAAATAAGAATCGACTAGTTCTTGTTGGAGGTTTAAACATTGCAGTAGAAAACGAATCCGAGTCTTCAAGAAATATTCTGGGAAAATGCGGTGGTGAAGACAGAATTTCAACTCTTCTTACTTCCAAGCGCTCTTAGTTGAACTTTTATACGCTATAAGTATTCTTTTGAATTGGAGGCGAAGGAATGAAATGTCCATATTTTAGTGGCAAAGGGGCTTTCTTTAGTTAGTAAAGAAATTGTGTTAGGTTTGGGAAAAAAGAAGCAACTTCCATTGCTTAAGCCATAACTTTATATTTCTTTTTAATTTCCGGCAAAAAATAAAAATGCACAGAAAACGTTTTTCTTCGTTTGTTGAATTTGACTTTGATAGCCGCCTCCCTCAGAATATTTGTGGAGAAATGGGGATCAGTCAACTTAATTTCACATTCCGGTGAAGAAAGATTAAAATTTCTTAAGTAAGCAAAGACAAAGGATTGTTTGCGTTGAGAAACTAAAGTTTGGATAACATTTGACATGAACTGCTTCTGCAGGCGCTGACATATTTGGAAGACTATTAATATTGCAGGCGGTATTTGCTTTTTTATTTTATTTTATGTGATTTTATTTTAAGGTGATTTAAAGACGTTACAGATATTGCTGGATGGATAGTTAGACGTACGGTAGATGATGTCAAAGGATAAGTAATTCACATCTTCTCTATTTATTGGAAGTTCGTATCTTTCCTCAAAATAAGAATCGTAATAATTATTTTGAGAAAAGATTCTTGACAAATGACACTCTTGATAAATGCGATTTTTTTTCACTGATTTATTAAATTAAATTAAATTTATATTTCGACTACAATATAATGATCTCCAGAAGTACTTTATACATACACAGCAGAACAAGAGATCGTTCAGTTTCTTGCGATGTAATTAAAGTTAAATCAATAAAATAAAATAACAAAGAAAATTTAAAACATTTTGTGCAATTTTCAAAAAAAAAAAAAAAATGGAGAAAAGAAAAGAAAAATACACTTTGGAGCACTGATTTGACGAACAGATTTTATTTATTATTTTTTGAAAGGTGAATAAATTTACACCTTTGTTTGGTTTTGCAGCGAGGGTGTTACCACCGGAGAATTACCCTTTGATGTATGCTGAGTCAGTAGTTACACATTCGGTATACATTACTGATCACTGGTTTGAAAATATATAACAATAAACTTAAAACACTAAACAATTTTAATATTACAAATTACATTTTAAAATAATATTTTTTACGTGAAAATCAATTTAAACAAGCTAAAAACAACTTTGCTTATTTTATCCACAAAACATAATTATGCGATAACAGCGGGCAACAGTTTGATATATTCTGGTGTAATCAATATTTTCTCCAAGTAGGATAGAAAAATACCTTTTAATAGTTTTCACTAAGCCAATAAGCAAAATAACATTTCAAAATAAAGCATTACATAATAATAATAATAAAAATGAAATAAATATAGCCTGGCCAACTTAGATTTTCTAGTGAAAAAAAAAAAAAAAACCTGCTGATCAGAAAGAGAAAGCAAATACGTCATCATTTCCTGGTGTATCTTCAAGAGGCATGAAGGACACTTATGATAGCATAATTAAGAATTACATAGCAAGAGTTTCAAGGATGGGAAAAATCATAATTCAGATGGAATAAATATGTCAAGGGTGATTGGCCGAGTGAATAGTTTCCCAAATCGGTAGGATGTATTCGAATTCTCCAGTCCCGCATGGATATTTTGTGAATGTTATTTGTCTGTAGATGAACTTCATCACCTGATGTGAGCCCACCACCTTGCTTACTGGAAGTTGAAGTGGCTTGAAAATTCCATGCTTGGTCTCTAGATCAGAGTTTCCGTTGTGTAAATCCTTAATTCATCCATGGTAATAATGTAATATAGATTTACAACCTTTTGTAGGTGAAATTCACATGAAATAAATAAAAGTGTATTATATTTAGTACATTTGAATGAAATAAATGAGGCCAGGGTGTAACTAGTCATCGTTTACAAAGAGATAACTCATTTCTTCGAATTTGGAAACTAATATTTGTGGTTATTTGGTATATTTTGAGGTTGATGGTAATAACATAAAAATAAAACAAAACACATATCTCGAGCCATTCAGGAATGTTATGTTTTTGTCTATCTCTTCTAACAGCAAAGCTGGAGCATTCGATTATTCAGGTAAACACACTGAAATGAACGTTTTCTTATTAAATGAAGTCTACCATGCTTTTGCAAAAATGAAGACTCATCATTTGAAATCAGCGAAGGAATGTACTGACTCATCTCAGCCACATATCATTGTACAATAACAGACTGTACATATCTAATAGTTTTCGAGTTAAAGAAGAGAATTACACTTATGAACCTTCATTTGTGTTCATGTTACCCTTCTTTTAAAAGGCTTTCTCTACACAGCGCGATGATTGAATTATACTAAACTGAAGGAACGAATCTCGTCAATTGATGTTCAATTTATTTTTATTTTTAAAATTTGCCTTCCTGGTTTTGTTTTTATGCAATCTTCAAAATTACAGTATTTGCCAATTACTAATATGGATGATTTTTTAAGGAAGAGCCACCTACAAAAAGTAGATGATCCAAAAAATATACATTACAAATTTATACTAGCAGTCTGTTCATGTTAACGGAATCACAAACTTATTTTGTGTGCATTTCACAAACTTAAATACTCTTTCAGATAAACTGTGGCAATAAAAAAAAGAAAAGAAAAAAAAGAAAACAAATGAAATGAATCATGTCTGAGGATGATTCTAAATGTAAAGCGATATAGGGCGAAACTTGAAGTAAGGCGAAGTGATTATCTTCTTTCAGAAGCTAACAGTAGTTAATTTAAGAATTTCTCATAAAATTCCAAATTTAAGTAATAGAAATCTCTAATCACATCAGAGCTTCAAGAAGTGAAGATATACAAGAAACTTTAGTTGATAAAACACCAGATCTCAAATCATAGCGGCTGGATTAAGTCCAAGTGCTCAACGCCGTGAATGCTGACAGATTAAAATGGAAGACAGCAACGGCCCCATACTCCGACATGATGATTGATAATAGGCAATTCAACACCGTAGACTTTTTTCCCAGTATTTTTATAAGATATTTACTGCATATCCTGATACTGTTAAGTTTATCTCAAAAAAAAAACAAATTCCAATTAGATTTTTTAAGATAATTACATTTTAAATATTTTAAAAAAAGTGGAATTTCATATATATATATATTATTTTTTTTTAATCCTCAGCGTTTTTTATGGATGTTTTGCCTCTTCTCTAAGACTCCATATTGCGACAGTAAGTGTTCTTGTTTACAACTGAAAATCTATCAATCACCAAACGTATCCACACTCCGACTTCTCTTGGCAAAGAAAGGAGAAAAAAAAGTAAATGGAGTTCACAAGACAGTGGCAAAATAAATCCGTCAGTTCTGCTGACACGAAATTCTGTCCGTCACTTTGGTAAAAACGCCACAAACGTCAGACTTGAGTTTGCGCCAAGAGACAAAATTTCAAAAGAAAAATAGAGAAACACGGAAAGAGGATGAGGTAGTAGCACACAAAGAGAAATATTGATCAGCCACTGCAATCTCTTTCTCTCTCTCTGTGTGTGTGTGTGTCCGGAGAATTCTAAACAGCACCAAATCTCACTCAATTGAGAGCCACTATCTGCAGATGATGGCGTAAGATTTAAGGATCCCATTATGTTTCATTCTAAGAAAGAGTATTGAGAAATAATTCCATGAATCGCCGACATTCCGTAGAAAAACTAAATGAGCAGTAATACAACGAAGGCAATAAATAGAGTATTTTATCCCTTGCAATTTAACGATTGCACACTTGATTGAAATCTGCTGAATAGCTTAAGGTAATCACGATTTTCTTCTAGTAATATAAGTATTATTTTTTTATTACTTTAGAATTTCTGGCTTCACTTTACAGGTTGAGTCCTCTTGAGTTCGAATCTCGTTTATTACGAGACGAGCTTTGTATGGACTTTGCAAATGAATGTGATTAACAGGTCTTAGACGGAGTTGACAATGTTTTACATTCCGCAAAGAGGAAAACTGGTCCAGAATACAATTAACAGGCAACAGATCTCATAGACTTAGATGTTTTGGCTGTGATTCCAACTAATATATCTTAAGTCAAAGATACCAAGCAATTTTATAAGCTAGGTTTTTTTTTTAATCCTTTTTCCCAAGCAAGCAAACAGACAAGTAAGTCAAGTTTGCGACTGCACGTAGTGCAACACTAGGCAACTCGTGGTAAAGGTGGAGCAAGCTCTGATCACTTTCCTTAGAATTTTCCCTAGAATTGCTCCACCTTTACCTGAATTTTCAAGTTCAGCTTGCATTGCTGAGTTTAATGGTATGGCAGTTGCTACGTCACTGCTCTCTTCTCATTCAAAAGGCGTCTGAGTTTTGTTTTGAATGAGTCTAAGTGTTTTGTTTGCAGGTGTTTGTCTGACTGAATTCCTTGCATGGGAGTTATCCTCCTGTCTAGAACAAGAAAGGTGTTGGGCGGCATAAGTACTCCATTCCTCTTACACAAGGACACAAAAGTTTTTATAAATAAATATTTAGTTAGTTATTTTTAGACTCATTTTTTGCATGTGTAGCTACTATATATACAGTGAGAGTTTTATAGAAGAATATGAAATCAGACCTATTAATAAAAATGGAAATATATCCTGAAATGATATGATACTTTTAAGGAAAGGGAATTCCTTAAATTGAGAAACTTGGTACAGATAGGGTGGTACTACACGTTATTAAGCATTTTCTTAGAAATTTGAGTCATCAGATTAGAAACACAGACAAAATATGTAAAAAATTAAAGAGTTAAAAATTATTTA
Source organism: Typopeltis vanoorti (assembly GCF_054136105.1). Taxonomy (NCBI): domain Eukaryota; kingdom Metazoa; phylum Arthropoda; class Arachnida; order Uropygi; family Thelyphonidae; genus Typopeltis; species Typopeltis vanoorti. Next base: position 169,006,968 of record NC_143549.1, on the reverse strand, counting down.
AAATATTAAAAAAAAACTTCTAAATACAAAATAGACTTCCAGTTACATTAGTGTTAATAATTTCAGCAGTTTCCGAGGTTAAAAAATATAAATAAATTTATATAAAAATTTCATAAAGTAAAAAAAAAAAATGTATTTTTTTAATTAGATGTAACAAAGGAAGTATACAGAAGTCTTGGGGACGAGGAGTAAAGTTATATCCTCTAAGTAAAGCACATCGCTAAGTTTTTATGCCTCTTTCTTTACATGTATTATTGAAAACTGATAGCTGGAGAAACCATATAAAATTTGAATATTCCTGTAAGAAATAGACAGTAAAAGATTGATTGATTTGTTCTACCATACACACAGCACTGTCGTGTTAGAGGGCTTGAGACCTATCGAGTGTGAGATGAATAATATAATATAATACACCGGTGTCCAAAAGCGAAGGACGAACTATATTTTTACTTGTATATGAAAAAATTTCATGACTACAGTCGAATGGGGAGAAATTTATTGCCAGCATACTAATAAATTGTATTACACAGAAGCGTGTCATAAATTTCGTACAAATTAAATTGCAATACATTTTTGGCAAACGTTACAAATATCTTAAGGACGTATTGCAGTAACTAATGTACAGAGCTTACAGAAAAGTCTGCGGAGAGACATTTCAGTATGGAATATGTCCACCCTGAACTGCGATGCAGCTCTCACAACGTCGTACCATGCTTAGCACCAAGTGATTCAGGAATTCGTGAGGCAAACTAACCCACTCCTCGAGAGCAAGGATAAGGCCTTATTCGTTTTCTGGAGGGAATTTCGAATTCTGAGGAGCGTGCTGGCCAGTCGATTCGATGAATATCCTCGATCTCCAGAAGTATCTCCACAGCTCGTGAACGATGTAGTGTGAACAATCGAATATGACATTGAAGAACTTCGTTGTAATATCGTTCACCAGTTTTTCCAGCACTTGTAGCTCGGTGCGTCCATAAAGCATAATGCGTCTCACTCCATGACTGAGCACCGCCGTATTTCCTTCACAAGAACATGCTCGTGATAGTAAGCAGTACCACTTTCATGGCAGATCAAGAATCGGAGGAAAGACTAAAACGACTCTCATCTGTAGAGCACATTGGCCCATTAATGTCTTGCACCGTTTTTATTGATAACACCACTGAAAACGTGCTCTGCGATGATCTGTGGATAAATGGACACAGACTACAGGCCTTTGGGCGTATAGGTTTCTTGTCGCAGACTTCCTTCCATTGTTTGTCGAGATATCTGCGCACCTGTACTTGAATGAAGTCGACTTGCAAGCTGACCTACCGTCGTGCGCCGATTACGTTTTGTTCGAAGTCAACCTCTTAGCAAATGTCTGGAACATATTCCATTGGTTTGAAAGGCAGTCCAGAGCCAGGATTCCAAGTTCTTCGGCAATATCAGTAATTGTGCGGCCTTCTTCAAACTTTCCAATAATTCTTCCCCGCGTGAAATCATGTAGATGATCTCTTTGAGACATTAAAAGACATCCAAGTTTGCAACTTTATTTCTTCAAACACAATTCGCTTAGCGGAGCTTTTTGCCTTTTCGTTGTTCAGTACTGCCACGTGACCCTTTGCGCGCGATTCCAATATTTGAATGTGTAACCGCTTTCTACTCGAAATCGTCAGTTATACAAATTGCTTGAATTTTCGGTTGTAATATTCAGAAATAATGTTCATCCTCAAGTTTTGGACACCAGTGTATAATATTATACATATATACATGCACATATATTATTTATAAAGACATGTCACGTGTCATTCAGACACGTTGATGAAACTCAGCTTGTGAAATCCATTTCTTCCTGGTAGGCGACATTTCCGGAAACTCTGGGATTTAACCCTCTTTGCAGTTTGAACAGTACGGTAGATGTAATCCTGAGTAATGAAAATAACTCATGCGGAAAATGATAAGGCAAATAAAATAAATGCTATGTAGCTGCATATGTCATTTCCATCCTTCAAAATTCTTACGCTTGAAGTAACTACTTCGCTTCCTAAAGAAAACAGTCACAACTAAAACTCAGGGTTTTGTAATCTTTTATGTTCCGGATAAATTATTATATTCCGGATAAAAAATATCCGGAATATAATAATTCTGGATATTTTTCTTGTTGGATTACGAGTTTGCTTGGTTTAATTTGGTTGGAAATTATTGACGAAGACATGTATTATGAGTGAAGTATATTATTAAATTAAGAGGATTAAAATCCCTTATTATTTTACAGCCACTATGCGAAACTCTAAGATCGAAAACTACAATTTAAGAGTTTCATGCCGACGAACTATCGGCGAATCCAAGCGTAAGTGACCACCTGATAGTACCACACCAAGGCAACTCGAAGCAAAGGTGGAGCAAGCTCCCTCACTATCCTTGATATTTTCTCATAATGTAAAAACTCACAGCTCCTCAAAAAAGGTTGAAACCGGTCTGGGTTGAAAAAGGTTGAAACCTCTCCTCATAATGAAAAGCAGTATTACATCTCCTAGGAGCTGTGTGTTTTTACATTGCGAGAAAATATCAAGGATAGTGAGGGAGCTTGCTCCACCTTTGCTTCGAGTTGTCTTGGTGTGGTACTATCAGGTGGTCACTTACGCTTGGATTCGCCGATAGTTCCTCGGCATGAAACTCTTAGATCGTAGTTTTCCATCTTAAGTTTCGCATACTGGCTGTAAAATAATAAGGGATTTTTATCCCCTTAATTTAATTAACTTAGCCAGAAACAAATAGCCTTTGTCTTTTCATCGGAGTATATTATGTCTGTTAACTGCGTGTTTCTATTTTGTCTGTTTTGCGGATTAAAAAAATATATTTACTCGGGGGGGGGGGTGACACCTCCGTACGAAACCGGCTACTCCACTAAGCAGCTGGAAAGAGATACATTTCTTCATGACTCGGATGTGATTCGAATCCAAGTCTCTCCAACTGTTCTCGCAACTGCTGTGATATGGGAGAGATTATAAGTTGTTCTGATCATTTGAAGAACAATCATCTCGTTTGGCATTAATTAATAAATAATAAACTCTTCTTGTTTTGTTCTCCTTAGAAGTACACATGTAAAAATATAAAGTACATATATTAAAACTATTTTTTTCATGCATATACGATTGTACTCATAGCTTACTGATCATGCGTAACAACAGATGACTAATCGCATGCTCTTTACAATCAAAAAATCATATTTATTTATTATTTGAAGTGCATTATTCTCTACTAGTTCAAGGTACGATGTGATGAAGATTTAGTATAGTTTTTTATTTTTTAAACTCATAACTAAAAAAAAATTAATTTAAAGAAAAATAATTACTCCAGTTGCCTCATTTGTATATCCTGTTTTATATAAACCCTCATGTGTATTCTATAATGTTCGTTGATATTTTTGTGTAGGTTGGTGTACATAGAGAAAGTCCCTCAATATATTTCTATTTGTTCTATCACATAAACGTACTACAAAAAAAAAAAAAAACTACGATTATTTGTCCAAAAGTTTATTTGAAAAACGGTCTTGTGGGAAATTTGCGTATGTCTATAAATGAAATACACCATAGAGCAATAGGACTGTTTCGGATAATACAGTTACTGTTTTCCTAGGTAGGAGGACATAAAACGCGGAAAGAACTCGCCGTACTAATAGTACAAACAATGCATTGATCGCTCAAGACTTGGCTTGATTACGAAGGAAATGCTTCGGAAACCTTGCAAGTTACCAACCTCCAATGCGGAATATGTTGCCCAACAGCTGTTTCCTGTCTGGATGAAACATTATTCAGAATACGATCTACCTATAGAATTTCACATTTCCATGGATTTCAGTTCTATGGCTGCGAAGACAGAGAAGTAACTTCTGCAACCAGCTATAAATATATTGATCCTTGTTGTGGATAGGATGTCCCCTCACCCTCCAAAAAAGAGAGGGAAATTTAGCATCGTTGTGTTGCTGGTCCTTCTGCATTTGAACGCTTACAAATAGCGAATTTTTTGTGTCAACCCAACTTGTGAAAGAAGCGGCTTCCTAATCAAGTCGCGACATTTTCTCTTCGGTTAGAAAGACCTGAGTTTGAATACAGTTTTTGTATGTGAGGAAGCTTTATAAGGTATTTCAGTAGAAGGTGAACTGGCAGGGTGCAATATAGACAATATATATGCATGTAATTAACAGACACAATTACATAGAATTACCGTATATTTCCGTGTATAAGACGATACTTTTTTCTAAAATTTTTAGACAAAAATTGGGGATCGTGTTATACACGGGGGTAACCGGTTGAGAGATCTGCGGTTGTCGTGGCGAAACTGCCGGTACCTCGTCTGCGCAAACAGGCTTCTGCCAATCACTAGCCTTTGTTAACTCTGTCGATTGACGTCATTAACGGCTGATTCTCAATAAACCGATCAGAACTCTGAAAGCATTCATACTTCTGCAACTCGTTGGCCGGGCAAGTTAATGCATTAAAAATATTTTGAGCACTGGCTCATAAAAATGCACGAAATTAAAAAAACGATTGCTATATTCTTCGAAATTCAAGTCAAAAGTCATCAATTACGCAAAAGAATATGGAAATAAAGCTTCAAAGAGACAGTTTGGACCTCCCACTGGGTGTATGATTAGAGACAGTGGAGATGTTTAAAATATTGATTTCTTAATTTTGGGTTCGAAAAAGTAGGGTTCGTCTTATACACGGAAAAATACGGTAATTACATTATCCATGGAAGTTGAGAATGAATGCAGCCAAGAAAAGAGTGGCAGCTGTGCGTGATTGGAATGGATTACTTTTAGAGGTGGTGAGTGCAGGTAAGCAGGTAAACCGACCCCGTGAAGACACAGGCTACAGTCACAGGATATAGTACGGCAAGGAAGGCAACGGGGAACCCACCTTGCTCATAATCCTTTCCCTAGTATGGTAGCATATAGCTACCCCCACCAGCCGTATGGCTGAGGGAATAGAATAGAATAGAGTGCAGGTAGTGTGAATGAATTCAAGAGACGACATGACCGGTGGTGTGGGTGATATGTGGGCTCCCTCGATGAATCCTTGATTCCTTGCCGTTCTCTTATAATAATAAAAAATTAAAATCACTGTTTCAGTGGTCTCTACCGTAATTCTAACCAATCACAATCCAGAAAGCGAGAACCGTAGGTTGGTCGACATCCCCCTTTTGGATCTCAAACATTGCTTTTGATCCAAATGACACGTTTTGAGCGTCCAAATGAGCAGACTAGTCATCCCATCTGTACAAAATGACACCAGAGATAGTTAAATTTTAGGTAACATGCATCTGAGTTTAAGTATAATTAGAGAAACTCACGTATTCCTACACTCGATCGTTGTAGGGTGGAGTATTTCGAGTACTGCATTTTAGCATTGATTATGCGCAACAAAAACATTATGAGCTATGCTTAATTAAAAAAATATTATCTCCCGCAAAGTCTCAGATTCATGCATTCTTAATATGGTGGTGACAAGTGTATCCCTATATATAAAACAGGAGTTCATCTCATCCTCGATAGTTGCTAGCGTGATGCTTAGAGACAATTTTGATGATTAGGTCAACGCCCATGGCAACAATGTAATGATAACTTTCTTAATTAGTGTCATGTGAGAAAGGATGCCATAAAAATAATTAATATTCAGTGTTCATTGGGAAATGCTAACAAATATAATTAAAAAATCTGGACTTACATCCTTCAAAAATGATTGAAAAAAAAAAAAATAATAAATAGATCGCGTGCAATAGATCGATTAAATCCCATAGTAACAGGGTGGTTACTATGGAGACCTACTTCTGATCCAAGAATGTGATGGCGAAGTTATCAATAAATATAAATAAATAATATACGGGTCCTTTTTCTACAATTTATTTCTAAAGGGAGGGTTCAAATAGTTTTGAAGACTCCTTTCAAAATAATAAAAGAAAACCAGATTTTGTACCCTCTCTGAATATCAACTACTCCCCTTTATACTTAACATACATTACATTGAGCACTTTAACCCACCTGAATATGCAGGAGTGTGCGGAAGAATATTCAAGTCCTTGTTTTGTAGTTGCAAGTGATAGTGAACTAAGTTGAAGCTTAATTTATCATTTTTCCGTGTTTGTGGTGTGTTTCAGAAACAAATATGAATGCGCGATGTCAAGCCTTAACGTAACCAGCGTTACTTCCTGCACCTAACAGAGTCAAGCATACGTAAAGCACGTAAACAGTTGGGTACAGCACGCAATTTACTTTTCTCATACCATTGTTCGTTGCCATGGTAGCATTACAAATGTTTAGCGATTGTGCTCATGTTTCCAGCGGATGACAGCACAACAAAAGCGTGCTAGATAAATTGATAACAATTGGTTTTGTCCTCAACCAGCACAGATAATAGTGGCTATTAGGACACAGCACCCTGTTGCCCCGAGTAACTGGAGTTCTTTGTTGTACTTTTTATTTTATTTTTTTTATATTTTTTTTTTCAGGAATCGAAATTGTAGTTTTCAAATGCAATATTGCTTGATTTATTTACTTATTTATTTGAAAATTACTAAGTAATGCAAAAATATAGTGGTCCTCGTTGTTGTTTAATGAATATATATATATAAATGATAACAGACTGCAACAGGAAAAATATGGGACAGCTCTACTGGCTGAACAGAGCTAACCATCCGCAGCCATGTTCACAATGGAAATGTAACTAGAAGTATGAGAGAACATTTGATGCGCTTGGTATACTTCTTTATAATTTCAAATAATGCACAAAGAACTCTTGTTTATTCGGAGTCTTTTATGTCCTCTGCATTTTAACATCGATTGTAAAGCTCTCAAAGTATAAGAGTTAGCATTTCAAACTGTTTGGCTTGTTAAATAATTCTTGATTGCGGATTGCTGTCGGGAAGTATTCTAAGACAATCGTCTACTCAGTATACTGAATGCAATACTTCTCGAAGTCTTATGTCTGAAAATATAAAAACCATTACTGATTAAGAAGAAAAAACAACACTGGCTTTTAATGCTCGGGTTTGAGCATTAAGGGATTTGCATTTCTTCAAACAGAAAATTGCGAAGATTGTAGTTTGCATGTTTGCATCTTTGCATAGTTTGCATCAACTAAGCAATTGGCATTTTGCATTCTTTAGGATTTTATCTAGACTCGAATGCCATTCTGCATTACCAGAAAGCTGAAGATAAGATTCCACAAATGTGAAGCATAAAGTACCTTTAATTCAAAGTTACTTATGTATCGATTACATGACAATCAAGTACAGCATAAAGATATCGAAGAAATGTCACTGTGTATGACTATCAGTGAACACACAGAATGAATGATGCTGAGAAGATGAATGGAAATTTGAGTGGAGCGAACTTTAAGGCGGAGATCTTTCCAGTGACTTCAGATGTAGTTGAATTTATAAATGACTCAAGAAGAGATTGAATTTAAATATTTCTCAATTAATGACATAAATAACTTTTTAACCGATCACAAACGGAGGTGAAGTTTATTTATTTATTTTTAACTACGGAAACTTTTTTTTTTTTTCTTCTTCTCTCCTGAAAAGACAAGAACGAAATCACGCGAAACTGAACACTCTTGATATATGGATGCATCGTTGCTTTTAGTTATCATCGACCTGGAAGATAACAAGGTTTAAGTGAAAAGAACTTACATACCTTCACTATACGAATGCCATAAAGGTGTGCTTGTATATTATAACATATGCTTTATGGCATTCGTATAGTGAAGGTATGTAAGTTCTTTTCACTTAAACCTTGTTATCTTCCAGGTCTAGCTACTCACTGATGAGACCTCAAACAAGGTTGAAACCGGTCTGGGTAGTGACCTCTCCTCATAATGTAATTACAGTATTACATCCCCTAGGGGCTGTATTTTTACATTGTGAGAAAATATCAAGGATAGTGAGGGAGCTTGCTCCACCTTTGATTCGAGTTGCCTTGGTGTGGCACTACCAAGTGGTTACTTACACTTGGATTTGCCGATAGTTTTTCGGTATGAAACTCATAGATCTTAGTCCGAGTTCTTAGAGTTTCGCTTACTGGCAATTAAACATCAAAAGATTTATATCTCCTTCATTATAATTACTAATTTAATACGTGAATCACACACGTGTGTGTGTGTGTGTGATATACGGAAGGTCAAAGAATATATATGCACATCAGTGCCGTGTCTGGGGTGCTGGTGAGGACTCAGTTTATCTACGTTTTTTTTTTTTTTTTGAGGAGTTGCAAGTTGTTTTGAAATATCTCTTGCGGAAGGCCGTTCCAGAGAAACCGGAGGTAGATGAAATAAAAAAAGAAGAAGAAGAAAAAGAAGGTTCGGTGCGTTTGCAGTTGCATAGTGAGGGAATGCTGGGTAGTTGTATTAACAGGTGCAACAGAAAGTGGAGGAATGAAGTTCGGTGGAGTAATTTGTAGTATACCTATATACCATTGACGAATCTATAGAATTGACATAGAGTGGAAAAATTGCGCCTGTGATCTGTAAGAGAGGGATCATCATTGAGCCAAATTGCTCTCCTCTGGACAGCTTCAAGAATGTTTTAAGAAGTTTTACGTGCTCCATCCAGTATTCTAAGCATGGGCGGATTTGAGATTTGTGTATAGTTAAGAGTTTTTGATGGGTGTAAAATAAACTCTTGAACGAAAGAGAATGCCTATTTTTTTGGATGCTGAGGAGGCTGTTGTTGTGATGTGTTTGTGTCGGAAGAGGCTGGAGGTGAATATTAGTCCAAGCAGAGAGAGATCTGATCTTGTCTATGATTTGTGTATTACTGTGGGTAAGGATATGTAATCTGAAATTTCTTTTGCGAGAGAAGAGGCAAGACTGTGTCTTGGTGGCATTGGACGCGGCCAGATTGCCTTCGCTCCATTGAAGTACGTAAATCAATGTTTAAGCACTAATTGTAGATGATATTTTCACGTGGGACGTCTGTGCTTTGCATAGTTGTCAAATGATTAGGATAAGTGTGCTATCGTCAGCAAAGCTGTGGATAGGATTAGTAGTGATCGAGAGTAGGTCATTTATGTAAATGAGAAGGAGAGTAGTGAAAGGACAGAGCCCTGAGGTACTCCTGCAATGGTGGCGAAGTTCAACGCCATCAACCATGACAGGCAGTGAACGACCAGACCTGGCAACCCAGTAACAAAGTTGCTATCATATTTTATCATTTTTAATGTTTTAATTCTTTTTAACAAATTCGTAAGAGTGAAAGAATATAACATATTTTTGTCGGCTTTTGAGAATGCATTGCTTTTATGCGAATCTCCTACGAAATTAAAAATCTGTTTTACCTTAGCACCGTTGGGTGGTGGGCTGATGATTAGCTATTCCAGAAACCATTCTCTAGATACCAATCTTTTTCAAGTTTCTTCAGGCCTCCAATCGGCAGTGTGACGGTCTAACCCGAGTCAACTAAAAAGGAAAAATGCAAGAAAAAAATATTTTATTTCTTTATTTATTTATGCTTTATCATATTCTCTTGGTCCGCGTGGTTAGTCTAGTGGCCTTGCGCTTCGCAACCATATGCCTGGGGAAGGAGTGTCCTGGGCTCGATTCCCGTCGTCAACGTGAGGAGCTTAAGGATCTGCCATAGCCAAGTTAGCCGGTCTTGGGCGTGGACAGCAGGGTTTTTCTCCCCAGTTTATCTGGGGTTTTTCATCCCGCAAGCAGGCAAACCTGCCCCCTGAACACACGGAATTACAGCCATAAATAATTAACCCCCCCCCCCATGAGGGAGCTCAACTCGTCCCAATAGAGACGGGGGGGGGAGGGAGGAAACTCCATATGAATAAATAAATAAATATTCTCTTGAATGAACGTTCAGGTGTTTGAAACTTGAAATAAAACGTCTTAAATTCAAAATAACTTGAAGGAAACTCAAGCATCTGAAGAAAAATAAAAGATAAAGAAAACTGCTTTGTTTTCAATAATAAAACACCTTACGATCTTCTGAGTAATTTGCGAATAATAATGCTGGATTTTAATATCCACTTGAGTTATATAATTTTTCTCAAAATTCTATTTCTTTCTAGATGGAAATAACGAGAATTATTTTCAAGCCAATAGTGTGTCTTAAAGCAGTATGCAGAAAAAGGAATACATTTTAACACCATATATTTCCTTCTCTCTCTCTCTCTCTCTCTCTCTCTCTCTCTCTCTCTTTGTGTGTGTGTGTCATACTTGTACATCGTACCAACTCAAGTTCGCTACTATTTTTGACCGTTAACCTCACTAAATCTTTTGAAAGGCGTACAGCCTGATACCTTTACGATAAGAAGTCAGTCCTTGGGGTCAGTAAGCTTGTTATATTTCTTCTTATATATTATAAGCTTCGTTTATCATACAAGTATAATATTTATCAATGGCTGCCCATGTCTAAGAATTTCTTTGCCTTGGCCTTTAAGAAAAATTACCAAATCCCCCCCCCCCAAAAAAAAAAATTCGTTGCGACAACCCTCACCGCATTTGTTCTCTGTATAATACACTGGATTAAGTTCATCTATCAAAGAGTGCCTCCAACTAGGCGATGCTAATTAGAGTAAGTGCGGACTAGGTATGGACGATGAACTTTACCCTTTAGCATCTTGTTAGCCTCTCTAACTTACCGTAAATCACAGAAATTAAGAGAATCAATTGAACTGCGTTGAAAGACACTGCAGATATTTCAGGAAAACACCAACTGTGAAGATTAATAACGTGCTGTATTCAATTACGTGCACTTCAACAGAATCTCGTTACTTCAGCAGAATCACGGTAAGAGATTCATGAAGCTCGCCGACTACCAGAATAATAAACACGCCGTGCACGGTTAAGATTTGTTAATTTAATCTTATAATCCCCATTTGCTGACTGTCCTTCAGTATCCAAAGATAACTGTTACTCTCCTGAACGCAAGTATATTTCCTTTAAGACTTCTGGATGTTGTCATGAATGTCAATGCTATGAAAGGAAAATGTCAAACTGACGACCTCGCTATGTCAGATGCTATCAGGAGTTGGTGGAAGACTTATTTTACAGGCTATCAACCCCAGGGGTCAAAAGAATTCTTTAATACAGCAGTAATTCTTCCTTTAATAAGTGTTTCGTTACATGCCCTTAAACAAACAGGAAATGGAACGTCACGTGAACCACGTGTGCCAACATTAAACACGTAGTTAAAATACCTTATAACTACCACACGCTTCTCCCTTTCCCACATGCCAGTAGTTACTGAAGGTCTGGATTCGAGTGACGTAGCCATCATTTAATAAATTCGCCAATTGCTTTCCTGTATCTTGAATAACTGTTAGAGCCATTTGAAAACGGACGGGAAGCTAATTCACTGTAGTTTAAGGCTAACAAGAACTCGTAATAGGGCTCGGTGCAACAGAAGAGCAAAAATTTAAATAAATCAGACAATGCATGGGTTGCATAGAACCATAAGTGATTTTGTTATCAGCTTTCCTACAAGTTTTCCACTGTAAACGAGTTAAGATACGTCCTAATGTATTTCAATAAATTGATGGCACAAGATGTTTGGCGCTAGGAAATAGGGGACTTTTCTTTCCCGCTCCTTGACGAATTATCAAACATTGACGAAATATGTTACTAATACGCTGGTGGAATAACCGGAACGCGAGATTGACGGGGATTAGTACTTTTTTTTTGATTGGTCAAAAAAAAAGTAAACTAGTCGCTATTTCTTTTAAAAAAAATAGACTCCCTTTGAGGCTATTTTTAATGGTCTGATAATGTTGTTAGCTACATTTTCCCACAAACACACTAACACATGACATGATTTTATTAACAGGAAAAAAGAATTAGCATTTTAATTCTATCAACCCCAACAAATTATGTGGATCATTTCTCAACATGGTCTCATTGATTTTGAACAAAGGAGTGCATGTTGGTTGGTTGGTTGGTTGGAAAGCGAGGTATGCCCAGTCTAATTCACTTCTTCATTGCTAATAAAATGCCAACTATTAAGAACACAATTATGACTAATATGGTCTACCATCTGTAGTCATTCATTCATCGTGATGTGCGATCTGACCATTCTTCGTCAGTGATATTTCTCCGGCCATCTTAGAACACATGAATCCACTCACTCACGGAGGCTCCGCTGAAGCCAAACACTGTCTCCTAATGTGTTTCAGGTTTCCTTCTGCATAAAAATCGAATCATCGTGTGCTATTCTTTAGTGTTGGTAGTCAACGGAGTCAGCCATGTTAACATAGGTAATCCAGCAAAGAGATGATCAATTAAGAACAATACCAAGCTTAGATGACAATAAGATTTCATGTTTAATAATGGTTTCGTTTTCAGCAGTAAGGTCAAGTGAAAAAAAATTCTGAGTTAATTATCCTCATAATTTATTTCATCAGTTTACCAACAACTTCATTCATCGTATCCAATAGTTTTTCAAATATCCTAGCATTCCAGAAGTTGCCGTTTTTATTTCTGGAAAACATTATTTCGGAACTATAATGATTCTTAAAAGCAATATTAGCTTGCTCTATTTTTAGTAACTAATTTAAATTTTATACAGAAATGCATTTTACTTTCGTTATTATTACTTGCTATTTCCATGTACTCACACACCTTACGGTTCTAAAAGCCTTTCTAAAGACTCGGGACTACAACCGCTCCATAATCTTCTTTTCCCTACTCCACTTACGAAAGATATTCTCAAATGAAGGAAAATTCATTTGAGAATATCTATCATGAATTGAAAAAATGTTCATTAAGGAAATCCTCTTCCATAATGTAAAAGATTCAAACCCAGGTTGTTTTTTAATCCAAGAACACACATCAGAAAAATATACCCAGAAATTATTTATATGATCATTAGAAGTATTATATCTAAACATACACTTGAGAGATTTTATTAAAGAATAAATATTTGGTGAGAATAATTGGAACAAACATTTCTCTCCAAACACTTTTTTAATTTCAGGAGCATATTTCAGTTTATTCAAGCTCAGTATCTCATTAGCTTTAATACCAATTATATTATTGCGAATAACTAGCTATACATAACAGTTAATCATATTTTGTTTCTAAACATATATACAGTACACTTATGAGCCAAAGCATTATGATCGCTTACACTAGTAGCGTGTTGGGCCTGCTTTACCCAGATAACCGCTTACATCCTTCATGGCATTGACTCCGCTAGACCAGTGCTTCCCAAACTGTGGGACGCGGCCCTCTTGGGGGCCGTAAGTTCTGTTGTTGAGGGGGGGGGGCGTGAAATAATGAAAACAAATTTAAAATGTTTTAAGACTAAGTAGATTTTTTAAATCTTAAAAGAAACGTATTTAATTTTTATTATTTATTATTTCTTTTTTATTCTTATATTTTAATGGAAAAAATTACACATTAGTGTTGGTTCACAAATTTCGCTTCTTGCGTATTTCGGTTAATGAATATTAGCTCTTATATGAATATTAGTAAATTACTTATAATATTAGTAAATACTTGCATTTAATGAATATTAGTAAATATATGCTTATTCATATAAGTTTCATTTCAAAGGTATTCGTAAGAAGCACAAAAAAAGATTACAAACACAAAATCTTGAATATAAATTGTATTGAATATAAGTACAATAAATATTATAATATATGTCTGTATTATGATTTTTTTTTTTTTTTCGATGGGGACCGTGAAATATTTTAATTTTTCCAAAGGGGGCCTTGGCATCCATAAGTTTAGGAAGCACTGCACTAGACCACGGAAGGTGTACTGGAATTTACAGTAATAGATTTCACAATAAATCCTTTAGAATTGACTGTAAAATTAATAATAAATGCAACGTAGAAGATTAAGTGCATTTTTATGATATCTGGAAACTCACACATAGGGACATTAAGAATGTGTAAAACAAATCATACAATGCAGAACAGTAATTGTTGTGTGTACAACCTCACTTTTCCTAGATTATCCACAATTAACATAAACTTTTTCGGCTTAAAAATATTTTTTTAAAGAAAATTGTAACTTTATAAGTTGTTTTAAGATAAAAGTAATAAACTCTTGGGGTTTAAAGTATTAAGGTATGGTTTATGTGAGTTCTATGGTTTAAAGTAATTAAACAGAACGAAACTGCGTACAAAAATGTGTTTCTCAAAGGATTCCATTAACAATTGTTTTCAGAGGTTTAATCACGAGAATGTATTCTCTCCCGGTAATAGTTAAATTGTAATGATTACGCACACCCATATGGGATGAACAAGAATCCTTTCTACTGCATTGAACAAGTGAGGTGAACTCAAAGGAACGATCAGGAAAATTACTATGCTGAAGGTTCTTCACTTCAAGACTTGCATAACCTCTGTTGCATTATCGAATTAAAAGCTTCGGAAGCTTTCTTCACCCTCCACGGAAAGTGTTCAATTACTAACTTTATTAACCCAAAAATATGTGAGTGTTAACCGAGATATTTGTCTTATCTCACTCACTCGCTCAATCAGAGACAATAGTTTTAAAGGTTCACAGCCTGGAACCATAACATCCATTAACGAAAAAGTCAATTTATTTAAACAGATGTTTACTTTGTAAGTAATTTAATTAATTCGTATTAAAAATAAATTATTTAAACTCTTTAATTTATTTGCATAGTCAACTCCGAGGGTGCATTTTTTTCGAAGTTTAATTTTTTCCTATGAGGCACGATTTCATTTTGTTCTATATAATAAATAATAAATGAATAATAATCCACTCATTTTTAAGAATTCTTCGTCTTTCTATGCATCTCTTTGAGGATTTTTCAGTCTAGAAATTCAATAAAAAATCTATTAAATTTATTGAATGTTTAGGAATCGCGACGGCGTATAGACGTTTGTGATATATAATATGCGAACTAAACGTACGTATTTGCAACCCGAACATGTTTTAACAAATCTGCTCTTAAATTTTCAAGCTGCTTTTTTTTTTCTAAGCATATTCGCTTAATCATAGAACATCGTTAAAAAAGTCTTTGGACGAAACGAAAAATTGTCGAAACTTTAAAGAAGTCTGGAGAAGACGGTCCAGTGAAACGAGCTACACTTGCTACAGTAGATTCAGGCAGAATCGTTTCTAGGCAACTGGAGGACTTCTTGACATCAAACACTATTGTTCTTCTCTATCACCGGACTTCTCACTGATTTCCTGAACAAGGATGCTGTTGACTGGAATGAAGACGAGTCATTCCAGTCAACAGCATCAATGCATGAAAGTGGTCAACGACATAGCAGAAAGATGGGTGGCGTGTGGCTGTAATGGACGAATATGACAAACTGCACACCAACGATGAAGACCAGAAGCAAGTTATTTTATATTGGACGTAAGTGATAATAGACTTGAATAATAAACTTTCATTTTGTCATTTCCTCCATAACTGAAAATTGCTAATTAAATATAAAAAAAAAATGAAAAATTCACTTTAGGGCACTATATTTTTTCCCCTTAGGTAAATTAAAAAAAAAAAAACATATTAAGTAATTTTATTGGGAACAATATTAAAAACTAATCGTCTCGATCCCTAAATATACTCTAAATCGTTTCAAATTTTCACAGATTTTTTTTTCTTATTATTGCGAAAATAATGAGCAGGTGCCTTATTTTAAGACGCATCATAAATATTGTATGTGTGTGTGTGTAATCCAATCATAGGTTAAGAATTCTCCGTCTTTTCATGCATCTCCTTCAGGATTTACCTAAGCTTCTTTCTATTCTTTATTTGTTCATCACACCGTTTTATAATAAATCCTGGAAATAAACAGACAAAATTTCCATTTATTTTTCGTAATCTTTCGACTGCAAAATTAACACCCAATAAGGAATGAGTAAGGTGCATAATGAATGCAACTGTGAGTGTGTGTTTGAAAACGGTAAGTCAAGTTTCATTATAAATTATTGTACAAATGTATAACACAAAATAAAAATTCTATGTTTTTCCCTTAGGTAACCCTCACTCTTTGATTCTGTCTTGTTTACAAGGAAGAATGTCTCATTTGAGAGATTTCATTTATCTCAGCATGCCACACAAGATGGGAACAATGCGAAATAAACAAGAAAAATTGCACCAGCTCAGGAAACGGTAAATAGGTGTGACCTGATAATTATCGGATGCGACCTGTTTTCTTCATTCTTTTCACTCACAGATTTGGTCGTAACTTCTACATGTAGTAAGCAAAACTCTTGAAATGCTTATCATTGTGAGGTTTTTGTGTTTATTCGGCAAATCTGTTGCCATGGTAATACGGGAGAGGCATGGACAGTTAAACTTTTACCGATTGTCTATTTAGCAATGACCGAAAAAAAAAAAAAAATTGATGCTATTAAGGAAAGATTGTCTTGAATAAATATTAATAATTAAATGCGACTTGGGGATTATGATTGCGCAAAGAAAAATTATTTTCCAAAAGTATTCACTTTGCCGAAAAAGAATTTCGAAGAATGGCCAGGAAAAATCAAATGTTGCAGATAGAACAAAGAAGAGGATAGGAATTAAAATGATTAAAAAGGTTAGTCAATCTTTCACGCAGGTAAGTAGTTTTTATTTTTTTTTCAGTCCAAGAAACCAGAATTTCTAACCCGGCGTTAGTAAGGTGGGGTGGGGACCTCGGCACACTTTACACCTCTGCACACTAAACTTGCTTGCGCGCAACAGCCTGTCGTCTATACTGTATAACTTTGCTATACAGTCATGCTTCTTTCGAGTCTATGACACCCCACCTTACTAACGCCGGGTTAATCTCGCAATTTAGAAAACGCTACTGGACAGCCATATTTCAACAATAATACCGTTAATGTTTAGGAACAAGAGAACTTGAACTCACCTACCGGCGACGACTAGTGAAAGAAATCGGCTACCTACCGATTTACAAAAGTTAGAGCTAAAGGGATTCTACTGTACCCTTTGAGAAATAAATTCAAATAAAAATAAAATAAATAAATATATGAATGTCTTATATTTTAGGCAAGTACAGTAGTTACTCAAAACTGCCTAGCAATGCATTTTTTTTTTTTTCATTTATAGTAGTTTTATCTTTCTTCACACCGTAACTTAGTGATCTGCCGTACAATATTCTCTGTTTCGTTTTTTATTTCAGAGCACGTCTTTCTCCATGAGGACACATTCATCACCTCTGCTAAGAGCATCTTCATTACTCTGACCTTCCGATGTCCTTTGCTTCCTTCACTTTTCAATAAGCTTGTCAATCTACTAATGTTGTCTCAGTGGCAACTTCCAACTCCCTGAAGTCATCTGACACTCTTCGGTTACACAATGCACGTGCATCGGTAGCCTTTCCATTCGAATGACTTACCATCACGACAGTTTCCTCTTACGTGTTTATAAATCTCAGACTATCACGTCATTATCTTCACATTATTGTAATATAAGTGACCGTCTCGCGTGCTTATTTTGGACTTCCCAACATCCTATGATAAGTAATTTGCATAAATGCAATTACCATACCACTAAAAGTAGATTTATGTTTTACGCTGTTTAGATATATAGCTATTGGTATGCGAGGCGAATGCTTTTTTTTTTTTTATGTTTTATGGCAAGCATTAATTGACTTAAACACCTGGAAATTAAATACGCCCCTTTTCGTTCTGTCTGACAGTTAAAGTAAGAGAAATGTTATCGCTGTTTATGTGTGGCAGATGACGGTCTGTCTTAACTGAGTTATAGTTGAATGGTAAACACACTTTATGGTCATTGACTGTACATTAGAACAACCAAAGAAGATCTATGAAAGAGAGAGAGAGGTCACGTATGTGAATAAAGGTTATCTAGATATTTAAGAAATTGGTTAACCTCCGATTGCATTTTGAACAGTAATCTAATCTTGGTGTATTCACAAAACCACGAACATTTTCACCCGCTATCGCAATCATCAGTTACGATAAAGAAAAACAGAAAGGGTACTTCATTAGTTCTTCGACAAATGGAACTCTAATCAGGACAGCTCCACAAAACTAGAAGAGGAAAAACAATACGCACGTAAACAGAGATTTAACTGGCTATGGGGGGGGGGGGGGTATTTAAAGTGTTTTCTGTGCTACACAGTAAGGTAAAGTTTGTGTCATTATTAACTGGGAACCATTGTTCGGAAGAAGAGTAGCTAATGTATAATTAAATATAGTAGTATGAATAATAGCATGAGCAGCATTAAATAGAATAGCATGAATAATTATATATATATGTTAAAGATACCAAGCAATTTTATAAGCTAGGTTTTTAATCCTTTTTCCCAAGTAAGCAAACAGACAAGTAAGTCAAGTTTCGGCTGCACGTATTGCGTGCTTGGTATCATATATATACTGTATATATCCTAACATTAAATTCTGACTTCTATTAACTGACAGATGTCTATTATACATGCCTCGTCCCATCATTATAGATATCAAAAAGTGGGTACTATTTTCCACACTAGGAGCAAGAGCCCGACATGAGACCAGAGAAATGTCTAATGAAGAAGAAAAACAGAGGATTCACCACGCTTCTACATATTAGCTCTATTTCCATGAGACTAGCAAAAATACTTTAGGAATATAAAATCAAAGTAGTATTTACCGCCTTTATCAAGATGAGATCATTACTTTGATCCACAAAACCTCGACATATCCTCACTCCAATATCCGGGTGTTTAACGGCCATGGTGCGATTGCAGGTCAGCTTACTATGGACAGACAGAACATGTTCGAGATATTGAATACCCTAGAAGTGAAGCCTCAGCTTTGTCATCACACGTGCTCTCTTCAGCTGACCTACAAAACGCTTCGCAAATGAGACATCAAGTTTTATGGGATAAATCAGAATTATTACACCGTTACTAGGATACAACAGAAAGAAAAATATAGGGATCTTTGGAAACAGTGTTAGATCTTAAACATTTAAATATCAACCAGAGTATTAACTTGTCCGAATACATCACGCAGCACGTTCGAAACAATTTCCACACTAGGAGCAAGAGGCCGACATGAGACCAGAGAAATTTCTAATGAAGAAGATTTCCAATGAAGAAATAATTTTTAAAAAATAACATCAGTCGCTTTTTGTATAACTGCATAACAGTTGTCGCCTTTTATAAACTTTAATCAAATATTCATGAACCGGCAAAATTTACATACTTTACACACACACACACACACACACACACACACACACACACACACACACACACACACACACACACACACACACACACACACACACACACACACACACACACACACATTATTATTTTAAAATTCTTATCTGGGCGTTAGGAGTGGTTACTGTTTCATTAATCTTCCAAGAGTGAGTTTGTCTGTTTAAATTGCCGGTACATACGATGGCTAAAGAATTATCCAAAACGATGTTACACTTTTAGGAAGCGCAGGAGGAGGAGGAGAGAGAGATTGGTCTGGAAAATGTGGCATTTCATGACTGCGAAAAATGCACCATGAAAATATTATTAGCACAAAGAGGTCAAGGCATTTATCTAAGTTTGTATTTTTACATTTGTCATTTTAGAAACAGAGTATCTGAATATATTTCAAAAAACTCGAAAAATTGCTAAACATGATTCATTTATAAAATTATTGCTAAAAATAATTCATCTATGGATTTGTCCTCTGACTTCAAAATATGGTAATATGGATGTTAATGTCTTCGTTATTGAAGTTTAAAACACAGAAATAAGTTTATGTGAAAATTATAACACTAATATTTCATGTTTGAATGAAAAATTCACTTTCCTCCTTAATTATGATCCCTTAACTTAGTTACAAAGTGACTTAGTCTGGAAAAAGAGTGACATCCTTTAACGATAACTCCTAATAGTTTTCTTACCACAGCTAGTTAACTGAAGAGTTATGACATTGTGTACCACTTCTCTCTCTCTCTCTCTCTCTCTCTCTCTCTCTCTCTCTCTCTCTCTCTCTCTCTCTCTCTAACATACAGTAACAGGATTCAATTCTTTCATAACGAAGACCATCCCATACCTCATTATGAGAAGTTACACAGCGTTGTTCCAAATTATTTTCTGGAAGTAAAAGACGAGAAAGCAAAAATTGAGGAAAAAAAATTATTCCAAGTTTAACTAAAATTTGAAACACTGCATCGGTGTTATCTTGAAATAGTTCTTCGCAAACTTTAAGGAATTTTCCAGTCATTGATACAATGAACAGCTACAATATCTTTATTATACAGTAATAAAGATATTGACTGTGAAAAATGCACCATGAAAATATTATCAGCACAACCTAAAGAAATCCTTGCAATTGAAACGTTGTTACTAAGTAAATAAATATCTGTTTCAAAAAAACAGATATCAAACTGTTTCAAAAATGTATAAAGTAAGCGATTTGGTTTAGAAAATACACTATTATAATTATAACGTTATGTGTGTGCGTGCGTGCGTGTGATATGTCAAGCTTTCTCCACACGGGCAAATTTGACAGTGGTTATAGATGACAGTTATTTATTCTTCCGCAAAACTAGTAAACCAGATCATGAAACTTTCAGAAATGTACAGATATAATAAGCAATGGCATTCGCTGACTGCCCGGGAAAGCAAATGGCAATATAAATTGGTCACTGGACTCACACAAGTGAAAACGACTTAAGATGAGACCTATGATTACACCATTCAGGTGGATATAGCTATAACTCTCTGCTTATTTAAGGATTGTAGCGACAGATATCAAACTGTGGAATATTTTCATAATAAAACAACATGTGATTGGTTTCGAAAGATAATTAAAGGTTACAAAAATACTGAAGATAAATGCTGAAAATGTTTCAAAAAGTTCTATGAGCTGAACCTTCTGCTGTTTCTGCTTTGAAATTGAAAATTTAGTTTTCGGAGTTATACAAAATTATTAAAAGGCGTGTTTATGTACACTGGTATCGCAAAAAGTTAGATTTGATATAGTAAACGTTCGGAAACTTGCTCCGTCGGTGATTATTGCTTCTATAAACACACACACATACACACCGCCGCTTGTTATTAGGTGTTGACAGATGTCTCTTTGGCGTTGGCAGATATCCAACCAGATATTAGTTTCTCGGCCAACAACACAGACTTAACCGAGAAAGTTGGGGGGGGGGGTAGGAGACAGAAGTAGACTGGTAATTGAGTCTGATGCGTCACTCTAGAACACTGCGTGTATTTTGAAATAGTCTACGATCCGCGAAAAAGTCTTATCTGGCCCACCAAACACGCCAAAAAAAAATATTTATTTCCTCCTAAACAACGTAAGGGTGTTAAGGGATAAGCAAAGATTTATATTGTCGGAGATATTTTATGTATCCTGTCCTTAGCAAATTTTGAGCGAACACGCAGTGAATATCCAACAACTTCCGATGCAGCTGAAATACTGCTCGTTATAATAAGGACTAAAAGAAATGTCTCCGGAACCACATTTTAGAGATAAATAATTCTTCACGTACTGAGATCATATTCACTTGAGTTAGTTGATGCTTATTATGTTTTTGCTATGAGATGGTCCATGAATCTCTACTGATGCGCTATTTCAGAACCAGTCGGAAAATAAAGAATATTTTTTTAAAAGAATTATTCGAAAGTGTAAGATTACTACGATTTGGCAGTAAGTTCAGAAAAGAAATGCTGAATAGGCAGTTTTTCTTGCTGAACAAAGAATTTTTCTGTTTGTTCAGCAATGCTTTCAAAAAGAAAACCATTTTTTGATATAAATTTACTTCGTTTATCGACGCTAAGAGATTCGATACAAATAAATTTATATCTGCTTAATTGTGTTGAAACATTTTATATTTAACCTACTAGAAAAACTGGATACATGACATCTACAAGAGAATCACTGAGATAATCTCTCAACGATATGACACGATGTGCCTTCAGAATATGAAAGATTTCTTTTATATTTCAGCCTAATACGTTTAACCTAATTGGATGAAACAAAGAGAGAAAACTAATTTCGACAAAATTGATAAAAGATATGTAGCAAGCTGGGTGTAATAAGACACGACGTGCACGTGCAAGAATTACTGTATTATATACGAGTAATATAAAGAAGCGCAATGTTAAAATCGAAAATGCATACGGTCTAAAGAGATTTCCATTCCTTCTGGACTTTGTCAAAAAGACGACGTACCTCGAAATACCAAGGTTCAAATTCCATCAAAGGTAAAGGGAATTTTTTTCCCTTTACCTTTGATGGTAAAGGAAAAAGATTCCCTTTACCATCACGGTTCCTTTTTTTAGCATCAATTAGCTGAATTCAGCTAATTGGTCCCAGGCTTAGGGAAGGAAGTTTTTTAAAAAATTTACTGATGAAATTAAAAATAATAGAAGGATAGCTCACTGACTTAGTTACCTCATATTGATCCGACTAATTACAGCGATAGTGCTTGCACATAATACAAATATGAATGCAGATTTTTAATTTTTATCTTCCATAGTAGTTTTTTATGTTATATACATTTGTGTGTGTGTGTGTATGTGTGTGTGTGTGTGTGTGTGTGTGTGTGTGTGTGTGTGTGTGTGTGTGTGTGTGTGTGTGTGTGTGTGTGTGCGCGCGTGCGTGTGTTTGAGAGAGAGAGAGAATCCTGCCCAGTAAAACATTCAAACCTCTATAATAGATTAGTATTATGGACAGACTAATAATTAGAAAATCCAGGTAGTTTGCTATAGAAATTAAACATAGAACCCCTTTGCCAGAAACGTGACCTCCAGAATTCATAGCGGTGCTTTCACACTGGATAATAACATTCACATCCAAACTAAAAACATTCACAAAACATCCATGCCCGAGTGTTACCACTCTGTCACCTATGCCGGCTTTATATAATCCTAATTGCTTATGCATACCACAACTAAAATGAATTTAGTTGATCTGTGTTGGTATAAATCTCTAGCATCACATTTATATGAAGCTGTTAGCAATATGAGAAGTCTTAGCCAGGAGCTCAGGTTGTCAAGTGTCATGTTCTTATTCGCAGTATATGCGTTCTTAATAAAAACTGGGCAAAATTCTCAGATCTCGTTTAACACTGCTTAACTCATCATTAATTAAAAAAAATAGAGGCAAAATGTTCGTGAAACTGGTTCCACTTTCTAAATGAACAAAGACTGATTCACAGTTGAAGAGTATATCTACCAATTATAACTGTGCAGTTGTATTACGTCAATGTTGTAGAATGCCTTTAATATTAGAACTCTTCATCGGAATTCCTTCGGTATTTTGACATTTGCTGGTTTTTCACTCTTGACTGCAGTATCGAAATTCTCATTACTACTTTGTTTTCGCTTCCTTTAGTGATACAAGTCACAAGCTGACGAATTAGCCAGTTAAAAACATGAATTGGCTTCAATGGTAAGCGAAAGATTTTCTCAAATGGTATACGACTTGAAAGAGATCATGAGCTAGTGCTCTTTCAATACATTTAATACTTCGTATTCTGCTTACAACAATCTGCGAATTCCCACAGCTTTGTCTTGATGGCAATGAAAAAACTTTTATCTACAAAAGCTTCTCAGGGATTTAGTACCATTAAAGATTGAGGTACATGATCTTTCTATCCAACATAGACCAGCTATGGTGGAATAATAATAACAATAATAATAATGAACTAGATCAAGCAAGTCTGGGAATGTGAGCTCTTTTTAGTTTGAGTTATTTGAGGTTGCGGTCGAAGAAACCAAGATTATCTTCTAGTAAGTCCGCTTTCTTTGAGGGAGCGAGGACAAGCACATCTGCTAAATCACTTTCAGTTAAAAGCTCTTATGAAGTTCGCGTCCTAGACAGAAGTCGAACTTAAGTCTTTGTGGTAATGACAATACCAAACGGTATTGTCATTACCACATGAGCTGCAGAGGTTGGATTCTTATAAATTAATAACATTTAGTTGATAAGTCATAACGTAGGTTCCTTAAGGTATCCTCTTGATGCAATAATGCCTATTGATAAGGAGAAGTATCGACTAGAATACACTTAAAGACTACATAATACGAAATCGTATAGATCTAGTGCTTATTATTGTCTCTTAATTTCCATTATCTTTGATCTCTCTCTCTCTCTCTCTCTCTCCCTTTTACCCTCAATAATTTAGTCCTATGCTTGAAACACGCTGATTTTTGTTGCTTTTCAGCATATTGTACCGACAGTTTTTTTTTTTACCTCGTCTGTAGGGTTTCACCTAACTGAAATAGTTAAGAACTCTGTTACGATTCATTCTTAAGTGACTCATTAAAGATATTTCGACTATTACAATAACTTGTAATAAGTCCTCTTTTAACATTTCTCACTTAGGCAGACCTATCAACACTAGGTTGGGTTATTTTGGGATAAATGTTTGGATTGTTTCACGAGATTTTTCCACCATTTTTGAATTTTAGGTTTCTATTACTATCCTTACACCACCACCACCCTCATTTAGCTGAATAAAAAAATTTAAAATTTATTCAATAAATAATTTTTGGGTGTTTTTTTTTTTTTTTTGACTCCACTATGCCCATATGCATAAGTTTTATAAAGTTTATATTAATTTGATTAGAACTTGAAGCATTGTCTTCTCTGATGTTTTTTTTCAGCCCCCAAGAAAAACAAAAAAAAACCAACCGACTGACTTGCAAAACAGAATATATTAAATGCTGAAATATATTTGCGACTATTACCGATGTGTGGGAGAAATTAATTTCTTGACGTGTATGCCAAGTGAACCTGTTATTCATGTGTTAGATGGACGAAGATGAAGAGATTATTCATGTAAGTGTGTTAACGTGAGAAATAAATTTAACTCGCATTTTTTTACGTTAAATGCTCTTTCTTATTTCTGTGCATTCTCATTTTTCACTATTTGAAACATAAAGGAGATAAATGATTTCTTTAAGATTTTATTCTTAGATAAGATGATATTTTGCAATAAAATACATATGTGGAGTGTGTTTTAGACTAAATGAAATATTTATTTCTTAGTAGCTAGTTGAATATTAGCGTATCAGTTCTAAATCAATGTCTTCTACATCACATGAATTATATTGAAACGATGGCTTCAGAACTAATACGTTAACTAATTGGTTCAGAACTAATACCATTAACAATTATATAATAATCCCACTAAGTTCACACTTGGAAATTCAGACCGAATAAAGTCAAAGACATAAATTTCGAAATCTAAGTCTCGAGTGAGAAATGCTGCTTAAAATATAAAATAATTAACGAAACATGAATGCACAGCCTCATCAGAGAATTACTACGACGCTTGCCGAAATCTTTTCAGTGCAAAATCAGTTTGGCAATTTTTATTTGTATAATTCCAAGGTTAATTCATTCGTACCAAAGAGTTTACCAAGTAAATCTAGGGACCTCACCAACTTTAGGGCACAAAAAACTAAAACATAAACGATTTAATGCTCATAGTAAATTAGAAGACAATCTGATAAAAAATTGTGAATATATATTCTATCAGTTAGCTGAAAAGTAGATCTAAATTATTCAGTCATTAATTATAATATTAAATAATACAGATTTTTTTAAAAATTCTATTATTAGAATATTATCTAATAAAAAAAAGGATTCAAAAAGTTAATAAATTATTCAGACAAGATCCGAACTTTTGTTTTCGATAATTTTCTCTCTCACTTTTTAATTAACTTGTTTTCTTTTTTGTGAGAGTATTCTAACACTAAAAAAATCTCTTTCTACCCTTTAAAGTTTGCCTCAGTAATATTCGCTACGAATCTTTCTAATAGCTGGCATTAATGTCATTGCGTCGTGTGTTAACATTAGTTTAGTGATGCGTCCAGTGAAACTTCTGGTGTGAGTCATCAAAATCTTAATCTCGACGAATCTTATTCGTTCTCTCTAGCTGATGGACAAAGAGTGATGATGAACACGTGTTTTAAATTAGGTTATTAGAGTATACAAGTTTATAGATTTACTGCATTAATCTAATATTTACTGAACAAATTTTACAAAATCAGCATAAGCGATATTAATAGAAATCAACCTAAGTAGCTGTAAGAAGCTTAGATTCAAAGCAAATTGGCTGATGGATGGCATGTAAGAAATTTGACTTGGCAAACTATTTGAACCTTTGCCAATAGCTGATGTTGTGACAAGACAGAAAATCATGGACAGGGTGAGGGAATAAGTAGCTAGAAACGAATTTCACATTGTATCTGCAGCTTACAAGATCTACACACCAACAATAAGTACCAAACATTGTTTGGAGTAATTCGCTACCCGTCGTTCTTGGAGCAATGGAAACATATCCTAGGCAGCGTTCCGATTTTATTGTTCCAGAATCTAAGAATTATGTTCAGGTCTGACATTTGATTTTCCTGTCGTCAACAACTAACTATCGAAGTGCTCTTCTCAACATTGGAATATGTAATGTAGGCTGTGTGTGGAATTCCATTTCATGGAATCTTGATCTGAATCCAGTTGATGGGGATTAGATCAATATTTCTTACATCGATATTTCTTACATTAAATCAATATTTCTTACATCGACTGTTGCGATAGTGTTGAAGGAAGAGGACTGATACCAAATTCAGTTATGATAAATAAACCGATTTACTATTTAGAGTCATTCAGGAGAATATTGAATTCCCATGCTATATAAGTTGGTTGCATAAAACCTTTGCCTTATTTAAAAGTTGAAGGAAAAACAATATTTATTCCTTTTTTTTTTTTTTTTTTGAAACAAAGGTTTTACACTTGGCTGATTTCTTTACCACCTTATCTCAGAATAGTATGAGAAAGTCTCAAAAATATGTCCTTTGAAAACAAAGGTTTGTCTTACCTTGTATACTCATAAAAAGCAAAACACAGCAAAACAAAGTGATGTCTCATTTCATCTTCCTTTTACCCTCTTTTACTTTGCGGTGTCGAAGATTTATTAATCAACGGACCTCAAACCGTTCACAGGATAAGGTGGTCAGCCCCAATGTATCCTAGTCCATAGTGTTGAGTTCTCAAGGGCGATTTTCCTGCTTTGCGGGATGAAAAACCCCAGGATAAACTGGAGAAAAAACCCTACTGTCCAGGCCCAAGACAGCATTGTATCTACTTCGAAGTCAAACCTTAATTCCAACATCCTAAAATGTTATTTTTCTTGCTTTTCCTTTAGCAAAATCGCCAATGACATTGTGGAAGTTATTTCATCGCTCAGTTGCTGTTCTATAGACAGTATAGCAAGATTTCTTAAACACAAAGTGCCGCCCGGGACGGATCTCCCCCCTCCCCCCCGCTTCCTAGCTACGCCACTGCGCACAGCCACTAGGCTAACCGCGCTGACATAACAAGTGATGTATAAAACAAAATATAAGCCCTCCTTCACAAAAATATGTGGTCAAATAATTGATAATTACATTTTCTTGCAATATATGGATGATGGTTGACAGAAATATTTATAAACAATATCATAACTCCACTTAATAGTACGTCATTCCATTTGAAGAATATTAAGTCACATGACGATTCTTTGGAGATTAAACTGCGATACCACATATCCTAATACATTCTAATACTGTATGAAGCCATCTGACATTAAAAATTTATTTTTAAAGTCAGATGATTTGATACATATAACCCGTGTAGGATCTTATATGCACCATCTATCAGACCATCAGACATTCTTTCTCAGCAAAAATCATCCATGTTTAGATCAAAGGTTAATTCCAGTGTACGTTGTAATAACCTCCGTTCTTTGGTATTTCGCTCACAGTCCAAATAATAAACATGCCATCCGAATAAATAACGTCCTAAGCATGTGTGGTATCTTAGGCACAGCGGGTATATGTCCTTCAACGACACACCACAACTCATCCGTAAAAACAACTAAGGGAACTTTACAGTTATCCCCGCGACAGTAATTTCGCAAACATTATATCTCGGTCTTCGCAGAACAGAGTCAATGTTCGACTCCCTTTCAAAGAGTCAGAGGTGCTAAAAATAGCTGCGGCAAAGAATGTACCATTGCGACATTCTATTGTTCCGAAGCTATGACTCCTCGACTAGAGGAACGGATGTTGTCTTCTTATCAATTATTCAGTGATAGATGAAATAAGGGAAAGAAGGAAATAACGAAATAGGTGCTGTTTTTATCGTTATATCTTTAGTCAGACATCTGCGACTTGCTTCACCTCTAGACAGATTTTTTATGACAAAAATACTCATGACACGTGATCAACCGTGAATAAAAGAAAAATACTTCACAGCAATGAATTGATGCGTGCATTTGAAAGATGAAAAATGTCCTGTTCAATCCTATGCATTCACGTTTAATTCATTTTGTTAAAAAAATTGAAAAAGGAGCATAAGTGCTTCAAATCATTTATTATTTTGTTATGATTTGAGCTAGAAAATCATTGAAAAGACTTTCATTGTAATAAACGGAGCTGTTGGTTAAAAGGTGACCAACGATTGTTGGTTTAAGTTTATCAGTCACTAGTTTTTGAAGAAATGAGTTCTACAGCTCTCTTGAAAAGTTTTTTTTTTTTTTTTTTTAGTGTTGGAAAGTCGAATGAGTACAAAAAATTGTCAAAAATTCTACTGAAACCGAGATATGGCCATAATAGCAAAAGCAAATGTTTCAGAGTTACAATCTTTGCCCTTGTCAGATTATACAGACTTTTCCAAAAGATGCAAGATCTTCTGTATGCCTTAAAAGAGAAACTTTTCATTTATGTATTAAGACAGCTGCTTTAAAGGGTTGAATTATCATCTTAGTACCAGTCATACAACATCACTTCTGGTGAATCAGAAGGGGGGGGGGGGTATACTGGCGTGCAGAAGGAGAAAGTTTTCGAGAGCATGACATCTCGTTTATTTTGAAGGATACACATAAATGGCTAAGCAAATTAAAGCTACAACTACTGTAGCACAAAAGTAAATATAAAAAAATAAATAACTTAGCCGTTTGACAGTGGATGGAGCATAAAATGTAACTATTTGTGCGCTAATTCCAAACAGTGTTTGTGCGTACAGTCATCCCCGATTTACGTCGGGGTTCTGTTCCATCCGGCATGACGTAAGTTGATACATTAAATCAACAAAGTTACAGGGATTAGGACTTAACCGTAATAAGTATACTGCCATTTTAATTTTTAAACCTAATAAAACTGTTCTGTGCGTTACTATCACTATAAAGCAGGAGAAGACTCACCCAAATCTTCCTCCACACTCACATCTTCATTACGTTCCCATGTGAAAGACCAGGTGGCCGGCTCTTCTGATGTAACCTTTTTTTTTTGGATGAAAATGTCCAATGTGCTTTATTTTATTCCTCTTCTTCTTTTCGTCATAAATTTGTTTTACAGCAAGTAAGACAGTTGCTTTACAGCAAGCAAACGCATCGTGTACTTTCGTTTCTACTAATAAGTAGCGTTCAACATTCTGTATACATGTCTTCAGCCATTTTGAGAACATCGCTAACTGCAGAGAACATTTCTGCAAGACCCTTCACTGTAAATTGTTTAACTACCTCTTTTCGTTTCTCTTTTCCCCTCTTCCTTTTTTCGTTCTTCTGCAACTCCAGTTCGACCAATTCTTCAGGGACACTTGGTTAACCCTTCAGGGACAGTTTCTATGAGTTGAACTATGTCATTATCATTCACTTCGAGATTCAGATTGTTTGCTAGGCCTACTATTTCTTCACTCAAAAATGTATTTTTAATGTCTTTTTCCCATATGCCACCCATACATTGAGCGGTCACTTCGTCCCAAGCCACAGCAATATTTTTAATAGCATGATAAATATTGAATGCTTTCCAGAATTGCATGAAAGTCTGATCAGTGGCAGAAATGGCTTGTGAAAAAGTTCTCCATAGATAAAAAGTCTTAAACACTGCAAGAACTCCTGATCCATCGGTTGAATGAATGGTGTTTGAAGGGAGAAACATTACCTTGAACTTGGTGAAGATCACCGATATAAGACTGATGACCTGGATCATTATCTAGAATTATTAAATTCTAGTACAATTAGTACAATTTTGAATTTAAAATTAGTACAATTTTAAATTCTACATTTTCTTTCACACAGTAGCTTTCCATTTCACTCGCATAACAGTTAATTAAGACATCTGCACACAAATACAGGACCTGAACTTTTGGTTCAGGTCCTGTATTCATGACGCAAATAATTTTTCCATATCATCGATAGGACCTTTTCGTTGCTTCGTTGCTCCAATAATGAACTGGAAGAGTATGCCTCCTAATTGTTTTGAAGGCTCGTGGATTCTCACTGTGCCATATCACAAATGGTTTCAGTTTATATTCAGTCACATTTCCCCCTAAAAGAATTGTAACACGATCTTTAAGAGCTTTGAAACCAGGCACATAGATTTTAGCTTTTTGTGGATGAATGTCAGCTAGGGCATTTTTTCCCCAACATACGAAGGTCTCATCCTTATTAAACATTTTCTGTGGCAAATAATTTTCCTCCTTAATAATTTTTATCTAATTTCTCCAGGCAGCCTTCTCATCGGCGCTTGCAGATTCACCATACATTTTCACATTATAGTCGTAATCCGGTCCTGCTTTCTCCTTCAACATGTTGAAGAGACTTAGTGCCTTAGTGGTTATAGTCATAGTGCTAAGATGTATGCACTTTTGGTTCAGGTCCTGTATTCATGACGCAAATAATTTTTCCATATCATCGATAGGACCTTTTCGTTGCTTCGTCGCTATTGTCGATTTAAGGAAAGCAGATCCTTTCACAGCCTCTACGATTTTATCCTTATTTTTCAAAATGGCCGTCACTGTAGAATGAGACCATCCGAAGTCATGTACGATCAAAATGACGTGCTTACCCAGCTTCATGTTGCTTTATAACTAGCAACTTCGTTTCAAGATCAATTGCTCGCCTCTTCTGTGATTCTTCACTGGATTTTTTGATTGGGCGTGTAGGGGGTTGCACAAAATATCGCGAAATATATAACGATAAATACACAAATAACCTATTTCCCAAACAAAAAATCAACAGAGGAACTGTTGAAGACACGTGCAGACTGCTGAGGGGAGGTTGCCGCAATGCGTTGTTGCCACATGATGCAATGCTAAATAGAAACCTTTTTACTTTACGCTTGCGTCTTGTTCGAAAGTATAGTCGAAAATGTTATTTATTCCTTATGGGATCACGGATGTATCTTCGAACGGACGTAAGTCGAGGGATGACTGTAATTCGTGTCTATTGATTAGTATACTAATGAAAGAGGTGACTATTTCGTTCTTGACTAAGCAATATCATTGAAACATTACGTAACATCCATCTCAGTTGACAACAAACTATTTAACATCCTCTTGAGATAATGTGGATCTAATATGAAGTGTCCCAAGGTTGTAAACTCTTGCCTGTTGGGGTAAACTTCAAGATGCTGTTAGCTTCCTCAACATCGCTTGTGTTAATACATTTTTAAGTAGTAATTCTCTGATTTCTAATTTGAATTCAGGAAATAATTCTAATCTTCATATAATTTTTCCTTGCGTGGTTGCCAAATTTGAACTCAACAATTTAATTTTCACAGTTACGTTAAAAAATATTTTATTTATTTAACTGAATAATACATTTAGGAGGTATTAAAATCATAAATACTTTTATAAAGTTATAAAAACTATACAAATAATACACAAAATTTAATACTTTCTTGCATTTCAACTGTAAACAGCACGTTTAAATTTTACATAGAAAATTTCTTTTGAAAAAGAAAAGAAAAAATGCAAAACTTTCACTTATAAATTTCAACCAACTACCTTGGCTTTTTCTGAACCTAATTTTGGTTCTGATAGGGAAGTGTATCCTGCGTATTTAATATGCTGTCTCTTTCAATTATGCGTACTGACCGATATTTTTGCTGTTCTGCAGTGGGATACTTTTATCATCGTATGAGACTGAAAACTCATCTTTAGATGTCAAGTTCTAATAAATATTTCTCGCTTCCTAAAACTTAAGTTTTTTTTTTCTAAACAAAGAATACGATCATTCTTCCAGATGCAACACCGAGGTGAAGAAATAAATCAAATATATCCAAAACTCTGAAGCACTCGATATTTCTTTCTTGTTACAAAACACATTTACAATAATGCGAAGTATTTAACAGCATCATTAGGTGATGCTCACACAACGAAAAAAGAGACAGCAAGACCAGCATGTCCATCAATTACAGACTAAGGCAAACTTTACAGTTCGCTAATAATCGAACTTTAGTTCGAATCATAAATCTCTTTTCAATCAGTTTGTAGCCTACACGTTGTTATCAAACTATTCTCCATTTGTCTACGTCAAAATCGTTTCATCTCAACAACAACTGGTTGTTGTGCATTTATTGATCACGAGAAATTGAACCACGAACAGCTGCTTTTAGAAGTCTACTTTATTAATAAACCAATGTCTACTGGCCGTCTAAAATAATTCCAGTGCTTGGAAACAATATTCTAAAGAAGGCATTGGATAAAAGAATTCCGAATTTTTTCCTCGTAAATTATATAAGCGTTTCTTTTTCTTTTATTTTATTTCTTTTTTTTTTTTAGAGTTAGATTCACATTTTTTTGCTATTTTAGTATTGGCGTTAAAAATCCACATGTTTAAAATCGCGTAAATATGTTGGTGGCCAGTTTATCAACTTGGAGACCAAGGTTAGAGGCCTTCTCAGTATCCTAAACTTGCGGTGAAAACCAGTTTGTGGATGATATTACCACAACAACAGTCAGAAACAAAACTTTATTATAATATCACTTGGCTTGCATGTTACAGTCAATACATTTCGTATAGCCTAGTCTAATTCGCGTGCGTCTGTTCCATGTCTGCTACAAAGAGCATCATCCCACCCTAATATACATGACACAACAATAGCTCAAGGCTAGCCAATGACGAACCTTTCAGACTACAGGAAACCACGCACATCCGTAGGAGATCAGCAATTATGATACGAACAAGAAAATCTTGAACTTAATCGCATTTTCATTTTTTTGAAATCAACCTTTGGAAGTCACCTGTTTCATTTTTAGCCGAAAATCCAACCAATGCGGAATTTATAAAGTAATCTGCTCAGAAGGATTTCTCTCTAAACACCAAATATCCCCTCTGCAGGGATGAATTATCATGTTAACACACACAAAAATAATCCAATCAATAGTTTTATCTCACCCATCACTTGAGCCTTTAAAACTTTTAAATTCATTCCTCCAGGGTTGCGTTTATAAATCTTAAACAGGTGTACTGGACAAGAAATCCAGCCTTATTCTAACTGTTTAGAGGCTTCCCAGGTATGAGGAGGGGGAGTACCTGAGTTAACGAAAATGTGTAATGGTAGTTTAAACTAGAAAACAACGACAACAACAACAACTACAACAACAACAACATCCAGGTTGCTTGAATAAAGAGAACAGCTTGAAAACAAAAGTAAGGATATTACGATATCGTCACTAAATATTTATCTACATTAAAAAACTTTTTTTTTTCATCTGAGGAAATGGCTCTGAAGCTAACCAATCGTAAAAAAATTTCAGACTCTTTCTTATTTTTGTTTTCCTTAATAATAACGATAATAATAATAAAATGACAGCGTAGCTAAATGCAATCTTTCATTTGCTCCCTTTTCCTCCCAAAGGTAAAACCTGGAAAGACTAATGGATTACATTCAATCATTAAAACATCGTTATTGTAAATTGAGGACTACTTTTGATTTTTTTAATTTTTTTTTTTTTTTTTTTTTTTACAGCCAGGTCTTCCAGATTCCAGACACTGACTCCTCATCATCGCTACCACCAGGTGCTCGTACATTGAAGATATGCTTCGAGCCGAACTCTCGTCACCTTGAGGTTGGGGAAATGTAGAAGGTAGTTTGCGACGCCTACCTCCCGTCTACAGGTAGGCGTCGGCGACACGTCTCAGCAGACAACAAAGGTTAATAACTGAACGATGCGTTGGCTTACAGTAATGCGGTGTCCTTGGGATATCTAAGTAGCATTCGTCACCAGGCGTCGACTGTATGAATAGAGGCAGCCATACTTTTTTTTTCTTCACTCCCTTGAGTGAGGTGACAAGTGAATTTCAGAGAAATGGCCCACACGTGCAAAATGAGGTCACCTGGATGGAGACGATCTCAGTTAAAAGTATTTTTTGTGGTCAGTAACTCTTTCTTAAATGCTGCCAATCATCCAGCTTCATTCTTCGTTATGCCTTTCACTGAGAGGCTCCGCTGAGTCTTGAAATTTGCCTTCTTAGTTACAATTCTACGACTTAAATCTCCTCTCCACTATCATTTAAAACAACTCCTTAATCACTTTGCGTCTTAAATTGTACTCATTCCTGAGCTTCTAATCAGACAATTAAGGAGGGCTAATCTCTTAAACGGTGTTCGTGCGAATGAATTTTCATTATAAGTTAAAGAGATTGCATCCATTAAGTTACAACCGTATTTTCTAGGTTGAGCTTACCGAATAATTATTCCCCTATATTCTACTCAGGAATTTGAGAAGATTCAAATAGATCACGGGAAGGTTTATTGTTGGATTTCTTAACGCCCCGACAATGCTCGTCATATGTTGATTCCTTTTTAACTATTGTTTGAATAGTTTCTTTTTTGAATGTTGAAATATTGAATTGCCTTTTAATTACATACTTCGTATAGAGTAAGAAGCATTTATGTCACTGAAAGTTTATAAATAAATGACTTTCCATTTAAAATATGCTTATTTGATTTCGAAGTAACCACTATCGGTTTTGAAGTAACCACTATATTGCAGACTTTGTTTGGATATTTATTTATCGTATGGCATGTACACATGGTTAAAAGACAATAAGATAAAATACACATGAATATAGATAAGATACACATATATGATAATATAAATAAAAAGTAAAACATCTACATTCAGGCAGATACAAACACGAAATTTATGACAAGCATCAGGCAGAAGATTTATCATATTTTAACATTTAGGTTTTTAATCCAATTGATCGCCGCTGGGGATAATTCAAAGATATCCTTAAAGTCACCTGGTTATGCCGTCAGCTCACATTCCTGTACTATATGGCGAATGGTTTGGGTCTCGGCTCCACAGGGACAGTGGGGATTTGGTATTTTACCCACTTTGAAAGTAAGTCTCCACATACACCATGGCCTGTACGAATCCTGTTAGCCGTCGTCCATATATTCTTGGGCAGGTCAAATCCAGATGGATTTTGGAAGATGTTTATGTAATTACGAACTTCAGATGCTACTGCTTGGGACCACAGTACATCCCACCTACTCACCATACTGTCATTCTGGCTAAGAAGATTACGGGCGGTTTTTATAGCAGGTCTTCTACATTTTAGTCTATTAGATAAAGCATCTGTAATAAATTCATGTATTGGAAGGTTTTAGTTATTTAAAATTCTTTTATATTCACAAAGCAAGGCTTCCTATCGTCGTAGTTCCGGAGGAGCAATATGGCTCAAAGTGGAGAGCCATTGCAAGGGTGTACTCCTAATGCAACCAGTTATTAAACTCAGAGTGGAGTTAAGTTGAGCATCTAGTTTATTGACATGGTAACTATTGAGCCAGACAGGAGCACCATACTCTGCTGCACTGTAAACTACACTCATAGCAGTGCACCGCAGAATTGTGAGCCCCATACAGTACCACAAAGCTTCTGAACTATGTTATTTCTGGTGCGAACTTTAGCGGCGATATTAATTATATGATGTCTATATGACAGAGTTCTATCCAGAGTTATTCCCGGATATTTAGGTGTCGGATTAAACGAAATTAATGTTCCATCAGCATATATCTCCTGGTTTTTGATTTACAAGTCTGTTATTGAGGTGATAGCAAGAACATTCGGTTTTACCAAAATTTGGTGTTAATCTCAATTTTTTATAGAACTGCCATAAAGCCGACAGATCATTTGTCAATATTTCTTCAGTTCTTTTTGTAGACTTGTCGCTGATCGCCAAAGCTAGATCATCTGCATAAGCAAACTTCCTGCTGGCTGTTTCAGGAATATCTGGGAATGTAAAGGTTAATAAGCAGTGGTGCAAGCACCGAGTCCTGAGGTAATCAATTCTTAAGCACTCTCTGTTTACTGATGCTTCCTCCGGTGACTACCCTGAAATATCGATCACACAGTAATTTGTTTAGGAGATGACCAAATATTTTACATGGGATGACCTTAAGAAATTTATATACGAGTCCCTCCCTCCAAAAAGTATCGTAAGTCGCTGTTAAGTCAATAAAGACTGCTGTAGTCTTCAGGCATCTTTGAAATCCTGCTTCAATGTAAGTTGTTAAGCTGAGAACTTGATCTGTGCAGCTGCCGATCTCTTCTGAACCCAGCTTGTTCTATTGAAACAATTTCCAAAATTTTCTCACTGATCCTATTCAATATTAGTCTCTCCAACAATTTGTAGGTTGCATTTAAAAGGGCTATGGGGCGATAGTTTTCAATTTTTTCTGCTGGCTTACCTGGTTTTAACACAGCAATGATTTTTGTCCTTTTAAATTCTTTAGGAACGCAGCCACTTTCAAGTATATCGTAAAAGAACTTAGCCAGCCACAATCTTGCATAAGGTCCACAGTGTATCAGGAATTTATTACGAATATTATCTAATCCAGGAGCCTTCCCCGTTTTGATATTTTGAAACACCGAGGATATTTCTTCACGGGAAAAAGGCAAAGTGAATTGTTGATTCTTTTGAGTTACAGACTTCATTCTTTAATTCGCGTTTTACCTCTTCATTATGTTCTTTATCTATCGGAGCTCTAGAAAGCGAAGCAATACGAGCAGCTTCTGATTTGGATCGAAATAAAGGAGATTTCTTTGGTATAGAGGGGCTTGAACCAAGCTTTTTGAGTAGCGACCAGGCTTTTCTACTAGACTGTTTGAAATCTCTGTTTTCAGTTATTTGAATCCACTTTTCCCTACGAGCAGCGTTGGGACTATGGAGCAGTTCTTCTCCTATCTCGGGATCCTTACTTTCAAGGAATTCCCGATACAGGGATTCGTTTTTCATTGGTCTATCCAGGCACGTATTCTTTTCGGTAGCCTCGAGGAATGTGTATTTTTGCCACCTCTGTAACTACTCCAGTGAACCGTGTATAGTTTTTGTAAGTCGGGGGAATTCTTCTAAGGAGTGCATCTAGATCCGCAATGAAGTTTTCCCAGTCAGCTTTTTGGAAATTCCATCTTGGTCTAGGAAATGATGTTATCACTGGAATTTGTACTCCTAATTCCATAAAGATGGGACTGTGCTGGCTATTTGGAAAACTTCAAGAATACGTTTGAAATTCTGTAGAGGTTGATTTTCACTATCAGTGGAGACGAACATCAAAGCTGGGTTATATATTCCTTATACCAGACTCTTGATTTAAAGGTGCCTTTTTCCTTGGCATCAAAAACCAAGTGGAGACGGTGTTGATCTGCCCATTCAGCTAACATTTCCCCGTTTTGATCATTCCGATCGTATTTCCAAGAAATATGATGACTATTGAAGTCCACAGAGTACACCGTTGGGAGTATGTCTGTAGAACATCATTTGGCCAAACAGTTGCCGGTGGTTTATATACATTCACAATCGTAATGTCCGCTATTTTAACAGCGATCTTATGGATTTCGTTATCAGTAGAAGAAGATATCAGCACGGCATTCTCAATATCATTTCGGACATACGTTATGTTGCCGTAGCTACAACTGTAAGTAATCCCGAGTATGTCGTAGCCAGGGATTATTGCTCTAGATTTAACTTGATCTTCAGTTTCGATATGTGATTCTTGAATGAGAAGTAGATCGACGTTTTTTTCTCGTAGAAGTTTAGAAAGACATTGACATTTTGATGCATTAGTACCCGCAACATTTAACTGGCAGATACGGATATTATGTCCAATATTCCTTATCAGCTGGTTCGAAGAAGAACCGTTGTGAAGGTTTTGAGTTTCCATGTGTAAATATAGTTAGGAGATTGCACGATTGCACAATGGTCTGGCCGCCAGTTGCACTAGTTCTTTAGCGTGACCCAGGGTGCACCACGAGGAGGCGAGCTAGAATTGCCTCCCTGATATGTGATTAAAAAATTAAAAAAGCTCAGGCACTTCTACGACTGATCCCACTAATCAGTCCTTCCTATTTTAATGTCAATGTGAATTCTCTATGATGCGGTGTGGAAACGAACTCAGCTTGCTTGTCCTGAGAAGATTTCAATATCTACAATCTAATAGAAGATCAACCATATTCATCATTTACAAATGGTCGAGAAATGACTCGAATTATCTGACTAAGTTTCGCAGTAGGATCGAATTGTGCAAAAAAGATACCTAAAACACACAGAAGAAATTATGGTTCTTATTAATTAGTTGTTTTTTTTTAAGTATCTTGACAACCGAAAATGTCTATAATCGTTTGAAATAAAAAAAAAACTTGTTTTTTTCCAATACGTTTCAATAAAATTATACGAGAACATACAGATGTATGATTTTATTTAAACTTTTACAAATGTTTTATGAAATGTTTTCACAATAGAAATTACTCAATTACAATATTTTAAAATAAAAAAATAAAATGAAACATGTCTTAAAAATATTTTTTTCAAATAATTTTCTTTCAAATTATGTTCTTTTTATTTTATTTTATTCAAATTATGTTCTTTTTATTTTATTTTATTCAAATTATGTTTTTGTTTTTAAATAAAAAAATAACCAAACTAGGTATTGTCAAAATCGTTCTGAAAAATAAAAAAATCCAGTAATTAATTTTTGTTTGTGTTAATTAATATTTATGTTTTTCTGAGGAAGAAAAATCCTTTTTTTTTTGAATATCTAAAATGGCCTACAATGGCCTAATTTATATAAAAAATATCAAATGAACGAAATAAATGCCTGTTTCATTAAAAAATTTCTTCCTAACTGAGTCATTTATTGATCCAGTATCTAATAATTAATTACACTATACATTAACTTAAGACTTTGTTTCACTTGGTGACAACTATCAACTAAGCTGTTTCCTTTTCAGCTGTGTTTCATCCATCCCCACCATCCAGTGGGAATTGATAAAAAAAACAACCAACCTTAATTTCATTACTCCCGCCGTGTAGCATATGTGCTGTCACTCTCCCTTTTATCCCTTTAGAGTATTCAGAAGTGTTTCTGAGAAGGCAAGCTGGAAAAAAAAAAAAAAAAAAAAAATGAGAAGACATACTGCACTTGTCATGTGGGTTTAGCTACCCAAAAGTTACCTCTAAACAAACCATTCCTATTTTAGAATATTCATTTCATAATATTATACAGGAATAAATTTGCTTAATATTTTTAAAGTATCCTTTTAACGCAGTACATCTTCCAATATTTTTAATGAAATCTCATCTCTCAGAAAAAGAAAAAGAAACTAATTTATGACAAATTTCTTTCCGATGTGTAGTTGACATTTACACAAGAAATCCATTTTTGCTTGTTCTACTTCTGACGTCGATCCCAAGGAAGATAATCCATTTATCAAACAAGAGTCCGAATTAACGACTCACCTTATTGTGCCACTTTCTTGCGAAGGTTTCCTCTGGCAGGTCTCCCTTTGGACGTAATAATTTCATGTTATTAGTGTTCGCATTCTAGTAATTTTCCATGTAGCGGCTGATGTTTTCATGAGGCCTTTCTAAGCGAGTTCATAACTCTATTCTATTCCATTTGCATCTTATCACTTCGACAAAACACGAAAAATAAAAAATGAATTGGGTTTTGAGTAATCATCTAAACGTGTTGTTTTGCGTTAAGAAGGTAATAGGAAAATTCCATGTAGAATGACTCTTATTGCATACAAAGTTGTCTTCTCCATGCTTAGTTATTTGAATTCCTCTGGGCGAAACAAAATAGGGGAAAGTAAAGAAAATGTAAAAACACGGTAGTTCTCAATTGGTACGCTGTGAGAATGTACCAAGTGCACCGAGAAGCATTGGAGCAAAATTGTCATAATAAATTAAATTAATAAAAAAAATTCTGAATAATTTTCAGGTTTTGTTATACTGTCAAAATAACTTGTTTACATTCATCTCAAGAATTCTTGCTTCTTTAGATGAATGTACATTCAATGTTCACAACTCGAACTTAGGTGCGATACCTTAAGAATAAAGGTATGTATATTCGATGAAGAATAGCCGCTGAGTGATTATTACCTATGAATGTTTTGTCCTTTCAATAGGATATAACAATACAGTTATCAATCCTATTACTAAACAGCTTCCCTTAAGTTATAAGAGAATAACTTAGATGCGGATTCTGTAAAAAATAATAATAAATAAATAAAAATAAAAACTTAAGTGAATGGACAGAATGCTGTTTTTTAATTAAATCGATTTATTTCTAGACTAATTATGTTATTTTATTATTTGCAAACGGTGCTTGTCATAATTCCTTTCCGATAACTTTTATGAAAGTTTTCGTACTTTTATTTAAAGTTCTACAATCCGAAAAAGTTTAAGAAACGCAGCACTCGATCAAGGGGTTTTCCATTGTTTATCTTCACGAATCGCATTAAGCGAAAAGCAGGTCATCGAGTTTCAAATTCCTTACAGCAATTAAAATAATATTGTATCTCCTGGCAACACGCTTTATTTCATTTAATTAATTACTATTGAATAAATATTTACAGACAATATTTAAGTTACGCGGTAAATTAAAGTATTAATTAATGAGCAAATAATACTTCTTTTCTATAGGATTTTTCCAAGGGTTTTGCCAAATACTAAGCCAGCATTTGTTCTCCAGTGAGTAGCGCATTTTAACGATATTTTTTGATCTAATCAGGATCGGAACTTATTTTACCTGCTGTTCATTTTCGTAAATATTGATAAATATTGTGCGCTAAATGTAAACTGAAAAGTGGATGAGTTGCATTCAATTATGCGCGAGACAATTATATATCGCTAAACAAAAAAGTAACAGCCACGGTAATGAAATTCATTAAAATAATTAAGAGAGTAAAAAAAAAAGTCTTTATAATATACGCAGTTTCTTTCCTTTCTTTAACGAATAAAAGAATGGTGATTCTCCCCCCCCCTCCCGTTTTTGTTTATTCCCCCTATATAAGAGAAATAGTACTGGACTTGGGTCACCTCTGGTTTCAAACAGAGAGCAGTGCGTGCTGCTTCTGAATTTGCAGTAACCTTCTGTACCACATGAGTCATTCCTACAGGCAGGCACGAGTTCATATAATAATAAGCACAAAGAAAGTAATTGAAGTCAAAATTAGTAGCCACGAGCTGTTTAAACTTCAGCACGTGCTGTAATTGACCCAATCATCTCCAGGTGAAACAATGGAAAAATTGTACTGTACAATGCTCGAAAGCAGAAAAGGGTAAAAAATTGTCCTCATTATTAGATGGCATTGTTAAGATAACGTGCGCAAAAAATCAGGGTTGATAACCGTGAGTGTACCAACAAGCTTTTCATTATTTTGCGTTCTTGTTTGCTTTAATCAGTGCGAAGACCTGAACAAGAATAAATCTTTATAGCTTTTTGTAAAAACATAAAAATGTTTTTTAAACAGTGTCAGTTTCTAACTGGCAAAAGTCACGAAAAATTTTAAACAGAATTTGTTAAATATAATGCCATATATTACCAGAGAGAGAGAGAGAGAGAGAGAAATTCTCTCTCTCTCTCTCTCTCTCTCTCTTGTTTTGTCGATTATCGTTACGACTTGAAAAAAGTGACAGAAAAATTTTGCAAATAATTCTAGTTGCCGATTTTATAGAAGACATTTCCTTATCTTTAATGTGATGGTATAACTTATTCAATTATTATTATTATTATTATTATTGAAATACATTCCAGAATTAAATTTCAGAAGAGTTCTCGGTGAGACATATTTTTGGAGCAATACAAGTGATGGTGTGTGTGTGTGTGTGTGTGTGTGTGTGTGTGTGTGTGTGTGTGTGTGTGTGTGTGTGTGTGTGTGTGTGTGTGTGTAGGGGAAAAGATACAGCCATGAGCTATATCGATTATTTAATGAGCCAGTTATTATTAAGCACATTAAAATAAGTGGCGGACATATCATACGGAGGGATAATAATAGACCAGTTAAGGTGTTCATTGGCATGTCAGAATTAAAAATAAAATAAAAATTGGAAGATCTAAATTGAGATGTAAAGATGGAGTAATCCAGGATATTAAGGTCCTAGAATTATTAAAAAAAAAAAAAAAAAAAAAAAACTGGAGGAAGAACTTAGCAATGAATAAGAAAGGCTAACCGAAGTTTCTGAAGAAGGCCAGGACCTATACAGGGCTGTTCAGTGAATGATTATGATGAACTTTCAGAAGACGATTATCTCTATAGAGCATAACTACCAAATTTCTTCTCCAGTAACAAACTTTTGACACGGCCCCTTATGAATTTTTGATAGATCATTCAGAACATTCGTAAACACTATACTTCGCCTTACTGAGGGGGTTGGTGGTATCGACGATGCCCTTTGATTCTGAAGGCCTAGGTTCAAATCCCGTCTAGGACATGAAGAATCTTTATAAGGCTTTTCAAATAAAGGTTGACTAGCAAGTCTCGTAAAAAAACGGTAGTTATTATTATTATTATTATCATCATTATCTCGCAAAACAGAAAAACACACGTAATTAACAGACATAAATGGACTCAACTGAGCCAAAGCAAAAATCGGACATGACTAAATTAGTCAGTCCTAGTAATTAGGGAAAATAAACAAACAAACCTACGGATATTCAGGCCATTTGTTGTTTCTGAATGGTGAAGGATACGCGGAGACAATTCTCAGATTTCTCTAATTTCTAAGATTTCTTAAATAAGGCATTCTCCTTCGACCTTTTTCTTAGTCGAAGATATTTGGAAAGATGTTTAATGACTGACTATTGTCTTGGGGTTTTAGCAATAAGAATCTCTGACTTGATTTATCGACTGAGTAACAAACCGCTGTTGTCGTGGACGAAAGAAAAAAAGAAGATGGAACTCAGTTATTTATCATTTGTAGGCAATACTGAGCGTTTCTTCATTTCCGTGGTAGAAATTAACTCGAAGTCCCAAATGCACCTCCGTACACGCGTTATGTTCTTCTTGACCTTCATTCGTTGGTTACGTATC
Source organism: Typopeltis vanoorti (assembly GCF_054136105.1). Classification (NCBI taxonomy): domain Eukaryota; kingdom Metazoa; phylum Arthropoda; class Arachnida; order Uropygi; family Thelyphonidae; genus Typopeltis; species Typopeltis vanoorti. Next base: position 168,963,922 of record NC_143549.1, on the reverse strand, counting down.
TGACGTTTACAACAATTCAATCTCACAGCTTGCCGTCTTATCTTTAATATGCGAGCGGCGCGTTCCTCGGGAACGTTTTGGAGCGTTAACCAACACCCGCATTTCTGTGTTCATCATCTTTCTTCCCCCCGCTCCCATTCCTACCGTCACATCCCGTCTCCATTCGTGTGCAAACAAACGTGCGTGCAAACCACAGCCAAGCAAATGCCATCGCAGTTGTTACTGCAGTCGGTGACACTGCCTTTAAAACGTAGGCTAGGCTAGCACATCGGACAGCACGTGCTTTGTAACCACACACACACACACACACACTACTGCCGATTTAGTTAGTACACACGTGAGTAAATAAATGTCCTCCGTGGAAAAATGAACGAAATTCTGATTAAATGGAAGAAAAAAAAAACAAAAAAGAAATGCTTTTTGGTGGATATAGTGTGAAGATAGAACTTGTTTGCTATGCCATGGACATAAGCTTGGTTCCTACACAAATTCTTCAGAAAGTAAACTAAACTTTTGTTTCAAGTCATTATAAAAGTGTCAAACTGAGCAACATTCGCTTTATAAGTCCTATGGACTTATAAAGCGAATTTTTGCGAGGAATCAATAAAGCATTATTTTCCAGGAAGCTTTCCCTTAAATCTAGTTTTATGCATCGGAAAAAATGTCAGATGTCAGCTCAAAACGAGCAGATACTGAAAAATATTTAATTCCGGTTTCCAAAACACAAATTTTAAAAAATCACGTGGTAATTTGTACATTTACTCTTTATTGAGCATTTTTTTGTTCCGCTCTGTGTTTACGCAACAACACAAACGACAATAACACTAATAAAATAATTATTAAAATATATTTAGTTACAACATATACAAAAAACCGCACAAAAATAATAACAATAGAATAAATTATCCGTCTGAACCTTTTCTGTCGTTTTTAGTAGCAAATAAATCTCTTATTTGTATATTTATAATTTTCGTAGTTTTCTAATGCTAATTTTTATATTTTATTTTTGGAATGATCTTTGTGATTTTTTTTTTTTAAATTTCATATTCATACTGTTATTTACAGGGAAAAAAAATTAAAACAGGATTTGCAAACAGAATGAATATTACATAACATGTGCAATTACTTTGAAACATTTGTAATGCCGTTATTTTTAACAACTGCATTACAACAATCAAGTAAAATATTTTCTGACTTACTTAAATTTTTTGTATTTTTGAAAGAAAAAAAAAAAACCCTAGAAGGAATAACTTTATTTCGGAAGTAAGAGAGAGCGTGAACAGTAATTGCTACCAGGAAAAGCATTCATACCTGTATATGCTTCACGGGCAGTGCTACTGATAGCATTTTGGAGATCCTTTATCTTTTTGCTCTATTAAGCTCTGTAATTTGTAAAATAGATCTAAGCCTGCACGCGTTCAAATCAGTCTGGTGATAAATGAAATCCAGCTATAAATACGATATATTTACTGATAACCACGTATCTTCGCGGCTACTATCATCTGGAACGTCATTTTACGTTTGCTAACCAAGTTTACTGAGTTTATAAACTCGTGGAACCTATCGAACTATATACAATTCGATACATGTACATAGTTTGATAGTTTTTTCCACAATCAAGTGATTCAGAGATGTTTGAAGTCGTATTATAGAGATATGATGTAGAGGGGATGCAGTGAGGGCATATAGTATAGTTACATTTAGATGATGGATCCTCCTGGTTTAGAGGAATAAATAGTGGGGTGGGGAGGTCCAGAATTCAGCATTGGATGAGCGATTGATGCCAGAAGGGCGAATGATCATGAATTTTTTTTTAAACATTTATTTTATTATTAATGTGATTTAATTTGATTTTTTACGCTAACGTTTACTTCGGATTTTTAATCTGCATTGTAATTAAAAAAATATTTAGATGAACTATATTTTTGTGTAACTCATCTAAATATTATAATATAACAGTTAATTAACCTGTTGATTTTGTGTTGTCACATAATATAGAATATATTTAGTTCTTTATTCTTTGAAGGGAAGGATGATAACACTTATTTCATCCTCCTTCTGGATTTAACTAGTTAACCACAATTAAAATCTTTGTATACTTGCGTTTTTTTTTTGTTTTTTTCAATTCGCATTTATAAATTCGATTATTGAACGTATAAAAAAATAGTATGAGCCATATAAGAAATACTGATTAGAAGAAGCAGAACGAATTTAAATTCCGCATCAAAGAGATCGGGGTGTCACAGCACTGCACTTAAAGACCTTGGCATTATTTTCACGAAAAGATACACCACGGCTACTGGTGAATTTAAGAAATAAATCTAGGCCACTAGAGGCATGAGATGTAAGCAAGAAGGGCTCACGAGAGGCCCAAAATGGGTAGAGTCCATAAGGCGCCACAGAAGCTGTGTGAATGTTGTTGTCGGAGATCAGAAACATACTAGAGATAAAGAGATTTAATCGCTAATTTGCTGCTATTTATTGTTACTTAATAGGAAGATGAATTCCACTAAGAATAACAGACTTGAAGGGGGGGGGATGAGTTTAATTTCCTATGAAATAGTCCATTCTGCGGCAGAATGGACTATTTCATAACTTTCCTCAAATTTCCTTTAATGGCCTCCCTGACGCCATCAAATCTGCAGCTTTTTTTTTTTTTTGTCCTTCATATAAGTCACATGGGCTGAAATTCGTAGATTGGTGCTCTGTTTTTTGATCCAAAACGGAAGCAGAAGTAACATGAACTTCACTATACTGAGATTCATGTTGAAATCTGCAGTTAAAATTGAGTCATAGCAGTCATGAATGACTTTTTTTTTTCTCCCACAAAAAAGGTCCTTTTTGATTGTGATTTTCCCTATTTAAATCGAAAAAGACCTCCATAAACTTGCATACATGTCATGGTATAATATATCCGTATTTTTTTTTAAAGTAAATATAGATTTGAAGCTGTTTTTCTAATTTTAAAACAAAATTTCATACAATGACGTTACTCCGTATTTTCAGCCTGTCAAAATCTCCACAAAACAAAACACAATTAGTATTACAAACTCACCACAAAACTGACGTTATACAACACAGGTTTTCAATGCTAACATAATTATGTGGACGTAGTTGACATCGATTTAAATACGCATCCAGTCTGATTACTTTTTGAACAGAACTCGCAAACAGTGAAAAATACACCGAACGAAAGCTGCTCACTGTTATATTATGAACCATATGCTCGCTGTTATATTATGGCTCAATGTTATACTAAGCAGTGAAATGGCGGAAAAATCGTATGCATCCGCTCGTATACATATGTAATCGTATGCATAATAATATATAGAGAAGAGTATTCAGATAATGACATACATAGTTCAAGAAGATGGATGATTTTTATGTTATTGACCAAATTCATAGAGAACGTATTTGTTTATATTTTGAAAGTGTCAAAACGTATATTATAAACACATTTCTTTAAGCGAAATTTGTATGATTTCCCATTTAAACAAAGATGTGTGTTATTCGGCAAAAAAAGAAAAAAAAAGAAACACAATAATAATAATAATAATAATAATAATAATAATAATAAAATATCGTCCATACTTTTTAATTTACTTCTGTATAAAGTCCCATGCGTGCTAATTGCTCCCAGTAAATAAAAAGTCAATGAAAATTATGTGAAATCGAGGCTATACATGTAAGAGAAAACTAAATATAATTTATTCCTCCTATATATATTTCGCACAATATGTCATGAGCTTCATTCAGGAAGAAGGCAGAAAAACTGTTAACATTTAAATTCTGAATACAAGAACGAGTCTCACAGTACGTATAACATCACGTGTCTCTGTCCAATAGGAGGAAACACTATTAGAGTTCACAGGCGTGGGAATATATTTATAATTATTTAATTAATTAAAAAAATATAAACAATTAATAGCAATCACTTCCAAAAATTAGAAATAGGCTTCAAATAGGTTCAAAGTTAATCGTTTCTTTTTTGAATCGTGTGAAGCCCTACACCACTGTTTTAATCTTAGTCGGACACACTATATGCCTATTTATAAGTTTTGGGAAGTGATTGCTGTTAATTGTTTATATTTTTTATATTTATTTATTATTTTAAAATTAATTAATTGTACATCTATTCCTACGTCACTGAACTCTAATAGTGTTCCCTCTTAGAAATAGGTTCATGACATATCGAGCGAAATATATAAGAGTAATAAATTATATTTAGTTTTCTATTGCCTTTGTAAAGCCATTATTTTAAATTATTTTGAAATGAATAAAGTTGACGTCTCTTTAGTACTTGTATAAAGTGCAGTAACTAGTAAGAAATATGCCGCAATGCAAATACAAAGTATTAGGTATGAGCGAGATCTCAGTTCAAAATACCGTTGAGAAAGGCTGAAATTATCTTTATTTCTATCCCAAATTATCTTTATTTCTATCCCAACTTATTCTTTAATCCCTACAGTTTATTAGCTTTCTGTATAAGAGTTTAAAACTCAGTTTTGTGCTGTTCAATAATCGACAAGAACACCACATTTTGAAAGAATCTGTTACGGAGCTGGCTGGTAGAGCATCTCCCCTCCCCCCCTCCTCCAATCAAGCAGAGAATTTGAATCTCACTCCGGGCATGGATGTTCGTGAAATTCTATCTTTAGGCGGGAATAAAAATCATTATCGTCCAGCGTGAGATCGCAATCTCCATTTATAACCTGAAGCGGATATAAAAGCGATTAAAAAAAAAGTATCATATTTGATCGCCAGAGAGCTGAATAATAATCTAATTTTTAATCCTATTTACAACGTTTTGTGGATGGGATTAGTAAAAAAAAAAAAAAAAAAAAGGCGGCTTTCTGCTAACTCGGCCTTCTATAGTTTATAATCTTTCCTATTACGTACGTACGTATAATACGAAGGGAACACATCTGTTTCAGTCGCTTCAGAGTTCTCCTGCATTTTTTTATTTCTTTTTCATTGTCATCATTGGTTATAACAGACGCTTAAACGCCCATTACCTTCCACATATCCTTGAATTTCCTAACCATAATAGCAGGATAAGGCGGTTAGCCCTATCCTGCTATGCATATAAGTTTTCTCTGTATGTAAATTGCATGTGTTATTCTGGTTTGCCTGATTGAAAAACCTGAGTTTCTGGGAGGAAACACTCTTCCGCCTACTTATGAGACCGACTAACTCACCTTCAGTTGAAAAGTCCTAATAAAGGTTCTTCGCGTTCTAGACGGGATTCGAACCCAGGTCTTTTCAAAGAAAGCGCTTCGTCTATACTAACTGCGTGATCAAGACTATTCTCTAATTTTTTTACACAAGCAAAATTTTGCTTCTTTATTTAATCATGCATTTGATTAAATTTCTTTATACTTGCTGATAACTGTCGAGTAATTATCCCTCTGTAATGAATGTGCCTTTTCATCATGTGACAGAATCGGAACATGCATTTGAGAATGTATCACACATTTCTATGATGACCTGTGACACGCCAGCCAACTTCGAAACAAAATAGAATGATGGAATAACCATTTACGGTAGTATTCAACTAATTATTTTTATTTTTATTTATTTAACCATTGAAAATGAGTACTTTTAATTAGATAACAATAATTTCTCGTACTTTCCAAGCTTCAATTCGGAAATGAAACACACCACTTCATAGATTTCAGAGCAACATGAGATAGCATAGACAGAATGTAAAAGTTTTGCAATGGATAAATTATAAATCATTGTCCTAGTCAAAGTTATAATGAGAAACTCTTCGGTGTTTCTCATTATAACTTTGATTTTGATCCTCGTATTTGATCTCATGGAAAACAAAAATGACTAAATACTTATAAGATCTGTATTAATTTATACCTCGGAAATTATTAATATTCAGAACATTTGTCTAATCCAATACATATAAAAATGGTGTTCAACAAGAGGGTAGCTTTTAAAAAGATCACCAGAAGATGCTAACTTCGTCAAGACAATAATCGGCATAAGCTGATGATACTGATATTATACGAGTAAGGACAAACAGCGATGAAAGAAACTTATCTGTCTGAAAAAAAAAAAAAAAAAACAGCAAAGAAGATGCATAGAAAGATGCACTAGGAAAGTTTGTGCCTATGGTCCTTCTCAAACAGAAATCAATTTTTATAAATTCAAAATTCTGTATTTACATACTTGGGATTACAGGTTAATTGTAAAAATCATATTAGTGTTGAGATCTAAAAACGAATTGTTTCTGCTATTTCCATGGACTATGGAAACACAAATCGTATATGATCTCATGGAAAACAAAAATGAAAAAATACTTGTAAGATCTGTATTAATATATGCCGCTGAAATCTCAGTGTCATTAAAGACAGATAAAAGATCACTAGGGTTCATTTGAAAGAAGGAAGATTCTCAAATATATTTTTGATATAGTGCTGGATAATAGTGTGTGTGGTGTGGTGTGTGTGTGTGTGTGTGTGTGTGTGTGTGTGTGTGTGTGTGTGTGTGTGTGTGTGTGTGTGTGTGTGTGTGAGGGAGAGAGAGAGAGAGAGAGAGGGGAACTTGGTGATATATTGATGCTCATTAACCTCAGCAGCCGAAGAAAAAACTAGGCCTTTAAACAATGTAAGTCGAAACATTATATGGATGCTACCATTCATTTGATTTTTTTTGGCATTATGTTTTATGTATTATTGTTATTTCTTTTATTTTTACTGTTCCCGGTAATGAACGAATATTTGCTAAGTGGTGATTCATTTCCCCCCTTTTAAGTAGGGAGTTTGACACATGGCTGTTATTAGGTGCACAAAAGGTCACTGGAGACATTTAGGGGAGGTGGCGTTTAGTACATGGTATTTGTGACACAGACAGGCAGCTGTTTCTAGTTGTCCTAGTAACCAAATTATATGAGGCAGTTGCCAGTGTGTCGTGTGAGAAACATTGACACTCCGTCCCACTCGTAACACGAAGTCAGCCAACGGTGCGATCAGGGAAACTTATTACAAAAGGAGATTTCGAGAAGAAATCAGTTGCTTGGCGCCGAGTTCCGCAGACAATGAGGTCATTAACATGGGAGAACGCGTGTTTCGAGGTTACCAGGATTAGAATGAGTGGAAGGCACAAAATGGAATTGGAAGATCATAAGAAAAGGGACTGAGAAAAAAAAAAAGTTTTTTTTTCGCTCGGATAAACAAAGTGAAACTGAAATGCTGTTTTTGCACGTGCAGTTCAGATGACCGTAAAAATTCATCTTCCCAACTCAAAATGAGATGGGAAGATGTGTTCAGTCGACACTTGCCGGAATGAGAGAATGGAAGCTCGTTGCATGCTGATTCTAAGGAATATATAGAAAGCAGATTTTTTTTGACGCATTTTTTATATATATTTATTTATCTGTAGAGAAGCAGGTGGATTGTGTTTTATAGATGAATCTCATCTATAGAAGACCTCAACTTGCTTTTGAATTCTGTATTCACTGTCTTGAATATAAATATAGAGTTTATATTCAAATAGTGATGAATACGATGACCACTTCTGTTTAGTATATTCAAGCAAAACGGCAATCTACATTTTTTTTTTTATAAAGACGTTTCTCATTTTTATGGACACCCTCTACAATCGAAATTTCGCAACAGCAAACAAAGGAAAACGAAAAGGCCTAAGAAATATTTCCATATAACCTTTCATAGTTCTCATTTTGTCAAACGGCTATTTTTCTGGCATCCTTAATAATAATTAAGGGGATACAAATCCCTTGTTGTTTAACTGCCAGTAAGCAAAACTCTAAGATCGAGAACTACGGATCTATGAGGGTGTTGTACTACCAAGTGGTCATTTACACTTGGATTCGCCGATAGTTTTTCGGTATATATGAAACTCGTAGATTCGTAGTTCTCGATCTTAGAGTTTTGCATACTGGCAGTTGAACAACAAGGATTTGTATCCCCTTAATTATTATTAGAATTCTCATTTATTATTTTTTTTTCGTTGTTAAATATATCAAATGACTATCTCGTGAATGACACTAACGATGATTACATTCACTTGACCCCATTTTTTATAAGCCCTCAACTGGTAAAGAGAAGTTTGCCGTCAATTAGTCGCCACTACTCTCCTAAGAGCATGATGAGCCTTTTGATTATTCGTCACCTCATTCTGTGTAATTTTTTTTATTGTGCCTAATGACTCTTCTCGAATATCAATTACCGGTTCCATCCTTGTTTTTATTTGTTTGTGCTTTCACTGTGCAGGAAAAAAAAAAAAAAACCTCGTGTAAGGCAAACAGATGAGCAAGAACACAAGGTGTGTACTTGCGACGATTCTTGTGAATTTTAAGAAAGCTTAAAACGTGTAGTTATGTTAACCACTTCGTTCAGGTTTCGTAGAAAGTCTTTTATTCTTTTAATGGCTAAACAAACTGTCCTAACAAAATATACAAACTTTCTTAACCTTAACAAATATCTTTGCTTTCCAGTGTATAATCTTAGCTCTCCAGGAAGGAAAATATCTGCGGTAAATATCATTGGATTCGCCTGTTGTATGTACTCCTCGGATCCTTCATGATGTTGTCTTTGCATCATTCCCAGAATTCTGTTGTGCTAACGTCAAGTATTCGTTATTAATAAAATAACATTCCGATTTACCGTCATTTTAATCTTGAAATTGAAAACTTAATATTTTCAAATATCTTTTTCGTCCTCACCGCTTCTAGGAACAAACTAAACAATAAACTGCGCAGTCAATTATTCTACATTGTAAAAACACAAGATGAAGAAAAACTAGATAATATGATGTGCCTGAAGAGGAAGGGGGGGGGGGGTGCTATGAATGAAAAAAAAATATTGACAAAAAATATTACAACAGATATTGGTAACTAACTTAATATAAAATTATGTAAAGATTTAGAAGGGAGCTTGTAACTTCCAAAATGAAGTTACGTTTTAACCCTTGTTCAGCCAGTGTACATTTACAGACTTTCGTGGTTGAAAGGAGATTCATCGACAGTCCGCAGAGAATTCGTTTGTTCATCCTTCAAACAGTACTTTTGTTTCATTTCAACTCGGAAGATATATTCTTTCCCATTTCTAACGCTATTGTATATGATATTGTGTGCATTCCGCTTTTAATATGCCATGTAATACAACAGATTTTATACATATTTGTCATGCTTTTCTTTCGTTTTTCGTAAAAACCCGATCCTCACCACCCACCTATTCCTTTCTAGTTCCTCTAGATCGGTTATTTGAAATATTTTAAGGCGCCTCCATAGCACAATGTGAAAACAAATATCCCTTGGTTAGAGTGACTTAGATTCGAAATATCCAGGACAAAAGGAACCTTTATAAGGACTTTACCTTAGCCAAATACCAAGTTTGGTATTTGGCTAAGGTAATTGATGATTTACAATTACAATTACAATTACAAGGTAATTGATGATTTACAATTAAATACAATTGATGACTTAGCCAAATACCAAACTATTTTAAAGCATTTCTGGAGGAATGAAAAAGAATAAATAAAAGTAAATGAAATGTGATTATCTAGCCTTTGTTATATGCTGCTCCACTTTGCTAATAATTGAATCTGCAGATGGTAGATGATCTTCATAAGAAAGATATCTTTCTTATTGGAGACTTGAAGTGGCATTAAAATATAATATTTGGTCCCTTATAGCAGGTTTATTAAATTTTGATTCGGCCATTGGACTGTTAGGTGCTTATGTTTACAAACTTTTGTGGTTGGAATTGCCATGTAAAAAATTTAATTCGAAAATTCTTTAATTTTAGTAACGATAAGATATTTCCATTATGGGCAGGAAAGAAATAAAATTTAAAAAAAAGTGCTCATTTGTCCTCGTAGGTTAAAATAAAAATACTAAATATCTTGAAAAATATAAACCCCATCATCCATTTTGGTGAGGTAGTTCCGAAATTAACGTTGCTTCCCCAAAATATTTTTCTGTTTTATTTTTATTTATAGATATGGTGAGTTATAACAATCCATGGATGACTGATCATCGGCATACGATTTTATATCAAATTACAGCAGCGATTTGATGTATAGTCAATGGATACTACGGATAAACTATCTTCATTGTTAAGAGAAAAAAAAATCTCCAATATAGAGATGACAGTGAAATCCAAACCATTGGGATTGAGTAGCAATTAGGTAAAGAAACTATTCAGATAAACAACTACTAGCTTTTCTAAAAATAGATGGCGGATTCATTCATTCCATTGCTATGCAGAACTAGAGACAATGCGAGATTGTAAATCATCGAACTTCTGTAATATTTTCTTTTTCATTTGGAATAATTCATACTGTACCAGTATGCAACATCACCCCCCCCCCCCAGGTTGACCAAGTGACAGGCTGAATTCTAATTCCGCTGTGTATTTGATTTCTAGAGCAAGATTTACGGATTATAACAGAGTCTAATGCGCTATAGGTTGACAACCTTTTGGGTTAAAAAAAAAAACTAAAATAAAATAAAAAGATCTACAATAAACGCGATGCCATTTAAGTGACTATCGTTAATGAAAAGATCAATTAGCTAAACTATTTCCAAATTGCTACCTTTCTTTTGTGTCGTTGAGCCGCAGGAGGCTAATAACGGAAGGACAAATGTGTGCGATCAGTGAACTGTCGAGGACTATGAAACATCTTGCAGACAAAGGTGCAGATAGGGGAATATATTAAACTGTAGGACCACTCGCCACACCTTTATGAAGCAGTCAACGCCTCGAAACTAGCAGGGGTTGTATTCGCTAATCCGTCACAATTCGCAGAAATAGTAACTGTTTTGCCACACGAGCAGCAGACCTAGGTTTGGCTGTGTTTTTCCAGTAACCTAGTTTTCCTCCAATATTCAAGGCACATTTCTCAGAAACGAGAAAGATTCTTTAGACTTCTGACTATGCACTTTTCGACTTCTGGCTCTTCATAGTCGAAAGAATACCCATAAAAAGTGTTCATACCTTCTTATAATTTCCAAAAGCAAGACTGAAATGAAGAAATATAGCAGCATTGTAGTTGCCAGCTTGTATCTATTTGGAAGGACTCTATTTGCACATTATACCTGAAACTTAGAGATGAAGGTTGTAGAAAATTTATATTGCATGGACGTACTGGTAACTTAGGAAGACAAGTTTACATAAAAATTCATACTTTTTAATTATTATTTACGTGGTTATAGCGTTACTTGCAGTTACAACCTGTACATAATTTTTGCTCTTTCATGTGAGCGCAGTAAAACTAAATAGTTTATAAAATATAATTTTAATTCATATAATTACATGCAATTACTCATTAATCTGTAGGTAAATAATACCAACGAATTCTTTAGTTATTTTGCTAATTATTTGTAACAATTACTCCACACCATTTAAAGTTTTCAAGTCAACAACTAAATATAAAAAGAATCAAATTTGTAGTTGTGAGGATGCAGAATAAAGATCGTCAAAGGATGCTGTTATTTTTATTATTGCAATTTAATCTAATATTAACGTAAAATAAGCTGAAAAAGAAACTTTTACAGAAAGCCATTTTTGAATCTGAATCGATAATTGTAAACAGTAATTGGCCCCTTTCGGAATTCTACCTTATTCAACAAAAATTAGCATTTGGGAAAATAAAAAAAAATTAATTGTTAATACTGTAATTCAATAAAAATCAGCATTTGGGAAAATAAAATTAGCGATATAGCTTCAGTAGTGAAGTCAAACTAGATTTATCCTCAAACTTTACGTTTAAACTTAGCATACAAATGTGAAGATTTAAATTTCTCTGTTCTGCAATTCCAATTATGCAAATACTGAATTTGTGTTATTGTCAGGAATCCACATAAGAATTCCACCTAAGAATAGCGCTTTTCATGGAAATTAATTTAGCAATGATTCTTTGAAGGCAATGTTAATAACTGTAATTATTTAAAAAATACTGAATCTCTTTATCCCTTGATGAGTCTTGAATCCAGGAGGCGCTTGCAATAATAATAATAAAATATATATAAATAAAAATATAAATAATAATGGACAATAAAATCGACCATTTTAATCATCAACTACAATGACAAATTTATCGATTACAATAGTACAGGGTGGTCCATAAGTCATGGAACATGCCGTGTAAAGGGCCCGTCTTTGTGAAGCAACTGCATAACATAAGATTTTTTTTCGAAATCTGTATTTTTATTTCTTATATTAATATGCTTTAAAACCGTACCAAGCCCAATATTTTAGTTATTAAGGTTTATCAAAATGTTCTAAGTGGATGCCTCGTATGTTTGTGTTTTGATCACCATTTAAAGATTATCAATTGGATCTTATTGGCATTTTAATCACCATTCTTTATCCATTCCAGATAAAATTTTCTCACATTTGCAATACAAAAGTGACTAACGCGCTGTTGCTTTCAAAATCAAATAAAAGAATCCCTAGTTACAGCTGTTTGTTACACCTATATTACGTCACCAGTATCCTCCTCACCTAAACACACATATCTCGTCTTCTGATACAGCAGTTTGTCCCAGGAGGCTGACTCACAAGTAAAACGGTAACCACATTATTTGTATAATACAGCTACATTTTAAAACACATTTACACAAACTCAAAGCTTTGCAAAACATAGGTAGAAAGTGCAACTATTGAGTTGTAAAACTGGAAAAATATGTTTCTGTTGGGGAGATATTAATGGACAACAGTGATCTTGTATCATTAATCTAAAATTTAAATCTTAAAATAAACATGGCAGTCAAAAATATCATGAATATATATAAACGTATTTTGCAGCAGAAAAACATTTGATGTGTGATGAGTTTTTTGTTTCCCTCTTAAAATCAACAGAAAGGTGAATAAATAATTACAACTATATTAAATTGACTGTTCCATATAATAGGAATGTACTATATGAAAAACTGAAATGCAGAAACATTTTATGGTCAGGAATTTCTATTCCAAGTCACAGCTTTAAACATTTTATGTTTTCACGGCTCAGTATGTATGCAAAACGTAAGTGGAAAAACCATTTCAAGTTTTTTTTTTTTTTTTTCTGGTTGAATTTTAAATAACGAAGGTTAAATTACAACAAATATATATCACAAGTGGTGAATAATACAAATGTATAGAAGTATTTATACATTTTTCTATCAATATACTCTCAATTTTACAATTTCAATTTCTCATTTCTAATTCGCAGTGTGTTCCCCCAATCTTGTTGTCAAATAGTTCGAATCTTTACTTTGAAAACAGTGAGTTTGTGTGATTTTTTGATTTTTGCGTGATTTTATTTCTGTGTGATTTATCACACAGAAATCAAAAAATCACACAAACTCACTGTTTGCAAAGTAAAGATTCGAACTATTCGACTATTCATACTAGATTGTACTGAATTGTTTAGTTACTAGTCGATAGCATATATCGGTAGCTAATAGTAACCAAACATCCCTTTCCCGTTAGGAAAATGTAAATTGTCATCCTTAATTGGACCTTACGCAATAAGAGAGAGAGAGAGAGAGAGAGAAATAATCCCTATTATTTATGGTTCAATAATAAATCACCATTTGTTAAATTAAGTCCACTGGAGCCTTATGCTCAAATACATCTACGAACATCTCATATCTTTTATCTTTGTCACAGCTGAGAATTGAGATTCTGTCTGTTTGATTTCTTTACTTAAGTCTCTTTCTTTCCCATGTATACTCCTGTCATTCGTCGCAAAGGTCGTTAGTTCTCTTCTCCAGTTCGTTTCTAGATATTTTCTTCTGGTGGTTACTCTGTTTGCATTTAATCAGTAGCGATTTTAGGTGCACACGGGAATTGACCGACAGAACTGCAGAATGGTGAAAAAGGTTGCTTCCTTGTTGGCCGACCATGCTTGCCTTGAATGTGGATATAAGAATTCTCCTTGCGGCAGAATTTTTATATCCACATTCATGTTACAGCAGAATTTTTCTTCTTATTCTTCATCCAGCTGGAACCGGATACGACACATTTACGGTACGTGCCAAAAGATCAAAACATTAGCCAATATTTGTTTTTGGAAGCATTTATTTCTTGCCTGCTGCGACCAAAAAAAAAAAATTAATATTTCGAAACAAAAGCGGGTAACTTTTAGTTTTGGGAGAGATAATTAACGAAAATTAGGAAGGGGAATCGAATGAGAAGTATTTGCTAGTTTCTTTAAATGAATATAAGTTCTTAATTAATATTTTTGTTAAAAATGCTTCTTATAAAAAAAAAAGCCCATGGCTTTTTTTTTTATAAAAAGCATGATTTAACATGATTTTCACTATAAAAAAATTTTTTTTTTATAGTGAAAATCATGATATTTTGCTGTAATTTCTTCAGAAAATTAGCGTACCTTGACTCTCTTCTCCAGGAACTGTTAATGTAATTAGAGAATGAACTGAATATGCAAAAGGAACGAAGATATCTCTTTTCATATTCTGTCCACTTTTTCGCCTAACAGACAACTATGACGTTTCCTCCAAAACTTTCAAGAGGACCTCAAAAGAGTACGATATTTGTATAAGACCAGGGACCTTCTTTTTGCATAATTAAAAAGTGCAATTGATGAACGCTTTCATCGGTAAAAACATGAACAAGATTTTACTTTCGAGAAGAAGCTATGTTTAAGGAGATTAACCCAGAAACTCTGTTAGCTGTGTTGTTGGAGTTTAGATTTTGATGCCCATGACATTATTCATCAACCAGGCTTTGCTAATTTAACAATAATACTTTATAATTATTTTGACATAATATTAAATACAGATTGATTATTTTTGGGGTAATATATATGATAATAATTTTATATTATAAATTAAAAACGCTCGACTTCTAACAATGAAACAATGTATCTAGTTAACTAGATGATCAGATTATACTACAAGCCAATGAAGGGACCTTCATAAATCATTTTATGAAATAAATAAAATTAGTCAACAACAAAATTTAAAGATTTCACAAAAGAATACAAAATCATCGCATTTAAAGGCAGAGATCATATTAGAACAAAAATCAACGTAAATTTTTTCACGTGATGGCCACTCCCATTCTGTTCTATGGTTCAAAAATATGGACTCTTAAAACGGAAGATCAAAGTAAAATATAGCAGCAGAAATAAGATTTTTAAGAACAATTAAAGGGTGCACAAAATGAAACTATATAAGAAATGAAGACATTAGAAGTGCGCTAGGTGGATAAATATAGACCGAAGGAAGAGAGAGAGAGACCAGCTGTTAGATGAGATGGAAAGGTCTTATGTTGGATAGACAAACACAAACATACTTCGCATTTGTAACAGGAAAACGCCATGGAAAATTTTCATTTAAGACTAAATTAAAAATGTAGAAAACGGCATGTTTTCCAACCTAAAAGAAGACAAGATAGACTTAAGAATACTTAATACTAACATCTAACCCAACATCGTCTCACACTCTTCGCATAGGTAATAATATTAAGAAATCCATCTGTTCCAATAATAGCAGCAATTATAGGACTGACTCCCAATAATAGGAACTTTGTATTTAACAGGAGAGCTAGTACTGACACTTTATAATTCCACCGAACACCTTAAAAACTTGCTCTACTAGTTATTGGTTAGATTGTGCATTTTTTTTTTCTTTTTCGTTGCAATGCCCGAAAATAAAATTTGAAAAAATCCAGAAATACCATAATGCAACACCACCCAAGTATTCATTTTATTATCGAAAATAAATAAACAAACTATATATCTACAGGCGTGCACAGCGTACACAGACACATGGAGGCATGTTATCATGCTTATTTCGTTGTCGGGTGACTGAGATACGCTATAGTGACAGTTGCTCCTTCAGGCAGACAGCAACGCGAGATTTGCGAGCGGGGTTCGAGATTTCACGTAGCCGAGAGGCGAAATAAAGCTTTACCAGGAGAAGTCTTCCTGTGCTTGTCGTCAGTTCATCGCTAGTGATCGTGTAGCGGGCGGCGGCGATAGCTGTAACTGCGTGTTCTGTTTTTGCGCCTCTTGTCATCCTATTTTAAGCTTTTCTCTCATTTTCGCGTGCCCGCACGCCATTTTGAAAGTAAAACTTCTGATTTTTGACGGCACATCGCTATCATGACCACTGAAGAAGCTCCCGCTACGGAAAACGATTATTCCGCATCCACCAACCCCACTGCAACCACGAACGCAAACACCACGCCTGCTACGAAACCTGCACCGGCTGGAACTAGACCAGCTGTCCACAAAACCGATTTTGAGAAGGATATTGTGTATCTGTACCAGTTCTGCAGGACCCCTACAATTCCCTCTCCCTCACCGTTCTGTCTGAAGGTAGAAACATGGCTGCGAATGACGGGACTCAAATATGAGGTACGTTGGAATTTTAGTTTTGCTTGTTTGCTTATTTTAAACACTGATTTACTTGCGGGTGACATTAGTTACCAGCAGTTGGTGCATTGGAGGGGAAGGGAGAGCATAAAAATGGTAAGAAAAATTGATTCTGAATTTATTTAAATCTGTTTTAACTTTTGTTGGTTATAAAATATCCGAGTTTACTTTAACTTTTTCATTGCTACCCTCCCCACGTATTCGGATAATTATAACTAACATGTATGTGGTAGCCTAAGCCTCCGTAGCTCAGATGGTTACGACCGAGCTCTCCAACTGGAAAGATCTGGGTTCGAATCCCATCTATGATGCGAAGAACCTTTATTAGGGCTTTTCAACCAAAGGTGAGATGGTAGGTCGCATACGGTGATGGAGGGTGTTTTTTCATCCGAAAACGCGAGTTTTATCTTCGAATCAGATAAACCGGCCCTGTTTATTTGAATTTACGACCGAAGCAACTCAGGTTATGCCCGGATGTCTTAATTACGTGTGTTGTAATAGCCGGTTTGCATGCTTTGATGGAAGAACCCTCCCACGTGCATATGAGACTGGTTAACTCACTTTCAGTTGAAAAGGTTAAAGGTTGTTCGCGTCCTAGACTGGATTCGAACCCAGTTCTTTCCAACCAAAAGGCATCGTTACCGACTGAGCTGCGGAGACTCTACCGGTCCATGTGAATACACAGCTATAGACAAAATATATCGGACAAGTGAGACACTGAAAACCACCTTATGCCATAATCATTTCCTAGTAAAGTAAAATTCCTACCCACTAACTACTAATTTGAGAGAAAACGTACACACAGGCATGTGGTAGCCCACTAAGCTGATTGTTGTGAAAAATGAAATCATGAAATGTATATAGTATGACGGTCTATTATGTAAATACTCAATAATTGAACTGTAAGAATCTATTATGAAGGACATCGGAATGAAGAAAAAAAAAATGTAACGCTTTCTGTGGTCCGTGACATGACAATGCAGCTTATGCCATTGATATAATAGCAAAAAAAACAAACAAACAAAAAAAAAAACATTAAAAACCTTATGTCCTTGTGCGATTTTTTCATAAGATGTTATAAATCACGTAAATTGGACAAAATAAAGAACTCAAGACGGAGTTTCAAGGAAATCGCACTAAAATTCTAATATATCAAAAAAAAAAAAAAAAAGAAAAGAAAAAGAAAGAAAAAAAGACACTTGTAATCTGTTGGTCACGTCTAATGCATCCTTTGCTAATCATGAGATATTTCAGATTTTTTTTTTTATTTTAAATTAAAAACTGTGCTCGTACTAGGCTTGGTGCCGCAAAATGATATCTGACCGACGCCAAGAAATGCATTTTCGGGACATTTATTACTATAGCGATTCTCCCAAATTTTCTAATATTTTGGGACGAATCTTGATCACGGGTCATCAAGCAATACTAGTTCCTGTTATACGTCGTAAAAAAAAAAAAAAAGATCTACATACTAATAACATCTAATATGCGTTCTTTATATCCTGTTTTAATCATATTTCAATTTATAGGTTTTTATTTAAACAATATTTAATATGCCAATTCCATAAGAATGACAGCATTGTGTCTTAGCAGTGTATCCTGCATTACGGATATACTTTGAATCGGTTAATGTTAAAGACCTGTGTTGGAATTCATCATTGAACAAGGTGGCATCTTCGTAGCTATCCAACATCGAATGTTTCGTTTAACTTATCGGTAGTAAGACTGAACTGTCTGATGCATGCTGCTCAAAAGATCAGAGGACAAACTCCGACATCTTGACATAATCATTTTGATTCTTATTACCTTTCTAACAAAGCTTATTATTAATGATTGAAATGAGTTTGGTATCTTCTAAGACTTCTTAAATCTTGGAGGATCTGTAAAATTCATCACTAGATAATTTTACAATCCATATATGTAGATCAATATAACCGTTTCATCCCTAAACAAATGCTATTAAAAAACGAACCTTATTTTTTATTTGAATTGTTTTAAGGTGAAATACTTAAATACTGACGTATGAATTTTTGTATATTCTGGAGATTTAAGCTGAAGTTCTAAAACTAGCTCATTTATCTCCGCTCCGTGTTTTTTTTTTTTTTTTTACCAATTGCACTGCCACTTTCCTGTCTGCACTGCCACACTCTTCATTGCGTGTTTTGGACTGGACTGATCTCTATTCAAACTTCGCCACTAACGCTGAAATGCCTTGGAGTCTTCTTTCACTTACTCACCCTTATGTATCCCAATGACCTCCAATTGACTGAAAATCCACTTCGCAGTCTTGCTGATGATCGTTCCCTTTAAGCTGAGCTGTTGCGCAACAGTCAAGGTGTAGTGCGCATGCCTGCAGTGAAAGACAACTCGTTTGTTGCGAACATCCGCACGGAATGGGGAAAAAATGCAGGGAAACTACATTACTCTTAATTCTGTACTGATATCAATCGCGTACTGTACAAATCCGAATGTTTCTTTAATCTTTATCTCCATAACGCTGTTCTCCTGAGGAAAAGCAACTAAAATCGACATTATATACTTTTTAAGACCTTTCAAAAAGAACGTATGCACTTTACAGAAAATAATTTTATATTAATCCAGTTAAAGCCGTATTTTCATTGATCACTTTTCAGAAGCATTCCAGTGTGCTCCTGGAATAACGCTATGGGATTTAAAAGAAAAAAAGCTGAAGATCCCCCACCTCCCGAAGAAGGTGACAGGACAACTGGCAATAAGTCATATTTAACCAGTTATGTTTTTGTTTGTTTTGTTTCCGAAAGCCTTACAAACAATGCTTCATAATTTACAAAAGAATTCGTCACATCTATCAAGTCTTTGGAATTCGACTTTTTCCAACGTGTTACTTGGTTTCATTAACCTTTTCTGTAGGCAAGATTTAGTTAATCGATATTCAAGGTATGGCATGTCAAACCAGCAGTGTTAGTGATTGGTATTCAAATTCGAGATATCTACACATTGAAAGCATTAAATGTAATTTTTTATAAATCAGTCTGGTCACAGTAGCCATGAATACCGTCTTGTTCAAGAAAACATAATAAATAGGCAATCTTTTGCCTTTCTTTTGAGAATCCAATGCTCAATTGGTGTGTTTCTTTCGGAGAGTTCAGACCTTCCTAGTTAATGAACTTCTTGAGGAGTTTGCGGAAAAAAACAGGCAGAGCAGCAGCGGATGCACTAGGGCAGTGGTGGCGAACCTTTTTATGTGCGCGTGCCAAAAATTTACCAATCGAGTTGCTGACGTGCCAGGCAGTTTTTAATTTATAGACTTAATAGAATATTAATCTAACTTAATTAATTAATTTATAATATTTTATTCATAATATTTATTTATATATAAATTTATAATATTATTCAGTCTAAAATTCATTTTTGTATTATTAAATTGATTTTAATGATGTTGGTTTGAAAAAAAAAAAAGGTAGTGAGAAAAATATTTATGCATTTTAACTTATCATAGAAGTCAGCTGAGCAGGGGAAGCAGCAGAAAGATGTCAACTTGTCGGCGAAACGCTTACCGTATTCACTCGAATATAACTTGCCCTTGCGTATAGCTCGTACCTGATTTTACTTTACGAAAAAAAGGCATTAAAAAGTTTTGCATCTACCTCGCCCACGAAAAAAAGTTTAAACACGTTCAAGTCGGGGAGATAGTAACTCGCTCCCCGTGGTAAACAACACGCCCTCCCCAACAGCCGTTATACTGCAGATGCAAGAAAAACAAGTACATTTATTGTATCCCTGAATAAGGTACAGAGACGTTTGTGGTCTGTGTAATATATTTCTCAGCAAATAGTGCAATTACAGAGAACTGGAATAAAAACGGCGCTAACTAATGAATCACATGTCCCCTCTCACAGAAACTACTCTGTATAGATTCAAGCAGAACCATATGTTGCACCAGAAACACAGTATCTAACTAATTTGTTTTATTGCATTTGAAATTCTCAATGTCATTATGACAGATCAGAAAGACTAACTTCAAATAAAATTCTACCACGATTTGAAACATGCCATATAATGCGTGTGCGAGTTCGTCTGCCAGCTCCAACACAAACAAACAGCAATAAAATTCAACCAAGGGGTTGAAACTTTGTGTGAGTTGAGCCCGCCGGTAATGCGAAGTTCCGTCGGAACGATAAATGACACCACGTCGTGAATGTGTTAAAACTAAGAAATATATAGTGAATGTTCTTATGACAGTTTCAGACGTTATGGAATTCGGTTGAAGAGAATTTAGCATTTCAACTCAATTGTCGGTTGCCTTTGGGTGGCCGATCTTTTGTTAATACCGCACCAATCATATGCACGCCTCTTTTACACGAGCTGTTCTCTCGTGTAAAACAAATTTAACTTGTGCGTATTGTAATAATTTTAAAAAAGGTTGAATAATTTATAAGCGTATAAAAAGATATCACCTGTAAACAGTGGTGAGCCATGGAAATTTTAACAAAGGGCTCGCAAAAAAAAGAAAAAAAAAGAGCCGTATTTCACACAAAAACTTTTCTTAATACAGCTTGTGTACAAATTCCAATCAAGAAGTATTAGAGGACAATGAACCTCTAAAGGCTATCATTTTTAAACAAATATTTCATGATCTAAATATGAAATATTTGCACACAATCAGCTGTATTAATTTATCTTACATAAGAAAAATATTTTTAACTATCAAAATATAATAAGAATGAAATCTTTTATAAAACATTTGATTGGCTACTCGTTTTTCCATACGATTGGCTACCAGAAGGGAGAAGGGTAAAGATAGCACATGCGCTTATTTTATTTTCAAAGTTGGGCGCATTCGTTATAGAGGAGTTGAAACCATAATTCCAAATAATCTATACACTGCCGAATAGACTAATTTTTGTCAGGTTACCGTATGAGTTTGTCGCTTAATATGTTTCAAAAATAAACATTTTTTTTTTGAAAAAAATAAAAGAGTAAACAAGAAGAACATATCGCAAATCGAGAAAAATTTAACAAAGGTCTCGCGCGAGCCCCTTATAGCTCACCACTGCCTGTAAATCGTTGACGTGCCAGCAAAATTCTCGGAAGTGCCACCTCTGGCACGCGTGCCATAGGTTCGCCATCTAGGCACTAGGGTTAACCATCGCCACTTGTTGCCCTTCCCTTCTCAAATACTGTTATCGAATCTTGTCTTCAGTTCGAAGAACAGTTTTTTATTAGCCTTATCGTTCTCAAAGTAATCTTAATGTCCCTCCAAAATATTTTGTCTGCTGTTATCATATCTACCCCTTCCAAATAGCATACTTGAAGGTAAGATACGTTGTATCAAATTTTTTTCTTCAGAAAACAAAGACCGGGCATTATTTGTGGACATTATTTATAGCCAAATTACGTAAACAAACAACTCAGATTGCAACAGTATATTTAATGGTAAATCCCCCCCCCCAAAAAAAAAAAAAATTACAAAAGCCGAAATTTCAAATCTGCAAGAATTTTCTCCTGGCCGAAAGCCTACACAAGAATGTGCTCGATAAGCTAGTGTTTTAACCTGTCGCTTACAGTATAATCTTGTGGCACCATGTAGTGACTAATGTGGCACCATGTAGTGACATCGCTGACTAATGTGGCACCACATTAGTCAGCGATGACGAAAATGTAAAATTACATTTTAAAATTATTAATGAACTAGAATGATGAAAAACAAGAAGCAACTTATTCTTTGGAACTTCTTTCCTCCCATTTGTCAATCTTAAGAGAAATCAATTTAGTGAGATTATAAGTTTAACAATTCTTGAGGTGTAATTGGTGTATATAGTGTAAATTGTCTTAAATGATGTTCACAATTTTTTTTTTTTTTTAAGGATTCCATCAACTTTTGTTGCTATGGGCGAAAAATTAAATTAGAAACTTTATTGCATTTGATTACAGGAGTAATATTAATGAACAGAATAAATTTTGTTCATTAATCTTCCCACTAAATTTCTGGATAGCGTTGCTTGAGCATCCTACTCCCACCCACCCACCCACCCACACACACACAGTCACACCTTAATGTGACTGCATTTCCGGCAATTCGCAACACGCCGAAAGATGAATTCATAGACACAGAAGATTTTGTAACGTATTATAACAATGTACTTACACACTTGAATGCCTTTTGTTCACGTACTTCTTTGAGCATTATTTCAGGAGCACTTCAGCTTCTGAAAAACATGACATGCTTAATAAGCACAGCTCTTAAAGAATTAGCTACACGAGGTTTATCATTCTAATTTAGAATGGATTACAGGCATTCATACTCTGGGAATTCATTATTTTGTTTAAAGAATGTCTTGCGTTTCACTCATAGGATTGAACCAACAAATTCCTTATTGCTGCTCGCTATGCCCCGAAGAATATGAAGTCTTTGTTTCTTATGGGCTTTTGGTGAACAGCGATGCTTTGCAGAAAGCAAAAATGTGTGGCGTTGCCTTCCCAAGTCTTATTTGAGTTGACCTTGCTGCACGCGGTTGTCTCCTGATGATAATTGAAACGAGGAACTTAAATTTGATATTTATAAAAGTAACACTGGGGAAGCTCTTTCTGTGTTCTCAAGTTTCGCGAGTGCGGTGAAAAAGACGTTTCGGATAACTCTTTCTATTAATTTTCCCCGTATCGAATTCGCTCGTGTTGTAGCGATAGAATCACGATGTTATTAATTAGAATAATACTTATTTGCGGGAGACAGAGATTACGTTGCAATGTGTAGTTCAAGATCCTGCAAGTGAATATAAGAATCACAAGAAATATAGTCGTCGATTTTTATTTATTTTTTAATCTTTAGTTTTAAACGTTTGGGAATATCGATCATTTACAAAATGGATTGCATTTTTGTTATGTTTCATTGTTTGAAAAAAAAAACAAAAAAAAACAGTGGTCTGATTGGTCTGTTTTCCTTTTGGAACATATCAATTCTTCAATGCAGTTACACCAATAAGAAATCTAAGCGCTGGTCAAATACGGCAGCATCATGTGCCACGACCTCGATATGGAGAGATATGAATTTTTAATTGGTCCCAGTTAAGACTAAGAGGGCTCTACCTCAACAGCAGCTTATGGAAAGCTTCTGGAAGAGACATAGCTCTAACCCTATGCATACTTCTAAATAGCGCATTCTCCAACGAATGCTTAAAAGCCATCAGCATTACGAGTACGGCAAAAGTCTCCTAGGATCTTTGCTCATGCGCACTATAACGTTTCGCTTCAGTTTACCATTAGCGTGGGTAGATCAAGATAAACTGAACTTGGCGAATATGTAATATGTTCAAATATGTCAAAGTAGACGAAAGTCATCCATTATTTAAAGACTCCGAACATTGCACAGTTATATTCGAAGAAGCAGCCTTAGAAGGCTGCGTGAGCCTATGTGAGGCTTTAGAATCAGACAGGACAAAAGAGCACAGCATGAATAAAGACTCATAACATTTAGTACCAATTACGTACGTGTTTAATTAGATTGGGCAACGAAATCAAATGATCAATTCAGAGTCAACGGTATTAATTCCAGAGTAACCCATTTTGTGGTTAATTAAGACTACTACTGCGCAAATATTTATTTGTCAGTTCCTGTAATACCTGGAGATCCACCTTTCTCGACATTTCCAACCTATTCCAATATAAATGGAAGCGAAAGGGGGGAAATCGGATAGAAGTGTCAATACAGCAGCAATGTTGGTAGTAATAATCAAACTTCATTGTATGGTGTGATAACAACATCAACAACAAAATCAATCAATGTAATGCAATTATGTTTATGAACGATTTTTACCTGATTGTGCAGACATTGCACTTCATTGATCGTGTTGATAGTTGAAAGATTCAGACATGAGGAACAAAACATTCGGATTTAAATGAATAGTGGAATTGGAATCATATGTCATGCAGTTATTTAATAACATTGAGAATGGAATTTGATGAAATATGTAGGAAACTCTCAACAAATGAAAATGTCACCACAATGCCTCTTAACACTGAGTACAACATCTATATAGATTTCCGACAAACAGTAATCTTACTAGACTTCCATTCTCGATTGAAATGGGTTGGTGTGATTTTGGCAAAAGATTTAACAACGGAAAACACTGGCTGAAGGAGGTTTTGTCATCTGGGGTATGCTAGAAACAGAGAAAATTATTTTTCTTTAGTAAATAGCGTATTAAAATATATCAGCCATAACAAAAGTTCAAGAACTTTTTCAAGACTCCAGTTTAAACGTACGATAATATATTGCATATTTGTTTCATTTTGTACATACCACTTATCTCTAAATTTAGAATTAGAATTACAAATATCACAGTATAAACCCAATTCATGTTTCGAAAAATTTGCTTTTAGTGAAGTGTCATTTGTCATTATCTGATATGAATATAATTTGCATTGTGATTCGTTAATGATAATAATAATAAACTTCAAATGAATTGTAAAAATACTTGAAGTTTTCACTTCCAGCTTAACATATTTTCGTTTATGTATTTCATTTGAGCTCTACCAGAGCACGGAGTTGTTGGCATTACTGTCGAAGCAACTAATGCTATGATGTATTATCTATTTACTGCATGTGTTCTTCTGGTTTGTTTCCGGATGAAAACCTGCAATCTCCTGCCATTCAGTAAAGGATATTTCTAGAAAGAAGATAATCCTACAACTCAAGTACGTCATAGATTACATAATTTCGGTGATTATCTACTGGCGTCATAAGGATCTTTCTGTAGCACTTAGTAGTATTTCAGACCTTGCTATGAATACTAAAAAATAATGGGTCCCTAGACGAAAAATCTGCGTACTCTACGACCTTAATGGATGAGGCTGGTATTTGATTCTTTAATTTTAGAATCACAGTCATTGATTTTATGAATGTATAAAAATAAATTCGTCATCTCATTTTTTTAACGATTTTATTTGTAAGATTTTCTAGTATATTTAGGATTAAACATTTTTCCTGAGGGGCTGCTTTAAACACATTTAATATACTATCTCCCAAGACGCAGCATTTCCTATGTAACCATTTTGTTTTGACATCAACCAATCAAGTTCATGATTTTTTTTTTTTTTTTTAGGAATTTCAATCCAGAATTAATATTTATTTTATCCTACGAACATAACTTGACAACTCTTCATTGCTATCTTATAGACTGTAATCAATGTTTCAGCTCTTCGACAAGTCACATTCAGAGCAAAACAATTCATGAAGAAAGTAGTTCTGCTATTTCCACAAATGGAAAGAGCCCTTATTTCCCACCAGAAAATTTCAAGTCCGCTCTTGAAACAAACATTTAATTGGTCGAGTGGATGGCATTTCTAGTGAATATGCCATGGATTGTAATCTCACTACAGTATAGATGTTAATATTTTTCCTTCTCTTATACACACACAGTTCACAAACATGGTTATATATATATATATATATATATATATATATATATATATATATATATATATATATGAATGTTTTTGGAAGAACTTTAAGTGGAAAATGAACTTTTGATCTCAGTATCCTTAATTATTTGGTGCTTCCTCAAACTCCTTAAGGCCTCCATGTGTGGTTTACTATATACCTAGCTGGTAGCCTACGAGCATTGAAACCAAGTGACAAGGCTACAAGCTAGGTATATAGTATAACTAGTTCTTAAATGCGTTATAAATTTCATTTCATTTATTTTTTATGGCTGAGTAAATGAAACGGAATTTCCACTCTCAGACGCCACAAATCCTATAAAACATTATTTTTTTCCTATTTGATTTTTTTTAACAGCCACCTTAATTTAAAGGCTATTAATATTTCTTTTGGAGGATTAAGTTCCGAAACTCATCGATTGCTTAAAGGACATACACCTGTAAAATTTACTTTTTGTTTGGCGATTTTACGGACTTGACTAGCTCAGTTGTCTTTAATTAGCTTATCAGTAAAGCAAAAGCTCTAGGTTTTAGCAGGTCTAAATTCTTTACGAACTGATTACGATACTTCTAATCTTAGTTTCAAAGTGAAGACTCTTATTCTCAAATGACATTATCCTTTCTAAAATAAGGTTCTAATGTTAACTTGGAGCTTTTTTTTTTCTTTCTCATTTCCATGAAGGAACGTATCCAATAACTATTGTTATGAAGACCAAAGACACACTTCAAACCAGTGCCAGAAGGATCCAATTTGAGCTAAACATTCCAGAACAGTTACATAAATAATAACGTTTTAAAATTGCATCGATTGACTAATCGAGTATCTCGCATTACAAGCGACAATCTATATCTCTCAAACATCCACGTGCATGTTAAGAGCCCTTCTCTACATATAACAGATAAGAACGGAGTTCACATACCCTCATGACTTCTCGCAGTCTTTAAATACCCTCGTGCGGACTACTTCGCCACATTCCAGGACGAAGTAAACGCATGCGACACGCAGGGCAGTGTGCATTCTGGGGAGCACAATCATTTAATGACGAGGAGGGGGGAGTCGCTTCTGCCTTGTCAAGGATACACGTGGGCAAGTGCCTCTAGCAGCTGAAGACATGGGAGACAGAAAGTGCACGTGCACTGGACGTAACGCGTAGGAAGCTAGGGAAGGGGGATGAAAAAAAAAAAAAAAAAAACACGTGGCCGAATGGCATGCGCTACGACCAGACTTCGTGCAGCCTTTCCCATGCCAGATAAGGAGGGTAAACGCAGTCTTGAGATTCCTGTACGATTTGTCATTGACTTCGCAGAAGAAAATGTCTGTTGTTGTGCATGTGAAACTGTTCAGTATCGATTGTCGTTAACTGGGTCACCCCTTGTGCCCCTACCCGACGGAAAGTGACCTTTATTCTAAAGGGGGTGCTTAGGGATAAGGGAATAAGTGTCTAAAGGAATTAGATCCCAGGAAATCCAATACCAAGTTTGTTCTTGGTTTTCCAATTACTACAAATGAATTTTGCTAGCGTCAAAGTCTCAAACTTCATCAACAGTAATTCCGATAAAGAACAACACTTGGCTTTTGTGTCTAAGTTATCATTAAGGAGTAAGAAAA
This sequence comes from Typopeltis vanoorti, assembly GCF_054136105.1. Lineage (NCBI taxonomy): Eukaryota > Metazoa > Arthropoda > Arachnida > Uropygi > Thelyphonidae > Typopeltis > Typopeltis vanoorti. Next base: position 168,936,534 of record NC_143549.1, on the reverse strand, counting down.
TGTCAAAAACTCATCCTAAACTAGCAAACCTTCACAGTTAAATAATGCATGAATTCCTCGCATTTGTGAAACTAAGAATTCCAGAGATGCTGCGATTAGATTTTCTCCTCCCTACTGAGATTAGGCTTAAGAAGTAGTGTGTTTAATAATTCAAGAAAGTAGCATGTTTGGTTTCTAGAGCAGAGTCCAACAGATTATCCAGCCAAGCCATAGTTCGCCACTGTACGAAATGAATTATAAAAGATAACCATCTTACAGAGATTGTCATAGGACCGTTGTTAGCGTACATGACGCCCCTAAGCAAGCACTATTTTGCCACCCTGATTTAACAAAATATGTATAATTAAAAAAAAAAAATGGTGCTTTTTTGGTTAAAATACAATTTTTCCGCATTCCAAACGTGACGCTCCTAGGCATTGCTTTGGTTGATTAATGGGCTACGAGGGCCCTGGATTGTCATGAAATAAATAAATGAGAATACTTTAATAATTATGCAATATTTTTAATCTCCTGGTCAATGATTTTAAGTTAATCTTCTTTCAGTGCTCGTGTTTTTTCATAAATCAAAGTAACTGGGCTAAACACATCTTTGTAACATTACTGCTATTTTGACGATTTGTAAATAACGACAAGATTAGTCCATCCAGGATGGTGATATCTCCTGGAAACTTCTACCAGCTTTATAGTGTACAAGAAATAATTAATTTTAACACTTGCTAAATATTTCCGTGTTCATATAACGCTTCCTCTGTGCACAGATAAAAGTCAAGATATTCAAAACCATTTTCTGACAACTTCGTATAATAGACATTGATTTGGCGCCATTTTAAGTATTTCACACTTTCTCATTTCAAAGTACATTAAAAACTTTTTGTAAAATATTTATTATAAGTTAACTCTGCAAATCGCATCGACTCAGCATTGCACTTGACAATACTAAATTCGTTCCTAAACAAATCACGAAGGTTTTTAGTATTACACATGGCAACTAAGGTCATGTTCCACATATTTTCATCTGCGGTCTTTAGCCGATAGATTTTGGGCGAAAAAAATGAATACTGTATCACTTCACCGATGTTTTAAACGGATGTGACTTGTTGTTATGACGTCACAATCGGTTTAGCTCGCTGTTATAACGAACAAATATGTATGCACGAGCACTGAAGAAATTTCTTAAATTATTTAAAAAAATCGTTAATTTCAGTTGCATTGAATGATCAAACTGCAAGTGATTATAATCATTCAAGTTGTGGAAATGGAGAAATGCATACCAGAACTGTCTAAACACAAAGTATCCATTTAATGCTCCAGATCAGTTCTTTCTCTTGGCTAATGGACAGATGCGATGATTCTTGGAGAAATCAATGGAATGTCATCTAAGGTTGTTAGACGAGTGCATTAGTTGGGCATTACTGAAGAGAGTAGAACTTGTGAAAGTATTCTGATAATCCCTTTCAGCGTATTATTAGGGAGTTACAATGGAGCGTTCCAGTTCATTTGTTGGAACCTGGCCAGATCCACTGCAACGCATCCTGTTCTTTTCGACGTTATTATTTTATGAATCACAACGCCCCCCCCCAATTGTTTCTTCGGTTGCAATAACCTGCTCATAAAAAGACCAGAAGCATGAAGCATTCCAGACCACTATAAATAAATGCGCCAAATTGTGTATATTGAACTGAATTCAAGAAAAAATGCGACTTTTTAATACTCACAAACGCAAATATTCATAACGCAACTCTTTTTACCTTTCTATACAACTCTATAGAAAGAAAAAGATCAGTTGTCGTAGTCATCTTCTTCCTTCCCTGGACTTAGCTTTAAATCTCATAAATGTTCCTGATTAAACTTCTGGTTCAAGACAAGGAAAATTTTAAAACTGATCTTCCTTACAAAAAGATTTGAATTTTTAAAGATCTTTCTGTAAGGAAGAAATTCAGTTTATGTTTTTCTTATTGTCTACTCACTTAATTACATCTTGAAAATACCTTATAAGAGCTATTTTGGAGATGGCAGCTTGACTTCCGAAAAACAGTCAAATCGACGGTGAATATGCAGTTGGGAAAAATATGTATCTCTAAGGCGTCTTACCCACACGTGGTTCAAAGGCAAATGCTGTAACATAACTGACCGTACTACCGACAAAGCTTGCGAGAGTTCAGTTAAAATGAGGTTGTGTCCACGAAGGCAATATGATAAATTTCTGCATTTCTTTTTATTAAATGGACTGTGTTTATGGATGCATTTCAATGCATGTGCTCTCGAGTACTGAAAATGGAATACTTAATCCTTTGAGTGTGACATCAGATAATGCTATTTACTCGTCTCCAATAAATAAATTATTAGAGAATTATTTTCAATATTTTAAACATAATTTTCTATGGAGAGGAAAACTGGACGAGTTAGAAAACAGTGTGCTGTTGACATTTGTTTGTTAACATCTTTGTCACTGACATCGCTGCACCATTATTATTTTATTATTAACTGGGTATCTCCATGGATTTTAAACTCATCACAGGAGCACCACACTAACCATTTTGCAAAATATTATCATACCCTTAAACGGATTCACCGAAAAGGCGCTGATAATAACCTCAAGCAACTTATTCCACTCATTCATCATCCTCGTAGCAAAAAAATCTAAACCTTACATCCCTACTAACGATACTTTTACTTAACTTCCAATGATACCCTTTTGTTTTTTTCTCTCCATGCTACACATATTGAAAAACTTTCCCCACACCCATGCCAGAACTACTTTCAGAAGCTAATATTGTATTTCTATCACATCTCATCTCTTTAATCAATCAATTTTTGTAACCCACAAATCTTCATACGAAGCATTCCACAGACCTCGAACCGTCTTGGTCCTCCTACTTTGATTCTCTCTATCACTTTCACAAGAAATCCAAGCGACTTAAATTTGAGCACCTAGTCAAGATGTCGACGTATCAAAGCCTTATCGAGGAGAATGACAACTATGGACCAGCATATATTTGCAATAAAAGTATACGAGAAGATAACAAACATGCTGGCCAATTGGCAGAGTGGTTAACGTAGGAGGAAATTAACTTTGGATTTTTAACAAGTTGTAACAAATTGCAATGAGAAAAACCCCACACATTTATTTTCACTTCCACTACACAGGAAGTGATTAAAATTTTTGTGTGCCCTCCCTACTAGCTGCCATTAGGCAGCAACTTCACTGGACGCAATATTCTGTTCCCCCCTTCCCCCTACACCATTAGGGAATTTCACGAATTATTGTTCTACCATAACATGATCACATTACGTGCCCACTATGTCAAAGAACGTCGTTAAAAAGTTTCGCTATAACGTACAGCAACATGCAGCTTTCAAGAGAGATTGCAAAACGAAATAAGCTCAATAACCAAAGTAATCCCACCTTAGATATACGAGCAGACCATTTACAGCCACAATGCATACCTGCATGTTAGATACAAAATTCAGTGTAGTTGAGCCATCCTCTTGAAGATCAACATTCATCACAAGCTAAGTAGAAACACACACACACACTCAAATATATATATATATATATATATATATATATGACATGCCACGTTTGTTCAGCAGTGTATAAACGAAATGTTATTTTCATGACTGCACTAAGAATTAACATTCTGCAGAATATTAAGACTTGCAGCTTCAAGTGGATGGTTTATTTTCCTGTCAGGATCAACATTTGAAGATCAAATGCCATACTAACAATTACTAATAATTTTATATTAGTAATTTAATATTATTAATCCCTAAATTTTGTGTGATACATATTTGCTGGTGTTTTCATGCATTTTATAGACTGACCTTTCACCAAAACATTTTGGTCAAAACGAAGAAATCATAACAATAAGTTTTGGAATGTTGATCGAGAGAGCCATTTCACTTAACGCCACCATTTTAATTTGTATTAAAACAGGCACAGTTTTGTTATTTTAAAATTTCATATTTCTTAGGATTATCTAATTCCAACCAAATAGCCTGTTTTATCTATAATCTCCTTATTTGCAAAAGGTGGGTTGAAACAACTTCATTATCGACTATTGTTCTTTTGTAATTCTTGTAAGAACATTCACAAGAGTAGACAAATTCCAAAACTTTGGAGGCTTGTCAGTTCCTTTAGGAACCTCATTCCTGTTGCCACCAACGTTCGTAACTATTTTCAATGGAACGCTTCTTCAACCACGACTAGCGTCTTGGCTCGCCTGAACGCCAGTCGGTTGGTAGGTTAGTTGTTTCTCTGGTTAATGACCTTCTGTCGTTGACGAAAGTCATAGCAGGACAGCATAGGTTACCAGCAGTAGACTAGTCAGATGTTTCTTGTAGTGCAAGTCACAAATATTACAATTAGGAAAGTAGCATTTTCTTATATTAACATACATGCAATGGAAACTACTAACTTATAGGAATGTTGTTTTTATAAATTCAGATTTGTAATAAAGTTGTATTTTATTATTTCACTTATCTACTTATTACCCTCGTAATTAATTATTGAAAATACGATTTGCAACCTAAGTTTCTAAACTGCATCATATTTTAGTATCTAAACTTGTAAAAACGTGAATTGTAAAAAAATTCATTATTAAAACTTTATTTGGAGCTCATGTGATAAATATTGTAATACCTTTTTTGTTTCCATTATTATATCTGTATGCTTTATGTATGAATTTTGCAAAAGAAAAGCAGGTTAAAAAGGAATAGCAAGAAGTGTATAAAGCATGTGCTTGTCTGTTTTCGGGTGAGTGGACAGCTAGCTCTTCTATCCATCCAGTAGGCTGTCAATTCGAATGCCACTGGAGGCATGGACGTTTGCGAATATTTTTAATTCATAAACAATTTTCGCCGCCTTGTGTGACTATACAAACAACCTGCCTCTGCCTTATTTGGAAGACCCGAGGTCGCTTGAAAAGTTCGATGCTTTTTCCCCTAGAATATGTTCGGTGGCCCCCCAAAACACCCATAAAATTAAATTTTTTTTTTTTGCTATAAAAAGAAAGTACTGTCTCTCCCTGAGCTTAGTTGATATTAATATTCGTTTTGCAATGATATCGTTCACGGATTTGCCTATTTTGAGGGGGCGAAAAACTGGAATTTTCGTGAGAAAAAACCCCAACTTTTCCATGTTGTATGAGACTGACTGACTAACTCACCTTCAATTGAAAAGCTCTGATGAAGGTTCGCATCATAGACAGGATTCAACCTCAGGTCTTTCCAACCAAAAATGCTCCGTCAAAACCGATAAGCTACTGAGGCTCATTGAAGATGTTATATCAGACAAAGCGTTATATTCCTTTCCCCTGACACTTAAACATGCTAAGCGAGTACAGTAGTGGTTTGGTATCTTTACAGAAGTTCTGATTTTGATAGATGATAACTAATTGGGTGAAGCAATAAACGTCAGCTGTATCTCATGGAATGCAAGGTCAAATTTTTTAAATGCTGCATAGTTTAACATTAGATCCCTTAGGGGGGGGGGGGGCTTATAGACCATGCAAGGTTGTAAATAAGTTGTTTCCAAACAGCGTTTTTAGAATTAAGAATAAATAGTGGAGCGAATACAGTTTCAAATGATATAGATAAAAAATCAAAATTAACTCAACCACTTTGGCATGCGCGAGTGTTTTTTTTTTTTTTTTTTTTGTGAGAAAAACTTAATATCCCTTTAACTAAAAGAATAAATGCAACGTAAAAGCCCAGTGCCATGTCTTTTTTATGGCAATTCCCATGAAATAGGAATAAAAATTACTTTAGCACAGTAATAGACTCGGTGTTACATCATCGGAACTCTGCTCTTTCACCTGCATTTCTACCACTTAGCCATACCACAATGGATTCTAAAGTACAGGCTGCAAAGGAAAGACGCTGTTTTTTAGAATGGATACCAACAATTAGCAAGAAATGATCTCAACCGTATTCAGTTGCACGTGGTTCTCAAACTGTGGGGCGCGACCCCCAGGGGAGGAATAACTTGAAAGGGGGCGCGACATACTTTCCTACAGATAAAAATTAAAACTGCCCTAAATCAGTTTTTTAAAAATAACAACAAATAAAAATACAGAAAGAAACACTTTTGATGATACAGGTTTTATTGGCAAGGAATTCCCAACTTTGAGCCAAAAAGCATTGAAGATCCTTATTCCTTTCGCAACAACTTATTTATACGAGAAAGGCTTTCCTGCTTTGGCAACTATGAAGTCAAAGTATCGTTCAAGACTAAATATTGCTAAAGAACTTAGAGTGGCCATTTCTGATATCACACCACGTTTTGATAAACTTTGTTCTCAAAAGCAGGCCCATCCATCACATTAGATTGACATTTAAATGTTTGATTATTTCTACAGAGAAAAATTAAATACTTGTTAGTTAAATATTGTTTCATTTCAATACTTGTTAGTTAAATATTGTTTCATTTCTGTACATATTTTGGTTAATTGCAAGTGTTAAAACTAATTTTTATTGTAGGCCTAATATTGTGATACTTTAATTATTTTGTGTCAAAAACTGTTAAATAGTATGCAGAAAACACAAAATAAACAATAAAACGTCAAATTTAGTATGACTTCTATTTAGATAAATAAAACCGGCAAGGGAAGGGGGGGGGGGGCGCTGACAGCGTTTTCTCTTGTCAGGTGGTGCTCAGAGGTAAAAAGTTTGAGTGAGAACTATTGAGTTACAGTATAATAAAAACAAGAACCTTTCTAAAAAGTTGAAATGTGAAAGTTCTTGTTTTTCTTCCATGAAAGAATTACGAAATGAAAGAATTGACATACCAACCAAATTATTTGGTTTCAAAATTTTCTTTCTGTAATATTCATTATCCTAACATGGACAATGATAAATTCATTAATCCGAATTCAACCGTTCTAACAAGTTGTAATTTGAAAATTCTTGTTTATCTTCCATGAAAGAATTATGAAAGTTTTTTTCCCTTAAAAAAAGACGTATAATTTCATACATGCTGCTTACTACAAATATTGCAGTAGTTTGGATACTTGAATTACCTTGAAATATTCTTTCTTTACTTTGATGAATAAATTCTGAAAGCATTTCAACAGTTTTCTACATGAATTCAGTCGAAGATTTCCATTTACAAACATGCTGATCCCTCTCTTTGATAAGGTAATGTTCCGAAACAGTGAAACATTGTGCTCTAATAAGTGCCCCAGTATTATTTAATCTCGGGGAGGGGGGGAGGCGAGTTGAGTAGACGATCTGAGAAACACACTACGCATCGCGTACGACCTAGACTGAGCATCTGCAATGATCGCTAATTCATAAGTAGTATAGAAATAGAAGACACGACACAACATAAATGTTTTTAAAATAAAGAATTTTAATTAGGAAAAGATTTCTGGAAAATTTTCTAATGTTTTTTTTCTTTCAGGGGGAAGGGCCCCTTGCTGCCCCCTTGGGTGCGCCATTGGAGTGACACCCGAACAAACTCAATAACTCAACCTAACAAATTTCATCTATACAATAAAAAATATCAGAATTGACATACCAACCAAATTATTTGGTTTCAGAATTTTCTTTCTGTAATATCCATTATCCTAACATGGACAATAATAAATTCATTAATCCGACTAGTCTTTTCAAGGCTTCATCGCTTCGGCCGTAATTCTAACTAAGGAATACTTAAGGAACAAATAAGGAATGCTGCAATAGTTTTATAATAAGGGGATTGCACTAATTCAGAAATTCGGGCAATGTCGCCTCTTTTGGTAGAATATTTTTATTCTTACTTTCTAAGTGCTCAAGTCTTTCTTGGGTTTAGGAAAAAATTTGACCAATTGGCTTCCAGTATTTTAATTACAGTAATATTGGTACCTGACAGATACATTAAGGTAATTCACTACATTTAATGACATATGCCATTCAGCTTGCGTACTCAACTAGCTGCTTTTCTGAGAAAGGTATCTCGTTAATTTGTAAATCTATGTTTTGTGTTATTAATGTTATTAAAATAGAGTTAATTGATTAGCTAACTCATTTAAGTTTTGTTTTTTTTAATCGTAAAATGAACTTTAAAATTTTTAAAGGTATGAAGTTTAGCATTTTTCCAAATAATCCTGTCTTACAAACTAGAATGAAAAGGCTCTAAAGCTAACGGTGAACTACTACCTCCATAACATAGTTGGGAAAACGACATATCTTGGCTAGAAATCTTTGGTTCACATCAAGTATAGGACGAAAGCAACAAGAAGTTTCGATTTTTAAACTGAATGGGAGTAACTAGTCTCATACGGTGGTAGAAGGGACATTGAGGAACTTTTCGGAGGCAACACAGGCAATTGACAAATACTGTCCAGTTTCATGGTTGTAGCTGCTTTCTAATCGCGATGAATCTTAGCTACCAGAGATATATTTGATCCTGGCATTATTCATTTAGCTACTAATACCATCAGGTATTAAATTCCTTTCTCCTTACCCAGCTGGATGCAAAGTATTGTGATGTCCTGCTCCCAATATTTATTAATAATTTACAATGGTTTATTCCCATTAGTTTTAATGTTGTTTTGAAATGCGTCCACTTACATTTTAAAAATGAATTTATGAAAAATACATGATTTTATTTATTTATTTTTTCATAAATTAAACTCAGCTGAGCTTTCATCAGCCAAGTGAAGCTTTCGATAGTGAGCCACTCCCTAATTACGAAAGAAACAAGCATTTAACACCCAGCAATAACCAAATGGTCTAATTTTCCAGAAGTCCCTAGGAATTATCCGTTATGACCATCAAACACAACCTTCATTTATTATGCAAAACCTTTTGCACTCCAGGATGTACACGTTAATTTATTTTCATGCCAAAAATATGCAATTACTCCAACATTTATAATAAATGATAACCCACGAAACGAAACGTCCTGAATAAGCAATTAAGTTTAGGTACTATCCTAGTCACTTCTAAATGAATTTGTATAAGAACTCTCAGGCAAATTTCATCTATAAAGTCATAATATTATAATAGTCAGAGTGATTTTGTCTAATGGTCGAAATTAGGTTTAATATCATGCTGGACAGCTGTTATAACTGAACAGCACATACTGTCTTTAGATTAGTCAATAGACAATAGTTAAGTACGTGCCATTCATATGCAATTTCCTTCTAGTGAGGTTAGATTTAGCATTTAACACCCGGCAGTAACCAAATAGTTACTGCCGGGTGTTAAATGCCATTTTGATACATATATAAATTCAATTTTCTTAAATTTCTAATTAGGAACTTTGTTAATTCCGACATCAAAGAGTCAGTCAGCTGTTGCACACTTGGTACTCTAGGTAGGCTAGAATACAGATAATCTCGAAACTACTCCAGAAAACAAACATTGTGCTTATTTTTTTTTCTTCCCCCTCTTAAGAACAGTTAAATAAATAAATATTTAAATATGTCTCGTATTTCAATCAAGATACAAAACATTATGTACTTAGGACCTGTAAGTAGTGTTTCTTCTGATGCATAATTTCTGTTTATCTAGTTTGAGCCTGTTATTAACCCAGTCACTGCGGGATTAATTACAGGATGTTAACTTTCAGGATTGTTTCCGACCGTTGTAAAAAAAAAAAAAAAAAATAAATAAATAAATAAAAAAAAAATAGGATCTTTGTTTTTAAAATTTTTATCGAAAAATTCCCAATGTAGTATTTGTTTCACATACCATACCATTCTTACCAGGGCCGTCGCTCGCGCCCAAGGCAAACAATTAAATATCGCCCCTGATGGATTACAAGACAAAAATATAAGACAATCTCCAATTGCTATTTTGTTTTTATTACAAGGGAAACATTAATGCAAAACTATTACATAATAATATTAATTAAATGTTTGCTCTACGGGGATGTCGCACAATGAAACTGTTTATAAGTAAATTCTAAATTTAGATTATAAGCTCTGTTGATATAGTTGCTAGACCAACCAATCTTTCTTGAGTCATTGCTGTTCGCAAATAATTTTTAATCATTTTAAGCTAGAACGAGCGCCCTTATTAAGCCCCGCCGTGAGGCAGGCTGCCTCTATGCTACAGCTTGTCGACGATACTGACTCTTACAACAGATCCCAATATCTACATCAACTGCATACGCGTGCGTGCGTGCGTGCGTGCGTATGTATGTATGTATGGATGGATGGATGGATGGATGGGAAAAAATCTAATCAGAATTAACTTATGGGGAAAAAAAATGAGCCAATTCCTTTTCTGGAAACCATGCTTCCCTGAAACTCTACTGCGAAAAACGCAACTGGTGTGTCGCATTTTATTTCTGCTATCTTTTAGTTTAGTATTTTGTATTTTCCCCAATATAATCAAGGTCATTTTAATAACCGTTTCCTATATGATAATCATAAGTTTCATCTGAAGAGTGGAGTGGTTTTGAATGTTCTGAAGAAACCAATGGTTCCATGTGAATATCCAATTTGTGCTTAGTTCTATCCTGGAAAACTTCTTTTGCCCTCGAAGTAGATTAGAGACATCATCAGAACTGGGCGAATGGTTCAATTTTTACCGGTTTAATTACTTGAGAACTCGCCTGCCAGCTTTTACGGTAGCTATGTGCAGGTATGATGGGTGCAGTTTAGGTACAGATGACTGTGGAAAGAATGCGTAATACTGCACTGACATGTTACATTATGCAGACAAATGCTGTCGGTCATAGGCAAGGTTATTTATCACTCAAGAAAGGTCAGAAGCCTGTAATGCATTAGTGTTGTGGACGAACTTGGTTTTTGTCGAAACTTCGTTGATCACAAATACTTGGTGGCACCAAGACGGGTTTTATTACTTAGTTCTAAGAGCGGGTCATGTCTTATGTAATGCAACTAATGTAATTAAAAAAAAAAAAAAGAGCTAGCTAGGATACATCGGGAGTTTGCAACGATGTCATTTGTGTCCTAGTGAACGACAAACAACGTCACTTTCAATCACTCTCGACAAAAATCAACATCTGTCGGTTTCAAGAAGGTAATACATTGGACATCCTCAATGGTAGAATCACTAGTACAAAACAGATATTTTCATCATAACTAAAAGGTTTTCATAATGAGCATTGTCCTTTACAACGATAGTGCAGCCATTTCTGTTGCTTTATAGTAAAGCTGTGACGTACCAAAGTTAGACAGGGTCTGAAAAATCAAGATAATTTCGTGTAATTACGGAGAATTCGATTTTTTTTTTCTTATTCGAAGTCTCCTATCTTTTCTTAGGATTTATTCGTTAGGAAGTTATTGAAAAAAATGTTTCATGTGGTATTCTAACATTAATTACAATTCCGCAATGATCTTTTCTTACAAGAAGCTCAGTTACGTTTTGGAACCCCGGCAACGTAGCTATGCGCCTTTTCAGTGTGACAGTTTCAGTAATTGGTAAAATATCCTGTCACTAGCACCTTGACAACTGGCTGAGTGCCATAGCGATTCTACGCTACCCCCCCCCCCCGAGTATCCATAATATGTTGGCTATCGTTTTGAGTGAAACGCGTCAATTATACCTTTTTACACCACACCAGCTCAAACTCTATAAGAACCGATCCTGCATGTTATTTCGAAGCAGCGCTCAATAAAAACCATAGCTTTTATATTCCGAAATTTAATTTTGATTTTAAAAGTAAGATTACACTCCAATTTATTCTTCAAAATTCATAAAAGAAATAATTATTATAGACAGACTTCAATACAGAATATCATACATTTCTTTATTTTGATCTGCAAATTTTTAGTGTTGTGGACGAGTAACCTTATTAATTATCATAATAAAGTTATTACGTAAAATCTAGACTTGATTAGTTAACATGTTCATTTGTAAGTTCGATTTCTTTTAAAAAAATTTTAATCATCCACATCTCATTACTGTCAACACGATGCTGCTTTATAAATAATTTACTGGATGAAAATATCTTGATTTAAGGGAATGTTTGCCTTCCATCTGTCAAAACAACATATGTTTAGTGTGGCGGTGAGTAACATGTTTTGCTATTAATGGTTCAAGGACTGACCTTCAAGAGTACATAGACCTTTGGTCAGTTACTAGAACAAAGCCCATCCCAAAAGCGCATGCTCCCTATGAGTAACTGATAGCGTCATGGTGTTTGTATCCTGCACACTGACAGACGAAAGTATCTGCTCAACTATTCCCGATCGCCCGCCCTTCCCCACATGCACATCCCCTATATGCGCGTGCAGCTGTAACTCTTTCCTCATTTGTACCCCACCCCATGATCATGTGAGAGTGACCCTTTCCTTTCTCATTAGTATAAGTAGACGTGACAAACTGGTTTGCGGAAATGTCCCGCATCTTCTACAAATTGTAACATTTGATACAAATGCTTTAATTATCAAAATGGTGTTGTATCACTATCGTTTGGTTTGTCACTGACATGTAAAACTAATACTTGTGAATAAACTTATAAATAGTTTAAACTTATATCCAAAAAGTAGCTTAAATATTTTCCAAGATTAGCTAGTTTGAATGCTCTCCTTCATTCACTCCATCACGTGTTAATTAATGGGGATTCACTTCTTACTCTAAGAAATCCAAGGATTTCTTATATTACATTAAAACTTTTTTTTTTTAATGTAAGGACTCTTCGGAAAAATCTTGTGACAAGGCAATCTTCTTGAATCATATCATTACGAACCCAAGTGAATTGGTAACCTCCTTAGCTCAGTCGGTATTGACGATATCCTTTGGAAAGACTTGGGTTTTTCAACTGAAATTGAGTTATCTGGTCTCATACTGAAGTGGGCGGGTTTTTTCACCTCCAGGAAACTCGTTTTTCATATCACAAAAGAGGTCAACCGTCCAGAACACGTAATTGGCATAATATACTGGTGTCATAGCCTTAGCTGCTTCAACTGCAATTCCAAACTACCAAATTGAATTGTATTGGTTCACAGAATGCATTGGGTATATTCGTTATCATATTTAGAACAAATTAGGAAATGTTAAATTTTATATATATTATCATTTTTAGATCTATTACTTAATAACAAAAAACAAATGTAGAATCATTCATTAGGCAGGATTAATATCTCCATCGAAAGATTATAATTTATGACGCCTAAGGGTAACTCTAATACATACTTCACTGATATTATTGAATAATGTATTTTGATGTGAGCGTGAAGAGAAAGTTTAATTTTTAATAAATTCTTGAAGAAGGCATGCGATTTCAAACATATCCTGTTTTTCTGAAGTTTACCGAAAAGGGATGGGGTGCTTGCTATTTTCACAATAGACTGATTTAAAGCCACAGAATCTTTTGCATCTGAAAGAACTTAAAGTATTAACAGTCAGTTGAATCGCGACATTCCAATAGTATTGGAGGCGACATTTATGTGAACAGCTGAAGACAGCAGTTTCCCTTCTTATTTAATAAAAATCAGTTATGCATATTTATTAGTCTTCTCGAAAAGCTTCGAACTAATGAACATTCTTCTTCTCTTTATTTTATTTCATTTTTTAACTTTTTTTTAATGAAAATTATTATTGTTGTTATTTGAAGATTGGAAGTCTGGTAATTGACAGAATGGATGTCAGGTTGTGATGGAACGACGTAGTCTCACTTGATGTTTTTGCTTTCAAAATGTCCTTCGTACTAAATCAACTAACAAAACATTCTTTTAGTCTTCAGGTCTGAGTCCTCCACCTAGAAATACTATTTTTATTTATTTATTAAATCTATGAGTATTTCTTGTGTCTCTACGCATGAAAATTACGAAGTGAGATGAATTCGGATCTAACTGACACTAGATTTATTTGAATTTCAAGAGTCAGCAAACATTCTAAAATATGTCTTTTTTTATATTATTATTGATTTACAAATTTGGGATATCTCGAGGATTAGCATCCATGATAATATTTAAAAACTCTTCTAGGCCGTATGTTTGCGCAATGGAAAGTTACAACCATATGACGAACAATCGTTAACTTTCAAGTAGACAATATGTATATTTATTAATTTTTTTTATCAGCTCCCATTACTATTCTAATACATTTGATTATGAAATGTGTGATTTCAGTTCATTCACCAGGCCATAGGGATAGGAAGAATACAGAAATCCTATGTTCTCTGAACGTTCTGTTCATATTGTTTCGATAGTTGCTTTTAGCATTGCGCACGTCCGTCCCACTCCAGGCACTCGGAATCACAATGGAAGAGAGAGAGGTCAAGGGCCAAATGACAGGCGCACGTGAGGTACGATGAGTCATGTAATGCTGCAGGACGAGTGTTACAGGAAAGAATCGAAATGGAATAATGGCGTCCTTTGTGTTTCTTGGTTGTAGGAGAACTGGGAGCTGAATAAACATGGGTTGGATCATTCATCAAGTACACACTACTACATCCCTGCGGCTGCCCACCAACTGTTCGCTTGCTGTTCCATTTAACATTGAATTGGATAGCTGAATAGTGTAAACGCATCACCAGATCAGTGTTCAATGGCGTTTAATCAATTGGCTAGTGAATAAAAGTTAAAAGAAATTGTTTTAAATTTATTTTTAAAAATTTCTCTGAATTTTTAAAAATATAACCACTGAAGAATGCCATAAGCAGAGCAGAATGCAGATAAAAATGGATATATAACACGAGGACACACACATACACACACACACACACACACACACACACACACACACGCTAAAACTATATGCTAAGAACAGACGGTTCTTTCATGTATAACGTTTAGTACCAGACGAACATGAACCAAGTCCAATAGCAAACATAATTTGCTTGTAATTACTCAAGAACTAAATAATAAAATTATGTATATTATTTCTGGGAAAACTCCCATCTTACTCCTCATTATAAACTATTATAATACAGCTATATTGCCTGCTTCAGTTTAGGAGTACCCCTGTTTAAATGTCATTGGCTATTTACTCATGGGTTCTTAGGGCATTATGAGTGTAGATGTACTAAAAGTATATGTAGCTTAAGGAATAGAAAATTGCACATACCTTTTTCTGGGTGTTGTGGCTTTTCCTCTGTCTGCGATGTCGAGAACTGCAGAGTGTGTGTGTGTGGTGTGTGTGTGTGTGGGGGGGGGTAGGCAGTTTGGTAGAATAAGTTAGAAAAACCCGGGTTTTTCTAACTTATTCTACCAAACTGCCTACCCCCCCCCCAACACCACACACACACTCTGCAGTTCTCGACATCGCAGACAGAGGAAAAGCCACAACACCCAGAAAAAGGTATGTGCAATTTTCTATTCCTTAAGCTACATATACTTTTAGTACATCTACACTCATAATGCCCTAAGAACCCATGAGTAAATAGCCAATGACATTTAAACAGGGGTACTCCTAAACTGAAGCAGGCAATATAGCTGTATTATAATAGTAAATAATAAAAAACATTCAAGATAGCGTTCGAGGCAGCAAAAACATGCAATAATTATTGCTATACCCTAAAAAGAACGTGTGCTCCATTCGAGGTACGATTCCACGTGTTTTGGCATTATAAGAATGCAACACGAGTAAATTAATCTAAGCGATTTATATACATTAAATTATTTGAATAAATTATTTTCAGTCTTTTGAACTCAACGTTTTCAGTGAAAATATCATTGTATTCTTATATGCATAGAAACGTGAAATTGACATTAAGTTATGGCCTCTTCTCTAAGCATCGGCTTTCAAAGAAATTCGAAGAGTACGCCTCTTGTACATCTTTCTGGCACCAGACGTTTCATAACTAGTGTTAATTGAAATCTCAATTTCCATTTTCTGCATATACGAAAGTTTACAATAAGTTACATTCATCAACATATCCCAAATCTGATTTTTTAAAAGGTCAAAAGTAGAAAACTTGCATTATGCCCAAAGGGCAATTATGCTTTCTGGTTACTTGCCATGTTACTGGCTGTAAATTTCATTCTTACCACTTGAATTGCATAGTTATCCACAGAAGCCAACAGCCTTTTTCAGTTTTTGCCAGTGGAAAGAGATAAAACTTGACGAACCAAAAAGTGTCTGTCCCTTGCAATTAAAGGCATTTCTACAATATTGTTCTAAAAGTTAGCGTTCCAGAGTTGACTCTAGTTTTGTGTTGCTTTTTTTTTTACTCTCCGATTCATTAAAGATTAGCTCATCAACCTACCCCTGAGTGAGAGAGAGGCGACATTTGCAATCAATCTTACGCCAGTTACTCCTATTTTCCAATTATCTTCTGAGCTAATGGGTTACCACGAACAGTCACTTCTTTCATAACAGATCTTATTTATGTCTTCCATTTTTGGACAAATGCCATAATGATATTTAGCAAAACCAAAGTGGGTGCTTCTAATATATTTTAAGATGTTTGATAAATTGATAAAGTTTGGTACATAGGCTTATTAAGCGAGTTTTCCCATATTATGGTACAGTTTTCGCAAGATACCTAAATACTTACTTGCCAACTGATGCTAGGGTACCGTAGGACTTCATTTACTTTGTTATTTATATATATATATATATATATATATATATATATATATATATATATATATATATATATATATATATATATATAAGCAAACCAACAACTTTCAAAAATCTACTCATGCCATACCACGCTTTACTTTTATCTGTTAATCTATTAATTACTATTGAATATCGTTATCACATTTGGGATGATGGATTTAAGAACTCCTTAAAAATACTTTAACGCTGTAGAAAAGAGAAATGAAGTTGATTAATGGCTCTTCACAATTTCTCTCTTTCATATTTTTTAATGAAAGCATCTACAGATATTGCCATGATTTCTGTCAATCAGAATTCGTATCGATAACTCCCACATTTTCGTCTAAGCTACCTGCAGGGGATTCAACGCTTCGGTGTTCGATTCATAGAACAAAATTTTCTTTTTACTGCTGTACTTTTCGAACCGACCCCCACACCCTATGCTCTGAATATAATCTGCAGATTCTGAAATTCAATGGTAAATTTGAAACACCTTCTCCTAAACATTCTGTCCATCAACAGTACTGATGTATAGTACTGTTGGTTTAACAACCTCTCCTGTATATGAGACAGCTATTAAAAAAAAAAATCATATCTTAGTCGATAACAAATAAATTTATTTTATTTATATATAATGAACAACCAACCATGCAAAAAAAGTTGGGAGAATATTTATTCTACTTCTCAACCGTTTAACACCAGCATTCTTCTCCAGTCTCTGGAGAGAGGGGAGGGAAAAGTAAAGAATGTCCAGTCAGCAATGTTGAAGCCAACATAAGTGAAACCATAAAGACATCGCATAACTGAAATTTTGAAAACTAACACAAGTACGAGAGAAGCAGAAATCCATCCAACAATTTTTCATTCCATGTTTCTAGGCTGACAAGTTGCAGCAGTTGTAACACTACCACAAAATCCTTGACGATGGCACGCTAATTACTTTTTCCATAACATGTTTTGCTGTTGGCTACTGAGAACCATTTGGCCTTGCTATTAAGAATCAACTTCCTCCAGCAAATTGCCGCCCGTTTCTTAAAGTCAACGAAGGACAAATACACTCTCTCCTATCACGTAACTGATCTTGATTCCGTTTTGGTGCTTGTAACTTTTCTTTTGCTCCAATAAATTTAATTTGGAAACAAACTTTTAATTACTAATAGTATTAAGAAAATCAGACTACTGATTTCTCTTTCTAAAAAAGACAAATAGCTGGTTTTACACACATTTATGCGTAAACGGTTCCATCAGCTAAATGACTTTACAGATTTCAAAGAAAATTTTGTATTCAACTAAAAATAACTTCGTAAAAATGCTGAAGGGACATTCATGTGATTTAAAAAAACTGCAAAGATATAGTCGCTACAAGAAACTTATGAATGCACTGTAAGTGACAACTAAATTAGCTTGCTATTGAGGGCATTTAAAAAATTAGTTAATTAGAACACGCAAAATTTCAGAATTATCTCTGGATGGACTAATATGAAAATTTCTGAAAGAAATGTTCGAAAATTCAAGCAAACCACCTTAATAATAATTTTATTATTAAGTATTATTATTATTATTAAATATTAACTCAAATCTTGATGCTATCTAATTAGAAACTTTTGTCCAGGAGTTCCTTACAAAATACCCGAACAGAACATCAGGTCCAATTTCAAAATTCGCAAAAGCCACTTTCAAGGAGTTTGTAGCTTTCATTTGGAGAAACATTTGCTAACGCTCATTACGAAAACTAGGTTTAAGCCGTATTTTCAGGTGTGCGCAACATGTGAATTTGGCCTTCCGAGACTGTTCACCAGAATACAATAGTCGAAAACGACCCGAATTTTTGATGGTTATTGTAAATGAAACTGGCATTTATTTCTTAAGATGTTTTGTATATTATACTTAGTAGCCTACAATTTCTTCAGAGATATCACTATTATTATGTTACATCTGCAAGTAGTCCAAGACTCATCATGGGAGGGCACTCTGCTCCACTAAACAAAACTCATCGCATTCCATACTTAATCTATCTACACACAACACTACTACCATCAACGCACAACGCCATCTACCGTCCACCATAATCACCAATAATTTATTTATTATTTTTTGCCTGTAAATTGCTTGTTCTCATGGTCGAATTTCCTGTATGCGGTATGTAAAACGCGAGTTTCCGGAGGGGAAAATAAAATATGCTATTCCTTTTGGCTATAGCAAACTAGTAGAATGGCTTCTCACCATTCTTTCCCACACACGTTCCCAGTGTGATCCATAGCTCCTCGTCAATATTTTCATATTGGGCAACGTTATTTGACTATGTAAATCTCAGACATTATCTCCACGAATTGGACAATTGTTTTAACAGCCCAGGTATTTAATGAATTAATGTATATTATATGAGGCAACAGTATATTATACGAGGCAAGAAATTTATATTATTTGGTAATTCCTGCAAAACAAAAATATTAAAATATATGAGGGTGGTCTGAAAAGTTGTCAGTCTCGACCATAGATGGCAACACTATCGGCAACTGTCATAAGCATCCATGTGAAATTGCAAGTCATTCTATCAAGTAGTTTGTTTTATACAGCTGTCTGAAGCAAAACTGTATCCCTTGAAATGGATAAAATTGAGTATCCTGCTGTTATAAAATTCTTTGTAAAAGAAGATTTAACGCCAAAAGAAATTCATTCGAAGTACATTAAATTTTATGGGCACTCTTCTCCTTCGTTTTCGACAATTAAGAAATGGGCTGCCGAGTTTTAACGTGGCTGCACCAGCCTTGAAGATGATCCACGTGAAGGACGTCCAAAAAGTGTAACAACACCAGAAATCATTGATCAAATGCACGATATGGTATTGAATGACCGACGAGTCAAAGTGCGTGAAATTGCTGAGACTATAGGCATTTCAAAAGAACGTGTAGGATATATTTTACATGAAGAATTGCAAATGAAAAAACTTTGCGCAAAATGGGTGCCGCGCTTGCTCACTGCAGATCAAAAACGCACTCGTGTGGAAATCTCTGAACAGTGCTTGGAGCGTTTTAACAAGAATAAAACTGATTTTGTGCGTCGATTTATTACTATGGATGAGACGTGGATTTACCATTACACACCAGAATCCAAACTGCAGTCAAAACAGTAGACAGAAACCGGTTGTTCAACGGCAAAGTCGGTTCCATCAGTAGGAAAGGTCATGGCATCGGTGTTTTGGGATGCTAAAGGCATTTTGTTTATTAATTAGCTTGAAAAGGTTAACCGGGGAATATTATTCCGATCTTTTAACCAGACTAGACGAAAAAAATCGTGTGAAAACACCCGGGTTGCAGAAGAAAATAATCATCTTTCATCAGGACAATGCATTTGTCCACAAAGATATTTTGGCAATGGGAAAATTAAGGGATCTGCACTATGAATTGTTGGAACATCCACCTTATTCCCCAGATTTGGCTCCCTCTGACTTCTGTCTCTTCCCACAACTAAGACCCTTCCTCGCTGGTCAGCGTTTTTCTTCGAATCAAGAGGCGATTGCAGCTGTGGAGGAGTATTTTGCAGATCTTACTGAGAACCACTACAGGGACGGGATAATGGCGCTGGAATAAACGTATTAGTCTTAAGGGAGAGTATGTTGAAAAATAAAAATAATTTGAAATTATAAATTCGTTTTTTCATTGTTAGGCCGAGAACTTTTTATAACACCCTCGTACTTGCATTCCTACCACTTTTGACAAGAACACGAAGTAATAAAAAATTAC
The DNA here is from genome assembly GCF_054136105.1 of Typopeltis vanoorti. Classification (NCBI taxonomy): domain Eukaryota; kingdom Metazoa; phylum Arthropoda; class Arachnida; order Uropygi; family Thelyphonidae; genus Typopeltis; species Typopeltis vanoorti. Next base: position 168,916,339 of record NC_143549.1, on the reverse strand, counting down.
TCGTCTACAATGTTTATTAATAATAATAATAATAACACGTGACACCTCCAACTATTTATTAATATTTATTATTTATTTGAAGTTTTAAACAAACACGAAATTGTGTTAAGCACTCGACTAGTTATTGAATTGATTTCATCTTATCAAATGCACCAGACTATCTCAGCATTTTTGATGAAAATATAAGGGAAAATATATAAATTGGTGTTAATATATTAACACCAATAATGCAAGTAAGAAAGATACATTGCATAAAACCATCTTTTTTAACTGATACGGAACTAGCGACACCTCACAAACGGAAAATTCTCCAAAGAACTTGATATTAATTTCCATAAGAATTAATTTAAAAATAAAATAAAATAAATTCAAATTTTTTATTTCTACTTAGCAAAATTTAATTCCCGTCTTCCTTTGCATGATCACGCTGTGTAATTCCATCAGGCATGATTGAAATTACGATTAATCTAGACTGAAAGAAATTTTTAATAAAAATAAACAAAAATATTTTGAATATGAAGAAGAACAATGACGGATAAATGTTAATTATGGGATGTCACTAATTACTTCCCGTAATTTCTATTTAGTTATTAATCTGTACTCATTTCTCTCTGAATATCCTTATTTAAAATTTGTTTCGATATAAAACGAAAATGTAATACTTCTCTGTAACTCTTGATCTGTTTTAAAATTCCAAAATATATGAATTTTAAATATATTTTGGAATTTTATTATTTGGAATTATTTGTAAATATATTTAAATTTTGAAAAAAATTAAATATATTTACAAATTACAGACAGTGTTTAAGAGAGGAGGAAGCCCACGAACAAGTTTGCTTCTAAAAACGTTCAACAACATACTGCAACTCCGCAATCTCCTCGCTACCAAAAATTTTGCAACTACCGCTTTGTTTTCAGGTGGGCTGTGATAGATCAGAACGGTGATACAATGTGGTCAGAAATTTCAGGAAACACTGGTTTAAACTCAGCAAAACAGCTGGTGTCTTTCATCCATAAAAGATTCCCTTCTAGCTATGTATTCAACTCCACTAATATTTAACGCCAGAATGATAATTCAGTGGTTTGAATTGCCACTTCAAATCACTTAATTATCATTCAATGTTGTACTAGGGCCGGGGTGTTCAACCCGTCGATCGCGGAGCGATTTTTGGTCGATCTCTTGTGTATTTCTCCTTACTTACTAATTGAATTAAAACTGAAAACATAATATTTTATTTATCATTATTTTGCATTATTTTTAATTCGCTTTAAGCGTATTGCTATTGTTTATTTATTTTTCGTTAAAATTGTCGAATCAGCAATTTTCTTATAAGTCCGGGTAAATGAATTAATTTGGATCAGTGTAAGTCAAACAGCGAACCAAGTGTTTTTACACTTTGCTTATAATACGATTATAAGCAAAGTGTAAAAACTCGATTGTAGCTTAAATATTAAATATTCCAAAGCACATTACATCGATTTTTTACTTAGGTTAAGTCCCATGTGAATATTGTAAAAAAAAATAAACTTTGTTTGTCTCGGTATAGTTTGTATTAGATGTTTTTGTAAATAACTCATTTGAAGCTAACTGTATATACTACTTTAATAAGAATATGTTAGTGTTACAAACAAAGGCAATGTTTTTGTCGCCAAAGCTGTAGATGGCGGCATTAGAAAGATTGTTATTGAAACTTGTATGTATGAGAAAGGCTTGCAGGCTCTAAGTGTAAACATCTCCGAAGTCAGTCAGAAAGAGTTCAAACAACTTTCCGATGCCCGGCAACTTATAATCAAAAGAAAGTGGAGGAGAACAAAAGGCGTGCTCAACTTGAAACTTAAGATGAAAGACTCATACCGATTCTTTGGGGGTTGTCTGAACTTCATGCGAGGTCTCAGAGGAGGCCTAATAAAAAGGGACTGAAACAAGCAGAAGGGGTCCCGTTCCAGAATTGCTATTAGAGAAGAGGCTGCCCGGTCCAGAGTCGCCGTCAGAGAGACTGCCGCGATCCACGTTGCTTGAGAGAGTAGTTTCCCGCTTCCAGAAAGGAGCTTCTCGGTTCGAGACGTCGCTAGAGAGAGACTACTTTTAGGCAACAGACAAGGTTTCAAATTGCCGAAAGGAAGAGTTCCAATTGCCGGAGAAAAGTTTCCAGGCCAGGTTAATGTCAGACATTCACCAGTGTGTTGCGTTTTCATTACAATTTGATGAATCAAATGACTTCAGTGATATTCCTCAGTTAATGGTATTTCAAGATTATTCAAGTAAAGAAGAACTTTTGAAAATTATACCATTATTGGGAAGGACTATGGAAGAATACACTTTTTCGGCATTTGATGAATTTGTGAAACAACACAAACTTCCGCTTTTTAAACTTGTGTCTATTATTACTGATGGTGCTCCTGCAGTGATAGGTAATAAATCAGGCTTCATTTCATTATGTAAAAACGATGACAAATATCCAGATTTTTTAACGTACCACTGTATTATTCACCAACAAGTAGTACTGTGTAGTAAAAGATTAAACACAAAAGATGTTTCGGATATTACATTTAAAATTGTAAATTCTGTTCGAGGAAAAGTCCTGCAACGGCGGTTATTTAAATTACAGGCAGATGATGAGAGGGAACTTCTGTTGTACAATAATGTTCGCTGGCTCAGCAGAAGTCAATTTTTAGAAAGATTTCTTGTATTAATTAACGATATAAAAATTTTTCTTGATGAAAAAGGAGATATTTATCCACAATTGAGTGATAAAATATGGTTGTTACACATCATTTTTAGTAGATTTCTGTACGAAATTAAGCAATTTAAATTTAGAGTTACAAGTTATAAAAATTTAATTGACATGTTAAGTTCAATAAAAACTTTCCAACAATACTTACTTTTATTAAAAAAAAATGTAAATGACTGCGAATTTAGACATCTCCCATATTTATTAAAATTTTTTGAACAAAATCAAGAAATTTTTCGCTATGATTTAAAAGAATTTATTCGTGAAATAGAATTAGTTGAGGAAGAAATAAATTCAAGATTTAAAGATTTTAATAAAACTGAAATGATTGTATCTTTTATCAATAATCCATTTCAAGAAAACTTGAACATCACAGAAATTTCAAATAAAATTAGTGGGCTGTTTGATATAAACCAAGCTGAAGTAGAACTTGAGATAATAAACATTCAGAATAGTTTACATTTAAAATCAGTAAACAATGAAGTCTTTTGGAAGTATGCACCTGAAAAATTCCCAATATTAACTGATATTGCGCGAAAAATTCTGTCATGTTTCAGGTTTCAGATCGACGTACTTGTTAGAATCCGCTTTTTCAAATATGACTGTCATAAAAAATTAATTAAGAAACCAAATTACAAATGATCATTTGGATGATTGTCTACGATTGGCCACTTCTTCATATCAACTTGACTATGAAAATATTGCGAGGTCCAAACAATGCCAAATTTCACATTAACTTTTTTTTTTTTAATCAACCAGCACTTGTGAGTTTGTAATCAATCTTGTTTTTTCTAACTTTAGTGTTTTCCAAAATAGAGAAATAAATATTTTATTCCAATATATTTTTTTGTTGTATTAAAATATTTGTTGTAATAAATGAATTTTTAAATACACAAATAAAATTTTAGTTGTGTATTTTTTTTTTTTTTTTTAGTTGTTTATTTGTGCGTAATCAGATATCAGGTTGGGGGAACGTGATCTATATAAGAGAGCAGATCGCCGAATAACTTTTTATAGAAAAGTAGCTCGCGTAATAAAAAAGGTTGAACACTACTGTACTAGGGTATCGGATAACATTCAATATTATGAAACTCCCACCAAGAAAGATTATAAATCTCTAAGTACATTAGTAACGAAAGTAAGCTAAGGATTTTTTATTCATTTTTACCTGGTCCGGAAACTACTCTAGAGACCAAACATGGAATCTTTTCTGGGCACTTCAGACCTCCAAAAAGCGGGACGATGCTCTCATACCTGAAGATGAAATATATCCCACCTAAAGCCCCACCTAAAGAACAATCAGAAACATCCATTCCACCGCGGAATTCGAATCCACATTCTGTTTGTTAGAGAGCGGATACGCTAACCATTTGGCCAAATATGCGCTACATTACCGTCCCGGATTGGCCGAGTGGGTAGCGTACCCGCTCTCCCACCAAAAGGCCACGGGTTCGAATCCCGCTGTGGGCATGAATGTTTGTGATTGTCTTACCATGTGTACTGCTATAACTTTTGATATGACGCAGTATGAATTATGCTGTTCCTTGACCAAAAAACCATAAATCATCATCATGACCATGTTACCGGAGTAACCAACTTGACGTAGGATCATAGAAGTCTACGAAGAAGACTTTTCCCCTGAAGAAAGATCGCCGATTAGCTGGATTCTATTTGAAAACCAGAAAAAAATTAGTGTTTACACGATTATGACCTACTTATTGCGAATAATTTGGTGTTAAGAGCATTCGCAGTGAACAGCACTAATGCAATAAGATAAACTGTTAATAATTTAAATATTAAGATTGAGAAAAGACTGCATGTTCAGTTTGACAAAATTGAGCAATAATAATTATCACTTTTTATGAAGACAAACGCATTTCCCATTTTGCAGGAAATGCATGAGGTACCATTATGAGGGCACCGGTGAGTTTATCTAGTGATTATATATATATCGAGTAATCTCATACAAATCTTATTATTTTTTTTTAGTAAGTACTGTAATATCTAAATCGCAAAAGCCTGAAATATACTCTGCTTTTTTAAACTACTTCCCCCCCCCTCTCTTTCTCTCTTTGTGTGTGTGCATGCGTGTTTTAACTGAAAAATAAATGCTGATTGAGACGTGTGAATTGATTGCTGTACAGTAGCTCGAAATAATAAAAAAAAAATCAAAGAATTAATAATTAGTAAGAAATAAAGGAAAATCATGAAATAACTTTTGGTTCAAAGTAAAACGGCATGTACGAATTTTTTTTTATGTATTTTTTAAAAACATATTTCAATGTGTAGTTTTTTTTTTTTGTTGTTGTTGTTGTCAAACAGAAGTTGAGACCCATCTTAATAAACATGCACTTTCTAAAGACCATTTCAAAGTAATTCAAGATTCAGTTACTTTTATTTCAAAATTCCTTAGGTTGCTTATCCGGATGAAGTATATTCGTGGTGCTGAACCCCCCCCCCCCCCACCCACCCACCAAATGACTTAATCTCGCTTCTTGATTTTGGGATTGTACCAATACAGACTATTTAACTACTTTTTGTTATTTTGTTCCAAAACCCCAATGATGTTATGCAATTTTTTCTATACATTCTAGCATGTCTCCTGGGATTTTAATGTATACAGTATAATATGTATATTATATAGAGGTACATAAATTTTTGTAACTTTATGCATGTGGTAACCTTGGACGAGCTGTTGCTCATAGATTACACATGATTGTCAAAATTTTGTACTAGAATACGAAGTTTAGAATAAAGTTTAATATCAATCTATCTAAAATAAAAGCATTTTGAAGGAAGCCATCGACAAACGCTTTCTTGATACATCATCTGTAAGCGATCCATACAACTTACTTTGCTGAGAAGTGCAGGGTAATTTTTTTTTCTTCAGACCTTCGATTAAAATTTGAGTTGCAGAAAGCCTGGTCTGTCGAAATTGTACTATCTCCAGTACGGCTGATTGTCGATTTTTCGTAAATTTAAAATCGTCTCCTCCACGAATTCCTACGACTAGTTAATGTATTTTTGTTTACTGATTTGTTCTCTGGTCGATTTTTCTCGATTTTCAGGACAAAAACCAGTTTATGGGAGGACGGTGGCTTAGTCAGTTTTATACGTGAGTGTGTAATAAGGGATGGGGAGAAAATTAGATTTTTACTTCGTTAAAGTTTGAATCCAAATATTTTCAAATACTTTGAACTAAATGTAAATCCACGTTGATGATAGTCCACAGGATCTTATTTGTTTGAGGATATTCTATAATTAAGAGGCGGAACCACTGATCACTTTTCCAAGTATATTTTTTGCAACTCATGTTTCACTAGACGTTTTACCAATTTTAAAACACACATTGCAAAACGTGTAACATAATTTCAGATACTAAAAATACCACGAAGTAAAACGCGTTTGCGTAACAGTGATCAGTGGCCTGTGGTTTAACTTTTCAAAATCTGCAGTTTTAAAACATTCATAACGAGAATGAGATTGACATCGAAATACACACTCAATCCAGATACTTCTTGAACAGATCATTAAAAATGACAGATTATAAAAGAACTGTGAAACATAATCTCAAAGTCAAAATGTTTGGCAATTACAGACTTGATCTTTATTTCAAGAAATTTTAAAATCGAAATTCAATGATCCTTATAATCTCTCATCCTATTTGGATAATGAAAAAACAAAGAAGCCCTTTCATCTTTGTAATCGCTTCAACAAACTTTCTCCTCACTAACCCACATCTGCCAAATGCACCCACTGTAACGTGTCACGCGCAGAAAGCAATTTCCCCCATCTCCGATAACTCGTTTTCCTTCTGGTGTATATCAATCGAACTAATGTGTAATGGGCTTGTTTTTCTTTTAAACACACTTAGGGGGCTGCCCCGTTTGGCTACAAATATGTTTGAGGGAAGAAGGGGGAGAAATGCTATCCGCTTCGCTTCCATCACTAGACTTCAGAGAGCTTATTGTGTTGACTGCAACTCCACATTAGTGTAGCGCATCGTGCAGGGCGGAAAAGCAGGCTACATCTCGTCTAGCACCTCCCGTCCTATCACTCAAGTTTGTGGATGATAGTGGGGTAAGCCTCGTTAACTTTACTGCTCTAAAGAGGTCGTGCTCTGCACGATCGTTACGAAAAGCCGAAAACAAGACAGTTTCCTAGGATTCCGATGGTTAACTTACATAAAACTTAAAAAGGTTTAAAAGCGTGCGTTCTTGTCTATCGTAGCCAGAAAACAGTTTATAAAAGAAGTTTTATGTATTTAATTCCTGGAGTAATTTCAGTATTTCGGATGATGGAGAATTTATTCCATATTTGTTGCATGTGAGTAGGGGAGGAGGACAAAACACTAATTTCGGTTTCTATGCTCTGCTAAATATACGGGACATTTTTTTCCCCCGGTCTACTTTGAAAGTATGTCGGCATGCGTGTGTTTTTGGGTGATATAATGTTTCTAATATGACTATTAGTCTGAATATATTTTTATTATTAGCCACCAATAACGGATAGACTGATAAGCAAGGCTTTACTACAAAATGGTCCACGCGGCTAGCCTAGTGGCTTTGCGCTTCGCAACCATATGCCTGGGAGAAGGAGTGTCCTGGGCTCGATTCCTGTCGCCGACGTGAGGAGTTTAAGGATCTGCCATAGCCAAGACAGCCGGTATTGGGCGTGGACAGAAGCCCCCCCCCCCCCAGTTTATCTGTTTTTTTTTTTTATCAGGCAAACCGGCCCCGCGAACACACACGGATCTACAGCCATAAATACTGAACACCAATGAGGGGGCTCAACTCGCCCGAATAGGGACGGGGGAGAAAAAGGAGGAAATTCCATTTAAATAAATAAATAACTACAAAATAGTAATCCTGCAGTAGACCCGTGTTGTGATGCTATCAAAAGCTTATGGAATAGTTTCATCAATTGCTTACCTTATTTATCTTGCAATTATTGGATAATATTTATTTCATTTGAAATACATTTTCCGAGTTACAGTTTGAAGATATAATATGTAACCCAAGAGCAACAGCTTATCTAGATTATGACTATAAAATATACAGGAAAACAGCAAAATAGTACAAAGAAATCTTTCAGTGATAAACAATATAAATACATAGGAACTGCACCTGTATAATTTTCTATACAGCAATTGCCAAGACATTTGCTAATTTCCGAATCTATACATATACATTTTACACTTATATCGTAGTTAAAGTATTCTGATTACATAACTTTCTATACTTGGGTGAATTGTTTCTTTCCTTAGTACGGGATATTATTGTTATTCATCTTGAGGCCAGATGAATGGATAGTGTTTTTCTGAATTACAGAGTCCAATACGCCCAATGAGCCTCCGTGGCTCAGTTAGTATAGACGAAGTCTTTTGGTCGGAAAGACCTGGGTTCGATTCCCGTGAGGAACCTTTATCTGGTCTCTTTCGGCGAAAGGTGGCTCGGTCTCATACGGAGGTAGGGTTTTTTTGTACCCGGAAACTCGGGTTTTTCGTCCTCCAGAACAGGCAAACCGAGCCCGTGAAAAAACATGGATTACAGTCATAAATACGTCCCAGTTATATGCCGGTCTCGAGTCCGGATAAAAACTGGGGGGAAGTAATGGTGAACTACCCTGTTAAAATCTAATAAAAAGAGGAAAAGAGTTGAAGGGAAAAACCACACCACTACAATACACCTCATAATATTTAAGAGATAAGATTTACCCAGATATTTCTTGCTCGTTGATAGGTATTAAATTTCTGTTGGATGATCAGAGGTCGCTGCGGTGGGATAGATTCAGTTCTAGCTTAGAATGTCATACTGGAAAAAGACTGATCCAGGTCAAATGTTATTTAGTATACATACTGTCCTAATTTAAAGGAGATGCTGCAATACAAATAGTCGTTCGCTTCACTTTTTGATCTCGAACCGACCACGTGAACGTTTTGAGCACATTGATCAACAGTAACACGATTTCATTGCAGTTAACCTTTTAAAATGTTTTTTTTTTTTTCTTCTTCCCCTCTATCCAGATATGATTTGGTAGTAATTTGTGGTAATTGGTTAACAGGTAAATGGAGGAAAAGAAATCAAATGAACATAAATATGTCAAAATACAGGATTAATTTTCTCAATAAATAACTAAAAATTATAAATCTACATTGCATTAAAAAGACAAACTACCGTTTTCAGACCTTGGTACACAATTAAAGAAATGATGTGATTATTTTTCGATAATCATAAAAAGTTTTTTCTAATAGCATTTTGTGTAACGAGACCATTCATTATCACAATTGAACCACTTAGAGTGATGCGTATACTTAAGAGTATTGCAAATTTTGTTTTTTCTATTTCATATCTTCCAGTTGAAAGAACAGATTTTAATCTTAAATACTTTGAACTTTAGGGGGTTTCATTAATTCTGCTAGCTTGAAAATTTATCGTTTTAAATTATTTCGCCAAAACTATATAGAAAAAATTCAGCTATTTTTTATATGTTTTTTACACTCCCATTTTTTTCTATAATATACGCATACTCGTTTCCTCCCTTTAAAAATTCTAAACGAATGGATATTACTCAAAATCACAGACATAAAGAAATAAGCAAAGTTTTTTTGTTTTAACAATTAGTACATAACAATTAGTACAGTTTCCCGTGTTAAATTCATTAAAAATCCATCGTTTGATTTCAAAAGTAAAATATCATAATAACTTTTCTTCTGATTCAAAAAAATAAAATAAAATAAAATAAAATAAATAAGAAAGGCCACAAAAAAAAAAAAAAAAAAGAAAAAAGAAAAAGAAAAAATGTACTACATGCCCCTGGCACCTGAAGCGTCCTAAAGCGTGCTTTTGTATTAAAAGCAACAGAATATTTGGTCATGTAAAACCATTCAATATAAAAAGTTTCACTACCATTTTTGAATTATTGCACGTCTAAACAACAAAGGTTAAGCATGGCTATTACAAAATGCCAAATTATCTTCTCGCTTATCAATCAAGAGCTTTTATCGTGGTTATTCATCCTTCATCCTGCGCTTTAAAAAAAAAAAAAAAACTAACGCTTTTTTATATTCTTATATGGGATAAGTAATCGAGGCCATGTTTATCCCTTTATAACTTTTGGAGACTGAGTGGGCAGTTCAATCTCCACTGATAGCCAATCAGAGATAGCTAGCCATGATTATCTCTAATTTTAAGTGGCATCCGGTGAAGAGACGGCTAACAAGTGCAGCCATCTCGTGTTCCTTAACTCTAACAGAATATTTTTAATTTCTGAAATGTGTGCCTCTGTGGTCGATTTTTTTGAGTTTAATGGACGAAAATCCCGAGTTTCCTGGAGGGGGAAAAAACAACTTTTCTTGATCAACTAACAGTTCGGCGCCATTAGAATCGAATTTAGAACGCTACTTCTTCGCGCTCTAGCTTTCAGGATTGCAAACGCTATTTTCACTGAGCTATACAAGTTTTACACAGGTCCTTCGCTATAAATGAGCAAAAATTATTAAAAATATTGGAATGATCCTCCCGAATGGAACTTTGTCCCAAGATACATTTGCACTGCCCTGGGTGACAGTAGTTTCTGTTCAAAAACTGGAATTAACCTTTTAGGAAATATTCCATCATTATTTCATCGAAATACTTTTGTCATTTTAAACGTAATTTATTTTTCTGAACTATTTAATACGACGGTTACTGTCCTTACACAAAGTGGTTTTTATAGAAATACAGAAAAATAATGCTACCTTGACTAAGTCTGATTGTTCATTTTTGTTTGGATATCCCCGTGCGCCATATTCAAAAATCCGTTTACGAGATTAAATGCGAGTCGATTATGGGCACCAGTGACATATTCATTGGTCTGCGAGATTTCGTAGCTCAGATGGTATCGGGGATACACTTTGGTTGGAAGACCTATGCTCGAATCCCATCCAGTACACGAAAAACCTTTTAGAATTACCTTTTGAATTGGACATGTGAAAGTGGCTACGCCGAAGTAGCAGAGTTTTCCTTCAGGAAACTCGAATTTCTCATTTTCCGAAACGAGCAGATGGAAAAAAAAAAATTATTAAATGATTGTATAGTATAAAATGCTTAGGTCTAAAGGACTGCCATCCCCTGAAATCCTTCCCTCCACACACTATGCCAGGATATAAACTAACCAAGCCTTAAATCTTCCATCCCACTACAAATGATAATCATGTTTTTTGAGGAAAGGGGAGGGGATTCAAGTTTCAGAAAAACATAAATGCTTCTTTTAGAAGCATTTTCCTTTTATTTAATTTCTATACCTCATTGTAGCCATTATAAACTCTACTTACACTTCAATAATTGAAGAGACGTGAATTACATTAAAAATATCTTCTACCTTTTTATCCCTAACCCTACTTTTGTGTTGGATGAATGAGGCATGAGTAAGCTCTTCCTCATATGGGCTCAACTCTAAAAACAGTCCGCAGAACTCTTTCGTCAGACAACAAAAGCTTTCCATCACTTTGCGATGGCCCAGCGTTTTTTAAAGAAAAAAAAGGACATCACTTTCGGTTGCATTTCTAATCGCATATTTAGTTTTAAGGCATTTTGTTTCCTTATCCTCGAGTATTGTATTTTAATATTCATTATCAATAAATATAAAGCATTAATCCCCCTCTGGTGTTTTGTATGTTAATAATTTCTTTGTTTTGAGTGAACGGTTCCAGCAATGAAAATTGTGAGGATTTCTGTTTGGGAAAGACTCAACTTAGAGCTGAGTCTAATTTACAAAATGCAGAACTATTCATAATCATTAGAAATTAGCCAATCTTAAACTCATCGCCTTTACTAGGAAATATTGCGGTTCGAATGCGGTCTTTGATGCAAATAATTTTATGTGACTTTTCAACTGAAGATGAATTTTCTAGTAGGGATTGATTTACATTTTGGATCTCTGCTACTTCGGCTTAGCCAGTTTCACATGTCCAATTCAAAAGGTAATTCTAAAAGGTTTTTCGTGTACTGGATGGGATTCGAGCATTAGGGAAGGGAAAAAAAATAAAATTAAAACAAACATGCATTTTATCTTTAACTAGCATGGAGTAATCATAAACAATAACAGTGGCGCACCCAGGATTTAATCTTGGGGGGGGGGGAGTTGAACGGATAAAAATATTTTTAATAAAATGAATTTGCATTAAAAATATTTTTATCCGTTAACTAAAATTCGTTAAATTTCATTCATTCAATAAAATTTATTAAACAAAATTCATCTAAAGAATAAATTCCAGTTTTCTTTTCTTTTTACAAAGCTCTTGAATTATTTCAGTCGTGGTTACATTAATCTCTCTGTGTATATACAGCAAAGCCAGTCGGTTCAATCATGATTGTGTCATGGTAGATCTTAAATAGGTTTTTAAAAGGTGTAAGTTAGAAAATGACCTTTCGAAAGTTAGAAAATGACGCATGTTGTTACCGGAAGCGTTGCAAATATTTTTAATAGTTATAGATGTTAGGATATATCATTTTGTCACACTTTGAAACTGCATCAACGGCATTTTTGTATGGAGCTATTGCAAACGGTTTTTCAAATTTCTTATACCATAACTTGAATTCGGCGTTCAAAATTGCGTTCAAAATAAGGCAAATCACTGGCATAAAATTCACACAATTGACGAAAATCTTCTAATTGCACTTGCTGTTGGAGCATCTTGTTGCAGTGCAGAGTGAAACGTTCATGAAGTTGAGTCAATATTTGGTCAATAAATGGAATGAAAATAGTTCTCTTGAAATACTCTTCTACAGAATCGGCTGGAACATTGGACTTAATGTTTGTTTTGATGAAGTCCTTAACTTTTTAATGTCAATATTAAAATTATTGGATTTTATACATGCTTCATCGTGAATATCTTTAAATGAAGAATCCGGTGTTTCACGAACGGTATTTAATTGAGCCACAACATCATCAACAAAATTAAGAGGGCAATTAAGAGGTCACTGTCAGATTTTTGCATTATTTCAGACAATGGTAAGGTGCATGCAAATATTTTTTGCAAGTTAAATAAAGATATTATAAATCTTAAAAGATATTAATATTATAATATTATAAACAACAAGGACGTCCTGTCTTTTAGTGGTATTGAAGAAATACCACTAAATACCAATTTTCAATTATGCCAATGCAATTTCTTATTTGTCACAGATATAGCATTTCCAAGTGCCAAATTCAAACTATGTGATGCGCAATGAACATATAAAGCTTGTCGATATTATTATTACATAACACCTCCAGGTAGTCCAAAGACATATCGAGGAAGGGTACCTACTCTACAACTCTCCGTCTTCACCAACCACAACTACAATCATCATCATCATCTACACCAACGCTGTCTACCACCGACACTACCACTAGTATTTTCACAGAAAACATCCATGCACATGGCGCGATTCGAACTCCCAGCCTTTTGGCTGGAGAGTCGGCCAACTAGGCCAGATATAATAGATAAAAAATTAAATTTTGTGGATAAAAATTAAAACAAAGTTTTAATTTTTATTAAACAAATAAATAAAATGATATAATTATGTTACTATTTACTTTTAATGAGATGGATGAGCTTCTCGACCTTGCAGAGTTGTTGGATATCTGGCTCAATATTGGTCAACTTCAGTCGAAGATCGGCACACACACACACACACACACACACACACACACACACACACACACACACACTAAGACGAATTCTGTATTTTGATTTTATTTGAAGGAGCGATGAAAATCGTTTCTCGCAAAGATAACTGCATGACGATTTTCGACTTCTTCAAATAATTCAGGAAATTCACTTCTCACTGAAGGCGAGATCCAGAATCGAGCCAAACCACGATCACGGAATTGCATTTTAAGCCCACTGTCACTTGAAAGCTCAATTAGCTGCTCTTTTTTTGATAACGAAAGGTCGTTCTCGTGACTGCAAGCCTGAAATGGATCGTGAAATCAAAGAAATTTCTGATAAAAGGTTATTCGGAAAATATTTCCAAATTCTGTTTCAGAGTTTTGAGGTGGACACAAACTCTTCTAAACTAATAATTTTCAGGGCCTTATACAAAATAACCAATTGTATTTACCTTTTGAACTATCCGGGGAAGCTCTAAACCTCCCCATCCCTTTCATCACGCGTTCATAATCAGGCTACTGTTGATATTGACTTTATATACACATTCAAAACTGTAAACAGTTGTTGAATAATAACACAATAATGTAGGCATAATTACCGTAAAGGGAGAAAAGTCACAAAACAGAAAAATGTTCCTACAAATTAAACAATTGTATTTACCTTTGAGTGCGATCCACTGGTCGAGTGTCCAGCAAGTCAGCAAATCTTTCCTTTTAAGCGTATTAATATTATCGTTGCAACTGAAGGGAATTCTGTGTTTCTGTGGATTCGTTACAGACCTCTTTCTCGTCAGAAACTACACACAAACTGTCATTACAAATTCGTTTTGTATTATCACTGCCATCCGAGATATTTTTCCGCTTAAAGAAGGTACCAATGTACTTATCCATGATTGAAATACCGTACTTACTCACATATAACTCTCACCCCTGATTTTACTTTTCGAAAAAAGAAATTAAAAAGTTTTGCATATACCTCGCAAATGAAAAAAAGCTGAAACACGTTCAGAGCAGGGCGAAAGTAACTTGCTCCCGCAGTAAACAACACGCTTTCCCCCAATAGCCACTATATTGCAGAGGCAAGAAAAACAGGTACTTTCCTTAAAATTTCGTAAAGTTAATATTCGTAAACGTGTTAAAACTAAGATATATAGTGAATGCTGTTATGGAAGTTTCACATATTATTGGAATTTAGTTGAAGAGAGTTAGCATTTCAACTCAACTGTCAGCTTGCTTTTCGCGCGATTTCCGAAAAATATATAAATACTCACAACACATTTTGTCTAAGTATTACTTAGCACTTCTGAAGATATATTGAGCCTTGATTGAAGTAGGAAAACCTTCAACAATAAAAATCAATAAACAACGAGCAATTGGTTGAAATGTGGTCATGTGGATAACACATGCTCACTTCAAATTTGACAAAACAGCAAGGGAATTTGGAAGCAATAAAACCATTTTGTTTTTCACTTCACCCCTCTTTTATTACTCGTCATTCTGCCGCTACAAATTAGAATAGTGGCAGAATGTTCATTTCATGAACATTAAAATATATATATAGATTTATTTGGTTAATGTGGATCACCTGTCCCATCATCGCGGACCATAGGTTGAGAAACACTGCTATAGGGTTCTCTCACCTTATGTGACCCCTAATTCATAAGCATTTTTGAAATAGAAGACATGACACAACATAAATAAAAAATGAATTTTAATTAGGAAAAGTATTTTGGAAATTTTTCTAGTGTTTTTTGACTTTTTCTTTTGGGGGGCCAGGGCTCCTCTCCCCCCCCCCCTCCCTGGGTGCGCCACTGAACAATAAGCTACTCCTGTTGCATCTTCCTGCATGGTTGGTTTGATGGTTTGAAAGGAACACAGATTTTGATAAGTATGTCAGTACCAGAAACTTGTGACACTAACCAAATTTCACTTTTTCTGAGGGAAAGTATCTCTACTCTCCATCAGTGTGGGTTCGAATCCTACGGGGCAGGGCATGGAGATTTGTTATTCACAAATCTCTAGTCCTGTGCCGTTGTTCACCCGTAGATCATCCTATAGTTGTTTCACAATCTTTTATCTGCGATATTAAAAAAAAAAGAATGGTTACATCCACTTGTAGAAGAGGGAGGTTACCCAAATTACACAATGCTATCTAGGCAGTGATACACCTAGCAGTTGACTGTCCACGTTTTGTAAATGATTTCACTTTCGAAATGGCAAGGAAAAGTTTTTAAAACACTCCTCCCTTCAACTCCATATAAAACCTGAGTTTTTAGTTGAAAAATCCTTAAAATATTCCTCGCATCCTAAATCCATCATAAATTGCATTTGAGCTATGTGCATTTTAATACAAGATTGTATTGCGGTCAGTGTTACTCCACTGATGCTATTAAAAATTCATGTAGATTCATTACAGTTGTTTTATAATTATTTTGATTTCAACATAATTTTACACTGGCCTCTTTCCCAGTCGCTCACCTGTGTAGGAAATGTGAAAGTGTTCAGCAGCAATGGGCGTATGAATAACGATTTACACTTTTGTATTCTTATAAGCTAATCACTATCTCGTGACCAGTGCGATTGCTATCAACCAACCAGATGACATAATTATTAAAACATAATTCGCATAGTCTCAGGCCTTGGCAGCGATCCTAAGTCAATAACTACCAGTTGGGTGCGAGAGAACGCCACCAGTGGTATGCAGTTTCATGATCGATCAATTGTCACATGACAATTTTACTGTGTTCATTACGCTTTCGTATAGAACAGTTTCTCCAACTTTCATCATTAAACCAGCCCCACAGAACTTAAAAGGCAAAACAAGAGAAGTTTTAAAACAATTGTTATCTTACAGAAAAAGAATTTTGCAGCCAATGCAATTGTAGTTCCACCCCATTCGGCATTCTTTTAATGCATGTCGAATATAAATATCATTTTTTTATAGTAAGAAACATTTCAGGTTTACAGAGCTTACAGCTCCTGAAGGTTTTCGGGCCATGCTATGAGAAACTGTAAAGTATTTGCAATATCACCTCGTCTTCTAGCGTCTTTAGTGTGCATCTACTAATATGGGCTTCACAATTAGTATTCCAAGACCAATAATTTATTATTATTTTTTTTTTTTAGGTTTTTGATTTAAAGTTGCATGAAGAAAACCCTATTTAGCGAAGTTATTTATTTATTTATTTTCCCCAATTTTTAAATTTCTATCATTAATAAGAAGGTGGTACTAAATGATCAGGTTTACATTTACTATCGTAGTATCCTACACATCCCTTCAAGAGTAAATATAGAAATTTTATCCATTACAAGACAAACAACTGCTTGATGAATTTTATTCATATTTAATATTTTGAGTCTACTAAAATTTCGCTATCGGTTTCAGCATTTGGCAAAATGACCCAAAATTGATTCAGATGACAAACAATCAAAAAATGGAGCTAAATGTAATTGCTGGGATAATAATGAATCGTTCCACATGCATGATTGCGATGAGTGTATGAAAAGTTATGAAACCGTGTCATAATCCCATCCACAAAACATAAACTTGGAATCCTACTCGAATGTACTAAGCAGTCTTTTTCACGCGACTTCTTGCATAATATTTAACGTATTTAACTATTCTAGAACTATTCTCTCCATTGGATTAGTTCAGTATCTCGCAAATAATACCTATTTGTTTACCACACATGCAAATGGAAAGAACATGTAACGTATGTATGACGTATAAGATTGACCAGGATTGCAATGTCATACAAGCCAAGAAGGTATAGAAACAGGAAAAGTGAAGTTAGAAGAGGATTAAATAGCTCGAGGACACAAAAGAAAAAAATATCTACTCATCATCATCATTTATTTATTATATTACATTTTAAGTACATTATGGGAAAGAGAGAACTGCACTCCTTTTTTTTAATAAATAATTTTCTTTAAATAATAAATAAACGAAATTTAAATATGTATCAGTTTCAATCGACTGAGTATGCTGCCATTTGAGGGGAAACGGAAAAAGTATAGTATGAACCATGCACAATTTTGACTGAATAGCTATCAAGGGAGTGGAAATGAGGACAAATGAACAATATTATGAATTTTAAAATAGTGGAATGATATTTTGCGCTTTATGCAAACCAAATATAATGCTCGTAGGACTACAAGATATATGATAAAAATAGTTGTCAATCTTCTTCTTCTTCTTCTTCTGCAGCTTCTCCCACTTAAGTGGGGTCACTGTTTGCAATGAGTCTCCTCCACACCTTCCTGTCTTGGGCTGTCACCACATCCAAGTTCTTCATCTTCAAGTCCTCTTCTACCAGCTTCCTCCATCTCTTCTTTGGCCGCCCACGCTTCCGCCTTCCTTGCACATCCATCTGCATGACCCTTCTTCCCACATATTCGTCCTCCCTCCTCATGACATGACCAAACCATCTCAACCTTTTGCCTCCTGTATTTTTGCTCCTAAGTTCGTAACTTTCATTGTTTCCCCTGACATAGTCATTTCTCAGACGATCCTTTCTGGTCACACCGCACATCCACCTAAGCATTCTCATCTCTGCTACTTCCATCCTGCTGATGTTATTTCCCCTCAGGGCTACAGTTTCTATAGCATATATCATAGCTGGCCTCACTACTGTCCTATAAATTTTGCCTTTCAGATTGATCGGCACCCTCTTATCGCATAACACTCCAGCCATCTCCCTCCAGTTCCTCCAACCCGCTTGTATCCTGCATCCCACTTCCTTCTCAGTTCCTCCATCTTCTTCCATTGTTGAACCTAAGTAGTATCTAAAGTCTCTCACCTTCCTGATGACATTTCCTTCCAGCTCCAGATCTGTCTCCTGGCCGCCGCCCACTGCGCAACACATATACTCTGTCTTACTTCTGCTCAGTCTCATACCTCTCTCTTCCAGTACTTTTCTCCATCTTTCTAGTTTAGTTCCCGCTTCTTCTCTTGAATCTACACACAACAAGATGTCATCTGCATACAGCATTGTCCAAGGCGCATCTTCTCTCACCTCCTCTGTTACCACCTCCATCACAATATTAAACAGAAACGGACTTAATGCTGACCCTTGATGCAAGCCAACTGTTACTTGAAAACTTTCTGTCTGTCCCAAACAGGTCCGAACACTTGTCTTCACATTTCTGTACATTTCCCGCACCAACCTGACATATTTCTCCGGCACCTTCTTCTCCCTCAGACACCTCCAGACTTCTTGCCTTGGCACTCTATCGTATGCTTTCTCCAGATCAATAAATGCCAGATGTAGCTCCCTATGTTTCTCTCGATATTTTCCCATCATCTGCCGTAACCCAAAGATAGCATCTGTTGTTGATCTACCAGGCATGAATTCAAATTGTTCCTTTGCAATCTCAACCTCCTTCCTCAATCTACCATCAAGAACCCTTTCTAGGATCTTCATTGTGTGGGACATCAACTTTATTCCTCTGTAATTTTTACAGAGGAATAAAGTTTTATTCCTCATTTAGTTGTCAATAATATTTTGAAATTAAATGGCATCCAAAAAAATTTCACCGTTGTAAGGAAAACTTCTTTTTTCCTTTCAATGGTGAACTTTTTTTGGAACTTGGAACAATAGAATGTCCCAGTTTTTGTACTTCACATACTGTGCATTTACAGAAAATCCATTGCGGATATCCTATGCTTTCGACATCCTGATAATAAAATGCACTTCTTCAGATAGCATTTCAATGCATTTGACTATGCTGAAATAGCAGGATGAAAGACTAATCTTGCAGCGAAATATTAACGAGAATTGATCTCATGCGATGGAAACTGCATTATTACATTCAACAACGTCGTCATCAGAATATGTGAGCTAGAAAATATATCGTAATATTCTATTACACCTACTGCGAAACATTAAACCATTTCATACTGTGTTGACATTCGCTCTATCTCGTGCATCTTATATAGTATAAGAGAAACAAGGTTATAACATATCTTGAAGTCACTGTTCAATCCCAGTGGGTTCACGAGGTGTCGAAGTGATTGCAGGACTACCATGTCTCCCTTGACTGGAAATATCCATGTTTGAGTCTTATCAAGGAACTGATGCAAGGGAGGTTTAGGGCTTCTAGAGTTGAATTGATGTATCTCAGACAATGTAAAAAGTTTTCTATTTCTCTGTATGATTGACGGACAATAATATATATATATATATATATATATATTTTTTTTTTTATTTTATTTTTTTTTGTTTTTTACACACATACACACTGTTCAATTTCGGTACAGTAGAACAGTGTTCGAAACTTCGAGTGCATTTTCATTCTTTCAGCCATTTTTGTATACACTTTGGCAACATTCACAACAACGTGGCGATTATTCTATTTCTTGCTTTAGGTGCCTCGGCGCTTAAAGTGCCGAGATAATAATGTTGAAGTTCGTTTTTTTCCAGCTGGAAGCAGATCATTTCTTCTCTGAAAGCAGAGAAGAGAAATGGTTTTCTCTTAGTAAAAACAAATAGTCTACCTCCAGCATTTGATATTTGTTAAGTAAGAGCCAAATGATCAGAAACTAAATCAACCCAGATTGATTTGGTTTCTGATTGAGGAATCACCCCAAATTCGTTATGATCGGGTAAATCTATGATATATGCTATTATAATTTGCAGATAATTTCCTTTTAAAATTCTTTGATAAAAACGGAGTGAGATTTGTCAATTTTCTATTATTTTAGGCTGGCTGACCATTCTCTTCGATTTGGTTTCATTAGCAGGTTGTCATTTCTTCAGGTTACCAACTGTGAACTTAAAAGTACGTTACAATTATTCATAAGGTTACTGAACTGAAGGAGAATTAGCCGGTCTCATACGGAAGTGGTTGGGTTTTTCTTTCTGGAAACACAGGTTTTTCTTTCTGTAAAATAGACAGATTGGCAAAACACCCAGTTTACAGATATAAAATACTGGCCTCACCCTTTCGCTTCGTCCGTAATTTCAAAACAGCTATGAATCTTCCTTTAATATGTATTTCTTCAGAATACTGTTAATGCTTTTCTGGTACTCATCTTTCGTTATGTCAAATCGAAATGATTTCTAAGCGTAACTGCTGACTTTTTATAGATCACAACATTTATATACTGCTCACCCACATTTCTGCTATCGGATGTCTTGATTATGGCAAGGAAGTATGTGTTCACCTCATTATTTTGATATCTATTTTTTCCCCTTCGTCTTAAGTTTCTCGATCTTCTCTTATAGCAGTGTTTCTCAAACTTCTGATATCCATGTACCCCTTCTTAAATTTTGATTATTACCAAGTACCCCCTAATTAATTAATTAAAAATTCATTCATTCATTAAAATTAATTAATTAAAATTAATAAATTAATTTAAAATATTAATTAAAATTAAATATCTTATTTGAATTTAAACATAAAATATGATTTATTTTTAAATTTTGGTTCTCTAGAGATGTCAGACGACACACCCTTATCAATTTCATTTGATCCAGATGCAATATCGACGTTTTCTTGTTGCTTACAGCTACTTGTATTTGCTATATTGCTCTCTTTTGTGCATTTTATAAATCCAATCTTTAACCAATGATCCATTTTGAAAGCTAAAAAAAATACTGTATTTACTCAAATGTAACTCTAACTTTTTTTCCCAAATTTAAAGCTAAAAAATCGTGTTGCGAGATACGTGCGGAAATTTTCCGAAACTAAAGTTTTCAGAAAAAAACTGAAAATGGTGCGACTTACCAAGAAGCTCCTACTCGCTATCACTACTTTTGCATCGAGAACAGTTTTTTTGTGTGCATCGTCAAAGTCATCTACTCAAATAGCGTCATCTTCTTTCCCATTATTTCAAGCAAATATTACCAGTAATTTACAAGACTTGAGATACGTAGAGCAGCGAAGAACTGCATATGATTGGTGAGGTATTAACAAAAGATCGCGCGAACCAAAGACAAATTAGCATTTCAACAGTTGAGTTGAAATGCTAATTCCCTTCAACCGAATTCCATAATATCTGAAACACATTCACTGTATGTTTCTTAGTTTTAACACGTTAACGACGGGATGGTGTCAAGCAAAACCATATGTTCCACCGGCAACATATGGTTTTGCTTGGTCTATACAGCAGTTTCTGTTGGAGAGGGGATGTGATTCATTAGTTAGTGCCGTTTTATCCCGGTTGTCTCAAATTGCACTGTTTGTTGAAAAATATGACTCCTTTAATTATTATGCATAGCCGAAAATTGCCACGTACCCCCTAACGACCTTTCGCGCACCCCCGGGGGTACGCGTACCACACTTTGAGAAACACTGTCTTATAGCATTAATACTGGATAATGTTTCTGTAAGCTTTTTTTTTTCAAAAAAAAAATAATTAATTAATTAAAAATAATAATAATAAAATAAAACAAAACGAAAGTCCATTTTTTTATTATTTCAGTGCGTCGATCACAAGATGAAATTCAAATCCAAGAAAGGCCAGCTTCCATTCATTGAACTGAACGGATCTGAAATAGCAGATTCAGATATCATAATCAAAGAACTGGGTGCACAGTTCAATAAAGATCTTGACATCGACCTCAGCTCCGACCAGAAAAATGTCAGTCATGCCTTCATATCCATGCTGAACAACCATACTAGCTGGTAAGTTACATTATTTTAATTTGATGCTGAAATTGATTCTTCTGCGTTTTTTTTTATTTTATTTATTTATTTTTTTATCATGATTAATATTAATATTTTAACCCCATGTTCTTTCAGCAGATGACGTTCATCGAGTAGATAAAACCTTGATAAAATCTCCCTAAAAGCAAAACTGTTGCATTGTATGAAACTTTGGCATTCCAGACCGGATATTAAGTAAATTTCTCAAATTCTTTTACTCAGCATCCCAGATTTGTGATGCCGAGTAAAAGAATAGTTAGGTTCACTAGAATAGGAAACTATTCGGAATCATTGTTAGAGGATTTTATTTCGTTTATTAAGGACTCTTTTGGATATGTTGCTTATTTTAAGATTTTAGAATATTTATTGCACATCTCCTATTTGTTGGTGATCCACTAAAACTGTCAAATGTGGGAACTCACTCTTTACCAAGTTATTGTTATGGACGGTCATGTGCATTGTAAAATAAGCTACATCATTGGAATACCATTAACTAGTCATTCCAGTTTCATGGAATTATTAAAGACAAGTTATTTTGAAGATTTTTCATATTATCATTTGTATCTGAGAATTTGAAGGAAACTTCTATGATATATTTCTGTTTGACTAATTCGATATTTTCGAAAATATTTGGATTAATTCGAAAAGGTCGATTTTAAACCAAATATGAACTCACATTTAGGTAACAAACGTTTAAGATATGATAGTAAGTACTACAACAATATTTTTATAAGATTTTACTATTGTGCTAAGCGGTTTGCGCGGGCATGTATATATTTCATTTCGTTTTACAATACATCTTTTATAACTGGTCATTTTAAGTTGACCAGCAGTCCATTCAATATGAATGGCAATTATTTTGCATCTAAACAACAGCTAATGCATTGCTAAAACACAGAAAACAACCACTATTGTACAAAGATATATTATGCTTTTTTTATTATTTATTTTTGTAAATACAAACTGGATAAACAAGTACCAAATACACAAATGAAGGAACTGTGAGCAGACAAATCACTTCTACAATGCATATACCCGAACTACAGAAAAATGTTTTAATAAAATATCTGCCACAGATGATATTTAGTCCTCATACATGAATAACCGACACAATCGGAACACGTTTCCAAATGTCGCTGGGATGTTGCAGAATAAATCTTTCCAGTTACTATCTTGAAACGTTTTAATGACGATCTTAAAACGTGAAAGGCTTACAAACCATGGAAGAATGAGAGCTCAAGGAAGAAGAAACTTCTATGTGTGTTGTATTCGAGAACATACATTTACCTGTTTGCAATATCTTGTACTGTTGTTTTTAGAACAACCAAAGAATAACAGTACGGGAATAAAGTAAACAAATTGGTCTTTCTGTGTTATTCAGCTGTGAATGAAAAGTGGTTCGAATGTGTTTAGGCATTTATGAAGATTTTAATAGATTAGATTCAGTGCGATGCATTTGAACTGTCGAGGTAAGTCATTAATCGGATTGATGTTTTAAGATACGGATGCCACTCTCAAATGTAATACAGTTTAATGGTTAGTACATATTGCCATTCTTTATAGAATTAATTGTGACATCAGGTAAAAGTATCTCATTTTCCCTTGCATTTTGGACGGAAGTCAGGGATAGAAGAACGTTTTTTACTCTAGATTTTTTCCATACAGACAGGCAAATGTTGACCAGTCCTCCTGATTATACTACGATATGAGAAAAAGAGTCTTGTGATAACCTTATGTTAGTTTGAGATGACCAAGAAAAGAAAAACGTAGCTCAGTTTTCTACCATCTTTTTTCCAATGCAAATGGCACTGTAAGATATACATAGAAGAAAGGTGGACGAAATATTTTGATATATTCGCTATACCTAGCGAATATAGCACAATATTTGCTAGGTATAGATAGTGCTGGAATTTATAGGGGCAATTATATATTAGTTGTTGAAAGATCTCTAGGTACAGTATAAATCAAACCTATTGTTAACGGATAAACGAACCATCTGATCTCATTACAATTTTATGAATGAGAAACACATATCTAAAGTTTTCTAAACTATGGCTAGTGAAGTATTTGCATATATATATATATATATATATATATATATATATATATATATATATATATATATATATATATATATATATATATATATATATATATATAAATAGAAAGGCTGTTCACAACTTAAGTTCTGAACGGGTACATGAACAGAAATAGCTTATTGTATTATAATTTTTGTGACGCTATCCATTTCAGGCAAATTTCTAAATAAAAGAAATGGTGCATGTGTATAACCGTGGAAATGGCCTTTGCATTCCATAGCGATAGGTAGCTAGAAGAACGACTCTTCTAGATTCAAATCTAGTCGCCGACTTAAAGAGGTTTTCCAAAGTCTTTCTTCGGCAAGTCCCCGAATTAGTTTATCTTGCCACGTGCAAGTAATAATAATGATAATAATAATAATAATAATAACTATTATAGACGGTAATACTAGTTACGGTTTAGGACCACGAGATGGCGACAGTAGTCAGCGATGCTGTTGCTCTGAAAAGCTGTATTCATCGTTATTGGTAGTTTAGTCTCATTTTCATAATCTTGAAATTAGGTCTAACAAAAAGTCTTTTAACTAAACAAGCAGAAAACATTTAGAATTGTTTCCATGATAAATAAATACAGAAAGGTACAGAACACATGATTGTTATCAATTATTGACAATATAATTTTAAAATGGTAGCTATAAAATATAAATGCTTTTTTTATATTTTAAACTTTTCTGATTCTTAAAGTTTTCTGATATTCATTTCATGTTATTTCTGAAGATCTTTTTTTTTTTTTTTAAATAATGCTTAACAACTTTTTGCGATTTTTTTTTTTCAATGCCTAACACTTATTAAAGTTAACTGCGTAGTTACAATACTACAGTATTTCATCTTATATTTTCAGGATGAAAATATAAAATCCTTTAATTTTTTTTCCCACAAAGATAATAAATAGCATTAAGGTTCAAACTTACATCTGTTGACAACTGTTTCCATCACCGACAATTTGATTGTGATGCATTTCTGACTCGCGTTGACAAAAGGTGACACGAGAATATGACAGACAGCTACTGCCATCGCGTGTTCCTAATGCTAAACCAACTGATCGATTTCTATTGTTGTAGGATTTAAAAGTTCTTTTTGAAAGGGGGGAAAACACAACAATCCATTTTTTTAGTTACAGATAATCCATTCAAGCATAAATTCATGTAATCAAAAATCATTTTTGTGTAGTTTTTATGTAAGCCATGTTTTTTTTTTTTTTTTTTTTTTTTTTTTTTAGCAAATGTATTTATTATTTTCAAAATATTTAATAAAATTATTTTAAATTAAATATAATTTAAGTGGAAAACTGCTGTTTTTTAGCTGCACTCATCTTAGAGGTAATCCGTTACGACAGTTTATCATAGGTTAATTTTAAAATTTTTCGATAATATACAAATCTTTTTTTTTTTCTAGTATGTAATGCATATTTTACATTCTTAAAGCATATATTCAGTTTTATTTTATTTTTTTAACCTTAATCATAAAGCATTAGGTCACGATATGCGTTTCTTTTTCTTCTGTTTGCTCCACAAATAACATCCAGTGGTGTTTAGTCCGGCAACTCGAAACCAATAGTTTTCTTTTTCTTCAGAGAAGTCGCTATCAACTTGGCTTTCTCCATGAGGGCGAAAATAATTGATTCTCCGATGAAGATTTGGGACGACGCAATAGGTTAAGTAAAGAAGTGATTGTCTTAAGCATCCACATGTGAATGATCTTCCCGAAGAGCAGTACCTTCATATTGCTGTCGCAAAGCCGTCGCACGCCGGCCTGGTTAGCCGAGCGGTTAATGTATCCGCTCTCCTGCAAAGAAGCTGCGGGTACGAATCCCGCCGTGGGCATGGATGTTTGTGATTGTCTGTGAAAATACTACTAGTGTTGATCGGGGGTAGATGGCGTTGGCGTAGATGATGAAGGTGGAGACGGAGATTTGTATAGTAGGTGTCCTCTCTCAATGAGTCTTTAGACTCCCTGGAGGTTATTACGTAATAATAATTATAATTTTATATGAAGTTATTTCTAAAACAAGTGGGATTCACATAAACTATGTGAATCCCACTCCCAAAAAGTTGTAAACTATGGTACTTGAAAAAAAAAAAGAAAAAAAATATATATATATATACCGTGAGTGAGTTGAAGTTTAGGAATCATGTATTAGAACACCATCCAGTATTAGCAGGGAGGTTTTATACTGGAGAGAAAATGTCACATTAACGATACTAATGTACTATGTTTGTAATCTATCGGATGTAGATCTTATATAATTAATAATAAAATCCTAGGCATTCACAGAGATGCCACAGTGAGATTCAAACCCCACCGCATAGTTGGGGAGAGTAGAAGAGTGGAGAGATATCCACTTCCTGATTTTGTACATTTTGAAACTATAGCATATTCATTCTGAACAATACTACGTATAATTTCACTTATGAATTGTCACATTGCCTAATTTCTTTCCATAAGATACTTTAGAGATTAAAACGGATAATTTCGTTCCAGAAGACAAGTTTTGCAATATCGATTTCTTCGTATATCCGCAGAATAAAAATCCCGCAGACTACCAAACATATCGTCATTACTTTTATGATAATGAATACAGCATAGCAGATTCTGCTAATTAATAGCAGAAGTTAATTTACGTAGCATAAACTCAGTGGTTCCATTCTTAATAAAATAAAATTCGAGCAGGTCGTCCTAGTTTCACTTCTTATTTGATATATTTAGAGTCTCAGTCTGATGGAATGTACAATGGTAGAAAAAAAATTATTTTTTTACATATTTGACCTAGGTTCCTTACAGTAGCTATGCCAGTTCCGTCCAATTTACGACCAAGTGCAGATCGATAACCCACACAGTACGGGTGATGCCCATTCTTGAGTGACGGGGAGGGTTCACTGCCTCCGTTCAGATTCTGAAGGTGATCGTCGGTGAGGCACCTCATGATCTGTCTGTCAAACTAGAAGTCACAACGCCCCTGCTGATGACAGATTGCATCCACAGAATGTGAACGTGATGCGAAAAGGCCAAGCCACCCGCTAAGAAAGAATGTAAACAAGAAAAACTTTTCATTTTAATCTTCATGGTGTGTGTGTGTGTGTGTGTGTGTGTGTGTGTGTGTGTGTGTGTGTGTGTGTGTGTGTGTGTGTGTGTGTGTGTGTGTGTGTGTAAACTGAAAAACTTGTTCTTTACAGACCTATTTGCTCCCACCCCTTTCCATTGGGCCTTGGACTTCGTACGATTAACCAAGTCACTAATCTATCTACACATTGTGTATATTCTTTGGCCGACTTTGTGATGAAAATCCTATCACTTCAGTAGGAACAGTTAAAAATCCCTCAAAAAGTCTTTATGTCAGATATGATTCGAAACTAAAGCACTTTCTTCCTTTCTAACTAAAACACTTGTACATTACCGATTGAGCTACAGCGAACGTGTATTAACCCACATAAAATGCTGGCATCAGTTGCCTCTTCCTAATATTTTCACTTAGTCTGATTTAGGACAGTGAATTTAAAGATATCTCACTGGGTCAGACTTTTCTTATCTTATGAACTAAAAAAAATCTAAATATAACTGATCGATTTAAAGAGTGATGCATCCCTTAAATTTTACGCAAAAAGCAACTTAATTTACTAGGCATTCTGATGAAGTTTTTCTGACGAGGCACACCTTCTAGCACAGCTGAAAGAACGATTTTCCAGTTTGTTAGAAAGACCATGATGCAAGTCTATAAAAAAAAAACCCACTAAGGTTTGATAAGTGAATTAGTTCGAATGTAGAATTGAGGAGATCGTTGTCTAGCTACCACTTCCATAATATAGTTGGGAGAAAAATGGGGTATACGCCACTGGAAAAGTCTTGAATTAGATTCTCATCTAGACTCGAGGAATTTTTTTGTTTGCTTTCAGCTGAATGTGAGTTAGCCAGTCTCGTGAAGATAGCGGGATTTACCTCCTAGAAACAGGTGGCTATACGCACATTAACGGACAATACTGAAAAAAAAAAAAAAAGCTGGCGTAGTATAGATGGTGGATTATTCAGTGTTTTGTGGAGTAGTGGCTTCCGGCAAAAGCCTGAGATCCACGGAGGTGTGATGTTGTTATAATAATAATAATAAATCCGGCAGAACACATGCAAATGATAGAAATAACACACCATTTCATGGCAATAATCGTGCTTGGTTAAATTTTAAATAATGAGAGAATGTTCTGTAGTTCGGAAAATGCCCGAGGTGTGGGTATTTCTAACATTTTTTTGATAAGAAAGACTGAAGTTTAGAATTATCCCAAGAAAAGATGCTTTTCCAGAAATTTGGGTGTTGTAAAAAGGCAAGATGGGAAAAAGTTTTCTTTGCAAGAATTAAGATAAGACTCAGTTTTTTACGAGCATGAAAATTAACACAATCATTAGAACTTCATTGAAGAACGGTTCGGGGATCAATTTCACGTGTCAAGTTGATATTCTGGAAGACTGGTTGATTTGTTTACTGCAATATTTATCAGAAGCAAAAGGGTTGCGCTACACTATCACTAAAACTTGGTTGATTTTATAGCAAAATTGTGGTGCTTGACGGTGCTATACAGAAGGAAGATATCAGGTGAAAGAACCGAGCCTCGTACAACTCAAGAATTAATTCCAGACTTTGATAAATATCAAGCACGTGTAATGTGTGACCAGAAAGAAAGTGGCAACCCGGATATAGAAATCCAGAAGACGTTCCATGCGATGGGAGCTTACCTGCTAGACCTTTGTGCGAAGTCCGATGAAATGTTTCAGAAATCAAGAGCAACTATTTGAGATATCCCAAACTTTTTCCTAGATGACGTTCAAAAATGGTGACAGTTCATGATCCCTTGAACTGTCACCATTTCAATGACAAAATCATGTTTAGCTGGTAATCACATAGTAAAGGATTTACAGTTATTCTGGAAATGAAATAATAATAATATAAAAAAACTGCACAGTAATTTGATATCCTTTGAAAATGAATTGAATACTGAACAATGAATTAAATAATAACTGGACTTTGTTAGCGTACCAACCAAGAAGCTGCGGGTTCAAATCCCACCTTGGACATAAGTGCTTGTGAGGCGTCTCTGGATGGAGGCATGAAGTGACTTGA
Source organism: Typopeltis vanoorti (assembly GCF_054136105.1). Taxonomy (NCBI): domain Eukaryota; kingdom Metazoa; phylum Arthropoda; class Arachnida; order Uropygi; family Thelyphonidae; genus Typopeltis; species Typopeltis vanoorti. Next base: position 168,887,120 of record NC_143549.1, on the reverse strand, counting down.
AAAAATTCAATGTTTGGTCTTTAGAGCATGGTTTACGGATTATGTAAAATTAAATTAATACAAACATTATATAAAATTAATAAGGGTGATTTCCATTTTCAACTTATCCACGATACTAACGTACTGCAGGTTTACCATCCATGATGGGAGTCAAGAGTCACATTGGGTAATTTCATGCTGTAGGAGGAATAAAAAGGCAAGCGTCAGCTATGCAACACAAACTTGAACAATTAAAGAAAAATGCTGTAACTTAATTTTGAATCCAAAGGAAAGTCTACTCCTCTTTTCAGACTTCGATTTTAAGTAGGATAAACATTTTTTTTCGACTACACACTCAAAGTTCTCAAAACTATAAACCAATAATGCCGCGAGTGAGCAATTAATTGGAGATTCTTTTAGGGAAAGAACTTCTTCCATGGACTGATAAATGAGTTCTTACACGTTACTCCCTGTTTTAAGCGATGAAGGACCAACTGTAAACATTTCTGGCTCTTCGGGAAAGTGTTCCATTTATTCTTTATGCAACAAATGAACTCAGGATGCGTCTTTTCCCATCCCAATTCTTTTTCTTTTTTTTTAAATTAATTTTTTTAATATTATTGATTCTAGTTTGTATGTTGTCCAAACAATGTAAAAAGTAATCTGAAATCTAGAACACGAAGCGGAATACCTATCTTATGAAATTTAATGTAAACGTTTTAACTTGAAGCATTAACGAAAATGGGAGATTTTGAGCAGCATGATTAGTATAACTCTTGACTAATTGGAGAATGCAATGAGTGTAGCCTTAAAACTAGAAAGCATTGAGACTTCCATGGATAAGTCCATGTATCACAAGTTTGTGGAAACATTACCATTATTCAGAATGAAGGTAACAATCACAAGTGGTATTCGCTGGGTTCCAATTTAAACATAATTTCAGACATTGGTACTGATTCCTCCATTTTTTTATACGACTACTGAAATTACGAAATAGAAAACATCAGCGCTCAATGGACAGTAGCGCAATTATAAAATTTGGTTAAATAATGAAAATGGATAATTTTTGAGAAAATCCCCTGAAATCTAAATATGTGATTATCCTGTGAATGGAAATTTAAATAAGGAAGAATAAAATATGCAGATTTAATGCGGTACGCCTTCCAATCATAAGTCAGCAGAATTTTTTATCACCGAATTCCACACGTTAAGTTGACTTGGGACATTTTTCACAATTTTATTTTTACTTTGTAAGGTTAAAAAAAAAATTAGTAAGAGAAAAATTTATTTCTATTTATTTTGTAAGACATTTCAAGAAGAATAGATATGATTACTTCGCACCGTTTTCCCTTCTTTATGGCCATCAAGAGTCAGACTATTGCCGTGACTGTCATGGCTTTCCTGCCTGACTTCCACTGCATCATAAAAGAAATAATTTAATATACTAACCGGAAAGGGAATTTCCACAGAGATAATGACCTCCCAGATGTAATGAATGATTTATGGGAATGAGAGTCAGAGGCTCCGTTTGCATTTAATAGCGCGTACTGTCCAAACTCGACTAGTCTGTGGCGCTGGGGCCTCTCACCGCTGGGAATTAGCTCATGCACACGAGCTCTGGTATAATATATAGTAAATTGATTTTGGCAATGGTGTGAAAGTTTTATTACTAAAATGTGATACAATGGCTTATAAACTGTAATGTTTACAAAATGAGGTGAACATCGGGTTATTGTAATCTACAGTATGCAACGTATTGAAAAGGGATTTTCATGTTTAGACCCTAACCTGGATTTTGGAACTCATGGACAAATAAATCTATAAATATGTGTTGACGAAATAAAGCAATTATTTTGTTATATCCTCTAAAGCCATTTCATTCCCCAGAGGTGTTATTTACGAATGGTGTTCTCAGCGTAATTTCTCCTGTATGACATCTTTATTACAAGATGCCAATGTAATAAAAACGAGGTAGTTTGAATCTCTGTTTTATTTTGAGGGGCTTTCTCAACATAATCTCCCCTTCACTACATAAGTTTCCGGAGAATAAACGTTTTTCTCTCTCAAATTCAACATTAATACTTTTTAGAGGAAGGGTGTTTTTGAACTTTTTTGGTCCTCTGGTATTTAGGGTAATTTTATTGTATGTTTTAAAAATTCTACCACTGCGCTGTTTTTTAGGTTAATTTTAACGTTTCAACGCAATTCTAAAAGACTACGATCACAGAAATAAAATCGTGTGATCGTAGAAATAAAATAAAATTGTGTACAGTACTAAGTAGTAGCAGAGGGATGAAGGAACAAAATAGATTAGGTACATTTCAGGACCACTTCAAGTGCTGTACACGTGTAAGAGCATATCAAAAGTATGAATTGTGAATAGGAGGATAACTTGGACTGTAAGGTTTGACCAATAGGTGAAAACAGACGTAGGTAGTGAAGGGATTTTTGAAGAATAAATATAGGGAAGATCCTTCCCCTCCTTTACCACGGTCTGAAAGAACAAATGAGCCTTCTTTGGGTTAAGGTGGGATTAGCAGAGCGGAATCTTCCTCATTTATCGTTAATGACTAAAATATGTTGCCTAAACTGGAGTATAACTGGCATTGTATGATATGGAAAAATCTCCCCCAAATAGTCCCAGAACTCCATGGCAGAGGTGTTCCATTAATAATTAACGTATTAGATTCAATGTCTTGCAGGGCCAAGTAACTTTTATTAACCATATTTACCAAGTAACTTTTATTGGCCATATTAGCCAACCTTTGCTGGCTAATATGGCCAGCAAAGGTTGGTCGAGTGTTAGAGCCTCTGCTACTAATGGCTCGCAAAAAGTTAAGCAAGTTTGAGCGCAGTTAGTAATTGGAAGGGATCAATCGTTCGATGCTATTGGCGCACTCTCCCTGGAGGTGTCACATAATAATAATAATTTCCTATCCTAATGTCCTAATTTAATGGCAGACATCGTTCTTCTGCCAAAAGTATATCACAGCTTTCCGTGCTGTGTTGTGTATATGGTATATGAATGTGCCAGGAATAGGCTTTGAACAAGTGAGATTTTAATGTCTTCAGCCAAATTATGGCACAAGAAACCATATTTCGTACCAAAATATTAAAACATAATTTCAGGTCCAAAATCTCGAGAGGTTTCTCAAAATTTATTTTTTTTGGGGGGGGGGGATAAATTAACAAACCCTGGAGTTTTACTTGAAACAGTGCAAAAGGAGTGTGTGTGAAATCTCACCCATAAATCTAGAATATATTAGTTCCGTGGGAGGACTGCGGATTATATAATCCGCAAACCCTAGTCTACAGAATTAATGTAGTATAGGTTTATGGGTTTACTTTCAAACCACCTCGGATCTCCAATAAGCAGGGTTGTGGCCTCTCGCTTGGAGACAAATCGTCTCTAGTGAGAGATTTCACGAGTTAAGTATGTGTAACAGCACAAATATGGCATATCTGGCAACCTAGTTAAAGTAATCAATAATTACTTCAACTCCATTCTATACCCGTTTGTACTATTTTAACTTTGGTTACGAAAAATAAGAGACTTGATTTTGAAAATTACAAAATTTCTATGAGTGTGAACATAGATTTTAGCTCCGTTGTGAAAAGTAATGCAAACTTAAAGAAAAGACGCGAGCAATAAGAAATATAAAGCTCCAGTCAGACAAGAGTCACTGATGTCAAGCAATAATTATAATTAGCACCTGTTTGTGTATAATTGTTTTACTATTCATTTAAGTGTTTTATTATTTTTATCTATTCATTACTACTAACTCTTATCGATAATATCCCTTCAAATTGGTCCTATCTGAATAGGACCAAATCAGTCTCATTCACCAATCTTGGTGAATGAGACTGATTTGGAGGAAAACTGTTGAGAGGAAGTTAGTATTACTTTTTAAGTTTACATTATTACTATTTGATGGTTGCTCTATTTTCCTGTCGATTTGCTAAATCGCGAAGAAACCAATTTCTTCCGCAGTGTAACATAAATCTAATGATGTAATAGGGAGTTTAATCATTGTCAGCTACCCGTGCTGTGTGGTGGTTGTTTCCTCCTGTTTTGAGAGATCTGGCATACCAGAGTTATCTGAAGGAAAGCGTTGCCATACACTTTAGACTTACTACCTCTCCTTCATCCAAAATTCTTATGAAGGTACGTTGCCCTATACGGATTCGAACCAAAGATTTTTCCAATTCCAAACAAATGCCCCGTAATTAGCTATCGAGCTAAATGTATGAAATTTTAACTCTCCTCTACCCCCAAAGTGTCATGTATTTATGAACAAACCTTTTTGTTAAGAGTGCGCTGTTGAAATTTCTCAGCTTAATGAAAGCACTGTGCCCTAACTGTGAAAATCTTGCAGTAATGCAAAAGTAGTATTCCATAACCTGAAAATAGCTATGATAGTTCAACCAACCTCGGTGCGATTTGGATCAGACTGTAGTCTTTCCAAATTAGGATATCTGTACGCAAGTACAGATATCCTAATTTTCCCTTTCCCCGGTTGTAGTCGCTGCGTTGTTTATATTTTGTGTTTTCTCCTTTACGTTTTCAAGGACATTCGCAATCTGCCTATCGGTTGAAATAACTCCAGAATGGATGAGTGACCTGACTGATAGGTCTAGGTCTTGACATTGAGGGAAAAAAATAAATAAATAAAATAAAATAAAAACCCTGATTAACAGTAATTCAAAAAAAAAAAAAAAAAAAAATATATATATATATATATATATATATATAGCTGCACTTGCAACTTGTGTGATGTGCGAATTAGCTTTACTACAGAACATATGACAAGCAATGGAGTTACGTTGAACGCTTTAATGATTTTAACTGTTTACTGGACATTAATAAATTGGGCTCCGTGAATGTAATTAGATACTGTCTGGTTTCTTACTACAGTAATTTTCCGAGGTCTCTTTTTCAGCTGGTTCCCGAGTTAGTCGATTTTAGATACATATTGAGTAGAACTTGTTTGGCTCTAGAAGCGAGAGGTCTAGCATAATTTACAAAAAATTAACAATAAAAGAGTAAAATAGAAATGAAAACGATAAACGATAGATGAGTGAGAAAACTATAGCGACACATCATCAATAGCATTACATAATGTTAGATGGGAATCGTGAGAGCAGAAGAATCTTGAAGCAAGTTATAGCTATACAAATGCCAGAAATATTTAAGAATAGAAAAAGATGATGCATTTTGTTGATAAAAGCAAAGTAAATTAACCCATTTGCACAAACTTGCTATTGTTGAAATGTGACTACCGAGGACAATAGGAGGACAAAAATACTCATGCTTTTCATCCTGCAAAATAAGCCAACTAACCAGAAGAATGTGTGCAAACTGCTGGCCTGGTTGGCCGAGTGGTTAGTATATCCGCTCTAACAGGTCATGGGCTCAAATCCCACCGTGGTCATAGATGTTTGTGATTGGCTTTAGATGGGTGATGAATTTAAAAACCCAGTGTGAGTCTACTGCCCTGCTTATTGGAGGCCTGAAGTGGCTTGAAAAAGTTACGTGTTTAGTTTCTAGAGTAGGGTTTCCAGACTGTAAAAAATTAATATAAATAGAATAAAAAACCAATATCCCAGCCATGGTATTAATGTAGTTTAGGCTTACAACCTTCTGTGAGTGGGAATCACATAAAAAAAAAAAAAATTAGAACATCATACATTTATAATAAATAGCCTTTGGACATAATTTTGATAGGAAGTGTATGATGGGTATAATATTTTTAGGGAGGATGGACAGAACTGTTTATGCTTTGTTTACATGAGTTGATAGCTGTAAAGTTTTTTGTATCTTGTGCCTTTTTGAATATGCTAATGTTACTTTACCAATTTCTATTGTTAATAATTTCAGGTGTTTTTGCTTAACCCACAAAACATTGCAATATCTTGGTGAATTCAGATTTGTAAGAACACACACATGTCTGAGGACCTTGCATTATTATCTAGTTTTTATATAGGAAATATGGAGTAGGGTGTATACCATATGACACTAATAATGCTGCATGTCATATTTCAAAGCTTTGGCTACATGATTTGAGAAAATAACATTGTCAGTTGAACAGGACTTACAGTTCCACTTTCACTATGGGAACTGTTTATGATGGAAAAATAGACCAGAGTTCCTGTATCCATTTATTTGCCAACATTTAGTGGACAGGGATTCTGCTCCATTTGGTGTGATATCTAAGATTGAAGCTAAAAGCATGTTAATGATGTACTAAGGTTTATTAGAGTTTGCAAAACAACGTCTACGTATAATTTTTGCAATACTATATATACATGTAAAGTTCTTGTTCTTTAGCTATTTCATCATTTATAGTTAAGGAAATTGATATATATTTGTAATTGTGTGCCACAGTTTCTAAATACGGTGATATAAATGCAGGGTATTCCGTTACTGGCGGTATAGCCATCCCGGTCAGTTCATTAGAACTGCTCAACTAGATGTGAAGAAGGTTTTGACCTACAAGTTACCCAAACCTGTGCTTAGTTTCTTGGTCAAAGTTGGACTGAAACAGGTAAGTACTATATGTTTTTTATTTATCTTTTTTTTCCCCACCCATTCCTTTTTTTGTTATGTAAATAAAATCAGTAAATATAAATTTTATTTCATCTGTAAATGAACTTGAGCTAAGACATCAGTAAGTCACTGCTAATCTTATGCTACTGTATAAATATTTTAAATTTTCAAAACTATTTCTGCATCTGAGCATTTTTTTTTTTTTTTTTTTGATAGTCTAACCAAATAACCTCCTCTCATCTTCCTTATACCCTCTTTTACCATGCAGTGTTGAGGGTCCATCGATCATCAGACCTCACTCCGTTTACAGGATAAGGTGGTCAGCCTTATGCCCCGGTATATCCTTTGGCCTGTAGTGTTGAGTTCTCAAGGCCAGTTTGCTTCTTTGCGGGATGAAAACCCCCAGAATAAACTGGGGGAAAAACCCTGCTGTCCATGCCCAAGACTGGCTAACTTGGCTATGGCTGAGGAAGATCCTTCAGCTCCTCACGTCACCGACGGGAATCGAACCTAGGACACTCCTTCCCCAGGCATATGGTTGCGAAGCGCATAGCCACTAGGCTAACTGTGCAGACATAACGTGCATATGCAAAAATTGGATATGAAGTTAAAGATTAAGCTGGCCACTAATAATTAGACTGTCTCTGACAGAGGAATAGATAATTTGCTCCATTTTGTGTAAGGCTTAATTGAAGTACACCCTACTGAGCACAGTAATTTTGGGCTAGGGAAAGTGAGAAAACAAGAAAATAATAAAGAATTGGAATGAATAAAATAGAAAAGGGATGTACCAGAGTGATCTGAAAAGTTCTCAGCCTCAACCATAGATGGCAACACTATCAGCAACATTTTTTTTTTCTAAGTTGGTACATCTGTCATAAGCATCCATGTGAATTGCAAGTCATTCTATCAAGTAGTTTGTTTTATACAGCTGTCTGAAGCATGAGTGTTGTCGGTATCCCTTGAAATGGATAAAATTGACTATCGTGCAGTTATAAAATTCTTTGTAAAAGAAGGTTTAACGCCAAAAGAAATTCATTCGAAGTTCATAAAAGTTTATGGGCACTCTTCTCCTTTGTTTTCGACAATTAAGAAATGGGCTGCTGAGTTTAAACGTGTCCTTACCAGCCTTGAAGACAATCCACGTGAAAGACGTCCAAAAAGTGTAACTACACCAGAAATTGTTGATCAAGTGCACTATATGGTATTAGATGACCAGTGAGTCAAAGTGTGAAATTGCTGAGACTATAGGCATTTCAAAAGAACATGTAGGATATATTTTGCATGAAGAATAGCAAATGAAAAATCTTTGCACAAGATGAGTGGCACGCTTGCTCACAGCAGATCAAAAATGCACTCGCATGAAAATCTCGTTTTTAACAAGAATAAAACTGATTCTCTGCGTTGCTTTATTACTATGGATGAGATTTGGATTCACCATTACACACCAGAATGCAAACAGCAGTCTCAAAACAGTGGACAGAAGCCAGTTGTTCAGCACCAAAGTCAGTTCCATCAGCAGGAAAGGTCATGGCATCGGTGTTTTGGGATGCTAAAGGCATTTTGTTTATTAATTATCTTGAAAAGGATAAGACAATAACCGGGAAATATTATTCCGATCTTTTAACCAGCATAAAACGATCTTTTAACTAGATGAAAAAATTTGTGAGAAAAGACTTGGTTTGCATGATGAAAAATGATTTTTTCTTCTGGACAGCTCACCTGACCACAAAGGTGTTTTGACAGTGGGAAAATTAAGGGATCTGCGCTATGAATTGTTGTAACATCCAACCTATTCCCCAGATTTGGCTCCCTCTGACTTCTATCTCTTCCCAAAACTAAAACTCTTCCTCGCTGGTCAGCGTTTTTCTTTGAATCAAGAGGTGACTGCATCTGTAGAGGGGTATTTTGCAGATCTTACTGAGAACCACTACAGGGATGGGATAATGGTGCTGGAACATCACTGGAATAAATGTATTAGAAAATTATGTTGAAAAATAAAAATAACTCAGCCTAACAATGAAAAAAGAAATTATAAATTTCTTTTTTCATTGTTAGGCTGAGAACTTTTCAGACCACCCTTGTATGTTGGATGTGACAGAGGGGATATTTATAGTAGGACCTAGAATCAACAGTGAGAATAAATTTATCCAAGCCAGTGGATAAATTTATTATACACAATGTTGAACACTATGGATACTGTCACTAATTTTGAATTTAAAGGCATGAGAGCTATAACAACCTCCATGGAGTCAAATGACTCACCATGCTGTCTGCTTGCTGAACATCATTTGTATCTTAAACCTTAAATTGATTCATAGTACATTCTGGAAATGCATTCCATTCTCCATACAAAATATCTACTTTTTCATTTCCTTCTTTGCCACACTCTTTGAATTCCAGGGACAGCCTCTTGTTCTTGCCCTCTGCTCTACACATAGTCCCTTCTGTATTATTGTGATAAAATGCCTTTACCAACTTATATGTTTCTATCATATCACCCAAGGCTGGCTCTACCAATGGTGAAACAAGTGCATTTGCATGGGGTGGAAAGTTTTGAGGGGGTGTGTGGCAAAATTGGCCTAAACTATTCGAAAAATAAATCATAAAAAAGTCATTTATTCCTTGTCTGTTGAAACCAAATTTCAGGATGTTGTTAGTAAATTTTTACATAATAAAACTTCATTGTACTGTATATTTTTTAAAAACCATAATAATTTAAAATAATGTAGTATTATGTTGCATTTAATATCAGATGATGTGACGAACAGCTTCTATCTTGCATTTATTTCTGATTCCATTGTTGGCTGTGAGTTGACCTTGACCTGAGGGTAAATCTCATTTAACTAATAAGGAATTTCCTTAGACTGCACTTAGAGTAGAGATATTAGACAGACACTGTCCTAATTTTTGTGATTTTGCAAATATGAAAGCAAGAAAAGTTTCAATTTAAACATTAAGTTTATATTTTAAGAGTGAAAATGTAAATTAATTCATGTTAAGACATGACATGTGTTCTAGAATGTAAAAAAATTATATTTATAACGTAAAAATTATAATGCAAAAATTATATTTGTGATTTAGCAATTCTTCATTCTACATGAATTGCTAAATGTAAGTAATGCTTACATGTAAGTTAATAGTAATATATTATTTATTTTTCAAACAATCTAACTTTTAATAATTGCCATCTATAAATTATAATCTATAATTTAATTAAAATTAACAGCAAGTGCATTTACTCTGCATTTGATGAGTATACTCATCTTCACTTGATTTTAATTACCCATGCAGATGCACATTTTCAGAACAAAATTCCACCTTTGAAAGGTTAATTGTCTCTCTCTTTCTATAAAAAGATATAGTTTATGATAATTTTTCATTAATTTATGACTTTTCATTAGCTAATGCTACTATTTAGAATTTATGATCAGGCATGCTGAAGCCTAGCTTAACATCATGGCTTTTAAGACATCATTAAAAGTTTTTTTAGGGGGGAGGGGTGGCAAAATGTGCTATTGCATGGGGTGGAAAATTCCTAGGTTCAGTCCTGATATCAGGTATCCACTAAACTCTGCAGTTTACATTTCCTCAACCTCTCCCAAAACTAGCATTCCAGAGTTTAGATGTTGCCTAAGTCACTTGTCTCCTAGTGCTCTACAAGAGTCTACACATTATGATGGAACTAGGTGAACCAAATATGATAGTCAATGTGCAGTATTGACCACTGCCTGAGGTAGTGATAGTCATCCATCCCTAATTATATTTACTTTTTACTGTGCTCCTTATCATAATAGCAGTGCACTATGAAGCTCTTGTAACACATGCAACCTACCCTGTGAACTTAAGGTCACTCTTGGCTATCACCCCAGATCTTGAATCTCATCCACCTCCATTAATATATGACATAACCTTGCACCTTTGCACTGCAGAGTACATCTTGTTACTTATTAACATTACAAATGCATCTCTACCCAAACAGTAAAGGGATGTTCTAAGGAGTTAAGAGCAGTCTTGCGATTCTTAAGTAGATATTTTCATTCTTATGGACTCTTTCCTTTTGCATGGCCCTTTTTTCACTGCAAAAGTGAAGTGTGTGTGTGTGTGTGTGTGTGTAGAGGGGGGGGGGGAGATTGAAGCCTCAAATATTCAGCCTAGATGTAGAAAGTATTTTTAACTAACCAGTTTGGGTAGTGGTCCTTCCTATAATACATAGTATTATACACATCCAAAAGGGTGTGTGCCTTGCATTATGGGATACTAAGGTAATTGATGTGAAGGCAATAGCCTCTGTGTACAAGTAGCCCAGTTGCAAAGATACTTCACGCAGAAAAATTTTGCTTACACTTGGATAAAGGATTAAACCAAGAATATGATTTCTTGGCATATTTAATTTATAGTGTAACCAAGTGAAAAAACGTTCAACATCTGTTTATTCAAATTTATGGATGTTAGATTCAGAGCTAGAATCCAGGTTTGAGTTTATCAAAGTTTTTTTTAAAAAATGCCAGAACATGGGTTTAAAGGGGAAGAGTGAATTTCAGCATTTACAACATGATCAAAGGGATGTGCAGAATCTGTTTATTCAGATTTATGGATGTTAGATTAAGGACTAGAATCCAGGTTTGAGTTTATCAAGGTTTTCTTTAAAAAATGCCAAACATGGGTTTAACCCTCCAACTGGCCATGATGTCTATAGATGTCCAGCTAAATCTGGATACGATTCTGTAACATCTGTTAGATAGACATGGTCAATTGGTAGAGTCTCTGCTTTAATTAATCACTTGCAAAAACTTAATCAAGTTTGAGTGCAGTTAGTAGTTGGAAGGGGTTCAATCATTCGATAGTGTTGGCACACTCTCCCTCGATGAGTCTTTGGACTCCTTAGACATGTCACATAATAATAATAATAACATGGATAAGAAGTGCAATTTGGTCTCACTATTTCATTCACCTCGCCGGTGGATGAAATAACATTTACAACATGATCAAAGATATGTGCAGAAGATTGCTGATCTGACGGATATCAGTAAGTTATGCTTGGCAAAGTTTTATTATTATTATTATTATTACTATTATAATGGTAATTATAATGAAGAGTCAAAGACTTCAATTCGGCGACATGAACTTATTTAAGTTAAGGGATATTGTATCCCATATTGTTTCTTAGCCGAATAAGAAACTCAAAGAGTTTCATGCAGAATATAGAAACTATATAAAGTTCGGCGATTCCAAGCGTAAGCAAATACCTGGATAGAGCAGCAACTGACCCTTGAAGGTAGTGCAAGTTGAGGCAACTCATAGAAAGGGTGGAGCAAGCTCTGATCACTATTCTTGATATTTACCCATAATGTGAACTTAACTCCTAGGAGCTGTATTATTGTTCAACATTATGAGAGAAGGTCACTACCCAGACCAGTTTTGACTTTTTTTTTCGACTACCTTCAAGGGTCAGTTGCTGCTCTATCCAGATATTTGCTTATGCTTGGAATCGCCGAACTTTATATAATTTCTATATTCTGCATGAAACTCTTTGAGTTTCTTATTCGGCTAAGAAACAATATGGGATATAATATACCTTAACTTAAATAAGTTCATGTCGCCAAATTGAAGCCTTTGGCTCTTCATTATAATTAGTAATTTAATAGGTCGCCTCTTGGCAATTTTCATAGAAGGGATGTAAGTTCTGTTCGCTACAAACTTGGTATTAACTTGGTCTACCTACTCACTGATGAGACCTCAAAAAAGGTCGAAACCGGTCTGGGTATTGACCTTCTGTCATAATGTTGAACAATAATACAGCTCCTAGGAGTTAAGTTCACATTATGGGTAAATATCAAGAATAGTGATTGGAGCTTGCTTCACCCTTTCTATGAGTTGCCTCAGCTTGCACTACCTTCAAGGGTCAGTTGCTGCTTTATCTAGGTTTGGCGATTCCAAGCTTACGCTTGGAATCGCCGAACTTTATATAGTTTCTATATTCGTCATGAAACTCTTTGAGTTTCTTATTCAGCTAAGAAACAATATGGGATATAATATCCCTTAACTGAAATATTATAACGGTGTCTCCATGGAGTCAAAAGACTCATCGCAGGAGACCCCACATTGACACACTAACCATTATTTACACAATACCTATCATACTTCTCCTTAAATTCATTCATAGACGAAGCATTCACAACCACCTCTGACAATGCATTCCACCCCTTAACAACCCTCCAAGTAAAAAATCTAGTCCTAACACTTGTTAACCACATTTTCTTACATAATCTCCAGGGATGGCCCCTCGTTCTCTCCCTTCCTGCACTGGTCTTAAAAATGTCATCAGTATCAATCCTGTAAAATCCCTTTAATAATTTATATGCTTTTATCATATCTCCTCTCCTACGTCTATCAGCTAGTTTTTGGAGCCCACAGATCTTCATTCTATCCTTGTAGGAAACATCCCACAGACCGGCAACAATCTTTGGAACTCGCCTCTGAATCCTCTCCACCATTTCTTCACCAAGAAATCCAGGTGACCAGATCTGTGCACAATAGTCCAAATGCAGTCTTATTAATGCCTTATAAAGTGGAACAATAACTTCCTTATCCCTGCTTGTTAGTGTGTTCTTCAACAAAACATCACATCAATAATTTGATGTGATGTTTTGGCAATCTTTGCAATATGACCTTTAAACTTAAGTTATCTGTCCACAATAACTCTCAAGTCCTTTGCCACTTCAACTTCTTGCAGTTCAGTTCTGTTAATATAGTAAACAGCACGTGATCTCATCCTCCCGAAGTGAATACAGTCTGACAATCTCCCATGCACCATCAACATCTCTCCCTTTCAAATTCTCATGCCATAGCCCTACTGAAAGCTGACTTCTCAGCTTGTCATAATCACCAGCCTTGTAATTCCACATATACCCCTTCTTAACAGAATATTCAGCACATTACAATCTCCCAGGTCAAGACCACATAATCTCTTTCCCCAAGTGGAGACAGTGTAATTAAATTACTTATTGATATGTTCTCCTATGTTATGACCAGATCTAACACTCTAGAATCTCTTGTCTCTTCCATTACATACTGTCTCAGGTAGTCATCTCTTAACAACTGTATAAACTCCATTTCCTTTGTTCCTTGAGACCATTCTTTCTCCCAATCTATGTCCCCAAAGTTAAAATCCCCCATAATAATTACTCGAAATTCACTCATCGTGCTAATTTGCCAATACATACTCTCTGCATTCTCCCTTATATCCCTTGGATTATAGCAACAACCGATTACATATTTTGCCTTGTTAATCTCTATCTCACACCTAACAGCTTCGAATGAACTGCCCTCTACATACCTGTCACCTTTAGGCACTTCTACCTTTTTTTGACTTTAACACTTCATCTATCATTAGTAAAACCCCTCCCTCCATTCTGTCATCTCTGTCCTGCCTGAAAATACTGTACCCCTTACAACTTATCTTAGAACCATCGGTAGTGGTTTGCTGTAACAATCTGTTTTAGGATCATGATTGTTTAACTTGTAGTTATCGGGAAGAAATTTTAAAGAGGGATATGCATCCGATTTCAGAGGATACAAAGATGAAGAGAGCTGGGAGTGAATCTAATGTGGCTCTCCAGGAGGATTTGAATGACTTAAGTCTTTGTGGGCGGAATGAGTGTAAGTGTAATGTCTTGAAGTCTGGAAAGTAAGAATGGAATGTTCGGCATTCATTTGACAGCAATATACTGCAGGAAAGTGGAGAAGATAAAGGATCCAGATATGATGATAGACAAGGACTTGAAATTTAAGGGGCACATTAAAAGAAACAAAGGCAATGCTTTAGATGATGGCAATCACGATGTGACATTAGTTACACTTTACAAGGCCTTGAACAGTTGCATGTTGACTGCGAACAAGTTTAGTCATTTGGTTTTTGAAGAGATTTTAGAAGTTAGATTTCTCTGGCTTGATAGAAAAGGTAGCAGGTTATGAATTTTGTTGATGGGTTTATAGATAGCAATGAGTTGATGTTTTTTCATAATTTTTGCCACATGTTCAGAGATGCCTTTAATATATGATATAGGAGTCCTTTGGGCCTCTTCTTGTCTGGGTTGCTTTATAGGGGAGTGGTTGATTATTATTATCATTTTTTTTTGGATTTTATCCATTTAGTATAGCTGTTTCTTTCACAATTTCCAATTCTTGTTTTAGAGATCCTTCAGAAGAACAAATCTTGTATGCTCTGGATACTAGGGATTTTACAATGCCATATTTTGGAGATGGATGGTGGGCTGATGAATTGTGTATATAATGACCTGAATATGTTAGTCTTTGGTAGACAGAAGTGAAAATGGATCCAGCTTGCTTACACTGGATGTGTACATCAAGAAAGAAAATACCTTTTGGTGATCCTTTTTCTAGTGTGAACTTGATACAAGGATGTAAAGTGTTGATTTTTTATAGAAATGATTTTGGAGTTCTGGTTCTGTAGACTCCAAACTGCAAAGACGTCATCAATGTGGTTGGAAGTTTATTTTCCACTTTTAGTTTAATCCTCTGCCCAAGTGTAAGCAAACAAAGTTTGCACCTGAAGTATCTTCAGGACTGAGGCAACTCATAGTAAAGATGGACCAAGCTCTCATCACTCGTCTTAGTATCTCCCATAATGCAAAGCACATCTCCTTGCGGACATGTATAATGCTATGCATCAAGGGGAGGGCCACTACCCAGACCGAGTCTTTTGATCAGTGGATGTTGTTTTATCTACTAATCATTGAGTTGTTTGAACAAGATCCATTGATCAAGAAACTATCAAAAGACTCAGAACGTACCATGCAAGACCCCCTAGAATATATGGTTCACCAAAAGTAATCCACTTAGACCTATTGTGGATTCTATAAGCAGTTCCTCACAGAAAATATCAAGATTTCTGTCTAACCTTCTTCTTGCCCCCACTAATACCTCTCACAAAGAGACTACAGAATGTTTAACCTAAAAATTTCCATTGGACATAGTGGCATTATTCAAATTTCCAATTACATCAGGTTACTTCACATGGAAAGATAAAATATATAAACAGGAGGAAGGAACTGCAATGGGCTCATCCTTATCACCTAACCTAGCAAACTTTTTTCCAGAATACCTAGAGGAAAGAATTTTTACTATTTACCCAAAAACAACAATTTGGTTATGTTACATTGATGATATCTTTGCAGTTTGGAGTTATACAGAACCAGAACTCCAATCATTTCTACAAAAAATCAACACCCTTTATCCTCATATCAAGTTCACACTAGAATCATCAAAAGGTATTTTCTTTCTTGATGTACATATCCAGTGTAAGCAAGAAAGATCCATTTCCACTTCTGTCTACCAAAAACTAACATTTTTAGGTTGTTATATCTACATTACATCAGCCCATCATCCATCAAAAATATGCATCATAAATTCCCTAGTATTCAGAGCATACAAGAATTATTCTTCTGAAGGATCTCTCAAACAAGAATTGGAAATTGTCAAAGAAACAGCTTTACTAAATGGATATAATTCAATAATAAACCCCCCAAAATAATCAACCCTCTTCTGTAAAGCAACCTAGACAATAAGAAATCCACAAGACTTTTATGCCATATATTAAAAAAGGCAGCTCTGATTGTGTGGCATCAACCAAATTCATAGCCTGCTACCTTCTCCCAATGACAAACTCTCACCACTGATGCTACCTGGCATACACAAAGTATCATGTTCATGCAACTTGTCTTACTATGGACAAACATTAAAATCTGTAAATAAATGTATCTCTGAACTTCAAGACCACTTCTGTCTTATCCTCACAAATCTGGCCTTGCACAACATGGAATTGAAAACACTGACTACAGGATCCAATGTCAATGCTAAGCTGCTACCTAGATCCAAATATTATTATTATTATTATTATTATTATTATTATTATTCAGGCCTCCATGGAGTCAAAAGACTCTTCGTGGGAGGTCCTTCCTAAGAACATAAAGTCTGTCAAGATTCATCGAGGGGAGGTTCCCCCCCCTAAGAAACACAAAGTCTATCATACCACTCTTTAAACTCATTGACCGTTCTCGCTCTCACCACTCCATCAGGCAATGCATTCCACAGTTCAACTACCCTCCAAACAAAAAAAGTGTCCTCAACCTCTTGCTCACAGTTTCCTTTCGTAACTTCCAGGGATGGCCTCTTGTAATCACTCCTTCCCGCTGTTCAACTAAGCGAAACAACTCCCCACTGTCAACCCTGTAACCACCTCTCAACAGTTTAAAAGTCTCAATCATATCACCTCTCCTTCTTCTATCCACCAAACTCTGCAGTCCACATTCCCTCAGCCGATCCTAATAACTATGCTTGTACAGTCTTGAAACCATCTTTGTCACCCGTCTTTGTACCCTTTCCACAGTTAATTTATCTCCTTCAAATCCTGGGGACCAAATCTGAGAACAATAGTCTAAGTGTGGTCTGATCAGAGATTTATACAATGGAATGATAACCCTTTTATCTCTGCTGGTCACTGTCCTTCTCATAATTGCAGCAATCTTCTGTGTTACCTTACCTTCACCACCTTTGCAATATGTCCCCTAAATTTCAGGTTTCTATCAATCATCAACCCCAGATCTCTTGTATCCCCTACTTCCTCCAGTATAACTCCTCCCATAGAGAATGCAGTATCCCATCGATGTGTCCCAAACCTCAAGATCTTACGTTTTGCTGCATTAAACCGATCCCCCCCCCCCATTCATTTGCCTATCTATCTAGCTTATTCAAATCCTCTTGCAGGGCTACCACATCTGCACTATTACTAATAATCCTTCCCAGCTTCGCATCATCTGCAAACAACTGAATATCCCCTGGCAATGTCATTGATATAAAGGTTAAACAATATAGGTCCTAGTACTGAGCCCTGTGGGACCCCACTTTTAACCCTCTGCCTCCTTGAAACTGATCCACCATACACAACTCTCTGATACCTATCAGACAGCCAATCCTGAATCCAGTTGACCAATCTGACATCCAAACCCATGTGATGCAACTTAAATATCAGCTTATCATGTGGCACCCTGTCAAATGCCTTTGCTAAGTCTAAGAAAATTGCAGTATATGCCTTTCCCTCATCTAATATTCTTGTAACTTTATTATTAAAGGCTAGCATATTGCTAAAACAAGCGCGTCCTTTCACAAATCCATGTTGATTCTCACAGATAACATTACCCTCATCTGCCCAATGCTGTACACGGTCCCTCACTACTTTCTCCAAGATCTTAACAACTACTGATGACACACAGACTGGCCTATAATTAGACACTTCCAGTCTGTTACCACCCTTATGCAATGGCACTATCTTACCTTCCTTGCATTCTCTGGGCACCTTTGCCGAAGCCAGACTTTCATTGAAAAGCCAGGTTAAAGGCACTGTCAGTTCCCTAGCACATTCTCTCAAAACTCGTGGTGAAATACCATCCAGTCCCAAAGCTTTACTGACATCCAGAGTACTCAGTATCTGAAACACGCTCTCCTCCTGTACATCTAAACCTCGAATCGCCCTATCCCTCTAGCATTAAAACTGACTCCTCTAGGATGAAATACTCCAATAAAGTGTTCATTGAACAATTCCACTATGTCCTCTGCATCAGTCACTCTATTCCCATTTTTATCCCACAATATCATTCTTCCACAGTCATTTCTCCTCCTACTGGCCACATAGCTAAAAAATTCCCTATGATTTTCTTTGGATCTTAGGGCCAATCTCCTCTGATATTCCAGTTTCGCTTTCCTTACCACACTAGTCACCCTTCTGGCCTGTGTCTTATATTCTTCATGCATCTTCTCTTCATCTGGCTCCTTATATCTGTTCCATAGCCATTTTTTTTCTGCATGCAATTCCTGTTTAATATTATTTGTCATCCACTTTACTCGAAATTGTGTTCTCTTCTTGACTCGTGGTATACAACTTACCATTGCTGCTAACAAATATTCTCTCACAATTTCCCATGAGCTAATGATATCCCGGCCTTCCAATTCCTCCCTCCATGAAACTTCCTGAAGTTGACGTCTAAGACTATTAGAATCACCTGCATTATAATTCCACATAAGTTCCCGTCTCTTTGATACTCCTGCATGTCTATTCATTTTCCAAGTCAAAACCATATGGTCATTCTCTCCAACTGGTGGGAGAGATGTCATCTCAGTTATTATCAACTCTTCTGATGCTATAACCAAATCCAAAACTCTTGAACCTCTTGTTCCCTCTGTTACATGTTGCCTAAGACATTTGTCCCTCAAGAATTCTAGAAATTCCATTCCCCTATTGCTACATGCATCTTCCTCTCTCCAATTTATACTACTGTAGTTAAAATCTCCCATAACAGTCATTCTTCTTGCACTTGCCAAACTTAGCTGTCTAAACATCTCCTGGTCCCCATCCTCTGTGCTCTTGGGTTTGTAGCAACACCCCACTAAATATCCTGTCTTGCCTACCTCTACCTCACACCATACGCTCTCAAAATCATTTGTCTCACTTCCTTCCAAAGCCTCCACTCTTAGAGGACATAGGTCATCACTTATCATAAGCAGTACCCCCACCACCACTCTTTCCTCTCCTATCCTGACAAAAAATGCTGTACCCAGTGACTTCTGTTTCTGTTATTATATCCCCTTCTGTCAACTATGTCTCGGTGATCCCAATAACTTTTGGCCAGTCTGATGTTATCTGCGCCACCAATTCCTCTCCCTTATTCCGGATACTCCTGGCATTAGTATAAAGCATATAAATGCCATTGTTTCTATACCCAGCATTATTCCTTCTAGACTCCACTGGGCTCAGTGTTACCTGATGTCGTTTCCCTTCTCCCAAGTATCCATTCCCACAAGAGGCCACCCCTGCTATCATCCTCCTTGGGACACACTGACTCGTTCAGAACAGCAATCGCTCCAGATGCCTACGTCCTTCCTCATTCAAATGTAAGCGGTCTCTCACATACAATTCTTCTCTTTCCTCAAACGCACTCGAGGCATCCACATATACCAGTCCTCTCTTGTCACACATTCTCGCTATTATGCCATTCAATATCACTACTCTTATGCTCAGCTCATCATTATCATACCTAGGCAACATGCACACTATTTTTCCTCTTTCTGTCTTCTTCCGTACAGCCTCAAGCAAAAATCTCATATCTCAAGCTGCCCAACTTACATTATCACTCACGTCATTTGTTCCTACTGTCACAATCATCTCATCCACTCTTTCACCTTAATTGCCATAGCCACCCTTTCTATTGTTCCTCCTGGCAAACACTCCTCACGCATCCTATCTTGAACACCACGAATCATTGAGTCGCCATACATTATAACTCTTACCATTCCCTCTCTCCTATTGTTTCCATTCTCTCCTCTTCTTTCATTCCCATAGGTCTGTCTCATTCCCTCTCCTCTACTGCTATTCTCTCTCTCTTTTAGCATTCCCATACCTCTTTCTCCTACTGTTTCTGTTCTCTCCTCCTCTTCTAGCACTCTTATATATCTCTCTCATTCCCTCTCTCCAACTGTTTCCATTCTCTCCTCTTCTAGCACTTCCATATCTCTCTCTCATTCCATCTCTCTTACTGTTTCCATCCTCTCGTCTGCTAGCATTCCCATACCTCTCACTCATTCCCACTCTTCTACTGTTTCCTTTCTCTCCTCTTCTAGCCCTCCCAAAATTCTCTCTCTCCCCTGCTCTGATTCGGCTTGCATTTATCTCTTCCATTCTCCTAATCTTATCTTTCATACTTCTGCTCTCATTCACAAGACATTCCACCTCCTCTTTCAACTCATCTATCTCCCTCTGCAGGTCAGTCACTGTTAAGCTAAATTCACTTTTCCAAACAAAACCATCTCCTAAACTTTCACAGTCACTCACACCTTCCACACTATCAACTATTATTTTCTCATTCATATATATATATATTTTTTTCATTCTCTCCTATCACACTACTTGTCTTCCTACATTCATTCCCCGTTCCTGGAGCAACAAGGTCGGATACTGATATTTCGTATATAAACATGAACATTTATACAAAGAAAGTGCTGAAGTCCTACATCATAGACGAATCTCAATTGAAATGACTACCTCACAATACCAAAAGTTTAGGAAATTGTTATCGTTATCCTCAGTTGTATTAAATAAATTTTCTCTCTTATGTATTTTTTTAAATTTTAAATTAATTTTAATTTCAGTCTAATAGTTTTAATCCATGAACATGTGAGTATATAACTAGGGATTCCAATTTAAGCATGTACTCTACTGTTTTCTTATTCAATTCCTATTGTTGTTTTCTGGCTGTTTGTACTGATGATGTCTTATGATACATCAGATGAAATATTTAGATAATAAATTTATTTTACTGTGGCATATATTATTACTATGGGCTACTCCAAGGAGTCCTTAGACTCATTGAGGGATGCCCTAAACATCATGTCAAGAACCATCCAACATTTACTCAGTATCTATCATACTTTGCTTTGAACTCCTTCAAAGTCATAGCTCCCACAACAGACTGGCAACCTATTCCTCTCATTCACTCTCTCTCCAAGCAAAAAATCTAGTTCTTACACTCTTGATAACTAAGCTCTTACTCAGTTTCCATGGATGGCCCCTAGTTCTCCCACCACCAGACCTGTTCTGAAAAATTTCCTTTGAATTAATCTTGTAAAAAACCCCTCAATAACTTGTATGTCTTTCTCATATCATCCCCTTTTCTGCCAATCAGCCAGTTTCTGTAACCCACAAATCTTCAACTTGTTCTCATAAGGCTCATTCCATAGCCTTATGAGAACAAGCCTTGGTCACTTACCTTGGATCCTCTCCACCACCTCCTCATTACCAAGAAACCCTGATGTTCAGATATGGAGTCTTATCAAGGCTCGATAAAGAGGAACAATAACCTGCTTGTCTCTGCTCATCAAAGTATTCTTCAGTAACCAAGTAATCTGATGAGCTGCTTTAGCCACTTTTGCTATGTTCCCCCTAAACTTTAACTCCCTTTCCAAGTCTCTGGCTTCATCAATTTCCTGGAGTACAGGAAATTGATGTACAGGAAATTAATCTTTTTCATCCTAAAATGCATAACTACGCTTTGCCACATTATACTGACATCTGGTCTCTTTTTCCCAGTGTGCCAATATATCCAAATAATCCTTCAAAATTTTGACATCATCTGTATTAACTATTGATCTACCAAACTTTGAATCATCGCCAAATAACTGAACAGTTCCTCTCAGATCCTTTCTATATCGTTAATGTACAAATTAAATAGTAGCAGTCCTAGAACAGAACCCTGTGGCAATATGTTATTGTATAGTTATGGATACTCTAGGTTTCATTGTTCAAGAATATGTGTGTGCATATGTATGGAAAAAAGTAAATGTGCTTATGGCACAGTTTAATCTTTTTTTATTTTTATTTTTATTTTTTTTTATATATATTGAAGACTTTCCCATAAAAAGCTTTTTTTTAACTCTAGAGGTTCTGGTGATAATAGTAACAGCTCTGAAAGTCAGTTCATACCTAAATTAACGTGTTGGCAACCCAGTGGAGATAGAAAGAAGCACAGACCTGGAAAAGTTATTCACATTCTGTATTCAGTTCTTCAGACCATATCTTGATCAGATTTTAAGGAAGCTGTAACATACTCCAAAATAAAAGTATTCCATAACTGAGCCAATCTTATTGTTGCATAATTACCAAATTATTATTATTATTATTATTATTATTACGGGCAACTCCAGGGTGTCCTTAGACTCATCGAGGGAGGCCCCAAATCATGTTCATCACAACTATTCGACATTCGCACAGTATCTATCATACCTTGCCTTAAACTTATTCACTGTCACAGCACCCACCACAGACTCTGGCAGCCCATTCCACTCATTCATCACTCTAAAAGTAAAGAACCCAGCTCTAAGACCCTTTCTAACCACACTCTTGCCCAGCTTCCATGGATGTCCCCTAGTCCTCCCACAACCAGCCCTGTTCTCAAAAATATCTTCTGAATTAATTTTATAGAAACCCTTCAGTAATTTGAATGTCTCAATCATATCTCCCCTCCTCTGCCTATCAACCAATTTCTGCAACCCACAAATCTTCAACCTGTTCTCATAAGCTTTATTCCACAGACCTACTATCATCTTGGTCACACGTCTCTGGATCCTCTCAACCTCCTCTCCATCAAGAAGAAACCTAGGTGACCAAATCTGGGCACAGTAGTCGAGATGGGGTCTTCTCAAGGCGCGATACAGGGGAACAATAACATGCTTGTCTCTGCTCGTCAACATATTCTGCAGCAACCAAGTGATTTGATGAGCTGATTTGGCCACTTTTGCAATGTGCCCCCCCCCCCCCCTAAACTTCAACTCCTTATCCACCAACACTCCTAAATCTCTTGCCTCATCAATGTCCTGGAGTACAGTTCCACCAATGTAGTAAACTGCTGCTAATCTTTTCACCCCAAAATGTATATCCTTACATTTTGCCACATTAAATTGACATCCATTCTCCTTAGCCCAGCCCGCCAATCTATCCAAATCATCCTGCAAAATTTTGACATCATCTGCATTCGCTATTGCCCTACCCAACTTTGCATCATCCACAAACAAATGAACTGTTCCTCTCAGATCCTTTCCTATATCAATAATGAACAAATTAAACAGCAGTGGTCCAAGAACAGATCCTTGTGGCACACCACTAGTCACAGGCCGTCTTTTGGACTCTACTCCTGAATAAACCACTCTCTGATATCTCTCCATCAACCACCCTCCTATCCATCTCACCAACCCTATATCCATCCCCATATGCTGCATTTTACTGATTAGAATTCCATGTGGTATCCTGTCAAAGGCCTTAGCAAGATCGAGTAGAATCACTGTAAACCCATTACCCTTATCCAGTTCAGCCGTCACTGTGTTATAATACATGAGCAAGTTACTGAGGCATGACCTACCCTTCACAAAACCATGCTGTCTCCGATACAGTATCCCATTTTCATCTATCCAATCTTGTTTCCTCTTGACTATTTTCTCCAAGACCTTGATAACGATTCCTGTTATTCTGATTGGCTGGTAAATTTCAACAGCAGCCTTGGAACCACCTTAATGCAGCGGAACTGTTTTCCCCTCTTTCCACCCCCTTGGGACTGACCCAGACCCGAGGCTCAAATTAAACAAAATGGTCAAAGGCACTGACAATTCTTTAGCCGCTTCATGTACGACATGAGCTGGTATACCACCCAATCTCACAGATGTGTTGACATTGAGGTTTTGTAATAGACTATTTACCTCTACTTCATTCATCACAATTCCAGTATAAGCTGTTGGTTCTTCCATTCCTGCAATGTCACCACCTGGATGATATACTCTTGCAAAGTGCTCGCTCAGTAATTCCACAGTAATTCAGCATTTTTTAAAATCATTCTGCCATGAACATTTTCCTTTTACTTGCAACATATTGAAAAAACTGTTTGGAATTCTCTTTAGCCTGCATGGCCAATTTTCTTTCATAATCTGCTTTTGCTTTTCTTACCACCCTTGTTACCTTTCTGGCCTGAGCTTTATACTGTTCCTGCACCTGCTGGTCACCTTTCTCCTTAATGTAATTAAAATGAAAAGCCAAACGGCTATATAATTCTTTCTGAAAAATTTTGTTTCCTTGGCAAAATTAATTTTATTACCTGGTCTGATTTCCTCCTTGCTTATTGGAGACTCAGTGTGCTTTCTGGATTATGAAAGAAGTAAATAAAAAAAAAAAAAAAAAAAAAATCTTAGCTCACCCACAGTACAAATGAATTATGGATTTACAAAATTTTGTAGGTTGGAGTTACAAAAAAGTATGAAAGTGCACAATTCAGTTTTGCAAATTGCAAAAAGTTTGTTTTATTAACATTGTGAAAATTATGTTGGGAAATTATTTTTTTTCAAATAAAAAATTTAGTCATACACAATTAAAAACAACTCGTAGTGTGCTAGAATGGTTGGGCCAAGATTCCAAATGAAGAACCACTTAGTTCTTCATTTTTAAGCCTTGTTGCTATTAATGAACACAATTTTTATTTCTTTTTTAAAATATTAATCTTTCAAAACAAGAGGTCCTAAGCCTATAAGATAACATTAGTGTGTGTGTGTGTGTGTGCGCACGTGCGTGCGTGCGTGCGTGCGTGCTAAGGGAGCTTGAGGCTGTGGTCTTCTAGGAAAATGGTACGAGGAAGGGAGTTCCAAAGAACAAGGTAGATGCAATGAAAAGGAGGCTGCAAAGTTAGTTCAATAAGGTGTGAAGCCAAATCATATGGATGTTGACTAAAAGCTGCTCGTGTGACCTCACATTTATTAGGTACTAGTCAGTTCGGTGGAGCACCCACGAAAATACCTAGAAACAGAGTCTATGAGAGTTCCAAAGTGGATTATCCTCTTTGGAACAACATCAAGCATCCTTAGGGTGGTTTTATTATGAGCCATCATAAATGGAGGAAACTATTTAATTAAATTAAGGGGATAAAAATCCCTTATTATTTTACAGCCAGTATGCGAAACTCTAAGATCGAAAACTATGATCTACGAGTTTCATGCTGAAGAACTATCGGCGAATCCAAGCATAAGTGACCACTTGGTAGTACAACACCAAGGCAACTCGAAGCAAAGGTGGAGCAAGCTCCCTCGCTATCCTTGATATTTTCTCATAATGTGAAAACACAGCTCCTAGGAGACGTAATACTGCTTTACATTATGAGGAGAGGTCACTACCCAGACTGGTTTCAACCTTTTGAATAAGTAAAGCCATCTCTAAAACAATTCGGACGATCCCTAGGCCACTCAATAGTGGGCGAAAGACCGTCCATCTCAGTGTTGGCTCCACTCAGTGATGGCCTTCCACCCACCACCATCGAGCAGAACTGCTCATATTCTGGAGAAAAGCATTCACCGACAAAGCCCCTCACCGGGCCGTACCGGAGAACACTTTCCCCAGACTCTCAAATTGCTCCCTTAAAGCAATACCTAGAAACAGAGTCTATGAGAGTTCCAAAGTGGATTATCCTCTTTGGAACAACATCAAGCATCCTTAGGGTGGTTTTATTATGAGCCATCATAAATTGAGGAAACTATTTAATTAAATTAAGGGGATAAAAATCCCTTATTATTTTACAGCCAGTATGCGAAACTCTAAGATCGAAAACTATGATCTACGAGTTTCATGCTGAAGAACTATCGGCGAATCCAAGCATAAGTGACCACTTGGTAGTACAACACCAAGGCAACTTGAAGCAAAGGTGGAGCAAGGTCCATCACTATCCTTGATATATTCTCATAATGTGAAAACACAGCTCCTAGGAGATGTAATACTGCTTTACATTATGAGGAGAGGTCGCTACCCAGACCAGTTTCAACCTTTTTTGAGGTCTCATCAGTGAGTAGGTAGACCTGGATGATGTCAAAGTTTAAGTGAAAATTACTTACATACCTTCACTATACGAATGCCAGAGTGGTGTGCCCATATATATTATATATTATAGATCTTAGAGTTTCGCATACTGGCTGTAAAATAATAAGGGATTTTTATCCCCTTAATTTAATTAACTTCAGAAGAAAATATAGTCGTTTGCTTTTCATCTTAATTATAAGAAACTGTTTAATGTTTGAGCAGATTTGGGATTTATATAATATGTGTTGTATAAGCAAAAAGTACTAGGAACTTAAAAAGGTACTATCTGTGGAGACTGTGGATGAATTGTTTTTGTGCCAGGAAGGACCAGATTTACATCTGGTCCTTCCTGGTTAGCCAAAGAGAAATAGCTTTTGACTTGGATTCTGGGTGTTGACTAGAATCTCATTAATGAAATCACTAGTGATTTCATTAATTTGGTCCCATGATTTATGGTTTATATTATTTTGTGTTTTACCAATTTGATAATTGTGCTGTTAAGCACTTGAGATTTCTACAAAAAATGCATACAGGATTGCAGATCAAGTAGTATGTGAATGCTTTTCCAGCTTCCTTAGAGATTGGTTCTGTAAAACAGAGATATACACCAAACTGCTTTTGTATTGGCTGTAAAGTGTTTTTCCTTAAATCATGCCAGCAGTAGCTAGCATAGCCGACATCCATATTGTTGCAAGACTTCATAACAGTACATGTAGTGTTATGGACTACATGTACTGTTAGTACATTTAGTGTTATGGACTATGTAGTGTTATGAATTATCAGACTTGTCCTTTTCATGCCATAAGCAAGAGTTGGGATTGTTGTAAGACCAAGAGCATAATTATAGGTATGTTAGTATTATCTTTATATTAATTAAAAGAAAATATGCTAGGGGGGGGGGATCTTAATTATACAGTCTCATATACTAAGAGTGTTTATTATAAAAAAGTGAAAGATGTTAAGTGAATTACCACTTTCTTCATTATATTCATTATATAGTTCTTATTCATTATATAGTGTTTGCTTTTGTTGCTAGTGGCACAAAGTTGAGATTTTTATTTTTATTTTTTAGAATGTCAAACAAGCTGTGGGTCATGGTTTAGGCCGCCATAGTACTGAAGAAATTTATGAATTTGGTAAAGCAGATCTGAGGGCTCTGAGTCAGTATATAGCAGAGAAACCTTTCTTCTTTGGAGAAGAGCCTCACCTGGTAAAATTAACACTTACTGTTATTTTTCATCTGCATAAGATATATAATATGCTTTTTAAGAAATATCCAACAAATATTAAATTTCTTTGTGTAATATGTATTGTTTAATAGTGTAGCATAAAGTAGTAATGTCTCTATGGATTTTACCACAAATCACTTAGATACGGAAAGGAAAAAAACACTTCACATTCTGTTCTGAGAGGGATTTTTAGTTTCTTCAAAAAGCTTGGTTGCAGACAGAGATAGGAGAGTTTCTCTCCTAGCAGTTTTTCCAAATCAGAAACATTTGTAGTTAACAGATAAGTTATAGCATCTGGAAAGTATCAGGGACCTACTATTCCAAGATCTTATTAGGTGTAGAAAGATACTCTCAAGTTTCTTCATTTACAGTGTTCAAAGGAGTTTTAAATATCTTGCATTTTAAATGTACTATAGAAATATAAATTATTGAAGTAAATTCATTGTATAGAAAAATAAAATAATTTTGCTTTCATAAATTACCATCATGTTATTATAAGGCATTTTCTTTCCTGTAATGTGACTATGTTAAAGCATAACAAACTAGTATAATTATAGAAATAATTACTGTTATTTGCTTTGTTTGGAACTAGTTACTGGACACATTTAGCTACCCATTGACATCATAACATGCAAGCTATTACACGAATAGATATAAAAAGGTATTTTAAATGTTGAATAAATGAAATCAAGTTTGAAATAAGTTTAGTTTGGTCTAGGTTAAATGTGAAATTTGGAAGTAAAATTTAGATAACTAAGCAATATTTCCTGGTGCAATACATTGATCATAAGCATACTTTGAAGAAATTTCAGTTATATGCAGCATTGTGTAGTTTCATTGTAGGTGATAAGGTTGTTTTGGAATGCATAGGTAATTAATTTTTACAAAATAACTTGGAGAATCACTTGGCACAATATCCAAGTGATCCTGTTTTGTCCACTTTTGCAACATGTTCCCTGAACTTAAACCATGTCTTTCATATTCCTGGCCTCAGTTCCATGAGTATAACATATACCTTGCAATTTTTTTAGCACCAAGTACATCTTCTTCTCTTCTTTTCAGCCATTTTCTGTCCACTGCTGGATGAAATCCTCCTCCAGTTCTTTCCACTTTTCTCTGTTCTTGGCACTGGTTGACCAGTTTTTGCCAAAAAAATTTGACAGTTCATCACTCCACCTTCTTTTAGGACATTGCCAGTGTGATGCTGAGGATGTCCTAAAAGAAGGTGGAGTGATGAACTGTCAAATTTTGTTGGGAAAAATTGGTCAACCAGTTGCACACAGTGCCAGCATTCAAATCACCATACAAGATTTCTACATAAACTGTTTCCCCCTGTCCCAAGTTTAGCCCCCTTAGTAACATCCAGTTATCCCTAATATTGTTAATGTACAAATTTAAATATTAGTGTACCAAGTATAAGCCATACAGAACACTAGTTTATCAGCCATTCCCCTCACATCCATGTTACCATCTTTGTGTCCATCCCCATTTGCTCATTTTATAGAATAGATTTCTGTGCAGTGTTTTATAGATACTTTTGTAAAATCCAACAGTAACAAATTCCTTTATTCACCTCAGATATCACTTTATTATAGACAAGTAAGCACATTGCTAAAGCAAGATCTTTATATAAAGCCATGAATCATGCTGATGATATCATCCATCCATTCTTGAATTCTAGTGTTAACAAACCATATCTAATTCATATTTTACAGGTTCTATCAAAATCATATGTAAAACACTAATGTTTTTTTTTTTTTAGCTTGACTGTGTTGCCTTTGCTCATATCTGTCAGTTCATCTATGTACCCTTCAATGGCATGAAAGAGTTCCTGGAATCTGAGTGCTCTAATCTTATCCAGTTTGTTGAACGCATGAAAGAACGTTATTGGTCAGATTGGGAGGAGGTCTGCAAGAGTGCTGAAGCAAGTTCTCATCTTCCAAAGAAAACCGAAGAAAAGAAAGAGGAGAAGGAAAAAGAGGAAAAGAAAGAAAATGAAAAAGGAAGCAATGAAAAAATAAGTGATGCTGACGAGAAAGATAAGGAGAAAGAAAAAGAAGAGAAAGATCCAAAGAAGGATGAAGAAAAACCTAAAGACAGTAAAGAAGAAAACGTGGAAAAGGAGGCTGAAGAAGAAAAGAAAGAATAAGACTTCGGTCAGAGAATTCCCATTCTTTGGACTTATTAGTGACAGCATGACTGAATTGTCATTACCAATGAAGGAAAGGTAGTGTATGATTTACGAACATTGAGAGATGTGAAGTGGTATGTGTGTATACAAACAGGACAATGGTTAGGTTGTCGGTTAGGTGCGATTTTTAACTGGCTGAACTTATTTTGGCATTCCAAGATCAATGTTAGTTTTTACTTGTGTATGCCTAAGTGATGTGAAGCCTTCCTTTTTAGTATATTTCCACTTTCTTCCCTTTTTAAATTTAACAATTTTTCAGTGGAGTTGCTCAAGTTTTATAGTTTCTAAATAGGAACAGTTCATAATGGCTTAACTGAAGAGATGATTATGTGCAAGTTGCCTTTTATTGGTGCTACATATTGTTGGATGCCGGTTGTGTTAACTTCCATATCGAGGAAGCACAGCAATTACCTTCAGGATTTAGTAGACTAGTAAAAATAAATTAACTTAAATAGTATATTCACAGTTTTATGAGAACTTGTATATGCTTGAGGTACTACTTCTGTCTTCTAAAGAATTGTCCCTATTTAGAAACTGTAACCATTACTATTTCTCTTGGTGTTCAGAAAAAAGTAACGCACATGATGGTTGACTCTAGATCACCTTCTGTACAATTGCCATTGGTATTTCTATATGAGACAGCCTGATAGTGACTGAAACAAATGAAAAAAAAAAAAAAAAAGTAAATCTAGGCACCTTTTTGGTGTTATTTTAAATATACTAACAACCAAACTATGCTCAAGTTCGTTTTCTCACCCTCTATGCTGGTTGTGTTGCAAGTGCCAATGAGAATTCAAAGTATTAAAATCTGCAGTCTTTTTTGTGCTAATATTATTTGAGAAAGGCATTGTGATTTATAAGGAACTATTACCTCTTGAAACTTTTCCAACTAAGTATATAATTGTGGCAGTTGATTAGTTTTTCTAAATGCAAATATTTAGAACTAGTCTTCTTACTGAAGAATTAATAAGGCATGTGCTGTATAGGCCTTAAAAAGAACTATACATTTTTTAAGCATCTAATATATAGTTTATGGCTCTCTTTGTAGTTTTTTGTATGCTTGCTAATGTTTTTTTGCCTACTTTTTTATACAAAGATTTAAGAAAATTTTATAGCATCATATGCATCCCATTTAGTATTTTGAAATGGGGATGTAGATGAATCTTCCCATAAACAGTCTTGCACCATAACGCAGCACTCCTGACATACTGTATAAATGTTTTCATAAATCAAAATAAAACCTGTAAATTCACCTCACAAAGAGAAAACGAACTGTGAATCAGGCTTTGTTCATCATTGTATTCATAAGTCATTTAAATCCACCCTTGAAGTGGAGTAACTGAGAAAATCCTATATAAAAAAGTCACTTATCCAAATGAATAATTCCATGAAGGTGACTTTACATTGAGTCGAGTAGAAATAGATACCTGTTTCATACGTAAATAACAGTTATGTAAAAGGTTGATTGTGTCGCATGCAATTACTTTCATGTGTAAGTTTAGCAAGGAAGTATTTGGTGTTTTAGTTGTATATCTGATTCTTGTTTTTTGCATTTATAACCTACAGCCTGTACATGTGTCTCCCATTAAAATGACCTTCCATAAACACAACAGTGATTTGTAATATTATTTAAATTCTTCAGCTGGAGCTTATTACTCCTAATTAAACATGGATTCCAATATACCAGTTATTCACTATGGAAAACAGAATATATTTATTTGAAAAATGATCAGGGATTTTCTTTGGGTTTAAACAAATAAATCATAATGGAAAACAAGTTAAGTGAAAAAACACATTGCTGTATGCAGTACCCCAGGACAGATGTTAGCCTTAATTTTTTTGTCCTTTCAATAGTTAGTATGCATGTTTAATTAAGGATTATTAAAGGTAGGAAAATTATGAAATATTCTAAACCACTCAAGTAAAACCAATTCTTATTACTTGAACAGATTTCTAGAAATAAAACTTGTGTTTCAAAAGTCTGGTGAAATACTGTGGACTACTGTCTTGCAGAAGTTTTATATTTTAGTTGATTATCATAACATTACAGAATTAGTAATTTTTAAAATTCTTTTTATATTTAATAGCATAGCCTCTGTAGCTCATTTGATATAGATGTGGCCTGAAAAGACTCATATTCAAATCCCATCTGCAAATGTAAAGAACCTTTATCATGTCCTTTCAGTCAAATGGTGAGTTAGCCTGTCTCATATGGAGGCACAGGTTTTTCTCTCAGCAACTCAGGTTTTTTTTTTTTTTTTTTTTTTTTTTGTCCCTCAGAACAAGCAGTCCAATGAATGCAGTCTTACAGACGTAAAATAGTAACCCCTATTACTATACGGAGGCTGCATTAAGTCCCAAGTCCCTAATCAGGGAACTCAACCCACTTGGACAGATAAAAAATGGATGGGTAGATATTTGAATAGCAATCATCCATTCTTCAGGAACTTAGTGATACCTCAGAAAATTGGAATGCTGTGGAGAGAGAAATACAGTAGTTTCCCCTCCCCCCCATACCTGGTGAATACCTGAAACCTCAGGCAGTACTGAATGCTATATTTTCCTATACATACATACATACATACATAAATACACACCTGTGATGAAGTTTAACTTCATCACAGGTGTGTATTTAATACGCATCCTCATACTCTTTGTGTCCATCATATATTTCAATGTAATATCAATGGTATTACAACTTTAATATGCACTTCACATCCATGATAACCTTGACATCTATAGAAGTCTTGGCCAGTAGCTTGGTTAATTTATAAATTAGGCACAGCAAGAGATTAACAAATAACTAATAATAAAATAAAACAATTATAACAACATACTGTAATAAAAGTTATCTGAATGTGAATGGAATCCTGGCAACCTCAGCTATGGTTTTTTTTATTATAATTTATTTATTATTTCATGAAGTCAAGAACTTTCACCCTTTTCATTTAAAAGGAAGCACTTTATGGCTTCTCTTTGTCGTATCTAAATTGCCAGCATCATCACTCTTGCGCTTTGGGGCCTTTATTAAGTAAAATAAGGGTTACTTGAACACAAGTGCTGCAATACAGCAACATTTGATCTGATAACCAAGAACTATTCAGAACAGCGTGCAATTCCTGATTTCTGAAAAGCTGCAAGGTGCATGTAGCTTTCTCCACCTTTGGAGAAAACTACATGGTGAGCCTGGCATTGGATACCTCTGGTGATCAGCTGAATTGTCTATTACTAAAAGAAAGAGCCATATGGCTTCATTTTGGTGATGTAAAATTACATAGGCTAGTGGATATTAGGTCCAACATTATTTCAAAGCCAAATGTTTGTAGAAACTATGGAAGTTTTGTAAGTTGACCCGAGAGCTTACAAGAATGCAATCCTTGGCATCCCGAGTTAATTTAGCTACTTGATTCAAGTAGGTAGTGCAAGCTAAGGCAATTTGGGGATGCGTATGATACTGCAATATTTCATAATATTGCAGAAATTCGAATTTCTGCTAAGAAAAGTCATGCACTTTCTCCAGTATTAATCCATATCAGTGTTGGTGAAAGATCTAGTATTCATATTCAATCTTACATAACTGCTTGCACATTGCAGTCACTTTGGATGCAAATAATCATATAGTATGATATCATTTGATGTTATCAAATGGTGCAGTTTTTTATCTGGTGACAACATGGCATTTATCCCTGCATTTTGAAACTATCTGCCAGCCAACGACACGGACCAAGAATCACACTTCATGCTTGGAATGCCACTACTGGCTGGAAAAGTCTCCTCATAATCCAAATTAAGCAACCGAAATCTGTGTATACACCGCATGGAAAGAAGTCAATGGACATCCTCACGGTCAAGGTGCATTTGCCATGCAATTAATCAGATGTTTGAAGCTGGTATAAATTGGAGGAATCTGATGCTCCCAATAACTGCAAGAAGGGAACTGGCAGAGTCTGAAAGAGGCATTGTAATAGGATGCCATGTTACAGACTTTTCTGTTGACAGACTGGATCATCCCAATTCAACGATCAGTGATACCATACTGAGATGGAAGCACAGGGAGTCAACTGCAAGTGCTACCTGCACTAGGTGACTCACCACACTCACAAACATGACTGTAGAGTGTTTTGAAGGATAATGTCTAAAAACCGCATTTCGACTGACATGTTGAATGCGGAGTTCCGGGCATCGACTGGAACACGAATCTGCACAAAAACATTGAAAACCAAGGCTCACAACATAGGTACCCATGGTAGGACTGCAAGACTCACATTACCCTAACCAATGTGAAGCGTGAACATCACTTACCAGAGTGCATAACCCCAACTGAAATTCTGAAGTGGTGGTGTGGTGATATGGCCTGTGTTTCCTAGTTTGGCCTCAGACCTCTGTGGTAGCACAAACATTGCTACCACAGAGGTTCAGATAATGCAAGAGGTATCTCAACATTCTTGACAATGTAATGCATTCTGCTTTGTTGGGTTTCTGTGGAAATGACCATTGTCTCTTTCAACAAGGCAATGCATCATGTCATAAGGTTGCTGCTTTGTGGACATGACCTTATTACATGCCCATGGGAATTAATTTCCCAAAATTCTCATCTCATTCCCATCGTCTTGAGGTGGGCCCCATTGCTGTTTGTTCCTCACAAACAGTGTGTATGTATGTATGTACATTATTACATGATCCCTTCAAGGGTACATCATAGGAGGTCACTCCACTTCACACAACCCACTATCTCCACTGCTTAATCCTCCAACTACATGTAACAGTGTAGATGGAGGATTAAAAGTCGTCTGTAAATTGCATGTGTTCTGTGTTCAATTTACCTGAATGCGGGATGAAAAATGTGAGTTTCAGGGAGAAGAAGAAAAAACTATTTTATGTAGTAATAGAAAGGAACTCGCTTGTTATTTTTTATGTGGTTATTGAAGTAACTTATAATAGACAAGAAATCATATTCTTGTTTTAATCCTATACTCAATCATAAACATACAAAGTTTGCACATGAAGCATATTCACGATTTGGCTACTTCTTGATCTAGAGTAATCCTGTGATAACACTTGGTTAAAATATGGAGTTTTTTATTAGTTTCTTGGTTGTCTTCATGAAGTCAAACTCATAATGGGAAGCCTGTAGTAATCCTTATTCACAAAATACCTATCACATAATGGCAGGTTTTGATAGTAGTAGTGTCATGTTATTGTTTGAGGATTAAGGAAGACAATGAGTTCTAGTAGAATAATATGCCCTCCCACAATGATTCCTTGGAGGTTATTTATTTCGTATGGTGATTCAATGGTCATGAGTCCCTATTACAGAGAGGTACGGCACCACCTCAGTTCCCCTATTTTTATCGTGGCTTGGGACCAGCATAGCTGACAATTCAGACCTATGGCTGGAGGGATCGTCTTAGGTATTCCTGACTGTATCCATGTGTGTGTTCAGGGACTGGTATGTCTGTTTGCAGGATGAAAACCCCTAGCTGAACGGGGGAGAAAAACCTTGCAGTCCATGCCTAAGACTGGCTAACTTGACTATGGCTGAGGAAGATCTTTAAGCTCCTCTCGTCATTGACGGGAATCGAACATAGGACACTCCTTCCCCAGGCATATGGTTGCGAAGCACAAAGCCATTAGAGTAACCATGCAGACTTCTTTGAGGTGACACATAATGATACATCTCTCTCTCTCTCTCTGGACTCATTTACAGACAAAGCACTCGTAGCCTATGCACTAATCAAAAAATATAGTCATCACACTCTTAACTATACTCTCTCTGACTCAATTTCCAGGAGTGTAGTACAGCTTAAGAGTATCACTAATTATACATGGTATCTGATGAAGAGATGACTGATATGCAGTACCGTCGACAGGGTGTAGCATAGAGGCAACCTGCCTCACGGCACCGCTTAATTAAGGGAGCTCATTCAGCAATATTGTGGTACACCATATTAGGACAACAACGTATTTTACATCTGATGTAGATGCAATAGATTTATTGGAAGAATTAAAAATTCTCTCAAAAATAATACAAGAAAAGTGGTCCTCACCAAATTTTATCATATATATCTTTAACCAAAATCTTGTAGAAATTTATCCCAATGTAACTACCCCCTAAGGATATTGTTAACAATTCCTGTTAGTGCATCAAGTGCGGAAAGAAGTTTTTCCAAGCTTAAACTCGTTAAAAATTATTTGCGAACAGCAATGACCCAAAAAAGATTGATTGGTCTAGCAAATATATCGACAGAGGAATAGCTCGTAATTTAAATTTAGAAGAGTTTGTAAACAATTTTATTGTGTGATATCCCCATAGAGCAAACATTTACAGTAATTAATATTATTATGTGATTATTTTGCGTAAATGTTTCTCGTAATAAAAACAAAATATCAATTGGAGATTTTCTTATATTTTTGTCTTATAGTCCAAAAGGGGCGATATTTAATTGTTCGCCTCAGGGAGTGATCTAATCTGGTGATGGCCCTGCTGACATGTTGCAATCTTGTGGTCCCTAACCCTAACACCTGTGTAGCTCAGTGGACGTCATATTTGCATCCTCTTTTCTAGGCCACCCAAAGAAAGACTTAAGTTTAAAAACTTTAGTCTAGTAGCCGACTAGAGGAACTTTTTTCTGGCCTTTCTTTGACCATTCCCGAATTAGTCGATCTTTGATGCAAACAAGCAGTTTGTTTCTTCTGGAAACTTTGGTTTTTCGTCCTGTAAGCTCAAGAAAATCGACCTTAGAACTCACATTATTTCAGAGTAACAACTATTATCATTTGATATGATACAAATAGAAAGTTCAGAGCTGAATATTTGATTGCCAATATTCCTCTTCTTCTTTTCTCTTTCTCCTTTTGGAGAATTAATTACTATGTCTATGATAAATCTTGATTTATTAATATTAATTCTTGAACTCCAAAGATCAATATATTTCTTAAACATGATTGCTAAAAATTTTGAAATACAAATATCAACAGACAAAACAAAAATCATGACTTTAAAGGGCCATTTCTAGTCAGAAGTAAAATAATGATTGAAAATAAATTTTTAGTATACATTAACTACTGTTTCAAATACCTTTGATGTGCTGTATCATATACAATAGAAGCTGACATTGATATCAAAATTTCAAACATTCTAAAGATAACAGGAATGATAAATAATAATTTCAAACCTAACCAAATTCAAAAGCATACAAGAATAAGAGTTTGTAAAGTTTTGGCAAGACCTTTACTGTACGAAAGTAAATTATTGACCATAAAAACTGCAGAGGAAAAAAAGAATAGAAACTGGAGAAATGAAATTCCTGCAATGAAAAGTGGTGAAAAAAAAAAGCACAGAAATACGTAAAGAAATAGACCGTCGATCCAACACTATTTTCAGACATTAAAAATATTGTGATAAGGTTATGGTCCACGAGATGGCGTCACTCGTTGGCCGTCTTTTCACTGCGTGGCATTTAACATATTTATAGAAAGAATGGACAGTTCAAGACTTCTAATAATACTCTGATATCACCCAGTTGGAGGATATAGAAATCTGGCATGACCAAAGAAAAGATAGAATGAGACAGGAACAGGCTACCGAACCTAAATTCATGAAAGAGTGCTGATGATGAACACGGCCACTTAACTAGGCTTCTTACTAATTAATGTTCTTATATGTTAGTTAATCTTCTGTGCATAATTTTGGCTGTCAACTGCATGTGTTCTTTTGCCCATTTGTAGGAGGAAAAAATCCGAGTTTCTGGCAGAAAAAATATCCTACCATCTCACAATGAGACTGGCTAACTTACCTTCAGCTGGAAAGCCCCGATAATGGTTCCTAGGGCATAGTCTATAAACAAAATGAGCAATGGGCCCCAATTTTTTTTTTAATTATCATTACTTTTACATTATTTCATTTAATGTTAAACAATAGGGATTTATTACAAAAAATCAGCTAACACCTTTTACACCTTATAGGGACTAGGCGAGGCCTTTTAACCCTGTTTAGCTTTCAGAGACTGAGTAGGCAGTTAAATCTCCACTGGCAGCCAATCAGAGAGAGTTGACCCAAGACTCACTAAATATAAGCAGCAGCTGATGAAGAAAAAACTGGCAAACAAGTAGTACCTAACCCTAACATAATATGTTCTTGTCTGAAATAATACAGGTTCAACGGAAGTTCTACGGTCGATTTTCTTGAGTTTACAGGTGATAAACCCGAGTTCCGTTAGAAAAGTTCTGCTAGCTCGTACCAGAGATTATTATTATTATTATTATTATTATTATTATTGATACCTCTAAGGAGTCCGAAGACTCATCGCGGGAGAACACCTGCAACTGTCTCGACCACTACACCGAACCTCTACTACGAATCAACGCCATCTACCGCCCACCTCCACCACAACTAGTGTTTTTTTGTCTGTAAACTGCATGTGTTCTTAAGATCGACTAACTAGGGAACCAGCTGAAGAAAACCTTAGAAAAAGTTCAAGTTTAAGATAGACTTAAGTTCAACTGCAAACGTCGATTACACTTGAACTTAAGTCATCTTTGGGATGCCCTAGCACAGAGGATGCAAAGTGTCACTTCCACTGCACTAATAAGTTCAGTGGAAGTGGGAAGTTCTGGGATTTATAACAATAATAATAATATACAATGTTATACAATGTTAATGTTTGCTTATTTAAAACAGAGAAAGAGAATAAGAAGATGCATTTATTGACGAGCACACTATCATAGCAACTCGAGCAGTTTTAACTACCTTACCAGCCATTATGGATCAAATATGCATCCTCATGCTCAGGCCTCTAGGATGAGGCGTAAAACACTAAAATGTATAAAAAGCTATTTATAATGACCATAAACAAATACGCGTATATCACATTTGTTCATTATGTTCTCCAGCCAGTTGGTCTTTATTTTTATTTATTTATTTTTCATTCCTCCTTGAGAAATGTTAATTCATCTGCAGTTCAAGTCAGCTGAAAAGTCTGCTAACGCCCTATATTCTCTTATAGGAGTAGGAGAGTCCATTTTAGCTCTAAATGACTTTAGGAGACTGAATGGGCAGCTCAATCAGAGAAAGCTGGTCCAGGACTAACAGCAATTATAAAGTAAAACTCATCTGATGAAGAGACTACTGACAAGTGTCCCTTCTCGTGGTCCCTAACCCTAACACGATATGCTGTCTCTAATGGTATGGGTTCTACTGTCGATTTTCTTCTAAACAGCGCAAAAAAACCTTTTGTCCCTGCTGGAGATCGACTAACTCGGGAACCGGTTGAAGAAAAGTTTCGAAAAGTTCCTCTAGTCAGTAACTAGAAATAAACCGAGGTCTTTTTTTTCTTCTGGTGGCCTAGTGTGAGAAAGCAAACACTACTTCCACTGAGCTACACAGGCCCTCTTCATCTGCAGTTGAGTCCTTATAAATATTTATGTTATCTAAAACTCAGATCTTTCCAACAAAAGGCCACTGTCGTTCTTTCTTCTGACTGTAATACGGAGACGTAATACCATAGGTACGATATTAAGATCTAAATGTTGAGAAGTCTATGTCTATAGAGTTCATACCTCCTCAAAGACACTTGTGGCGTTTATTATTATTATTATTATTATTATTATATAAAAAAAATAAGCTAACACCTTTGTATATTATTATTATTATTATTATTATTATTATTATTATTATTATTATTATAGGTTTAAAGTGTGTTAATTAACTCATGTTTCTGACTTAAAAGTGCTACTATTTAATTCTACTAGTCACGCTGAAGACAGGGAAGTTCAAATTACCAAAATCGAATAAGTAAGATTCATTTCAGTGTTGGAAGTGCATAGAGTGTATTGCAGTCACCAGCCAACGAAGAACAAAGGACGTCGCCATTTTAAAAGTCGCACTATACTCGCTAACGGGAAGAAAGGCTAAAGGTCACCGAGACAGCGAAGTTCAAGCAAAATGAGCTGTAACAAATGCAATAAGCCATTAAGCGATGAAGGGGACGGGCCGCATTGTTCCGGATATAACAAAAAACAACATTTCCACTGTTCAGGGATCTCAGAAAGCACGTGGAAAGCCAAAGGAGTCGTGAAACAGACTGAATGGCGATGTCAATAGTGCCATGAGAAAACGAAGAACAAAGGCCAGCCACCAAAGAAAAGTTACGACAAACATCAAGGTAAGCCGCTTCTGGATCCTAAAATTACAGATAACTTTGATTCATTTAAACTCATGGTGAAAGACTTATTAAAAGCACACATGGAACAAATTAACAAAAAATTCGAGGAGTATGAACATTACATACAATTCAATAACGAGACCTCTGAAGAAATGTTAGGAACCGTGCGAGAAATAAAGACGAAATTAACGGTAGCGATAAAACGCAAGAAATACTCCAACGCGAATATCAAGAATTGCGGAAAGAAGTAAACATACTCAAGTGTCAAATGGAACACATGCTACAAAAAGAAAGAAAAAAAGAACTTCAAATTGAGGGAATAATGAAATAAAATACAGAAGACTTAAGCAACATAATGCAACTGATCGGCAGCAAAATTGGAATTCGAATCACAACCACAGATATCACCTATATCAACCGAGGCCCACAAAAAAATAAAGAGAGAGACTGCCACCAATCATCGCTCGTTTTACCAACAGAAATCTGAAAGACTCCATTCTTACAGCAAGCAAGAAAACAAGGCCGACAACAACGATCCTAACTGATAAGAAACTCCCAACACCAATCTATATAACGGAACACCGGACTCCATACTTCAAAAATCTTCAATACCAAGCAAGGAAGACAAAAACAGAGAAAAACTACAAGTTCCTGTGAACAAAGAATTCCCAGATATTTTTGAGAAAGAATGAAAACACTCGAATATACATAATTACAAGTGAATCCGACTTACACAGCCTACAAATATAAAACACTAACTCTTTACATCCTTAAGAATAAGATTAGAACTCATTTAAAAACTATATAATGGCGATCTCAAACATAGGCGAACATATTTAGTCAGACAACATAAACTTCCAGGTCTTTGACTCTTTGAAGAAATGGTCAGACAACATTTCCACCAACACCAACTTCACAATCATACACACAAACATAAGAAGAATAAAAAAACACTGGCTTACATTGATAACACAGCTCAATTATACCATGATAAACATAGATGCGCTAATACTGACCGAAGTTGCAATAAACGACACAGAAATTTACGCATACAACATAAATAATTATCAAACCTACAACTTATGCAGACCAAACAAAAGAGGAGGTGGCATTGTGGCATTTATCAAAGAAAAATACAATATGACAGAAAAACAAACTCACTTCGAACATGCGGAAACACTAATTTTGGAACTCACAAGCCACAATAGTATCAAATACACAATATACAGACCACCAGATAATAATCGACTCAGTTTTCTTCACGAGTTAGAAACATGGCTAAGCGGCATCGAACCGCCTACAACACACAGGTTCATCCTAATAGGAGACATTAACATAAATACTCTTGACCACGCTTCTTCAACCACTAACACATATCTTGATATACTAAGTCAGTACAACATAAACCCTACCATTAACTCCCCAACAAGAGAAAAAATACTCAATAACTCACTAACACAATCATGCATTGATCATATCAACATACAGGCTCCCATCCATACATATACATCATCAGTAATTAACGTAAAAATTGCCGATCACTACTTTGTCCTACCTTCGTTTTATTACGTTTCCTACCCCCCCCTCCCATTACCACAAAAGTCGACAAAACTCGATCATACTAAAGAGCATTGTCGATAATCAAGTAAAAAATACAGACTGGAATTCCCTACTTAAAATAAACAATCCTGTTACATTATACGAGAATTTTCAACTAAAGTTCACAGAAATATACAAAAAAGCAACAAAACCTACATAAATGAGGCGACAAACAGACAACAGTCCGTGGATAAATGACGACATACTAATACTATTACTGTAAAAGAAAATCTATGGAAAAAACTTAAAAAGTCACCCAGTACACACATTTACAAACCTTATACAAAAACACAAGAAATAAACTAACAACAAAAATTCGTAGAGCAAAAAAGACACTACTACTTCCAAAAATTCATGGAATATAACGACAACATTAAGCAAACATGGGCTACACTCAACGAATTAGTAACCCGAAAAAAGATAACTTCAGCACAAGATTTTATTGCAAAACGCTTCGGTCAGGAAACAAACCAAGAGGAACTAGCAAACTCATTCAACCATGCTTTCACAAACAACATTACACAACTCAAAAAAGACAAACTACCAACGATTAACAAAAACTACCGACACAAAGCAACAAACGATGAAGTTTCCACCCATAACAAAACAGGAACTGAAAGAAGCAATCCTACAACTAAAACCAAAGACCACTTCAGGAATAAACAAAATAAGACTCACAGACCTTATAACACACTTTGAACAAATAAATCTTTTGAAACTCGTAAACATAATATTCGACACAGGCATTATTCCACAACAACTAAAAACTGCAGTAATTACGCCAATATACAAACACGGCAAAAGAAATACTCAGAACTACAGACCAATAGCTACACTACCAGTCATCTCACAAATTCTAGAAAAAATAACACACACCAGACTACAAAACTATTTACAGAAGTACAACATCATCTCACAAAACCAATATGGCTTTCAGAAAACAAAAAGCACCATCACTTTATTAGAAGACATCGCCGACACAATAAACAAAGCTCTCGACAAAAACAAGTACGCCGTCCTTATACTGCTGGACCTAACCAAAGCATTTGACAAACTTGAACATGACATACTACTCACCAAACTATACTCA
The DNA here is from genome assembly GCF_054136105.1 of Typopeltis vanoorti. Taxonomy (NCBI): domain Eukaryota; kingdom Metazoa; phylum Arthropoda; class Arachnida; order Uropygi; family Thelyphonidae; genus Typopeltis; species Typopeltis vanoorti. Next base: position 168,844,869 of record NC_143549.1, on the reverse strand, counting down.
ATAGGTATAAGAGGAACACTGCATACATGGTTCAAGAACTACCTCTCAAATAGAACACAAGTAACAAAAATAGGTACATGTCACAGTCGGAGTATACAAGTAAAACACGGTGTACCTCAAGGTGCCATATTATCACCCACTCTATTCAACATATACATTAACGATGTTCATAACATATCCATAAGAAATCAAATATTTCAATAAGCAGATGACACTGCACTACTAGCAATCCACACAGACATTAACACAGCTCTCTGCAAAGCACAACAAGACCTGAACGAAATCACAACATACTTCCACCAAAACGCAATTCTAATCAACGGCACCAAAACACAGAGGTTGATAATACACAACCCAAGAATCATACGCCCCGCATCACTATCGATACATTGTCACACATACCGCTGCCTTAACAACAAAAATACCTGCCAATGTTCCGAAATCAAACCTGTAACACACGCAAAATATCTCGGTCTCTATTTAGATTCCCACCTTAAATGGACAAAACATATAGAATACCTACACACCAAACTCCGGATCATCGCAGCAAAACTCTTCTAAGTTAAAAACATTATTCCACCCAACATAAAAAAAACTCCTATATCACGGTATCTGCGAATCCCTACTAAGATACGGAATAACAGTCTATGCAAATACATCAAACAGCCACCTAACAAAATTAGAAACACTACACAGGAAAATCGTGTCAACAGTGATGTGGACACCTTACACGCAAACCAATATCCGACAAGCACATGGCGATACACAGAATTCTGAGCATTAAAAACCTGAAACACTACATAACATTAACAAGGAATTACTTCAACATCACCTATCGAAACAACAGAGACACAAATCGTATAACACGACCTACAACAACTCTTTACATCCCACACCCTTCAACACTCATACGGTTCTGTTGTGAGATCACATGAGATACGCAACTGAACAACCTACCAAGAAATTTAAAACACGTAGATAACTACAGAACATTAAAAAACGAATTCTGGAAAATATACCAACAAAGTTAACATACCATTAACATTAATATACACATCACAAATCGCTAGCATTCAATGCCTACATCCCATACATAAACAGTAGCAACAACACAAATAGTGAAGGCTAAATCCCACTCTCTTCATAAAAGTAGGTGGGATTAACTTGCCTCACTCATCTACAAGTAATCCTTATAAGCAAATGCAGAAATCTGTATGTATAATCACTCTTTCTTAAACTTAAAAAAAAAAATTAAAAAAAATAAAAAATTATACAAAAAATTCTGTATAATCTTCATTGTTAATATTAGAAGAACATGTGTTGTAAATACATAATATAAAGGCAAAAAAGTATTATTAAAAAATTTTAATTGAAATCCAATGTAGGAATTGCAGCACTTAGTGCTGAACTCTGTAAAATTATAAGATGCAATGTCACACAAGATGTTTATTGTATGTATAAATATTTTAGCAATCAATAAAATATATAAATAAAAAAAATTATATTATTATTATTATTATTATTATTATTATTATTATTATTATTATTATTATTCAGAGTAAGATCAAAATGCAAGCTCAGAGAAACATAAAAGCAGACAACTAGAAGATCGGGTTTCTATGCTTCGAACTGTTTTAGAGCAAAAAAATGGAACTAGAAAAAAAAAAAAAAACAGCAGCTTCAAGAAGAAAGAGCTGAGCGACAAAGATCTGTTTAGACTGATAAGCTCGAGAAATTGTAGCATTCGATGAAGAAAGTGCGCGATTAGGTTTTGATGCAATTGATTAAGCCTCCCATGAACCACTACCTTCTGATGAAATTAGCATCAGTGGGAGCATGCTGTCTTGCACAGTAACAGTGCTAGCTCTTTTACTCATACCGCACTTCAGCAAGATATGTAACTTATAATGGTGCCCATATTCCTTTGAAATATACTGTTGAAGAGACATGAATGATAACAGTTATCTGATGTGATTATGCATTATGACCCTTTCTAGTGTTGGCGCTAATGTAATATACGAGTATTAACTACCAGAAAATATTAAACGTTTGGATGTTTGTGATTGTCTGTGGAAATACTAGTAGTCGTGGTGGATGGTAGATGGCGTTGGTGTAGTTGCGGTCAGCTGGAGAGTGTGAGTGGTGGAAGCAGAGTTGTAGAGTAGATGCTCTCCCTCGATGAGTCTTTGGACTCGAGGTGACAAATAATAATAATCATCTGACAAAGTTCCTCTAATGGCGTTTTGCAATTAGAGAAAATTGACTGTTTTTCTAATTGTGTATACAAGCACTTCTCTTGCTCCATCATTAGGAAGGATGGAGCAAGAGAATCAGGCATCTCCATGGAGTCAGAATACTCATCATGGGAGATGCATTATTCACACACTAGCTATCATTCACACAATACCTATCATACCTCTCCTTAAACTAATAATTAATAATGATAATAATAATTATTATTATTATTCAGGCATCTCCATGGAGTCAGAAGACTCATCCTGGGAGATGCATTATTCACACACTAGCTATCATTCACACAATACCTATCATACCTCTCCTTAAACTAATAATTAATAATGATAATAATAATTATTATTATTATTCAGGCATCTCCATGGAGTCAGAAGACTCATCCTGGGAGATGCATTATTCACACACTAGCTATCATTCACACAATACCTATCATACCTCTCCTTAAACTAATAATTAATAATGATAATAATAATTATTATTATTATTCAGGCATCTCCATGGAGTCAGAAGACTCATCCTGGGAGATGCATTATTCACACACTAGCTATCATTCACACAATACCTATCATACCTCTCCTTAAACTAATTCACTGATGAATCATCCACAACCACCTCTGGTAATCCATAAAACATTCACCACCTTTTGAGCAAAAAAAAATAAAATCTAAAAGAAGGAAGAGAACAAAGGGTTACCCACTGGTAACCCTTTGTTCTCTTTCTTCTTGGAATATACTGAAAAAATATTTCGGTGTTAAACCTATAAAATCCCTTTAATAACTTAAATGCTTCAATTATGCCTCCTCCTTTTTCGCTTATCAGCTAGTTTTTGTCGGTCTATTCCACATTGCTTAATAGAGGTCATTGTTTCACTTTATAAGGCTTTAACAAGTGAAACAATGACTTCTTTTTCCTGCTTGTTAGCGTGTTCTTCAACAAGCATGTAATCTGACGTGCTGTTTTGGTTACCTTCACAATATGCCCTCTAAACACTTCAACTCCCTGTCCACAATCCTCACTCCAAGTCTCTGGCCGCATCAGTTTCCTGCAGTTCAATTATGCCAATATAGGCACAGCTCGTGATGTCTTCCCAAAGTGTATCACCTTACATTAAACTTGCAGCCATTTGTCTTTGCCCATACTGGCAGTTTATTTAAGTCTTCCTACAGGATTTCTACATCACTGTCATCTATTATTGCTCTTTCCAGTTTATCACCATCAGCAAACAACTGAATATTTCTGTCAGATCATTTCCAATATAATTTATATACAAATTAAACAATAGAGGACCCGGTACGGAAACCTGTAATACATCACTCGTTCACCTGCCTTCTCCTGGACCCAACTCCTCTATATAAACCATTGTTTGCTATCTTCCACCTTCTCATCACTATCTGCATCTCATATCCATCTCTATTTGCTTCAGTTTATGCAATAGAGTTCTATGTGAGATCTTCTAATGCCTTTGCAAAGTCTAATAATATTATTGATTAACCATTCAGTAAACTACGTCTCACTTTATTATAAAAAAAATAAGCAAATTAAGGAAAGACCAACTCTTCACTAAACCATGTTGTCCCTTATAGAGTATCATATTCCTATCCATCCAGTCCTTAATGCTACCTTTCACCAGTTTCTCCAACACTTAAGCACTGCTCCTAAGATGTTGTTTGTTTTATAATATGCTATTTGTGTCTTGGAGCCTCCTTTATGCAATGGTGCTATTTTACCATCTTTTCACTCTATGGGCACCTTCCCAGTATTGAGGTTTAAGTTAAGCAGCTTGGTCATAGAAGCTGATAATTCCCTTGCACGTTCTCGTAATACATGAGCTGGTGTGCCATTTAATCACATGGCCGTGTTCGCATTCAGGTTCTGCAATATTTTAAGTACCTCCGTTTCTTCAACCTCTATTCATCCATCAATCAGTGCCACATCTGGCATTGCTACGTCACAACTTAAATCAGGGCTGTCCAAAGAAGTGTCCACGGTGCGATTTTGTGCGGCACGCCTGTGGGTTTTGATTTTCACGAGCGAAAAAATAAAATAACAATTTGAATCGAATGCATATTAGATATTTTAATTCTATCACTAATCGATAATCTCAATGTTGGTAATTTTAGTTTAGTTGGTTAGTGTTTTTATAACACTATATACCCTGGTGTTTTTCAAATATTAGATGTGTCAAAGAAGCGTTCTTGCACTGTTTTGTTCCAACGCGTATGTTCCGGGCGCTCACGGGGAACGCGAGCCCGCGATTTGTGTTGTTCGTTTGTTCAGCTATTGAGGTTTGTTGCTACTGCTCACCAAATTATTAAATACGCATTGCGATGCGGCCCTCGGATAAATATTTTTTTAATGCGGCCCTCGGATTACCTAAGGTTGGACAGCCCTGACCTTGATGTTACACTCCTGCAACATGCTCACTCAGTAATTGAACGACTTGGTTTGGTTTGGTTTTGTTATCTCCTTGCCATCAGCAGTTTATAAAGTCATCTTCCATAGCCATTCCATCTTTTTACTTGCTACATAGCTAAAGAACTCTAGGATTTCGTTTGGTCCCACCAGCTATCCCTCATAATTAGCTTCGACCTTCCTTTCCATATATGTTACCCTTCCTTGTTATGCCTTGCACTGCTTACCGTCATGCTGATCACTGTTTACTTTATAATCCTTCCGCATTTCCATTGTCAAAGGTATTCATCCATCTAACTTCTACTTGATTTATCCTTCTTACTCTGAGTTACATTCTGGTATTGCTTTCTTTAAAAGCCCCTTGACGATCTCTCAAGCACCACCCACAATCATCTCTCCTCCTCCAAATTCTTATGACATGGAACTGCTGAAATCTGACTGCTCAGCTTGTCGTAATCCTTTGTAATTCCTTGGAGATTGACAGACATACAGAAAATTCTCCATGTCTGGTTTTCTCCAAGGTCAAGACTACATGACCACTTTCTTCAAGCTGAGGCAGCATAACTAGATTGGTAACTGTTAAGTTCTCTGATGCTATGATCAGCTCTAGCACTCTCAAACCTCTTGTCTCTTGCATTATATGCTGCCGCAGGTAATTATCTCTCAGCAGCTCTATAAATTCCATTTTCTTCCCTGCTTGTGACCATTCCTCCTCCCAATCTATGTCCCCAAGTTGAAATCACCAATAATAATTATTCGACCTGTACACCGTGCTAATTTGCCAGATGTATGTCATCTGCATTCTCACTTATATCTCCTGTATTGTGGTAGCAATCAGTTACATATTTCGTCCTGTTGGCCTCTATCTCACGCACTTCAAATAGTCTCAAATGAACTGCTCTCTGCATCCCTATTCTCCTGATGTATTTCTACTCTTTTTGACTTCAATTACCTGCTATCATTAGCAAAACCTCTACCCCATCTTGTTCCTTCTGTCATCTCTGAAGATATTATATTTATATCCCATGCATTCTATTCCTATGATAATATCATCCTCTGTCAACCAAGTCTTAATAATGCCTATAACTTTTGGTCAAGTTGAGATAAACAATACCCAAAACTCCTCAACCTTTTTTCGAATACTTCTGGAATTAGTGTAGTTCTTTCGGTTCAGAGAGTATAAAATCGGGCTCTAAACATATTCTTTTAGATGAATTTCGAGAAATAAGGAATACCACGGTTTCTCACTTATAAAGTGTAGTAACCTACAGAATACATTCGAACTATTAACTCCTTTATTCCCCACCTCCTCAATGCCTGCGAGGAATTATTCTTGTTGGAAGTCCTGTGTTGAGTAAACATTATTTTTCTTGTTTACCGTCCATCCATCCATTCATCCATCTTGAAGGCTCACCTTTCCTAATTGGGTTGTGCGGGTAGCAGCTGCAAGAGGGCCTTCCAATGGTCACGATCCTCCCCACCAAGCTCAAGTGTTCTGGTAGGACTCATAGACGTCCCCACCCAAGGTTTAGGATGTAGTCTATCCAGCAAGTCAAGTCCTTGGCCTCCCACCCTCTAGCTTGGCAAAGAGGGCCTGCTGGGGGAGCCTCTCTTGTGGCATTCTGACCAGGTGCCCTTACCATCGTAACTGTGATCTCGTAACACGGAGAAGCAGCGGTTGAGTATTGAGGGTTCCCGAATTGCTGAGCTTCTGACTGTCGAGTCTTGTCATCCCCACAACTTCTTGAAGGAACCTCATTGCAGCCGCTTGGATTCGTGTCCACATTCTTTTGATCATTACCCAGCTCACATGACCATCTCCTCTTTGAATCTGGAGGAGATGGTATCTGTAAATTCCTTCCTCACAGCCTCATTTTCCAATGCCTCCCATTTCACGGGTATAGCTGTTTAGGTCCCAGTGTTGATAATAGCATTTGGTTTCTGTAGCCGTTGAGTGCAGACAACAAGGTGGTGGTCAGTTGACAGTTCTGCTCCTCTCCTCACACGAACGTCCAGCACTGAGGGAAATAAGTCTGTTGAGACTATAAAGAAGTCAATCAGAGACCTTTGTCCAAGTGTATCCCTGTACGAGGTATACTTATGGACTTCTCGGTGCTGGAAGAAGGTATTCATTATGGACAAGCTGTTAGTACAGCAGAAGTCCAATAATTTCAACCCATTCACGTTAAGGTTAGGGTCTCCATTCCTCCCAACCATACCCCTCCATGTCTGGTCATCTGTTCCAACACGTGCATTGAAGTCATCCATTAGCAGGACTTATTCCAGTCTGCCACCCTATGAAAAGCAGCACCTACTTCCTCTAAGAAGGCAGAGTATTCTGACTCCAGATTAGATGCATAGGCTTGAATCACAGCCAAGTCATGGTTTTTCATCTGGAGCCTTAACACCATATCTGTCCCCCAATGGGATCCACTCAGCAATACAGTCTGACAGCCAGGGGCTTGTGAGTATCCCCACACCCGTCTGAGCAGACATTGTTGGGCTAACACCTGAGTAGTACAGCTTCCACCCCTCATCCAGGGCGACAGTTCCAGAGTCTCTCCTCTTGGTCGAAGAAAGCTCGACTAAATCTAGTTGGTAGAGCTTGGCTTCCTTGACCAGTTCCTTCTCCTTTCCTGTCAGAGAAAAGATGTTCCAGTTGCTTAAAGCCATAGTCTGGTGACGTTGTTGTTGCCATTTCCGTCCTTTTGCAGAACCATTTCTTTGTACTTCCCCTAAACACCTCCCCAAACAGGTAGCGGGAAAGTGCTGAGGAATGGTGTCTAAGAGAGACTGTAACATATTTTTCGAACGGATCCCTCTGCCTAAAACACGAATGTATCCCTTGGTAACCCGCGGAACGGACAATGCGGTATGACCATTGCATGATGACTTGACCATGTTACAGTGTTTGGTAATGCCCTATTAGCACTGCCGCCTCGGTTTGGAGCTGCTCAGGTTTCCCCCTCTTTGCAGCTAGCTTACGTATCTGCAAGCCATTCCACTATCCACCACCTGCGGACTCGCCCAGTAGCTGAGTCTTGCCTTGTTTTCCGTATTTTGAAATTTTTTACAGGTAACTTTAACAACTTTGACTGTATTCCACATATCCTTAATTGCCCTTCACTATCGATAGAACAAAGACTAAGTTTCATTTCTGCCTAGTTTTAACCTTTCAGTTCATGGCTAAGCTACTCTGGAAGACCGGGAGCAGGATGTGTGCGTTTACCAGTTTGTGCTTATCTCCTTTCTCCTGCTAGGGCAGATACGAAAAACGCAAAAGACTCCAGAGTCTTGATTAAATAGTTGCATCCTGGTAACGGTTTTTTAATTGTTCTCATCGATGACAAGGGATGAGTTCAAAGTGCTGCAGTAGCTCATGTTTGAAACTTATGGCACATATTTTTCAATAATGATTTAACTTTCAAAATTGAAGTCTTCTTGGCTCTTTACTTTATTAATAACCATATACGCAGAATGAGAATTCACTTATGAAAAATATAGCTTTCAAACTCGAGTCGCTGTGGTATTGTGATCTCTGATGAGAATTCCACATCTTGAAATTGTTAGGGAAGTCATTAAGCTCTTAGTCAAGAAAATTAATAAGAAAAAGCGAATTCTACCTGTTTTGTGGTTTACGACTGAATTATATGACTTATATTTCTCTCATAAAGTCTATAATAAATCAGTTTGAATTTTGGCAGCATTTGAAAAATTTTGCATATTTTTATTTTGGTCTAATAAAAAAAAAAGCGAATCTTTCATATGCATCACAACTAAGCTTAGATATCTACCCGGTGCAATCAATATTTCAAATACAGAGTTTTTTAAAAAATCTCACGCTTCAGCTTTTCTGAATATTGCATATATTCGCATGAAGTCTGTACACTTTGCAACTTAATTTCCATATTTCCAACTTGCAGTTGATTAATTATAAAACCTAACGTTAAAACTTTTAGTTACAAAGTCGGTATAATTAATTTTAGGAGCAGGCAGGAGACTGATGATAAGGTTGTTCCAATTACCTCCAGACTATAAAGACTACAAATACCTCTTTTGAATTTCTGATAAATTACAAGTCGGGAAATAAAATAATAATTAAATTGTTACAATTCAAACTGTCTAATATGATTGATCGGTAACTTCTTGTTTTATTTCCCCTACCGAAGAAGTAAGCATGACACCTCTGAAACAGATCAGAGTGCAGGATTCAACTTTTGTGCTAATTATGAATGCTAACGTGTCTTTTTGTATGCATTTTATTTTTTTAACAGAAATTTCAAGTTCGATTATTGTTAATTATAAATTAAAATTGATTTTTAATTTTTGCTTTAAACGAAATTTTTAAAAAAGTATTTAATAATAATAATAATAATAATAATAATAATAATAATAATAATAATAATAATCTCCCGAATGAACACGGCTTTGTCGTGGTGGTGAGGCTTGCGTGCTTCAGCAATGTTGAGAGCTATTCTGGCGGTAGCATAGCTGCCAGCAGGGCTACCCTTGGCAGACAGGTCTCAACTGAGGAGCCAGAGTAACAGTGTTTCATCCTCCCATTTTAATGGTGAAAAGTAAGAAGAGATCCATACCGGATCAGTCGACATCCGGATCATCAAGGACTGAGTCAGATTTTGGGGATCCTTGGCATCAGGAGACAAGTGAGTTACAGGACCTAGCTCTCCTTGCTGGGCTATCAGGGCAGGAAGCTGAAAAGCGACTGGAAGTAACCAACGTAAAAAATGGACTGTAGAAGTAAACAGAGAAGTTATGAAATGTTTTTACAGATCAAAAGACCAGAAAAACGAGGTTTTAGAAAGCGCATGCGTTTAATTTGAAAACAAAAATTCCCAGAATCTGTAATAACAGCAATAACAGAACAAAGACTTATGGACCAAAAGAATTTCATTTTCCGTAACAAAATATTTACTGAACTTGAGCTGCAAGAGTTACGTAATAAACCAACAACTCCAGTAACATCAAATAATCAGGAGGTAGCTATATCAAACTTTGGAATTCAATTTATAGGCATCAAGCTGACGACATACCCAAGAATGTTTTGACAGAAGTGCAGTGTAAAATGAAGTTAGCGATACTGGAACATATGAACACCATAAATGACCGTATAAGACTGCCACCATTAAAAGCTTTACATAAATCTAAGTTAAAACAGCTTCTCTCAGACGCAAATGCTGTGATTTAAACCATCACAACCAACTGCATAAAGGAAAGAAATCAACTTCTATACAGCACAGCCTATATCATTACAGTGAAGCTTAGTTGCAAACCGCAAGAACAAAAGCCGGGATGAAACAATCTGCACCAAAAATCCGGTTGGAACGAAAAGCCAACAAACTTCGAGCTGATTTGAGCAATTTAAAGAGTTTTAAAGAAGGGAGGCCGAAAAATAATAACATCAAAGACAAACTGATTAACACATAATTTGGCCAACAAAACAATTGCTGAAGTTACCGAAGAGCTAAAACAAAGAATTATAGCGACTGCACAAAAAATTAAAAGATATGAAGCAAGAATAAACCAATATGTGCAAAATATGCAATTTCGACAGAACCAACCTCAGCTTCTCTCCAGAGAAATACAAATGCAAACAATCATTCACCAGAAAAAGAAGAAACACTCAAATTTTGGAAGACAATCTGGGATAATCCTATAGAATACAATAAAGATGCCTCAGATTAAGGCAATAGAATCAGAAAAAAAAAAAAATGCAAAATGTCATTATTACTAAAGAAATGGCCGTGTACAAACTACAAAATTAAAAAATTGGAGTGCACCTGGCGAACTACATGGATTTTGGTTTAATCATCTAGTTTACATGATCAAATGGCAGAACAATTTAATTATTTGTTGCAGTCAGGCTCAGTGGAAGACTGGATGGTATCTGGGCGCACTTTTCTTTTCATGAAAGATAAGGGTGCAGACCCAAGTAACTATCGTCCAATAACATGCCTACCAACTATGCTTAAGCTGTTCACTGCAATCATAGTATATTCTATTTACCACTACTTATCAGATAATCAGAAATGTAATATTAAAATTTCCCATCTGTTGTATATGGATGACTTGAAGTTATATGGAAAATCGGACCAGCAAATAGACTCTTTACTGAACACAATTCGTATTTTCAGTGAGGACATCAAAATGGAATTTTGGTTTAGATAAATGCGCAATTTTATCTATTAAACGAGGAAAAATTAATGACACTAGCAATTTTAATTTTGATTAAGAGAAATATATAAAAGCAATTTCAGCTGACGAGCACTATAAATACCTAGGAATATTAGAAGCCAGTGATATTCTCCACTCAAACGTTAAACAACAGGCAGCATTAGAGTACATCAAAAGAATTACAGATATTCCGAAAACAAAATTAAATGCATTAAACACAATTATAGCAATGAATTCTTAGGTTATACCAGTGATCCGATACATAGCTGGCATAATAGATTGGACAAAAGAAGATCTGGACAAACTGGACCGCAAAACTAGAAAATTAATGACTATGCATCATGCATTACATCCACGAAGATGTAATAATGCCTGATATTAACCGGTTATATCTACCAAGAAGAACAGGTGGATGGGGTGTGCTGCAAGTGAGACAGACAGTGGAAGAAGAAGAAATTAGTTTAAGAAGTTACATTGACAATAGCTCTGAGCCAATGCTTCAAGCAATCACACAAGAGGGCCTTCTAAAAGCAACTGGAAACAAAACCTATTGCAAAAAGGAACAAAATATCCGATATGTGCGCTGGAAAAATAAACTCTTGCATGGCCAATATCTTCGAATACTGAGGACAAAATTGACTTGAACAAGACGTGGCAATGGCTACAATATGGATATATTAAAAAAGAAACAGGATTTATTCTAGCAGCTCAAGAACAGGCATTACAAACTAATGCAATGGAAACAAAAATTTTGAACATCAATAATAACAACAAATGCAGTTTATTCGATCAAAAAGATGAGTGTAAAACATCTAATCACACCTGAAGCAAGATATATAAAACTGATTATAAATCTCGCCATAATCAAGTGGCCAAAAAAAAAAAAAAAAGAAAAAGAAAAAGAAAATACGAACGATAATGATGAGTGTGGGACGGGCGAGGGCTTTTGATGAGAACGGACTTATTATTTTAGACTGACCTGATTAATTTGTTTACAAGGTTTCTCAGTAATCTCACATAGCACTGGCGCTGACACAGTTAGATTCCTACTGTCTCCCCCTCTGCACGAAACATGCTAGAGGTCAAATGGCCGGCAGACCCAACCCGCAATGAGAACCAGTGGTGGATTTAAGGTTTTATAGGGAGGTAAGTTTCTAAACTGTGGCCAAGTGAGATATTGATACTCCTTTTCCCCAATTAGCAGGTTGCAACAAGACTTATGCTAGTAGACCAACTCGGTCTACAGGACATTTGCTGGCAGGCTTCAAGCCCTGCGGGATTATATACTGCTAGCAGTCCATCTAGGTCTGCAGGATACTTTGCTGGCGGGCCCCTAGCCCTGCGAAATTATTTATACTGCTGTCAACTAATTTCTGCTGGCAGGAAATTGCCACTTTGACATGGAAAAAACATCAAAGAACAGAACCAGATCCTTAATAAGGAGCAGTCCTAAGTAGTACTGAAACTCATAATAGGCAAGCTAGAATCTGACTGGCCAGGATTTATAAAACAATACATTCACTCTAATGATCAGGATGGAGAGGGGGAGGAGAATGAGATAACACAAGATGATCTCATTACTGCTCTGTCACCAAAATCCCCCTGTCAAAACAACTCTCAGGGAGAGCACTCTAACAAAAGAAGAACTACAGAAGACCAGATGGATGAAGACATACCAACATCAGATGTCCCGAAGAACACCGAAAATGTTCCACCTGTTATACTAAGGGACAAGGACAAATGGACCACTGTCACATCAGCCCTTAGGGAACATAAAATCTCATATTCCTGGGCTAAAAATCAAGATGAAGGAGTCAAAATCCAACCAGCCTCAGTCACTGACTACAGTTGACAAGATTAATGGATAACAAAAGTCTTCCATATCACACTTTTGCTTTACCCAGTGAAAAGAATCTCAAAGTAGTACTTCGCAGGGTAACCGAAGGTGTCACCCACGAAGAAATCACTGCTGACCTTATGAGTCGGAGCCTAACACCAGTGAAAGTGAGCAGGATGCTAAGGTCAGATAAACGGCCAATGCCACTGGAACTCGTAGAAATTGATAAGGCACAGAAAGAGATATATGAATTGACTACGATCTGTGGCCTCAGAATTTCTACTGAACCACTAAGCAAAAAGTTGTCAGGTGGGCAGTGCCACAGGTGCCAAAGGTTTGGCCATGCCCAAAAACTTTACAAGGCAAATTACAGGTCTTTAAAATGCGGCGAAGGCCACCAGACCGTCGTATATACAAACCCAAGATCCACACCAGCTAAATGCGCCAACTGTGGAGGACCTCACTCCGCCAATTACAAGGGATGCATTACACATCCAAATAACCAAGAGTCAGCAAAAACTACCCTTCCAACACATTTCAGCGATGCTCAAGACAGCCATGCAAGTCACAACCCGGTCCAAATTATCTCCAGCTTGACAACTCAGGAAAGGAAACAAATACCTAAAACTTATGAAGGGGCAGCATGAACAAAGGCTGCTCCATCTCATCATCAAATAAGCTCAAATCTAACATCAGTACTAACTGCCTCACTAGCTACCATGTTACAAGAATTCAGTATGACAAATCCTTCGCCATCCTCCACGAAAAGATTCCTACTACAAGGTACCCACTCAATTCTGACAGCCATCAATAATGAAATAAAGAAAATTTCATCCCAACTCTCTCATGATCACTGCATGGAATGCCATTGGACTGAATAACAAAATCCTAGAACTACAAGAGTTCACTCACGGACACCATCCTGACATAATACTAGTGAATGAAACACATCTCATGCCAGCTAATAACCCCAAATTATGGAACTATATTATGTACAAAACAGATAGACTCACTAGCAGTGGAGGAGGAACAGCCATATACATTAAAAACTACCTAAGCTACAATGTTCTGACCAATCCACAGACCAAGAACCTAGAGATAACAGGTATTGAAGTTCATACCAACAATGCTGGCAGTATCAAAATCTATGCTGTATATAATTCACCCAGCATTCCATTAGTGGTATCTGACATGGACACCATTCTCAGCTTCACAGACTCCATCATCATGGCTGGTGACTTTAACGCCAAACATAACGCCTGGCATAGCTCCACAATCAACGACAAAGGTCGAACTCTAAACCATTACTCAACACAACGTTCTATTGTTGTAACCGGACCCACAGAGCCCACCCATCACAGCTCAGTTGGAAGTTCAGATTGACATAGTCATCCTCAAAAACATCAGATACCAATATCAGCTGGAAATATTAAATTAACTTTCGTCCTATCACAACCCTGTTCTGCTTCAACTCGGTACACAAGAACAATTCTCCCCTCCACACTCTTTCATATCTTGGGAAAAACTCTCCAGAATCCTCCCTGATCACATTGGCCCAGTCCCTGCTATTCACACTAAAGAGGAGATAGAATTGGATGCAAGCAACCTTACCAGTCAAATCAAAAAAGCAATAAAGTCAATTACCCAAACTACAGTCTTTCACCCAAATGGTCGGATCCCCGAGGAAATCAGGGATTTAATCAGACTGAAAAACAAAACCAGAAAGAGGAACCATAACACAAGAGCCCCTCAAAATAAAAGAAATTTGAATAAATTAAACAGACAAGTCCGAGAAGCCCTCCAAAATCATCGAAACCAAGAATGGGAATTTAAGCTAACGAAATTAAACTCAGAAGATAACTCAATTTGGACGTTCCTGAGAACCTTCCACACTAAAAGGCAACTTATACCCCCAATTCGGACCATGAAGGGAATAGCCCATACCGACACGGAAAAGGCAGAGGCTCTGGCAGACATCTTGGAAACTCAATGCAACCCCTCTTATGAAAATTTGAACACCAATCTCATCTACAAGATTCACTGCCGAGTCAGGCAGGCCATAACACAACAAAAGAAATGACCTAGAACCTGTCACACCCACTTCTCCAACAGAAGTCATAAATATCATAACCCACCTGAACAACAATAAAGCTTCAGGTTCAGATGGAATTACAAACAAAATAATCAAACTACTCCCCAGAAAAGCCATTGCACATCTAGTCAACATAATTAATGCCATCCTCAGACTCAAGTATTTCCCCTTAATATGGAAGATAGCAGATGTCACGCCAATCAAAAAGATTGGAAAAAACACTCAACTCCCTGAAAGCTACAGACCTATCAGTTTCTGTCTAACCTTGGAAAGGTCGCAGAAAAAGTAATTCTTACAAGACTTCAATCAGAAACGGATAAACTAGGTATAATCCGAAATGAGCAATTTGGATTTAGAATAAACCACTCCACCGTTCAGCAGATCCACAGGCTGATCGAATTCATCTCCGAAGGCTTCAACCCGAATCTTCACACAGCTGCGGTCTTTTTAAATGTGAAGGCTTTTGATAGTGGCATCAGAGTCTTCTCTACAAGCTCATCACATTCAATATGCCTACTAATCTAGTTAAAATAATTCACTCATACCTCAGAGACAGATATATTCAAGTCAAAATAAATGAAACTGTGTCAACCAGACGCAAGGTTCTGGCGGGAGTGCCGCAGGGCTCACTCTTGTCCCCCTTGCTGTTTTCTATCTATATAGCTGATATCCCTCAAAATCCAAGCTCATCAATCACTGCATTATATGCAGATGATACTGCATTATTAGCAAGATCTCTCAGCCCCAAACTTGCCATCAAAAGACTCCAAAACAGTATTCACACACACTAGAGAAATGGTTGATGGACTGAAGAATCCAAGCCAACCCACAGAAGTGTTCAACCATACTGTTCACTAGAAAAAAGTCTCAAATCAAGGAAGATATACATTTACTAGGAGTTAAAATCCCATGGGAGAATACAGTCAAATATCTCGGCGTAATTCTCGATAAAAAAAACTACAATTCACTAATCATATAGAACACATAAGTTCAAAGACATCCAAAGTAATAGCGCAGCTCTACGCCATGATCAAGAGAAAAAATAAATTGGATACTCAGAACAAACTACTCATATACAAGATGGTAATACGCCCAATCATCTCTTACGCATCTCCTGCATGGAGTCATACCTCGAACATAAATATTCAAAGCTGCAGAGAATACAGAACAAATGTCTGAGAATGAGTTTGGATGCCCCGTGGTTTATCAGACATTCCCAGATTCACAGAGAAGTCAACATTCCCTACATCACATCCCTCCTTCACAACCTAGCTGAAAAGTTCCTCATCAAGACAATTAATCATCCGAACCCACTGATCAAGCAAGCTTCAGACTATAATGAAGCAGATTTCTGCAAATACAAGAGACCCAAATCGATTCTATGCTCAGCTGAATACAACTAATCTCACTGCCCTTTCAGGGCGAGCTTAAAGCTCAATAATTTTCCACTCAAAGAACTTTCCTTTTCAGACAAAGGGGAATATGAAAAACATTTATGCTTCGCCCATCAAGTCAGTATCGTTCTGCGTTGGCCAAAATAATTCATTTCATGCATGTAAAAAATATGGATTTCCCACTTCTGATAACTGGTGGGAAGCATAAAATAGAGACGGTGTTGGAAAACGAAACAGCAAAATTTCTCTGGGACTTTAGAATACAAACTGATCGGCATTTGGAACACAATGGACCTGATATCACAATTATCGAACATCAACAGGTTTGGATTATTGATATCACAGTAACCAGTGATAACAACATTAACAACAAAGAACTGGAAAAAATTACTAAATATCGAGATCTGGCAATCGAAGTTGGCCGGCTGTGGCTTAAACACACTAACGTCATCCCAATAGTTATCGGTGCAACTTCAAAGAAGCTATCCAACTTTTACAGCAATTAAACATCAACGAAATTACACCTATATGACCTACAAAAAACAGTACTACTTGGAACAGTCCATATTTTACGACGCTACCTGATGGACTATTCTCAGATTCTTGGGTAAAATCTGAATTGTTCTGTATCACCAGTCAAATTGTTGTTTAAATGATATATTTTTTTGATGTATCAGTTATGTGAATAATAATAATAATAATAATAAATATTTTAAAGAAAATAACGTCGGGTGATTAGTCCTAGTGTGGGATCGTCATATAACGAAGCGTGAAGATCTTATATTCCTTTGGAATTAATTTTACTTTCATATGGTTTTATGCTTATTATGAGACATACACCTATTATACTATAAATGCTACTAACACCATAAATAATTATCGAATACATGTGGACCAGTTTAATGGTCGCAATGCTTTATTTAATTAAATTTCTAGTAATAATAATATATAATTGTCTAGACATGCATTTGAATTTAATCAAGATCTCCCGACGATTGTCTAGCAGATAATTTTAACTTTATTCTCTATGATCTTTAGAGAGTTTCACTACTGGATTTAAAATAAAGACCATGGAAACAAATCAGTTCGTTTAGCTATGACTTTGTAGTTGTGTTCTCGCTAAACGAATAAAAAAGAGTAACCTCTGACCACGATGGTATCCCTTGAATGACTTAAACGATAAGGTTATTTTGTTGATGACCGTATCTCTTCGTATTTCTTTGTTTTGCTTTTCGTAAATTATTTGTCAGTATATCTTGTGTAACAATTGCATTTGCTAATCGTATTTTTCTTTATGTTATTTGCACTTTCATCAAGTAATGTAAGCATTTACTGGGCTTTCTTGTGCGCTAGTAAGGTTGTACAATTAGAATAATCTGTTTTCTACAGATTTGTAAAACAACATTAAATCCGTTTTATTATTATTATTATTATTATTATTATTATTATTATTAATATAGAAGTAGTTCAAACTTTCACTCAAGTCCTGTAAATTCCAATAAATAAATTTTTTAACGAGCATTGTCAGTCTATCATAACAAATAAACTCTGAAATCAGTCCCAAGAATTTGCATGATTGCTATTTTTATTGATTTTGGTATATTCCTTATTCTTCTGCCTGTTACAGAGTTATCTTAAGCACTTCTAAGTCGTACCCGTTCCGAGAATAAGGTAACTAGCCCTATGACTCCCAGTATATTGTATGGCTGTAGCTGCGTGTGTTCACGGGGCCGGTTTGCCTGCTTGCGGGAGGAAAACCCCCAGATAAACTGAGGAGAAAAACACTGCTGTCCACGCCCAAGACCGGCTAACTTGGCTACGTCCGAGAAAGATCCTTAAGCGCCTTGAGAAAGATCCTTAAGTTCGAGTCCAGTCGGCGACGGGAATCGAACCCAGGACACTCCTTTCCCAGGTATGGTTGCGAAGCACATAGTCACTAGGCTAACCGTGCGGACATCCCTTATTAATATCGCTAAATATAACAGTAATGTTCAAATATTACAAAAAAAAAAAATCACCTAGAATGACTTCAGTTTAGTATTATCGAAAAGGAAAAATTATCAATACTTGACCATTCACGGATTATGATATTCACTCCTTTAGCAGATCTGTAGCGAGGGATTCCACTACTTCCGGTCCAAATACTATCGGGCTTTCCCTTGGTGCACTGTAAGGGAAACTTGCATGAGAACAAGTGCAGTTCTACCAGGCAGGGAAGAAACGTAATGGAAAAGAGAAAATTTAATTAAAAAAAACAAAAAAAAAAAAAAAAACGGAAGAGTACCTTCAAATCGAATGATTCAATTTTATATGGTGGTAGCACCAAAGATACTGAGTCCACTGTTTTAAATATACAAAAATGAAGGAAGAAGTTATTTTGGAGTTGTTCGGTGACCATTTTGCTACGATTTTTTATACTGATGGTAATGATACTATTCTAAGGAAAGAGGAAGTTGAGGAATCAATACTTCAACGTAGTTCCTTGAAGGTGAATGAGGTAGAAGTCTATCACTGCTTAAGTCATTTTGATGTGAATGAGGCTATTGGCTCGATGGAATTCACTACGTTTTATGAAATATTGTGTTAAATTACTGTTGACTCAGTTGTTTAATGAGAGTCTAGTGTCCTCAACAATCCCAGTAAGTGGAAAGAGTTGTTCCATTACATAAAAAATCGTTCCATTGCAAAACGAATGTTTCAAATTACATACCTGTTTGCATTTCTGGAGTGGTTGTTAAGGTCTTAGAGAGATTGGTTAGGAATAGAATGCAGGATTATGTGGATAAGAAAAGGATTCTGTATAGAGGTCAACATGGATTTGTTAAAAGGAGTCTTGTTTTTAAAATTTACTTACATTTTATGATAAAGTGACTACAGTTCCGGACAGGGGTGATTCATATACAATGATACTTCTGGATTTTACAAAGGCATTTGACAGGCTACCACATAATAAACAGGTGTATATGGTACGTAAATAAGATTGGAGAATCAGTTGGTTGAATGGATAGTAAGCTGTCGTTCTAATCGATATCAAACGGTGTTGTATAGAGGTGCCATGTTCTCTCAGGAGGGGGAGTTACCAGTGGAGTCCCACGGGATTCTATTCTATGACCACTGCTGTTTTAATTTGTTTGTAAATAATATTGCGAGTGGTTTACAAGCTCATATTGAGCTGTTTGCGGATTACGCTAAGCTGAGAAAAGTTATTAGGAATGATGCAGATGTACTGGTGCTAGAGAGCTAACACTAGTAAATGTAAGGTTTTGCACTTCGGATCTCAAAAAAAGTAAAGATGCGTGTCATACTAAAGACGTTGTGTTACAGGAGGTGGAGGATGCTTGTGATCTTGGGATATTGGTGGATAAAGAATTGACATTCAAGGGACATATTGCAAAAGTGATAAAAACAGCACAATGAAAAGTAGTTAGGTATGACTACAGCGAAGATTTAATTAGGTTAATGGGGGGGGTTAATTCCCCTTGAACCGGTCTGAACTGGATTCTGACCAGTCGACCTGGTTTCGTTTTGAGGTCAAACGTCATCTACACGTGATGACTGTTTTCGTGTTGAGATCGTATGTAATTGAATAACGTGTTTATACCTCAAGCAATGGGTAGAGAGTCACGTCATGTTGTCTTCGTTTCCAATAGTTTCGAGGTCATCGAGTTTGTTGTTTCGAGGCTTGGTTTATTTTCGACCTGAGTCTCGAATCATGTGTTTTTCCTTCATGGAGGTTTTTAATCGTTTTGAGGTCACCAGATGTGTATATCACGTGAATTTTTTTGTCTAGTCTGGTTAAAAGATCGGAATAATATTCCCGGGTTATTGTTTTACCCTTTTCAAGATAATCAATAAACAAAACACCTTTAGCATCCCAAAACACCGATACCTTGACTTTCAGTTGATGGAACCGACTTTTGCGCTGAACAACCTGCTTCTGTCCACTATTTTCACTGCTGTTTGAATTCTGGTGTGTAATGTTGAATCCATATCTCAACCATAGTAATAAATCGACGCACAAATTCAGTTTCATTCTTTAAAACGCTCCAAGCACTGTTCAGAGATTTTCATGCTAGTGCGTTTTTAATTGGCGCCGCGCTTGCTCACAGCAAGCGTGGCTCCCATCTTGCCCAAAGCTTTTTCTTTTGCAGTTCTTCATGTAAAATATATCCTACACGTTCTTTTGAAATGCTTATATTCTCAGCAATTTCAAGCACTTTGACTTGCCGGTCATTCAATACCATTTCGTGCACTTGATTTCTGGTGTTGTTACACTTTTCCTTCTTCTGCAAAGAATTTTATAAGCGCACGAGACTCAATTTTATAAATTTCAAAGGATACAGACAACACTTTTGCTTCAGACAGCTGTATAAAACAAACTACTTAATAGATGACTTGCAATTTCACATAGATGCTTATGACAGATATACCAACTTAAAAAAAAATGTTGCCGATAGTGTTGCCATCTATGGTCGAGGCCGATATATATATATATATATATATATATATATATATATGTACATATGTAGAAAGTTTTTTACCTTGAGTACCTGGTTTTACTCCATTTCCCAAGTCAGCAAACAGACAAATAAGTCAATTTACTTCTGCATGTATTGCAAGTCTAGGTGACCTAAAGTAGTACAAGTCTAGGCAACTCGTGGTAAAGGGTGGAATAAGCTCTGATCAATATTCTTAATATTTACCCTTAATGCAAAACCCATCTTCTTGAGGAGATGTATGATGCTATGCATTAAAGGCAAAGGGCCACTACCCAGACCGGTTTCGACCTTTATTGAGGTCTCATCAGTGGGATCTTAGAAATACCAAGGTTAAATAATACAGAGCTTATAAGTATTTTACCAGAACAAGTTACCATAAGATGCTTTGCTCTTAATTAATAAAAATCTTAGGATGAGAGATAGATGTAGAAAGTTTTTTACCTTGGGTATAATATATGTTAAAGATGCCAAACTATTTTAAACCTGGTTTTAGTCCATTTCCCAAGGGTAAATATTAAGAATAGTGATCAGAGCTTATTCCACCCTTTACCATGAGTTGCCTAGACTTATACTACTTTATGGGTTACATAGACTTGCAATACATGCAGGCGCAAACTTGACTTATTTGTCTGTTTGCTTACTTGGGAAATGGGAATATATATATATATATATATAGAGAGAGAGAGAGAGAGAGAGAGAGAGAGAGAGAGAGGGAGAGAGGAGAGAGAGAGAGAGAGAGAGAGAGACGGCTCAACATTTTTTGATATACAGTATATATATATAATCAACGACAACAACAACAACAACAAAAAACTTTAATTTCATAATAAATTTAAACTAAACTAATTACTTTTACTTTTCTGTGTTTAGCTGTCTGATGATACTTGTCCAGTAGGAAAAATCTGGATTCGAAACTGGGAAAACCTTTGAACTGAAGGTAAGTTATCTGATATATAAATAGCAGTGTTTCTTCATAAGACACTCGAGGATTTTTTATTTTTTTGCAAAATTTGCAAAAACCCTGCTCTAGAGACCAAACATAAAACTTTTTCAAGCCACTTCAGACCTTTAATTGGTGGGATTTTGGTCTCACACCGACTGATGAATCCACAGCTTGTTGGTTGGAGAGCGGATACGTAAATCACTATGCAGCCAACAAGGCCGGCAGATGAAGTAATATGGCAAAAATAGTATGTATAAATAAGATACGAAAGTTAACATTAATTGTATCTTTACCATCCAAAGGGCTCTGTCGAAACCAACTGAGCTACGGAGACTCTGCAAAGATCCTACGATAACATAATTTTAGAGCAAATCACCGAAAAAAAAAGAAAATAAAAGAAGCTGAATGTTACCATGGTCATCAGATTGGAGGTGAGTGCAATAAAGTTCACAAATAACTAGCCTTTTTTTTTCAGATTAATTAGAAAAATGAGTTGCATAATCCAAACATCGTTTACAGATAAATTGTGAACAGAAATACAAAAACAGCTTTAATTCATCCCCTCCATTTCCTGGACATTCCAATGTTAAGCACTTAAAGTACGATTTGACTTTCATTAACATTTCTTGGGAATATCTTATTCTGGAATCGATTTAGCTAATGCTTCGAGTGCCCACCAATCTAATGGAATTTCTTTGTTCTGTTCAACGAATTCCGTCATTAATTCAGCAGTGGTTATTATGCTTTCTCGATCTGTTGTCAGGATGTAAGTAGAAAGTAGAAAGAGTATAAGTAGAAAGAAATCTGCGCATTCATCTTACTCAACAATTACATGTGTTCGGGAAAAAAAAAAAAAAGACTCTTCACCCATTCTAATGGGCTTTCGAAGGACGTAATCAAGAAATAAATAGTCCACCACACAACACTAAAGGGGACGGCGTTATAATGACTATACTAAAAATCAGCCGCCCTTCTAAAATTCTGAAATAAGTTCACATCAAATGATGTTACTTATGCCACCAGGTTGGTTGAGCGGAAAGTGTATTCTCGACGGACTATAGATGCGAACTCGCAATATGGATGTAGTAGAATATATATATATTTTTTCATGTTGAACAGAAAAATATTGCGAGAGTGTAGAAATGGACAAGAATTATGCATAAATCATGAAGTAATTTAAAATGTAAAACTGACTTTTTTATAACAACTTTTATTATTGGTTTCGGCCTTTACTCCCTTCACTGACTAATCAAACGAGCGAAATGTAATATTTCAAAGGGCAAAACACTTCTCATTTGCTGTTGAAAATATTCAATCGATTTCGAAACTGCATTTTGATCATGTTGGAGTTCTGTTAATATCCTATTTGCACAACAGTCGTATTTTCATTACGTTTTTTTTTTCTTCTCCAAAATGGTTTGTTTTGGAAAATCACGCTCTTTTCCAGATGTCAAGAACATAGTCATTATACTCGTGGTATCATAACAATGAACGTGCATCTTCATGTTACTTTTAGTTAGAATTAAAGCATTGCGCTTACAATCAGCGGTGAACTATAACGGGCTCAAGGGGGCTCGCCCGAGCCCTTTGTTAAATTTTTCTCAAATTTGAGAGCCCATTGTTCTTCTTGTTTATTTTTTTATTTTTTTGAAAAAATAAAAAAATAAAATAAAATAAATAAAACATAATTTTTTTAAATATATTAAGCGACAAACTCATACGGTAACCTAACAAAGTGATTTTATTAAATAAAATATTATAGTTACTGTTACCACCGTTTTACAAATAAGAATTCATTTTTGGTAATCGCATATAAATAAATAGGACTAAAATAATGCCCCTTGATTGGTACCGTTGATTATCACTTGAAGTATAAAAACAAAAGAGAAATATAACGTACTTCAATATTATTGTGTTTAGATAATATTTATTTATATATAATATATATTAAAATATATAATATATAAATATATAAATATATAATATATATTAAAATAAATAAAACATAATTTTTTTAAATATATTAAGCGACAAACTCATACGGTAACCTAACAAAGTGATTTTAGATAATATTTAGATAATATTTATTTAGATAATATTTATTTATTCTTTATGAATTGTTAGTGATAAAAACTTCTATCGCAAACAAAAGAAATTTATTTTGTTTATAAAAAAAAGCGGACTATTTCATATGTGCGATTATAAAAGATTTTATTCTTATTATATTTTGATATTTAAAAAATGTTTTTCTTATGTAAGATAAATTAACACAGATGATTGTGTGCAAATATTTCATGTTTAGATCATGAATATTTATTTAAAAATAATAGCCCTTACAGGCTGATTGTCCCATTCATACCTTTTGATTGGATTTTGTACACAAGCTGTATTAATAAAAGTTTTTGTGTGAAATACGGCTTTTTTTTTTTGCTCGACGATGCAAGCACTTTGTTAAAATTTCCATAGCTCACCACTGCTTACAATGGTTGACATAGCTTGTCTTTGACCTAATGGCTCTCAAGGACAGAAGCATCGAAGGGATAGGTATCTTCTATCTCTCAAGATTCTTTACTTCTACCTTTCCAAGTTGTTTTTTTTTTTTATTCTTATTTGGTAGGAATATTTTTCACGTTAACGATTAAAAAAAAAAAAACAACTGGAGGTACTTTTAAACTGCGCCTTTCTCACGCAACCTAGGCTCAACAGACTGCCTAACTCATGTGACTCAAATACTGATACACCGCTTGTTAATAATTAAATATTTAAAATTTTGTTCGTCCTTTTATTTCTAGAACAGGGTTTCAGGATGGTCTTCAGCTCGTCCACAGTTTTAATATACCCTTTGTGGGCGAAATGCATATGAAAACAATAACCATCTTCTCTTGAGAATATTTCCAGCACACTCTGTCAGAGAAAAATGAAGATTTATGATAACGAATCATATTCACGTGACATTGCTCATATCAACATCAACACAAAAACCATAATTTAAAACGAGCAGTACTCACGTAAAGAGCATGTATATATCATCATCATCATCAAATTCCTGCCATGTACCCTCAAGGGGTGTACAGGATATGACAGTACTACATGAAAAAATTACATCATTACTAACTTCCTATCTACAATTTTCCTCCAAATCAGTCTGTTACTTGTCAAGACCCCAACATTATCAGATCTTATATTTCTATTGTCTAAGGCACTTTGTACCGTATCAATCCACCTATATCTTGGTCTTCCTCTGGGTCGTTTTCCTGCCAACCTGGCAGAGAACACTTGTTTTGCTAATCTTTCCTCTCCCATTCTATTTAAGTGACCATACCATCTGAGATTAGCTCTGCTAATGCATTCCTGGATGCTAACAATGTCAAGTTCTTTCCTAATATCCTCATTTTTAATATGATATTGCCATTGATGCCATCTGTTCACGCCTCTAATCTTTCTCAGGACTCTCATATCTGTGGTCTCTAGTCTTTGGTCAAGTGTTTTACTTCTGACCCAGCTCTCAGATCCATAAGTTAAAATTGGTTTGAACACAGTCTTGTATACAGCTAATTTAGTGTTCCGACTAATTTCTTTCTTATTCCATATGAATTTATTCAATTGACTTCCCACGATACCAGCTTTGCTGATTCTGTTGTCTATTTCTATATTTAGTTTACCATCTTCAGTAAAAATTGTGCCTAAGTAGCTGAAATGTTTTACTTGTTCCACAGGTTCTCCATTCACAACACAGTTGACATTTTCAATGATTCTGCCTATTTTCATTGTCTTTGTCTTTTTATTGCTGACCTTCATACCATATATATTACAACAGCTATTCAATTTAGTCAGAGAATCTTGCGGACTTGTAGCGGATTTATTTAGAAGTATAACATCATCCGCATAAAGCAAAGAGCTGACATTAACATCTCCAATTTTGATATCAGGTTTAATACCACATTCCTTCATAATGTGATCCATATAGATAATGAATAACAGAGGGGATAATGTACATCCTTGTCTCACACCAGATTTAACATTAAACCATCTTCCTGTACTTCCTTCAATTCTAACTGCTGACTCACAACTCAAATAAAGACTAAGTATTGCTTGATATAATGCCCCATTGACACCATATAACTGAAGCGTATTGAATAGCTTCTCTCTTGGCACCTTATCATATGCCTTTTCCAAATCGACAAAACTTAAATACAGATCTTTGTTATATTCCCATGCTTTCTCAACTATTTGTCGTAAAGTGAAGATCTGATCCTGACAGCCTCTATTTGGCCTGAATCCAGCTTGTTCTTCACCAAGCTTTTCTTCCACAATTCTTCTCAACCGTTTCTCAAGTATACTTGCATAGATCTTGCCAGGAACACTCAGTAGGGAAATACCTCTGTAATTCTCACATTCAGTTTTATTTCCCTTTTTATATATGGGTACTATGAGAGCTCTACTCCAATCATCGGGAATTCGTCCCTCTGTCCAGGCTTTCTGAACTATGCAGTGCAGCCACTGTAAGACTCTTATACCACCATACTTCAGCATTTCAACCGTTTCTCAAGTATACTTGCATAGATCTTGCCAGGAACACTCAGTAGGGAAATGCCTCTGTAATTCTCACATTCAGTTTTATTTCCCTTTTTATATATGGGTACTATGAGAGCTCTACTCCAATCATCGGGAATTCGTCCCTCTGTCCAGGCTTTCTGAACTATGCAGTGCAGCCACTGTAAGACTCTTATACCACCATACTTCAGCATTTCTGGTCGAATATCATCTACTCCTGCTGCCTTTCCACATTTCAAGCCTTTGATGGCTTTTTCTACTTCAAGTATGGATATGTATTCCTGACTGCATGCCAGTTCAGTGTTTTTTATCACTGTGCTGTCATCACTGCTTGTTTCATTTAGCAGTTTTTCAAAGTAATTACTCCATACTTCACGGATATCTTTTTCTCCTGTTTTCATTTCACCTTTATCATCTCTAATTCCTTTTACAGCACTCTTTCCTCCATTCCTAAGCTTCTTCAACAACCTCCAGAATATTTTGCCACCTTCTTGATATTTATTTTCTATATTCTTGCCAAAGTCCTCCCATGACTTTTGTTTAGCTAGTTTTACACACTGTTTAGCTTTCTTACATTTGTCTCTGTATTCTGTAAGAGTAAAAGCTGACTTATTTGCCAGGAACTTTTGATATGCTTTCTTCTTTTCCTTCACTGCCTCTTTAACTTCCTGTGTCCACCAGGGAGTTCTGATTTTTTTATCCTTGCACTATATATTGTATATATTGTAGTGATTAAAATATGTTCAATGACAAATTACTTGTGTTTTATTTTACGAATATTGTTTTGTTGTGCGGGCAAGATACATGTGTTTCTGTTTTTTAAAAAAAATCAAATATTTTCTAGTTAAACATTCTGGGACGCAATTAAGGGCAAGACTGGTGTGAATAAAATTAACTGACGGGGCAACAAAAGTATTCGTTATAATAATTTCCACTAGAGATGTGCTTTCGACTTGTTAGATACTGATTTTGACGAGATAGTGAAAATGTGCTTAAGCAATCTTCCGTTTTCTCCCAAAATACTTAAGTATGAGCACACAAAAGGTGCTGTCCAGTTGGAGCCAAACTTGTTGTATAGAATTAGTTTGTTTTCACTCATTTCTGTTCTACCTTAACCAAGCAGGTTTTGAATATCTGTGTGAGTAGATGACATGCGATGTTACCTATGTTATTTATCCAGACACCGAGTGCATAATGAAAAATGAACCATACAAGCTTTATCATTCAAGTCTATCGAGTAATGTTTATGTTTTACAAATATGATTTTGAGCGCAGTCAGTGTTAGTTGCCAGCCTGCATTCCCAATTTCTAGTCCAAATGCTGATGTTATTTACATTTCACGTGAGATATTTAGATTTAAAAAAAAAAAAAAAATGCTCAACAAGACAGTCGTTTCTCTAAGACCATAGCATTAAGTTACTCAAATTTTTGTGATGGCCTCAAATCGAATTTAAGCTAAAAGTTTTACTGGAGTTCATGAATTAAAAAAAAAGTGCAATTTATGTTCTTTGTTAATTACAATATGCAAAAACATGGCACATCATAATGCTGAGAGATGACTGAGTTCATTAGTTTGAATTAGAAACTTTTTTCCCTTCTTTTTCTATATGAAAATTACTTAAGGAAACCTCTTTCCAAAAGGGCTGTTGTGCTACTTATTATTCATGACGAAATCTTTGTAATAAGCGACATGCGTTCTAGTGTAAAATATTTACGTTTCTTTATATTTATACTTATCTATCTTTTATCTGTCAATATACTTCCTTACTTAAATTTTTTCTTGCCCCTCCCTTTTTCTGCTGTTAGGTAGACCTCGTATATTACGTAACAGTCCCTGAGCAATCGCACAATATCAATTAAGAAATTTATTTGATCTTAACGACTGTGCCACTTAATCGACCCTTTAAGTTTGAAAGTCAGGGCGAGAAGATAACAAAAAGTAAGTTAATACTTCTATACAATATCTTTAAATGCAAGTCATGGTTCGTAACATTTCTCTATTCCCGCAGGCTCGTTGTTATTTTCGGGATAGTGCATTGGCTAAGGAATGAGAACCAGGTAATTACAAAACAAAAACATGTTTATTATCAAACTAAAAGATTTGATACGGAGCATATAAAGTTGATTAAAGATTAACTTAATCAAATGCACTTTAACACACAAAATTACTTGCTATCTGAGCAACACAAAACTATAGTGCTTTTACTATCAGAAAAACCTATTGTGCCTTGATATAAAGGTGTGTTGTGTGACACAACTTGGCTTACAAGCATGCATAAATATTCCAGGAAGGATTACATTAACTTACTTCCAACACATCCAATACTTAATTGATACTAATTCAGACATTATCACAAGCAACTTATGAATTAGATATACTTAACAATACAAGTTCTTCCCTTATTCAAAATTCAATTTAACCGCCAGTTAACAAGTAACCTCTCTCAATCCTTTATGATTTCGAGTTACGATCATATAACATACTACAAATAAATAATGACTTGCTTGCTAACAAATTCGAGAGGAAACTCCGATTTATTCCGTATCACACATGGAGTCCGGTCAATCCTCGAGAGTCTTTCCTTCGTCGGACGCACTGGAGTTCAGCCGTAGCTAACGGGAGTCTTGAGAGAGCTGCCGGCAGAGAAACATCTGGCATCGGCGGTGGGAAGTGTGATCATTCCGGAACTAGGGAAGCAGCCCCCGTAGACCTCGTAGGTGAAAAGCAAAAGACCAAAAAGCCGAGAACCATGTGCTGCATTACCTTTTATTCCATTTTCCTTCCTTTTCTTAAGTAAGAGTATTTCCGGATTAGCCAGAAGTAATAAAAGAATTGACGTCATCGCTGGTCGCTTGACGTTACGATTTTGGTGGTATTCTGCGCTAATCCGGCTTAACTCCTATTAAGCTTTTACAAACGAGTCTAAAGTGCAGGTGTATTCTAACAGTAGGGTTTTTTCCGCCAGTTTATCTGGCGTTTTTCATCCCGCAAGCAGGCAAACCGGCCCCGTGAACACACAGGGATACAGCCAAGAATACCTTGAGGCATAGGAGTGACCATTCTATCCTCGTATTTCGGTTACGAAATCCAAGCATGCTTGGAAGGTTGTGGGCCTTAAAGGCCTGTTAAAGCCATTGGGATAGGAATAAAAGAATTGACGTCATCGCTGGTCGCTTGACGTTACGATTTTGGTGGTATTCTGCGCTAATCCGGCTTAACTCCTATTAAGCTTTTACAAACGAGTCTAAAGTGCAGGTGTATTCTAACAGTAATTTATTCTTTTATATTTCTACATCTTACTAAGCACATTTTTTTCTTATAATTTTAGACAAAAAAATTGGAAAATCCTTAGCGAAAATTCTCTTAAAAAATAATTTCTCGCGAGATTTTACACTAGTACCAACTCTTCATTAACTCCGAATGAAATTAATTTGTAGAATAATATCGTTGTATTATTTATAATATGACATTTATGACATCACTAATTCCTTGCATTCATAATGAAGCAATGTGAAAGAGTACACGACAGCGTCGAAAATTGTTATATAAGTGAATTAAACTTCATCACAACAAATTCCTGCATAAAATTCAAAGAACTACTATCTCTGAACTTTGTGATCACTTCTACGGAGAGAGAGAGAGAGAGAGAGAGAGCTTTAGCAGGTGCCTAAGAAAAATTACAAACATAAACCAAGACTGAACAGGATGGGCCACTTAACTTTAAATAATCATTTCGTGAAAACTAATTTTCAAAATAATTTCGTTTGTCCTGGCTAAAATCCAACAAACTGTTCCTTTCATTGCAATGGATTGCGGTAAGAATAGAAGCAAAAGTTGCAGTGCTAGATGGAACTTTTGCTTCTACATCAAGTAATAATGTCAATATATACTATTCTAGTCTAGGATAACAGATTGCTTAAAGACATTTATGTAATCATGCACCAGATTACTGGAAAATTATTATGCATTATATTTCTTATGTAGTCATATTTTTACTTGGATAGTAGATAAAACACACTGTTACAAATTTTTTTAATAGATTTAAATAAAGTTTTAAAGAAAGAAAGATTATAAGTAAATCGAATATGAACCCAAATGATTCACAAAGGAAAAAATAAATAAAAACATATGGAAAATTATAATGACATTAATCGTTCTATCGGATGATTAATTTCTCATCTAAAATGAATATTTTTATACAAGCAGATGATGCTGCCATTCGTATCAAACTCTTGGCTCATTAACTGTCGTGTAGATATCATATCAATAACCCAACAAATTACGAAAATCCATGATAATATTTACAGTTTTCTTCTCCACTCTCCCTCCCTTCTTTTGAAATTTTTGAGTTTTTTTTTGAGTACTTATGAGCTCGTCTCTTCTTTTCCCACATCGAAGTTTTTGCGGTGGTCAAATCATTGCTGAACTGATTATTAATTGACAAGCTTATAGCAAATTTGTTTTCACCAGTCACAACATTGAAGACAGAGTATACGTATAGGAAAAAAAAAAAAAAAAGAAATGTGCAGATCTCTCTTTCTCATTGATAAATAGGCTTTACCATTCAATCTATCTGCAAACAAGCCGTGTTCGAATTCCACACTAGGCATGGATGTTTGTGAATGTTGTTAAATGACAGTTGATTTTCTTTAGGACGATGTGAGATCATCATCCTGTTTGGAGACCTGTACCTGATAAGAGGTTCTATATTTGGTCTCTTGAGCCTCCATCCTAGATTATCTAACCCAGTGTTTCTTACACTTTTTGAGATTGCGGAACTCTGCATGAAAATACTTCTTTTTGTCGAATCTCAATGAAAATTTTGATAAAAATTATCAGAAATTATGACACTGAACTGTTACTGCAAAAATATTTTAAATCAAGAAAACAAGATACATAATATTACAAATAATAAAGTAATAAAAATCAGTATTTCTCTCATTCACTAAAGGTTTTATTTATTTATTTATATTTTTGAAAACTACTGTAGTTTTCAAAAATATAAATAAATAAATAAATACTGGCAATACAAGATATAAATGTCTTTATTAGCTCTAGAGCAGTGGTCTTCAAACTTCGCGTCGCAACCCGTTTGTGGAATCAGTTTAGCGGGTTGCGGCTAGCATTTTTTTATTTTTTAATAAAAAGAGAATAGAAAACATCACAGTATCTCATAGATTTTGTAGATTTAGCACGTCAGCTCCGAAAGGTGTCATATCCAACGTATTTCGTAATTAACGAAATTCATTGCCTTTGAAAAACATTTTTACAAAGTTCTTTTTTTTATATTTTAGCTTTCATATTCTTTTATATCCAGAGTACGCTCAGGATGATCAGAATATTGATCAATTAAATCACCTATCGATATCTATTAATACCAGGATCATTTGGTAGATTGTGGTAGGACGTTTCTGATGTGGGAAAGAAAGTCGGACTCAAGAAACATTCAGTTTAAGCAACAGAATACGAAAATGAAAACAAGATAAGGTTGACGGATTCCTGTATTACGATTACAATAAAATAAGGCAAAAATCGACGATCCTGTAGAGGGTGCTTGTTGGAAATATGCATTTTGGTCCTAAAAGGGACTTTTCAAAAATAATGTATTTTACACACACACACACACACACACACACACACACACACACACACACACACACACACACACACACACACACACACACACACACACTTCTTTACTGATTTCTGCGCAATTTATTTTTCATAATTAACAACCACACCACTATTATTTTCCAACACCATTAAAATTATCCCCCCCTCTCTCTCTCTCTCTCTCTCTCTCTCTCTTTCTTTCTCTCTCTCTCTCTCTCTCGTCTCTTCATTGCGTTAATCATGAAATATGTAGTTCCAGGTGGTACATTTACCAAACTACTTACAACTTAGAAGAAAAAGGCTATGTGATTAAGTATCATGAGGAAAAGCAGATGTTTACTTGTTCCCCCGTATTTAGCCGTACATGAAATATTGTATTGAAGTTGATGTATCAAACATAAGATTAAGGCTATTCCAAAAATAATAACCTTTAATTAAATATGCTGGTGCTGTTCGTTTTCATTATTTATTTTTTTCAATAGAAGATAGCAAAACAAGATAACTGGATATTTTAAAATTTCGAACAAATAAAATAAATGCCGTTTCTATTAAGAAATAATGTATATAATTTTATGTGCACAGGTTTTAAACTGCACCAAAAAAGCTGGTTGGCTGAGTGGCTAGCATAATCTATTATCCAACCAACTGGCTGTGTGCTAGAATTTCGCTGTGAGCAGGATGTTTGTGAATTGTTTTTAGGTAATATCATGGATACATTTCATCTTCAGGTATAGGACCACTTCGATGCTTATTTCACAAATTCTTTAATTTCAGCTAAATCAAACTTTATATAGGAATTAATTGTGGAAGATTTTATCCGTATACAAGCGGATTGGAGCGTGCATTGTTAAGATAAGATAAGATTACAAGTTACATGACAATAACATTTGTTATAAGACGATATAATACTTTTTATTCCACACACACACACACACACACACACACACACACACACACACACACACACACACACACACACACACACACACACACACACACACACACACACACACACACACACACGCACGATCGCACGCACGCACGCACACACACACACACACACACACACACACACACACACACACACACACACACACACACACACACACACACACACACACACACACACACGCACGCACGCACGCACGCACGCACGCACGCACGCACACACACACACGCACGCACGCACGCACGCGTGCGCGCGCACGCGCGCACACACACACACACACACACACACACACACACACACACACACACACACACACACACACACACACACACACACACACACACACACACACACACACACACACACACACAGTTGCCATAAGACAATATTTACACGAAAGTAACGAGGATCACTATTCACACTGTTAAATAGAAGGAAAATCTCTTGCTTCTCCCTTTTTTGGGAGGAAACGCCCAACGCTATTTCTGTGTTGAAAAGTGGACTGTGATGCAAAGAACTGCTAAGTCTTTAGTTGATTCTGTGGATTCCAGTCTTGGTATAAAAGTCTAGGATGTTGGTCTGCTTGTGGTAATGATGCTCATGTAGAATATGACTTCTCACCTTTTGTTTGAAGGCTGCAAGGAGATGGTCAGCTGCCTCTTTCAGTGAACTTGTGCTATCTAGTTTTGTGTATCGAAAATAGAAAATGTATATCACTGCTTTCGCAGTGATGAAGTGGTAGTTGCAGATCGAATTGTTTTTCGACTCTGCGTTCACAAGAATGAGACATTCATCTTCTGTATGGAGACAACCGCAGGTTAAGGCTGCCGCGAACTAGATGAACGGATTAATTTTGTGTTAAGGGGGCATTCTAAGTAGAGAGGCCGGATTGTTCCTGCTCGGTAGCAGAACAGACAGTGATCCGAAAGATCAGGGTTGAATTTCTGTAATATAGCAGGAATGGGTAAGGCATTGTGTCACATTCTCCACTGATTGGCGTCGGGTTGGTGCTTGTGGAATATGATGGTCCCATATTCCATCTTCCGGAATCTTAGGACTGATATTCCTCAGATTCCGGATGATGTAATTGCTGTTGTTGTTGTTGCAGATTTGTAAGGACTGAATGTTTATTCAAATACCTCTGGGTAAATACCCTGACTTTGGCCTTAAAGAGTGACCACCACTCGGAAATTGATTGGAAAATAAGCATGTCTCTGATGAGAGTAGTGATATAGTTTTTGGAGGTTTTGAGATATTCTGTGTCCTGCAGTAAACTGTTATTAAAAATCCAATATGCTCCTCCTTTGTGTCCAGGGATGCAGATGTTTAGAGGAATGGAATCATAGTCTGATGCATGAGATGGATAATATGTGATACTCCTTATAAAGGGTATTATTATGGATGCATAGTATCTATCGAGTCATGACTAGTATAGGGCTCTGGTAGGACCACCTTTGGCCCTCCAGAGAACACTTTTTCATGTGGGTTTAGGTGTCTGAAGATATCACTCAGCTTGTATTCATTGAATACATCCTGGAAAAGCTGAGCTAGCGAGAGTCGATGTTCCTGGCATTGATGCCTGTCCATTGCAGGATCCAGAGTGCAGTTGAAATCCCCCACCAGTTTGAGGCGGTCCTCACTGACTTTACTGAGGTGATTTTAGACGAACTCTAGTACCTGCATTACAAACTGTTTGTCTTGTAGTATGCATACATTAATTATTATCTTCCCAATCTGAGTTCTAATGAGTGCATATATTTCAGACACAGGAAAGGTATCGATGATTCCTAATTTTAGGGTGCTTTTTTGTGGATTCTAATAATGACTCCTGATCCATGAAGTTGTGTGGCAGGAAAGTGGTTCATGATATATGGCCAATTCTTTCAGTGCTGATCTCAAACTTTGCTGGTGGAATGAAGGTCAGTTTTCTGCAGCATAACTATTTCTGGCCGGTGGGCAAGGATATGAGGAGTCTGTTTCGCAGTGGTGTGGCACATCCTCTAGCATTTAATGAGAGAACGTTTACTACTGTGCTCATTATATCCTGATTTATTTTGATTTTTGTCATGGTGATCCTCGTTTACTTCAAGGATAATTACGCTGCGGCTGGGATTCAAGTCAGTTGATCAGGTAGTATATTTGTTTTCTGAGGTTGACGCTTTCCTGCTTTTTTCTCTGCCAGAAGGTTTTTAGTTCTTCCGGCTGGGTAATAAGGCCACCAACTGCTGCCAACAGTGTAGTCGTATGCTGTCAGCAGTTTTTGAGATG
Source organism: Typopeltis vanoorti (assembly GCF_054136105.1). Lineage (NCBI taxonomy): Eukaryota > Metazoa > Arthropoda > Arachnida > Uropygi > Thelyphonidae > Typopeltis > Typopeltis vanoorti. The sequence continues at coordinate 168,809,862 of NC_143549.1, read as the reverse complement.
AGCTTCGAACTTTCTTATGAAAGCTGCTCTTCGGTGTGAAGAAGACCTGCATTTTACGTTTCTTCTTCATTATCTGAGGATTCAGGAAGATCGATCTCCTCATCTTCCCTGTGCAGGCTGTATGAAGGATTTTGGAATGTTTGGAGGCAAAGATTCTCTAGCGGAGCTACGTTGGTTCATCTTTGGCTGTTTTCTGCTTTTGTTGTGTTGTTATTTTCTTGTTCCTCTTAGTTATTTGTTTTTCATGGGTGGTTTATTATTCGTCTATTTCCTTTTCTGTAGATGGTTTTAGACAATGTAGGCATAGGTTTTTCCGAAAGCAGATTTTCGTTAGCGGTACTCGATTTTGGATCCTCAATATTTGCCCGAAAGTTTTGTACTTGAGAAGTTTGTTGTTTACTGGAGATACCATGTTATTTATTTATTTATATTTTATGGCCTTCGTGGTAGCAAAAGCACTGAGAAGCCACAGTAATGTAAAAGGTGTAAGGTATTCCATCTATTTACGTATTTATTGGAGCCGATCGTGCTGTCGCGAAAGTGCATTAAAGCCTGTCTTCTAAAACTTTTGATGTGAGCAAACTCGGGCTTAGTGGTAGAGGCCCGTAGCATTCGGATTTTACCTGTCACTGCGCCGTATTTTGACAGTAATCCGAGAAGCATTTGGTTGCTTGTTTCCGGTGGAACATTTGGCACTGTAACTTTCGTGGGCGCTAGTGCAATTAGGGAGACATTCACATGTCATTCTCCGATGTTTACTCCTTTTCAATTAATGTTTCGGACTACAATGCATTATTGAAGTCAGCAACGATTTACACGGTTCCAGCAACTCTTAAATTGTAGTTCATATTTTTCGGTGGAACATGCTACATGAGATAGTTCTATCTATTTACGTATTTATTGGAGTTCTATCTATTTACGTATTATTATTATTATTATTATTATTATTATATTTTATTTAAAGATAACAATCTTATGTACAGGATTAACCGGTTTTGATTCTCTGCAGACAGGCAGAGAGGTTACATACTCATCACTTGTTGAGATAAATTACATAAGAATAACAGTTGTTATAGAATGATATTACAGTTTACATACCAATAACAGTTATTACAACATGATACTACAACTTACACGAACAGTTGCCATAAGACAATATTACATATTTACATGAAAGTAATAGATGATCATTATTTACACTGTAAATAATGATCATTCTAAGTAGATATGCCATCTTTCTTCCCCTTTTCTTTGGGGGGGGGGCAATGATATCATATCACTTCTATGTTGGAAAGTGGACTATGATGCAGTCGCCCTGCTCAGCCAGGAGTTGATTCCATGGATTCCAGTCTTGGTGGAAAATATCTAACGTGTTGTTCTGCCTGTGGTGGCGATGCTGATGTAGGATCTGACTTCTCAACTTTTGTTTGAAGGATGCAAGGAGAGGCCGTGCTGTCGGGTCTGTATATCGAAGATAGAAGCTGCATGTTGCCGCTTTCGCAGAGCTGAAGAGGTAGTTGCAGATCGAATGGTTTTTTGACTCTGTATGGACAAGACTGAGATGCTCCTCTTCTGTATGGTGACAACCGCAGGTTAAGGCTGCCGTTTCACGAGACGAACGAATTAACTGGGTGTTGACAGTGCATTCTAAGTAGATATGCCGGATTGTTCTTGCTCGGTAGCAGAACAGACAGTGACCCGAAAGATCCGGTTGAATTTCCGCAATGTGGTTGGAGTGGGTAGTGCCTTGTGCCACATTCTCCACTGAATATCTCCGTCCGGTGGCTCTTGTGCCATTTGGTAGGTCCCAGTGAAATAGTGTTTGGCAGCATGATGCAGGATTTTCAATGAAGTGTTTTGGTTGAACTGCTGTATTAGAGTGCTGTAGATTTTGTCTATATTGCATGGTGTAAGTGTCCTGTGCATTGTTGGTTTTTATCAAAAAGAGAAGTACCAGATCTTCTGCCTCAGGAAAATTGCGCCCCTCTTCAATTATGCTATCAGGCGTAGCCGCTTGAAGGGGAAATTGCATATTCTGTGTGTGTTGTCTTCTGTATAGGTTTATAATCTTTTAAATCATGGATGAAAAAAAAAAATCATCTTCATTACACTGGGCATTAATGTCTTCAAGTATCCACGTATTCTTAAAGTATTCTTCATGTATTCGCGCATTCTTTAGACATATCATTGACAGAAATTTTATTTATCATTTTATTATACATTAATCATTTAAAATTATTATTAATTATAAACTATTTAGATTATTACATGAAAAAAAAAATTACATACTGGCTAAAGACTCATGAATGTTAAGTGCAATAGGCAGTCATAAATAAAGTACATTTTCCTACACTTTATTCTTAGGAAAACAAACGCTCTTTGGAAACAATTCCATGCATAAGTGTTACCATTACTACCATTTTTTATTATTAGATGACACCTCCAGGGAGTCCAAGGGCTCATCGAGGGAGGGCATCTACTCTACAACTCTGTCTCCATCACTCAGTCCACTAACTATAACGAACACCATCTACCGCCAACCACAATCACTAGCATTTTCACAGACAATCACAAACATCCATGCCGAATGCTGTATTCGAACCTGCAGCCTTTTGGCTGGAGAGCTGATACGCTAACCATTCGGCCAACCAGGCCGGCATTTCCCCTCGATATAAAGCTATATAATCCAATACTATATTACTCATTTCAACTATCAGGGTGAAAGAAAAGGTTAACCCCAGGTCATGGCCTCCACATCCTGAAGCGGGCCCCCAGGCCAGGATTTTTGGCTGGTCCTCTACCTGTCGCTCAGGTATGTTTTCTAGCTTTTGTCGGAGCAAATTTATCAGTAATGTCAGTAAAATCAACTCGCTTAGCCAAATCATTTTCGATGCACAAAATTGCTAGGAGATTAAGTCATTCTTGGCTACTTGTGCTTCTTTGCCATGTTTTCAATGAATTGGCCAGTCTGCTGAATGATCTCTCAGCTGAAGAAACAGCAACCGGTATTGTGCAAAATAGTTTAATGACGAGGCAGATATTGGCAAATATACCTTGCAGGTTTTTGTCATAAATTGAGTTCAGAAGTCTCACCGGACTTGTTTCTGTGTCAAAAACTTTCTTATGAATATTTCTAAGGTAAAGAATTTCATTCAATAACTCTTCTGGCAGCTCTTTTTCATGCATATTCACAAGTTTTGCTGCTTTTGCGATAAGTTGACAATCGTTCAAGTTGTGGAAATTTAAAATAGGTGAGAATAATTCACATATATTATCTGCTGCTTCAAACCTTGTTTTTAAATCATTCATAATGAAATCCAATACTGGATAAATTACGAAAATTTTGAAATCTTGTTCAGGTTCTACAGTAGTTTCTCGATTTTCGCAAAATTGAGGTTGCACACCGATTGCTTCAGCAAGTACTTTTGCTTCTTGGACAACACTTTCCCACGAGTCACGTAAGTGTTGTATCTCTTGCACTAATTCTCTTATAAGTGCGGACTCGACCTCAAGAGATATTCCTTTACTTTGTATAATAATGTTCTTATGGTCAATATTTGCTAATACTTTGTACCAAAACATTATCATTAGCATTCCTTTATAAGATCTGAAATATTTTTTCAGGTCTTTAATTGTGTGCAGTGTTGAAGGAGGAAGCGAGACGGGCGAACGAAAACCGAAAACTAAAGTAAATCCTTTCGAATGGGAAGTTCAGAAGAGTAACCGTAAGTCTGAATAGATGGATAATGGGCTGGAAACGATTGAAAAAGCAAGTAGTCCCTCTCGGCACATATTCATATTTTATAAAGTTTCTTTTTGTCTTTTGTTAGTCTCACTTAACTGGCCACCCGACAAGGGGGAAACCCTTAATTCCGGACCCCCAGGCTAGAACCCTGTCAGCCCCACCCTTGTGGGGGCCATGCTTCAGGTAACACATTGACAGAGTGATTCTCTGCAATTAATGAGCCGAAAAAAGATACTGATTTCATTTTTCTTATAGGACGATGTAGTCATTAAGAAGAACAATGATTAACACGCGCACGGGGACCAGTCTTCAAGTTATCTGACTTATGATCGTTATTCTGCATTCACGTAGTTGGCCTTTAGTGTACGTCTTCTATGTAATCTTGGCGATATAAATTAATTGCTTGTTGGGAATAAACACGTATTTCTCTAAGATCAGTTAGTTTCAAGAGTTATAAAAACGAACTGATATATATATATATAAAATAAAATAAAATAAATAATATGAAATAATATATGAGCAACTATTAGAAGTAGCCATGCAATTTAAGGAGATAACTAATTATGCATTCAGTTTTATTCACAGGATCAAAACTCAAGAGCATCGAATAAGTTTTATTTCTTCTTTTATTTATTTCATTTTTTTTTTACACTCTTTCTCTTTTTTTGTTCATATTCAGTGGCATTGCAGGAAACGGAAGTATCGATTCCACCGCTGCTCTCTGTTTCGTACAGCTTGATTTTCAACGGTTGCTTATGCGTAAACAGGAATGGCGGTAAAGCAACCGCTCCGAGAAAGATACGGATCGATACAAATCGACAGATCTCGAAAGAACCCGCACTACGGCCAAGGCTGTGAAGGTTTTCTGGTGAAGAGTGCACATCCACATCAAAAAACACACCTAGTGAGACTGATGAGTTTTTTTTTTTGTTTGCTTGTTTTGTTTTTTTACTCTCAAATCAGGTAGCAAAAGTCGCGAAAAACCAGAGACTAATATAAGATACTGATAAGAATGGATTTAAATGATGCTTGACGCGTAAAGTTGGAATTAAATTTGAAAAGTTTACTGATTAATTTTACTTTACTTTTATTTTTTTAAACCAACAATATATTAAATTAGGAAGAAAGAGATTAAAAGAAACAGAAGAGAGAGAGAGAGAGAGAGAGAGAGAGAGAGAGATTAAAAAGAAACATCCACAGTCAGAAAAAACATTATAAATCTAAACTCTCAGAGTAGAAATATAACTTCTATATGCTCATGCTATTTTTTCAACGCTTTCGGTTTGATTGCTTGAATTAGAATCTGTGCAAGAACAACATAAGCCTTATTCATTATACAGAGTTTGGTGTGACAATGTGTAACCATATCTCATCTTAAATGTGACAAATCCTGATGGGACATTCTCCTCAGATTGAGAAAGTCTAAATTTTCTTCATTTAATAATTTCTGTTAACATTCAATTAACAAAATAATGATAATATAAAACTGTCTACATATTTCTGTGAATTGTAATACAATTCACAGCAGTAGAATGGGTGGGTGTGATTGTTTTCCGTCAACCTAGTGGTTGGTGGGATGGAAATGTTACCTTACTAAATTCTTATAGAGCAAGGTGCTTTCCTGTTGTCTTCCTAGCCCAATAGCATTCTATGTATGAAGACATGAGTGTTCACGGGGACGGTTTGCCTGTTCTGAGGGACAAAAACCCGAACTTCCGTTATAAAAAACTCTCAACATCCGTATGAGACTGGCTAACTTACCCTTGAAAAGCCCTGATAGAGGTTCTTCGACGGGAAGATCTTCATGTACGGGATTCAAACTCAGGCTTTTCCAACCAAAGTTTTCCTTCAAAACCAATTACAGAGGCTTCCAGTATGTAGTATGAACGTATAAAAAAAAAAAAAAAAAAAAAAAAACAGATGAATTATATCTAAAACAAGAACTGCTAAAAACCTAAGTAGAGCCTTCCTAGGGCAGCTGAGAGTACGTCGCGATAGATGTTGCCGTTCGGTCAGAAGGACCTGGGTTCGAATTCCAAGACTTGAAGAAACTTAAAGTCCTGGAAAGGACTTAAAAGTTTTGGAAGAACATTATAAGTTTCGCAGCCAAAGATGAGTTATCCGGTCTCGTATAGATGGCAGAATTTTTCCTCCCAGACGCTCAGTTTTTAGTCGACAAAACAGTCACATCGAGCTGAGAACACATGCAAATCAATACACATAATACACTAATCTCAACATTTTAGTTGCTTTAGCCTAATTTTAACCAACAAATAAACTTAATATTTATTTGACAGTTTATTTGACAGTTCAGGCGCAAACAGTTAAGTTTGCGCCTGAACGTAGTTCAAGTCTAAAGGCGCAAGCAAACTTAACTGTTTGCTTGCGCCTGAGATTTTTATTAAAAATAAAAACACTTTACCTATAACTTGCAACTTGTATAGGTAAAGTTGATAAGACTCTGTATTACTAAAACCTTGGTATTTAGGGTCTAGCTATTCACTGAGGAGACCTCAAAAAAGGTTGAAACTGGTGAGATTGCTAATTGCTAATAATTGCTAATATGAGTTCGCTCTCTTAAAGTTTTTGCCTTAAGGGAGCAATTTGAGTCTCCGGGGAAATTGTTTTCCGGCACGGCCCGGTGAAGGCCTTTGTCGGTGAATGCATTTCTTATGAATAAACATGAGCGGTCCTGCTTGGTGGTGGTGGTGGGTGGAAGACTATCACTGAGTGGAGCCAACGCTGAGATGGACGGTCTTTCGCCCACAATTGAGTGGCCTAGGGATCGTCCGAATTTTTAGAGACGGCTTTACTTATTCAAAAAGGTTGAAACCGGTCTGGGTAGTGACCCCAACCATAATGTATTGCAGTATACATCTCTTAGTGAGATGTACTTTACATTATGGAAAATACTAAGAATAGTGATCAGAGCTTTACCCACCTTTACTATGAGTTGCACCACCTTTAGACTTGAACTACGTTCAGGCGCAAACTTAACTGTTTGCTTACTTGGGATTAGGAATAAAATAACTAAGTTCATAAAATTACTTAGTAACCCTAATATACATTACCCAAGGTAAAGGATACAACAAATTTCTTTAACAGTGACGTCATCAGGTATCACAGCAGGTGCACGTGCAACGTTTTAGAGGTTTCCAGGACTATTATATAGAATTTTGAATTAATCTGACCATCAGTTAATGGAAGGATACAACAAATTTCTTTAACAGTAACGTCATCAGGTATCACAGCAGGTGCACGTGCAACGTTTTAGAGGTTTGGTATATTACTCGAGCATATGTTTTTATGTTATTTTGCATAGTCTGGGGATATAAAGTTCACTATTTGAAACCAAATACTTAAATTTCTTTAAAATTTTTCACAAGTATCTTAAGCAACAAAATTTCATCGAAACTGTTCCTCTCCAATCCCCAACAATATTTACTCTAATGTAACGGAAAAAGACTCGAATTCACATAAGTAGTGCACACTGCAAATGATTCACTGCTCCAAAGAGTCTCTGGAGTACAAACCGCAATAAGACAGACTCCCCCCCCCCACACACACACCAAAGAAAAGAGATAAAGAAATTTCCACAATCAAAAGAATATTAATGAATGGTACTCCAAGACAAGATTCATCTGAGTCTGTTCATCGCATAAGCATCTGCTTATATGAAAAGGAATTCCGATAAATTGCGGCCATTTTAAAAGAAATTTAATTATTTTACTTTGTTATTTTTTTCTTTAAAAGTTAGCTTTGTTATTTCCGTCTACTAAGGATAATATTCTCTCGTGGTCACTTTTCCAGGGAATTTAGAGAATTCTATTTAGGATCAAGTAATTTGAATTATTATGGACATTCTGACTGTTCAGCAGAAATTACAAAGAACATACCAAATAAATCAGTTTTCAGCGCACATGAAAAATGCAGAAGTAGCAAGGTGTTTTATTCTGCAAAACAGGCAGAAATCTGCCAGATGAAAGATTGTTGTGTCTGTCGTAATTCCAACCAACATGGAAAATCGGTAGTTTTGCAGTATACGCCTCTGGGCAGGCCGGCGCTACCATTTAGGCAAACTAGGCAACCACCTAGGGCGCAAGGCATGAAGGGGGCGCAAAACTTCAAGCTATGCTTTATTCATACTTTACTAAAATATCAAAATTAAATAGTGATATATGATTTAGGGATCGATTCTTTTTCCTTATCCCTCACACATCACTCTATTTTACTATTTAACTCTTGGTTCTTTTTTGTTCCTTACCTAAATGATTTGAACTTACCGCTATTTAAAATTCAGTTAAGATAAATATTTTAAAACGTTAACATTTTAAAAATTTCGGTATTTTATAACTTTTTTGTAAATGAATTATAACAGAGAATTTTCAAATTAATTAAAAAAATTAAAAAAAGAGCCCTATTAATTTACCTATTAATTTAACCTGAAAGACAAATTTATTTTGTTTAATGTCAATTAGAAACATTTTAGTTTATGAAATAAGGGGCGCACTTGTAAACTTTGCCTAGTTCTTGCCTTATTCTTTACTTAACTTTGCCTTATTCACATCAGGAATCATTAATATATATTTATAACTATTAAAATTAATAACTATTATCATTATAGTCATTAATAATAATAACTATAATGATAATAGTTATTATTATTTATATTAATCTATGCATTACACATTAATATATATATATATATATATATTATTCTGGATACACGGTTATCCAAAAGTAACAGAAAAAGTAAAAATTCAGTAATTCGAAAAGTATAGACAGTATAACAAATGCGGTTTTCACAGAAATGCACTTGTAAACATGGGATTTTTTTAATAATGAAAAATTTTATTACCAGAATAGTTACATTTGCCATCGACATTTGGCGCTTCAGTTGTGTCAGTAGTTTGTACAGTGGCGCAGCACAGTTCGCAAGGCAGCTAGGATTACAAATGTTCAATGTGACGGCCGTCATTCATGAGAATGGACATCAGACGTGGCTCGACACCTGCACAGCATCGAAGAGGGTTTCGGCTGTTATTCCTGTCACATGATGGCGAATAGCTTCTTTCAACATGGCCAATGACGCCGGCCGACCTCTATACACCTGTGACTTCAAGTAGCCCCATAACCAAGTCACAGGGTGTAAGGTCTGGAGATCTTGGTGGCCATTCGTGCGGGAAAGAGCGACTGAGGACACAGTCATCGCCATATGTCGATCACAGCAGGTGCTGGACAGGACCTATGATGTGCGGAGGTGCTCGATCCTGCATGAATGTTACACTATGGAGTGCTTGCCTCTCTTGCAAGGAGGGATGATGCTGTCTCTTAAAAGCGCTGCATAACGCTCGCCTGTGACAGAAACAGTTCGAAATGTACCGCTGTGGACTTCCTCAAAGAAAAAGGGGCCTATAATGAATGACGCAGTGAACCCACACCATGCTCTCACCTTTGGCTGATGCAAAGGAGTTTCCACAATCGCGTGTGGGTTCTCTCTCACCCAGATGCGGCAGTTGTGCCCATTTCCATTTCCATTAAGCAAAAAGTGCGCCTCGTCAGTCCGCAGGACATTTGACAGCCAGTCCGCATTGTTTTCCATCTGTTGAAAAGCCCAATTTGTAAATTCATGACGTCTCTCGAAATCAGTTGGTTTAGTTCCTGTACGTGTTGGATTTTGTAAGGATACTTCTTGAGGATGATCCTGAGTGATCGCAACACAATCCTGTATGAAATGCCAGTTCATCTTGAAATTTCACGCTCACTCCCCATGTGCGGAAGCTGCAGATTGTGTGTTGGTCTCGTGTTCGACCTCGTGCACAACTGCAATAGTTATTTTGGGTCTCCCGTTTCTTGCACGTGCTTCCAAACTGCCAGTGTCCTCAAACCTTTTCATCATAGCTATCAGTGAGGTCTCTCGGTCCCTTTCCACTTCTAATACCCGGCATTGAACGATAGGTGCGCAAAGCCGCACTTGCACATTCGGAGTTCTGATAATACAGCTTAACTAAAAGTGCTTTATCTCGTAACGATAACATGCCTCACCTTGGCAGAACGTTTAACTTCAGTAATAAACGTTAAATGCTGAAAGTTTAACTTTAGTATTCACTACATCTAAAATTTACGTATCTCACGGTTGAAATAGCGACAGGTAGCAGCTCCGGGACAGCTACAGCGCCACCTGTCGGTGACAACTGTAACTATTCTGGCAATAAAATTTTCGTTATTAAAAAAAATCCCATGTCTTTCTGTGCATTTCTGTGAAAACCATATCGCGCTACTGTCTATACTTTTCGAATTATTGAATTTTTACTTTTTCTGTGCCTTTTGGATCACCCGGTATATATATATATATATATACCGGGTGATCCAAAAGTATATGTATATATATATATATATGTTACAAAGACACAAGACACACCCACCATATTGACTTACTTGAAAAAATTGCTTGGTATATATATTTAATTTAATATAATTTAATTAATTATTAATATTACAGATCGCCATATATATATAGAAAGTTTTTTTACCTTGGGTATAATATATGTTAAAGATATCAAGCTATTTTAAACCTGGTTTTTACTCCATTTCCCAAGTAAGCAAACAGACAAATAAGTCAAGTTTGCGCCTGCACGTAATGCAAGTCTATGTGACCAGTAAAGTAGTACAAGTCTAGGCAACTCGTGGTAAAGGTGGAATAAGCTCTGATCACTATTCTTAATATTTACCCTTAATGCAAAGCCTATCTCCTTGAGGAGATGTATGATGCTATGCATTAAAGGCAAGGGACCACTACCTAGACCACTTTCGACCTTTATTGAGGTCTCATCAGTGGGAGCCAGGCTTAGAAATACCAAGGTTACGTAATACAGAGCTTATAAGTATTTTACAAAAGCAAGTTACCAAAAGGTGCTTTGACCTTATTAAATAAAAATCTCAGAATGAGAGATAGTTGTAGAAAGTTTTTTTACATTGGGAGACCTCAATAAAGGTCGAAACCTTTGCATTAAGGGTAAATATTAAGAGAATAGTGATCAGAGCTTATTCCACCTTTACCACGAGTTGCCTAGACTTGTACTGCTTTACGGGTCATTTTGACTTGCATTACGTGCAGGCGCAAACTTGACTTATTTGTGTATTTGCTTACTTGGGAAATGGAGTAAAAACCAGGTTTAAAATAGCTTTGTATCTTTAACATATATATAATATATATATATATATATATATATATTAGGATAACCAAGCAATTTTATATGCTTGGTTATTTTAGCTCCTAATCCCAAGTGTGCAAACAATTAAGTTTGCGCCTGAAACAAAGTTCAAGTCTAAAGATGGTACAACACCAGGGCAGCTCATTGTAAAGGTGGTTAAAGCTTTGATCACTATTCTTAGTATTTTCCCATAATGTAAAGCACATCTCACTAGAAGATGTATACTGCAATGCATTATGGGTGGGGTCACTACCCAGACCGGTTTCGACCTTTTTTGAGGTCTCCTCAGTGAGGTCGAAACCGGTCTGGGTAGTGACCCCACCCATAATGCATTGCAGTATACATCTTCTAGTGAGATGTGCTTTACATTATGGGAAAATACTAAGAATAGTGATCAAAGCTTTAACCACCTTTACAATGAGCTGCCCTGGTGTTGTACCATCTTTAGACTTGAACTTTGTTTCAGGCGCAAACTTAATTGTTTGCACACTTGGGATTAGGAGCTAAAATAACCAAGCATATAAAATTGCTTGGTTATCCTAATATACAATATACCCAAGTTAAAAATTTATTCCCATATATATATATATATATATATGTATGAAATGAAAATAAGCAAAAAGTTCCATTTGAATTTGTCACTATCATACACTCTCACTAGGCAAGAATTAAGTCATTCATCTCCCAGCAGTTTCTGGGGGGAAGCATGAAGTAACTACTTTATACAAATTGTTACTTTATGCAATGCTATTTCCATCACTGAAGACAATAATAACAATAAAAAAAAAAGAGTTCCCATCTAGCGCTACATTATATTGTGTGCGATATAGTATGCGACATTTTTTTTATGCGACATTATGTTTTTGATGAAGTTGAGAATTCGTTCTGTTTATAAGTGAACATCAGTTTCTCCCGAAAATCATCTACAAAAAAAGTAAGATATGCTGCAATTTCTCGCAAAAGATGGCACGAGGCAATCAGGAAGAGAAAGAGGGTGCAGTAATAATGGAAAATCTATGGTAAGAAAAGATGAGTTGTGGACGTCAAATCACTATTTATATGACATTAGGAAAAGAAAAATAAGCATTATTTTCTCGGAATATCTTGCTGTCCATCTCTTTTATATATATTCTTACATATATACGAGAAAGAGAGAGAGAGGAGAGAGAGAGAGAGAGAGAGAGAGAGAGAGAGAGAGAGAGAGAGAGAGAAAGAGAATTTTTCGTCCTTTTCCCTTTGTTTTGACATTTTGAGTTTCTTTTCTAGGTATTACTCGCCTTCCATTTATTCATGTTGCGGGAAGATGCTGATGCATGATTTGAGAATTTGTATAACTGTATACAACTGTATAACTAAAAGAATATAGAACAAAACAGAAGCACTTTAAATAGTTCCTGAAAATGGCTATCGCTTGTATGCTTCTCTTACTTTTCATATCACAAGAAAATTACGAATACACGAATATCATAAAAATGATTAATTGCGTCATACTCGTTTCTTAGTTTGCAACATTTCCCCCCTTCCTCTCCTCTGTTCTGCTGTTCAAACTGGAGCGCAGAATTATATTAATAAATCCATTAATATTAACTTTCCTAAATTTCCTAAACACACAGACACTTTATTCCCAACTTTTTTTGGGGGAATAGGCTGGCAGCTTTCCCCACTTTTGTCATCAACATGAAATGAATGCAGTGCACTCACTATCCGCTAGGTAAACCAAAACGACATGAGAACACAGCAAACATCTACCGCCATCTTTTGCTTACAACATTTCTTACCTAATTCTAACCGGTAAATTATTATATTGACTAGATTTCTTTTTTCTTTTCTTTTCTTTTATTTTTTGTTCCAGCGCAACTTAGATGAAAAATTCCTAGTTTCTTCTGGAAGAACAAAACGCTAAACAGGCTTAGGAAAAAATCGTGTAGTCAGTGATTAGAAAAGGTCTTCCTTCTGCTTATTTACAGTTCACAGAATTTGAAGATTCACTGTATTTATAATACTAGTAGACGATTTGGATTGGATTCATTGAAATTATGGCTGTAACAATTAATGCTGTGAGGCAATTTGTTAGGAATATTAACTGCGTGTGTTCTTTTAGCCGATTTTTCCATTTAGTGGAATGAGAACATTTTGGCTTTTTCTTAAATGGTCATCCTCTTGGAGAAAAAGTAAAATGTGATTGGAATATATCTAAAATGGTGTCATATCAGAAAAAAATTCCAAGCATTTTCTTAGAAAAGTCAAAATTTTCCAGATTAGAAACTTAGGGAATATATAATATTAAAAACACCTAATTAAAAATAATCCAATTATTTTCGCATGATTGTGAAATATGAAACCTTGTCTATTATTATTATACTCACATAAAAAATCAACTAACGTATTTTGTTCCCTTATGTGGAGTATAGGCTATTTTAGTTCTATTTAACTTTTGGAGACTGAGTGGGCAGTTCAGTCTTCACTGGTAGCCAATCAGAGATAGCTGATCCAAGACTATCATTAATTATAAGTGTCGCCATCTTGTGGACCCTAACCCTGCCACGATATGCTACTGATTGTAATATTGTAAGTTCTACAGTCGATTTCCTTGATTTACGGGAAAAAAAAAAACTGTCTGACGCTTGCTTGTGTCAGAGACTAACTAAATTGGGAACTGGGAAGAACGGCTTAGAAAACGTTCCTCTAGCTGGCGACTAGAATTGAACCTAGGCCTTTCTTTGGGCGGTCCAGCTCCGAGGAACCAAACGTCACTTCCAGTAAGCTACACAGACCATTATCATACCTACATTTTAGTTAAAAATAGTTATACATTTATCAGGAGATTTTAAAGGCCAATTTTTCCTCTATTTGAGACTAGTGCCAGCCATAGCAATGCTTGGCCGCCCAGTTTGGTCATTTTGATAGGGGAATAATTTAAGATAATTAGATATTGAAAATACATGCTATTAAAGAATATTGAAAATTAAACAATATATTTATTGATAATACATTTAAAAAGGAAGCTGTTTGTAAAGCAATTTTTCTTGCTTTTTGTTCAGCAATATCTTCCAAAATGTTATCAAATTGTAAATTTCTTCTTTCAGGAACCGAATTTGCCCAATTGATCCAATCACCTTAAAGCCGGCCCTGTCATGACTAACAGTAATGATTTCCGTTAGAGAACTCAGTGAAAGTCGACCTTTGACCGATACAAGTGGGCTTTTTACGCATAGAAGAAAGCTAAGTTTTTAACTTTGAAAAAATTGTCTTTAGAACTCACTGAAATACTACTAGGTAGGATTAGGAACACACGATGGCTACAATTCGTTGCTGCATGGAGGTAGAGACTGATTGCCAACAGATCTCAAAAAAAAGTTAGAGTTAAGAAGTGCTGCCTACTCCATTTGGGGTGTGGAAAGGTGTAGATAGGATAATTATTCAGGTACCTCCATGAAATGCTAGGGGTTGAGGTGGAAAGTTCATGTTATCCTTACATAATACTTATCATGCTTCTCCATGATGAACTCATTCATTGATAGTACACTCACCACTCCTCCCGCCAATCAGCTTCATCACTCAGCATAATCACAAGAAAGAATCTAGTTCTGAGAACCTTACCAACAAGACTTCAAACTTACTGAAACGATAATTCGCTCTTTCTCTACTTGCTATAAAAAGAAATTTAGTTTAATGATAGTACGATCAACTTTTTTTTCTAAAATTCTTTCAGTAATTGGTACATCTAATAATATTTATATTTTCATATAGGCAAGTAATATAGCTCTCCACTGCATCGTCGATAATGAAATTATCCTTTGATCGAATTCAAATTTGAATGAATTTGGTTGAAGACCTACATTCGAATTTTGTGTAAGTTTGCAACATATCAAAAAAAAAAAATCAGCTAATGCCTTTTATTCCCTTATAGGAAGTAGGCAAGGCCTTTATACCCTATCTAGCTTTTGGAGACTGAGTGGGCAGTTCAATCTCCATCGGTAGTCAATCAGAGATAGCTGGCCCATGCCTATCACTAATTATAGCAGCCACCGATGAAGAGGCTGGCAAACAAGTGCTGCCATCTCTTGGTACCTAACCCTAACAAGATATGTTATTGTCTGAAATAATGTGGGTACTACGGTCGATTTTCTTGAGTTTATGGGATAAAAAACCCAAGTTTCCGGGATGAAAAACCCGCTTGCCCATGCCAGAGATCGACTAACTCGGGAATCGGTCGAAGAAAGGCTTAGAAAAAGTTCCTCCAGTCGGCGACTAGACTTGAATTTAGGTTGGACTTCAAACGACCAAGCGCACAGGACACAAGCGCCACTTCCACTGAGCTACACAGACCCATAACAAATTTTGAATTTTGAACAGAAGTGGTATGACATTTCATGGGGAAGTAACAGTGTTTATTTCCCTATAAATACCCCCCCCCCCGCCAAGTAAAGTCCAGTTACTTGGCTGTAATAGGTTACAAGATATGATCAAAAAGATGCCGTGTGTGTGTGTGTTTGTGTATGTATCGATGAGTCCCAATTGGCTCGTCTTTAAACATAACTGTAAGGATAACTGTAAGGACAAAGTTAATCCAAAACATCATCATGATTAATCTCCTGATACACCTTGATATATAGGTTTATTACTATGACAGAATTAGGTTTGATTGAATTGGAAATTCGATCAAACAACACGATTAGGCTTGCATTATTAGAAATGGTCTGTCAGCACTTTCCTTCAATCTGTCACTAGTCAGCTCACCAATATCAGATCTTATATTTCTGTCTTCTAGAACACTTCTGACTACATCACACCACCTAGATCTTGGTCTTCTTTTGGATCTTTTCTTACTTGCTTTTCTAACCTTTCCTCTCCCATTCTATTTAAGTGACCATACCACATTCAATAGTTCTGCTCACACATTCCTGAATGATAAAAACATCAAGTTCCTTCCCAATGTCTTCATTTTTAAAATGATTCTTCCATTTATGTCATCAGTTCACTTTCTTAATTTTTCTAAGTACTCTCATGTCTGTGTTCAGTCTTTGATCAACTGTTTCACTTCAAGCAAAAAACGGGCTTGAATACGCATTATTTGCTAGTTTAGCGTTTTGGACACTATTTCCCGTATTACATATCAATTTATTCTCCATCACACCAGTTTTGCCTATTCTCTTGCTTATTTCCATATTTGATATGCCATCTTCACTAAGAACTATATCCAAATCAATGAAATCATTGGCGTACCCAGGGAGGCGGCCAAGGCCCTGGCTCCCCCCAAAAGAAAAAGGAAAAAAAAAAAAAAGACTAGAAAATTTTCCAAAAATTTTTTCCTAATGAAATTTATTATTATTATTATTTTCATTTCTGTTGTGTCGTGTCTTTTCTATACTACTATTTCTATACTACTGTACTTATGAATTAGCGGTCGCATAAGGTGGGAATACCTTCTGGCTCTCGGGAATCACGGCCGTTGTGAACGCAAAGCAAACGAAGTAGTGCTCAGGAAATACTTTGTTTGCCCGAACCAGGCCAGAGATCACGGGTATCATGTATCAGCGATCACTGCAGATGCTTAGTCATAGGTCGTATGCAATGCGTAGTGTGCATTCTCAAATCGTCTACTCATCTCTGCTCCCCCCCCCCAAAATTAAGTTATGAGCACTCGGCCCCCTCCAAGATTAAATCCTGAGTGCGCCACTGAATGAAATATATTTGTTCTATAGGTTCTCCATTGAGAATGCAGATGAAGTTTGCTATGTTCATGCTTATTTTCATAATTTTGGCCTTTTTAGTGCTGATTTTTTCCCCAAATTTATTACAACTGTTATTCACTTTAATTAGAGAATCCTGAAAACTTGCACTAGATTTGTTTAGGAATACGACATCATCTGCATAAACCAAAGAGTCTAAATCTGTTATTTCCAGTTCTGACATCAAGTATAATGCCACTTTCTTTCATAATGTGATCCATATAGATAATGCATGAGAATTGAGATTAATCCTGTGGAAATGGTGTTTGAAGTATTAGCGCTCGCTCGGCCCGCTTAAGTCGACGAATAGAGGAGGTTTTTATTTATTTATTTATTTTTTAAAGCCTTTCTTTGACCGGTTCTCGAGTTAGTCGAGAACTGGTGTCGATATCTGGAACGAGTAAGTAGGGTTTTCCATCCAGGAAACTCCGTTTTTAATCCCACAATTCAAGAAAATCGACTGTAGACCCCACACTATTTCAGACAGTTGAATTAAGGGTTAGGAAGACAAAATGATGGCAGTTGTCAGCGGTACTTTCTTTACCGGATGCCATATTAAATCATTGAGAGTTTGGGCCAGGTATATCTGATTGGCTCAGGGTAGAGATGACTTTCCCCCAGTCTCCCAACTTAGATAGGAATAAAACGTCGCCGACTTGTTGATATTATTACTCTTCTTGATATTATTATTATGTGACACATCCAGGGAGTCCAAAGACTCACCGAGGGAGAGTGTGCCAACAGCATCGAACGATTGAACACCTTCCAACTACTAACCGCGCTCAAACTTGCTTAACTTTTTGCGTGAGCCATTAGTAGCAGAGGTTCTACCAATCGACCAACCTTTGCTGGCAATAAACGGTATTAGTGAATTTTTTTTAATATTGAGTTCACTCTTATCTCACAATTGATTCTCACCAAATCACCTTATTGTAGTTTCAATTATAATTGCTTACTTACAGTTTAAATATTGACTATGTATTGGCCTGTATAATTAATATTGACTATGTATTGGTCTGTATAATTAACCCAGTTAACATCATAATTCCGATTGCTTAACCCTCCTCAACACACAATCATTGGGTCCATTTACTGCCTTCGTATATCTCTTCCGGAAGCAATTTCATTTGGCTGACTATGCGCTTTCTCATAGTAAAGCGCTATTAGCCAATGCATTTTCATGGTTATGGCAGTTTAGACACTGATTAGAATAATTTATCAGTGTAGAGTTTACGATTATTTTGTTTCTTTCTAGTCTGGAAAACTGATGTGCATGCGAATGTCCGTTTATCCGTGGTTATTGTAATTATTCATTTAATGAACTAATGCTAAATCAGTATCGTGTTCATAACCTGTCTTATTCAAATGACAAGGTACATTGGCGCTAATCAAACGTTGTGCAGTGACATAGCTATTAAGGCTTAAATCATGCGAAATTCGTTGTTTCATCGCAGCATGAAAATAATAAGGCAAGTGGCATTAGTCTCTATTGCATTATTAACGAACGTTAAAAAAAAAAAAAAAAATGCGGGTGAAATATGGACTGCTCAATGGCACATGTTCCATTAACTTCTTGACAAATAACACGCCGCAGTCCTCCCCCCCCCCACTTCGTTATTATTTTATTTGCTTTTATAAGTCATCAATATATTGCCTGCCTGTTTGGCCGAATGGTCAGCTCTCCAGCCAAGAGGCTGCGGGTTCGAATCCCGCTGTGGACATGGATGTTTGTGATTTCTGTGGAAATACTAGTGGTGGTGATGGGTGGTAGATGGCGGTAGTGGATTGTGAATGGTGGAGACAGTTGCAGAGTAGGTGCCCCACCTTGATGAGTCCTTGGACTCCCTGGAGGTGTTGTGTAATAATAATGTAGTCATCTTTTCTTTTATCATTCTGATCTCTTTTTTTTTGTTTATCATACCGTATTTTCTTTTCTTTTTTTTTTTTTTTTTTGATTACTTCTGTTTTTATTTCGAAATATGGTATTCCAATTTCACTTCCTCCTTCAGGTTTTCAGACTGCATTACTACCATTAAAGAAACATTCCAGTTATTATTCAGTTGTTTGGCTTAATACAGACCAAGGAAAACTTTTGCATGCAAGTGCTGTTTTCAGTTGTCTGGAGTTGGTCTGCTTATACTCATACATTCAGTTTAATATAGTTTATCTTGGTACATAATTACTACTTCCTCTACATTTTGTCACCCTCATTTCTATTTGTATTGAATAAAAGTATTCAATGGAAGCATTACAGCCACCATTACTGGCCACTCATAAAGAAATTTTCTTTAGCTTGCTTAGATAACTGCTTTACATGATCATTGGGTGGTTGTTTTATTTTCTGTTGTTTGCTTCATGTCATGTTGTATGGTTTCCTGTCTTCAAATATCCCAACGAATGTTGGAGTACCACAGTGCTCTTTATTTTCCCCCATCTCTTCCTCCTACACATAAATGAATTTCCTTCATGGATCTCAAATTCTATCTGTATATATCTGTATATGCTGACGATAGCACCTACTATTTCTCCTTTAATTTGATAGACTTTGCAATGTTCTAAGCATCAAGATCTTCATAACCAGTATTTTAGACTGATCTCCTTGCCATTTATCAGTGAGGTGTGACTGACTTTGTCTACTAAAATCAATGAAGTTGGATTCAATGTACTGGAAGTTACCAAAATGCAGTCCCATCTCCTTTCTTGAAAGAAAGATTTTGCTACAACTCTTGTTACCTTTTGATAATACCCAGACCTTCAGACAAGATCAGATTTCTCTTGGCTCAAATATTATTGTTATTATTATTATTACGTGACACCTCCAAAGAGTCCAAAGACTCACCAAGGGAGGGGCACTCCACACCACAACTCTCTGTCTCTACCATGCAATGCACCACCTATAGCAAACCACAACTACCATCATCATATACACCAATGCCATCTACTGGCCACAACCACCACTGGTATTTTCACAAGCAATCATAAACATCCATGTCTTGGATTCAAACCTGCAGCCTTTTGGCTGGAGAGGGAATATACTAACCACTCGGCCAACCAGGCTGACATACTACATCATTCATTTCGTATACCACATCATTATCCATCAAAAATCTTTCCTGCCCAGACATGTATTCTAGTACTACCTATGTCTTCAATATTTAATACTAAGTTTCAAAAAATTCCTTGAGTTCTTGGACTCCTTAGAGGTGTAATAGCAATGATAATTAATATTATTATTGTTTTGATGATGATTCAGGACCTCCATGGAGTCATAAGACTTTGTGGGAGGCTTGCCCTAGAAAACAGTATCATATCATTCCCCAAACCCAATCACCACCTGTGCTCTTACCACTCCATCAGGCAATGCACTCCACGGGTCAACCCCCCCCAAATCCCCAGGGATGACCCTGTCTTCCCCCCTCCACCAAATGAAAGAACTTCCCAGTGTCAACCCCCCCCCCCAACTACCTCTCCATCCATCCCCATAACCAACACTGTACAGTCCTGATACCATCCCCATCTCTGCCATTTGCCTCTGCACATTCCCCCACCCCCCCAAAAAAAATCCCAGGGACCAACTTCAGCACACCAGTCTAGATGTGGTCTGGAATGATGATTTGTATGCGTTTTGTTTTTCTTTTATTGCATTTTCATAACTGCATTCCAGATTTTTAATGTTTTTCTTTTTTAATATGGGTAGTGACCTTCTCTCTCTCATAATGTAGAACAGTAATACAGCTCCTAGGAGCTGGGTTTCACATTATGGGGAAATATCAAGATTAGTGATTGGAACTTGCTCCACCTTTACCATGAGTTGCCTCAGTGTTGCACTCCCTAAAAGGTCAGCTGTAACACTATCCAGGTATTTGCTTATGCTTGGACTCGCCGAACTTTATATATTTACTATATTCGGCATGAAACTCTTTGAGTTTCTTATTCGGCTATGAAACAATATGGGATGTAATATCCCTTAACTTAAATAAGTTTATATGTCGCCGAATTGAAGTCTTTGGCTCTTCATATAATTAATAATTTTTTAATTTTTTTTTTTTTTTCAAGTACTTCAGAGGCTGTTTTATGAATTATCTTGAATAAAGTTTTTCATTCTTCTATACTTCATTGAGTTTGGCTTCTTTTACAGTGATAATATCTTTTGTGTGCACACATACTTATTTGCATTAACAAATATTACTTTAAACATGAAATCATATGTAGTAAAATAAAATGGTATATGTGAATTATTTTTTAGGAAACAAGTTTGTGTGTGTTAATGTAATAGTAAACAGCAATGCATTAAAGATGTAACTGCAAAAAAACTGTTTATTAGAACTGTAAGTACTTACAGTGATTAGTTTAAAGTTTACTTTCGACTTAAAGTACAGTATCAGTTATTTAATTACATAAAAATGTTAGAAAAATAATATTTGAATTCATCTTTGATTTAAATATATACATGTAACAAGTGAAGCTTTATTTCAAAAATATTGATCTTCAAAATAACTGTAGAAATCTGTATTTAATATAATTTTGCATTAAAACATATTCAACATATATGTCTACATATAATGTACATCGCTTTTATTATTCTACATCACTTTCATTAAACCAAGTGGGATTAAAATAATCCTTTGAATTTATAGTTGAAAATACATGCATTAAGCATAAACATCACTTAAAAACTTTCATTAGACCACATCACGCTTGTGAATTTAAGTATATGAAAATGTAGAATATAAGTAAGTAAATGTTACTTTTATGCATTTTCAAACAAAAGTTGATTCAACTGTGTCAGAGCAAACTAACACAATGAAAACTTTGAAAAAATTAGAGTGTAAAAGCTAATAAATTAATGTTTACTAACAGCAACAACAACAACAACAAAAATATATGTGTGTGTGCACGCGCTCAAAATCAAATTCAGCAGTATATACTGATGTCAGTTTTAAACCATATTCTTATAAAAGTAGGAACTGCTATAATTTTATGTAGCAGTTCTTACTTAAAATTATTAAAATTACAATATCCAATTTTTCTAAGCAAGTGGAAATCTTTAAATGTCTAGCTGTCAGAGATGATTATATTCAGAATAATCTTATTTATTTAGTTTTTGACATTTCTTAATTTAGAAATTATATGGATATTGTCATGTTGTTATGGAATTAAAAACTTGTGAAAGTAGAAGAATTACATGCAGTATTTCTTTTTCTTCCTCCTTTCAGGCAGCTAGGCCAGGTGGTCTGTTTCGGTCTTATCCCAGCATTTCATCAGTCTGCATTTGACGCTTTGGCTTGCATGTTTCTGAGCATTCTGTCATATGCTACTCATTTTATATGTTCTTTCCATTTGATTGTGTATGTTTCTATTGCTTCCATTATTAGTTTAGTTTTAGCTTCAGTGTGTCTTCATTTCTCTTTTTATGTAGTCTTGTATAACCTGTTGCTCTCATATATTTCAATTCTTATTGAAATCTTATTTCTTTCTTTTATTGTCCATGCTTTGCTGCATATAATAATGTATGTTTTGATAAAATATTATATATTCTTAGTCTGCTTGTTTGTTGACAATAAGAGAAAAAGATAAGAAAAAGAATCATTACAGCAAAAATGAAATATATGAGAAGAACAGCAGGTTATGCAAGACTACACACACAGAAAGCATTAAACCAAATAATAATAATAGAAAAATACAGAACCAATTGGAAAGAACATCAGAATGAGTGGCATATGATAACCCAGGAAGAGATGATGAACTACAAACCAAAGGGTCGAAATGAAATGTAGGGATGAGACTGAACCAGGCCACCTGGAAGAGATTCATGAAAGGAATAAGAAATAGAAATTACCTGTTTACTGTGCATAATTCTTGTACTTTGCAAGTTTATAGCTCCACAATGGCAATATAATATCCATATAATTTGTTTCAAGAAATGTTGAAAAAAAATCGAGGCTATTTATGAATATAATCAAATCTGATTGCTAAACATATAAAAATGATTTTCACTGGATTAAATAAATGATGTTTGATATTACCTGTTTATATTGAATAGATAATAAAGAATAACATCTTACTTTTGATATGTTCATTAATGTCTTTCCTATTACTGTATTTTAAAATCTCTTATTTATAATGCAAAAGTTGTATTAACATATTACCTAACTAAATATCTTATCTTAATTTTATTATTCACATTTCTTAAACTTCCCTAATTTGATAACTAAGAACTGTTAAATAGATTTTTTCTGTTGTGATCTCTTCATATATTCTTCCTTTTTTTTAGGGATCTTAAACATAACAAAACAAGCTGTTGTTAGCACAAAAATATATTCAACATACTAATAATGAGAAGCATTTGATTTGGGGTTTTAATTCGATGGAAGAGCCCAAAGAGTTGCAGTTTTATCAGCACTTGTAGAAAGGAACGTGAAATCTTGAGGATGCCACCGACCTTGAATAACTTTGTCTGTATGTTCTGCTACGACAACACTTGGAAGAGGCTGAGTTAAGTCACCTAATCAAGATAAATGACTTTATATAGTACAATTCATTTACAAAACATATCAGATATTAAATTTAAAGTTATAGTATTTTAATAAAATTATGAATGAAAAAAAATAGTAAGTAATGTTTCTGATTTAACTATAGTAAGTGAAACCAATAGTCATCTTCACCTATAAAAAATAATCAAAACTGTAGTACTGATTTGTAAGAGGCATTTGAGAATATTTTGTAAATTCTGCTATGACTGCCAACAATAATACAATAATGAGGTGCAAAAGTAGTATATATTTCACATACTCAAAGAAGTCTCACTTTGGGAGGAAAATGGACAAAATTCCTCATCAATTTCTATAATCACGGCTTGTGATCATGTAATAATCTTATTGTTTTCAGATAATATAACAATATCTAGAAAAGACAAGCTCAATATGAATTTTCATTTTATTACAATTATATTTTATTCGGGCCTGGTTGGCCGAGTGGTTAGCATATCTGCTCTCCAGCCAAAAGGCTGTGGTTTCGAATCCTGCCATGGGCATGGATGTTTGCGATTGTCTGTGAAAATACTAGTGGTGGTGGTCGGCAGTTGATGGCATTAGTGTAGATCAGTGGTCTCCAAACTTTTTGCCATGAGGGCCACATTGCGTACTTCAGCACTGTTCAGCAGGTCGTAGTAATAAAAAACTCTAGAACTAGATACATGAGTTTTATTGAAAGCAGATAAAAACTGATTACAGAGTATGTGAGATTAAATTATCGTATATTAATGAGAATGAACACTATCAGCAAATTCTCATATTTTATCACAAATTATAACAAAACCATTAATGTGAATGATGTAACTGTGTTTTTAAAATCTTATTAAACTCAGGTTCAAATTTTGAAGTTCTAATTACAAGTAGTGATTTCAAATGTTCATCACATAAATTTGCCCTGTATTTTGACTTGATATATTTCATTCGGGAAAAGTTTGTTTGCAAAGTATGTTGTCCCAAAAATAGAGATAAATTTACAAGCAAATTTCTTCAAATTTGGGAACTACTCAGAGTTCGAAAATTTATAAAAATCGATCAAGTTTCCTTCTTTGTATTTATCTTTAATATGTTCATTTGCCCGAAGTTCAATAATTTCCATTTGAAGTTGACTTGGGACATCAGTAACAACACAGTCAAACGGATTTTGAAAATTGGTTCATTTTAACTGTGTTTTTACCGACTTTTTTAAGTGTTCTTATTTTGTGCGAAAATAATTTTTTTTTGTTGATAAAAAAAAAAGTTTATTCGGATGTAACTTTTTAATTTCGTTTTGAATTCTTTTAAATGTTTTTCTTCGTTAGTCCATTTTATTACTAAATCACTTAAGGAATTGACAATGTAGATATGAATATAAATTAAATTACACTTTAATAAATATTTCCGATATTTTGGCAACATCACATTGCCATCTTCAAAAGGAACTTATAAAAAAAGGCACGTGCACATAGGCACTACAACACAGTAACTGAGAATGAGGTGATGAAGCTATTGTTCTCCTAAAAGTCCTGATGGTGCCCTTTAGCAAGCTAAGTAGGTGTTCTTGGCTGTTGAGCTGAAGGTCTGCTGATGTAAGCCTCCCAAATTTGGGGCAGTCTCATACAACCAAATTTGTTGAGGTTTGTAGAGTTTCTTAGGGCTGAGGCTGATTCCATAAATCAGCAAGCCTTCAGCCCAACAGCCAAGAACACCTACTTAGCCCACTAGAGGGCACCGTCAGGACATTTAGGAGAACAATAGCTTCATCACTTCATTCTCAGTTACTGTGTTGTAGTGCCTACGTGCACATGCCTTTTTTATAAGTTCCTATTGATGATGGCAATGTGACGTGGCCGAAATATCGGAAATATTTATTAAAGTGTAATTTAATTTATATTCATATCTACATTTCCAATTCCTTAAGTAATGCATAACCAACATATAAGCCTGTCTACGAGAATTACCATCATCCATGGAGATGCGATCACGTGGAAGGCCCGGCAATACGGTAAAATGAAGTTGTCTAGACAATTAAATCGTCTGACTTTCTTATAACGCTGCTGGAATAATCAGGTAATCCCGAATTGTGTAAAATTCGAGCACCATTTTGTTTAACAAAAAGCTGTCCGTATATATAACCACGCCAGCTATGCTTTGCTACAGGAAAAAATCGCCACTACGCGGTTTCTCTTAGCGGACATTAACAAAGCCATTTGTGCTTTTGAAGACTTTTTTTGAAGCTTTCATGCACTTTAAATCACGAGCTTTGGTCAATTTTACATGACGTTTCATGTACCGCTGCAGACAAAGAATTTGAAAAAATACAAGGTCGACAGATGAAAAAATTAAAAAAAAGAACTCGACCGTCAATCAAAACCTTCCTACCAACACCATAATCAACCTTTCTTCAGTCACCCTGAAGCACTCAATGTGCTTTCACGTGGCCACAACTTTGCCATTGCTCCCAGAAAAATACCTAGTGAGGATATTATGATCCAGATCGAACGCAGAATCCACCACCTTCCAAATCAAATCGCCAACAGTGTAAGACTGGATGTAGCTTGTGTCCTCTCCAAAGCAAGACCACCAAAAACCAACATATCCTACAAGGAATATAAAGCTCTGCAGGACATGAGGAATAATAAATAGTTATCAGCAAAGTGGATAAGGGAAATGCGACTGTAGTATTTAACCAAAAGGACTACACAGGTAAGCTAAATGCTCTTCTATTAGATCGGACTACTTACCTCCATATCGAACAATCCCACCAACTCACAAATTAGAAAACTTCACAGGCTCTTTAAGAAAGTCATTTCTTGGCCTAGAAGTTACTAACAGATTAAAGCCGTTTAACTCTATACCCCCCCCCCCCGGTATTTATGGACTCCCAAAATACATGTGCCATTACATCTCATAGTGGATGGCATTGATTCCCCCACATACAAATTAGCTAAACATTTGGCCAAAGAGCTCGCACACTATACTGGCAACACACCATCACACATAAAAAACTCAGCCCATTTCAAAGCCAGCATAGAAAACCTTACACTCCAACATACTGACATAATAGTCAGCTTTGATGTCTCCTCCTTATTCACAAATGTCCCACTCAAGAAACTTTAGAGCTAATCCAAGCTAAATTTTATCCTGATATCTCAGTCCTCTTTCAGTTCACAATGAACTCAGGCTATTTCGTTTGGCAGGGAAAATTTTACAAACAAATAGAGGGGACAGCTATGGGTTCAGCACTCTCCCCACCCTTGGTCAATTTCTTTATGGAGACCTTTGAAGTAAAAAGTCTTAGCCTCTGCCCCAGAAAAACCAGCCATATGGCTTCGCTACATATTGATGATGTGTTCGCTATTTGGCCACATGGCTCTGATACACTCCTCTCCTTCTTAACACACTTAAACAACCAACACCCCAGAATCAAGTTCACCCTGGAAAAAGAGGAAAACAACAGCCTCTCTTTCCTAGACACACTAGTCACCTGCCAGCCTGATGGAACCTTGGTTTTCTCAGTTTATAGAAAACCCACCCATACAGGCAAGTACATTCACCAACAATCACCCCCCCCCCACAACAATATGGAGTAGTGAAAACACTATACAACAGGGCTAAACTAATCTGTTCGAACGACATGGCCCTAAACACTGAACTAAATCATCCTCATCCTCAACACTTTTTCAGCTATCCCCCCCCAAAAAATATTGAAACCTACAACCACAACAAGGATTACTCTAAATCTATCACATTCCCTACATCCAAGGTGCCTCAGGAAAAAAAAGAAAAAATTACCAGAATCTTAAAAAAACAAGACTTGACCTCCTGTTACAGACCATACAGAAAATTGGCATCCATTATCCGCTGCACTAAAGACCAACCACTTCCCCTAGACCTACCTGGTGTATACCAGGTCCCTTGCAGCTGCAAACTTTTTAACTTTGGCCAAACAGGCAGGACAGCAAATATCAGAATTTCAGAACACAAGGACTACATCCGTTTTCACAAGTACAGCCATTCTAGTCTTGCAGACCATGCTCTGGATACATGCCAGAATATGGTGGAAGAAAGCTACAGTAATACACCGTAGCAAATACAAATTCGAAAGACTATTTATGGAATCAGCCTCAGCCCTAAGAAACTCTCCAAACCTCAACAAATTTGGTTGTATGAGACTGCCCCAAATATAGACGGCTAACATCAGCAGACCTTCAGCCCAACGGCCAAGAACACCTACTTAGCCCACTAGAGGGCACCATCAGGACTTTTAGGAGAACAATAGCTTCATCACTTCATTCTCAGTTACTGTGTTGAAGTGCCTACGTGCATGTGCCTTTTTTAAAAGTTCCTTTTGAAGATGGCAACGTGATAATGGAAATATTTATTAAAGTGTAATTTAATTTATATTCGTATCTATGTAGTCAATTCCTTAAGTGATTTAGTAATGCATAACTAATGTATAAGCCTGTCTATCAGAAGAGTCCATTTTAACTGACCTTTTACAGTCAGAAAGACTGCAACTTGGATTACGGTTACTTTTTTCTATTCGGGAATATATTTAGAACACAATTTTAATTAATGCATTTGAAATCTATCAACACCCCATGTTTTTTTTTTTCTGCAGATTCTTATTGAAAAATTAGTCCAATTGGCAGGCCGGATAAAATCATATCGCAGGCCGCATCTGACCTGCGGGTCATAGTTTGGAGACCCCTGGTGTAGATGAAGAAGGTAGTTGCGGTTGGTGGAGTGGTAGAGACGGAGAGTTGTAGGGTAGGTACCTTCCCTCGATGAGTGTTGACTCCCTGGAGGTGTTACATAATAATAATATTTTCCTGGAACAGGTTTTATCGTGAGGATATAAAAAATTCAATTCTAATTAAAATTAATATTTTAATTAGAATTGAAATATGAATTTTAATACTTCATGGGGAGGATAGCAAGAAGAAGATGAGTATTGCTGATGATAGCAGAAGAATTGAGTAGAAATTCATTAAACTTTATAAACTTCTCAAGGTTAATCTTACTGTGACCAATTTCTGTCCCCTCCTGCTATTAAATAAACTTTATATTATAAGTAAATTTAATGTGTACAGTTCCCCACTCTCATACAAATCAAATTAGAAAATTCATTTTATTATTTTATTTATTTTTCTTAGATTTAATTGTGTATTTTTAGTATATTATTGTAGTATTTTAGTGTAGTTATTGCATTATAAGCATTTTATAACATAATTTCAGAAATATTATTAGATTTAATTGTACTCTTAAAAATGGCGGCAAAAACTCATCGTAACAAGACAGTGACTAAAGCTAAAGTTGTTGCTACTGAGAAGAGCGTTTGTCCTAAACAAAAGCACTGCTGCAGTGATGATAATAATTTATCTGAGGATATGTTGACATTAGAAATAGCTTGGTTAAAAGAAATTATTAGGAAATCCACCAGGGAATTGGAAAAACGTTTGTCTAAACTTAGACAAGATAAGAAAAAGGATGAGAACAAGAACAGATAGGAAAATACGGAACATGGAAACCAAAATATTAATAACAATAAGGTAAGTCAGTGAGTATCTAAGAAAAAAGAGGTAATATGGTATGGTGACTCAATTTTAAAATTTGCGCTTGCCGAGGGAGTCACCACTTCTAATTTCCAGGGAGCGAAAATTAAAAAATGACAAATGTAATTGAAAACCAAAAAAGAAATGTAAATGAAATGGTAGTGTTGGTAGGTACTAATAATTTAAATGGTGACAAACATAGTATGAGAGAAGATGAAAGGTCTGTTGGAAGAAGTGAGAAAGAAATCTGAGCGAGTAAAAATTGTAGGATTACTACCTGGATACGATAGTACTGAGTTAAGGAAGGCGATGATAGCAAATGATTTCACGCACAGGCCATGTAGAAGATATGGATGTGAGTTTTTAGATGTGTGGGGTGTGTGTTTCATGGCAGAAAAGATTTGTATAAGAATGATGGCCTGCACTTAAATTCATTTGGCATCAGAAACCCGGAAAAATTACTTCTCGGTATGAGACCCAATGCAGAGAGTCAGGGAAACTAGATCATAAAGGGAGGAATAAGAAAATGTGTGTGAAAGTTCAGCTATGGTAAACAAACATGATAAAGATATGAATGCCTTTGAACATGGTTATGTATGTGGCAAAGGAGTGAAATAATATGCTTTGGGTTCGGACCTTTTAAGTATGTCTGGGGAGGGAAAAGAGAAAATTCTAGAACAAGACCAAATACATTGCATATCTAATTATAAGAATAGGCTAGGTCATAAATTGTTATGTCTATACACCAGTATAGACATAACAATATAGTTCTAATGCCAGGAGCATTAGAAACAAAGGGGTTGACTTTGTTGCTTTATTGAATACGATGTGGCCTTAAGATTGTTGGCATTAGTGAAACCTGGCTATCAGAATCAGATATGGTAAGTGGGATTGAGTGTAACGGATACTATTTTTAGAAACGACAGAAGAGATAGGAGAGGAGGAGGAGTTCTACTAATGATATCAAATGACTTAAGTCCAGTTAGGGTAGAAATACAAGAAAACAATGATGGTAACAATGTCCCATTTAGCAATGAGTTTGAGTCTATCTGGTGTGAAGTGGAGGTTAACAGAATGAAATATATGGTGGGGTATTGCTACAGACCTGTCGGCTCAGTTGTAGGGGATGAAGAAATGCATCGCCAATTTAGCGTTATGGGTACCAAGCGAATGATCATTATGGGTGACTAATTTTCCAAACATTGATTGGGTAGAAGAGAAATCTAATGATAAGAAAGAACAGGAATTTATTAAATTGTTGTGAGACAACTTTCTCAAGCAGCATGTGAAAGAAGGAACTAGAGGTCAAAGATTGTTGGATTTGTTCATGGCTTCAGAAGGGATCTCTGTCAAGAATATGGCTATTTTACCACAATTGGTGACAGTGATCATAAAGTTCTTTCTTGAGAAGTATCTGCTTGTATTGAAGCTCCGATTAAAACAGGTTACATGCTGAACTACAAAGCAGGAAATTATGATCAACTTAGAAGAATACTATCTTTGGTCCCATGGTATCAGTTACTGAATAGAAAAAATGTCAGCAATGCGTGGGAATCTTTGAAAAAGGCTTGAATGAGGTGGTGTCTCAAAGTATCCCTAGTGTTCGAAGAATAAATAGGTTGGGAGTGAAATGGATGTGCAGCCTTATTAAGCAAGAGATCCACAAGAAAAAGATGATGTGGAAAGAATATCGTAAGAATAAGAGTGACAAGAGTTATGAAATGTATAAAGGTCAGGCCAGAAAAGTAACGAGTACTGTGAGAAAAGCTAAAACGGAGTATGAAAAGATATTGGCATGCAAGCAAAAATCAATCCAAAAGAATTTTATCGTTATGCCGCAAGCAAAAGAAAGAATGCATGTGGAAGAATAACTTTATTGAATGCAGATGGTACACGAGTGTCGGAAGCCAACGAGATTGTTCAGTTAATGAGTGCTCACTTTGCTAAGATATATCAACCAGGTGTATGTAGCATGGTGCACAGTGCTACTGCTATGTTGGATGAAGAGTTAGAGGTTCATGAAAATGAGGTTGAAGAGCTCTTGCATAACTTGGATACGAATTTGCCAATAGGAACAGACGGAATATCAGCCCGTCTGCTCAAGGAATGTTCAGCTGAATTGGCTAGGCCTTTCACACATTTGCATAACTTGAGTCTCAGCTCAGGAATGGAAGGAATGTATGATAGTTTCATTGCACAAGGGTGGTGCAAAAACTGATATGTCTAACCACCAACCTATTAGTATCTGTGGTGTGGCAGTGAAGATTTTAGAGAAGTTGGTAAAAACTTGCATACTGAAATGGGTAGATAAGCATTCTATACTCTGCAGGGAACAGCATGGGTTTACTAAAGGAAGATCATGTTTTAGCAATTTGCTCATATTTTATAACAATGTTACGGCTGAGTTGGCTAAAGGGAATGGATACACTATGATAATGTTGGATTTTTCTAAGGCATATGATAGGATACCACATGACAGGCTCTTGCATAAACTGCAGAATATGGGATTGGAATATAATCTATTGACTTGGATGGTTGACAGACCGATATCAAAAAGTGGTATACAGTGGGTGGGAATCTTCCAGATTTAAGGACTTTGGCCTTTGCGGATGATCTTTTCTCGTAGTCTCTACTAAGGTAGGCTTGCAGGAACTTCTTGACTGAGCATTTAAGTGGTCACATCACCTTAGATTAGCTCTGCTGACACATTCTTGAATCAAAATATATTATATTGAACCTCCAATTGCGATTAAGAGAGAGAGAGAGACTGTAATTACATGAAAGGAATTGTAGGCATTCAGTTAAGAGAAAATCAGTTCCTGCCTTTCCACTTTTTTTTTTCTTTTCTTTAATATTATGCTCTCTGAAAAGAAATAATGAATAACAGTGCATCTGTGGAATGATTATATTGACACATTTAATTTTGAAATAGAAAAAACTTGATTGCTAGAGATCCTGAAGTAAAATTGTTTTGATATCTTTGGGACATAACATTTGTGAAGAAACTAGTAATGAAATCCATGACTTCTGAACTGGTATTCTTTAGCATATCCGCTCCCAGCCAAAAGGCTGCGGGTTCGAATCCCGCCATGGGCATGGGTGTTTGTGATTGTCCGTGAAAATACCAGTGGTGGTGGTTTTCGGTAGATGTTATTGGTGTAGTTGCAGTCAGTTGGCAGATTGAGTTGGTGGAGACAGGTGCCCTCCCTTGATGAGTCTATGGACTCCCTGGAGGTGTCAAATAATAATAATAATAATAACAATGTCAAGTTCCTTTCTAATATCTTAATTTTTAATATTTGTTATTGCTGCCATTAGTTCACTCCCCTCATTTTTCTCAGACCTCTCATATCTGTGGTCTCCAGTCTTTGATGAAGTGCTTTTAACTCACCTCCCAGATCCATAACTTAAAACTGGTTTGGTATTTTGGCTAATTTCTCTCTTATTACATATAAATTTATTCAGTAGGCTACCCACAATACCAGCTTTACTTATTGTGTTGTCTATTTCCAGATTTAACTTGCCATTTTCACTAAAAGCTATATTTTCACTAAAGGCTAATAGGTGAAAACATTTTTTAATGTTTTTACCTATTTAGGATCTCTATTCAGAAGCAGCTGAAGTTTTCTATATTCCTGCCTATTTCCAGCCAGCCTGGTTGGCCGAGTGGTTAGCATATCTACTCTACTCTCCAGCTAAGAGGCTGTGAGTTCGAATCCTGCCAAGGCCATAGATATATGTGATTGTCCTACTAACCATTTATCATATGTACTGCTGTAAACCAGTGTCCTGGTACAGTATATACGACCAGGATTTTTTTTTATTTTTTATTTTTTTTTTATTATTTTTTTTTTTTATGTCTTTGCACAATAAAAATCAAATCAAAATTCCTGCCTATTTTCATTTTTGGTTATTTTTATTGCTGATTTTCATGCTAAATTTGTCACAGCTGGTTTTCAATTTAGTTAGAGAATCCTGGAGACTGGCACTATGTGTCAAGGAATACAACATCAACTGCATAAAGCAAATAGCTAACTTTGACCTGTCCAATTCTAATATCACACCAATGCCACTTTCTTTCATAATGTGATCCATATAGATGAAGAATGAAGTAGAGATAATGTGCATCCTTGTGTTACCCCTGATTTTACATTAAACCATCTTCCCACATTTCCTTTAATTCTAATAGCTGACTGACAACCAAACTGCAAAACTTTTATACATCCATATTTAAGGCATTTCTGGTCAGATATCATCTACTCCAGCTGCCTTTCTATATTTCATGTTTTTAATGGATTTTTCTACCTCAAAATTGATATGTACTCCTCTTTGCATTCCTCTTGAAAATTTTCTAATATGGTTCTGTCACTACTTATTTCGTTTAACAGTCTTTCAAGGTGATTACTCCAGACATCTATGATACCCTTATCACTTTTATCTTCAGTTTTCATATCACCTTTATCATCTTTGATTCTTTTTACAGTATTCTTTCCTCCATTTCCAAGCTTTTTCAATGGTCTCACAAACATTTTGCCACCTTTAAATGATATATTTAGTTTAATCCTTTTTCCAAGTGTAAGCAAACAAAGTTTGCGCCTGAAGTATCTTCAGGACTAGGGTAACTCGTGGCAAAGTGGGCTGAGTTCTCATCACTTTCCTTAGTATCGCATAATGCAAAGCACGTCTTGCAGACATGTATAATGCTATACATTATGGGAAGGGTCACTATCCAGACCGGTTTCAACTTTTACTGAGGTCTCTTCGGTGATACCAAGGTTGAAGCAATGCAGAAGTCATATTTCCATATGCCAGTTGCCAAAAGGTGTCACATCTTATTATTAAATTACTCTGGATTACAGAAAGATGTTGGAAGTTTTTTCACTTGGTTAGACTACAAATTATATAAATAAATTATATATTTAGTTTAATCCTTTCAAGTGTAAGAAACAAAGTTTGCGCCTGAAGTATCTTCAGGACTAGGGCAGCTCGTGGCAAAGGTGGACTGAGTTGTTATCACTTTCCTTAGTATCCCATAATGCAAAGCATATCTCCTTGCAGACATGTATAATGCTATGCATTATGGGAAGGCCCACTACTCAGACTTTGGTGATACCAAGGTTATCATCTCTGGATCTGGCTCCCACTGAAGAGACCTCAATAAAGGTCGAAACTGGTCTGGGTATTGATCATTCCCATAATGCATAGCATTACATGTCTGCAAGGAGATATGCTTTGCAATATGGGATACTAAGGAAAGTGATGAGAACTCAGTCCAACCTTGCCACAAGTTGCCCTAGTCCTGAAGATACTTGTTCAGGTGCAAACTTTGTTTGCTTACACTTGGAAAAAGGATTAAACTAAATATATAATTTATAGTCTAACCAAGTGAAAAACTTCCAACATCTTTCTCTAATCCAGAGTAATTTAATAATAAGGTGTGGCACCTTTTGGCAACTGGCATATGGAAATATGACCTGCATTACTTCAACCTTGGTATCATCTCTGGGTCAAGGCTCCCACTGAAGAGACTTCTAGGTCGAAACCGGTTGGATGCCTGGGTGATGGATAGCAATGCTATAGCAAATGAAGTTTACTGAGGCACGGCTGTTGGTGTTATCCCTCAGATGAAATATGAGTGGCTCTGCTCAGTGGTGGGGTGAGCCAGCCATGGGGTAGAGCCAACGCTGAGAGTTCTCGGAGACAGGGCGAGCCTGTTATTGAGGGGAACAATGCTGAGTTTTCGATCCTGCAGGTCACTCATTATTGTGTGATCCCACAAATTTTTGGAGAGGTAATCCCGCACTTAAACAGAGAAACCGGTCTGGGTAGTGACCCTTCCCATTATGTGTAGCATTATACATGTCCCCAAGGAGATGTGCTTTGCATTATAGAATACTAAGGAAAGTGATGAGAACTCAGTCCACTTTTGCCACGAGTTGGCCTAGTCCTGAAGATACTTCAGGTGCAAACTTTGTTTGCTTACACTTGGAAAAAGGATTAAACTAAATATATAATTTATAGTCTAACCAAGTGAAAAAACTTCCAACATTTTGCCACCTTCCTTATATTTATTTTCTATATTCTTACCAAAGTCTTCCCATGACTTTTGTTTAGCTACTTTTACACATAGCTTAGCTCTCTTACATTTTTCTCTATACTCTTTTAGTGCATTTGCAGACGTATTTGCTAGGAATTTTTGGTATGCTTTCTTCTTTTCCAGGACTGCTTCTTTAACTTCTTGTGTCCATCATGTGTTCTTATTTTCCTATCTTTGCAGAAACCTTCACTACATACCTCTCCAGCTGAATCAAGTCAATATTTTCTTGTTTTGAATCTGTTTCATTTTTCTTCAATAATGTTTGACAGTCTACAGTTTGTGTATAACAGCTGCTCAATTTCATACCAACTTTATTACAACAGTTACTGAATTTAGTCAGGGAATCTTGCAGACTTGTACTGGATTTATTTAAAAGTATAACATCATCTGCATAGAGTAAAGAGCTGGGATTATTATTATTACATACTAAATTTTTCAGGAAATGCCAACATGTACTAAAATATTAATGAATACCTTCCAATATTTCAGCAATGTTACATTGCATATTTGGGAAACATAAAACTATGATATGTGCACACACAGGCACTAACAACGAGCAAATGAGGCTGAAGAAGGCTACTGGCGTTGGTTCTAGACTCCTAAAGGTGTCCCCTAGTGGGCTAAATTCGGTTGTCTTGGCTGTTGGGAGCTGATGTTGTAAGGATGCAAGCTTCCCAAATTTGGGGCAGTCTCATCCACCCAAATTTGTTGAGATTTGGGAATTTCTCTAGAGCTGAGGTTGATTCCAGGAACAATCTTTCATATTTATATTTGCTATGGCGTAGTAAAGTGGCTTTCTTTCAGCGTATTCTGTTGTGGGTATCTAGTGCATGGTCTGCTAGTCCTGAATGGCTGTATCGGTGAAACCGGATGTAGTTTTTGTGTTCAGATATCCTGATTTGGCCGTAGTAGGACCGTTTACAGCTGCAAGGGACCTGGTATACTCCAGGTAAGTCTAGAGGAAGTGGCTGGTCTTTGGAGTGGATAAGGGATGCCAATTTTTTTATGTGGTTTATAACAGGGTTAAGTCATATTTTTTTGGATTTTTGTGGGCTTTTCCAGATGTGCTGCTCCAGATATAAGGAATGGTGATAGATTTAGTGTAATCTCTGTTAAGAAGGAAGGGGGGGGGGAGTTGTGGTTAACTGGTTTTTAACATTTTCTGGATTTTTTTGGGGTTTTAGCCATTGGCTAAGAAGGTGTTAAGGATATGGTTAAGTTCAGTACTTGGAGATTGTTGTCTGAACAGATTAATTTAGCCCTCTTATTATCATCATCATTATCAGCCATTGTTGATCCACTGCTGGATCAAGGCCTTTCCAAGATTACTCCAAAACTGTCTGTCCATGGCTCTCCTTTTCCAGGTCACTCCTGCAATCTGATGATATCATCAATCCACTGTGATTTAGGTCTGTGTCGTGGTCATTTTTCCTCTCATGGAATCCAATCCAGTACTTCTTTTGTCCATCGTTGATCTTATCTTCGAGCAATATACCCAGCCCATTGCCACTTCAGATGTTTCACTTTTCCTATGATGTCAGAGACTTTGGTTTGATTTCTTATCCATGTGTTCCTTTTGTGATCTAATCTTGTGATACCAAGCATACTTCTTTCCATACTAAATTGTGTTGTTCTTAATTTTTGAATTTCCTCCATTTCGTCCATATTTCACAGCCATACATCAGTATAGGAAGAATACATTGGTTAAAAACGTTTCTCTTCAGACATAATGGTAGTTGGCTTTTGAATATTGAATATAATTTTCCAAATGCTTTCCACCCGAGCATCGTGCACCTTTTAATTTCGTCCATGATATTTTGTTCCATTGATATCTGTTGCCCTAACTATATGTAATGATCTACTTGTTTAATTTCCTCATTACTGATTTTAATTATTTCTGGTTGGACATAGCTATCGAACATAACTTGGGTCTTCTTTAGGCCAGCTGTTTTGCTAGCAATTTGGAATTCATCAATACGAGTCTGTAATTCATGCTCAGTTGAAGTAAAGATAACTATGTCATCTGCAAAGCACAAATGGCTTAAATATTTTCCATTTATCTTCAGACCTTTCCCTTCACAATCAAGAAGTTTGAATATTTCTTCTTGGCACACTCTGAATAATTTTGGAGATATTGTGTCACCCTATCTTATACCTTTCTGTATTCCCACAGTAGAGATGTTTCCATTGAAATGAATTGCTGCTGTGGCATTGGTGTATGCTGATTTGATGGTTCTGATGTATGGCTCTTCCACTTGTTGGTTTCATAATGTTTTAAGTATTGCACAAGTTTTAAGTGAATTGAAGGCTTTCTCATAGTCAATAAAACCAAGACATAGTTGTAACTGTTATTCATTACAGTTCAATAATCTGCTGTACAATTTGAATATGGTCCATTGTACTAAAGCCCCTTTGAAAGCCTGCCTGTTTTTCTGGTTGTGCTAGGTCTAGATTCACAAAGCCCATGAGCTGACTTTTGTAAACACTTTGTAAACCACTGATAGGTTGGTAGTTCGTCAAGTCTTCTATCTCAGCTTTTTTATGTATCAGAATTAGGATAGCCTTCTTCCATATTGTTGGTACATCATTTTTCTTCTGGCATGAAGTAAATGGCATGAAGGGAACGAGCAAAAGAGTTAATTGTATTAATTGGTACGAATGATTTGAGAGAGAACAAGGAGCATGTCAGAATGAATGTCAGGAGACTGCTTGGAAAGATAAAGGAGAATAGTGTGACAGGAAGGGTGGTCAGTGTGTTGCCTAGGTATGATTGTGGTGAAATGAGGCGGAGAGCAAGGATTATGAATGATATTCTGGCTGAAATGTGTGAGGAGATGGGAGTACAGTTTGTTAATGTGTGGAATGAGTTTGAGGGACGAAGTGAGCTGTATGGGAGCGATGGACTGCATTTGAGTGGTTATGGTGTGAGTCGCTTGGAGAGACTGCTGCTGGAAGGTAGAGAAGTGAATAGAGAGAATGAATCAGATCGAGAGGGGAGTGATGTGGAAGAGCAGGAGAGTAAGACAGGAGAGATTGAAGGAGTGGAAATGAATGTGGAAGTGAGTGGTATGAGTATAGATAATGAGAGAATGGGTGTGCAAGAGGAACAGGGAAACGGGGAGGCTCAGGGTGGACAGGGATACACAGCGTGAGAAAGGTGGATGCTCCAAGAGGAGGTGAGAGAATGTGTAGGCAGGAAAGTAATGGGATGATCAGGGATCAAAAGGAAACAGATGGAATTGCAAAGGGTTCTAAAATGAAGAAGCAGAAAGGGAAATGGCCCCAGTCCAGCATGGAGAGATCACATCGAGTGAGTGGTATCAGTGGAACTAGCTGTAGATCCAGAAATGAGTTGTTGTGTTTGTATACCAATGCTAGAAGTATAAGAAACAAGGCGGATGAAATGGTTGCACTAATTGCGTCTGTGCACCCAGAGATTGTCGGAATAAGTGAGACATGGTTAGATGAGGATGACATCCTGACAGGAATAGAGATGGAAAGGTATGATGTGTTTCGTGAGGATAGAAGGGGTAAAAAGGGAGGGGGAGTGCTATTGATGATAGAGAAAGAGTTATGTCCATACAAGGTAGAGATGCAAGGGGGAAATGGGGCCAGTGGTTTTGAGGCAGTATGGTGTGAGATAGAGGTGAATAGATTCAAATACTTGGTGGGATGTTGTTATAGACCTGGTAATGTGGATGGTGGTGATAGTGAAATGTATAGTCAAATAAGCCAAGCAAATAAGAAAAGGATGATCATTATGGGTGATTTTAATTATGGCAATATAGATTGGAATGAAGAGATAGCAACTGGAAGTAAAGAAAATGAGTTTCTTGAGTTTTTGAGGGATAACTACCTCAGACAGTATGTAACAGAGGGCACAAGAGGATTAAGGGTCTTGGATTTGGTCATCTCATCGGAGGATGTAATTATCAATGAGGTATCAAATCATCCACCAATTGGCGAAAGTGACCATGAGGTGATTACTTGGGTGGTTGCCAGCAGTGCAAGGACCCCTGTGAAAAAAGGGTATATGTGGAACTACAAGGGGGGTGATTATGAAGAGCTCAGGAGACAGCTTGCAGGTGTAGCATGGAATGAGGAGTTAGCTGGAAAAGAGATCAATGCAGCTTGGGGGATTTTCAAAAAATATTTAGTGGATGCAATGTCTAAATGTATACCACGGGTGAGAAGGTTAAATAAGTTAGGTGTGAGATGGATGAATAAAGAGATTAAGCATGCAATACAGAGAAAAAGGGCATTGTGGAGGCAGCATAAGAGAAGTGGAAGTAACCAATTTCATGAGTTCTACAAAGACCAGGCAAGGAGAGTGACTTGGTTGGTGAGAGTAGCTAAAGAGAGGTATGAACAGCAGTTAGCTAATGAAGCTAAAAAGAATCCTAGGGAGTTCTTTCGATATGCAGCCAGCAAAAGAAAGAATGATTATGGAAGGATGACATTGATTGGAGGAAATGGTATAAAGACAGCTGTTGCAGAATGTGTGGTGGAGATACTTAATGAGCAGTTCATAAAGATCTTTCAATCTTGTGAATGTGACTTCATGGAGAGATTAAGAGCAGTTGATGATGGGGAGGAGAGACTGACTGTAAGTGAGCAAGAGGTGTTTGGGGAGTTGAGTAAACTAGATGTAAATAAGGCTGTGGGACTTGATAATATATCACCGCTTATTCTGAAGGAATGTGCCAGAGAGTTGACACCTGCCTTGACATATTTTTTTAATACGAGTCTTGCACTTGGTCAAGTCCCTAAAGAGTGGAAGGAGGGCAAGATTGTGCCACTTCATAAAGGAGGTGATCGAACTCAAGCATCAAACTATAGGCCTATCTGTGTGTCAGGTGTTGTGGTTAAGTTGTTGGAGAAGCTTGTGAGAACTAGGATCCAGAGTTGGGTTGACAACAATGGTATAATCTTTGATGGACAGCATGGATTTGCTAAAGGGAGGTCGTGTTTTAGTAATCTACTTACTTATTACAATAAAGTGACTGCTTCCTTGGACAGAGGAGAAGGATACACAGTAATATACTTGGATTTCGCAAAAGCTTTTGATAGAGTGCCTCATGATAAGTTGACAGTCAAACTAGAGCAGATGGGGTTGGATATTAGATTAGTGCATTGGATTGGAGACTGGCTATCTGATAGGTATCAACAAGTTGTGTATGGGGGTGCAATATCCAGGAAAAGGAAAGTCACTAGTGGAGTGCCTCAGGGATCTGTTTTAGGGCCATTACTATTTAACTTGTATATTAATGATATTGGCGAAGATTTGGATGGAGATATTCAGTTGTTTGCAGATGATGCAAAGTTGGGACGAACCATAAAGAGTAGTGAAGATGTTGTGGCCTTGCAAGAAGACTTGAATAAATTGAGTGATTGGGCAAGCAAATGGGGATGTGAGTTCAATGTTGCAAAATGTAAGGTTTTAAAATTTGGAAAACAAAGATGGGATGCAGAATTTATGCTTGGTGAAAATATATTGTTGGAAGTAGAGGAAATAAGAGATCTGGGAGTGATAGTGGATAAGGATCTAAAAT
Source organism: Typopeltis vanoorti (assembly GCF_054136105.1). Lineage (NCBI taxonomy): Eukaryota > Metazoa > Arthropoda > Arachnida > Uropygi > Thelyphonidae > Typopeltis > Typopeltis vanoorti. The sequence continues at coordinate 168,769,455 of NC_143549.1, read as the reverse complement.
TTAGGGGTCACATCGCCAAAATTGTGAAGACAACACAAAGACTTCTGGGAATGATGAGGAGGACACTGACATGTAGAAGTAGGGAGATTCTTTTTCCATTGTATAAGGCTTTGATTAGGCCACACATGGACTATTGTGCCCAGATTTGGTCACCTGGTTTTCAGAAGGATGAAGAGATGTTGGAAAGGGTCCAAAGGCGACTGACTAAGGTAGTTTCTGACCTCTGGAATGTCGAGTATGAGGAAAGATTGAAAAGATGTAATTTGCAGAGTCTAGTGGAGAGAAGGAAGAGGGGAGATATGATAGAGACCTACAAGTTGGTAAGGGGTTGCTATAGGATCAATGGTGGAGAAGTTCTACAGCGAATAGTGGGAGATCAGGGGAGAACCAGAGGTCATCCCTGGAAACTGTATAAAGAGGGTGTGAGTAGGGGAGTGAGAGGCAGGTTTTTTTCGTGCAGAGTTGTGAATGATTGGAATGCCTTGCCTGAGAGTGTGGTGTCTGCAGGGAGTTTGAATGTGTTTAAGACCCGGTATGATGAGATGTGTGTGAGATAAAAGGACCTCCTAGATGAGTCTTTGACTCCATGAGGTCTTGTTTAATAATAATAATAATAATAATAATAATAATAAATAACTTTTGTTAAGAGTTTGTAGATTATTTCTCCATCTGTTTTTGGAAGTTCAGCTATGACTCCATCCTCACTTGCAGCCTTCTCATTTTGCAAGCTTTGGATGCTCCACATTAATTCTTCTGGTACAATCTGTGGTACTTCAGTTGTCTGATAGTTGTCTTCTTCATTTAATTCATCATCCTGATAAATACTGAACAAAATTCTTCAACTCTTTTTACTATAGCATATCTCTGGTGATGGTCCCATCTTGTAGTCGACTGCAACCATCTGTTTGCTGCTGTTCGGCATTTTTGAGACTACGGTTGTTTTCAATTGTTTGTTGTATGAATTTACAATTGAATTTTCTTATTTCTTCTGTGATACATTTTCTGATTGCTTGGCCAATTCAATGTATTCAATTTTATTCTGTAGGTTAATTGTTTGTTTCATTTCTCTTCGTTTCTTCATAAGCTGTTTTGTTTCTTCAGAGATTTTGTCTTGTTTTTGTTCTGTGGTGCCAGCTATTTCAAGTGAGCATTGCAAAAGGTTTTGGATAATAATGTCATTACTTTCTGATAGATCAGCATTGTCATTTATAATAAGATGTTTAAATCTATTGTTTAGTTCATGTTGGAATATATCTTTTTTAATGCTGAGTTTGTAATGGGAAGAATTGAAGAATCTATGTTTTGCTTTGATCTCCAAAACATTTTCCTTCTTTCTTTTTGGCAGTTTATTTGGATTTTACTGTGTACCATATGATGGTCACTTCCAATGTTGCAGGTGTTTATAACAGAGCAGTCTTGAAAGGTATTTTTTCTTATTGCTGAGGATAAATGTGTTTTTTTTCTTGAAAAAGGAATGCATGATATACAGGTTTTCTTTTTCTGCAAATTCTATTAACCTTGTTCCTCTGTCATCTCTCATGCCATATCCAAAATTTCCCATTGAGCTTTCATCTGAATGTTGAATACCAACTCTAGCATTACAGTCTCCCATTACAATTCTGAAATGATGTTTTCCTTTATTGTAGAGCTGGGATACACCATGATAGAAGGCTTTAATTTCTTCGTCAGTATGACTTATTGTTGGTGCATAGACTTGGATGATCTTAAGAGTGTATCTTTTCGAGATTTGAACAACAATACTTGCTATTCGATTAGATGCACTGTCAAATTCTATTATGTTGTTCAGTTTTTTGTTGATCAAGAATCCAACTCCACTAATTCTTTCCTTATCTTGGCCTCTATATATTATAATATAGTATGTCTCCATTTTTTAATTGAAAAATTTCTTCACCATTACGTCTAACTTCGCACAGTCCAAAGAATGTCCCATTTTAGTAGCTTTACCTCTTCAGTTAACCGTGCTTCACTGCTCAGAGTCCTACAGTTTAATGTTCCAAGGTCTAGTTTTCACTGGCAGTTTTCACATGATCTGGTTACCCAGGGATTCTTAGCACCCTCTGCCTGCTGCCATAGGTGGTAACAATCTGGCCTCCTGGGAATGAGGGCCATTTTATTTCTGTCAGATTCATCTTGGAAGGTTAGGCCATAAATTCACCATGCTGGCCAAGTGCGGGTTGGTGAATGGCAATATTTTCACATGGGATCGCCAGTCCCAAAACCACTGGTCCATGGCTCTTTATTCAATATATTCAGAGCTGCCCTGATATCCAATGGATGGTAGTCAGGGTTTTTTCCCCCATCCGCTACCTAGGAGACATGCTCGGTAGCCCGTGGGAGCCCTGTTATATAGGGTTTTTATAATCCCATATTGTTATGTGTGTGTGTGTGTGTGTGTGTGGTGGTGGTGGTGATTGCTGGTAAATGTATCTACCTGTATGGGTTGGTTTTCTGCAAACAGAGAAAGCCAGGGATTCATCAGGTTGACATGTCATCAGAGTGTCTAGAAAGGGAAGACTGTTGTTGTTTTCTTTTTTCAAGGTGAACTGAATTCTGGGGTGTTGATTATTTAAGTGTGTTAGGAAGTTGGAGTGTGTCTAAGCCATGTGGCCAAATAGAGAACACAACATCCACGTGGATAATATAATAGGGGGACAGATGTATTGGACAGAGGTGATGCATATACAGAAATATTTTTATGGATTTTGCAAAAGCATTTGTGAGAATAACACAAAAAAATTGGTACTGAAAAAAGGAAGACTGATAAATTTCAAAACTTCAATATAGCATGGTTAGATACAGCTCCCTTGCATAACTTTTTGAAAGATTAGGAAGTTGTGCAAGGGAAAAGTGTCTCAAAGGGGAGAGGATGGTAAACGTGATTCCCAACAAGATTCTGTTCTAAAGTTATTGTTTAATTTATATGTTGATAATATACAGTAATATGAGTTTTGAAAGAGAAATATTCAGTTGTTTGCAGATGATGCAAAATTAGGGAGGATAATAGCAAAGAATTCTGATGATGTTATTCATTATCTGAGTGCACTGCTGTAGTGAGATGAGTGGGTTAGTTGGTTTTTTTATGGGATATTCAGTTCTTATGTGTAGTAATTTCTTATTTATAATCCTTAGGATTGGATCCCTTAGACTCGGGTTCCAGCTTTCAGACTATTCACAATTAGTTCCCCTGCATTCAGGCCACTTCAGACAGACTCGTTGCTTCCTGATGTTCTTGTAAAAACCATGCACTCTGCAACAGGTTTGTGAAAAACTATATCTCTGTATGATACTGACTCACTTTCAGTTGAAAATATATTTATTTCAGATAAATGTGACTTGCATCACTGACAAACTGAATACAAGTTTTTTTCTGACTAGTGAACATCACATCCTAAGGAGATGCTTAGATGAATGGGAATATCAGTTTAGTATTACCAAACATAAGGTTTTATATTAATGTGATTTAACTAATCTGATTTACAGTAATGTGATTGAACCGAGGATGTGATTTGGATTGTTATGCACAGTAGTTTATGATAATATAAGCTCAGTATTTTAGTAAACCTTTTTAACATAACTACCTGTCTATGTACAGCTGCATAATGTGTTGGGCAGACTCACACCAATGTCCTGGTTTATCCAATGTTGTTTCATTATTGGGAATATGCACAGACCACTCCAAGTTTTATTATTATTATTATTAAGGGTGATGAGTCTAAGGACTCTATGGAGTCCTTAGACTCACAGAGGGATATTCTAAACATCATGCCAAGCACTATCCAACATTCTGCAGTAACCATCACACTTTGCTTTGAACTCATTCACAGTCATGGCACCTACAACAGACTCTGGCAACCACTTCCACTCAGTCAACACCCTCCAAGCAAAAAATTTAGTCTTTACACCTTCTGCTAATCATGCTCCGTTTCTGGCCCCTAGTTTTCTCACTACCAGATCTATTCTGAAAAATTTCCTCTGTAAAACTCCTTCAGTAATTTGTATGTTTCAATCATATCGTCTCTTTTCTGTCTGTCAACCAATTTCTATAATCCTACAATACTCAACCTGTTCTCGTAAGGTTCACCCCACAGACTGGCTACCATCTTGGTCATTCACTTTGAGATCCTCTCCACCTCCTCCTCATCGCTAAGAAATCTAGGTGACCAGATCTGCATGCAGTAGTCAAAATGGGGTCTTACCAAGGCTCAATAAAGAGGTAGAATAACCTGCTTGTCAGGGTATTCTTCAGTAACTAAGTCATCCATTGAGCTGCTTTAGCCCTGTGTGGAGGGTGGTTGAGCCGTGGAATGCATTGCCTGATGGAGTGGTGGGAGCGAGAACGGTCAGTGAGTTTAAAGAGTGGTATGATAAACTTTCTGTTTCTCAGGGGGGGGGGGACCTCCCCTCAATGAGTCTTGACAGACTTTATGTCTTAGGAAGGACCTCCCTAGATGAGTCTTTTGACTCCTTGGAGGCCTGAATAATAATAATAATAATAATAATAATCTACTAACATCTCCAAATCCCTGACTTCATCAATTTCCTGGAGTACAGTTTTGTCAATGTGGTACACAGCTGGTCATCTTTTTGCCCCAAAATGCATAACCTTGCCACATTAAACTGACATCCATTCTCCTTTGCTCAGACTGTCAGTCTATCCAAATTATTCTGCAAAATTTTAACATCATCTGTATTAACTATTGCTCTACCCAATTTTGCATCATCAGCAATTTATATATCATTGATGTATAAATTAAACAGTAGCAGCCAAAGAACAGAGCCCTGTGGTACACCACTAATTACAGGCCTTCTAATGGACTCTACTCCTGAATAAACTACTCTCTGATATCTCTCAATCAACTACCCTCTTATCCACGTGAACTTTATCAGTCTGACAGTATCCTGTCAAAAGCTTTTGAACTCCAGCAGTATCACTGTACCCATTGCCTTTATACATAACTCTCAGCTGACACATAAACACATAATGAGAAATTGATATTTGCTATAACAAACTATTTCTGTGATTTTTATATAAGTTCTTTCCACATAATTTTCTTTAAAAACATGTCATACTATTCTGCATAATATGTACTGTCATGTTTGAAAGTAGCAGTCTATTCTGTAAAATTTCCACAATGTAAGTAGTGTCATATCCAGCACTGTAATATCCAGCAGGACTATATATCTATCAGTGCACTTCATCCTTAAAAGTACCACCAAAAGTCGAAGTTCATACCCCACCCCCCTGCAAATAACACCTCCAAACCATTGTACTTTCATCACCAAACTTCATAATTTGGATGATGCACATAGGCATCCACCACACCCACATATCTTAATGGAAAGTAAGGGTGAGGTGTGATTTATTATGTCATATCATATACTTCTAATGCTCTACAAACAGCTCACAATTTTCTTTATACTATGAACTCTCTCATTATAACAAACTAGTGAAAAGTCCTGATCAATGCACAGTCTCAGTTTCTATTGGAAGGACAGCTGCACATAAGCTCAATCATGACAATTAACAGCACAGATATACTGGTACAGTTGATTCTTACTATAGCAAACTTATATAGACCACAGAAGTAGTTTGTTATAGCAAATTTCTTTTAGCATAGCATTGTACCTGTTGAGCATTGATCAGGACTTTTTTTTTTTTTTTTTTTATCACTGTCATATCAGTGGCCCATCCTCACATTTCCAGTGGCTGATAATGTTACTTATAGTTGATTTGGGAATATAGTCTTACATCAGTGTCGTGAACAGATGGGCCACTGATATGACAGTGATAAAAAAAAATTCATGATTAAAACAGTGCAGAAGTAGAATATCATCCACAGAGCTGTATCATGGTGATACAAGGTTATCATCTCCTGTGGCATTTAAGAAAGTGAAATATTTGATTATTATTATCATTAAGATCTGACTTCGATGGAGTCAGAAACTCATTGTAGGAGGTACACATTATTGCACACAAAGCTCATCCAGTTGTGCCTTAAATTGATTCATTGTGTCTGCATTTACAACATACTCAGGCAATGCATTCTACTCACCAACCACTCTCCATACAAAGAACCTGCTTCTCACTCCTTTGTTCACACATCTGTATACAGTTTCCATGGATGGTTGTCTTCTTCTTCTCCCTCCTCCCATTCTATGAAAAATTTCTTCCAGGTTAACACGTTCGCTGCCAACTACGAGTATACTCGTAGTTTGTATATGAGTTTCACAAGCCAACTACGAGTATACTCGTATGTCGATTTACCGACCTCCTATGCCAAACACGAGTTATCCCTTTGTATAATTACCTTAATTTGGACCCTTGGATTCTGAATAAAGCGGAGAGCATGTCTGGGGGCTTGGTAGAAGAGAAATAATTTCAACTAAAATATAGTATATGCCTCAGATGCCAACTACGAGTATACTCGTAGTTCGTATATGAGCTTCACAAGCCAACTACGAGTATACTTGTATGTCGATTACCAACTCGTATGCCAAGCGCGAGTTAATCCGTAGTATAACATCGTAATTTGTAAATCAATTTTAAACTCGGCTTTCCTCAATATTTTGTAAAGCATATAAATTGGTTTGTTCTACTAAAATTGTGAGAAAATCTTCAGAAAAGAAAAGTTCAACTAACTTTTTGATACTGAAATTTCCAGTGTCAATTTTAAAACCTGCAGTTTCAACAAAGTCAAATTGTGGGGGCTCTTCTTCTGAATTTTCCCACTAAGTTGATGTATTTGGCTGGTTGCTAACTTCATCTTCAAAAGTTTCTTCATCATCGGAGTCACCACTAGAGTCGTCTGTAGGATCATCTTCGGAATCGGAACCAAATATTTCATGAAATTCATCATCGCTCATATTAGCATAAGCTTCTACTTCTATATCAGTAAGTTTTCTTTTACTGGTCATGGCGAAATTGAAGGTTCTTAGAGACTAGAAACTAAAACTGAACTAGACGCAATAAACACTGAAGTCAGCACATGTAATAAATAGATGGAAGTGATACGAGATTACTCGTAGTTGGCGTATGAAACAAAATTCGATCTGATAAGCCGGCTATGAGATTACTCTTAGTGACCTTGAAGATGGGAGTGATACGAGATTACTCGTAGTTGGCATATGAAACAAAATTCTGTCTGATAAGCCGGCTATGAGATTACTCGTAGTGACCTTGAAGACGCGAAAAGCGCTTGGCATGCGGGAATAAGCTACGACTGAGTAGCGTGGCAGCGAACGTGTTAACATGGTAACAACTCCTGAACAACTTATGTCTCAATCATATCCCCCCCCCCTTCTATTCATGAGGCTTTGTAAATTATATTCTTCAATCTGTATTCATATTCCACATTCTAAAAACTAGTTACTGCTTTTGTGAATCTTCTCTGAGCCGCTTTTTAACATATTCTCATCACCATCAAAACCAGGTGACCAAATCTGTGTCTAATAATCCATGAGGCCTGATCAAAGCCTTATTACACTGTTATCTTTCATTCTTCTCAATAACCTCCTAATATCCAGCCTCACATTCTCTTTGTCCAACCAAGTCATTTGTTCCAACAACCACCATCAATATGCTTGCCTGTCTGCTTCTCATATCTAATACATCAATTATACTGCCAATTCTGCCTCCTGAAAAACACACCTTGTGGAATCTCTCATTTACCACACCTCTAATAATGGAAATCTCCATGCATTGCTATTCTTGAATTATTCATCGGCTCTTTTTCTCTACTTTCCTTCATCCAACCTTTTGCACTCTTCCACTGTTATCCACCAAATTTCTCGTCTTACTGTGAAATTTTTCATTTCACTTCTCATTCTGAGCAACTCATTTTTCAAGTCTTGCATCCTGGCAATTATACTATTTATTAGTCTGCATCTGTTTGTTTGTTTGTTTCTTTTCCTCATTCCAACTATCTTTCAGTTTCATTTCATCAGCTATTCTTTCTTTCACTTCTTTGGTCTCGCTTGCTTCTGTTCTGTGATTCATATGGTCATTTGCTTCCACAATTATGCACTTTTTCACTCCATTAGCATTTGCATAGTTTTGCAACTCAGAGTCCAACAGAATATCACACTCTCAACATACCTCACATCTTCAGTGTCTCCACAAACACACTTTTCACATTCTGCCACATTATACATGTTGCATTTACAACAATGAACCACTCTCAAAAAGTCCACGCCATTAATTACATTTGATTTTCATATTATGTGATGTGCAGAGCTCATTTATACCACAAGCTTCAAAAAATAGTAAACGAAATGTCTGTTTCAAACACGCAAAACTCAAATACCACAACTGCTTGGTTATGCTAAGCTATGAAAAATATGAATAAGCTATTTGAAAAATAAATAATGATATGAGGACAAAAAACACTACTATTGATCATTTAATACATATTTAGCCCAAAAAAGTGTGCTGACCTGATTAACTAACAATGTCTGTTAATGGAATGTCTTTTTTGGCCAGTTTTTTTTTTTGTTTTTGTTGTTCTGCAGGAGAAAGAAACTGCATTTCCAGAAGGAAAAATGCCTTTGCATTCCTATACGAGACCAGGTAACTAATTCAACTGAAAGCATTTATAAATGTTCCTTTTTTTTCCCCTAGATAGGATCCAAACATGGTCTGTTCAATCAAAGAGGCATCATTACTACTGAGATACTAAACCATAAATTGTTACTTATAACTTTATTTAAAATTAGGTCATTTAAAACTTCATTTTCAGCTTGAGAAAACAGAGTGATTCTAAAAATATTAATTTCTGATATACCTTTATCCAGTAATTTTTAGGACAGTATAAGGCCAATAATTTGATGAAATATGTAGGTAGCTATCATTCATATTAACATTGAGAGTGAAAACCTGCAACACCACAAGAATAAAATAAACAGGTTAATTTATAAATACTAATATTTCACAGGATTTCAAACCAGTTTCCTTAGAGTACAAAATACTTGTCATAGACTACCAGGCACTAATAATGCTATAACTATGGAAATAATTCAAAACAACAGAAAAAAGAATCATGGCAAGCTGGATTTAAAGTATTCTACAGCTTTCAGGATGAAGATGGTCTTAAAATGACCATCTCCTATTTTTTTTTTATAAATTAATGCAGCTGTACTTGTTGAAGTTTGGATAGTGTTCACTGCTGATGCTGACTTCAAAAATCATTTCTCAGACTTGTAATGAGTTCTATGTAATACTACAGTTTTCCTTCATTTAATCCTGTGTGAAAAGGCATCATATATGGTAGCTGTGTGTGTGTGTGTGTGTGTGTGTGCGCGTGCGTGTGTAATAAATAAATAAATAAATTGTGCTAAATAAATTTTGAAATTTATTTAGCACTTTGATTATCTTTTCAGACAAAACTGTGGATATAGAGGATAGGAATTTGCTGTGATCTTGTATGTCAAGTGGGGAGGGGATTATATAGTTTTTAATATATTTTACAGGGATTGTAGCTATTGGGTAAATACTGTGGTGCGGATACTTAAGTTCAGCAGCACAAGTTGTGTTGTGCACTGAAACAAATAATTCTTAACTAAACTAAACTAAAATAACATAAGCAAAGTGGATACTAGATCCAACATTATTTCAAAGCTGAATTTTATTTTTATTATTACATAACACCTCCAGAGAGTCCAAAGACTCATCGAGGGAGGGTACCTACAACTCTCCGTCTCCACCACTCCACCAATCACAACTACCTTCATCATCTACACCAACGCCATCTACTGCCAACCACCACCACTAATATTTTCACAAACAAATATCCATGCCCACAGTGGGATTCGAACCTGCAGCCTTTTGGCTGGAGAACGGATATGCTAACCACTCTGCCAACCAGGCCAGTGTTTGTAGAAATTATGAAAGTTTTGTAAGTTGACCTGAGAGCTTACGAGAATACAATCTTCAGCATTCCTGAGTTGCATTAGCTTGTGCTACTTAAAAGACATGAACACCGCCCAAGTGTCCATGTAGTCACCTTTTATTAGTTAATTTTTTTAGGGTTTCAGTGGCCTGACAACTGTTTCGAACTGGTTAGTTCTCTTCAGAGACCAGGCAGAAATCTTAAGAGAGCAAAAACTCTCATTCAGTACTAAGAAAATCAAAATGTCAGAGAAATGCATTTTTTGTAAGTGAACTCTCAGATGGTGCATAAAAGTAATTACTAAAGAAAGTATTTGCCGAAATGAAGCCTTATGGCACTTTCTTTAGTGATAAACTAAATTAAAAAAAAAAAACTAAAATAAATAATTCCTAAGTGTCTGTGTTTTAAGTGTACATACTGTTGAGCTGAGTGATAATGCAGCTTTTTATGTATCTTCAACTGCGTGTTAGCTTTCTGAGAAAAAAAAATCATTTAAAAAGTTTGCAAATAAAAAAGGGAGACAGGGTGCTATTTGATTCCTTTCTATGGTGAATTTTAAGATGCTGGCTGTTTAAATATACTGCGCTAAACATGTATCCCATGTGTCTAGGCCATGGGGACAAATAGTTAATACATCATCTATGTTGTACAGCTGAAATAAACATCTGAGTATTATTATTATTATTATTATGGGCAACTCCAAGGAGGGAGGCCCTAACATCATGTCAAGAACAACTATTCAACTTTCGCACAGTATCTATCATACCTCGTCTTGAACTCATTCACGGTCATAGCACCCACAACAGACTCTGGTAGCTTATTCCACTCATTTACCACTCTCCAAGTAAAAAACCTAGCTCTAATGTCCCTGTTAACCACATTTTTGCGCAGCTTTCATGTATGGCCCCTAGTCCTCCCACCACCAGCACTATTCTCAAAAATATCTTCTGGATTAATCTTATAGAAACCCTTCAGTAATTTGAATGTCTCAATCATATCACCACTTTTCCGCCTATCAACCAATTTTTGCAACCCACAAATCTTCAATCTGTTCTCATAAGGTTCATTCCACAGGCCTGCCACCATCTTGGTAACTCGTCTCTGGATCCTCTCCACCTCCTCCCCATCAACAAGAAACCCTGGCGCCCATATCTGGGCACAGTAATCCAGATGGGGTCTTATCAGGGCTCAATATAGAGGAACAATAACTTGTTTGTCTCTGCTTGTTAAAGTATTCTTCAGTAACCAAGTGATTTGATGAGCTGTTTTAGCCACTTTTGCAATGTGCTCCCTAAACTTCAACTCCCTATCCACCAACACTCCCAAATCCCTGGCCTCATCAATCTCCTGGAGTACGGTTCCACCAATGTGATATACTGCTGCTAATCTTTTCACTCCAAAATGCATAACCATACACTTTGCCACATTAAATTGACATCCATTTTCCTTAGCCCAGCACTCCAAACTATCCAAATCATCCTGCAAAATTTTGACATCCTGTGCACTCACAATTGGTCTACCCAACTTTGCATCATCAGCAAACAAGTGAACACTTCCTCTCAGATCCTTTCCTATATCGTTAATGAACAAATTGAAAAGTAGTGGTCCAAGAACAGAATCCTGCAGCACACTACTAGTCACAAGCCGTCTTTTGGACTCCACTCCTGAATAAACCACTTTCTGGTATCTCTCCATCAACCACCCTCCTATCCGTCTCACCAACCCTATATCCATCCCCATCAGCTCCAGTTTACTGACTAGAGTTCCATGTGGTATCCTGTCAAAGGCCTTGGCAAGGTCCAGCAGAATCACTGAAAACCCATTACCCTTATCCAGTTCAGTCGTTACTGTGTTATAAAACATGAGCAAATTACTGAGGCATGATCTACCCTTCACAAAACCATGTTGTTCCCCATACAGTATCCCATTTTCATCTATCCAATCCTGTATTCTTCTCTTGACTAGTTTCTCCAAGACCTTGACAACGATTCCTGATATGCTAATCGGTCGGTAATTTACAACAGCAGTCTTGGAACCTCCTTTATGCAGTGGAACTATTTTCCCCTCTTTCCACCCCCTCGGGACTAACCCAGACCCAAGACTCAGATTAAACAAAATGGTCAAGGGTACTGACAATTTGTGTTAAGGGCTTTGTTCTTTAAGTGCTTCATATAAAAATTGGCTAAAGGCGTCAGAGGAGAACTCGCTGTAGTACTATGTTGTTGTCTGAATAATTTCCTTTTCTATATGAATATTTTTAAATTGTTTAGAGAGGAAGTCAGGGCTTTAGCAGATCAAGCATCTCTTTTAGTGATATATTTATAGAGATATATCAAAGCTTACTGTGATGTCTGAATTTCTGAAGATGAAAATTTTAAAACAGTTTACAGATTAATATTTTATTAATCTGTAATTTTTTTAATAAAAGAGTGGTAGAATGGTTGGAAACCTTCCTCTAGAGATCAAACATACAACTTTTTCAAGTCATTTTAAGCTTTCAGTAGGAAGGGTCTCACACTAGGAGATGAAATACATCTTCCACCTAAAGACATTCACAAGCATCCATGTCCAAAGTGAATTCAAATCCCAGCTTGGACATGGATGAACCCAAGGTGTGATTTGGCACAGCCTGTTGATTGAAGAGAAGGCATGCTATCCACTTGAACAAGGCGGTTGGTGTATATAGTGACAGTAATGAAGATATTTTGCATAAATTTTGAACAAACTTTTATTTGTTCATGACTGAGTAAAATGAGGATGAAAACAAGAATACAGTTTCTTATTGAGTATAATTTACTTCCAACCAGAGAAAAACTTAGTACGATTATATCTGATCTGGAGAGTATTAGAATAAGATGGTGAAATATCATTTTGCTACTTGTATATAGAAAATATGACTTCTCTTGAGTTCATCATCATCAAATTCCTGCCATGTACCCTCTAGGGGTGTACAGGATATGATAGTACTACATGAAAAAAATTACATCATTACTAACTTCCTATCTACAATTTTCCTCCAAATCAATCTGTTACTTGTCAAGACTCCAACATTATCAGATCTTATATTTCTATCGTCTAAGACACTTTGTATTGTATCAATCCACCTATATCTTGGTCTTCCTCTGGGTCGTTTTGCTAATCTTTCTTCGCCCATTCTGTTTAAGTGACCAAACCACCTGAGATTAGCTCTGCTAACACATTCCTGGATGCTGACAATGTCAAGTTCTTTCCTAATATCCTCGTTTTTAATATGATATTGCCATTGATGCCATCTGTTCATGCCTCTAATCTTTCTCAGGACTCTCATATCTGTGGTCTCTAGTCTTTGGTCAAGTGTTTTACTTCTGACCCAGCTCTCAGATCCATAAGCTAAAACTGGTTTCAACACTGTCTTGTATATAGCTAAGTTAGTGTTCCGACTAATTTCTCTCTTATTCCATATGAATTTATTCAATTGACTTCCCACCATACCAGCTTTGCTTATTCTGTTGTCTATTTCTATATTTAATTTACAGTCTTCAGTAAAAATCATGCCTAAGTAGCTGAAATGTTTTACTTGTTCCACAGGTTCTCCATTCACAACACAGTTGACATTTTCAATGATTCTGCCTATTTTCATTGTCTTTGTCTTTTTATTGCTGATCTTCATATCATATCTATTACAACAGTTATTCAATTTAGCCAGAGAATCTTGCAGACTTGCAGCAGATTTATTTAGAAGTATAACATCATCTGCATAAAGCAAAGAGCTGACATTAACATCTCCAATTTTGATATCATGTTTAATACCACTTTCCTTCATAATGTGATCCATATAGATAATGAATAACAGAGGGGATAATGTACATCCTTGTCTCACACCAGATTTAACATTAAACCATCTCCCTGTACTTCCTTCAATTCTAACTGCCGACTTACAACTCAAATAAAGACCAAGTATTGCTTGATATAATGCCCCACTGACACCATATAACTGAAGTGTACTGAATAACTTCTCTCTTGGCACCTTGTCATAAGCCTTTTCCAAATCGACAAAACTTAAATATAGATCTTTGTTATATTCCCATGCTTTCTCGACTATTTGTCGTAAAGTGAAGATCTGATCCTGACAGCCTCTATTTGGCCTGAATCCAGCTTGTTCTTCACCAAGCTTTTCTTTCACAATTCTTTTCAACTGTTTCTCAAGTATACTTGTATAGATCTTGCCAGGAACACTTCAGTAGGGAAATACCTCTGTAATTCTCGCATTCAGTTTTATTTCCCTTTTTATATATGGGTACTATGAGAGCTCTACTCCAATCATCGGAAATTTGTCCCTCTGTCCAGGCTTTTTGAACTATGCAGTGCAGCCACTGCAAGACTCTTTACCACCATACTTCAGCATCTCTGGTCGAATATCATCTACTCCTACTGCCTTTCCACATTTCAAGCCTTTGATGGCTTTTTCTACTTCAAGTATGGATATGTATTCCTGACTGCATGCCTGGTCAGTGTTTTTTACCACTGTGCTGTCACTGCTTGTTTCATTTAGCAATTTTTCAAAGTAATTACTCCATACTTCAAAGATATCTTTTTTTCTCCCATTTTCATGTCACCTTTATCAACTCTAACTCCTTTTACAGCACTCTTTCCTCCATTTCTAAGCTTCAACAACCTCCAGTATATTTTGCCACCTTCTTGATATTTATTTTCTATATTCTTGCCAAAGTCCTCCCATGACTTTTGTTTAGCTAGTTTTACACAGTGTTTAGCATTCTTGCATTTGTCTCTGTATTCTCTAAGAGCACAAGCTGACTTATTTGCCAGGAACTTTTGATATGCTTTCTTCTTTTCCTTCACTGCCTCTTTAACTTCCTGTGTCCACCATGGAGTTCTAATTATTCTATCCTTGCAGACAACTTCACCACATGCCTCTCTAGCTGAATCAATCAGGGCTTTCTTCAAGGCTTGCCACTGAATCGCCAAGGTTTGATTCCTTTTTTTCAAACTCTTTCATTTTTTCTTCAATAATCTTTGTGTATTTTAGTTTACAGTTCACATCTGAGAGCTGCTCAACTTTTATTCGCTTTAAAACTTACATGTTATTCTTTTTAATATGAAATTCAATTTTATCCTGATCAAGACTAAATAGTGATCACTTCCAATTTCAAATCCTCTGTACACTCTGGTGTCCTGCACCAGGAAGAAAACATCAATATCAACAATAACATAGTCAGTGAGACTTTTCTTATTCCTGGCCTCTTCTCTCCATGTGAATTTGTGCACATTTTTATGTTGGAAGATGGTGTTAGTAATAACCAGTCCATGTCCTGAGCAGAAATCCAACAGATATTTGCCATTATTATTAGCTTTGCTCTTTTCTCCAAATTTTCCCAAAATATTTTTGTATGTCTCACAATCATTTCCTACTCTGCTATTTAGATCCCCAACAAGGACCAACTTTTCCTTTTTCATTGTGTCAGTTGCTTTTTCTAAAGCCTCAAAAAATTCCTCCACTTCTACTTTAGTAGAGCCTTTTGTGGGACCATAGGCACAAATAAGTCTCATTGTCCAGTTCCCCATTATCATATTTGCCCACATTACTCTACTTGAGACTGACTGCTATTCAAGAAGATTAGCCTCGTATTTTGTGTTGAATACTATGGCTACTCCTTCTTTTCCTTAATTGTCATTGCCTGAATATAACATTTTGTATTTATTGCTCAGGAAGATCTCGCTAGTTTTTGTCTTTTTTGTTTCAGTCACCCCTATTATGTCGATCTGGTGCTTATCTAATTCCTCAGCTAGCTCCATTTCTTTGCCATTCAGGGGCTAGTTATATTGATAGTACCGATCTGTAACTCTGGTGAAGTTGAGTTGGGGTGTGTTTTCAGATTTGTTCCAGTAGCTGACTTTTTGTTGTTTACCCTGGTTCCCTGGCGAAAACAACGGGGGCCTTGTTTTACCGGGCGACGCCCCAGCCGGCATGAAATTTTGTCATGTTGTACCATTATTTTTTTATTTTGGTTTAACCAATAAGAATACAATTTGGTCGGCTAAATCCCAAATTGCCAGCCCATCCTCGTTCGTTCAGTATCCAAGTAGATACCCAACAGGGTGCACCACGAGAAGGTGAGGATTGGACATTAGGTCAGAAGCCCTGGTTGGTTCTCCGCATTCCTTTAAAGGCTATGTGGAGGTCTCCTCCCAGTTATACAGCTCTGACCCTTAAGCACCCCTTCTCTTGAGTTGACTTTCAATATTTTATCTAGCCAATGGTGCTTCCTTCCCCCTCTTCCCCTTTTTATTTTTTTAAGCCTTCCAGAAGATGCTTATCTTAAGAGTAGAATCATTTCTTGCAGGCCACTGACTAGGGCCAAAATTCAGCACAGCAATGGTTTTCTGCCTGCTGCTGTGTTGGACCATAGTTTAGCACAGGGCTGCATGACAGAACTGAGAGAGGTCCAGCATCCTGGACCAATTCAGGCTCAGAGTAATGTGAATGTGGCCTTTTTTTTTTTTTTTTTTTAATATGAAACTCAAGTTTTAAAACCCTTGGACTTTGCTCTATCCAGTGGCCTGATCAAATTGTACTTTAAAGGTCTTTTAACAAATTGCTTACTGGTTGGCTGGAGCCAAGATTTTTCATAGGTTGTGAGGTTGCTTGTCACTGAATAATAGTTAGAATTAGCATTGCACAGTCTTTTAGAACCAATGCAGAGATCGAGTATCTTGGAATGATCTAGGTTTAGTGTTTTTTTTTTTAGGTCGCTCACAGTTTGTTCAATCTTTTAAACAAACTGTACTAAAAGTAGAATTGACTAATGGCTAGAGCTAGGGTTCAGTACAATGGTGGTTTTTTGCTTGCTCAACTTTAGTAGAGCTAAAGTTGAGCAAGGTGATGGACTTTTGTCTCCTGTTGAAATTTGGCACAGTGATGCCTAGAAGAAACAACAATACCCTGGAATGATCTAGGTTTGGAGTGATGAGTTTTAGAGTGATCCTTTTAAATCACTTCAAGTTTTTTTGGTAACCCTCAGTACTTTTATAAAAGGTCATTCAGAGAGTGCTTATCAAGGAGTAGGCTGCTGCCTACCAATAAGCAGACCCTTTCCTGCTACTGAATAGAATTGCAGCTTGGCATGATGAGTTTCTAGGCCACTGTTGAGTAGAATCAAGTATCCTGGAGTAATCCAGGTAGAGTGATGAGAGATATTTTTAGATTAATCATAGAATATTAATGGAGTACCTACTGAACTTTAACAGTTTTTGGAATCTGGTGAAAAAATTGAAAAATTGAACAATTTTGAAAAAATTGTTTTAAGAAAAGTCATCCAGAGGATTCTTGTTGTGGAGTAGGTTCTTACCTATCAACAAGTAGAGATGAGATTTGACACTGTGCTGGGTTCTTCAGTGTTTACCACTGGGCAGAACTGAGGTTCAGCATGGTGGTATGTTCCTGTCTGCTGCTGATTTTATTATTATTATTACTGACACCTCCAGGGAGTCCAAAGGCTCATCAAGGGAGGGCATCTACTCTACAGCTCTCTCTGTCTCCACCACTCAATCTGACAACTACAACAAACAGCAACTATTATCATCTACACCAATGCCATTTATCACCCACCACTACTAGTATTTTTCACAGACAATCACAAACATCCATGCCCAAGGGGTGGGATTCGAAATCACAGCCTTTTGGCTGGAGAGTGGATACGCTAACCACTCGGCCAACCAATTGTGCCAATGTTTGGCACAGCGCTGTCTAACAGTAGAACCAAGTATCATAGAATAATCTCTCTCTCTCTCAGACACACACAGAGAGAGATTACTTCAGACTCACATAACACTGATGGATTCTAATGAACTCTAGCACTCTCTGGAACTCATCCAGAGAGAGTGCTTATCATATAGTAAAGCAGGTTCCTGCTTACCACTGAGAACTAAGGTTTGACACAATGGTGTCTGATAGCTTGGAGTAATCTAGACAGTGCAATGAGATAGAGAGAGAGAAATGTGGTATTTTAGATCTCATAAGGTTCAGAGAACATTGATAGAGATTTTGAATAACAGTTTTTGGAACCCTGGTGTTAGGTTTTTGAACAAATTGTCTACCTTAATAAATGCTAAAAACTGGGCAGTGTAGCGATCCTTTCCATAATGCATGGATGGCATTATACATTCTTGAGAAGATAGTTTGCTATGCATTATGGGATACTAGGTCAACTTTATATAAAGTTAACTGCTGCTTTTTATAAAAGTAGTCTGGTCATGAAGATATTTCACTTGCATGCTTTTGTTTGCTCATGCTTGAATAAATAATGATGAAAATGAGAATATAATTCCTTGTTGAGTATAAATTATTGTACTTTCAGTTGAAGTGATTATGAATGGCAGTATACTGACTGGATTTTGTTCAATGAAACTTATGAGGCTATTTGTGTTGTAGATAGGGAAATGAAATTCTGAGGCTGTATTACAAAGGTGAAAAAATATAAAAAAATATTGAGAGGATCAGCAATCCTGAAAGGTAATGATGACACCTGGACTACAATGCTCAGATCTGTTCTTCATGATTCTAAACAGATGAGGAAATAGGAGGGAAGATATAGAGGCGAGAATTTGATATCAAGACTGTAAACTGTGTATGAATAAGGAATGTAGAGTATAGATCATGGTGAGCAGGCAGAGGAAAGATAATATGATAGGAGATATACAAGCTAGTAAAAGGATTTCATAAAATGGAGGTGAGTAAAATCTTAAGTTATATGTTAAGAAGAGAGAGAGAGAGAACAAGGGATCATTCTTGGAAGTTGAGTAAAGTATGCAAAGGTATGAGGGCTAGCTTTTAGATGGGCAAAAGTATGTATAGGTGAAGGGGTAGCCCCCCCCCCCCTCTTGGTGCGTGTGATTAGTGAGATGGGCTGGTAGTAGAAGAGATTAGTGCATTATCTGTGAATTTAAAGAAAGGTGCCATAAGTAGTATACAGATTTAGTGGGATTCCCACATTGAGTTGCTAGAGACCAATATAAAATATTAATGGTAGCCTATGTATATTGTAAGAATGCCACTTTTGTTATGGCTACCCATCATTTACCCATGCTGTGGTAAACAAAATAATTGATGAATTTAAGATGTATAACAAAATAACATATTTTCAAGCTTGGGTCGCTGAGTAGATAATACCTTCACTTTCCAATCAGCAGGCTATGGATATGAATCTCGCTGCCACCATTGATCTCAGTATGTATCTTTAGGTGGAAAATGAATTTTAGTGCTGAGTATGAGACATTCTGCTATTTGAAGGCTTGAAGTGAATTGAAAAGTTTCATGTTTGGTGTCTAGAGCAGCATTTCTACATTATATAATCTTAGCCTATTTTTAATACAAATTTTCTATAGGTTTTCTATAGATGTTATGCCCTTTTATGGGATTCACATTAAAAAAAAAAAATCTGAAATTTCTAAACAAACCCCAGTGTTTTATGAACACTCAAAACAATTAAACTATACAAAGATAACATAATATTCACCTTGTAAATCAGTTAAAATAAGTTTATTATCATATGATCCAGTTAGTAGATAATAGGCCCTTGGAGAGAATCTTGCTGTACGAACATCAGCAGTGTGAGGACGGAAAAACTGAATGATGCGGCTACCTTTTATATCATATAACATACATGAAGCATCCTCGTGGCCAGAAACTAATAGGCGTCCTGAAGGATCTACAGAAACTGATTCTGCTGGACTTCCTAGATCAAAAAAGAAACACAAGGTTATGCAGGAATAGTATAAAAACAAGTAATTAAAAGAAAAATCAAGTAGCGAGTGGTGTACGGAGATTCACTCATAAAAGGTGGGATCAATGAGAGTTTGACAAAATCCTGCTTACCTGGTGTGAAAATTAATGATATTAGTGAGGCTATTAGAGCACAAAAAGGTAGGGTGAGAGAAATGATCGTAGTGGCTGGAATGAATGATTTAAAAGGAAAAGCATAAGAGAGGACATGAAAGAATTACTGGAAGTAGCAAAAGAAAAGAGTGAGAGAGTTAAGATAGTGAGTATGTTGCCAAGGTAAGACAGAGTAGAACTGAGAAGTAGGGCTAAAATAGTGAATGACTCGATGCATATGTTATACAGGAAGAGTGGTGTGGGGTTTGTGTGGAGTGAGTTTGATGGGGCGAAAGGACTTATACAAGAAGGATGGTTTGCTTCTGAATGGATTTGGTGTTTGGAGACCGGAAAAAGTGTTGTTATATGAAGTGAAAGCAGATATGCAGAATCAGGGAAACTAGAACTTTTAGGGGATGGGGTAAGCTGTTGAGTGGATATGCAGACATTAGTGAGGAGGCAGTTGAGTGTAAGAATGTGTATAATATGCCTAAGTTAGTACCACTGGTACCAAACCAGAATGGGATAGTTAGCATAAAGGATCAGGATAGTGGTGAGCCTAAGGGGCTTTTGCACTTTATGTACACTAATGCTAGGAGCTTTCGGAACAAGCAGGAGGAATTTATAGAATTGGTTGGCTCATCCTGGCCAAAGGTTATTGGCATTAGTGAGACATGGCTAACAGAAGATGATATAATTAGTGGGTATAGTGTGTTCAGGGAGGACAGAGAGAAAAGAATGGGATGAGGAGTGTTATTGGTGATAGCCAATGAACTGCAACCAAAGAAAACTGCAAGCCAGTGAAAATAGTACATTTGAGGCTATCTGGTGTGAGATTGAGGCCAGCAGAACAAAATATACAGTTGGATGCTGCTATAGACCAGGGGATGGAAAAAAAGATGGAGATAGTATGCATTGGCAAGTAGACTCAATGAGTGGGGGACAGTTAATTATTATTAGGGATTTCATCTATGGGAACATAGATTGGAAGTAAGAGAGGACACGTGGGAGGAAGGTAATGGATTTTATGCAGTTAGTAAGGGATAATTACCTGATACAGCATGTAATGGAATATACTAGAGGTTTGAGAGTGCTCGATCTGGTAGTTGCATCTGAGAATTTGTCTATAATGAATATGACCATGATGACACCAATTGGTGAGAGTGATCATATGGTTTTGACCTGGGAGGTGGCCAAATGTGTGGAATTTTCAGTTAAGATGGGGTATATGTAGAATTACAGGGCTGGTAAGTATGACAAGCTTAGGAGATTGTTTGGATCAGTGCCATGGCATGTAAAACTGCAAGAGCTGGATGTTGCTAGTATATGGGAAGTGGGAAACGAGTGTTTGAAGGAGGTAATGGCAGACTGCACACCTAGAGTCAGGAGAGTAAATCAAGTTGAAGTTAATGGATGAATATCATCATCAAGCTGGAGCTGTAAATAAAGAAACAACTGTGGAGGGAATTTAAGGAGAAAGGTGAGCTGCAGGCATTTGAACAGTACAAGGCACAGAGCAGAAGGGTAACTAGTGTGATAAGAAAGGCAAACGCGGATTATGAAAAGAAGTTAGCAATGTAGGCTAAAGAGAATCCTAAGCAGTTCTTTCGATATGTGGTAAGTAAAAGAAAGAATATATATGGCGAAATGATTTTAAGGAATGCTGATAGTAGGGAGGTAACTGAATCAGTCAAAATAGTAGAATTACTAAGTGAACATTTTGCAAGAGTTTATCATCCAGGTGGTGATATTGCAGGAATGAGAAAGCCAAAGGCTTATATGGAAACTGAAAAAATGAAATGGAGGTGCATAGCATATTACAGAACCTTAATGTGAATACAGCTGTGGGATTAGATGATATTATTATTACATAACACCTCCAGGAAGTCCAAAGACTCATTGAGGGAGGACACCTACTCTATAGCTCTCCGTCTCGACCACTCCACTCACCGCAACTACCTTCATCATCTACACTAGCATTAACTACCACTGACCACCACCACTATTTTCACAAACAATCACAAACATTCATGCCCATGGCAGGATTTGAACCTGCAGCCTTTTGGCTGGAGAGCGGATATGCTAACCACTTGGCCAACCGGGCCAAGTTTTACACATAGGGGCAAGGGAATTGTTAGTGCCCTTAACCATATTGATTAATCTAAGTCTCAGCTCTGGGTTAGTCCCAAGGGGGGGGGGGGGGAAATAGTTCCACTGCATAAAGGTTGCAGTGGAACTATTGATTTAGCAAACTGACTGATCAGCATATCAGGAGTTGTCAGAGTATTGGAGAAGTTGGTCAAGAGCAAAATACAGGAATGGATAGAAGGAAATGGGATACTGTATGGGGGTCAGCATGGTTTCGAAGGGTGGATCATGTCTCAGTAACTTGTTTACGTTTTATAATAGTGACAGCTGAGTTGGATAAAGGTAATGGGTTTACAGTGATACTGCTGGACTTTGCAAAGGCCTTTGACAGGATACCACATGGAATTCTAATGAGTAAACTGCAGCACATGGGAATAGATTTGGGTTAGTGAGATTAACAGGCGGGTGGTTGATAGAAAGATATCAGAGAGCAGTTTATTCAGGAGCAGAGTCCAAAAGAAGGCCTTTGACTGTGGCATGCCGTGGGGTTCTGTTCTTGGACTGCTACTGTTTAATTTGTACATTAATGATATAGGAAAGGATCTGAGAAGGACTGTTCAGTTATATCAGGAGTCGGGAACTGGCAGCTCCGGCTCCACAATAAATATTCTGTTAGTTAACATATTTATTGCGGTACTAAACTGGTGTTTAATTTAGTGTCAGATAATGTTATGCACAAAATAATTACATTAAAAATAAGTATAGGAACAAATTGACTTATGAAAGTTTGAAAGCTGAATTACTATTAAAGTGCGCGACATACTCTCCAGATTTAAGTAAATTAGCTGAGAAGATGCAAAAACAAAAGTCTGATTAGTGAATTTTAAATTAAAGCAATCAAATATCTATTAAAATACATAATATTGTATTTTTGTTCAGACTAATTTTTTTTGCAATACAAATTCTGACCTTTTTGCAATATTATACTTACTTAAACATGTTTTGTGATTAAAAACTTAATCAAACTTAATGTTGTTTTATTTATTGAACATATAAAAAATTTATATGCAAACATAAAAGTGGTATTTGATATCTGGAAATACTGAATTAAAAACAAATTTACCTAAGTTTGAACTAACTGCAACTTTGAGTCACCAGGAAAAATCGAATTGAAGTTGTGGCTCCCAAAATTTTGTTTTAATTAATTTTTTTTGGTGGAATGGCTCTTTGGTTCAAAAAGGTTCCTGACCCCTGAGTTATATGCTGATGATGCAAAGTTGGGTTGAGCAATAGTTAATACAGATGATGTCAAATTTTGCAGGATGATTTGGATAGATGTAATTACAAAAGATGTAATATATCACATTGGTGGAACTGTACTCCAGGAAAGTGATGAAGCTGGAGACTTGGGAGTATGTTAGTGGATAGGGAGTTAAAGTTTAGGGGGAACATAGCAAAAGTGGCTAAAGCAGCTAATCAGATCACTTGGTTACTGAAGAATACTTTCATGAGCAGAGACAAGCAGGTTATTGTTTCTTTTTATTGAGCCTTGATTCCATCTTGACTACTGTGTGCAGATGTGGTTTTCTCGTTGATGATGAGAAGGAGGTGGAGAGGATCCAGAGGCAAATGACTAAGATAGTAGAAGGTCTATGGAATGAACCTTACAAGAACAGGTTGAAAGTTTGTGGGTTACAGAAACTGGTCAATAGATGGAAAAGGGGGTGATATGATTGTGACATACAATTATCTGTTGTGTTGTGGGTGCCATGACTGTGAATGAGTTCTAAGTATGATAGATACTGCGCAAATGTTGGATAGTTTTTGACATGATGTTAGGGCCTTTCTTCAGTGAGTCTAAGGACTCCTTAGAGTTGTCCGTAATAATAATAATAAACAGATTGGTCAGAGGCAATGCCAACATATAGGTTGATATCCCATTCAATCCCACAGCAATAGTATTCATATTAATGGTTTGTAATATTAATATGCCAAACACTTCCAGTTTGTCTATTCTCATATCAGACTGTTACATCAGCAACTGCAATATTTCCACCCGTATATTTATCAAAATTTATCACTCAGTAACTATTTCACCTTCTTATCATCAGCATTTAAAGTTTAACGAAGAATTAGATATTCTTCCTCCAATTATTTCTTATATCAGTAATGTATAAATTAAATAGCAGCAGCAGTATTCTATAGTCATTCTTCCTGTAACTCTTCATACCAAAAGAACTTTTTGGGATTTCCTTTGGCCTGTTGTCCAGCTAATTTCATAATGAATTTTTTGCCTTCCTTATTATACTAGTTGTCCTTCTTGCTTATGCTTTGCATTGCTCATGAGTCTGCTGATCACTGTTTCTTTTATATTCTCTCCGGAACTTTTATTTTTTCTTTTTCTGCAGCACCAATTTATTATGATAATCATCTGTTTATGCAGTCTGATATTGCCTTCCTCAAACACTGCCTGAAATCCTTCCCTTGTTATTTTACATGTACCCCTTCTTAACTAAAAATTACACATGTTTAGCAACTCCCAGGAAAGGAATGCATGATCATTTGAAAGTCATGTGGCTATCTTGGTTATGGATACATCTTCTGCTGCTATTCCACATAACCAGCAATCTTATTATTATTATTATTATTAAACAAGACCTCATGGAGTCAAAGACTCATCTAGGAGGTCCTTTTATCTCACACACATCTCATCATACCGGGTCTTAAACACATTCAAACTCCTTGCAGACACCACACTCTCAGGCAAGGCATTCCAATCATTCACAACTCTGCACGAAAAAAAACCTGCCTCTCACTCCCCTACTCACACCCTCTTTATACAGTTTCCAGGGATGACCTCTGGTTCTCTCCTGATCTCCCACTATTCGCTGTAGAACTTCTCCACCATTGATCCTATAGCAACCCCTTACCAACTTGTAGGTCTCTATCATATCTCCCCTCTTCCTTCTCTCCACTAGTCTCTGCAAATTACATCTTTTCAATCTTTCCTCATACTCGACATTCCAGAGGTCAGAAACTACCTTAGTCAGTCGCCTTTGGACCCTTTCCAACATCTCTTCATCCTTCTGAAAACCAGGTGACCAAATCTGGGCACAATAGTCCATGTGTGGCCTAATCAAAGCCTTATACAATGGAACAAGAATCTCCCTACTTCTACACATCAGTGTCTTCCTCATCATTCCCAGAAGTCTTTGTGTTGTCTTCACAATTTTGGCGATGTGTCCCCTAAATTTTAGATCCTTATCCACTATCACTCCCAGATCTCTTATTTCCTCTACTTCCAACAATATATTCTCACCAAGCATAAATTCTGCATCCCATCTTTGTTTTCCAAATTTTAAAACCTTACATTTTGCAACATTGAACTCACATCCCCATTTGCTTGCCCAATCACTCAATTTATTCAAGTCTTCTTGCAAGGCCACAACATCTTCACTACTCTTTATGGTTCATCCCAACTTTGCATCATCTGCAAACAACTGAATATCTCCATCCAAATCTTCGCCAATATCATTAATATACAAGTTAAATAGTAATGGCCCTAAAACAGACCCCTGAGGCACTCCACTAGTGACTTTCCTTTTCCTGGATATTGCACCCCCATACACAACTTGTTGATACCTATCAGATAGCCAGTCTCCAATCCAATGCACTAATCTAATATCCAACCCCATCTGCTCTAGTTTGACTGTCAACTTATCATGAGGTACTCTATCAAAAGCTTTTGCGAAATCCAAGTATATTACTGTGTATCCTTCTCCTCTGTCCAAGGAAGCAGTCACTTTATTGTAATAAGTAAGTAGATTACTAAAACACAACCTCCCTTTAGCAAATCCATGCTGTCCATCAAAGATTATACCATTGTTGTCAACCCAACTCTGGATCCTAGTTCTCACAAGCTTCTCCAACAACTTAACCACAACACCTGACACACAGATAGGCCTATAGTTTGATGCTTGAGTTCGATCACCTCCTTTATGAAGTGGCACAATCTTGCCCTCCTTCCACTCTTTAGGGACTTGACCAAATGCAAGACTCGTATTAAAAAAATATGTCAAGGCAGGTGTCAACTCTCTGGCACATTCCTTCAGAATACGCGGTGATATATTATCAAGTCCCACAGCCTTATTTACATCTAGTTTACTCAACTCCCCAAACGCCTCTTGCTCACTTACAGTCAGTCTCTCCTCCCCATCATCAACTGCTCTTAATCTCTCCATGAAGTCACATTCACAAGATTGAAAGATCTTTATGAACTGCTCATTAAGTATCTCCACCACACATTCTGCAACAGCTGTCTTTATACCATTTCCTCCAATCAATGTCATCCTTCCATAATCATTCTTTCTTTTGCTGGCAACATATCGAAAAAACTCCCTAGGATTCTTTTTAGCTTCATTAGCTAACTGCTGTTCATACCTCTCTTTAGCTACTCTCACCAACCAAGTCACTCTCCTTGCCTGGTCTTTGTAGAACTCATGAAATTGGTTACTTCCACTTCTCTTATGCTGCCTCCACAACGCCCTTTTTCTCTGTATTGCATGCTTAATCTCTTTATTCATCCATCTCACACCTAACTTATTTAACCTTCTCACCCGTGGTATACATTTAGACATTGCATCCACTAAATATTTTTTGAAAATCCCCCAAGCTGCATTGATCTCTTTTCCAGCTAACTCCTCATTCCATGCTACACCTGCAAGCTGTCTCCTGAGCTCTTCATAATCACCCCCCTTGTAGTTCCACATATACCCTTTTTTCACAGGGGTCCTTGCACTGCTGGCAACCACCCAAGTAATCACCTCATGGTCACTTTCACCAATTGGTGGATGATTTGATACCTCATTGATAATTACATCCTCCGATGAGATGACCAAATCCAAGACCCTTAATCCTCTTGTGCCCTCTGTTACATACTGTCTGAGGTAGTTATCCCTCAAAAACTCAAGAAACTCATTTTCTTTACTTCCAGTTGCTATCTCTTCATTCCAGTCTATATTGCCATAATTAAAATCACCCATAATGATCACCCTTTTCTTATTTGCTTGGCTTATTTGACCATACATTTCACTATCACCACCATCCACATTACCAGGTCTATAACAACATCCCACCAAGTATTTGATTCTATTCACCTCTATCTCACACCATACTGCCTCAAAACCACTGGCCCCATTTCCCCCTTGCATCTCTACCTTGTATGGACATAACTCTTTCTCTATCATCAATAGCACTCCCCCTCCCTTTTTACCCCTTCTATCCTCACGAAACACATCATACCTTTCCATCTCTATTCCTGTCAGGATGTCATTCTCATCTAACCATGTCTCACTTATTCCGACAATCTCTGGGTGCACAGACGCAATTAGTGCAACCATTTCATCCGCCTTGTTTCTTATACTTCTAGCATTGGTATACAAACACAACAACTCATTTCTGGATCTACAGCTAGTTCCACTGATACCACTCACTCGATGTGATCTCTCCATGCTGGACTGGGGCCATTTCCCTTTCTGCTTCTTCATTTTAGAACCCTTTGCAATTCCATCTGTTTCCTTTTGATCCCTGATCATCCCATTACTTTCCTGCCCACACATTCTCTCACCTCCTCTTAGAGCATCCACCTTTCTCACGCTGTGTATCCCTGTCCACCCTGAGCCTCCCCGTTTCCCTGCTCCTCTTGCACACCCATTCTCTCATTATCTATACTCATACCACTCACTTCCACATTCATTTCCACTCCTTCAGTCTCTCCTGTCTTACTCTCCTGCTCTTCCACATCACTCCCCTCTCGATCTGATTCATTCTCTCTATTCACTTCTCTACCTTCCAGCAGCAGTCTCTCCAAGCGACTCACACCATAACCACTCAAATGCAGTCCATCGCTCCCATACAGCTCACTTCGTCCCTCAAACTCATTCCACACATTAACAAACTGTACTCCCATCTCCTCACACATTTCAGCCAGAATATCATTCATAATCCTTGCTCTCCGCCTCATTTCACCACAATCATACCTAGGCAACACACTGACCACCCTTCCTGTCACACTATTCTCCTTTATCTTTCCAAGCAGTCTCCTGACATTCATTTTGACATGCTCTTTGTTCTCTCTCAAATCATTCGTACCAATTAATACAATTAACTCTTTTGCTCGTTCCCGCCTCATATTCAATGCCTCAATCACTCTACTCATTTTACCGCCTGGAAAACATACCTTGTGCATTTTATCCTCTAGCACACCTTTAATAATGGAGTCGCCATACAATGCCACTCGCTCATCTTTTGTTAACTCTTTCATGCCATCATGATTTATTTTAATAGTTTTGACCTGCATTCTCTTAATTTCATTCCGCATCCATTTCATTTCTTGCTTCATCCAATCCAATTCACCTTCTGAACCTCGCGACACATTCACTCTATCATTAAATCTTTCTAACTTTCTAACTCTCGACCTTCTCTTCTCACTTTCCCTCTCATTCATCCTTCTTTGTTTCCGTACTTTCGGTCCAACATACGTCCAACATCTTAATAATCTTAATACTAGTCCCAACTTTACATACTATTTAAATTTCTTTTATATGTAATTGTTATTATTAACACCAACCAGACCTCCACAGTCAAAAGATTCATTACAGGAGGCACATGCTGTTACACACAAAGACCATTGAACCATGCTTTAAACTCATTGAATGCGTCTGCATTCACCATAATGCGTGGAAATTATTGCCTGACATAGGCAACACATTCCACTCACCAACAATTCTCCATGCAAAGAACCTGCTCACATCCTCCTTATACAGTTTCCAGGATGTTCCTCTCCCCTCTCCCATTCTATGAAAAGTTTCTTCCACGTTAACTCAGTAACAACACTTTACAAATGTCAGTCATATCCCCTCTCTTCCTTCTATTCACAAGACTTTGCAAACTGAATTCCCTCAATCTGTCTTCAAATCCCACATTCCAAAGACCAGTTACCTTAGTCAGTCTTCTCTGAACCCTTTCCAATATATCCTTATCACCATAAAAACTAGGAACCAAATCTGTGCACAATAATCCATATGAGACCTGATGAAGGATTATACAATAGACCAGAACCTCTTTATTTCTGCACATTAAGGTCCTCCACATCATTGCCATTATCTGATGTGATGACGTCAAAACTTGTGCAATATGTCCTTTGAACTTCAGATCCTCATCCATCACCACTCCAGGGTCTCGTCTCCTCAACTTCTTCCACAATTTCCCTGCCAGCTGCATCCTTTACATCCCATTGTTGCCTATCAAATTTCAGAACATTACATTTTGCAACATTGAACTTTCACAAGAAGAGAAAAGACAAGAAGGGAGAGAGTGTGATGCCAATGATAGCAAGGTAATGTTTACATAAGCTAGATATCCAAGAGTAAAATAGTGGCAATGGGTTTGAGGAAGTGTGGTGTGAGGTGGAGGTTGATAGGAAGAGATATTTAGTTGGATGTTGCTATAGACCAGGGAATGTAGAGGGAGATGACGAAGAAATGTATAAGCAACTTGGGTTAGTGAAACAAGGATAGGGTGATTTTAATTATGGCAGTATAGATTGGAATGAAAAGATAGCATTGGGGAATAAGGAAAATGAATTTCTCAAGAGACAACTATCTTAGGCAGTATGAAAAGGAGAGCATGCAAGAATCTAGTTTTAGATATCACCATTTCATCAGAAGATGCAATTATGGTTGGTTTAACATATCAATCCAGTCAGTGAGAGTAATCATGAAGTCATCATCTAGATTGTGGCTAGCCATATGAAGAGTTAGTTACTTAGTTCTTTTTGATTTTTATGGTGCAAAGACATCAAAGGTCATACTGTGCCAGGACACAGATTACAGCAGTATGTATGGTAAACAGTTGTAGGACAATGACATACATCCATGCTCCTGGTGGGATTTGAACCCACAGCCTCTTGGCTGGAGAACAGATATGCTAACAACTCGATTGGCCCATGTGAAGGCTTCTGTGAGGAAAGGATTTATGTGGAAGTACAAAACTGATGATAATGACAAGCTTAGGAGACAGCTTGTAGCTATAGCATGGAATGAGGAATTGAGCGGAAAGGAAATAAATGCTGTTTGGAACTGACAAAGAAATATTTATCAGCATCAGTTTTTGAATGTATTCTAAAAGTCAAAAGGCTGGTGAATAGAGTAGGTGTAAAATGGATGAATGGAATGAATGGAGAGATTAAGAAGAAGGCACTTTGGAGGCAGAATAAGATGAATAAGGGTAATAATCAGTTGCACTGAGAGTATAAAGAGCATTGAGAGATTGGTAACTGCTGCAGAGGACATAGTTGAGGTATTCGATGAACAGTTCATCAGGGTGTTTCATTCTCAGCGTGAAATCAGAAGCTCAAGTGTAGAAAATGAAATGAGAGAAGATTAATGATGAGCGAACAAGAGATATATCATGGGTGAGGAGTTAAGTAAGTTAGATGTCAATAAGGCAATAGGACTTGATGACATATCACCACATGTCTTAAGGGAATGTTCCAAGGAGAGAGCATCAGCCTTGGCCTACCTGTTTAACAAGTCCTGAAATAGCACAAGTCTCAAAGGAGTGGAATAAAGATAAAATTGTTCCACTTTACAAAGGTGGTAATAAAGCTAAGGCTACAAATTATAAGCTAATCTGTATATCTGGGATTGTAATTAAGGTATTGGAGAAGTTGGCAAGAGACAGATTACAAAAGTGGGTTGATAACAGTGGTATTCTTCATGCTTGTCAGCATGGGTCATGGTTTACCAGCTTGCTTATAACAAGGTGACAAATGCATTGGACAATGGAAACACATACACAGCAGTATACTTAGATTTTGTGAAGTTTTTGATATATTACCACACCACAAGTTGATGTAGTAATGTATCTAATCTATCAGATTGGATGATAGTGAGTTGAATAGGCAATTGGCTCTCAGGTATCAGCAAGTTCTGTATGGGGGAATTATGTAATTATCTCTTGGAAGTATTACAAATTAAATTTCCATTTTTCCATATACTCTTTCCAATCTATATCCCAATACAACAGTTTCCATAAATTAAGAAAACAAAGAGAAATATCACAATTGCTCAATTTTTATGCAGTTTGGTAAAAAGCAGTATGATATGAGATATTATTATTATTACTACGGGCTACTCCAGGAGTCCTTAGACTCATCGAGGGATATGAAAGAAACACCCACAAAAATTGTAAATGAATAGTTTAATTCAGCAGTTTGGTATGTGGGTATTATGAAGATTTTTTTTTTTTTTAATGTAAGCTTCATATTCTAGTACAAAAGTTTGACAATCAGATGTGTAACATAAGAGCAGTAGCATGTCCAGGTTACAATATGCATAAAGTCACAAATGGTTAAAATGGTTAAAGAAAACGATTAGAAACAAGAGGTCAAAATGAAATTGTCAAAGTGCTTCAATAAGGAATGTAGTCATCCCTCATAGCAATATAGGGCTCCCAATGATGTTTCATACTATTTGTAATGATGTCCAGGAGCTCAGTTAGTAATAACAACATTTGCTCCAGCAAAGCTCCCCTAATTAGGTCCCTCAAGATTTTTGAGAGGGAAAGTTGAGAGCAGCAAAACATCTACCTAGAACATCCCAGACATGCTCAATAGGATTAAGGTCAGGAGACCTGGCTGGCCAATCCACACGTACAATAATCTTTTCTTGAAGATGTTCATCCATGGGCTTCACTTGATGATGAAGACTAGCAATAGTGTCACATAAGATAAATGTCTACCCTATCACACCTTCACATGGATGAATATGGGGGTCCAGGACCTTGTCTCTATAAGTTGCAACATCAGCAGTTCTGCTAGGAAGACATATAGATCAGTGTATCCATCAAACAAGATGCCTCCCCAAACCATCACATTACCTCCACCATAAATGCTCCTTTCACAGATATTAGAGGGATGATAGCATGTCCTTGGTTTTCTCCAGATCAGAACACACCTGGTTTTTCTTTGCAGAGTAAATAGGGACTTGTCTCTAAACAATTCCAACCTCCATTTTACTTTTGAGAGAAACTTGTGACATGAAATTAAGATAATTCTTAATTTCATGTCACAAGTCAGAATTATCTACATGTTAGCACAAAAAAAGTATATTCGATATATTGCCAGATATTTCAGTGTGAAAAAAAAAATCATCATCAGAAAACAAACTGTTTTCTGTCTAGCCACTGATGATAGTTTGCTATTTTCAAACTGAAATATCTGGCAGTATATAAATATACTTTTCTTGTGCTAATGTATAGATAATTCTTAATCCCAACCTCCATTAGTTCTTGGTCCAGTTGAAGTGAAGTGTGGTCCATTTCCTGTGGCAAAAGGATATGGGCACGCATACAGACCACCCTCGTGAGGCCTTCTGCACACACACTGGAAACAAATACCAGTGTTTCGGATACTGACATAAAGTCAAATTATAGCTATTTCAGGGTAGAAGTACTCCTGTTTTAGCAAGAAGATAATCAGAGATATTGGTCACCCTCTGTGGTTATAACCTGTGGCTTTCCTTTACTATATCTCCTGCAGTGGCGGCTCCTGGCTTGAAATCGTGGGGTGCTGCAACTTTTGAAATATACATACACACTGTAAGTACAGTGTATATGCGTTTGGATAAAATATCAAAATTATGGTAAAAATTTACCATAAAAAAAAAAAAAAACATGAAAAAATATTGTTTATTATCGATAAAATTATATGGTTTAGTATAATTCAAAATTACTTAAAAATAAAATCCATTCCTTTAATTGTAATTAAAGTAATTAAATGAGGACAAGACAATTTGCTGTCACAAAATGTCTTATCCTCATTTCAGACATGAAATGGAAAACTATTTCAAAATGCGTGCTTTTATGCTGTGGCTCATGTGCATACACCACTGAGGGCATCACTCATCTGCATACAATAATCAGACTCATCACTTTCATAATGTATGTGACTTTCACCCCCCCCCAAGTTATTGTGATTTTTCTCTTTGTTCCTTAATTTATAAAAAAGCAGTGTAGATGAAGTTTTTCCGTGATGATTACTTGGTCTATACTCATTATGCTAATCTGCTGATGCATGACATCCACATCTTTCTGTGCAACTTCAGGTGCATAGCAGCAACCAACTATATAGTTTGCTTTGTTGGCCTCTATCTCATGCCAGATATTATTATTATTATTATTATTATACAAGGTGCCTCCATTGAGTCAAGACTCATGACTCAAAAAGACATTCTCAAATAAACTTTCTGAGTCCTGTATTCTTGCTTAACCTCTACTTTTGTTGGCAATTTTTTAGCAATCATCAGTAATAAACTCCACTATTCCTCTTCCCTATATTCTCCATGAAAATATTTCCTGTAAAAATACCCCCAACATCATCCTTCATCAATCTGTTCACCCTTAGTCCAAATTTTTCATTCTAGCATTCATGTATAATAGCAGTTCTCAACCCTATGTTTGCAGGTGCAAATGCACCTATGGGGCTATTTAATAACTGACAGTTTGCATGTGCCTGCTGTCAATTATTAAATAAGGAAAAAATAAAATTAAAACATTTGAACTATGTTTTCTCCTAGTAATAATATTTACTGAAATCATAAAAAATGTTAACATTTATGTTATATTATGAACATTTTGTAATTCCTCTGTCTTTGAGTGCGAGTGTTACTAGTGCCAATTTTATGCACTGTTTTATGTATTTAGTCTACTGACAACTATTTGCTTGAGGGATGTGTCACCACTTCACCAGTGTTGTTGGCCTGTTTTGACCATACATTGTTTTCTTGTGTTTAAAAATTCTGCCCCAAAATGAGTAATCCAAATTAAAAACAATTAACATAAAAATTCAATAATGACTGGAAAGAAGACTATTCTTTTACCCAGAGTAAGGATAAATGTTTTTTGCTTATTGTGCGATGGTTTAATTTAGTCATATAACAAATGTTACATGTGTATTTATCCTACTTTCAGAGTTAATTAATTTGTTAATTGTTATCTTTTGATATGATGAGCAAGCAAGCATAAATTTTCACAGAAAAGAAATATTGGAGCCCAGTCTCTTCCTAATCTTGAACCCCTGATGTATACAAATTGGATACATGAATGCTAGAATTTTCTTTAATATCCTTCTTGGACCAACAACTATCCCTGTATATTCTAATGACCAACCCATCCAGATTTGAGACCTGAGAAACTGCATTTGGCTTTGCTTGATCATTTTCACACTTATTTGCCCCTAGGGGTACCTAGTTATGCCCTTGCTTACATGCATACTTCCTAATAGCACTTTCACCTTCTCAGTAAACATTTGTCTCTGTTACAGAAACTTCATCAGGGACACAATATAAACTATACCATGCAAGTCTAATTATTCCCAGCTATTACGTTTCATGTGTGCACGTTAGTTTTGTATTGTATTCTCAATGAAATTACTAACAGACACAAATATTGGAATCGTTAACCAGTGTTTGATTCCTCTGTGCTGTGGTGCATTTCCATTAAATTGTCAACTGAATTAGTTTTATTTCTACTAGTGAATATGTTTTAGTATCAAGCAATAGGCTTGAATGTCAGTGAATAAGAACTACATCAGAAGACTGGCCAATGCATTAAGCAAAAAATTAAATACTCCTATACCTCCCCTCCCACCAAGGTTATTCTTAACAGCCTCTGAACCTCTATCACTGTCCCCTTATACTATTAAAATCCAAGAGACAAGGTGAAGAAATCTGACTACACTATTTAGCTGTCTTATTCAAAGCTTTATAAAGAATAACTTTATTACACCTACAAATTAGTGTTCTCTCTGACATTGTGTGATATCATTATCACTTTAACAATGTGACTGCTGAACAACTTATTCACTTTTACTTCTAACTCTGAGCTCATCAAATTCTTGCCTGTGAAATTTCCTAAATGGAATATAGATGCCAATTCAAAGTTTTGAAATTTGATAAGCAAGGGTGGAATGGTGTATATTTGATTAGTGGGCATGTATTGAAGGAGGTAAACGAGATTAGGGCCATGGGAATGATGGATAAGAACCTGACATTTGGAGCAACATTGCAGGCACAGATTATGACAATGCTGAGGAGGACATTGAATAAATAAAGACTGACATAGAAATATGGTTCACTAACAGAGCTTCAATCAGGCTGTTTGGACTATGGA
Source organism: Typopeltis vanoorti (assembly GCF_054136105.1). NCBI lineage: Eukaryota > Metazoa > Arthropoda > Arachnida > Uropygi > Thelyphonidae > Typopeltis > Typopeltis vanoorti. The sequence goes on along the minus strand of NC_143549.1, from coordinate 168,734,361 downwards.
ATAACTATAGTCATCTATTCATTAAAATAATTCATAACTCATTAAGGATATATAAGATATTATGATAATACTGTATGAAAAAGTTACGTTACTACTAACTTCCTATCAACCATTTTCCTTCAAACAAATCTGTTATCTGTCAAGACAACAGTATTATCAGATCTGATATTTCTGTCTTCTAAGAGTATCAATCCACCTATATTATGGTCTTCCTCTGGGTCTTTTTCCAGCCATCCTGGAAAAGAACACTTGTTTTGCTAGCTTTTGCTCTCCCATTTCATTCTGTTTAAGTGACCATATCACCTGAGATTAACCATGTCGCCGTCAATACGGATAAAATACACCACTCCTCTACACTTCATATCCATCATATATTTCAATGTAAATCAATGGTATTACAATTTTAATATGCACTTTGCATCCATGGTAACCTGGACGTATACATACGTTTTGGCCGGTTGGGTGATTAACTCTGCTAATACATTCTTGAATGTTAACAATGTCGAGTGCTTCCTAACATCCTAAAAGATCTTGTAATACAATACTGTCATTGATGCCATTTGTTTACTCCACTGATCTTTCTCAGAACTCTCATGTCTGTGGTCTCCAGTCTTTGTTCAAGTGCTTTACTTGTAATCTAGCTCTCAGATTCATAAGTTAAAATTGGTTAGAACACTGTCTTGTACACAGCTAGTTTAATGTTATGATTAATTTATTTCTTATTCCATATAAAATTTATTCAGCTGAATTCCTACCATACAACTTTACAAGTTCTGTTGTCTATTTTGGTAATTAATTTGCCATCTTCAATAAAAATTGTGCCTAAATAGACTTTATGTTCTGCATTCAGGATGCAGTTGATATTTTCAATGTTTCTGCATGATTTCATTGTATTAGTCTTTTTATTGCTGATTTACATATAAATTTATTGTGGCAGTTATTCAATTTAGTCATGAAATCCTGCAAACTGTACTGGATTTACTTAGAAGTATAACAATATCTGCATGATATAAAGAGCTGGGATTAACATCTCCAATTCTGATATCTGGTTTAGTATCGCTTTCTTTCATAATATGATCCATACAAATGATAAATAACAATGAAAATAATGTGTACCCTTGTCTCACACCTGATTTAATATCAAACCATCTTTTCTTAAGTCATTCAATTCTAACTGTTGACTTACAACTTAAATATAGACTGTGTATTACCCAATATAACATCCCATTTACACCATATAATTATCATTTTAAACAGCTTTTCTCTTGGCACCTTGTCATATGCCTTTTCCAGACCTACACAGTTTAAATACAGATCCTCATTATATTCCCATGATTTTTCAATTATTTGTCTTAAAGTGAAAATATGATCATGGCAACCTCAATTTAGTCTGAACCAAACTTGTTTTTCTGTAGGCTTTCCTTCTATTCATTATAATCAATTTTTCTTAAATATACTTGCATAAATCTTACTGAGAATACTCAGCAGTGATTATTACTCACATCCAGTTTCATTTCTTTTTTTTTATAAAGATGGGTACTATGATCCAGAATCTGACCTACTGACAGGCTTTCTGAATTATGTAGTGAAGTCACTGTACTACTTTTACATTTCAATGATTGAGCATTTCTGGTCAAATATCAGTGGCTTTTCCACATTTCAAGTTTTGATTTTTTTTTTCTACTACTTAGAGGATTCATATGCATTTTTGTTTGCATTTCTCTTGTATTTTTTATTACTGCTCTGTCACTGCTTGTTTCATTTAACAGACTTTCAAAGTAAATCCTTCAGACAACCAGAATCTTCAGTTTTCATGTCATTTATCATCTTTGATTCCATTTACAGTACTCTTTTCTTCATTTCTAAGCTTTTTCAATGGCCTCAAGAACATTTTGACACCTTTCTGATATTTATCTTCTTTATTCTTACCAAGTGACTGCGCCCTTGGCCTAGATATGCTAACCACTCGGCCTGGTTGGCAGAGTGGCTAGCGTATCCGCTCTCCAGCCAAAAGGCTGCGGGTTCGAATCCTGCCGTGGGCATGGATGTTTACGATCGTGAAAATACTAGTAGTTGTGGTCGGTGGTAGATGGCTTTGGTGTAGAACTGCAACTACATTCGTCAGTTGCAGTTGGTGGAGTAGTGGAGACAGAGAGTTGTAGAGTAGGTGTCCTCCCTCGATGAGTGTTTGGACTCCCTGGAGGTGTCATGTAATAATAATAATAGATGTTTACCGAGCCTTGCGATTAGATGAGTCCTGAAGAAGTAGAAAGAGGACAAAATATTGCCAGAAAGTAATGCTCTGACAAATGTTCCCAATTATAGATCAGTAGATTTGCAGTTAAGATTAGAGATTGTTAAGAGCAGAATACAGGATTGAGATAACTGACGTAGGATTCTATATGCCTGTCAGTATCAATTTGTAAAATAACCTGCTGTGTTTTTTTTTTGAGAAGTGATGAGAATGCTAAAGAAGGGACTCTCGTATTATTATTATTATTATTATTACATAGCACCTCCAGGGAGTCCAAAGACTCATCGAAGGAGGGCACCTACTCCACAACTTTCCATCTCCATCACTCAATCCACCAACTACTACTATGTTCAACATCTACATCATCACCATCTTCTGCCAACCACCACCACCACTAGTATTTTCGCAGATAATCACAAACATCCATGCCCACGGCAGGATTCGAACCCGCAGCCTTTTGGCTGGAGAGCGGATACACTAACCACTCGGCCAACCAGGCTGGCATATATAGTAATATTTTTGAAACATTGTAAAGGCAGACTCTGCCACATGACTAGTAGAGTAAAATTTGGAAAAGATAGAGATGGATAGTAGTCTGTTTGAATTCTATTGGCAAGTTGTGTATGGTGTGAGGGAACAGTCAAGAAAGGTCATATGCCAAAAGCTGCTGTAAAGAAGTTGGGTTATAAGAAGCAATAGTAATGTCAAGTCTCTTCAGGAAGATTTAAATACTTTTATTTGGATGAATGAGTGAGATTAACATTTTAATGTTAATAATTGATGTTGCACTCTGGAGTGCAGAGGTGTAGGGCTGTGCACTCTATTGGTGGAACTGTAGTCCAGGAGGATGAGAATCAGGATTGAGGGGATGATGATCAGCAGAGGTGCCTGAGGTTCTGAGTGAACACTGCAGTTGTTGCAAAGATTAAACAATTGTTTCTATCATGAGGAAGTTGTTTTATCACAGTATATGACCCATATCAAAGTACACAATTGTGCTACAAATGCTAGGAGTATGAACGAATCTAAGGTGGGCTGTGGTAGTTATGTTACTGGTTGGGAGAGTCCTTCTGTGATAAGTCTCACTACATGCAGGTTTGTTATTAAAATAATAATAACTCCATTCTGTTCAAGGGCATTTTTTTCTTTCTAGCCATGCATTTATCCAACCCATAAACTTCAAATGGAATTTAAAATCCAACAAAGTAAAAAAAAAAATAAAAAAAAAGGAATAAATTTTTTTATAATATTTTTTTTTTACTAAATGATTTAAGGAAATTACAAAGTCATGTTGCCATTTTCAAGAAACTTAACAACAAGACGTGCACGCAGGAACAATAAACAGTAAGTGAGGAAGAAGCAAGAAGCTATTATTTCTCCTCAAGTCCTAATGGTGCCCCCTAGTGGGGAATGTTGGTATTCTTGGGCGATGGGCTGAAGGTCTTCTGATGTAGGCTTCCCAAATTTGAGGCAGTCTCATGCAGCCAAATTTGTTGAGGTTTGGATTGTAGGGCTGAAGCTGATTCCATGAAAAGCCTTTCATATTTGTATTTACTACAGTGTATTATTGTGGCTTTCTTCCACCATATTCTATGGCAGGTATCCAGCGTGTGGTCAGCAAGACCAGAGTGGCTGTATTGGTGAAACCGGATGTAGTACTTGTGTTCTGAGATTCTGATATTGGCTGTCCTGCCAGTTTGGCCAAAGTAGGACAGCTGACAGCTGCAGAGGACCTGGTATACACCAGGTAGGTCTTGGGGGGGGGGTCTCTTTAGTATAGTGGATAAGGGATGCCAATTTTTTATATGGTCTGTAACAAGAAGTTAAGTCACGTTTCTTTAGGATTTTTGTAATTTTTTCCGAGGTGCCTCAGATATAGGGTATGGTGATGGATTTAGAGTAATCCTTTTTGAGTGTGTGTATGTGGGGGGGGTTACTGGTTTCAATATTTTTTGGATTTTTTTTGGGGGGTAGCCATTGGCTGAGAAAGTGTTGAGAATGTGGTTTAGTTCTGTGGTTAGGGCATTGTCATTTGAACAGATAAGTTTAGCCCTGTTGTGTAATGACTTCATATTGTTGCAAGGAGGGGTGGTGGGATTGTTGGTGAATGTATCTGCCTGTATGGGTGGGTTTTCTATAGACTGAGAAAACCAAGGTTCCATCAGGCTGGCGGGTGACTAGTGTGTCTAAGAAAGGAAGGCAGTTGTTTTTTTCTTCTTCCAGGGTGAATTTGATTCTGGGGTGTTGGTTATTTAAGTGTGTTAGGAAGGAGAGGAGTGCATTGGAGCCATGTGGCCAAATAGCGAACACATCATCAACATAGTGAAGCCAAATGGTTGGTTTTTGTGGGGCAGAGTTTAAGGCTTTCTCTTCAAAAGTCTCTACATAAAAGTTGGCCAAGGGTGGGGAGAGTGGAGAACCCATGGCTGTCCCTTATATTTGTTTGTAGAATTTTCCTTGCCAAACAAAATAGCCTGAGTTCATTGTGAACTCAAATAGGGCTGTAATATCGTTAAGAAATTTAGCTTGGATTAGCTGTAGGGATTCTTTGAGTGGGACATTTGTAAACAAGGAGGAGACATCAAAACTGACCATTATGTCAGTGTGTTTGAGTGTAAGGTTTTCTATGCTGGCTTTGAAGTGGGCTGAGTTTTTTATGTGTGCAGGTGTGTTTGCCAGTATAATGTGAGAGAGAGCTTTGGACAAATGTTTAGCTAGTTTGTATGTGGGGGAATCAATGCAATCCACTATGGGATGTAATGGCACATTTTCCTTATGTATTTTTGGGAGTCCATAAATAAGGGGGGGGGGTATGGAGTTAAATGGTTTTAATTTGTTAGTGATTTCCACATGCCAAGAAGTGACCTTCTTAAGGAGCCTGTGGACTTTTCTAATTTGTGAGTTGGTGGGATTGTACTCGATAGGGAGGTAAGTAGCCTGATCTAAAGCGCTTTCAGCTTACCTGTGTAATCCTGTTAGATCGGGCTACTAACCTCCCTATTGAGTACAATCCCACCAACTCACAAATTAGAAAACTCCACAGGCTCCTTATGAAGTCACTTCTTGGCCTGTGGAAATCACTAACAAATTAAAACCATTTAACTCCATATCCCCCCACCCCCCATATCAATGCCATCCACTATGGGATGTAATGGCACATTTTCCCCCACATACAAACTAGCTAAACGTTTGTCCAAAGCTCTCTCACACTATACTGGCAACACACTTTCACACATAAAAAACTCAGCCCGCTTCAAAGCCAGCATAGAAAACCTTACACTCAAACACACTGACATAATGTTTTGATGTCTCCTCCTTATTTACAAATGTCCCACTCAAAGAATCCTTAGAGCTAATAATCCAAGCTAAATTTCCTCCCGATATTACAACCCTATTTCAGTTCACAATGAACTCAGGCTATTTTGTTTGGCAAGGAAAATTCTACAAACAAATAGAGGGGACAGGGTTCTCCACTCTCCCCACCCTTGGCCAACTTTTATATGGAGACTTTTGAAGAGAAAGCCTTAAACTCTGCCCCACAAAAAACCAACCATTGGCTTCACTATGTTGATGATGTGTTTGCTATTTGGCCACATGACTCCGATGCACTCCTCTCCTTCCTAACACACTTAAACAACCAACACCCCAGAATCAAATTCACCCTGGAAGAAGTAAAAACAACTGCCTTCTTTCTTAGACACACACTAGTCACCCGCCAGCCAGATGGAACCTTGGTGTTTTTCAGTCTATAGAAAACCCACCCATACAGGCAGATACATTCACCAACAATCCCAAAAAAACCATCCCTCCTTGCAACAATATGGAGTCATTATGACACTATACAACAGGGCTAAACTTATCTATTCAAATGACAATGCCTAACCACAGAACTAAACCATATTCTCAACACTTTCTCAGCTAATTACCCCCCCCCCCCCAAAAAAAATCCAAAAAATATTGAAACCAGTAAACCACACCACAACTTCCCCCCATCACAACAAGAATTACTCTAAATCCACCACCATACCCTATATCCGAGGCACCTTGGAAAAAATTACAAAAATCCTAAAAAAACGTGACTTAACTTCTTGTTACAGACCATATAAAAATTGGCATCTCTTATCCACTCTACTAAAGAGACCAACCTCCCCCCCCCCCAGACCTACCTGGTGTATACCAGGTTCCTTGCAGCTGTAACCTGTTCCAGTTTGGCCAAACAGGCAAGTACAGCCAATATCAGAATCTCAGAACACAAGGACTACATCCGGTTTCACCAATTACAGCCACTCTGGTCTTGCTGACCACACGCTGGATACCTGCCATAGAATATGGTGGAAGAAAGCCACAATAATACACTGTAGTAAATACAAAAATGAAAGGCTTTTCATGGAATCAGCTTCAGCCCTACAATCCAAACCTCAATAAATTTGGCTGCATGAGACTGCCTCAAATTTGGGAAACCTACATCAGAAAACTTTCAGCCCATCGCCCAAGAATACCAACATTGCCCACTAGTGGGCACCATTAGGACTTTAGGAGAAATAATAGCTTCCTGCTTCTTCCTCACTTACTGTTTGTTGTGCCTGCGTGCACATGTCTTGTTCTTAAGTTTCTTGAAAATGGCAACGTGACATTACCGAAATATTGAAGTATATTAAAATTTATTTTAATGTATATCCTAGTTGACGTAATTTCCTTAAATCATTTAGTAAAAAATGCATAACCAACGTCTAGCCCTTTCCACGAGAATTACAGTAATACTCCGAGTTACGTGAATCCGGAGTTACGCAGTTTCTTATATGTACGTATTGGCATCCCACTTCATTTTTCACCACTAGTCATATCTTTCTGGCGCTGGCCACATTCGCCAGTGTCACACATGCTGTGAACAAGCACTGACATGTTTCTCGCAGTCTGCATTCATACATGATTCTTATGGTCTACAAAACTTGCGATTCTTTAATGTTATGTTCTTGATAAAAATTTTATCACATAAAAAATAACAGTGTTGTCCAAAAGAGCAAGTCCGATTCTTCTACAGCTAGCAAGAAAAGAGAAACATTGACTACGGAAACAAAACTCAACATTATTAAGGATTTTGAAGGTGGAATGAAAATTTGTGAGCTAGCAAAGAAGTTTGATCTACAGGAATCCACAGTAAGAACAATCATAAAAGATAAAGAAAGAATTCTCGCTGCTGTGAAAAATGTCCAATCATTGAATTCAAGCATAATTCGTAAACGGCATGGGATTATTGGAGATGGAAATGATGCTTAAATTATGGTGTAATAATCAACTGAGAGTAAAAAATTGTCCAGTTGATCAAACGACAATATGTAGCCAAAGCAAGCTGATATTTTAGAGGCTAAAAGTAGAAGCTGGTGAAGTGGCCAAAGAAGAAAATTTCGTGGCCAGTAATGGTTGATTCAACCAATTTAAAAATCGCTGTAACTGGCACAACATCGCGGAGAGGCGGCAAGCGCTGATAAAGAGGCTACGTCTTCTTTTCCTGAGACACTTATGGCTATCATCGCCATAAGTGTCTCAGGAAATATATATCTCTTAGGCTTGTTCTGGAAAAATATGCCTAAGAGAACTTTCATGGCATGTGAAGAAAAAAGTTTCCTGGCTTTAAGGCTTCCAAAGACCGGTCGACAGTAATGCTTGGTGGAAATGCAGCTGGTGATTGCAAGTTAAAACCTCTCTTAATTTATCACTCCAAAAATCCAAGAGCTCTAAAAAAAAATCTAAAGCTGGCTTGCTAGTGATTTGAAAGTCAAATTCTAAAGCTTGGGTGACAGCTTCTATTTTTGAAGACTGGTTTGGTCACCACTTCATACTTGAAGTTGAACTTTATTGCCAATTAAAGAAATTCCGTTTAATGTTATACTCATTATGATAACACACCTGGTCACCCTCCTGCAACTTTAAAAGATTTTGATCCACGTGTAAAACTTGGTTTCTTGCCTCCAAATACAACCAGCTTACTTCAACCGATGGACCAAGGAGTTATTAAAATATTCAAAGCGTACTACACATGACGTTCATTTGCAAGTCTGAATGAAGCTTCGAGGAAAATGAGCAACTGTCTGTTACAGAGTTTTGGAAACAGTTTAATGTTTTAGATGCTGTAAGGATTATTGGAGATTCTTGGGGTGAAATTTCCGAAAAATCTTGAATGGTGTCTGGAAAAAACTTTGTCCATCCTTTTTTAAATGCGAAACAGAAATGTTGCCAGAAACTGATCAAGTTGCTGAGGCAATAGAAGAAGTTGTCAACCTTGCCAGGCAATTAGATTTAGAAGTCAACAGTGATGTCAGTGAGCTGTTAGACTCGCATAACAAGGAGCTTATAATCGACGAGCTCATAGAGATGTGTGAGCAAAGTGCTACCGAAGAGAATGAAACCTCAGATCTATTTCTACCAGAAAAGCACACGACAATTGCAAAATTAACAGAGGGTCTCAGCTTAATTAAGAAAGGTTTACAGATTTTGGAGGACATAGATTCTAACGAGGAACAAATTGTAGCCACAAGGCAAGGAATAAAAAAATCATTGGCTTGCTATGAAGACATTTTGCATGACAAGAAAAAGACATTATGCCATCAGATGAATCTATTAAATTTTATGAAACCGTTGACATCGAAATAACTTTCTTTTTTTATGTACAAAAAACTACAATTATGATTATATTTCTTAAAAAATATACATGTTTTTGTAAACCTTTGGTCCCAATTAACTAATATTTTGTATGTTTGTATATATAAATTACATGCAAAATTATATCCCGAGTTATGTGAATTTGACTCATGCACTTTTTGTTGGTCCTACCTATCGTGTAACTTGAGGGTTTTACTGTATATGTCACGGTTAAAGTGATAAATCCTGCTATTATTAATAATTACTGGTTAAAGTGAATAATTTACGAGAATTAATCTCTTTAACCGGTTCAAGTGAATAATTCCTAGAGGAGTCTGGTAAATGTAATAAAAACAGGTTTATAGATTTTGTATATAGGTTTCATTCTCAATAGAATAACAGCTTAGGTTAGGTTAGATTAGTTTATAATGAAAAAAAGTAAGGAAAGTACTTCTTTTGCACTCAATGAAATCAGAAATTATTATAAACTAACCTAGATGTCGCATGTCGAACCAGAGTGCAGTTGTAGTTTTTCGTGGAGAGATTAATGGGGATGAAAGATAAATGTTGTTGTGGGCAGATAAATGGGGATAAAATTTGTTGTGGGTAGATGAATGCGGATAATAGATAAATGTCATTGCTGTACCTCTTTCATTATCAATGGAGAAAAACACTGATCAGTTCCTCTCTGATTTATCAAATATCCCCATTCATCTACCCAAAACAAATTTTATTTGTAATCCCCATTTATCTGCCCGCAATCATTAAGCTTGGCTCACAACAACATTTATCTTTCATCCCCATTAATCTGTCCACAAAAAACTATGACTACACTCTGGTTCGACATGCGACATCCAGGTTAGTTTATAATGATTTCTGATTTCATTGAGTGCAAAAGAAGTACTTTCCTTATTTTTTTCATTATAAACTAACCTAACCTAAACTAACTTAACCAATAAAGGTTAGGTTAGTTTATAATGATTTCCAACCGATAAAGCATAGGTTAGGTTAGTTTATAATGATTTCTGATTTCATTGAGTGCAAAAGAAGTACTTTCCTTACTTTTTTCATTATAAACTAACCTAACCTGTTATAATTTCTATTGAGAATGAAAACCTATAAACATGTTTTTATTACATATACCAGACTCCTCTAGGAATTATTCACTTTAACTGGTAATTATTAATAATAACCGGATTTATCACTCTAACCGTAACATATATATAAAATAGAATTTTTTTTTTCTCACAGACATGTTGCTTTTTTACAATGCTATTTTTAAGAACTTTCTACAAAGGGATACTTTTTAATTTAGAACTTTTCAGATTTTGTTTTCCATAAACACTTTTAATGGTCTCAGGATTACCTATGCTAGATAATGATACATTAAATATGCATAATATTACCTGGTGCTGAACTTCCAGCTGGACGGGCAGGAATAAGATTAACACAGCCCCTCGTACGAAGGTCCCAAAACCGAATGGTTTTATCTAATGAGCTGCTTACAAACATTGCACCACCCCAGGTGTACAGAGATAATATTTGTCCTAGCAAGAACATGAAATATTTTAGTGATTACATTCCGCTTTAATTATTTTTTCAAGATTTTTTATTTTTATTTCTTTTATTACCATACTAAAGACCAGAGATGTAAATATATATATATATTACCTGTATTATTCCACAATATCTCTGTGCAGTCCCAGGACTCATGAGAGGCCACTCTGCACTACACATTTCCAAACAACTTGCTGTTTACACTATACTGCACAATCCAGCATCCACACTAAACAATCTGACATCTGCACTACCTTCTATAATAGATTAATTGCGTGTGCTCTCTTTTTTTCCCACTTCCTGTAAAACGAGCAGTTTGCTTGTTTTACAGAAGGTAGGAAAAAAACTTCTGGAAGGAAAAAAATCTGCTATTTCTGTATAAGGTTGGCTAATTCACCTTCAGTTGAAAACGTCCATATAAAGATTCCTTCCATCACTATGCAAATTGAACCCAGGTTCTTTTCCAATTGCAGTGTATATCCTGTTGTTCTTCTACCTGCACTATGGAAGCACTAATGAAGCACTAATCCTAATAAACTATTCATGTTTGCCACAACATTATGTCCAGAAGTTTAAAATTTTTAATATTTCAGGTATAGCATCTGGCTTAGACATTTGCAGTATCTCACAAATTTCATCTATAGGATTGTTATTATTGGATGGGCACCTCCAACAGGCGCATATCATTGCATGCGTGCGCGCGCGCACACACACACACAGAAGCTCTCTATATCACTATCACCTTGATTAACTATTACTCCCTACTCAACTTTGCATCATCAGCAAACAACTGAATATCCTTCAAAACTATATCTTTTATGTATAAATTAAACACTCAGTGGCCCAAGCACAGAGCCTTGTGGCACTCCACTAGTCACCTGCTTTCTCCTGCATTCTACTTCTCAATATACTACTTTTTGGTATCTGTCCATCAGCCACCCTTTTATCCATATCACCAGTTTTTATCCATCCCTGTTTGTTCCAGTTTGCATAACAGAGTTCCATGTGGTATCCTGTCCAGCTTTTGAAAATTCCAGCAGTATCATTATCATTGTGTAGCTATATCCTTTATTCAGCTCAGCTGTCACTGTATTATTATAAAAAGTTAGTAAATTACTAAGGTATGAATGACCAGTCCCATCGCAAAAACATGCTGACCCTCATAGAATATCATATTCTTATTTACCCATTCCTGTATTCTCTTTCTGACCAACTTTTCCAGTACTTTTACTACCACTCTTGAGATACTGATTGGCCTATAATTTGATACCATAGACTAAGATCCTCTGTTATGCACAGAGTTATTTTGCATCCCTTGGAACTTTGCCATAGCTGAGACTTAAATGACCTAGTGAAAGTCATTGCCTATTCTTGTAAAACGAAAGTTGATAACCCATCTAATCTCATTGTTGTATTTGGATTAAGATTCTGCAATATTCTAAGTACCTTTGATTCATCAACCTCTGTTCTTATATCAGTTTCCATCACCTCTGCCATAGCAATATCCTAACTTGGATGATATACCCTTGCAAAGTGGTCACTCAGTAGTTCAATTGTTTCATCTACCTCTGTCACCTCTCTAGCATAAGCACTCATTAAAGTCATCCTTCCATTGTCATTCTTTCTCTTGCATGTCAGATAATGAAAGAACTCTTTGGAATTTCCTTTTGGCCTGCTTAGCTAAATTCTTCTCATAATCTGATTTTGCCTTGCTCACCATGCTGGTCACTTTTCTTGCCTGCCATTTGCACTGTTCATGAGCTCGTCGGTCGCTTTCTCCTTATATATCCTCCACATTTTTTTTTTTTTTTTTTTTGCAGTATATGCTTAATGCTACTACTCATTCATCTAATCCCTATCTGATTTACTCTCCAGACCTTGGGTATATTGTTTCATATTATTTCCTCCAGATAACCCTCGACTATCCCACGATATTCAAGGCGATCATAATTTCACTGTCAACATCCTTCCCTTGCAGATTTTTATTCCATGGCACTACTTCAAGCTGCCTCCTAAGCTTGTTATATCATCTGTCTCGTTGTTCGACATATACCCCATTTTAACAGAAAATTCCACATTTCACTACCTCCCAAGTTAAGACCACAAGACCTAATCACAAACATCTAAAAGTTGAAGGCTGCCCGGATATCTGAAATACCTAGCAGATTCATCATGGATCCTTGAAGGGAATGGAATATCTTGAAGTGAAGTTTGATCTTTCCCTGTGTAATTTTTCATGCATCAAATGAAAATTCATCAGCTCTTGTTCTGTTATGTGCGTGTGTTTCTCTATTTGATTAGTTCACCTATCAATTCAACTCGTGAAGAGTAAGTTTACATCTATTTCATTTTCAACACTATTATCTTCATGACTTTTATTGTTTTTATCAGGATTCAGAACAGTATCTATAATTTCAGAGTCAGTACAGAGTTCCTTCACCAGTGCTCATCCTCGTGACCAGATTTTCTTCACTAAGCCTACTTGCCATACCCTTTACAGGGTCCTGTTTTTTGCATACTAAACAACTTCTTTCTTCTCTGATACATTAAATTCTATCAAGCCACTACAACATTGTCATCAGGAGAATTACCAAACATCAAGACAGGTCATAACTTATGCATTTCTACAGTATTGATGCTTATATCTTCTTCTAGAAATGGCCAAAGCATTTTCACATTATATTCTTTGCTAAATGTCAGAACAGGCCTGCCAGCATTAAATATACCAAACATTTCAGGAAATGTGGTTGATAGCCTTCACACAGCATGACATTCCTTGGTCTCTGAGGATGGGATAAGGGTTTTACAGTTCAGTGATAAATACACTGTATAAACAATTTTTCTTACATATGAATTCAGCTCTGGGGGATGAGCTGAACGGTTGTTCAGAATGAGAAGAATTCTGCAATCTTTTAGTAGGTTTACAGATGTGCAGTGTGCTTGGGCTTCAGGCACAAAACAATTTTCAAACCATTCTACCATAATCATGATGGTAATCTGGCCCTTTTTATTTGCATGATATATCTGTGTGTGCCTACTGCATTTAGGATAGTAATTCTATCTTCATATTGTCTGAATCCTCTTCTTCACAGCATGCACTGCCAATATAATGCAGTTTTTCATCAGCATTTATACACTTACTCCAGTCTGAGAATCTCATCAACAAATTTGTCTATATACTCACTAGCACCTTTTTGACAGTTTTTGGGACAGTATTTCATCACACACACAGTGGATAAAAATTCCATGATGCTTTTTAAACTTTTTGAAACCATCCTTCACTGTAGTCACACTCATGTTCTAATTTCAATTATTTATAGAATGACTTATCTTATTCCATTAACATTCTATCTGACAAGTCCACCCTATCTTTGGCGATGTTGAAATCATTCCATCATCATCATCTGTCTTGTCAGTACTCTACAAGTTTGCTAGTGAGAGTCAACTGTGTGTTCAGCAACTGTATTACATGTTCCTAAAAATATTCATGTACTGAAATTGATAAACTGAATTCTTGTAAGTCTTTATATAGTGTCCTACCTTCATTAGAATGTTCATTTTTTATAAGAATAGTTCAGGCCAAATATTCCAGTTACATAGTATAAATTGTGTACGTTTTATTAAATGAAATATCACCTTCTAAAACTAATAAACAAGGATACCTAGTTGTTTATAAAATATTTATAAACAACTAGGTTTATAAATTTTTAGTATTTTATAAACTTAGTAATTAGAGGAGTTAGCTGGAAAAGAGATCAATGCAGCTTGGGGGATTTTGAAAAAATATTTAGTGGATGCAATGTCTAAATGTATACCACGGGTGAGAAGGTTAAATAAGTTAGGTGTGAGATGGATGAATAAAGAGATTAAGTATGCAATACAGAGAAAAAGGGCATTGTGGAGGCAGCATAAGAGAAGTGGAAGTAAACCAATTTCATGAGTTCTACAAAGACCAGGCAAGGAGAGTGACTTGGTTGGTGAGAGTAGCTAAAGAGAGGTATGAACAGCAGTTAGCTAATGAAGCTAAAAAGAATCCTAGGGAGTTTTTTCGATATGTTGCCAGCAAAAGAAAGAATGATTATGGAAGGATGACATTGATTGGAGGAAATGGTATAAAGACAGCTGTTGCAGAATGTGTGGTGGAGATACTTAATGAGCAGTTCATAAAGGTCTTTCAATCTTGTGAATGTGACTTCATGGAGAGATTAAGAGCAGTTGATGATGGGGAGGAGAGACTGACTGTAAGTGAGCAAGAGGTGTTTGGGGAGTTGAGTAAACTAGATGTAAATAAGGCTGTGGGACTTGATAATATATCACCGCGTATTCTGAAGGAATGTGCCAGAGAGTTGACACCTGCCTTGACATATTTTTTTAATACGAGTCTTGCACTTGGTCAAGTTCCTAAAGAGTGGAAGGAGGGCAAGATTGTGCCACTTCATAAAGGAGGTGATCGAACTCAAGCATCAAACTATAGGCCTATCTGTGTGTCAGGTGTTGTGGTTAAGTTGTTGGAGAAGCTTGTGAGAACTAGGATCCAGAGTTGGGTTGACAACAATGGTATAATCGTTGATGGACAGCATGGATTTGCTAAAGGGAGGTCGTGTTTTAGTAATCTACTTACTTATTACAATAAAGTGACTGCTTCCTTGGACAGAGGAGAAGGATACACAGTAATATACTTGGATTTTGCAAAAGCTTTTGATAGAGTACCTCATGATAAGTTGACAGTCAAACTAGAGCAGATGGGGTTGGATATTAGATTAGTGCATTGGATTGGAGACTGGCTATCTGATAGGTATCAACAAGTTGTGTATGGGGGTGCAATATCCAGGAAAAGGAAAGTCACTAGTGGAGTGCCTCAGGGATCTGTTTTAGGGCCATTACTATTTAACTTGTATATTAATGATATTGGCGAAGATTTGGATGGAGATATTCAGTTGTTTGCAGATGATGCAAAGTTCGGACGAACCATAAAGAGTAGTGAAGATGTTGTGGCCTTGCAAGAAGACTTGAATAAATTGAGTGATTGGGCAAGCAAATGGGGATGCGAGTTCAATGTTGCAAAATGTAAGGTTTTAAAATTTGGAAAACAAAGATGGGATGCAGAATTTATGCTTGGTGAGAATATATTGTTGGAAGTAGAGGAAATAAGAGATCTGGGAGTGATAGTGGATAAGGATCTAAAATTTAGGGGACACATCGCCAAAATTGTGAAGACAACACAAAGACTTCTGGGAATGATGAGGAAGACACTGATGTGTAGAAGTAGGGAGATTCTTGTTCCATTGTATAAGGCTTTGATTAGGCCACACATGGACTATTGTGCCCAGATTTGGTCACCTGGTTTTCAGAAGGATGAAGAGATGTTGGAAAGGGTGCAAAGGCGACTGACTAAGGTAGTTTCTGACCTCTGGAATGAGTATGAGGAAAGATTGAAAAGATGTAATTTGCAGAGTCTGGTGGAGAGAAGGAGGAGGGGAGATATGATAGAGACCTACAAGTTGGTAAGGGGTTGTTATAGGATCAATGGTGGAGAAGTTCTACAGAGAATAGTGGGAGATCAGGGGAGAACCAGAGGTCATCCCTGGAAACTGTATAAAGAGGGTGTGAGTAGGGGAGTGAGAGGCAGGTTTTTTTTCGTGCAGAGTTGTGAATGATTGGAATGCCTTGCCTGAGAGTGTGGTGTCTGCAAGGAGTTTGAATGTGTTTAAGACCCGGTATGATGAGATGTGTGTGAGATAAAAGGACCTCCTAGATGAGTCTTTGACTCCATGAGGTCTTGTTTTAATAATAATAATAATAATAATAATTATTTTCAACATGTCTGTAAACCCACTAATTTTTCCTCGACTTTAGTGGAAGAGTTTAATATAAATTTTCACTGAAGTAGTAGCTGAACTATATGAAGCCAGAGCATCATCCCTAAAATTCAGCAGGCTAATCCAACTTCATATAGTTTGCTGTTACTTCTATTATGTCTCAGAGTATAATTTCACAATAAATAACTTTGTTGATTAAATAATAAATAATTTTAACTTTCTTGAGTATTCTTACTTTAAAAAAAAAAACCTATTGCACGTACCTGTGTGTCCAGTCAGGGCCTGAAAAGGAGTAGCTGTTTCACAATCTGTTATAAATATTTTATTATCCCCAGCCCCTCCACTTATTAATAAGTTAGATCTGTTACTAAGATCTTCCATGAAACAAATATCTCTTACTGTTCCTGAATGCATTGTGAGCTCAGCTTCATTTTCTAAAAATAAAATAAAATACATTAATAATGTACAAAAATTCTATTTTTGGATTACATGCTATTATATATTTGCTGTTATTCCCTTACTCACTTTTTTTCAACCATCCACTGCACCTTTACACACTTCAGTGGTAGCTGTTATAATCCAGCCTACTGAGATATAATGTCACATGAATGCAGAATGTTACATGTCTATCATGATTTTCAAATAAGTTTTTCAAGTACTTGATTAACGCGGCAGATAGTCATATCACACACACACACACACACACACACACACACACACACACACACACACACACACACACACACAGTAGAATCGACTTATTGTGATCATGGATGTTATCAATTGGCTACTGTTATCAAAATCAGTCCCAAAACACCCTATTTAAAATGAGTTAAAAATAATCCGTCTATTATAAACAAAGTTCCAGTTATTGTTATCAAAATCCTCAAATGTTTAGCCTTTTGCATCTCAGAATTCTAAGAAATAAGGGTTAAACATTTTAACAAATCCGACTTTCTTGCTAATCTTCCTTTAATCCCCAGGCAAATGCATGGGTAATCTTAATCTTTCAGGCAAATGCAGGGGGGGGGGCTATAAATGCAGTCTAATTGTGATTGAGTTTATTTTCATGCTCTCTTTCAGTAAGTGAATTTGACTTTAAGTGCTCATTAAAACAGCCCTTGGCATTATGGCAGAAGCAAGTAAAAAACATAAAAATTTATCTTTTCAAGAAAAGCAAAGAATTTTAAGTGCTATGATAAGTTGCCCAAAATGAGTCAGCATAGTTGCTTCTGTACATTAAAAATTTTCACAACCACTCTTGTGTAAGATCTTAAAAAACATCAACCATTGAAACTTCAGCTCTTACTAATGAGAACATGGATCGAAAGAGGGCCTGATCTGGTAAGGATACTCAAGTTGAATCAGCATTACACATTTGGTTTAGTAATGTTTGTGAAAAGAATGCTTCGATTAATGGGCCTTTGATGTGTCAAAAAGCAGAGCTTGGAAAAACAATGGGCAAAGAAAATTTCACTGCACCTGATGATTGTGTACAAGAATATTGTGCACAAGCGTATTCATGGTGAAGAAAAAAAGTGCTGATTTTTTATCAGTGGTGCGTGGATTAAGACTGAGTTGGCCAACAATTATTGCTGAATATTCTTCCGAGGATATTTACAATGCAGACGAAACAGGACTCTATTTTTGTGCAATGCCTGAGCATACTTATTTGTTTAAGTACTGTACTAAAGGCTTTAAATCTTCAAAAGAGCGAGTGACAGTACTTTGTTGTACTGATATGAAAGGTGAGAAATGAGAGCTAGTGATTGAAAAAAGTAAAAATCGTCTGTGTTTTAAAGATGTTAAAAGTTTGCCTGTTGACTACTGTTCTAGTGCAAATACTTGGATGACTAATGACATTTTCAATAATTGGATCTTAAATTAAAGAACATCAAAGTAATTTTCTTGCCCTCGAACACTACATTGTTAATTCAACCATGTGACCAAGGCATCATACGAGCTTTTAAAGCTTATTATTGCAGGGAAGTTCGTGTGAGAATTATAGCTGAACTTGATTATATAAAAGGCCAATCCGGTGCAAGTGCAATTTCAAAAAAGATTTCCCTTTTTGATGCATTGCATTTGGTAGCAATGTCATAGAAGCAAGTCTCAGAGAAGACTATTAAAAACTGCTTCCAAAAAGGAGGATTTTTTATAGGTTTTATTTCTGGGAAAATTCCCATGTTGGATTTTTTAAAACAAACTCTGAAACTCCTTCTTCCGAAGAATTTGAATATCTTACAAATGAAATTTTTGATAAAACCCCAGACAGTATGCCAAAAGAAGAATTTGAAAATGATCGGATATTGATAACAACGTTGAAGTGGTAGCTACAATGACAGTGTCGGAAATATGTTAAGCTGCTTCCGATTAGAACTTTAAACTAATAGAAGAAAGTGAACCCAATACAAGTATAGAATAACAAATTTTAGAAGCTCCTCCAACCAATGTCCAGATGCAAGAAGCACTACGAATACTTCATCGCAGTGTGTGCAACATAGAGCGACAAATTTCGAAAGGCATTATGAGTATGAGCAATTTATTCATGAACTACTGTATTCAAACATACAACAGGCAATATTAGATAAGTTTTTAAAATAAATTTTATGTAGTAGACTATTAAAAAGTTGATTATAACAATAAATTAAATTAAATAATGTTCACAATAAATTGAAATAAATGATGCAATTTTTATATCCTTTGTTTAATGTTATCGAAAAGCGACTGTCCCAAAGTAATCACAATAAGCGGCGTCTACTATATATATATATATATATATATATATATATACTCGGGTCTCCTTTTATGCGGATTTGAAGTTATGTGGTGCATGCCCACAGATACAAGCCCTTTCAACACTTGTGCGCATGTCAACAGAAGGAGAATCCATTTCGATAATAAGGTATCCAGCGTTTCCCAAACTTTTCCTACAACAGAAACACTTCAAATCCTGAAAATTTCATGGAATACCTTGGTTATTTTGTAATGTATTCATTAATAATTAATTGTTAATTTAGCTGATTTTTATTATAATTAATAATTGATCATTAATTATTAATTAATTAAATTTGGCCCAATAGAGAAAAAAGCACCAAAGAAAAGCAATTTCTTTGGAAATTAAAATTGCAATTTTAGATAGCTTAGCAAAAGGAGAGCGATCTACGGTGATTGGTAAATATTTTAATTTAGGTGAATCTACTATAAGTGCAATTAAAAAAAATGAAGTCGCAATAAGAAAATCTGTCATTTCTGGCACAAAACTAATTGCCAAATTATCATCGTACTCGAGATGCATTATTAGAAAACACGGAACAAGCGCTCGTAATTTGGATTGAAGAATTAACTCAAAGGGGAATTCCTATAATTGGTTATTTAATTAAACAAAAAGCACTTCGGTTATATGAACAGATGAAGCAATTGGAGCCATCTACTTCTGCTTCCCAGGCTGATAAAGAATTTTCGGCTACAAAGGATGGTTAGCCAGGTTTTTAAAAAGGAATGCACTTCACTGTGTCCAGATTTGGTCACCTCGGTTCCTTCTTGATGGGGGGGGAAGTGGAGAGGATCCGGAGGCGAGTGACTAAGATGATAGCAGGTCTATGGAATGAACCATATGAGAACAGGTTGAAGATTTGTGGGTTGCAGAAACTAATTGATAGGCGGAAAAGGGGAGATATGATTGAGACATTCAAATTGCTAAAGGGATTCTATAGGATTAATTCAGAGGATATTTTTGAGATCAGGACTGGTGGTGGGAGAACTAGGGGACACCTGGAAGCTGGGCAAGAGTGTGGTAGCAGGGGTGTTAGAGCTGGGTTCTTTACTTTTAGAGTGGTAAACGAGTGGAATAAGCTGCCAGAGTCTGTTGTGGGTGCTATGACGGTGAGCGAGTTCAAGGCAAGGTATGATAGATACTGTGAGAATGTCATATAGTTGTGTGGACATGATGTTTAGGGCCTCCCTCGATGAGTCTAAGGACTCCCTGGAGTCGCCCGAAATAATAATAATAATAACGTGGAGATTACAGGCGAGGTTGCAGGAGCAGATGAAGAAGCAGCCAAAATTATTAAAGATGGTATCCCAATCAAGTGTTTAACGCTGACGAAACAGGATTGTTTTGGAAGAAAATGCCTAGTCAAACTTACATCGCAAAGTCTGAGAAAAAAGCAAGTGGGTTTAAAGCAAGCAAAGATCAAGTAACGTTATTACTTTGTAGAAATGCATCAGAAGATCTAATGTTGAAACCCCTCCTAGTAATTTCTAAGACCATGTGCTCTAAAAGGCAAAGATCTAAAACAACCGCCAGTAAAAGCTGCCTGGGTAACAAATGCTGTATTTACTGAATGGTTCAATAATTGCTTTGTACCAGAAGTGGAAACATATATGAAGCAAAAAGCTCTCGATTTTAAAGTTTTATTAATTGTTGACAATGAACCAAGTCATCCACATTTGGAACATCCAAATGTGCAGGTAGTGTTTTTTTCCACCCAATACAACAAGCATTATTCAGCCATTAGATCAAGGCATAATTGCTACTTTTAAAAAATATTACGTTAAGCACACTTTTCAATTTATATTGGATAAACTAGAAAACGAATCATTAAATAACTGACGTTTGGAAAAAAATTTCTATTTTGGACTGCTTAAATCATGTTGCATCTGCTATCACTGAAATAAGACCACAAACTTTAAATGCTTACTGGAAAGCAGCTTGGCCTGGATGTATTGCAAACAGTGCAACCATGCAAATATCTACATTATCAGCTGAAATCATTACATTGGCACATGAAATTGGAGAAGGTTTTGATACATTTAGCAAGAACGATATAGATGAATTGCTTGTGGATAATGCCTTAAGTGACTGTGATATTATTGGATATCAATTAACTTTAGATATTGTCGAAGATTCAGAAAAGATAGTGAGGTGGAAGAAAAACCTGTCCCCCTCACTGCAAATTTAATTTGAGAAGGTCTTGAACTGTGCAATAAATTGGAAAATCATTTTCTTGTTAATGAAAATGAACAAGCCTTTAAATTCCAACGTGAGCTGAAGAACTGTATGTCTAGATATCGTGAGCTGTATAAAAAATTAGTGAAATCATCATCGCAAAGTTTAATCACTGATTACATTGTCAGAAGAAAAAATTCAGCACAGAACGAGGATGAACCTAATTCTGTTTGTGAAGAACCATTGCCTTAACCATACAGATCTGATGTGCTGACTATCTCATCTCGTCTGGTGATGAAAGTGATTTTGCACCAGTTCGCAAACGTTGCTGAAAGTTGTCTAATAGCGATGATAATTCTGATGACAAAATGTTAAAAAAAAATGTTACTTTTCAATAAAATTAAATGACTAAAGCTTTAAAACCAACTTAGGCATTCTTATTTTCCTGAATTTTCATAAACTCTTTTTATGCAATTTTAGGTTTATTTTAATTCATTGCTTCAGTTGTATGCAGTTTTAGAAAATTATGGAACGTATCCCTGATTTTTCAATGTAAGTTAGGCCTTTTTGGTGCGGTTTTCTGTGGAACATATCGACCACATAAAAAGAGACCCGACTGTGTGTGTATATATATATATATATTTCTAAATAAACGTAAGTTAGGCCTTTTTTGTGCGATTTTTTATATGCGGTTTTCTGTGGAACGTATCTACCGCATAAAAAGAGACCCGACTGTGCGTGTGTGTATATATATATATATATATTTCTAAATCTGTCTATTTTGTTCTGCATACTTTCAATATCTGCTCTCAAACCTTTACAATTTCATTATCTTTACAGAGGGCGAAGTCAGCGTCTCAGAGGTAGGAGAGAAGAAAAAAAGATGTTTTCATTATTATTATTAGACTTTTTTACTTTCAATTACTTGAAATTATACAATGTAAAGAGCGTCTGAAGGTAATTTGCAGTTGGGGAATTTGTACTTAAAAGCATAATATTTTAGTATAGTTTGTAGTAGTTCTTGGTTCTTTGTGCAGTATTTGAAGAATGGCGACAACCACAGCTCAGTTTGCAATGGCTTATCACCAAGCCCTGCCCAATTTAAGGACTACATTTTACGCAGAATATTATGACATTTTGTGGTATGCAGTACTTGTGGCATATATGCATCCTGACAGATATGTGACAAGTGAAAGATCAGGGAGTGCATATATGTGGAAAATGTAGAAAAGCGATTTGGACATTAATATCGTCACAAAAAACTTAAAATATTTTATTGTTTTAGGTTCTTCATTGAGAAGTTCTCAGCTGAAGTTTTCTGTGTTCCTGTCTATTTCCAAAGTTTTGGTCTTTTTATTATTATTATTATTATTAAACAAGACCTCATGGAGTCAAAGACTCATCTAGGAGGTTTTTATTGCCGATTTTCGTGCCAAATTTTCTACAGCTGTTATTCAATTTATTATTATTATCCAGGCCTTCATGGAGTCAAAAGACTCATTGTGGAAGGTCATTTTTAGGAAACGACTAGTCTGTATTCTGAGCAGAAATCCAGTAGATTTATTAGCTTTGCACTTTTCTCTAGATTTTCACAAAACTTTTCTATATGCCTGGTGGGATTCATTTCCTAATTTGCTGTTTAGATCTCAAACAAGAATCACTTATTCCATTTTCTTTATGTCAGCTACCTGCTACAATAACTCAAAAAAATTCCTCCACTTGTTCTTTAGGAGAACCTTCTGTGGGACTGTAGGCCCCAATACTTTCATTGTTCATTTCTCCAGTTTGAAGTTTGCCCACATAACTACTTGATATTGCCTCAAAAGTTTATCTTCATGTTTGCTGATGATTGCTATCAATAATCCTTCCTTGATCATTATTACCTGAATATACATCTTATACTGCTATTTAGTAGGATCTCACCTGTTTTGATTTCTTTATCTCAGTAATGCCAGCTATTTTCCCCAGTTATTATGCAAGTTCAATTTCCTTTTCATCAATATACCTGATGTCGATCGCTCCTACATTCAATTCTTCTGACACTAGGTTTGTCCTTCTTCTTCTAGATATTGAGTTGGAGGTTGTTCCAGTAGCTGACTTTTCACTGTTCAACTGGTTCCCTGACAAAAACAGCAAGGCCTTGTTTAACCTGATGAATCCCTAGCCTGCATAAATCTTGTCATGTTTTATCATCATGTATTTCTGGTTTAAGACAACAGAGAGTGCAATTCAGTCTGAAAAATTCCAGCCTATCCTTATTTGTTCAGCACCCAGTGGATACCTACCAAGAGGGCACATTATATGGAAAAGCTGCTGTCGCTAAATGAGATGGAGCTAACTCACCATGAAGTGTAAAGATTTGCCTAAACATTTCTTATTTACCATCCTCCATGTTCCCCAGCTTACAGCAACATCCCTCTAAATATCCTGTCTTGTCCAGCTCCACTTCACACCGTGTTTTCATTCCCAGTTCTCTATCCTGAGAGGACACAGTTCATTGCTTATTATAAGTAACTCTCTGCCACCCTGTTTCGCTTTCTATCCTGCCAAAATATACTATACCCTTCTGTGTCTATTCCTGTCAAGACATTATCATCTATCAACCACATTTCACTGATACTAATAATCTCAGACAAATAATTTCTGGACAAACACCAATGTTTATGAATGCCATCAACTCATTCCACTTATTGGACTATTCCTGGCATTTGTTATATAGAAAATTCAGTGTATTGTCAACATTTCCATTAGTCCCATACCTATTAATGTTTTCATCAACTTCAGCATTGACTCTGCAGTATACTTCACAACCTTCCATCTCCCAAGCCATTATATCCCCATAACTTCCACCCTGGCAACTCTAGTGTTCTTGCTCTACTGCTCTCAGTCATCCCAGAAAAGAGCAACCTCTTTAAATATCTGCATTTTTCCATGTTCAGATGCAGCCTGTCTTTTGCATACAGTACTTTTTTTTCATCAAATGCATTTACATATTCCACTATTCCATATTCCAAACATTTACATATTTCCTCTACCTATTCATTTTCAATATCATTGTGTTCTCTGTCACTGCTCTTTTACTCACCTTGTATTATCATACCTAGGTAACACATTCACTAACACATGTTCCCTCTCCATTTTCTGCTGCACACCTGATCTCACATTATATGCTAAATGATTCATGCAGCCTATCAGATCATTTGTATAAGACATCACATTGCATATTGTTCTCCCAGGTAAGCACTTCTTTAGCATTCTACTCTGCATACTTAAATAATCAAATCTTCATAGAATATATTCCTCACAGCTCAATTCATTACTCTTTTAGTAGTATCCCCTTTTTCACTTTCTGTCCTTCCATTTTTCTGTTTTTTTTTTATCTTGCTTATAAAGGGTGTCCCAAAATTCATGCAAGATTTAAATTTAGCGCCATTTGTGTTGCCAACAAGAAAAAAAAGACTGTGTGACAGCTGACAGTTCAGGGTTATTAAAAATGGAGCGCTACATGAAAGAACAACACATTTTCATTGTTGAGCAATATTTTAAAAATAATGAAGGTTTGGCAGCTACAGTTCGCAATTTTTGTTTGTACAAAATATGGTCGGAATTGTGATTTAACTTCATCAACTGTGAAAAGATTAATTAAAAAAAATTCAAGGAAACTGAATCAATTAGTGATCTTATACACTCTGGCCATCGTTCAGCAGAAAACATCGAAGCAGTTCGTGAGAGTGTTGCTGAGAGTCCAGGAACATCAATTCGGCACCATGGTCTTGAATTGGGCATTTCAAGAAGCTCTCTACAGTGTATTCTCATGAAAGATTTGCATCTTTATGCTTACAAAGTTCAAATGACTCAAGAACTGAAGCCTACTGACCACACACAGCGAAGAGAGTTCGTTGAATGGATTATGGAATAACAACAAGTGGATGCTTATTTTTTGAACAAAATCATCTTCAGCGATGAGGCTCATTTTCATCTTGATGGCTTTGTTAATCGACAAAATTGTGGCATTTGGGGTTCAGAAAATCCACAAGTGATTGTTGAGAAACAAATGGATCCACAACGTGTCACTGTTTGGTGCGGATTTTGGGCTGGAGGCATCATCAGTCCATTCTTCTTCGAAAATGCGGCTGGTAAGGCAATAACAGTTAATGGCACTCGCTATCGCAACATGATAATCCAGTTTTTTGTGCCTAAATTGCAAGATATGGATGTGGACGACATGTGGTTTCAACAAGACGGTGCCACATGCCATACAGCACGAGAAACAATTCAATTACTGCATGAGTCATTTCCTGGTCGTGTAATTTCCCGTTTTGGTGATTAGAATTGGCCACCCAGATCATGTGACTTAACACTGTTGGACTTTTTTCTTTGGGGTTTTTTGAAGTCTAAGGTTTATGCCAACAAGCCCACGACCCCCCACACCTTGAAGAAGGAAATTGAGCGCTGTATCAACGAAATTCAGCCACATTTATGCAAAACGGTCATGGAAAATTTCGACAAAAGAGTGCATATGTGTCAGCAAAGCCGTGGAGGCCATTTACCCGATATGCTATTCCATGCATAACCCTATACTGTATACTTTATGAATCAATAAGAAATTACAATTTTTAATTAAAAACCTGTGTTTTCTATCAAAATTACTTCTTGCGTGAATTTTGGGACACCCTGTGTATGTTCTTTTGATATGTATTTATTTCTTCTCTTCTAGCTCTCATTTCCACTCTTCCATTCTCTCTCTCTCTTCCCATTGATGTGGTAATAATTTTTTTTAATGTCATTCTCATTCAAAAAAGATTTTAAACCTATAATACATTAGTACCATGTTTTTTTTTTCTTATTTTATATATACTGTTTTGTATTTTTATTTTTCACATAATCCTGAAATCCTGCTTTACAGGACTATACATGAAACTTTTTTAAGCTACTTCAGGTTTCTGATCAGCAGGCAGTGGTCTCACAGGTGATGAAATTCATCTCCCACCTAAAGACAACCACAAACATTGGGATTCAAATGTGTTGATTGAAGAGCAGATACGTTAACCACTTGGCCAACCAGGTATGCCAATAGTTACAAGAAATACCATCCAAAAATTATAATGAAATGACAGAATGATTCAATTGTGAAATATAGATATTTGCTACCAAAACTAGCTACTGCTGCAGAGTGGCTAAAACCAGTTCCTACTCATATGCTCCATTCAAGTGGAATTAGCTATGAGATTGCCATTAGGTCACTGCACTCATGTAGAACATGCTGGTTTAGGGCTACAATAAATTGAGTTTCTCGGCTGTAATGTGGCCCGTGTGTTAGATTCCCTGCTTTAGACCACTTAGAATATGAAGCTGTAAAAAAAAAAAAAAAAAAAAAAAAAAAGTGTATTTTATTATATTTTTTTAATGATAATCCCACTCATTGAAGGTGCAAACCTTAGCACATTAGTGCCATAAACAGATTAAGGGTTACGTAATCAGGAAACTTGGTTGTAGATTACGAAAAATTACAAGGGTTAAAGGGAAAAAAAAGGATTTTAATTGTGCCATGTGATGTGCCACAATCACATGGTATTAGGGAGTCTGCTGTTTAATTAATTTTTATGTTAATAATATTGGGAATGGTTTAGGTGGGGGGAGGGGATATCCATTTGTTTGCTAACCTGTGGAGGGCACTAGTTAATAAAAGTGGCATAGAGATCATTGTGATTTAAATAGACTGGTACTAAGGGCAAAGGTCACCAGTATAATATACCACATGTAATCTGTTCATTCCAAAGTGCATGTTGGGATGAACGGATTTCAAGCTGTGATAAAGATGTCATTATCTCTCTTATAAGGCTCTGATCCAAATCTGGACTACTGTGCATAGATTTGATTGCAGATAAATTAAATTATTGTGGGTTACACCATTTGGTGGATAGGTGGAAAAGAGGAGATACAAAACATATAAGCTACTAAAGTCATTTTATAAGACACATTGAAAAAAAATGTTTAATACATGACAAGAGATTAGACAAAAATGGGAACCAATGGAAACTGCAAAATTACAAGGGCCTGAGAGTTTCATTGGAGAGCAGTGAATAATTGGAATGGGTTATCAGAAGTCATTGGAAGTGCTTTGTCAGTGAATGAGTTCAAGGAGAGGTGTGATATGCACTGTGTGAATAATTTAGTGTGGCTATAATGATGTTTACACAGTTTTAATCGAGATGCTATTTTAAACCAAATTTCTTTTTTGCACTGTTTAATTTTTTCATGAAACCAATTAGGTTATTAAATAAAAAAATTATGCCAATGAGTGGAATCATTGGCATAATTTCTTGATGAATTATCCATCAACAATTTTATTCATTAGAACACTGAAAAACTTCTTCACATACCAAGGACCAAAAAAATTTCAGAAGAAGGAATGTCTGTGTGTTTTTTTTTAATATTTAATCATCCACTTGGAATGCTTTGCCAACTTTTGTGATATCTCTGAACTTCTCTCTCTCTCTCTCTCTTCCCCTTACCATCATCCCTAAATTCCTAGTCCCACCAATTTCTTGTAGTCCAGTTCGCTTTGTGTAGCATATACATAGATGGAACTATGTATATACAGGGTGTTCGGGATAAATTTGACATATTTATAATTAATTATATTTTTCCGTAAGTTACATGTATTAACACACACTTCTCTTCATTTAAAAGTTTGGACCCTTCTTCATTCATATACAAGATGTCAGAAAGGATGGATAGCTGGAACCCACCTGAATCATGGAAGAGAATAACTTGTATCGTGATGATTCGTGCCCGCCATCAAAATAAGGATATTACGACTGCTACCCAATGCTCCCTGAATACAGTAAAAACAATCAGGCATGAACTAGAGACTTGCAATGGTGACTACGAGGATGTAGCAAGAAGAAAGATCCCTAGCAGACGATCTGATTGCGTTCGTACAGCAGAATTCCTTGCAAATCTGCAGGAACAGGTGTTGAAGAACCCTGGCATTGGAATTCGGGCTTTGTTCGTGGAGTTGCTAACTGTAGTCAAGCCCTGGATAACAAGGGTAGCCAATGGTAGGCCGTATGTATGGCAGCAGGATTCGGCCCCTTGCCACACCTCTGGGAAAAGTCAAAAATGGTTGTCTGAAAATTTCTACGACTTCACCAGTCCAAATGTTTGGCCTCCAAACTCCCCAGACCTTAACCCCATGGATTATTTTGTATGGGGCGCAGTTGAAAAAGACACCAATCGCACTTCCAGTAATACAAAAGCCCAGTTAATGGATAAAATTAAAACAGTTTTTGCGGCCCTTCCCAGGGAGACTGTAGCATCAGCTTGTTCGAGGTTCCGAAGCAGAATTGAAGCTGTGATCGATGCTAATGGTGGTTATTTTGAGTAAATCTTGTTGATAGTATTGTAATTAACTCTGCCTGTAATGTTTTTTTGTCAATTCATTAAATTTAATAGATACAAAGAAGATTTTCTTTTTCCTTACGAAACTGTCAAATTTATCCCGAACACCCTGTATGTAGTATTTCATATCAAAGTGTATTACTTTACATCTGGAATATTGAATTGGCAGCGATTAATTATCCTTTGCCCAAACTATCAGTCTATTTAGATCAGGGGGTGGGGAATGTCTGGCCCACGGACTGTATAAGGCCCGCAAAATCAGTTAGTCTGGCCCTGCCAAGGCAACCACAGGCAGGTTGCCTTGGCAGGGCCACTCAAAATTCATTAAATCCAGGAGTTTTTTTTCTCTTCTTCTTCTCTTCTGTCTAAGACTGGTTGAGTCTTCTCTTGAGCAGGATCTTCCAGTCTTCTCAATTCCTTGCTGTTTGAAAAAGTTCCTTATATATTCTGCATCCCGAGATGTTCTTTATTAAATTCAGCCAGGTAATCTTTTTTCAGTTGGAAAAGTATTGATTAGGATGTTAGGAAGTCTATCTGCGTCCATGCATACAGTGTGGCCAAACCATCTCAGTTGTTTTCTAATTTTTTCTATTATTGTCTTTTTATACAATAATTCTTGTCTGACTGTGCTGTTTGTTTTCTTTTCTATCCAACTTGTTCTGTTTATTTTTCTTAAGCATTTCATTTCAAATGCCAGCAGTTTTTTCTCCTCTCTTTTCTTAACTGTCCATTCTTCTGCTCCATAGATAACCGTTGGTATAATTATTGATTCCTATAATTTAATTTTTTAGAAGCCTATGTAGCTTAGTAGAAGTGACGTTTGCACTCTATGGTGCTTGACCGCATGACAAAAGACGTTCGAATCTAGTCGCCGACTAGAGGAACTTTTTCTAAGCCTTTTCTCGACTGGTTCCAGAGTTAGTCGATCTCTGGCACAGGCTAGCGGGTTTTTCCTCCCAGAAACTATGGTTTTTCATCCCATAAACTCAAGAAAATTGGCTGTCGAACCCACACTATTTTCAGACATTAAATAAATTGTGTTAGAGTTAGGGACCACCAGATGGCGGCACTTACTAGCCACCTTCTTCACTGTGTGCCGATTGGGCCGGCTATTAATTGGTAACTGATAGCCTTGGGCCAGCTATCTCTGATTGGCTACCAGTGGAGATTGAACTGTCTTAAAAACAGCCTCGCCTACTCCCTATACGGGAACAAAAAGGTGTTAGCTGATTTTTTTTTTTTTTTTTGATAATTTGATTTTGGCTTGCTTAGATATCTTGTTTGTTTTTGTTTTCCAGATTTTCTGTAATTTTCCAATGGTGGTCCATTCTATCGCTATTCTTTGTTTGATTGTTTTGAATTCATCTGTTGTTTCTGTTAGTTTTGATCCAAGATATATGAAGTTGTCTACTTGTTCTATTGGTTCTCCATTTAGTGTGGCTGAGAAGGTAGAGAAATTTTGTATTTCTTCCTCTGAATGGTTACTGTCTGGTGCATATAATTGGATTATTTTAAATGTTTGACCTTTTTCTTTTGCTTGAAGTTTGGATGTGATTATTCTAGGAGACACTGGTTTTATTTCAATTACTGAGTGTGTAAGTTTCTTCTCAATTAATAATGCAAGTCCTTCTCTGTGTATGTTATCTTTTCTTCCTGAGAAGTATAGTCTTCCTTCTTTTAAATCCATGAATCCATCTCTGATAAGCCTAATATACTCCATTGCAGTCTTTTAAAATTTTCTTGGACTAACTGCAACTTCCCAGGTCGGTATAATGATCTTATGTTGAAAGTAGCTACATGCTTCACATCCTTGGCTGACCACATTGCTGATTTCTCACCTACTCTGTGGTCTTTGATTAGGCGCGTTGGCTGTCCCATACGCAGTAGCACTATCTGGGTTTGTAGACTTTCTCCAGATCATGGAAGTTACTGGCATAATAATATAGCCAGCTTGCCATGCCTCTGCTACATCCTTTGGTCCACAGCTCTTTATTCAGAGCAACCCATTTGGGTTTCCCCCCGCCAAGGGAGCTTTTTTCATAGCATAGCAATGTAAATTTTGAGAAAACATTAAACATTGTTGAGCCGCAACGACTGTGCACAGAGACTTTCTTGGTTTATGATGCAGTGGCATATAATTAAATCACTTGGATCAAGACTGAGACAATTCAGTTCTTTCTTGACAAATGCAATTAACCCTTTTTGCGAGCTAACCATGGCTGGAGCTCCATCTGTAGTAAGGCCATTTAACTTTTCAATGTTAACTCAAGTTTTTTTTGTTGATAAAACAAGTCTCTCAAACAAGTCCTCATCTCTTGTAGTGCCATGTGTGGCTTCTAGTGACAGCAGTTCCTCTCGTGTGTCAAACTTTGTAGTTATCCCACGAACAAAAACGGCCAGTTGAGCAGTATTTGTTATGTCCTTGTTTTGTCACAAGCCAGAGAGAAAAACTGGAAATCTCCTGTAGAATCCTTCAACGTTTTTTAATATCTTGTGCTGTCAGTAATCCAATCTGAGATGGTTCTCCGAGACAAACTAACACTGTGAAACAATTTTACTTTGTGTGGGGCTAACAACTCTGCAGCAGCCACCATGCATTCTTTCACAAACTCTCCCTCTATATGAGGCCTCAGCTTCTTTGCAATTAGCTCGCTCACTACATAACTCATCTGAATAATGTTGTCGCTGTCACAACGAGGCCTAGTGAAAGTTTGTTGTGATTACAAACTCTGCCGAAGAGCATCGATTTTATCCAGACACATTTGGCCTCCCGATTCATTGAGTTTAGCATGTTTTGAGGTGTAATGACACTCCAGATTGGCTTTTTTCATTACTGCTAGTGCATCGCCAAAAACTAGGCACACAGGTTTGCCTTTGACTTCAACAAAAAAATTATCATTTGTCCATTTCTCTTGGAAAGATCGACACTTTGCATCAACTTTTGTTTCCTTTGTAGTTGCCATTTGTAGGATGTCACACCACTTAAGTTTTAATAACTATGCAGTGTGCGTTGCCAGCGATGCGATTATTTTGCTTTATCGCTGTTCTAATCCTGCATCTTGGATTTGGAACATATCCAACGTTCGTACCATCGACTCTTGAGGTCATTTCGTCAGCTCCCAAGGCAGCCGACGAGAAGCATACATGTCTGTCCCATTGTGTACTCGTGTGTGTCCTGCCTATCCCATAATGGACGTTCATTGCTTGTCCCTCAAAATTTACATCATTATTATGATTCACTTAATATAAATTTATGCTGCTATGAAAAAATCTCCATAAACTTGTTTTATCAATGAAAAAACTTGAGCTAACATTTGAAAAGTTAAGTGGCCTTACTACATATGGAGTTCCAGCAATGGTTGGCTCACAAAAAGGGTTAATTGTATTTGTCAAGAAAGAACTGAATCGTCTCGATCTTGATCCAAGAGATTTAATTATATGCCACTGCATTATACACCAAGAAAGTCTCTGTGCATAGTCATTGCAGCTCAACAATGTGATGTCAACAGTAGTGTTATGCATAAATTTTGCCAAAAGCAGAGGGTTTAACAGCCGCCAGTTTAAGGAGTTACTGAATGATCTTGAGTCTGAGTGTGGTGATCTTGTTTATCACTGTGAAGTGTGGTGGCTGAGTTGCGGGAACATGCTCATGAGGTTTTACGAACTGCGAGATGAAGTCAAGCAGTTCATGGAGATGAAGGGAAAACCTGTCGGGGAACTCAATAACTCAATAATAACAAGTGGCTATGTGATCTAGTGTTCATGGTGGAAATTACCAAGTACCTCTCAGAGCTGAACGTCAAGCTGCAGGGCCCCAACCAGCTTCTCAGCTCACTGCATCCTAATCGAAATGAAATCATTTCAATCAAAATTAAGGCTGTGGAAAGTGCAACTTGAAAGGAATAACACGGTGCATTTCCCCACTCTGGAATGACAAAAGCCTTCTACAACACTTGAATATGCTGGTGAATGTGTGAAACTAATTGAGGCATTTAATGAAAGATTCAATGATGTGAAAAGTAAAATGGAATTGAACATCTTTGCTACACCATTCAATGTGGAACCAACTGATGTGCCTGATAACCTACAAGATGAAATCATTGAGCTGCAAAGCAATGATGAGCTGAAAGCTAGGTACAACAACCTCCCACTGCTTGAGTTCTATAAATGTTACATAAGCAACGATGAATTTCCCACTTTGGGGAGACATGCATTGATATATGCTTCTGTGTTCAGAATAACTTACTGCTATGAGCAGTTCTTTTCAAAACTTACCATTGCAAAGAGTCGACTGCACTACAGACTAACCGATGCAAACCTGGAAAAGCAGTTACGAGTAGCATCATCATCAATACCAGCTAACATCACCAAAGAGCAGTTCCAGCCATCATATTAGAGGTGAGTTAATTAAATGTTTGACCAAATATAGCAGGCTAATTTTTAAGTTGATAATTTTGTATGGCCCACGAATGAGGTTATAAATATCCAAATGGCCCTTGGCAGAAAAAAAGGTTCCCCACCCCTGATTTTGATCATCCTAAAGTATCTGAATCACCTTTAATTAACTATCACACTCTCCAGTTTAGCATCATCAGCAACCAACTGATGTAACAGCTACTCGTAGTTGGCATATAAGCCACACAAGCCAGCTACAAGTATACTCGTATGACGCTTACTGCCGGCAACGAGGTTACCTGTACTTACCTTGAAGAAGGGAAAATGCTTGGCATGTGGAGCTAGCAGCAAAACTGTGTATACTCATAGATGGAATATGCTCCGCACAAGCCAACTACGAGTATACTCGTATGTCGATTACTGCTGGCAACGAGATTACCGTACTGACCTTGAAAAAGTGAAATTGCTTGGCGTACGGGAAGAGGTTACCTGTACTTACCTTGAAGAAGGGAAAATGCTTGGCATGTGGAGCTAGCAGCAAAACTGTGTATACTCATAGATGGAATCTGCTCTGCACAAGCCAACTACGAGTATACTCGTATGTCGATTACTGCTGGCAACGAGATTACCGTACTGACCTTGAAAAAGTGAAATCGCTTGGCATACGTGAAGAAACTATGCTGACGTAGCGTGGCAGCGAATGTGTTAATGTAAAAATTGAAGAGCAGTAGTCAGAGCAAACCCTATGTCACACCACTCATCACCCCTCCCCCTTCTCTTTGATTCAGATCTACCATATATTTCTGTTTGATAGCTGTCCATCAGTACACTCTTATCCATATCATCAACTTCATGTCTGACTTCATTCTCATGTTGAAAGGTCCCATATGGTATCCTGTCAAATGTCTTTGCAAAGTCCAGCAATATCATGGCTTTAACAATAAATTACTAAGACATCGTATCTTGTCTTGGTAATTTACTAACATAAAGCCATGCTATTTTGATAGATCATGCAGTAATCTATCAAAAGCCTTTGCAAAATCTAAGTATATTACTGTATATCCTTCTCCTCTGTCCAATGAAGCAGTCACCATATTGTAATAAGTAAGTAGGTTACTAAAACATGACCTCCCTTTAGCAAATCCATGCTATCCATCAAAGATAATACCATTGTTGTCAATCCAATTCTGGATCCTAGTTCTCAAAAGCTTCTCCAACAACTTAACTACAAATAAGCCTATAGTTTGATGCCCGAGTTCCATCACCTCCTTTATGAAGTGGCAATCTTGCCCTGCTTAGGAACTTGACGCAGTGCAAGACTCATATTAAAAAAATATGTCAAGGCCAGTGTCAATTCCCTGGCACATTCCTTCAGAATACGTGGTGATATATTATGAAGTCCCATGTATTCTGAAGGAATGTGCCAGGGAGTTGACACTGGCCTTGACATATTTTCTCTTTACTTCCTTATTTACATCTAGTTTGCTAAACTCCCCCATACATCTCTTGCTCACTTACAGTCATTCTCTCCTTCCCATCACCAACTGCTCTTAATCTCTCCATGAAGTCACATTCACAAGATTGAAAGAACTTTATGACTCATTAAGTATCTCCACCACACCTTCTGCAACAGCTGTCTTTATACCATTTTCTCCAATCAAAGTCATCCTTTCTTTTGCTGGCTACATATCGAAAGAACTCCTTAGGAATCTTTTTGGCTTCATTAGCTAACTGCTGTTCATACCTCACTTTAGCTATCCTCACCAACCAAGTCACCCACCTTGCATGGTCTTTGTAGTCCTCATGGAATTGGTTATTTCCACTTCTCTTATGATACTTACATAATGTCATTTTTTGTATCACATGCTTAATCTCTTTATTCATCCATTTCACACTACCTTATTTAACCTTCTCAGCCTTGGAATACATTTAGACATTGTATCTACTAGATAGTTTTTGAAAATCCCCCAAGCTGCATTAATCTCTTTTCCTACACCTGCAAGCTGTCTCCTGAGCTCTTCATAATCACCCCCCCCCTCCCTTGTAGTTCCACATATACCCTTTTCTTACAGAGATCCTCACACTGCTGGCAACCACCCAGGTAATCACCTGGGTGGTTGCCAGGTGATTGGTCACTCTCACCAATTGGTGGGTGATTTGACACTTCATTTATAATTTCATCCTCTGATGAGATGACCAAATCCAAGATCCTCAATCCTTGCATGCCCTCTGTTACATACTCTCTGAGGTAGTTATCCCTCAAAAACTCAAGAAATTCATTTTCTTTACTTCCAGTTGCTACTCATCATTCCAGTCTATATTGCCATAATTAAAATCACCCATAATGATCACTCTTTTCTTCTTTGCTTGGCTAATTTGATTATACATTTCATAGTCACACTACCATCCACATTACCTGGTCCATAACAACATCCAACCAAGTATTTTATTCCATTCACCTCTATCTCACACCATACTGCCTCAAAACCACTGGCACTATTTCCTTCTTGCATCTCTACTTTGTATAAACATAACTCTTTCTCTATGAACAGCATTCCCCCTCCCTTTTTACTCCTTCTATCCTCACGAAACACATCATACCCTTCCATCTCTATTCCTGTCAGGATGTCATCCTCATCTTACCATGTCTCACTTATTCCAACAGTCTTTGGGTGAACAGACTCAATTAGTGCAACCATTTCATCCGCCTTGTTTCTTACACTTCTAGCATTTGTATACAAACAGAACAGCTCATTCCTGGATCTACAGCTAGTTCCACTGATACCACACATTCGATGTGATCTCTCGATGCTCGACTGGGGCCATTTCCCTTTCTGCTTATTCATTTTAGAACCCTCTTCAATTCCAACTGTTTCCTCTTGATCCCACATCATCCCATTCCTTTCCTGTCTACACATGCTCTCATATCCTCTTGGAGCATCCACCTTTCTCATTCCAGCAGCAGTCTCTCCAAGCGACTCACACCATAACCACTCAAATGTAGTCCATCTCTCTCTCTCTCTCTCATATAGTTCATTTCATCCTTCAAACTCATTCCACATATTAACAAACTGTACTCTAGTTAAGATAAAAAGCCAAATTGCTTTTTATCCTAACTAAAATATAATTACACCTTTATGGCATTCGTATAGTGAAGGTATGTAAGTTCTTTTCACTAAGCTTTGTTATCTTCCAGGTCTACCTACTCACTGATGAGACCTCAAAAAAGGTTGAAACCGGTCTGGGTAGTGACCTCTCCTCATAATGTAATGACAGTATTACATCTCCTAGGAGCTGTGTTTTACATTATGAGAAAATATCAAGAATAGTGAGGGAGCTTGCGCCACCTTT
Source organism: Typopeltis vanoorti (assembly GCF_054136105.1). Classification (NCBI taxonomy): domain Eukaryota; kingdom Metazoa; phylum Arthropoda; class Arachnida; order Uropygi; family Thelyphonidae; genus Typopeltis; species Typopeltis vanoorti. Next base: position 168,697,991 of record NC_143549.1, on the reverse strand, counting down.
ACTTCAAATTGCCTTCGCCGATAGTTTTTCAGCATGAAACTTATAGATCGTAGTTATCGATCTTTAGTTTCGCTTACTGGCTATGAAACAACATAGGATTTTTATCCCCTTATTTTCTAAACTGTACTCTTCTCTTCTCACACATTTCAGCCAACATATCATTCATAATCCTTTTGAAAGTTTATTGAAAGTTTATTTTTCACTTGGTCAGACTATAATAAATTTAGTTTAATCCTTTATCCAAGTGTGTGCAAACAAAGTTTGCGCCTGAAAGTATCTTCAGACCTGGGGTAAAGTGGTACAACACCAGGCGACTCCTTGCCTTGGTATCTCCACTTGGGCCTGGCTCCCACTGAAGAGACCTCAATAGAGGTCAAAACTAGTCTGGGTAGTGGCCCTTCCCTTAATGCATAACATTATACATATTCACAAGGAAATGTGTTTTGTATTATGGGAGATACTGAGATAGGAGTGTTGGTAGCTTGCTCCAACTTTGCAAGGAGTCGCCCGGTGTTGTACCACTTTACTCCAGTCCTGAAGATACTTTCAGGCACAAACTTTGTTTGCACACACTTGGATAAAGGATTAAACTAAATTTATTATATTCATAAATCTTTCTCTCTGCCTCATCTCACCACAGTCATACCTACCTAATATGAGTGTGATGAGATGAGATCTAAGCAGCTTCCTGATATCCATTCTGACACGCTCTTTGTCCTCTGTCAAGTCATCCGTACCTATTAAAACCATCACCTCCTTTGACCGCTCCCTCCTCATATCCAACATCTCAATCACTCTACTCATTTTACCACCTGCAAAAATATACCTTGTGCATCCTCTCATCCAGCACACATTTAATAATGGAGTCGCCATACAATGCCACTTGCTCTTCTTTCGTTAACTCTTTCGTATGTACATGATTGTTTTAATTGTTTTCACCTGAATTTTCTTAATTTCACTCCGCATCGATTTCATCTCATCTCATCCAACCTAATTCAACTTTCGAATCTCACATCACAAATTTCTCTACCATTCAATCTTTCTAATTTTTGAATTCTCGATCTCTGCTTCACTCTCATTCATCCCTCTGAGTTTCCATACTTTCACTATCATTCATTCTTTCAATTTTTCCCATTTTTGAACCTTTCATCACACTATTTCTGGTTTCATTCATTCTTTCGATTTTTCCAACTTTCATCATGCTATTTCCGGTTTCTTTCATTCTCTGAATTTCGTTGCCTTCAGCCACATTCGCCTCACTTTCATCCTTTTTACAAATCATTCATTTTCTTTTTCAATGATTTTTTAACACTCTAACCAATTTCATGGATTGAGAACTGAAGATAAATGTGGACCATGGTATTTCAAAGGAAATTATTATTATTAGACACCTCCAGGGAGTCCAAAGACTCATCGAGGGAGAGTGTGCCAACAGCATCGAACGATTCGTCTCCTTCCAACTGCTAACCGTGCTCAAATTTGCTTAACTTTTTGCGTGAGCCATTAGTAGCAGAGGCTATACCAATTGACCAACCTTTGCTGGAAATGACAATCGAATGCTATTATCTTAGAGGAACAAAAATACAATTTGGAAACTTTCCGACTATCTTGTGGCTCAGGATCTAAAAATCTGTGTTAGATAATGCAACATTACAAACTCTGCAAAAAATGGTAGTGAAATGATTCGCAATAACAACATGTCCTTATAAGCATGTCTTAGTATAATACATATAAAGGATTCACTTCATACATTGAATCTACCAGGCCATCCCTGAAGTTATATAAGACTGTAAGCATAGCCTAAGATTAAATAAAATTAGTTAAATTAATAAAATTAACATAGTAAAATTATCCACTAAATTAGTTAATTAGTTTAATACACAGTTTGGCAAACAGTGTATTTAATGGTGAGAATCTCCCAAAATACATTTTGCTACTATAGAGTTCTGAGGATGCAAGAATAATACAAGATTCATAACAAAGCTAATGACATAGACATAAGCTTTTTCTTCTTCAAATCAATGTAATTAATAACAAGTTTTCTGGGACATAATAAATTTCTTGTTAACAGTATTCTCTTTCTCACACAGTCAAAAGTAAATGTCAAATGCATTAGTTATGTGGTATTTTGTAATATACACGTCATTCAGATCTTTCCTAAAGAACTCAATCATTCTTCTTGATGCTGTTATAAGATCACATATAGCCAGAAGATAGTTAAAACGTGTATGGATGAGAACAGTTGGAAAACACATTACATAGTCTAGACTTGGTGCCACTGGATTTTAATTTGTTTAAATCATATAAAAACGGCACTTAATAAAATGAGAAAACCATTCTCTATAATAGATGCAGGAATAGCATAAGCTTCTGAAACGAATATGAAGATGGTTTCTTGGTAGAAACAAACCACTTAATGTTCATAGAGAACTACTGTCTCTAATGTATGATATAAATAATCATGGGTATTCATTACAAAAAAAAAGTTTTCTTCTTTAAACTCTACTTTTACTTACCATCAAAGTGACAATTTTCAGGATTAAACCTTATCATTTTAATTGTTTTGTCATTGGAACCAGTTGCTAAAAGATCACCTGTAGCATTCCAAGCTAGACAGTATATTGATCCTTTGTGGTGCTTCTGTTTTTTATATAATATGGTAGGCTGACGAGTCACATGATCAGTCCTAGTGGGGGAAAAAAAAGAGAATGCTAACAAAACAGTTTCTATAAATATATATTTAAAATGGTAATCTCAAATAATAAGGGTCAAATGATGTTGGTAAGTTAAAGTTGGAGATGAAAGATGGAAATCATTAATATGGTGAAATTATTTGATATATGTAGAAATTAAACACCATATAAAAAAAGTTTGTTCCAAAACATGGAAGCAGGCAATATGATTATAATAACAAAAAAATAGAATATGTAAATTTATATCACATCCAGTCTATAGTTAGACTGGATGTGACTCAGTTAACAGATGGAAATTACCTAATATATATCTAACATTTTTTTTTTAAAGTGACAGTTATAAACAGAATTGAATTCAGATAAGCTGCGTCAATGGAAAATTTGATGGAAACACAGCATTTGTCAGATAGGAATTGGAGAAAATATGTTAGAAGGGGATTGTTAAATACATGTTTTGTAAATTATATTTCTCTAACATACACATAAAATAGAAATAATGCAAGTATTTCAATTTTACATTAAGAAGCACTTAAAGAAAGTGAAAGTACTTTGATAAAATGTCAGCTTTAGTCTCTCAGCAAATTCGTGAATACAAAAATATACCACTCACAGAAAAGAGAACAATGGCAAAATTATTCTAACAAATTGTATGAAGGTGAAGAAGAAATAAAAATACCAGAATCCCAAATAAGAATTTGATAATAAATAAAAAAAAGCTAACCTTTATGGTAATAAACTACTCTTTTTTTACCAACTTGTAGACTTAAGATTAACTGATTACTTATCAATTAAAATTCTTAAGTTAGAAAGACTAGTGCGTGGGAAATTGTGAAAGGATATTTGTTAGCAGCAATGGTAAGTTGTATACCATGAGTGAAGAAGAGGACACAATTTGGAGTAAAGTGGATGACAAATAATATTAAACAGGAATTGCATGCGGAAAAGAGGCTATGGAACAGATATAAGGAGACAGGTGAGGAGAAGATGCATGAAGAATATAAGACACAGGCCAGAAGAGTGACTAGTGTGGTAAGAAAAGTGAAACTGGAATATCAGAGGAGATTGGCCCTAAGATCCAAAGAAAATCGTAAGGAATTTTTTAGCTATGTGGCCAGTAGGAGGAGAATTGACTGTGGAAGAATGATATTGTGGGATAAAAATGGGAATAGAGTGACTGATGCAGAGGACATAGTGGAATTGTTCAATGAACACTTTATTGGAGTATTTCATCCTAGAAGAGTCAGTTTTAATGCTAGAGGGATAGGGCTGGTTCGAGGTTTAGAGGTACAGGAGGAGAGTGTGTTTCAGATACTGAGTACTCTGGATGTCAGTAAAGCTTTGGCACTGGATGGTATTTCACCACGAGTTTTGAGAGAATGTGCTAGGGAACTGACAGTGCCTTTAACCTGGCTTTTCAATGAAAGTCTGGCTTGGGCAAAGGTGCCCAGGGAATGGAAGGAAAGCAAGATAGTGCCATTGCATAAGGGTGGTAACAGACTAGAAGTGTCTAATTATAGGCCAGTCTGTGTGTCATGTAGTTGTTAAGATCTTGTCTTGGAGAAAGTAGTGAGGGACCGTATACAGCATTAGGCAGATGAGGGTAATGTTATCTGTGAGAGTCAACATGGATTTGTGAAAGGGCGCTCTTGTTTTAGCAATATGCTAGCCATTTATAATAAAGTTACAAGAACATTAGATGAGGGAAAGGCATATACTGCAATTTTCTTAGACTTAGCAAAGTCATTTGACAGGGTGCTGCATGATAAGCTGATATTTAAGTTGCAGCACATGGATCTGGATGTCAGATTGGTCAACTGGATTCAGGATTGGCTGTCTGATAGGTATCAGAGAGTTGTGTATGGTGGAGCAGTTTCAAGGAGGCAGAGGGTTACAAGTGGGATCCCGCAGTGCTCAGTACTAGGACCTATATTGTTTAACTTTTATATCAATGGCATTGCCAGTGGATTGCAAGGGGACATTCAGTTGTTTGCGGATGATGCGAAGCTGGGAAGGATTATTAGTAATAGTGCAGATGTGGTAGCCCTGCAAGAGGATTTGAATAAGCTATATAGATAGCAAATGATTGGGGTTTCAGTTTAATGTAGCAAAATGTAAGGTCTTGAGGTTTGGGAAACACTGATGGGATGCCGCACACTCTATGGGAGGAGTTATACTGGAGGAATAGGGGAGACAAGAGATCTGGGGTTGATGATTGATAGAAACCTGAAGTTTAGAGGACATATTGCAAAGGTGGTGAAGGTAACACAGAGGATTGCTGCAATTATGAGGACACTGACCTGCAGAGATAAGAGGGTTATCATTCCGTTGTATAAGTCTCTGATCAGACCACACTTGGACCATTGTTCTCAGATTTGGTCCCCAGGATTTGAAGGGGATAAATTAACTGTGGAAAGGATACAAAGAGATGACAAAGATGGTTTCAGGACTGTACAAGGATAGTTATGAGGATCGGCTGAGGGAATGTGGACTGCAGAGTTTGCTGGATAGAAGAAGGAGAGGTTATATGATTGAGACTTTTAAACTGTTGAGAGGTGGTTACAGGGTTGACACTGGGGAGTTCTTTCGCTTGATTGAACAGCAGGAAGGAGTGATGACAAGAGGCCATCCCTGGAAGTTACAAAAGGAAACTGTGAGCAAGAGGGTGAGGGGTGGTTTCTTTGCGTGGAGGGTGGTTGAACCGTAGAATGCATTGCTTGATGGAGTAGTGAGAGCGAGAACGGTCAATGAGTTTAAGGAGTGGTATGATAGACTTTGTGTTTCTTAGGGGGGACCTCCCCTCAAAGAGTCTTTTGACTCCATGGAGGCCTGAATAATAATAATAATAAAATCAGATATACCTAGATGATAGATCGAGATGGTGATATTTTGTGCAAATTTTAAAAGCAGGTCAAAAAATTATTTGAGATTGAGAAACACTGTGGAAAGAGAAAATCACATACATCAATACATACAAAAAGTAGGAAGAAAACTGCAAATAAAATAAAATTTAGAAGGCAGTGAATTTAAAGATTATGAAATTTAAATTTATTATAAGCTAAAAAACAAAAAAATTGTACTAATGATAGTACAGGATTAGTACATAAAGTGGTCTCACAGCAGGAAATAAAATTCATCTCCCAGGATGACATTCATCTCTTGCCTAAAGACAATCACAAACATTCATGCTCACAGTGGAATTTGACCCCACAGATTCTTAGTTGGAGAGAGAGAGAGTATGCTACTTACTCTGCCAACCAAGCTGGTAAGTGATCAGCCTATTCACAAAAATACACAGAGATGAAACCATATTATTAATAGATGAGCTTTTTCCCAATGGAGTCTTTCATTGCTTTTTTTTCTATATGATAAAAAATATGTGAAGAGAAATGGGTTCATTAATCTCACTGCAGATTTTTCTACATGAAATGCTTGTAAAGATAATGCCTTGACATGCCTCAGAAGGATATCACTTAAAACACAAAATAGTAATAGGAATCATATATTGCACTGTTGTTTTTCTTTTTCTTGACACAGTACACTTAACATACTGTACTATAATTTTCTTGATAGACATACAATGGTCGAAAAATCATCACTATAGAGATTCTTTCTGTCATGCTTTTTAATATATATATATATATATATATATATATATATATATAAATGAGAGAAGAACCCACATAGTGAAACACTATAAAAGTTGCCTTCACTTCTCTAAACAAATGTTCACTATATTACATTACTGAAACCAGCTCATCAATAGTGAAAAAAGACAGGGAGTTTATTATTATTATTATCACCCCAAGACCTCATGGAGTCAAAGACTCATCTGGGAGGTCCTTTTATCACACACATCTCATCATACCATGTCTTAAACACACTCAAACTCCCTGCAGACACCACACTCTCAGGCAAGGCATTCCAATCATTCACAACTCTGCACAAAAAAAACCTGCCTCTCACTCCCCTACTCACACCCTCTTTATACAGTTTCCAGGGATGACCTCTTGTTCTCCCCTGATCTCTCACTAATTTCTGTAGAACTTCTCCAGTATTGATCCTATAACAACCCCTTACCAACTTGTAGGTCTCTATCATATCTCCCCTCTTCCTCCTGTCCCCCAGACTCTGCAAATTACATCTTCTCAGAATTTACAAGATATATCTGTTATTTAGGCTTGAAAGGATGCTTGGGAGAAATTTGTATGAGTGATATTGAAGATGTACAAAAAAAAATCAGATTTGGCCTTAGACAAAATAAAGGAGAAATATAATATATCATGTTTTCTGAAAGCAAACCAAAATTCCTTATTTCTCATATAATAACTATATACAGAAGGTTAAGGAGACAAATAATGATTCATTTGCATATGTGAACACTGACCAAGGGCTAGTACTCAATTACAGATGTCATCTGATAAAGCAGTCTGATTCAGCAGAAATGGGATGTGAAAAACAATGTATCCCCCAGAATCAATGATGACATATACATTTGACATCATTACAGTGAAGGCTAATTATTATTATACACCAAGGTATTTGTAGTGATCTTTTCTTTTGGAATGATGTAATTAATGCTCTATACATTAAACATCTTTTTTATAGCATATTCTTGTAAATTTAATTCTGAAGAGCATACCAGAGTCTGCAAAACTATTGAGTTAAGAAAACTAATACTGTTTTGTATGGACATTAATGAATTTTCAATAGGCATGGAAAGTAAACAGCAAAGCTTCAAGAAGGAACTTACCTCAATTCTTGTACATTTGGATATGCACATATTCTTAAAGTTTTTGTGTTAGATCCGATTGCATAGAATTGACCATTTGGATGGAATTCAGCAGCTCGAATAGCCTGTTCTTCTTCCAGTCGTGTAACAGCAATAAATTTCTGTTTGCCAGTTTCTTCATCATTGTGGTTAATGTTTTTATTTAGGGAATGACTGTTGCTGGTATTATGCTGAAATTTAATTAAACAATTAAACATGGAATTATGATTTTTTTTAATGCTACTTGTATATTCTTAAATGAAAAAGTAAAATTTAATAAGTTTTTGACTTTGAGATCAATGTGATAATATGTTCTGATAGAGATTCTTTACTGATCCATATAGAAATAATAAGACTCGTGAAAGTGTTGTGATTATCATGAGAGTAACATGCTTTCGTAAGAAACTTCTTTGACTAATCAGAGTAAAATCTAGGATAAAAAAAAAATCAGAAAGGCAAACACAATATCACTTAGTATCATTTTATTTAGATCTATCAAAGAAGATCATTATTACTACATCATTTCCAGTGGTACTCACTGTGGGAATCCTACAATATTATTATTACCTGACACCTCCAGGGAGTCCAAGGAGCCAAGCCAAGGATTCATGCCAAGGAGCCTCCGCGACTTCTATGCCTCATTCTCATGTTAAGACCATTGTTTATGGCCTTCCAACCCAAAAATATGCACTGAATGTATCACTGAAGTAATCCTTACTAGCATGGAAAAATACATTCCTCACACTACTCTGAACTGCTAAACCCTGGTTCTCCAAAAGATGTGTCAAGGCTGTACAAATAGAAAATACCACATTACATCAAGAGCTCCATCCTTCTTTAGTGCATATATTCAAGCCTGAAATAGCGGCAAGAAAAAACTATCATTGCTTCCAAAACAGAGTTTGAAAAAGCAAAAAAAAAAAAAAAAAAAAACAGGAAACTTGCAGCCTGTCCAAAGAGTAGCTGAGCGCTTTGGTCTCTTGCCAAAGCAATTGGTTGTAACTTTTGTCCAACACTATTCCTATCCCTATCATACCCATATGGCTCTATTGTATCGTCACCCACAAAAAAAAGCCAATTTCCTGGCTTCGCACTTTGCCTCCAATGCACACATAACTGACAATGGTAAATTCCACCTTCCATAACCATTCCAGATGCAATATACAACACCCTCTATATCCTTCTGCCAGAAAGAGATCAGAAAAATATTGTCCAAATTAGACACAATACATATATATATATATATATTTTAAAGATACCAAGCAATTTTATAAGCTAGGTTTTAATCCTTTTTCCCAAGTAAGCAAACAGACAAGTAAGTCAAGTTTGCACCTGAACATAGTTCAAGTCTGAGGCAACTCGTAAAGGTGGAGTAAGCTGTAAGCTCCGGTCACTTTTCCTTAGTATTTTCCCCTAATGCAAAGCACATCCCCTTGTGGAGATGTATGATGCTATGCATTAAAGGCAAGGGCCACTACCCAGACAGGTTTTGACCTTTATTGAGGTCTCGTCAGTGGGAGCCAGACCCCCCCCCCCCAACCAAAAAAAATGCCAAGGTTGAAGTAATGCAGAGCTTATAAATTTTATCTAAACAAGTTGCCACAAGGTGCTGTGACCTTATTAAATAAAAATCTTAGGATGAGAGTAAGATGTAGAAAGTTTTTTAACTTGGGTATACTATGTTAAAGATACCAAGCAATTTTATAAGCTAGGTTTTAATCTTTTTTCCCAAGTTGGAATTAAAAAAGTAAACATTGTGGGGGAAACAAATAAAAAAAGTGATCAGCATACTAATGAGGAGTACAAAATGCAAGCAAGAAAGGTGACTAGCATGGTAAGGAAGGCCAAATCAGACTATGAGAAAGAATTAGCCAAACAGGCCCATAGTCATTTTTTCCTCTTACTTGCTACCTAACAAAAAAACTCTTTTGGGCTTACTTTGGCCTTAGAATGACTTTAAATAATGCTTGTGGTGAGAAGGTCATTGAACCAAAAGAAATAGTTGAGTTGCTGAGTGATCATTTTGCAAAGGTGTATCATCCAGGTGGTGATTTTACAGTTGCTGATGTTACACAGATTCATATCAACATTGAGGTAGATGAACAGGAAGTGTTTAGCATATTAAAAAATATCAATGTGAACACAGCAGTGGAACTGGTATCAGCCCATGTACTATGTGAATGCGCAAGAGAATTGGCATTGCCTTTCACAAGGTTGTTAAATTTAAGTCTATTCTCTGGCAGGGTTCCAAGGGAGTGAAAAGAGGGTAAGATACTATCATTGTATAAAGGTGGCTCCAAGACAGAGGTAGCAAACTACAGACTACTTAATATATCAAGTGTGGTTGTTAAAGTATTGGAAAAAGTTAGGGAAAGGTAAAATACAACAGTGGGTGGATAGGAATGCGATACTATACAGTGGGCAACATGGTTTTGTAAAGGGTAGGTCCTGTCTTAATAACTCATTCATATTTTATAATCAAATGACAGCAGAATTGGATAAAGGTAATGGCTACACCATGATGCTGCTCAACTTTGCCAAGGCATTTAACAGAATACCACACGGAAAACTAATACAAAAACTGGAGAGGATGGAAATGGGTAGCATGGATAGGGACATGCCTGATGAACAGACACCAGCGAGAACTATATGGTGGGTGGAGTCTCGGCAGGGTCGCGCCATGGGTAGGAGGCGCCCTTGTGCAAAACTTTTTTCAGTGTCCCCATAAAATAAGTTTTCATGAAAATTTTTTGCAAAAAATTTTACTTTGTTAAAAGTACAAAACAGTTTATATGCATAAATAAAAATAAGTTTTATTTAACAGTAGTAGAACATTGTAATCACTGAAATTCATTAATAAGGAATTTTTAATAATAAAAATTTTCAAAAATGTTTATTCCTTAATATATAAATACAACAGAATATATATATATTTATATATATATAAACAAAAAATATATAGTTTATATATATATATATTTGCTTATATATATATAAACAAAAATTACATTTATTTTAATATAAAAAGAAATATTACATAATAAAGATAATTTGGGGATATGCTTTTAACTATATAACAATTAGTATAAATGTAGATTTATTTTACATATTTATCCATCTTGCTTTAGCCGCCACAAAATTTTTAATAATATCTTTAATGTTGAATCCATAATATTATTTTCAATTGATATATCCTTTAGACGCTCTCCAGACATTGTTGACTGCAAATAATATTTTAATTTATTTATTCAGTTTTGAAAAACTTCTTTCCCCTGATGCTACAGATATTGGTAATGTTAAATAAAATACTCATCACAAGTGCAGTATTCGGAAACGTGTTGGTTAATTTATTTACATATATATAATTTAAAACAACCTGAGGAGCCGACTCTTTTTTAATAAAACATTGCAAAGTTTTTAATTCCTCAAATAAAGTCATACCATCAATATCGCGATTGTCGCTCAGTTTTAAGTGAAATCTGTACAGTGTTTCATTAAATCTTCATCGCTCCAATCTTTTATTTTGCTAATGTCTCTTATAACTTTAAAGTCCTCGCTATGTTGTTTTAAGAGTATGAATCTTTCCGTGACTGAAGTTATTGTCGTGTCTAAAATTGTGAAGAAAAAATTTATTTTAAAATTTTGTTTAGGATCATGCATTGTCTCATTGATGCTTCATAACCAAATATTTTTGTTTTTGTTCTTCTGCGAATGTTTAGAAAAATAGGATTAATATTAAGATTGTTTGCTACTTCTTTTGCAGTTCTAATAGTATTTTCAAACTATTGGTCTGTTCGGCAAGTATTTAATTCTTGTATAATATAATCAAGATTTTCTGTAATTTTTCATATATAAAATGTTGGATTCTGCATTATTTTGCTTGTAACATTTACGAGACTTAAGATTTCGTACCAAACATGAACAGAGCGAATATTTAAACGAATAAATCTTTGAAATTAAGTTGCCTGCCTGAACTCTAGAATCAATATCTTCAGTTTCATCTTCCGTAATATCAAAAAGAGCCTGGTAAATTTCCTTGATATTATTTTTAAGTGGCTTTATTGCTTCTACTCTACTTTCCCACCTAGTAGCAGAAAGTGGATTCAAATTTAAAACATGAATGTTTTTTTAATATAGCCCAACGCATCACAGATATTGAAAAATAATTATATAATTCCTGTATTACCCCAAGAAAATTTAGTTTCACAGGATATCTTAACTGCATCATTAACTACCAAATTTAATGAATGAGCAGCACACAAAATAAAAAAAAGCCCTTTAATTTTTTTCAAGGATTTTTTTCTGCAGTCCATTATGTTTGCCTCGTATTAGAACTGTTATCATAAGCTTGGCCACGCAAATCCAAAATATTAATATTCAATAATTTTAAATACTTTTTTATAAATTGAAATTGTCCTTGCCCAGTGGTATTTTCTACAGATTGAAAACCCAAAAAAATTTTCATGAATTTCTGCTATATTTGTATCTTTATTTTGATTAACAAATCTGATAACAATAGATAATTGTTCTGCGTGGCTTATATCTGGAGTAGTGTCAAGAATTAATGAGTAATATTTTGCCTCTTTAACCATTTCTAAAATTTTTTGTTTTATATCTTCAGAAATTATACAGATGATTTCATTTTGTATTTTATCACCTAAATAATGAGCAATGTTCCTTTTTTGTGATGTCTGGATGCGATGCAAGTGTTCTGCCATTATCAAATCAAATTTAGCAACAGTTTCTACTAACTTTAAAAATTGCCATTATCATTTTCAAAAAGTTTTTGTGAAGAACCTCTAAAAGCTATACACTGTCTTGATAAAAATTGTATTATGTAGATTAACCGCTTTATAACAGATTGCCAATATTTTTTCTCAGTTTTGTATAATCTTTGTTATGTGCAATCAATAATGCTTTAATAAATTTACGTGCAAACAATGTTTCTTAATCAACGACATTTTAAGTTTGCTGTATTTTGAACAGTTTTAATGTGCACGGAACTTGTTTCATGTATTTTTAGTATATGACTGAAATGTTGCCAATCGTTACAATCATATTCGTTAGAAAGTTGTGAATTTTGACTACTGAATATTTTGCAATGATAAAAGAAAACCGAATTTCGCGATTCTAAATAAACTAAATATAACTTCGTAAAAGCTTTTCTCCATTTGCTAAAGTTCAATAATAGTATTAATCGGAAAACTTGCAGCCAGATTCATCTTTGGGAAATTCTTTATTAACTACTTGACACAGGCAATGCTCAACTAAACAATCTCTAACATTAAATGTTAATGCTTAACATTAAAATTTAAAGTAAAATTTGTAGTTTTGTGTTTCGCTGAATCGGAATCCAATATTTCTTCTGCTGCAACTTCTGCAGACAGTCCAGTCAGGCCAGTTTCATTTTCGCATGTAACATTTGTTTCTTCATAGTTATCGTGTGTCCTCTCTTTTTCTGTAGTAGAGCTACACGGAGTACTTGCTTCGGCAGAACTTTCTGTTCTTCGTTTTTTATGTGGTCCTGAAGTTAAAAATTTATTCAGTGATCCAGCCAATTTATGTTCCAGTTATACTCGTTGCAATTGTCTTTTCCTGTTTTATGCACCAGATAACTTCTTTGGCTTTTTTCCCGACATCTACGGGTTAGACTTTAAAATAAGAAGAGCATTAAAAGTTGTCCACCAAAATAAATAATAATTTCTGAAATTTTTCCCTTAAACTTATTTTTTAACCCCCTTAACCGACTATTATTTTTAAGGTGAATGGCCCAAGACTGACTATTTTTTTTTTTTTTATTACAGAATTTGATTTTTCAGATGTTTTGAATAATAAGTATGCTTACATTTTAGGTATTTTTTGAAAATTAAAATGTAGAGATGTTAGCCACTGATTGATTTCTCAATTCTCAATGATTTTTATTTAATATTTTTTTACATTCTGGTAATTGTTTAATAATTAAGAAATTTCTAAAATATTAAAATTATTTATTAAAGAAATTAGCAAAAAGACCCCAACCCCAATGTCTTCCAACCAGAACAAAAACAAATATATAAATAAATCTCTTATTGAAAATTATTTATTTTCTAGACGTCTACCCAACATAACAAAAATCTTTTGTTTTCAAAATAAGATAATTAACTAAAATTAAACAATTTAACTGATTTTGAAACTTAGCAAAAATATAATAGATGTACTTACTTTACGTGAATAATAATCCAAATTCACAAAAAATTTACTAAAGAACAATAAATATATTTAATAAAACTAAAGGCAACTGCACAGTAACATTGTTACTGTAACACACAAAATGAAATGATGCAAAAATACATCAAGAAAGGGCCAATTGCAGTATGTGTAAACAAAGATCATCTAAAGAGTTTTATAGCTCATAAATAACCTATGTTTATTAATTTAATTCGAGCCACGTCAGCCTGATGTGCCGATAGCCTATCCCGCATATATATATTGGATTTTTAGCTATGGTCCCTCAGCTGATTAATATGTTTATAATTTATAAACTATTCTCTTTAAAATTTTATTTGTCTATCAAAAATAAGTACACAATTAAAATCAAAGTCAAATTGTCCAAAGTCACTTAAACACAGAATACACAATACACTCAATATGTTTCACATTCAAAATTAAAATGACGCCAAAAAAAATGTAAGAAGTGCATATTTGGATAGACGCTATTTCCTCTATCCAAATTCGAAGCAGAATTTAAGAAAACGAACATCGAAATATACACCTATGTTTCAGACTAAATATTTTTGGATAGATCAGTGTTTCTGAAACTTCAGATATCTGTGTACCCCTTCTTTAAATTTTCATTATTACCAAGTACCTTTTCAAAATACCCTTATCAAAATAATAACAATAAATAAAAATATATTTCATTGTAAATGTCTGTTTTATTTGAATTTAGATGTACATTTAAACAAAAAAAATATGATTTATTTTTAATAGAACAAAATTTATAGATACTATACATTTTTACTTAATATAAATAATTTATCATCAATGAGAGTAGTGAAATTGCTTATTTCTATGTCTGCTATATTGCTCTCTTTTGTGCGTTTTATAAATCCAGTCTTTAACCAATGATCCATACGTAACAATTTGAAAGCTAAAAAAATTACCGTATTTACTCGACTATAACTCGCACTTTTTTCCCAAAATTAAAGCTAAAATATCATGCTGCGGGGATTTTCGGAAACTAAAGTTTTCAGGAAAAAATACTATAATTTTTTTAACTTTCAAATTGTTAAGTATGGATCATTGGTTAAAGAATTTATAAAATGCACAAAAGAGAGCAATATAGCAGATATAGAAATAAGCAATTTCACTCCTCTCATTGATGATAAATTATACAAGAAACTGCTATATACAGCAGGTGCTTGGAGGGAAGATGTGATGCATTAGTTAGTGTTTATTTCCAAGTTGTCTGTAATTGCACTATTTGTTGAGAAATATATTACACAGTCTGCAAATGATGTCTGTGAACCTTATCCAGTGACATGATAAAACTAATTGATTTTCGTGTTTCTGCAGTATAATGGCTGTTGGAGATGGTGTATTGTTTACTGCAGGGAGCAAGTTATCACTCAAATGTGAAATTTGGGGCGATAGAGACTCGCAATTTGAGTTGGAGAATTCATGCATAATATAATTTAATATATATATATATATATGACTATAAAAGTTTATGAAATTTACATCATATGATACTTTATGGGTTGTTTCCTTAAGTATCTAATAAGTGGGTTCTAAAATGTTTAGTTTTAGTATGTATGACTATAACTTTTTTATTAATAAAATATAATAAGCACATATTTAACTGTCAATGAAAAATGGCGCCTTTTTTATTTGGTAAACTAAATGCTGTATTTTATTTTTGTAAAATATCTTGTTGCCATAATATGGCTGAACGAGCGCTCACCCTTATTAAGCAGCGCCGTGAGGCAGGCTGCCTCTATTCTACATCCTGTTGATGGTACTGGGCAAAGCACAGCGTAAGAATGAATTCACGGTCTGTCTTAAACTAACAATTTCCACTAAAAATATAATAAACAATCGAGAATATTTATAAAATTTTCGCTGAGTTGATGCTTACTCTGTGAAATAAAATCTGTGGTAATATTGATAACGTTTCACTTCAAACAATATAATTCAAGAGTAAGAAAATGTATATTTTTTTTTATTATTTCCCATGGTGAAATGGCGCCCCTATCTTCAAGTGCCCTTGTGCAGTGCACAATCTGCACAACCGCACTGCTCAGCCCTGAGTCTAGGAGAATGATGGTGACTAGTGGAGTACCTCAGGGTTTGGTTCTAGGGCCACCACTTTTTAATTTGTATATCAATAACATAGGGAAAATTTAAGAGGGGATATTCAGTTGTTTGCTGATGATGCAAAACTGAGGAGAGCAATAATTGTTAAAGGTGTTGTAGATATCCTGCAGGATGACTTAAATAAATTGGCATTGTGAGCAAAGGATAATGACTGTCAATTTAATGTTGCAAAATGTAAGGTTATGCACTTCAGGTTGAAAAGGCTATATATGGTGTATCATATTGATGGTATTGGTTTGCAGGAAATTGATGAGGCTAGGGACTTGGAGATAATGGTGGACAAGTTCAGAGGGCATATTGCAAAAGTTGGTAAAATAGCTCAACAAATTACTTGGATGTTGAAAAACATGCTAACAAGTAAAGATAAGCTGCTCTCCAGCCAAAAGACTGCGGGTTCAAATCCTGCCATGGGCACAGATGTCTGCAATTGTCTGTGAAAATACTAGTGGTGGTGGTTGGCAGTAAATGGTATTGGTGTAGATGATGAAGATAGTTGCGGTTGGTGAAATGAGTGGTGGAGATGGAGAGTAGGTGACCTCCCTCAATGAGCCTTTTGACTCCCTGGAGGTGTTACGTAATAATAATGATTATTATCCCTCTTTATAATGCTATGATTTTGCCACATCTTTGCAAAGTATAGCAATGTTATGATATAGCATTTCCCCTTATCCAACTCAGCTGTCATTTCTTTTAAAGAATGCGAGTCAATTACTAAGATGCGATTTCCTCTTCACAAAGCCATGCTGTCTCCCATAAAACATGAATCATATTCCTATTCTTATCATATTCATATTCCATTCTTACATTTTGATGTTAACTAACTTTTTGAATATCTTAAGCATCCCTCCTGAGATACTAATTGGTATGCAATTGGCTATATCTGTTTTGAAGTCCTGTTTGTGTAACAGGGTTATCTTGTGCTCTTTGGACTGTGCCAGTTCTGACATTTAAATGAATCAGTAGGGACACTGCTCTCCCTCTTCTACTTTCCCTTAACAGACAAGCTGATATCTCATCCAATCCCATAAAGATGTAATAACAGACAACTTCACCAAGTTCTATTCATATAGCTAAAAACATCAACTTGTGATACAGCTAGTACAGGAAAAAGAAAAAATGGACACTGAGAAGTGAAACATGTTTGCATTCCCTGCAGTTACAATATGCTCAGGTTACCACATTCCAATTGTTTACCTCTATCCATACAAAACGTTTTCTTCTCACTCTCCGTGTGTTAAGGCTTAAGTGCTGGGAAAAACTCATGATGAGTTTAATGGGGTGAAACAGCACTGGGAAATGATTAAAAGAAATTTAATGCTTCCAATATTTCATCTCAGTTATTTCATCTTGTCACTCCATTAAACTGTTATCATGAGATTTCCTCTCACATCTTCTTATACAGTTCCCAGGGATGACTTCTTGTTCTCCCATCTCCCATACTTCTAAGAAATGACTGTTATCTGATTAAAACACCTCCTACCAACTTATGTGTCTATCATATCCCCATCCTACCCCATCCACTAGATTCTGCAATTTGCATTTTCTCAACCTTTCTTCATACTCAATATTCCAGAGACCAGAAACCACCTTAGTCAATCATCACAGTGGCATTTTCTTCATCCTTTTCAAAAACCAGGTGACCAAATCTGTGCACAATAGTCTAGATGGGACCAAATCAAGGCCCTATCTCCTTACAAGTTGATGTGCTCCACATCACTGCTAGAGTTCATTGTGCCATCCTCAATTTTAGCAGTATGTCCTCTAAATTTTAGGTCCCTATCTACTATTACCATCAGATCTCTTATTTTCTCCACCTCCTCCAATATATTACCACCAACTGTATACTCAACATCCCATCTTTGTTTTCTGAATTTTAAAACCTTACAGTTTTCAACATGGAACTGGTACCCACAGCCACCCATTCACTCAGTCTGTTCAAGTCCTCTTGTAATACCACAAAATCTGTTCTGCTTCTCATAGTCCTTCCCACCTTTGCATCATCTGAAAACAACTGAATATCCCATTCAAACCTTTCTCAATATCACTAACATACAAGATTAGCCTGTGTAGCTCAGTGGTTGTGGCGTTTACACACCACCGCACTTGGCCGCACGAAGGAAGACTTGGTTTCGAGTCTAGTCGGCGACTAGAGGAAATTTTTCTAAGCCTTTTTCGACCGGTTCCCGAGTTAGTCGATCTCTAGCACGGGCAAGCAGGTTTTTTCCTCCCGGAAACTCGGGTTTTTCGTTCTGTAAACTCAAGAAAATCGACTGTAGAACCCACATTATTTCAGACATTAAATATATTGTGTTAGGGTTAGGGACCACGAGATGGCGGCACATTTTTGAGCCGTCTCTCTTCACTGCGTACCGCTTAATTAGTGATAGCCTTGGGTCATCTGTCTCTGATTAGGTACCAGTGGAGATTGAACTGCCCACTCAGTCTCCAAAAAGTTAGATAGGGCTAAATGGCCTCGCCTACTCCCGTATACGGGAATAAAAAGGCGTTAGCTGATTTTTTGACTAACATACAAGATTAACAGTTTGTATGTTAGAGATACATCACTAGCAACTTTCATTTTCTAGGATACTGTTCTCCTATACACAGTTTTCTGATACCTATCAGACAGTCAATCTTCCAATCTAACACACTAATTCCCCCCCCCCCCTTTCTTTTTTTTAAGATTACATGGTGGTAAGCATTCATAGTGAAGAATTTATAGAGACAAGAACACACATGTTGAGGTTATCATCAGGAAAACATGCATATGTACAGGACACAAGCTACATGATACTGCACCAAAGAAAGATAAATCTCTCATTCGCTCAGTCTGTTTAAGTCCTCTTGTAAGACCACAAAATCTGTTCTACTCCTCATAGTCCTTGGCAACTTTGCATCATCTAAAAACAACTGAATATCCCATTAAAACCTTTTCCAATATCATTAATAAACAAGATTAACAGCATAATGAAGCATTCAGATTTATCTTATTTTGTGTAGTGTCATGTAGCTTGTGTTCTGTACATTTTCTATAATTTTTCTATAATTTCTTTATCTATAATTAACAAAATAAAATTCAGTTTTATTTTGTTAATTATAGATAAAGAAATTATTCCAACAGGTGTTTTTATCTTCATGAATAACACACTAATCTGTTATCCAACCCCATTCATTTTCCAGTTTAATGATCAGCTTATTATCATGTGGTAATCTATCAAAAAAGCCTTTGTAAAATTAAGTATACGAGGGTTGTTTGAAAAGTTTGGTAAATTTCCAATAGTTAATGAGTACTGCAAAGACTGCACATTGTAGTGTGACTAAGACAATATTAGGACTTTGGAATGCTTGGAGAAAGATTGAAGAAATTTGGATTGCAGAGTTTGGCGGATGGGAGAAAAAGAGGTGATATGATAGAGACTTTTAAAAGTTAAGTCAGAGGATTTTATTGGATTAATCTAGAGGGGATTATAAAAAGAGTAGAAGGTGAGAGAAGATGAACCAGAGGCCATCCCTTGAAGTTATGTAAGAGTGTGGTGAAGAAGGGTGTGAAGAGTAGATTTTTACATGGAGAATTATCGGTGAATGGAATGCGTGACCAGAATATATTGTTAATGCAAGGAATATTAGGAATTTTAAGATTTGGTAAGATAAATACGTTGTCAGTGGAATGAATCTTCCATAAAAATATTACTACAATAAAGGTGTAATAATAATGATGATAATAATAATAATAATAATTCTTTCTTCTGCTAGCTAATTAAAAGAACTTCCTAGGATTTTTTGGGGCTTCATTAGCTAACTGCTGCTCATACTGCACTTTTGCTATTCTTATCAACCAAGTCATCCTACTTGCCTGTTCTTTGTACTCCTCATGGAATCATTACCACTCATCATGAGTGGTAAAGCTTCCAGAAGGGACAGGGTACAGCATTTTTCGGCAGGATAGGAAAGGAAAATGTGGTGGTGGAGTACTGCTTATGATAAGTGATGACTTATGTCCTCCAAGAGTGGAGGCTTTGGAAGGCAGTGACACAAATGGTTTTGAAAGCATATAGTGTGAGGTAGAAGTGGCCAAGACAGGATATTTAGTGGGGTGTTGCTATAAACCAGGGGTCACAGAGGGTGGGGAGTAGGAGATGTTTAGGCAGTTGAGCTTAGCAAGAAGAATGATTGTTATGGGAGATTTTAACTGCAGCAGTATAAGCTTCTTACTACTTGCATTTTCAAGAGGAAAATGGAAGTAGTCAGAAGGGAATAGAATTTCTGGAATTCTTGAGGGACAAATGTCTTCGGCAGCATGTAATAGAGGGAACAAGAGATTCAAGAGTTTTGGATTTGGTCATAGCATCAGAAGAGCTGATAATAGGTGAGATGACATCTCTCCCACCAGGTGGAGAGAGTGACCATATGATTTTGACTTGGAAGATGAACAGACTTGCAGGTGTATCAAAGAAAACGGAATGTATGTGGAATTATAAGGCAGGTGATTATATTAGTCTTAGGTATCAACTAGGGGCAGTTCCATGGAGGGCAGAATTGGAAGGCCAGGATATCATTAGTGCTTGGAAAATTGTAAAAGGTTATTGGTTAGCAGTAATAGTAAGCTGTATTCCACAGGTGAAGAAGTGGACACAATTTGGTGTAAAGTGGATGACAAACGATATCAAACAGGAACTGCAGTTGAAAAAGAGATTGCAGAAGATATAAGGAGAGGGATGGAGGACAGATACACAAAGAATATAAGATGCAGGCCAGGAGAGTGACCAGAATGGTGAGGAAGGCAAAACTGGAATATGAGAAGAGATTGGCAATAAGATCCAAAGAAAATCCTAGAGAATTTTTTAGCTATGTGGCCAGTAGGTGGAGAAACGATTATGGAAGAATGACATTGCGGGATAAAAATGGGGATAGAGTGACTAATGCAGAGGACATAGTGGAGTTGTTCAATGAGTGCTTTATTGGAGTATTTCATCCTGGAGGAGGTTTTAATACTAGAGGGATAGGGCAGGTTTAGAGGTGCAAGAGGAGAGTGTGTTCCAAATACTGAGTACTCTAGATACCAGAAAAGCTGTTGGATTGGATGGCATTTCACCATGGGTTTTGAGAGAATGCGCTAAAGAACTGACAGCTCCATTGACCTGACTTTTCAATAAAAGTCTGGCTGCGGGAAAGATACCCAGGGAATGGAAGGAAGGTAAGGTAGTGCCGCTACATAAGGGCGGTAGCAGACTGGAAGTGTCTAATTATAGGCCTGTTTGTGTGTCGTCAGTAGTTAAGGTCTTGGAGAAATTAGTGAGGGACTATATACAGCATTGGGAAGATGAGGGTAATGTTATCTGTTAATGTTATGTGCTTTAGTAATATGACTGCCTTTTATAATAAAGTGACAAGAGTACTGATAGGGAAAGGCATATACTGCCATTTTTTTTTATTTTGCAAAGGCGTTTGACAGGGTGCCACGTGATAAGCTGATTAAGTTGCAGCACATGGGTTTAAATGTCGGGTTAGTCAAATGGATTCAGGATTGGCTGACTGATAGGTATCAGAGAGTTATGTATGGTGGGGAAATATCAAGGAAGCAGAAGGTTGCAAGTGGGGGTTCCACAGGGCTCAGTACTAGGACCTGCATTGCATTGTTCAACCTTTATATCAATGATATTGTCAATGGATTGCAAGGGAACATTCAGTTGGTTGTGGATGATGTGAAGCTGGGAAAGGTTATCAGTAATAGTGCAGATGTGGCAGCCCTGCAACAGGATTTGAATAAACTAGACAGATGGGCAAATGAATGGGGGTTTCGGTTCAATGCAGCAAAATGTAAAATCTTGAGGTTTGGGATCCATTGATGGAAGGATGCATACTCGATTGGAGGAGCTGTACTGGAGGAGGTAGGGGAGATGAGATCTGGGGGTAATGATTGATAGAAAACTGAAATTCAGGGAGCATATTGCAAAGATGGTGAAGGTAACTCAGAGGATTGCTGCAATACTGAGAAGGATGCTGACCTGCAGAGATAAAAGAGTTATCATTCCATTGTATAAGACCCTGATCAGACCACACTTACACTATTGTTCTTAGATTTGATCCCCAGGATTTGAAGGAGATAAATTGACTGTGGAAAGGGTACAGGCGGATAACAAAGATGGTTTCAGGACTGTACAATATGAGTTATGAGGAGAGTTTGGTGGATAGAAGGAGAGGTGATATGATCAAGACTTTTAAACTGTTGAGAGGAAGTTACAGGATAGACATTGGAGAGTTCTTTCACTTCGTGGAAAGGCAGGAAGGAGTGATGACAAATGGCCAACCCTGGAAGTTATGAAAGGAGGCTGTGCACAAGACGATGAGGAGTGGTTTCTTTGCGTGGAAGGTGGTTGAACCTTGGAATGCATTGCCTGAGAGAGTGGTTGGAGCGGGAACGGTCAATGGGTTCAAGGAGTGGTATGATAAACTTTGTGTTTCCTAAAAATGACCTCCCACGATGAGTCTTGACTCCATGGAGGCCTGGATAATAATAATAATAATGCCTTATTTCTCCAGTCTGCTTGCTTAATCTCTTAATTCATTCATTTCACGTCTAACTTAATTAACCTTGTGATTCTTGGATTATATTTATTTATTTATTTTATTTATTTTTTGGATCTGGTGTTGTGACAAGAGGTGGTGATGGTGTATTTGAATGGTGTTATGAAAAGTGCTTTTTCTTCTTAAATTATACTGTGCAGAATTGTATAGTAATTATTGTACTGTGGTATTGTGGTTTTAAAAGTATTTGCTTTGGTTGTTATCTTGATTAATGTGGAAGTGCTAGCTAACACTATAAAAATGGTGGAAATGGCAGCAAAGAAGTGTATGCCAGCAGTACGGAAGATCTCAACTAGTAGATTAAGTTTTTCCCAGGACTTTTTGCAGTGGATAAGATGCGACAATTGTTTTATATATGCATCCAAAAACATTAAAGATTAATGGAGTGTTAGATTGAACACTCATACTATCTCTCTCACACACACACACACACACTCTCCTAAACACAGACTAAGTAAATCTAACATCCTTCCATAAAACCCATTTATTGATCAGGTTAGATGTTAATAAGGCTGTGGGAAGAGATGACATATCACCATATATGTTTAAGGAATTTGTAAACAAATTAGCTATGCTCTTGATCTAGTTATTTAATGAATGTCTTGGACACGATAGGTTCCTAAGTAGTGGAAAGAAGAAGGCAAAATAATATCACTCCACAAGTATTATTCTAGGATGGAAGTTTTTGAATATCAACCAGTTTGTATATCTGCAGTTAAGCTGTGTGTAAAGGCTTAGTGAAAGAAGGGTATAAGGACTAGAATTTTTACATGGAGAAATGCTAGTGATTTTAACACGTTACCAGAATGCATCATGAATCCTAGAAGGATTTTAAGGTTCAATATGATATGTTGCTGGTTCAGTGAACCTCCCAAGTTGAGCCTGCAGACTCTATGGAGACTGATGTGATGACGGTGATAATAATAATATGCAGGCACACAAGCAGTACAAAGCACAGGCTAGAAGGAAACCAGTGTGGTAAGAAAGACAAAAGAAGAGTATGAAAGGAAAGTGGCAGTACAGTCCAAACATAATCACAAAGAGTTCTTTTAGTATGTTGCAAGTAAAAGAAAGATTGCAGTAATGAGAAAGACAAAAGGTTAGGTTATATGGAAACTGGAGGTGCATAGCACATTACAGCTCTGATGTGAATACAGTAATGAGATTAGATTGTATATGGTTTTATGAGACGGTGCTAGGGAATTGGCAGTGCCTTTGACCATGTTATTTATTATTATTATTATTATTATTATTAAACAAGACCTCATGGAGTCAAAGACTCATCTAGGAGGTCCTCTTATCTCACACACATCTCATCATACCAGGTCTTAAACACATTCAAACTCCCTGCAGACACCACACTCTCAGGCAAGGCATTCCAATCATTCACAACTCTGCACGAAAAAAACCTGCCTCTCACTCCCCTACTCACACCCTCTTTATACAGTTTCCAGGGATGACCTCTGGTTCTCCCCTGAAAGTATCAACCAGTTTGTCTAAGTCTCGGTTCTGGTTTAGTCCCAAAGAAACAGAAAGAGGGGAAAATAGTTCTACTGCATAAAGAAGGCTCCAAGACTGACATAACAAATTACTGACCAATCAGCATATCAGGAGTTGTTGTCAAGGTACTGGAGAAGCTGGTCGAGAGCAAAATGCAGAAATGGATTTCATGACTGGATAAAGCTGGCCGAGTGGTTAGCGTATCTGCTCTCCAGTCAAATGGCTGCGGATTCGAATTCCACCATGGGCATGGATGTTTGTGATTGTTCGTGAAAATACTAGTATTGGTGGTGGTCAGCAATAGATGGTGTTGGTGTAGATGCAGTTCATTGTAGATGGAGACAGAGCTGTAGAACAAGTGCCCTCCCTCGATGAGTCCATGGACTCCCTAGAAGTATCATGTAATAATAATAAAGGTAAATCAGTTTACAGTAATACTACTGTAAACTGATTGGAATTCCACAAGATACTGTGGAATTCTAATCAATAAATAGCAGCACATTAGGATAGATATAAAGTTGATGTAGTGGATAACAGGATGGTTGATGAAGAGATATCAGAGAGTAGTTTATTCAAGAGTAGAGTCCAGTAGAAAGTAGGTGATAGTGGCATGCCACAGGGTTCTGTTCTTGAGCTGCTACTGTTTAATTTATACATCAACAATGTAGAAAAGGATCTGAGAGGAACTGTTCACTTGTTTGCTCATGATGCAAAATTGGGCAGAGCAACAGTTAATACAGATGATGTTAAAATTTTGCAGGATGATTTGGATAGACTGGTAGTCTGGGCAAAGGAGAATGGATATCATTTCTTTCTTTTAAGGTTACACGGTGGTCAGCATTCATAGTTAAGAATTTATGGAGACACAACACACGTGTTAAAATAATTTACTTTACTTAATATTAGGAAAGTAATTTCGACCTGTGTATTGAGATCATCATCAGGAAAATACATATGTATGAGATATAAGCTACATGGCACTGTACTTTACAAAGGTAAAATGAATCTAACTGCTTATTAATCTTTTGCCTAGCCTGATCTCTTGTGGAAAAACTAAATTAATAATATTAAATTTTAAAAAAAATTATAAATAGATTAAAAAATTAAATTTAAAACACAATAAATATAAAAATAAATAAAAAATTAAATTAAAATAAATAAAATAATAAACACAAAATATTAAAAAAAAAAATAAATGAAAAACAGAACTACATTAAACATTTCTAAATTCCTCTCGTATTGAGATTTTCTTTTCAGCTTGTTCTCCGGTAGTTCTCCACATTCCAAGAATATGGAGGACCATTCTGCAACCGGAAGTCTTAAAACTCCTATACCTTTGCACTTCCAAGTGGAAAGCATTGTAGTTATTAACATTAAAACATGAATCCCACTGTTTTGTTTAAGGTGAAACTCTATTTAAATATGTTTTAAGGGAGTTTACATTAACATCAATCCTTATACTATCCCCAACTGCATCATCATCAAACTAAATTTCCCCTGACAATCCACTTGAAATATCATTAAATAATATGAATTCAAGAACTGAATCCAGTGACACACCACTATTTACAATTATTTTCATGGATGCTCCCTCCGCATAAACAACTTATTGGTTTCATTCGGTTTTTATTGATTTGACCAATCTATTACCCATCACCATTTTCCTGTCTTGTACACCAATCTGTCATACACAATCTAGTGTATGTCTCTACAGAAGTCCAAAATATCACTGTACATGAATCTTCCTTATCCAATGCATTCATCACTTTATCATAAAATGCAAGTGGATTATGGATTGCTAAAGCAGTTACCCTTCACAAACCCATGCTGACATAAAGAATTACATCTCTGTCAAGGGAGGTAGAAAGAACTATCGACTTCAGGAGGTAGTAGAAAAAGCTATCAGACAACTGAAGTGTGGAAATGCAGCTGGAGTAGATGACATCTGAAGAGAAATGCTAAATTATGGAGGCACAAAATTTTCACACTAGCTGTATAGTATGCCCACAGATACTAGACCCTTTGACACTTCTGTGCATGTCAACAGAAGGAGAATCCATTCCGATAATATGGTAATCAATCCATATTTATGTGATGAGTTGTTTATTATTACACATTGGAAAATTAACTTCTCTTTTATGATCATTGTAGTTTTTAAAGTGGTAACTATTTTGCTTGTATAACAGTTGGAAAATTTTAAGTATAAAGCATGTGATTTCACATGTTGGTAACCAATTCGTTCATCACCATATTTCTTTCTCTCCTTCAACATGAATTGACTCTTCTTGGCAGTCTGCCAATGAGAGCTCTCCCTTCTGTGGTCAAACTATATACACATTTTGGATGAGTGGAAGAAAGCTCTCATAGTACTCATATATAAAGTTGAAAATTAAACTGAATGTGAGGATTACATGGGGAATGTGAATACTGTGTTTGATATTATTATTATTATTACCCAAGACCCCCATGGAGTCAAATACTCATCTAGGAGGTCCTTTTATCAAACACACAGATAATCATACAGTGCTTTAAACACACTCAAATTCTCTGCAGACACCACACTCTCAGGCAAGGCATTCCAATCATTCACAACTCTGCATGAAAGTAACCTGCTTCTCAATCCCCTTCTTATACAGCTTCCCGGAATGACCTCTGGTTCTCCCATATTTTCTGTAGAACCTCTCCAGCATTGATCCTATAACAACCCCTTAATAACTTGTAGGTCTCCATGATATCTCTCCTCCTCCTCCTGTCCACCAGACTCTGCAAGTTGCATCTTCTCAAACTTTCCTCATACTTGACATTCCAGAGGTCAGAAGCTACCTTAGTCAGTGGCTTCTGGACCCTCTCCAACATCTCTTCATCCTTGTGAAAACCAGGTGACCAAATCTGGGCACAATAGTTCATGTGTGGCCTAATCAAAGCATTATACAATGAAACAAGAATCTTCCTACTTCTACAAGTCAGTGTCCTCTGCATCATTCCCAGAAGCCTCTGTGTTGTCTTCACAACTTTGGCTATGTGTCCCCTAAATTTCAGATCCTTATCCACTATCACCCCCAGATCTCTATTTCCTCCACCTCCAACAACATATCCTCACCAAGCATAAATTCTGCATCTCATTTTTGTTTTCCAAATTTTAAAACCTTACATTATGCAACATTGAACTCATATCCCCATTCCCGTGCCCAATCACCTATAAGATTCAGGCTAACATACCTGCCAAGAGACTAAGAAAAATTGTGGAGGAGAAACTTGGGTAAGAATAAAGACTATCAGGATGTAAAACTATCATCATCCTTGAGAGTCTTTATTCTTACCCAAGTTTATCTGGATTGTACAAAAATTTTGGATTGCTTGTCATGAAGTGCAAGAAAAGCAATAATGATCTATACATAACTTTTTAGATGATGGAAAAGGCATATGATAATGTAAATATGACACGATTTGTTCAAAATACTACAATTAATTGCGTTAATGAGATATTATGCAGAGCAATATTTATTATTTACAACATCTCCATGGGGTCTGGGAACTCCTCGTGGAGATACAAATCTACCATCATACACACAAATCCTATCATCTGATTGGTGAGTGAGTGAATCCATTCCACTCACTCACCACTCTCCATACAAAAACTCTGGTCTGCACACTCCTACTAATCACATTCTTACACAACTTCCACAGATGACTAGCAGCCATCTGTGGAAGTTGTGTAATCTCTGACTATTTCTCCTATACTACAAAATTTCACTTGCATCAAATTTTATAAAACTCTTTAATATCTTAAAAGTTTCTATCATGTTCCCTCTTTTCAAAATAAACTTTGTAAACAACAAATCTTTAACCTATCCTCATAGCGAGTATTTCACAGACCTGTCACTATCTTCGTCACTCATCTCGAAATCTTCATAATCTGAATCAAGAAATCCAGGAGACCAAATCTGTGCACAGTAGTGATATGGCCAAATCATAGCCTTATAAAGAGCGATAATTCCTAATAACTTGCCTTCCCATTATGAATAGCATCATACGTGCCTGAGAGGATTGTGTGTGCTATGGATCATGGGATACATACTAAGGTAAGTGATATAAGTCATTAGTTTACTTTACTTGTTAGCATGTTTTTCAACATCCAAGTAATTCATTGATTTTACTAACTTTTGCAATATGTTCTCTAAAACTTTAACTCTTTGCCCACCATTATCCCCAAGTCTCTAGCCTCATCAATTTCCTGCAGTCAATACCATCAATATGATACACCATATGCAACCTTTACAACTCGAAGTGCATAATTTTACAACATTAAATTGACAATCGTTAACCTTTGGCCACAATACCAATTTATTTAAATCATCCTGTAGGACATCACCTTTATCAACTACTGCTCTCCCCAGTCTGGCATCATCACCAAAGTTGATTATTATTCTTGGTATCTCTCCTGGAACTCCGCCATTGCTGGTCCCAAGCCCGGATGAGAAAGGAGGAAGGTTGTACTTGTGGCTAGCAACTATAATATAGAAAGAACATATTGCTACAGAAACCTCAACCATTATTGTAAAACTTATTTTGAGGCCCTAATCCTCTGCAGGGAGCAAAGAGTTAGGTTAGTTCTCCTGAGTCTGGCTCCCACTCATCAAAAACTGATGAGACCTCAATAAAGGTCGAAACCGGTATGGGTAGTGGCCCTTCCCATTATGAATAACATCATACATGTCTGAAAGGGTGGGGGTGCTTTGCATTCTGGGATACATACTAAAGCAAGTGATATGAAGTTATTAGTCTCTGTATACAAGTAACTCAGATGTGAATATATTTCACATGTAAAACATTGTTTTGCTTCCTTGGGAAAAAGGATTAAAACCAAGCATATATAATTTCTTGGTATCTTTAACGTATTGTTTAAAGTCATTCTACCATGGTAATTTTTCCTCTTATTTGCTACATAACGAAAAAACTCTTTTGGGTTTACTTTGGCCTGTTTGTTTAATTCACCTTCATAGTCTGATTTGGCCTTCCTGACCATACTAGTCACCCTTCTTGCTTGCACTTTGTACTGCTCATGAGTATGCTGATCACTTTTTCTTTATATTTCCTCCATCATGTTTCCTTTTTTTGCAGCCCTTGCTTTACATCCCTATTCCTTCACTTAATTCCAACTTGGTTTATCATCCTGACCTGGGATATGCAGTCTGATATTGCTACTGTCAAGCAATTTCTGACCACTTGCCACGTACTACTGATATTCTTTCCTTGTAGCTTCTCAAGCCATGGCACTGTTCCAAGATATATAGTCTGCAATTAAGTTGTAAGTTAGCTGTTAGAATTGAAGGACATACAGACAAATGGTCTGATGTAAAATTAGCTGTAAAGCCAGCATGCATGCTATTTCTACTGTTCAATAATCTCATTATGAAGCTAAGTGTATTAAACCTGATCAAAACTGGAGAAACACTTATTAAAACTTAAGTCTTTATGCAAATGATGTTAATCATTACTATTTTTTTTTCAAGCTTTTAGCTGAACTAAGTCTGTCAAGGTGGCACATTAACTGTAAGGGAAAACCAGGGCATATTTTGGAAACCAAACCTCCGATGCTATCAGATGAGCCATGCACTGACTATCAACCACAAGATAATCAAAACAACATTTAGCTCCCTAAATTCCCACTCTGCATAAGATATACGTATATCATATGTATATATGATAAAAGTAAACTCTTCCTCATATTCATAACATTTCCATTGCTTTCCCTATCTCATCCTTTTTTTTTTTAAATAAAATAATGAGTACAATATTACCTAATAATCACTATGATTTAAATGTTCCTATTAACTACATATGATAATGGAGGTTATTATTATTATTATTGCTCTTCATAAGGCCACATCTGTGCTATTGGCACAGATTTGGTCACCTGGATTTCTTCGAAAAGAGGAAGTGGCAGACAAATCATCGAGATACAAGGGATCAAGAATGTGACAGGTCTATGAAATGCTGTATGTGAGAAGAGACTAAAAGCCTGTGAGATAGAGAGGATAATTGATAAGTGGATAAAGAGGATATAAGATAGAAACATATGTTACTAAAAGCATTTTATAGGATTGAGGCAGAAGACTATTTTCAATATATGACAGGAAGGGAGCAAACAAATGGGTCATCCCTTGAAATTATGTACAAATGGTCAACAAGGATGTGAGAAATAAATTTTTCTCACATCCTTGGAGGTGATAGTGAATGGGTGGAATGGGTTGCCAGAGGCAGTCATGATTGCTTTATCAACGAGTGAAGAGATGTATGAAGAGATGCTGTTGAACGATAATGGTTATCTGGGCCTCCCACAATGATGACTTCATGTAGATGATTAAAAAATAATAATAACAATGATAAAATTACTGTCATTAAAAATGTTCAGTAAATAATAACTGCTAACAATAATACCATATTTATTGCAGGCTGCACATTATTAATTTACTGAAATCACTTAATTGATAATATAAGTTATTATACTCCTAAATAAATTCAGTGCAGGTCTTCAGAATTATAACTAAACTGATAACTTTTGTAACAAATATAAAAATTAGCAATAAAAAACAAAAACTATGGGGAAAAAAAACATGGAAAATATGAAATATATTCTCATGTTTTAAAGCATGTCAGCTATTCAAGCATAATTTTTAATGAAGATGGCAAATGAAATGTGGAAATAGATAATAGAATAAGAAAAGCTAGCGAGATAGGGAGCCAGCTGAATATATTTATATGGAACAAAAGAAATGAAATAGCAATCCAAAACATTCAAACCAATCTGAACTTATGGATCTGATAGGTCAGTAAGAAATAAAACACATGATCAAAGACCATTTGCACAGATACGCAAGTTCTGAGAAAAATTAGGAATGAACAGATGGCATCAGTGGCAGAATTATATTAAAAATAACAGTGTTCTAAAGGAATTTGATTTTGTTAGCATTAAAGAATGTATGAGCACCATTAATCTAAGGTGGTATAGACACTTGAAAAAATGAGAATAGAAAGTTTAGTGAAAACAGCTGTTCAATGGCAGGAAAAAGACCCAGAAGAAGACCAAGATTTAGGTATGAGAATTGCTGCAGTTAGTATTGTCTTAGAATACCAAAATGTAAGATCTAATAATATTCAATACTGGAAATCTGACAGATTAATTTGGAAGAAAACTGTTTATGGGAAACTATTAATAACATAAACTTAATTATGTAGTGTTATCTCAGTATCCTGCATACACACCCATGGAAGGTATACCCAGAAAAGATGATGGTAAAACAGCATATACTGAAAAATTATAGCCGGGCATAGTTTACATAATACATTATGTTAAAGGTCATGATGGATATAACGATTTTCAAAAAATACTCACCATACTGTTGGAAAAACTGGTTTATTGCAGTCAGGACTAAGGCCTACTGAAAACTCATTAGAATTTTAAAACTGCATTTCATCTTGTTAGTCCAATATACATTATTAAATGAATTTTGTAAGTTGCATGAAGCAAAATGGCAGTTCAGAGGTTTTTATAAACAATGCCTTTTAAAAAGTAGAGAAATCCTCACATATCACGCATGAACTATAAAAAGTCATTATTGAGGTGCAGGGAAGGGAACAAGTTATTTGTTCCACTTGTGAATCTCAACTAGTGTGTGAATCATGATTGTTGGAGAAAATATGTTAATTGTCAGACACCTGTTATTAATTATTCACTTCCTCCTTCACAGTAGGGAAAACAATCAAAATAATACAGAGTGACAGACTGGATATTTCAGCATAACACATGAAGGCAACCAAAGGAAGGTAAACTTACCAAAAGGAAGGAAAATAAAAATAAAGGCATATCTTGAAAATTGAGGAATATGGCATATAATAAATGAATGTAATGAAAAGAAAGGGCTACCCGATTGGAAATGAATACTTTGTTATATGAGAGAGTCTTGACAATTGACCATTTTAAATTTAATACATTGAATAACCAACTCTAGAGCTATGCTTGAATGAACAAGAGCTGAAGAAAATAAATATTTTCTTCAATTCTTCTTGAGAGTATTGATGAAAATTAATACCCCCGAACTTTCTGATGATAACACAGCCAGCAGTAATTATAATGAAAAAAATTAGTACAAATCAGTACACTTATTATTTAAACTGTACAAACAAGTTTTACACAATTTTGGGAGTGTGTGTATATTTCATTGTAATGTAACAAAATGTGTTTTTGAATAGCTGAGAGAAAAGAGATGCTTTAGCAGACAGAAGGTCAATCACTCTCTCATGGAGATTCATTTCTTAGAGATACAGCAGAAGTTTGCACAAGATTTGTTTCCATGGTGAATGATGAGAAGGGTAGTTGAAATCTGGATATGTAGCATAGCTAGTGGTGGAATGGTATAAATGTCATCATGTTGCTTTCCAAGCTTTATGTAGCAGTAAATTTTTACTAAATAATTATAACAAATATATTTTATGTATCTAAAATGTGCCTTGATAAATTAATACATTTTAGGAGTAAGTACAACATGCCATAATGCCATAAGAAGATTAATATATAAAAATTAATGCAACACATATTTTAAATCACATATCAATGATTCAAAATATGTGTTGAGCTCACCAGCCTGCTTACTGGAGATCCTTACTGAAGCCCTGCTATTTATTGATTTATTTATTAGTATGGAGTTTCGTCCCTTTTCTCCTCCATCCTTTTAAGAACAAGTTGAGTCCCCTCATGGGGGGTTAAGTATTTATGTGTGTGTGCATGGTGCTGGTTTGCCTGTTCTGAGGGATGAAAAGCCCCGAGTTTCCAGGTGAAAAAAACTCCATATGAGACTACTAAAAAACCTCCCTCTACCTCCATATAAGACTACTAACTCACCTTTAGTCAAAAGAGACCAGATAAGGTCATGGACGAGAATCAAATTCAGGTCTTTCTGGCCAAATGGCTTCATCTATGCTGAGTAAGCTATGGAGGCTCTAAACTCTGCTATAACTATTGTGCTTGGTCTCTATAGCAGGGCTTCCAGATTAGTAGAGTGGGTGTTCTAAAGGTTAGTTAATGCACTATTGGTTTACAATCTTTCATTGGTTGAAATGGTATAGAAAAAAAAAAAAAACAGTGAAACATTATTTTACTCAATGTCAAACAGTGAATAATGTAATATAATATGTTTATAACTTGCAACTTTTACATACACATATAGTGCAAGAATTAAGGTTCACATTCTAGCTTTTATATTTTCTGGCAAAGAGAAATGTTGGCTTAATTTTATTAAAATTAAACAGACATTATGTTAAAATATTCATAAATAACTTTCAGAGAGGTTCAATGTATATTATACCACGTCAAACAACACAGTATTACAAAATGTGATGGAAGTTGTTATTGTGCTACTTTTGGCAAAGAGTTGTATCTACTGGGGTTAAGTCATATCTCAGTTTGGAAAATACTGTCTTAAAGGAGGAGAAGAATATTTGATAGTTATATAAATTAAATAGGTCAAGAAATTATATTCTTGGTTTCATCCTATCAAAGTGTAAGCAAAACAAAGTTTGCATATGAA
Source organism: Typopeltis vanoorti (assembly GCF_054136105.1). Classification (NCBI taxonomy): domain Eukaryota; kingdom Metazoa; phylum Arthropoda; class Arachnida; order Uropygi; family Thelyphonidae; genus Typopeltis; species Typopeltis vanoorti. The sequence continues at coordinate 168,664,503 of NC_143549.1, read as the reverse complement.
GTAATTTCACAACTGGGCTACATGTATATAGAAGCTAATGACTTCACATCAATTGCCTTAGTATAATACTACGGCATACTAAGGAAACATACCTTGTATACCTTTTCACTCACCACACCTGTTATCATTGAATACCCATACATTGTCACTCAGATCATTCAATATTTCTTTCAAACGTTCAAGTCTTCCTTGTATTCCCATGAAAATCTGTAATTCTCCTCTGTTCATTCCTCATATGTTTAATCTCTTGCCTCATCTTTACCAACTCCACTTTCATCTCTTCAATTACTTTCTCGCTGCCATTTATGTCAATCACATTGTTACCACTTTGCACATCTGCTGTCTTATCGCTCACTATCACTAACTTGCTTTCATCTATGCATGCTGCCTTACCAATCAACATCGTTCACTTTTCACTTTCAACCGCTATCTTACCATTCAAGTACTCAGCTGTACCACCAATTCTGCTTACCTCTGCAGCTACATCCATGATCTTTTGCCTGCTACGTTTATAGTTTCACTAAAATATCTGTAAACCCACCTGAATGCTATCTGCTTCATATATTTGCCATATCCTTCCCAAAAACTAGGCATAATCACACCCTAAAAAATGAGCAATCTCTGTTTTAAAAGATGAATGAAAAAATAAAAGATTAAACTCAAGGTGAGATGTTTTTTCTGTCAGTTTGTCCTTAATAAATATTCCAGGAACACCATCCAAGATACTATTTTCTGATATTCCTTACTGCCCAAACCCTAACATTCAGTACAGAGATACTGTTTGAATCACATATATCAGACATCTTTCCATCATGGTAACTTACCCACTTAATAGATTCATAAGTGTATGGGGGACAACATGGTTTTGTGAAGGGTAGATCATGCATCAGTAACTTGCTCACGTTTTATAACACAGTGACGGCTGAACTGGATAGGGGTAATGGGTTTACAGTGATACTACTGGACCTTGCCAAGGCCATTACTGACAGGACACCACATGGAACCCTAATCAGCAAACTGGAGCAGATGGGGATAGATATAGGGTTGTTGAGATGGATAGGAGGGTGGTTGAAGGAGAGATACCAGAGAGTGGTTTATTCATCAATGATATAGGAAAGAAAAAAGAAAACAATGACATTGATGAACATCAATTTGTTCATCAATGATATAGGAAAGGATATGAGAGAAAGTGTTCACTTGTTTGCTGATGATGCAAAGTTGGGTAGAGCAATTGTGAGTGCACAGGATGTCAAAATTTTACAGGATGATTTGAATTGTTTGGAGGACTGGGCTAGGAAAAATGGATGTCAATTTAATGTGGCAAAGTGTAAGGTTATGCACTTTGGGGTGAAAAGAATAGCAGCAGTATATCGCATCGGTGGAACCGTACTCCAGGAGATTGATGAGGCCAGGGATTTGGGAATGTTGGTGGACAGGAAATTGAAGTTTAGAGGGCACATTGCAAAAGTGACTAAATCAGCTCATCAAATCACTTGGCTTCTGAAAAATACTTTAACATGCAGAGACAAACAAGTTGTTGTTCCTCTGTATCGAGCCTTGATAAGACCCCATCTGGACTACTGTGCCCAGTTATGGGCACCAGGGTTTCTTCGTGATGGGGAGGAAGTGGAGAGGATCCAGAGACGAGTGACCAAGATGATAGCAGGTCTGTGGAATGAACCTTATGAGAATAGGTTGAGGATTTGTGGGTTGCAGAGATTGGACGATAGGCAAAGGAGGGGTGATATGATTGAGACATTCAAATTACTGAAGGGTTTCTATAAGATTGATCCAGAAGATATTTTTGACTGGTGGTGGGAGGACTAGGTCTATACATGGAAGCTGGGCAAGAGCATGGTTGACAAGGGTGTTAGAGCTAGGTTTTTTACTTGGAGAGTGGTGAATGAGTGGGATAAGCTTCCAGAGTCTGTTGTGGGTGCTACGACCGTGAATGAGTTCAAGGCAATGTATGATAGATACTGTGTCAATGTCAAATAGTTATTCTTGACATGATGTTAGGGCCTCACTCGATGAGTCTGTCGACTCCTTGGAGTTGCCCTGAACAACAATAATAATAATAATAATAATAATGTGGGGATGTGTATCCGGAAATGGGGATGCGAGTTCAATGTTGCAAAATGTAAGGTTTTAAAATTTGGAAAACAAAGATGGGATGCAGAATTTATGCTTGGTGAGGATATATTGTTGCAGGTGGAGGAAATAATAAGTCTGGAGATGATAGTGGATAAAGATATGAAATTTAGGGGACACATAGCCAAAATTGTGAAGACAACACAGAGACTTCTGGGAACGATGTGGAGGACACTGACTTGTAGAAGTAGGGAGATTCTTGTTTCGTTGTATAATGCTTTGATTAGGCCACACATGATTAGACCACACTTTCCAACATCTCTTCATCCTTTCAGAAGGATGAAGAGATGTTGGAAAGGGTCCAGAGGCAACTGACTAAGGTAGTCTCTGGAATGTCGAGTATGAGGAAAGATTGAGAAGATGTATTTTGCAGAGTCTGGTGGACAGGAGGAAGAGGGGAGATATGATAGAGACCTATAAGTTGGTAAGATATAAGGTATTGTTATAGGATCAATACTGGAGAAGTTCTACAGAAAATAGTGGGAGATCAGGGGAGAACCAGAGGCAGGTTTTTTTTGTGCAGAGTTGTAAATGATTGGAATGCCTTGCCTGAAAGTGTGGTGTCTGCAAGGAGTTTGAGTGTGTTTAAGACATGGTATGATGAGATGTGTGTGTGATAAAAGGACCTCCCAGATGAGTCTTTGACTCCATGATTCTTGGGGTAATAATAATAATATCAGGTTAGCTTACAAAACTGTCCAAACCATACTTCCTTAGATCTCCAAAAGATGGTAACTCCTTCTACCAACAACTTGAAGTTTATTGGATTCCATGTTCTTGTGGCTACCTTACATGGTTCAGACAAGCAGAAGTTGCAAAAAAAAAAAAAAAATCTCTCTGATGTGGAATACAGAAAGAGGGAGAGAAAAAACAATCTGGGCTTGAACATCATTCATATACTAGAAATATTATCAACTGGGATATAGCAAGCATGCCAATTCTGAGGAGAACTTTCTTTCATGGCAAATTAAAGAATCCACTGCTATCATCCTTTACTTACTAGAATTCAACTTTTCAAAACAAACTACTAAATTACTTGACTGATGCATGCCATGGATCACTGGTGCATGGTTTCTGTTCTAACAGTTTAAATGAGTTTTGTTTTAATTTTTTTAGTTCTTTGTAAATCTACCACCCTAAAGAACCATCATTAGTTCACAAAACTAGTTAGTATATAATCTAGTAATATACATAACTAAAAAAGAAAGAGTTCTCTAATGCCTTTTACTTTGCAAAGAGAGTAGGCTATTTTAGTCCAGCCTAACAACTTTTTGAAGACAAGCGAGCAGCCATTCTCCATCCTTCATTATCTGCACAGTTGATGTTTGTGATATGCCATTAAAAATCCAAGTTACCACTATATATATATATATATATATATATATATAGCCTCTGTAGCTCAGTCAGTATGGATGAAGCACTTTGGTCGGAAAGACCTGGGTTCATTTCGCATCAATGATGTCAGGAACCTTTATCGGGTCTCTTTCGACTAAAGGTGAGTTAGCCAGTCTCATATGGGGGGGTAGGGGTTTATTCACCCAGAAAGTTGGGTTTTTTTTGTCCTCCAAAACAGGCAAACCAGCCCATGAACACGCATCTACAGAGATATAGGACACACCGGGAGCATAGGGCTAACCAATCACCTTATCCTCGATTTGGTAGCAGTTAAAATGTAGAAAAATCCTTGACACTGCAAGGTAAAAGGGGAAGGAAGGAATAATAATAATAATAATAATAATATAATATATATATATATATATATATATTTCGAAGCGTTTCGTAGGTCTATTAATTTGGAAGCCTGCCGAATTAAGGAGATTTCCTTAACGTGGGAAGAGAAGATGTGAAAAAAATAAGATATTCTTTGATAGCAGGACACTCTGAACTAGAGCTAGACACTGTTAACAGAGAAAAATATCGCTTAAGGTGCAGAAATGGCGTCTGTCTTCAGGAAGACAGATGCCCTTCACACCATTAGCAAGTAGAGCCTGATCACTCGAGTCTATCATGCAGACAGTACTAACACCAATCTTCCCGATCCAACATATATCTAGACAATTCTCTTTTAAATTATAACAACCTTAAAGTTCTAGCTCAATCAACACACTGTACAGCTAAAAGTTAAGGAAAACATCTTATATAATTTAGAAGATTAAATTCCTCCAAATCACAAGACATAATGGCCAGGGCCAGTTCTACCATCGGTGCAAGACGTGCATTTGCACAGGGCAGCAAGTTTTTTTAGAGTAGCAAAATTGGCATAAACTATGCGAAAATTAAGGGGGAACGGGCGGCAAAATTCCTAGTGGTGGCCCTGATAATGGCATGTACTCATTCTTTGCTGGTAGGAAAAAAAATTGAAAATAAAACGATATGAAAAAGAAAATTTACTGATATGATAAATTAAGTAGAACTTGATTAACTCAATTTCTTAAGCATACATTTATTATACAAGTATAGTCGACAAATAAATGTATCTTTTCTATATAAATGTAAATTTATATAGAAAATATAAAAAATATTTAGCAAATATCTTAACAATAGCTGATACATAATGTGGCAACCTTTCGGCTGGGTTGTGGGTAGTGATAACAGGTGTGCTGTATTGTGCCATATTATTGGTAATGGCAAATGCAAAAAGTCAAGGATTTCAGAAGATGACTTAAACTATACGCGATGTTTTTTATAATGACAATTACCATACATTACGCTGTATATGATTGGCAGAAACAAAAAAAAAAAAAACGATTTTTGATCTCTCACAACAAGCAACACTTGTGGACCCACAAGTGGTGGGCTTCTAAAAGCTTTGGATGGATCTCTTTAGAGTTTTCGCAGGGCCCTGCGTTGTTGAGTTTCGTATACGGTGGTTAAGCCACTGTTATTTCGCCAATTTCTTTATTTCTAGAAAACGACGATTACATTGCCTTTTTCAAAAATAATATTTTATTAACTTATTATTACTTACATTGGTAGTCCACGTGTTGGATTTCCTTGCTATTCTTGGTCTGATGCAACCACCTCTAGGTGGATGTACAGGACATGTTGAATGAGGCGGAAGAAGCACATAATATCTAGACTGATATGGCTGAAAGTGGCAATAAGGAGAGTTTTGATAAGGCAGAAACATTTTCAACGAATCGAAACGCAACTCGAACCATTAACTGGATACAAATTTAATAAAACTCTCAGACCGTTAAAAAAAATCAATCATATCTACATATGCAGCTCAGTTCCTCTGAAGACGCCTTTTTTAATTCGAAGTGTAGCATTAACTAAAGAAAGTAAATTATGTTCATTTAATATATGACGGATCCTTCATATCATACAGCAGCAGCAGTGCGTTCAGCCTTTCACTCAGTTTCTCAGTGTTTCGAAAATTTCCGTCACAGTACAACTCAAGAAAAGCTATTCACATTTACTCACCATATATTAGGAGGTCAAACTGGAAAATTTCCACTGTCATTTGGGGAGAAGTCATTTTCGCAGCATAAATCTTCATCATAAATCAAATCGAATAATACATGCAAGAAATGAAAATTCATGAAGTTTTTTGTATAGTCCATCGTTATATGATTCTAATAAATCCACCAGTGAAATCGTACATTTTGAAACTAAAAACAAGGACGGATTGGAAATAAATGGTCAACGGAGTTACAGAGTTGGATACAAACGAAAGCGTTTAGCCAAATTCCACACAAAACAAGAATTATCTGCAGTAAAGCGAAGCGAAAAACAAACCCTCAGATATCACTAAATCATTAATGATGTAATTAATTTTAAACTCCTTGTGGTAGGTGCTAACCGATGAGCTTATGAAAAACTGGGATGATTTCTGTTCTATTTCTAAAGAAAACTAATCGTAACACCCTTAAGGATCTTTTCTTGTCGCTTCTTCTACACTACTTCTCACTATACCCGCAAGGGAGGTCATAGGTCACGCCTGGTTGAAATTTTGGATGCAGTGCCCATAGAAATCAGTAAACTGTGAAGAGCGCTTACAAAGCTTAAGCAGTCATTGAAGCGCAAGAACAAAGCGCACGCATGCGTGCGCGCACATCCACCCAGTTTCTTACATTTGACAGTGTTGGTATTATATTATGAAGATGAGTTGATGCAATTGCACCAACTCATTTAAAAGTTCATGACTTTTTTTTTTTTTTTCAATGCTTTTATATGCGACTCCCACCAGTGGCGCACTCAGGATTTAATCTTGGAGGGGGCCGAGTGCTCATAACTTAATCTTGGGGGGGGGGAGAGCAGAGATGAGTAGACGATTTGAGAATACACGCTACGCATTGCATACGACCTATGACTAAGCATCTGCAGTGATCGCCAATACATGATACCCGTGATCTCTGGCCCGGTTTGGGCAAACAAAGTATTTCCCGAGCACTACTTCGTTTGCTTTGCGTTCACAACGGCCGTGATTCACACCTTATGCGACCGCTAATTCATAAGTACAGTAGTATAGAAATAGAATACACGACACAACAGAAATGAAAATAATAATAAATTTCATTAGGAAAAGATTTTTGGAAAATTTTCTAGTCTTTTTTTTTTTTCCTTTTTCTTTTGGGGGGGAGCCAGGGCCCCTTGGCCCCCTCCCTGGGTGCGCCAATGACTCCCACCCACGAAAGGTTGTAAACCTAGTACGGGTGAGCTAAGGATTTTTTTTTCTGTATTTTTGTTAATTTTATATATTTTTTCTGTATTTTTATCCATATTTTACATAATCCGCAAATCCTGCTCTAGAGACCAAACTTTTTAAGCCACTTCAGGCATTCAATAAGTGGGTGGTGGTGGTCTTAAACCGGGTGATGAAATTCATCTTTCACCTAAATACAATCACAAACATCCATATTCATGGTGAAATTGAACAACCGCAGCCTGCTGGTTGGAGAACGGATACGCTGACCACTCGTCATACCAGCCTGGCATATATCTCTACATAATAATAATAATAATAATCAGTCATACAGGGCCTATAAAGTACATGTGCAAATTGGCTTAACGGAACCACATTTTAGGGAAAGATTATTTAGTCTTATAACTAATTTATTTATTTATTTATTTATGTGCAAATTGCATGTGTTCACTTGGAGAGCTCGCCTGCTTCCTGGAGGAAAAACCTTTCCACCAACGTATGAAACTGGCTAACTCACCTTCAGTTGTAAAATGATAAATTGCATCAATTCCACATGGATCTTCATCTACCTTTTTCTTTTCTCCCGGCCATCAAACGCCTGTTTTGCTAACTTTTTCTCTCGCATTCTGTTTAAGTGACCATACCATCTTAGATCTGCTCACGCATTCGTGAAAGATAACAATGTTATTTTCATCTGCTTATTTATTTCATTCTCCTGATTTTTTCTCACTGCTCTCATATTTGTTGTCTCTAGGTTTTGATCATTTTTTTGTATTTCTTACCCAACTATCAGATATATAAGTTAAAATCGGTTTAACACTATTTTGTGCACTTTAGTTTAATTTAGTGTTTTGGCTAATATCTCTCTTATTCCATATACAGTTATTCAACTAGCTCCCTCTACCATACCATATTTGTTTATCTTATTATCTATTTCCATATTTAATTTATCTTTACTAAAAATTGTATCTAAATAGGCGAAATATTTCACTTGTTCTATGAGTTCTCTGTTGAAAATGAAGTTGATGTTTCTTTTGTTCTTCTGCAATTTAACAGTTTGCACGAAATACGGATAAAACAGATATGCATCAAATCGAGGTAAGTTGAATAGTTCTGATTTAATGATATTTTTTTAAACATATGTTGTAGACTGGATGAGAAGCTGAACTTTTATGATTTGAGCCATTTGAGAGCTGCGAAACTTTTACACTGGGAGAACCAGGGCTTGGACAATGGATGGAGATTTTTTATGTGAAGTAGGGGCGAAGGATAGCAAGCTTCATACTTTCTTTCAGTTTTTCGGTCAGAGCAAGTATTCAGATCAGGAACGCAAGAAACAGAAATGAAACCAAAAAAAAAAAACCGAAAAGAGGTCTAGAAATCACGGTAGTCATTACATGTTGCATACGAGGTGCCAGAGCACGGTATAGGAAAAGATTGAGTGGGGCGAAAGTCAATCTGTAGAAATGATACGCAGATAAGCATTTCCCTGATGTTTGCGGTTATCAATAGGAAACCTGACATCTAGTGTGCTTGAAGAGACAGCAGGTTAAGTAAAGGTCCAGGATGTTGGGTGAATTATGACGATTATCTGGTTAATGGATAGTTTATGTTAGATCATTACTAAAAGCAAATCCTTCCGCATCTCTTCCTGAATGATGTGCGAAGTGAGGAAGGGAAGTCAGTTTGCATTAAAACCACTGAAGTCTCAAAGACATGATCTCACGGTATGGGCAGTAGACCTCTAAAAATTCAATTTCCAGAGATAAATAATCACAGAGATCTCAATGGTTATGAGAATTCAAAGAGCGGCAAAAATAGCCTAAATTTGGTAATCTCTGGTATGCAGTGTCACATCTGATAAATGTATAGGTTCTCACGTTTGGGCTGGACTGTTTGGAATAATGCAAGAGCGACTGACGCTATGGAGGCCAGTATTCTATGACTTAATAGTGCGTATGCTTGTTTCATGGAATCAAAAACCACCATCTCCATGTGAGACGAGCTAATACATTTTCAGTCCAAAACGCCTTATAATCTTACATTTGGGATGGGCATCAAAATTTTTCCCTAAAAATACTTGAAAATTTTAGTTGAAAAACTTTTAAAAAGTTTTTCAACTTTCAACTAAAGGTTAGTAGCCGGGTTCATATGGAGGGTTTTCCCAATTAGAAAATTATGTTTTTCATCCCCTAGAAACAAGCAGATCTGTCAGAGCCACACGCAATTACAAACATAATACATTGGCCTCACAGTCTTAGTTGCTTAATTCCAGACAACAACAACAAGAGATACCATTCCAATTAATATATAATCCCACTCCCACAGGCTGACGAATCACTTTCTTATAGATTATCTCTTTCATCATCATGAATTTTCTACAGATATATTATAGGATTCTACTAGTGAATATCCTTATATAGCTTCAAACTTATCGAAGTGACTTCTCATCATCCTCTTTACTTCCTTTCATTCCTCGGTTTTCTGGAACAGTTTTTTTCACATTATATTTTTCACTTTAACCACACATAGTTGTGCTACAGGTGTAGCAACTGCCCGTTCATGCTAAGTTCATGTGTTACTTTAAAATACACTTAAAATGTTTTACCATATGTTGGTTTTGTTGAAGGGGAGCTTATGAAAAGCTACACTGAGTGTAATGAATACTATTTCATGAAGATCGGTTTACGAATTAAGACTTACTGGAGAGGCGGAGGAGGACAGCAGAGAAATATGGTAATATGATTAACTTATTTGCATTTTCTTTATTTTATTCAACGGGATAGAATAAAATAAAAAGTGGTAATATAAACTAAATAATAAATTAATTTTTTTTTGTCGGTTCATAGTATAATTCTTGTAGCAAATTACACTGCCTAATACTAACACTGTGCAGTGTGTAAATCTACCCTATTAAAAACTGGTCATAGCATTTGCTTTAAAGAGAGCGAGAGAGAGAGAGAGAGAGTTTTTCATGGAAGAGTAATTACGACAAAGAATCGGCGGAAACGATTATTATCCAGCCGAGCCCATCTTATACAAAATACTTCGTCTGTAACTATATCGAATTTTTCGTCTTAGGAGAAAATAAATGTCCTATTTCTCTCAAAAGGCTTTTTGAAGGTTAATGGAAGCACATATCTCCAAGCAGACTGTAAAAAATGTCTGGTGTTGCAAAATAATAACCTTATACAGCTGAAAGTATTATCTCCCTTTTTACTGAAATAAAGGGCCAAGAGGCTTCACTTCGACGATGCAAAATTATACCACATATTATACCGATGCAAAATTATACCATCTACAAGCATATCCACTTAATTTGTATAATCTCCCTTTTTATTTAAATCAATTGCATCAGCAGGGAAGTATAACCATAAATACATATCTATGAAATATACAAACACAGACAAGGAGATTATACCGTATATCAAAAAGAAAACAAGGTGCTAATTAAAATAAATTAACCTATCAATGTTTTAATAATTTAATGAAGCCTAGAAAAAGCCTTCATTTACTAATTTCGCTCTGCATACTCTTAAAGCATTCTACCTTGCTTAGGTACAATAACTTTTTTTGTTTATATTTTTGTTTATATTCACAGGGATATGTAAATATCATGATTTAGTATAACTTACAAAACAAATGCAATACTATGAATGTTGAAAATAACAAGCGAAAAACATTTCTAGTGATGTGTTTTAAATATTTTTTATGGTAATCTCATACCACAAGAGGTTGTTCAACTCATAAGACATTAGTATAGTGGGATAGATAGAGGGTTAAAAAGAAACAGGACGAACACTAGATTTGAAAACCTACAAATTGTGCCGCATAAGAGGGAAGGCTATTTAAAAAGATAGCACTAGAAAGGGTGAGAGAAAGAGAAGAAAAATTTGGCCGTAAGTTTGGAGTTGAAATATGAAGGAAAGTTAAATAACTGCTGCTGTGAAGTGTTTTAGAAAATTTCAAGAAAAGGAAGATAATTACCGATGCCAATTCTGATGAGGAGTGACCACTAAATATTTGTAGGAAACGCAAGCAGTAGAAAACTGAAGGTCGATATGAAAGAGAGAAGTAAATTATGAGAGATAGGTCACTGACTAACCAAACTGACCTCTTTTCCTAACGAAGTATTTTAGGTAGCTCTTAGGGATACCATCTAAAATATGAGAAGTTTGGATGGATTTGCGATTTGAATAGACTTAACAGCTGTTCAATGGCGAAGTATTTCAGCAAAGTAAAGAAAAAAAATTAATTTCTGGAAGATGAAGCCTAGAAAAAGTGTTATCAACAGCAAAAACGTTTTTTCTCCCCCCTTAAATTAACAAGGTTATCAGAGACTCAACGAGGAAAGGTTTTTAGAGATCATGATTAGGGTTATAAACTTTAATATTCTGAAGGTTTCATTAATTTACGTATTGCGAGAATCGTTGAAAGTTACAAGAGAGTAAAATAGGTGAAAAGAAAAGATATTGCACATTGCTAACTTGTGATGATGGGCAGTTTGAAGCTGAAGATCTGCCCATCATCACAAGTTAGTAAGTCCTGAGAGAAAGCAGGTAATCCATTAGCACAAGCTAGAAGACCGACTCCATGATGGAAACTTGATAGGGCCTTGTGCCAAAGCAGATAAAAGAAATATCACTTACAATCTCTTGAGATTCTTCAAACTTTTCCCACGGCATGTATTAACGATGGCGAAAACATAAGCAAAGATCTCTTTGATCAAAGTGACGGAATCCATATTGGCCAATTTTTAAGCTGAAATGTTTCCAGGTAGCATAGAAGTTCAGTGTTTGTGGTTTTCTCAATTACTTTAAAAATGGATTGAAGTGAAAAAAATTAGACTGTAATTAGATGGTAAAGATTTATCGCTCTCCTTTGGAATGGGTTGACTATTGGCTAATTCCCAAGCTGCACGACGAATGATAAATATCTGCGGAACAGGTAGGGATGAAAAGGCGCCATGCGATATACGAGCAGCAGAAGTCACTCGGGGGAGGGGTCTTCAGAACAATCCAAGAAATGTCATCAGTTTAAATAAAGATATATATATTTAAACCCTATGTCACTCTTGCGCACGAAACGTCATAAACCTATGGTACATTAGCATCGTGAGCGAACTAAAGCTATTAATTTTTACATTTCTTTAAATATTTTTACATAGTCTGGAAACTTCGCTATAGAGACTAAACATGGAACTTTTTTTCAAGCCACTTCAGTCCTACAATAAGTCGGACAGTGGTCCCACATCGGGCGATGAAATTTATCTCCTACTTATAAAGACAATTACACACATCCATGCACATGGATGTGTGTAATTGTCTGTGGGACTAGAGAGTGAGTAACCTCTCGGCCAACCTGGCTGGCGAATTGGACAAAAGTTAGGATCAACAGCTTTCAACAGGAAGCATGAAAGCCATCTAGACATAAATCTTAATCATAAGTCTTGCTTAATCATAATCATAAGTCTTGCTTTTAGCACTGTCAAAATCGACCTTGTGTTAAAACTGTGTTTGGAACTATGGTATAAGCAGAAAAGGAAGGTGGAGATTTTGACGAATGCAAACCCTGGTATACGTGTATATCTTTGGTACATTTTTGGAGAATCAAGGATTAGGAAAAGGAAGAAATTTAAAGTCGAATAGGGAATACATATTTTTATACCAATAAAAACTTTTTAGTGATGCGTTAAGTGCAATGTTTGAATCAGAAGAATGAAACAAACGGCAATGGGAATGACACAAGAATTATTTAAGATGAGCTGAAACTTGGAAGGGCATATAATGCATAGTAATGGATTCTTTCCCAGATGAAGAATTTCGTCCAAGTTATCTACCATCGTGGCCCCAGTATCTCGCATATTACTACTATATTCTCTCCAGCACACTTGGTAGAATATTAACAGTAAGATGACATGAAAGCATCCTAAATTTAGCGTTACGTTATGTTTTCTCCTTATCTGTAGGATAACTTTTTCAAAGATGCATTCTCAAAACTAACTAAATAAATAAAATTATGGATCATTTCATCATATTGTATGCTGTAGGAAATAGAAAAAAGTAAACTAAGTCTTTGTTCTGGAGCCCAAACTTTGTTTTCTGCTACTTTTAGCTTCCAGTAAGAAAAACAGTGGTACTGGACTGAAATTCACCATCGAGTGGCCCCTAATGCCACAGAGCCTTTGTATTTCCTATGAAGGATATTACTACTATATTCTAGCCCAGCACACTCGATAGAATATTAACAGTAAGATGACATGAAAGCATCACGCACGCACCTCGCTGTACATCACTATGACGGACTACTGCGAACCGGTAAATAGAATTTTACCAGCATACCCCACCTCCCCTCCACAGACAGACACGTTAGTTCAACCCTAAATAGTTTCATCCAGTCTGATAAGCGCCTGCCTGTTGTGGGGTGGTATATAATACAGGCAGGACCGACCTTCTCTATAAAGGGGGCCCGGGTGCAAGAAACCTTTTGGGGCCCTAAAATATTTTTCAAACGTAAAAATTAAAGGATTCGAAATAAACGTATTGTAAAACCTCTTATCTGCAAATGATTTTGGCGCAGGAAAACAAAAACAAAACATAAAAAAAAAAACACATTCGAAATATAATACGTTTCCGCAAATGTGTAACGACTGTGCCCACTCGATCGTGGGGCCCGGGTGCATTGCACCCACTACGACCCCGAGATGGTCGGCCCTGTATACAGGGCTACAGTATTAACGTTATTGTGTAGGCGCAGGATTTGATTATTGTAGACCAGTGCTTCCCAAACTTCTGGATGTCAGGGCCCCCTTTGCAAAAATTAAAATATTTCACGGCTCCCCTCGAAAAAAAATCGTAATAGAGATATATTATTATAATATTTATTGTATTTATATTAAATACAAAACATACACAGCGAATATTGCAAAAATCAAATGCATATATTACATTTTTTGCCTCTTACCGTTTGGTTCTGAAGACGATACGGTCTGTTCTGGTAAAATATGCAATACTGTCCTTTTTTTTTTAAGTCTGTTTCTGCTTCTTCTGATTGTTCGCGGGATTTTTTTTTATTTTTTATCAACCACTTATCCATCTCAGGGTTAAATTTTTTAACGTAGAATAGATCAAATAATATCATCACTTACCAATACTGGCACACCACAGACTGATAACATGAAATTAGTGAATATTACCTGAATAAGTGAAAAATGTTCACGGACAAGGAACATTTTTCACTTTTGTGACTTTTCTCCTTTTACGGTAATTAAGCCTAACGCGAAACAAACAGCAAAGGCAGTCTGTTTATTAAAACGTGCATATGATTGGTGCGGTATTAACAAAAGATCACGCAACCGAAAGATAAAAGCATAGCTTACAATTGAGTTGAAATGCTAACTCTCTTCAACCGAATTCCATATGTGAAACTGCCATAACATTCATTATATATATATATATATATATATATATATATATATATATATATATATATATATATATATATATATATATATATATATATATATATATTACTTAGTTTCAACACTTTTACGAATTTTAACACGTTCCGTTGAATTTTATTGCTGCCTTGGGAAATCGAACTCACATACATCTAATTAATAACAATAGTTTTAGTTAGATACTGTGTTTGCCCATGCAACATATAGTTTTGTTTAAGTCTATACAGCATAGTTTCTGTATGAGGGGACATGTGGTTCATTAATTAGTGTGTTTTTATCCCAGTTGTCTCTAATTGCACTATTTGTTGAGAAATATATTACACAGACTCCTCATACCTTATTCACTGGCATAATAAAAGAACTTATTTTTATTGCCTCTGCAATATAATGGCTCTTAGGGAGGGCGTGTTGTTTACCACTGCAAACGAGTTACTATATCCCCACATGAACTTGTTTAAGCTTTTTTTTTCATGTGTGAAGTATATGCGAAACTTTTATTGGTAACAGAAAACTAGCTCGGATGACAGTGATAGTATAAAACGAGTTTTGATATGTATATAAAGTCAATATCAACAGTCCCTGATTACGAACGCGTTAAGAAAGGGACAGAAAGATTTGGAACTTCCCTGGAGAACATTCGAAGTAAATACAATTAACCACTGCTTTGAAATGAAACATATGAATAAGCATTACTAATATTCGTTAAGCGCTGAAATACGCAGGAAGCAAAGTTTGTGAACCAACACCAATGTGTGAATTTTTCCATTAAAATATAAAAAATAACAAAAAAGAAATAATAAAAGTTGAATACGTTTCTTTTAAAATAAAAAAAAAAATACACTTGGTCTTAAAACATTTTAAATTTGTTTTCATTATTTCACGGCCCCCCTCAACAAAACCTACGGCCCCCAGTTTGGGAAGCGCTGTTGTAGACTGACCGGATTTCAATGATGCCTACCTGAGACTTCTGGGGTGGGGGGGGGGGGGTTGGCCCTAGACGATGCAATCTATGTTTGCATTGTCTAGGGCCAAAAACAGAGATCTTCATCTGTTTTTAGTTAATATAATTGTCTTATATTAATAATATGAACTGTTCCAAATCTTCTCTAAAACGTACAGGGATGGAAAAAGTTATTTCATTCGTGAAATCAGGGAGGGCCGATCTTGGCAATGAATTCCCATCCTACTGGCAGGAAGTGGTAATTTCGTGTTCGTTCAACGATCGTTTACTGGTGTTGCCTGAATAATACACAGCTGGAAGAGGGGACAACAATCTAAGAACTCACATGTTTTTTTATGTGAAGCCCAAGCGTCCCAATGAAAATTTGTAGACCTATTGTACATTTCCTTCATTAGTACCGTGAGCGGGCAAAGAGTTAAGATAATACGGAACCTCTGCTCTACAGGACAAACATGGAACTTTTTTCAAGCCATCTCAGGGCTCCGAAGAGCAGGGGGGGGGGGTTTAGCATCAGATGATGAATTTCATGTAACATCCAATGATTCACAAATTGTTCATTTGAGGATTCGATTCATGGTCTGTTTGAGAAAGGAAGCCTTACTCTCATCTGAAATAATGAATCCATCCACTTCCGTCCAAAATGGGTTGAGTTCCTTGCTTATGGGTGTTTAGCAATTTAATGCAGTCGACTTGCTATCCTTCTAATAGGAAGTATTTTTATATTTCTGGATACTTATATTTATTGGGCCGGTTTGCCTGTTAGCGGAATAAGAAAAGGAGGGGGAAAACAACCCGTTTCCAGGAGAAAACACCCTCCACCTCCGTTTGAGACTATAGCTCGCCTTCGGCTAAAAAGTCCTAATAAGGTTATTCGTATTCCAGACAAGATTCGAACTCAGGTCTTTTCAACCAAACAGCTTCCTTTATATCGACTGTTTTACGGAGATTCTACGATAATGAATACTTATCCAAATCATTGCTTCTCTATACTTCACATTTTTTTTTAAAGTTAAAAAAATGAAATGTTCTTGCATGAAATGTGCATAGATCAAAATTAATTTATTTCAAATTTTACGAGAAATGGATGAAAAATATAAGGAAAGAAGATCCAAATTATAGCGCTACCAATGTTTGTTGTACTTTCAATTCTGTAGATTTTATGTAATAATTCATTCGTCTTTGGAACTTAAAAACCTTGTATATAATAGATTGACTACGTTTTACCAAGACGACATTACTTTATACCAAGCATGCAGACAAACTTTGTTTGCTTTTGAAAGTGTCGAAATACAAATCTTACTACAGTACAAATCTTCAGCATGGAAGTTACTTTGGGCGCTGTTCGCATCTTTTATTTTTGCTTTTGTTTAAGAATTTCCTTCCAGGGCTGTTTCGAAATGTTAATTGACATCAGAGATCACGCAGAAACTGAAACTCATATAGGAGCTCTTAAGCAGAGTTTGCATTTTTTAAGTAAACAATACCAATGCAACACACCAAAAGTTTCTATTTTCATAAGGTTTCATACACAAGCGTTATTTGCCTAGTTGGTATAAAATAATAATGCGTATTTATTTCCCCTCTCACACTCAATAAAGTTTAAATGCCAAATTATAACTTTTCAGGATGTTTCCTTCATTAAGTGAAGATGAAGTTATAGGAATGACACTGGTGGATAACATTCAAGATTAAGCCAGAAACGTTACTTAAAAACATGATTTTATTGATTAAAGAAATTAACAATCAAATTTAAAGAAATACCTCATTATTATTATGTGACACCTCTAGGGAGTCCAAAGACTCATCGAGGGAGAGTGTGCCAACAGCATCGAACGATTGATCTCCTTCCTACTACTAACAGCGCTCAAACTTGCTTAACCTTTTTCGAGCCATTAGAAGCAGAGGCTCTACCAATCGACCAACCTTTGCTGGCTTTCACTAAAAATTCCTAATCTCATCAAATTCACTCAATTGGAGTAGCTCTGTTTATATATGTAGGTTGGGCGCGCGTGTGTGTGTGTGTGTATGCATGAATCTCAACCAGGAAATATTGTAAAACTATATTAAATGATTAATCCGAAAACGCCGTTCTAAAAACCAAACAACATTATTAAGCCATTTTTCTAAACTTCCAATAAGTACCAATTAATTGCATCTACCAACTAACATTTACCATCATGGTACTGTGAAATATGAACCCTTGGACCTAATGGTGAGCGAGAAAGAGTTATCCATCCGAACAACCAGGCAGACAATTTATTTTTCTTTGTTTATCTCCATAACAAAAGAACATTAATTGTATGAACTTGAAGAATTCAGTCAGAATACCTTAAAACCGTCTTACGTCTAGGTGGGATTCGAATTCTCATCGTTACTGAAGGAAGGGGACATGTCGAGTCATCGCCCGCTGCGTTACGGCGCAAGTTCACTGCTTAAGCGTTCTCCAAAGCGCATATAGCAAAAATAGTTATACAACCTTCCCCTTTTTATTTTTCAACGCCATTTTCATTCCAAAAAAAGAGAGAAGAATATATAACACATTACTATGAGTGGGCTATGGATTAGATATGCTACTAACCTTTGTACTACAGATGAAATATATTATTATTAAAACTTCCATGGAGTCAAAAGACTCATCGCGGGAGGTCTCAATGTTAAACACACCGTTTATCATAACGCGCCTTAAATATGCTGTCTCCGCGCACACCACACTCTCCGGCAATGCATCCAATTATTCACCATTCTCCATGTATAAAATCGGGTGTGGCTGTGTCGGAGCACGGCCGGAAGAGTTTCATTTTTAAATAAATGAAAACAAGTTTAATAATCGATTATAATTTGATTTATCATAGGTTTATGGTAAGAGAAGTAAGATACAAACGGTAGACCAGATACATCCAAGTTTCTGGCGAAAGTCAAATCAATACAATGTTACCTAGGTGGTCTACCGCGCGGTTAGCCTAGTGGCTTTGCGCTTCGCAACCATATGCCTGGGGAAGGAGTGTCCCAGGTTCGATTCCCGTTGTAGACGTGAGGAATTTGAGGATCTTCCTCAGGCATAACCAAGTTAGCTGGTCTTGGGCGCGGTCAGTAGGGTTTTTCCGCCAGTTTATCTGGCGTTTTTCATCCCGCAAACAGACAAACCGGCCCAATGAACATACGCCTCTACAGTCAAAAATATATCCCCCTAGCGGCAGACCAGGCGACGGGTCGGTTGAGAGCAGTACTAACAAGAAGTCGCATCTAAAGTAACACGCGGACCCTGCATGGGAAGCGGGAATAACGCGTAGTAGAAGAAGAGTTACCTAGGTGGTCTGAACGCAAATGAGATAAAACTCGCGTTCCATAAAGTCCTGCAGTGTTCGGTTTTGTGACACATCGACATTGAAGTCACCGGTGATGATGATGATGGGCGTATGCAGGTCTTGACCCGATACTGGGGATTTGCTTTATGCTTTTCGAGTATTGCAGCAGGGATCGATAGATACAATTCTATCGCTGACGATGAAGCGTTCGGATGAATGTACACAGCTCCGAGGACAAATTTAGATACATCGTTGATCGTTACGTTGTCCAGGCATATATCTCCCACTGATGGTTCTTCGACTCTACGCTTACGACTGGCATCAATGGTAACGATACGTTGACAATTGGTGAAGCTGTTGAGGTTCCTGTATATGGCGACTCCACCGGCGGTGCGTTTGGACGATGACGACGAAGTTGACGGTTGATTGCGTCGCCTTTCTATGGCTGTATTCTTACATGCTTTAAGTTCGAAACCAGATACATTCACAGGTGTGGCATTATCCATCCAGGTTTCACTGATGACCAAATAGTCAGATCTGTTCATAATGGACTCAGTTTCAATATCTTTGGCGTGCTCCACAAAACTCTGTGCATTGATAGCCGAGACAAGACTTCCCGCCGTTGTCATGATCATCATCTACATTTTATATCTGGACCTCCTCTGTGATCGCAGAAGTCGACAATTGTCGACCACAGAAAATGTCAACTCGCTTAACCAGCGTCGATAAGTGGTGTTTCTTCATTCTCTCGTATCTCCCTGACAGTGGATGCTGAATTTCCGTAACCGTGATAAAATTTATAATTGTCTCTCTCGTTAGTCAAATATAGCCCGTCGATAGAAGTGACTCTGCTCAGTACAACGTACACCAATTGATTTCGTTGAGACTTGTCGTACTGAAAGAGGACGCAATCGAAAGTGCCTCCTTGCGATTTGTGAATCGTTATGGCACAAGCAGGCTCGCCGACCTCCAATGCTCTTCCATTGTCACCCATCTGCCGAAATCCACATCCATTTCGTTCAGTTCATCTTCCAAGGCAGTGGCATAGTCGCTTACGTTATTTACTTCAATGGGTTAGTGCGCCGCTAAAGTGATGGCGCCGTCAGCCGCGCGCTGCGTCGCTTCCAATTTCTTTCGCTCCCGATACTTCCTTATTCGTTTCGACCAAGACATTGGGATATTATTGGACAGCTGAAGCTGCTCTTTCCCGTTGTATGCGTTTGGCATATTTCTGGCTGGCTTTCCGGCGAGTATAGGCGGATACTGTGAAATTTAAAAAATTTTCAACTTCAATCCACATTTTCTTCACCAATACTGTATTGAAATTGAAGAATTATGCGTTAAATAGATAGATATCGACGAGAGCTGTTGATTGACACTAAAACGAGCTTCGTATCACGACAGAGTGCGAAGTTATACAGAGTGAAATTTCCAAGGCGCGGCGGATCGTACACAAAATGGCGGATCCCACACTGCCACCCGCGGGGTGCAGCGCGCTATCTGAAGGTCATTGACGAATCCTTATTCCCTCAGCTATCGAATGATATAAGTTTGGTTTGGCTACCTTTAATACTTTAGAAATTATTAAGCCAAATTTTATCGAATGATTTCGTTACACTCAACTTTTCGTCCCGTACTCCCTAGTACTTTTATTAATTTAAAGATATATTCAGGTCAAAAACCTGCTCCTCACTCCCTTGCGCACACTCTCCTTATAAAGCTTCCAGGGATGACATCTTGTTCTCTCCCTATTTTCACCCATTCTATGAACAACCTCTCCGACATTAATCTGGTAATTAACAGCTTGTATGCCAGGATCATATTATATCTCACAATTTTAGCAATATGTCCCCGAAATTTTAGGTCCTTGTCCACAACCACTTCCAGATTTCTCATCTCCTCTACTTCTTCCAAGATATTTTCACACATTATGTACTTTATATTTTCACACATTATGTACTTTATATTTTCACACATTATGTACTTTATACCCCATCTCAGCTTCCCAAATTTCAAATCTTACATTTCGCAACAGTGAATTAAAATCACCACGCATTTACCCATTTAGCCAGCGTGTTCAAGTCCTCTTGCAAAGCCGCATCCGCTCTACTCCTGATAGCTTTCCCCAACTTGAATCATCTGTAAACTGTAGAACCATTCAAAACTCCTCTCCCAATATCATTTTCATACAAATTAAACAGCAATGGACAAAAAAAAAACATTCCTTGGGGTACACCACTAGCAGGGCCGTCGCCAGATTAGATCTCGTCCTGAGGCAAACAATTAAATATCCCTCCTAATGGATTATAAGACAAAAATATAAGAAAATCTCCAATTGCTGTTTTGCTTTTATTACAAGAGAAACTAATGCAAAATGATCACAATAATAATATTAATTAAATGTTTACTCTATGGGGGGATATCGCACAATAAAACTGTTCATAAGCTCTTCTAAATTTAAATTATAAGCTATGCCCGCCACTGTCGATATAGTTGCTAGACCAACCAATCTTTCTTGGGTCACTGCTGTTCGCAAATAATTTTTATTCAGTTTAAGCTTGGAAAAACTTCTTTTAGCAAGTGGGGAAAGAAGTTTTTCTTTTCCCGCTTGCTATACTAACAGGAAATGTTAACGTAGCGACGGCGCCTACCACAATATGGCTGAACGCGCGCCCTTATTAAGCTGTGCCGTGAAGCAGCCTGACTCTATGCTACACCCTGTTGACGGTACTGACCACTAGTAACTTTCCTCTTCTGGGATATCGCTCCTCTATAGACAACTCACTGATTCCTATCAGACAGCCAATCTCCAACCCAGCGAACTAATATACTGTTTAGCCCCATCAGTTTAATTACCAGCTTGTCATGTGGCAATTTATCAAAGGCTTTTGCAAAATCTAAATACTGCTGTGTATGCATCACCCTTATCCAATGGATTTGTCACTTTATTATAATACGTAAGCAGATTTCTAAAACACAATCTTCCTATGCTAGCCACCAAAGAGTATTTTTCTGTTGTTAATCCAATTCTGAATCTTTGTCCTAACTAAACTCTCTAACACTTTAACCGCAATTCCAGACACACAGACTGGCCTATAATTCAGAGCCCTAGTCTTAGCACCCCTCCCCCCTTATGAACTGGAACAATTTATCATCTTTCCACTCCTTTGGAACTTGACTCAATGCAAGACTCATGTTAAAAAGGTATGTAAAAGTTGTAACTCCCTGGAACATTCCCTCAAAACATATGGTGATATAGTATTAAGTCATACAGCCTTATTTACATCAAGTTTATTCAATTCCTCATATACCTCCTGCTCACTTACTAACAGTTCCTATTCCTCCTACTTTCCCACTACATTCAAGTTCTGCATGATGTCACTTTCACGAGAATGAAAATATATTATAAAGATATTTCATTTATAAATTGCTTATTAAATACCTCACTTAATGATACCTCATATATCCTCTGCAGTGGCTATCATTCATCCATTTTCACCAATCAGTGCCATCCTTCTTTTACTGGCTGGATATATCGAAAAAATTCCCTACGATTTTTTTGGCGCATTAGCTAACTTCTACTCAATACTGCACTTTTGCTACCCTTATCAAACAAGTCATCTTCCTCACCTGCTTTTCTACTTCTCATGGAACTGGTTGTTATAACCACTCATCTTATGCTTCTTCCAAGTTGTATACCTTACTTCTTGATTCATCCATTTCACACCTGTTCTCTTTACCCGCTTGACCTTTGGAATACATTATGATATTTGCTCCACCAAATAGTTGAGTAGGGCCAAAGCAGCATTGATATCCTTTCTATCCAGTTTTTCTTTCAAATTTATTGCCGCAAGCTGTTTCCTAAGCTTTTCATAATTACCAGCCTTATAATTTTACATATATCCCTTTCTAACAGACTTCCTCAAATGACTGGTTATCCTGCAAGCGATCACCTCATCAACTGGGGGAAGAGTTGATACCCCATTTATAATAACATCGTCTGATAAGATGATCAAATCTAGCACCTTTGATCCTCGTGTACTCTCTGTTACATAGTGCCTAAAGTAACTGTCTCAAAAACTCCAGAATTTATAATTTTCTTTGACTCCAGATGAAGTCTCTTGATTCCAGTCTATACTACCATAATTAGTCACTCGTAATGATCACTCGTTTCTTGCTAGCCAGGCTTATTTGTCTATACATTTCCTTCTCATTACCAGGTTTATAGCAACAGCCAACTAAATATTTCATTCTGTTTACCTCTACCTCACACTATACTGCCTCAAAACCACGGCCACTGTTTGCACCTTGCAAAGCCACCTTAGATGGGCACAGCTCATCTGCTACCATTAACAGTACTCCTTCTCCTCCTCCCTTTCTTCCCTGTCTGTCTTCACGAAAAATATCATATCCGTTCATCTCTATTCCTGTCCGGATATCATCCTCATGTAACCATGTCTCGCTTATACCGACAATTTTAGGACGAATAAACTCAATGCAACAATTTCGTTCCCTTTATTTCGAATATAGCATTAGTAAACAAACATAAGAAATCATTTCTGGTTTCTACAAGTCCTACGAACATCACTTCTCCGATGTGACTCTCTTCAATACCTTTCCCAGTCCGTTCCTCTATATTATCACCAATTCTACAACTTTCCTCACACCCAATCTCTTCCCTCCCATCCCAGGCTATCTCGATCCATTTTGTCAAGACATCATCCTCTGTTAAGCATGTTTCACTAATACCAATATTTTTATGAGAGATTGTATCTATCAGTGGTACTAATTCATTCCCTTTAACCCTAATGTTCCTGGCATTAGTATATAAAAATGGAACTTCTCAGTCCTCTCTATAAGTGCTAGCTAAGTCTCTTGGCCCCATATATCTCATTGTCCGTAATCTCCAATACACTCAACGTTACCTTATCCCTTGAATCATCTTCCCTATTTCCACTTCCTAAGAGAACAGCAACCTCTCCAAAAACTTGTCCTTCCCTATTTAGATGCCATCCATCTTTTGCACACAGTGTTCTTCTGCTGCACAGTCTCTAACATTATTCTCAGATCCTTCGTGTCACCTGATTAATGCTGCCTTTCAAGTCATTAGTACCAGCCATTACTATAATCTTTTCCACATTCTGTCCTCTCTTAATTACTAAAGTCATATCCATTGTTACACCAGGAAAACACTCTTCGAACATTCTGAGCACCCTGAATCATGAAATCGCCATATACCTGTCATGGCTTCATTACTACTCGCACTTGCGTCCTTCACTCTCTCTCTCTCTCTCTTTTCCTATACACTTTCGCATTTTCATTCCTTCTTCTTCTTCTTATCATACTTTCCCTTTCTTCCGCAACTTCACGGCATCCTCTCATATCTCTTTCTAATGGTCTTTCATTCTCTCGACTTCCTGTCACTTCCACTCTCTCCCTTGCTCTCACATTCACCTGATTATCTCTCTCCGACCCATTGTTGTTCCTGTCACAACAATTAAGCTATTCTCAAGAGCCCCAATGTTTCTATTCATTGTCCTCAATTCAGCCCTCAAATATATCCCATAATGCACATAAACATCAAATCAATGCAAGTGGAATACATATCTTACTATGGACAGGCAGAAAATTCAATTGAACAACATATTGAAGAACACGTACGAGACATCGAATACCATAGGAGTGATGACAAAGCTGAGGTTTCACATTGTGGGTCAGCTGAGGTTTCTCTTCAGCTGACCCACAAGACGCTTTGCAAATGAGACATTAAGTGTTATGGGATAAATCAGAACCATTACGCCGTTGCTATGACAAAACGGAGAACAAATTCTGGGAGTCTTTGGACTCCCATAATTTGTTTAGATCCTAAACATCTAAATATAAACTCAAGAATCACTTGTCTATCTACATCCTAACCTTCATTAGCCAAACATGTGCACAAAGTTCTGAACATGCAATATACAATTAGAAATATTTTAAAATAACACGTCTCTTCTATAACTACACTCGTCACTTTTGTTCGTCTTTAGTGTTTTGACTACCGAGTTTGTATGTTGACCTTTGAAGAAATCCTGTGCAATTAGGATGAAATGTCGCATTGTCAATTAAAATAAATGTTATCTTATTCTGGTGTTCTGCCTTATAACCTATGTCATATACTCAGGAACCGGCGAAGTCGACATGCTTTATATATATTATTATTATTATTATTACCCTTTATATGCAGTTTATATATATAAATTGTACTGCAAGTTTTTCAACTTCTCCTTTGTATGGAAAAGTGGCTAAAGAAGAAAGCAGAAACTGTTGATGCTTCTCAACCAGTTAGTTGGAGGGGATATAATACCTGGTGAAAACAGCGTGAAGAAAGATAGCGAGCGATCATAGGTAGACAAAATGAAAGAGGAAGATGATAGTTCGGTAATTTTGATGCTGAACAGGCAGGTTTGGTCTGTAGCGGAAAGCAGATGAGTGAAAGTAGCACAGTTAGGCAAAATAATGCCCATGAAAAATATCTATAGGAAAGGCATAAGTCAGAAGTTCTATAAGAAAATGATTGAGGAGGTGAAAAATGGTTAACTGTGAAGTTGACTGACGTCTTCTGGATAGCATCAAGCATTTTCAGGAAGATTTTTGATGCCTCATCCTCAAAGAGAGAAATGAAATAATCGAATGTAAGCTGAATATGGATTTACATAGTGTTAGGAATTTTACCTGTGAGAAGCAGTGTCGTGAATTTGTCCTCCTAGGAGATTTTAATGTCCATAACATCAACTGGCTTTCCTCTACCAGCTGTACAGATCCTGCATGCAGAGATGCTGAAACATTTGCCATCACTAATGATGTTACACAAATAGTTCAGATGCCAACCAAATACCTGATAACCCGAAACCACTCTCCAAATACCCTAGATCCTGCCTGATCAATGACCCTTCCAAATATAAGTGAACGTAGAGGGTCCCCCCCCCCCAGGCAATTCTGACCATAACCTAGTGCTCATCTCCTCCTCCATGCAACAACGCTTACAACACGTGTGTTTTGTGTCCCTATATTCGTAAATATGAATGCTGATCACCGTGTAACCTTAAAAGAAAGAGTTATAGATATGATGTTCGCGTAACGGGAAAGACTGCAGTTGCCGAGTCAGTCAGTCTAAGAAAAGAAATTTGATCTTGAATGTCGATCTAAGTATAATCAAAGGTAAAGAGAAATTAAGTGAAGTGAGATCTTTCTTTGAGAATGCTATTTTCCTCTCTGAAGAAAATGGCAAGATCAGTGTCAAAGATAGTCATTATGAAAGATTTTACACCGGATCATTTTTTGAGCGCTACAAGATTTGTTAAATGAATACGCACTGTCATAGTATAACGTACTGTCACCTGCAAAACTATGGATAGAATTTGAGGTTAATGAGAGAAGGTAATTGATATGGCTAGCAGAAGAGGATAGGTGAAAACACATTTTGGTGTGTATAGTTAAAAAATGTAATCAGTGAAGCTTGATCAGTGGAAGTGGATGAAGGAAAGCCAATTTGAGTTGGGAACATTGACGTTCCCTAAAAAAATGTCTTCAGTATTTTGGCTATAGAAAATCAAGCAGAGATAAATTCTTTCTGAGTCAAGCGCAGTTAGAAGAATTTGAAAAAAAAAAAAAAATCTAGGTTTAGCATTCCTTTGACTTCGGATGTCAGATCTGACGAATGCAAAAGTACCACCCCCGTGAACTAAGAAATAATTGTGTAGGGCAAAAGTACGATATTTCAGGTGAACTATAGTTGCTGGAGCCACTAGTTGAGGTTCTATGAGAAATAACATATCAGTTTTGATGTCTGTAAGCAGGACCGACCTTCTCTATAAAGGAGTCCGGGTGCAAGAAACCTTTTGGGGCCCTAAAATATTTTTCAAAGGTAAAAATTAAAGGATTCGAAATAAACATATTGTAAACGTCTTACCTGCAAATAATTTTGGCACAGGAAAAAAAAAAAAAAAAAAAAAAAAAAAAAAAAAAAAAAAAATTCGAAATATAATACGTTTCCGCAAACGTGTATCGACTGTGCCTACTCGATCGTGGGGCTCGGGTGCATCATTGCACCCACTGCACCCCCGAGATGGCCGGCCCTGTCTGTAAGTGCTGGTGCACATCGTTTATTTGTTTTAAGACCATTGCTATAAAGTGAAAGTTCTAGTTCTTCTTTTCTTTTGTTCTTTTTTTTTTGTATATATATACACAAATCTTCGTACCTGATAACAGAAAAGAGTTAATGGGCATGTGGTGTGTGTGTGTGGGGGGGGGTAACATTTCACATCTAATCTCCTGTGTATACGAAATCGCGATCGTGTACTTCGCCTATCGATAAACAACTCGAACTCTGTCAGGCACGATCTGGCGTTCGTAGCAGTAGGATTATTCAAATGGGAAACTTCCTGATTGTATTATCAGGATCGTGCATATGCTATCTAGCGGAGTGTTTTGCGGGACTGCTTTACTACTGCTCCGTCGGATGGAGAAAGTGCCTTATGGGGTGTTAGGTGTTGCCCGCACTACATTTAAGACGGGGAGGAAGAAAGACTGTAGGCATTTAAACATGGTAACAGATATTTCGACTTTATTCTATTACGCTTTTGTCATATGATTTTTTTTTTTTTTTTGCGTTTGTCTTAACTCACTCTCTCACACACACGTTCTGACTTACAAAAATTATCATTCAAACAAAGCAGCACAAACAGATGTGTATGGATTTTCATATATTATTCTATTATTGTGCGACTCCTTTTATTTCCCCTCTCTTTCGATTTGATTTTGGAAAGGTTCAGATGGTAACAGAATATCACACTGTTACCATTTTATAACGCACGCCCCTTATAAAATCTCAACTTAACTCTGATCACAAGCATAACAGCCTACCTGATAAACGCAGGTGTGGTCAACAATGTTTCAAAACATATACTGTATATGCATAAAATAGCAATGAAGAAAGATTCAAAGTTTCTAAAACTTTCAGAGACTTTGTAATGAGGTCCTTTTTCTTACCCCCCTCTCATTTTTCAGATTTCCTACCTTTATCACGCAGATGCATAATATAATAGATTCACGGCATGATGTCACACAAAGTGAATTCTTCCACTTCCCTAAAGACGTCACGTAACGTATGGACTAGCCCTACATTGGTATATTTTTCCACGTTGTAAAATACAGTGGATGCAAAATTCAACGTCACACACCGCTAATGGTATTATGGAAACAGTTTCACAGCGTGAGAAAGGTAAAGGATTTTGCAATATGCATTTGCTACAGCAGAACATTTTTCTTTGTTACTTGAACAAAACAAGGATGCCACCTGTCGGGTCTGCATTGTTTAAATAGCAAGCAGCGGAAGCACGCATGACGCACACTATACGAGCAAGATAACTAAAATGGTTACACAAGATTTCTAAACAACGCCTACTTTAGAAAGGAAGGATTGCTGTAATCTGTCGTAAGCTGCATTCTGCTTTACTTAACATAGCAATGTATAGATTCCTGTTTTAAGTAAGTTTCTATCTCTTTGTATAAAAAAGGAAATGTCAATATAATCAAATGGCGTACTTTAAAAATCTCTTGGAAGCCACGCCAATAGCAATATATGTTTCACATACATGTGAAATGTATAATATATACTTTAGAATGCGTATTTGAAGTATACAAAAGCTTCTGATATTCTGAAATGTTACAGTGCGCACGTTTTAGATTTGTGTTCAAGCCTATTCAAGACATCTTTGTGCAGAAAGCAGATTTCAATCCTGAGTTCTGTCTATACACGAATTGTGCAATGCACTTGAATCAAAATCAATGTTTTTTTTTTTTAACAAGATCTGATTACTTTGCTGTAGCGTGCATTTTGTTAACGGAAAAACAATGCTTCTCGTATAAAATAGCATATACAGTAATACCTCGATTAATGAGTTCTTTAAAACAGGCGCATTAATGGAAAACGCACTAATCGAATATAATAACCTATGGGGAAAACAGTATAATTCGTTCCTCAGATTTCTTTTTTGGCCCTTAATTTTTTTTTTTTATAAAAGAATTAGGGTATGTTAGGGCCTAGTTAAAGGAAAACCATGAAGCTGAAAGACAAAACATATTCAGAATATAAATTTATTATTGTTTCTTAACAAAGAATTGAGCTAACGTAGTTTAGCGGGCATTGTTTCTTTTTTTCATACAGCTGACGGTGGCCCTATATTGCCTCTTCTGCAAATTTTACTGGTTCTCTCTTCATCAGGGTCAGCTTCCAAGCATTGCTGCTTAAAAACTTCTTCGATTGCACGAAAATGATTTTCAAATTGTTTCTGTGAAACCTCTTTGGGCTTGTCAGTGGTGATTAAATTTTCTTCATATTCTTCAGGATCTTCCCGCTGTGCATCTAAATTTAGCAGGTTGGAATCACTCAACTTCTCAGATTGAGATTTAATTAACTTAGATTCATTTGAAAAGCCTCTAAAATCATTTGCACAATGTGGAAGAATGTGCTTCCAAACGGCTCGCATACTGCTAGCAGTAATTTCATTCGACTTTGCAACCAGGCTGAGATTGCTCTGATTTGGCTAGAAAAGTCTTGGAAGGCATTTGCTTCCAAAAAAAAAAAAAAAAGGCCGATTTCATCGACATTAAATATTTATTGATCACAATAGTCCCCTTCTTACACAATTTTCTTCAAAATCTCTGGACATCTCCTTATCTGCACTTGCAGCTTCGCCTGTGATTAGAACATTATGTATATGCTATTTCTCTTTTTGAAACGCTCAAATCACCCAGCACAACGTGGAATTTTTCTTTTCCATCATTGATAGCCCTTTCTTTCCAGGTTACAGAGACAATGCTTTTGATTTAATAAGGTGAGTGTTTAGTGGGATCAGTTTTTGGTTACAATCTTTGATCCATGTAAAAAGACGTCTCTTATAATTCAATCATTATAATACTTTGATTTCAAGTGCATGCATGATGAACTTGAAACAGCCTTACCTTTCTCTTTGTATTCAGCAGTTGATTCACCCATTTTTGTGTTCTTGTCCTATCTTTGCTCTGGACTCGCCTTGTTCATTTTTCTTTATTATTTCAAGTTTTTCTTCCAATCATATTACTTTTCGAATCATTTTCACACTTCTATTTTTTGCTCACTAATTCTTTTACTCATCATTAAAGGTTAGGAAAATAATTTAAAATCAAAAATTACGGAAAATAATTACACGAGATATGATCAGCAAAATGCTACGTAAAGCAGATGACATTTTGGGGGTAAATTTGGAACATAGCGTACATGGAAATAGTGTAGTTTGCCATTAAAAAATAACTCTGTAAAATGTTTCAAATCGGTAACTAAATTATTTCATCCTGGTGAGTGATTTTTTAAAATAGTTAGCCATTAAAAAAATGTATAGATCGAAAATTTTTAAAATCTGTAACATTTAAGATGTTCACAGACGCACTAATCGAATTTGGATATCGAAAAAAAAAAGCATCACTAATCGGGGACGCATTAATCGAGGGATTGCTGTACTGCTATCTTTTAGTAAAAATATGAAATTATACACACACTTTGCAAGGAAAATGTTAATAAAACATAACGTTTATTTGTAGGACAACACCTTTTTTATTTCTACAAACAAAATAAAAAACGCACACTATTTTTAGAAAAATAATTGTTTCGCAGCTTTTCAGTAGGTCAAGTCGTGTAGTGGAGTAGTAATAGCATTAAACTCTTTTTTTCTGCTGGGATGTTCTTTTTAAATTCTTTAAGAGCGCAAATGACAAGAGAAACAGGTAAAACACCTATTCGGGCCAAAACCGGTTCGGATTTTATATATCAAGTATAAACAAAAACATAACACATCAGTTTTACTTTTGGTTATTGCTGCAAACGTCATGTTGGCTTTCATTGTGTAATAATTTCATTAGCCTTTAATCAATTAAGTAGTCTTTTTACTAAAATTGTAAATTCTTTTAAAGCGTAAATATTTTATTTTCAGAATTCCATGAGGTCACGACTTATTGTGGGCAGTCCATTATGACCTGAAGCTCATTTTTCGGGCAATCTCCGTCTCCTTCCTAACAAAGCACCTCCACAGGCCAGAAATACGTATTCAAAGCATCCGTTAAACTATCAAGGATGACTTCTTGTTATCCTACCCCTAGTGAAAAATGGCCATTATATGTATTTGGTAGCCCTTCTCCGCCTAATTATCAATATCTCATAATATCGCTTTCTTCCGTTTGCAATCCACATTTCTCGATCGGTAACCGAAATGTTAATATGCAACAGTGCCAGTGGCGCACTCAGGATTTAATCTTGGAGGGGGCCAAGTATTCAAGATTTAATCTTTGGGAGGAACCGAGTTGAGTACACGATTTGAGAATACACACTACGCATTGCATACGACCTATGACTGAGCATCTGCAGTGATCGCTAATACATGATACCCGTGATCTCTGGCCAGGCTCGAGCAAACAAAGTACCGCCCGCGCACTACTTCGTTCCCCTTGAAGACACGACACAACATAAATAAAAAAAAATAATTTTAATTACGAAAAGATTCTTGGAAAATTTTCTAGTCTTTTTTTTCCTTTTTCTTTTCGGGGGAGGGGGGGAAACAGGGCCCTTGGTCCCCTCCTTGGGTGTGCCAATGAACAGTGCTAATATATTATCTTAGTTATCTATCTTTTAAACTCTCCCAATGTCGTCTCATCCTCCTCCAAACCTTTTTACGTGACCAAATATGTACGAGTATAGTGGCAGAAAGTTTTTTTTTTTTTTACTTCGTTGTATGAAGTAAATTATATTCTTCTTTACTCTATGCAAACAAAATTTGCAAATTTGCACGTGAAGTATACAGAGGCTGCTGACTTCACATCAGTTTCCTCAGTCTCCCACAATACAAAGCACACCTCTCTTACATTGCTCTACATTAAGGAAAAAATCTACTTTGAGGTTCATAATTTGAGATGAACCTCAAAGGCATAATATTATTATGCCTCTGAGGTTCATCAGTGACAGCCAAAGCCAAAAAGATACCAAGGTTCTTGGCAAGTATAATTTGAGCATGTAAGGTTGGATCAACGTCTTATACAATAAAGACACGATCCGAATTGCGAATCTCTCTTATTATTCCTAAATTTTAACTCGTATCCATCTTCACCAATAAACCCCTCGTCTCTTCCATATCTTGCTCTGCATATTAACCAATACAGTACTCCTCATTTCTTATAACTTCTAAAAAAACGATCACATTCAGGCTGTGTACATTTATGTATTATAACTACCCTCTGAGTACTTGGACTCCCTGGAGGTGTCAAATAATGACTTTTTTTTTTTTTTTTAAAAGTACAATACAATCCTTTTATTTTACTCGTTGCATGCAAATATCATATTCTGCATTTTAAAAAAAATTTTACGATAGTTTTATCGTACTATAGGCACGATAAAAAAAAATGGCTATACTGTATCAGACTTCAATTTTAAGAACATCGAGTTTGTCAGCCACTAAGAGTTCACCCGAAAAACGCCCTAAGGCTATGGGAAAAAATCTTCACTGTATCCTACATTAACTGGTAGGAAGGAGAGTTTAATATAACGCGACTGGTTATATCTCAGTTTTGCTTCTGGGTTTCAAAAATAAGACATCTGCTCATTTCCTAAAAAGAGTGTTGGTTCCAATTATGACAAAGCAATCAAGATCAGTGTAACATGTCTATTAACTGTGGTAACTTCTGGCCGTTTGCCTGGCTCAAGGATAAAAAACCCGAGTTGCGGGAGGAAAATCCCTTCCGCCGCCGTGCGGGACCAACTAGCTCATCTTTCAGTTTAAGAGCCCTTAAAAAATTCTTCACGTCTTTAGAGAGGATTCGAACCCTGGCTATTTTCGACCGAAGGGATATATAGCTCAGTCGTTACCGACTGAGCTATATAGAGGGACAAACTTTCATCACCACATCTCTGCATGTTTAAAAGTCGTCTGAGAGGGAGAACATGAAGGTAAGAAGTAGCTGTACCATTTCTGATATCTAAAGTTAGCTCGGATAGGATTTCTGACCGTTTTCTGATAATAATATTATTATGCCTATTTCGTGTAGTTGGAGTTTTTTTTTTTTATTAAGCTGGGTTTCCTAATGCTTAAATGCTATTTACGACAGCATTTAGCTTTTGTCTTGAAGATTTAAATTACAAACGTATATCATAAAAACGTATACCTAAAAACAGCCGTTAGCCGATCAGGATGTATCAATTCGGTATATGGAATTCGAACAGGTTTCATGCCTGGTGAGATGTCATCGATCTTAAAACGCGTTGCCAGACAGTGAGAAAAATTTTTTAAAGCTAAACCTCAAAGAAAATTGTTCATTAATGCGCTTCTCTGTCGGGGTATCTATGTACAATAATATGTGTATGTGGTGGGAACGCCAAATGGCGACTTTTTTTTTTTTTTTGAGAGAGCAACTAGTTCTCATTTCTGAAAGTAGGTTAACTTGAATCTGAAGAGCTTCCTGACTGATCTACGTATGTTTATTTTATTTTATTTTTTTTACAACTGCTAAATGTTAATAACGAGAGCGACATCATATTAAGAAATAACAGTATGTTATTCACGAAAGTCCCAGGCTTTTGCAATAAATATACACTGAGTGGTTCACCCATTATCCACGAAATTCAACTTCGTTGTGTGTTATTGCGAGGTAGGGGGGGAATTTACCACAAAGCGATAATAGCCCATACTGTGACCTAAATGCTTAATCGTTTGTCGGTGCAAATGCACGGAAACTATCACCTCTGAAAAATACTACTCAGTATACTGACAAAGGTCTAGAACAGTGCGCCCCCTTAAGTAATCCCACCGCCAAAGTGGGTGGTGGGATTACTTAAGGAGGAGCCAATAGGCAA
This sequence comes from Typopeltis vanoorti, assembly GCF_054136105.1. NCBI lineage: Eukaryota > Metazoa > Arthropoda > Arachnida > Uropygi > Thelyphonidae > Typopeltis > Typopeltis vanoorti. The sequence continues at coordinate 168,631,065 of NC_143549.1, read as the reverse complement.
ACAGGGGGGGCGCTGAAGGTGTGCTGCAAAATGCTGAAATGTGCAATAATTGCTGCTGTTTGATTATTATTTCCAAGACATTTTTCGTTGTTTTCCATGTTGTTTTCCAAGACATTTTTTGAGTTTTTTGTTGGTAATTTCTGAAGTGGTCCTTTTTTACCTTAAGAGTACTGAGTGTGTTATAATGTATTTTCCCATATTCTTATTTACTGAACAAAAATGTGAAGCTTTTAGCTATGTAAGTGTTGTGTCACAGCTTGGCAAATTATAGGTTCTGTTATATTGTGAGGATATAAAGATAAAGATTATTATTTACAAAAACTGCTTTCAAATATGTATGTACGCTTATTTCTGCATGCTCCAGAATAGAAATGACAGATGCAGATACGTCAAAGAAGAAATGTACGCAGTATAGCATTGAATACATAAAATATGGATGCATACCAGCACCAACAAACCAGCAGCTGCCAATGTGCCAATTTGTGAAAGGGTCTTCTCTAATGAGGCTACGAAGCCTTCCAGAATAATTGAACATTTCAAAAAGTACATCCTGACAAGGCAAGTAGATCAAGGATTTACTTTCATTGGAAGTTTCAGATTAGGTAATAAATCAATTTTCCGATACTGAGGTAGTGGGAGCCATGGAGGAAGAACTAATTGAGCTACAAAATGACTTTGAGCTGAAGCCAAAATTTAAGAAATCTTAAGAGTTTTGGTTGCAGAAAGAGATCTCTGCTCTTTCTGCAAAGAGATTTCAAAGTTTCTATATTCGGCATGAAACTACAAGAGTTTCATGCCGAATATAGAAACTATAAAAGTTTCGGCGGATCCAAGCGTAAGCAAACCTTTCATGACAGGGGCAACTAGTAGTAAAGATGAAGTAAGCTCTGATCACTATCCTTAGTATTTCCCATAATATAAAACACATCTCCTAGTGGAGATGTATGATGTTATGCATGTCCACTAGGAGATGTCTTTTACATAATGGCATATACTAAGGATAGTGATCAGTATTACTCTGCTTTTACTACGAGTTGCCCCTGTCATGAAAGGTTTGCTTACGCTTGGATCCGCCGAAACTTTTATAGTTTCTATATTCGACATGAAACTCTTGTGGTTTCTCTATTCGGCTTTGAAATAATGTTGGATTCAATATCAACTTAGATAACTCAACGTGGAGATTTAAGACTCCTGCTAAGTGATATTAAACCAGATATAGGAAACTGGTATCACTCCATGAAGCCCATCCATCACATTAAGGATTTTCAGAACATTCAAGTCAATAGCTTCTATTGAATAGCCTTATTATACAATGTTTTATTAGATTTTAATGGAAAGTTGTTATTAAAGTTAAATGTTGTTGTTTTTTTGGATTTAAAATAAATTTAAATTTATAAATGAATAATTTGTTTTTAAAATGTTATTACCGTTCCTTGTGGGTTGTGTGAATCGCTTTTCTGAATGTAGGGTGGGCTCAGGTAAGACAGGGGGACATTGACGATGAGTTTATGGATTCGAGGGGGCGGTGGCCTGAAAAGGTTTGGGAACCACTGGTCTAGAATCATTCAACCAATGGCAGTTCTATGGCTAAAGACGATTTGTTGACGCCAGAGGTCAACGGAAGGGTAGGATTTGGTAGTCAACCAGATGGACTATAGTCAAATGAATGACAGCGAAATAAAACAGTGGTCTGCAAAGCAGCATATCGAAGCAATGCTTCGACTATGTTGCTATACCCTATTTGGCTGTGAATGGGTATAGCAGCAGATGACGTTGGTAACACGATTGAGACCCATTAGCCAATTCCAACACCAGAGTTTGCAATTGGCTCTAGTGGATCTCAATCCCTGAATATGGCAGGAATGCGACCGTTTTGCGGTTGGCATTCACATAGAATTCTTTCGGCACTTCGTGGGCTTATGTCCCAAAGCTTTAAAGGGTTAAAATGGTGTTACTCACAAATTAGGTAAGTATATACAAAGAGAGGGACCATGTGTGTGTAAATAGCACACGTAGGAGTTGAAGATATTTCCTTATGGGAACTTAACATTATTTTTTTAATATTATTACTACTAATATCTATCATATACCAACAACATTTTAATAAAACAAAGAAATCCCAAAAATGAAAGTGATGGGCACATGTTATGATACAGACAGTGTATGCGTTAAAACACAACGTAAAATTTTAATCCTTCCAATATTGGAAGAATGCTAAAAGACTAAAAACAAATATCATATAAGTTATGAGAGTAAACCTCTCAGTTTTTGCATTTATACATGTGGTAAGAAAAAAAGAATTTTGTGTCTATATAATATGCAATAAATGAAAAAAAATATATATATATAAATGTAAACCAGTGGCGGCCGGTGAAATTTTAAGTTGGGGTGCTGCCTACGGGAAAAAAAAAAAAAAAAAAAAATTCGTAATCAGTAACCAATTTATTAATAAATAGATCTACAGATTTATTTATTAATAAATTGGTTACTAATTAGAAAAAATGATTTTTTTTTATTTTGTATAGGCAGCACCCCCAATTAAAATTTCACCGGACGCCACTGATGTAAACAAAAAACAAGCTTTCGATGAGATATGAGATTTAACTTTTCGAGGTTTGCATTACAACATGTCCTTTAATATCTGCAGTTAAAATTACCAGGCTTTTAAACCGAATGGATTATTTAACGAGTAATGCGACTACTGAGTTATTTTCAACCTATTCCACTTAGTTTTGTTATATCATTCCCATTCCTGCATATAAGTTGCTAGATGTGAATTCCAAGTAAAATTCCAATACGATATACCTCCCGTTCACTCCCCAGAAATCTGAGTCCCCGAAGAGAGCGAGATCCTTGGGCATTTAAGGCTCTCTTATGTTTTTTGAACATTTGCCCAGATTTTAGTCTTAACTTTTTAATGAACGTATATATCTGTATATTTCTTTCTAACATATGTCACCACAGGATGCCATATCAATGGTTAATCCATTCCCAACACTGCAAAAGACTGCATTATTCAATCACCTGCAGACTATGCCAGTGTCAAGAACATCGAAACTGGTCATCTGAGCTTTGAAAGTTTGACATGGACGATTAACGCAATATCGTTTTCATCGGACAGGCGAGAGTGGTTAGTGCCATACACGAGAGGTTGCAGAACCTACAGTAAACTATGGATATCGTGGAATAGAGATTATAAAGAGACAAAGTGTCTTTTTTGAAATGAAAAATTGTAGCCATTGGAGAACATCATAGAAGTGGGTTTGAATATGGGCTGCAAATGGACGCTAATCAGAGTTGCTAGTGTTTCCATTTTAACTAAATGGAAGAATGATGGAAGATCGTTCAGTAGAACAGTATCCGTGGAAATATCGCAGAAGCATAATAGAAATCATACTGTATACGACTGTCAAAGTGACAGAAAAGTTTTCGGATGAGCGGTTACAAAGACATTGAGTACTGATTTCTGAGAACTTTTTATAGTATAGGTGGGACAAAGCGGCTTTTTTTTTTTTATCGCTTGTTTTCGTGAACAATTCGTGTGTGTGTGTGTGTGTGTGTGTGTATATATATGTATATATATATATATATATATATATATATATATATATATATCCCTTTCAGTCTCCGATGTTCGGAGATGTAACCGATAACTCGGTTACAGCTTTCTTCGTTACATAGGATCTTCAACTACGGATTTCTCACCATTTCGGTTATAATGTTTTTTTTTCTTCTTTTTGACAAAATCATATACTCTTCACAACCATTATGCAGTGGCTGTAAAAAAAAAAGAAAGGTTTCAAAACATGACAGAGCTAGAGCTAGAAATTATTGTAAGTCAGTGAAATATGCTAATGATGCAAAGTAAAACTGATATGAGAGATGAATTTTGCGGATTTCCTTTTCATTATCTTGTGATGAAATGATTTAAATATACTTCGGTGCTATATTTGCATTTCTGAAGAAGTTTACGAATATGTCTCTTTTTGAAGTTCTTATCGACGCCGGCATTATTGCTACTTATCTATCGTGCTATAATTACCAGTGACGACGAAAACGTTATGGAGTACAAAGTAGAAAAAGAATGTCCTATTATAGCAGCGCTGGAAGCTTGAAAGCTTTCAAGATTGGAAATGCATCATGGTCATTAGATCTCATGAAAATTTAACCATCAATCTGTTAACGTTTGGTTTCTGTATATAGACATAAATCTACCTAAATTTTTGCTTTAAACTATCACAAAACTGAGCAAGAACGAATAATATGTACCTCTAGAGATTTAATAAAATATGCAATTACATACATACGCAATAAAAACGGAAGGTTCATTTTAATGCTCATAATGTTATTTCAAAATATATCGGATAAACAGTTCTTCAATCGGATTGTAGTTTTTTTTCCAGACACTACAAATAATCCATACCGAAGTTGATTATACAGTACTTTTCTTTTGATGGGACGAGAAGCGCTGTCGAAAAGCGACAAGCTTTTTCGACGTATTCATTTATTTATATGTAACGAAATACTTATTTATTATTATTTTTTTTTTTGAGCTGTTATCTAAATAATAAATTAGGCACAATAATTTTATACTGTAATTTATAAATTATGCATATGAACTCTTTATAACAAAATTTTAAACTGCACTTACATTTATGGCCACATCGTCGAGGTGAAATGGCAAACCTTTTGCACTCTTCAATGAACACAACCGAAAATGATAGGCATTGTGTCTGGGGTATGCAAACCGTGACATAATGAAATAAAATTATCCAACAGTGAAGATAACATTAATTCCCCCAAAAAATATTCCAAATCACGAAACAGTTATGAAGTTCGCATGAAAACACCATACTCTTTTGCTTTGCAGCAGTTGTCATGGTAGAGCGAACAAATGAGCTACTATAATTCTACACACAGGCCTATCGCTTTCACTTGCTTTTGATAACAGGAAGAAGGATGGCGCCGTACTTTTCAACTGACCCTCTTATCCGAATGGTTGTATAGCTCACCCGGTCTGTGCTAATGAGAGAGAGAGAGAGAGGTGGGGGGGGGGTTGAAACACATGGAGTTGCTTTAGTATCCGCACGTAACAACTGCACGACCTGTCGGATTTCGCAAACAATGTTGTTGTAGTCTCAAAACAGGAGTACATGCAACAGCTGCGCATTTACTCCTTTCCTCGTGCTATATTTAAAATAGCGATTTTGTACGGTTATATTGCAATGCCTTTCATAATTTAACTACGGCATATTAGTGTTTAATATTACACACCTTTTTTACTTACTTTTAAACCAGATCTTTTTATCTATTTTCCACCAAAGGGAGCATATAATAAAAATCCTTGCAAAGTATAACAAAATTATATTATTTCAGATAGATAAGCGAAAGAATAAGAATATAAATGAGTTGTTCTTTAGCATGCAGACTTAAGCCTGCATAATAAGAGCAACTGGTTTATTTATTCTCTTAGCAGTTTCAGCGCTAGTCTTAATTAGATGAATTATGATAAGGCTTGATCGGTTGTTATATCCATAGCTTATGGTTATTACAAAAAAAAATAATAAGTCGGCAATAAATAAATAATAAAATATCTAGCGTTACATTAGCAGTAGAACTGGATTTTTCACATTAAGACCTTAAGTATCATATATTCCAGGATGATGCAATCCTGAAGACTCGAACGTGGCTCAATCGGTATCGATGGTGCCCTTTTGATCAGAAAGACGACGGTTAAATTTCTGTGATGATCGCGAAATTTATAAAGATCTTCAATCGAAGATTTAGCTCAGTGTTTCTCAACCTTTTTTGGATCATGCCCCACCTCAACGTCTCAAAGATTTTGATGTCCTCCGCCTCTAGCATAATAGTCAGCCAAGTTCGGAAAAAGTATAATATAAATATGTACGCTTTCTAACTGCTCCCAAAATATTCAAATTGTTGAGAAATACTGAGTTAGCTGGTCTCACGTGATCGTAGTGGTTTTTTAATCCTACGAAACAGGTGAACCAGCTAGAGAAGAGTATATACGCTGCTAGCAAACAAAAACACTGGCTTCAAACAACAGCCTGAGGGTTCTAAACTGACAAGTAATGAATGATCAAAACTGATCATTATACAGCTTTCGAGAAATATGAATTTCGAGGCAAGTCACTTAGAATCCACTCGCTTATTATATACAATAAGGAAATTCACAAAAGCATTTTTTTATGGACAGTACTGTTTCAACTATTTATTTTTGCATTTTTATAATAATGCAAACCAGTATTATACTGTTAAGCAAATAAAAAAAAATAAATAAATAGAGATAGGATGCGAGAAACTGGTTTCCTCACCGTCAACAGTGCCTACAAACCCCTACTTATTCTTAAAATTTAATCATGACTGAGTGAATACTGCACTTCCATCAGGAAGTTTTAATATTCTGTTCAGCCAGAACAGATTATAGTGCAGTTTGGTTTTGGACACTATTAAAATTTGTCGAGTCACCCAATATTGATTTATATTGGAGTAGCAAAATTATTCCAAATGATAAAAAGTAACAATTCCACGATGACTGGTAAAAAATACAATGAAATTTGGTATTTAGGATCGCTTCTGACCACATAGTGGCAAAACAATTCCAAGCGATACAAAATTATACTATCAGTGTCAATCAAAAAAAGGTAGCTGTAGTATTAGCATTCACTGACGTGATGTCATTCATTAGCGCAATATCTTTGCGATTTTGACTTGGGTTAATATGATTCGTAACAAGTTCGTTTCAAATAGTTTTGCCTAATTTCGCATTAAAAGTGGTCTGTTTTACTATAGTCGAGATAATTCCACTAATTTTTAGTAGAATCCTATTAAATTCCACACACTCAGAGCTAAGTTGTTAATTTTATACGATTTTGTTATTTTACCGAAGTCTTTTCACTAACGATAATCTCATTGATACCAAAACTGAAATGCCTATATCCAAAACGGATCATTATGTACTAAAAGCAACTCCGGGTTCAACTATTTTGAATGAATGACAACAAATGAATTCCCCCCCCCCTTATCTCCGCATTTAAAATATAAGTTAGCATGTATTAAAACCAAGTGAGCTTTGAGTTATGATTAAAAAGAACTAAAAAATAGTGTTACTTTTTTTTTAGTGCTTTTGAGGCTGTTATTCTCAATATAAAAAGGTCTCGATAAAAAAAAATCTAAAAAGAAAGAGTAATTAGCGGTAAGCGGTATTCGTAGAAACATTGTTAGTTCTCGAAATTTAATCACGACTTTTTAATTTGGTCCATGATTCACTTCTTTTTTTATCTGAAGAGTGTCCATTTCAAGCATTTTCTCGGAGGAAGGCCTTACTCTCGTCTTCAGATGAAAACCTTATAAAGAATTTCCTCGCGTCCTAGTCGGCATTTGAACTGAGATATTTTCAACCGAAAATGTTGCGTCGTCCTTACGAGTGGAGTTACTATCCAATAAATTGTTCACTTTTCTATTAAAATATCTAAAACACGAGATACTTACACAACATCTTTCTTTCTTTCTTTACCAGTAATGGCTTTTGAATAATTCACCAGATGCCGAATGTTTCATGTAACTTCGATCACAACTTGATATTGGTCTCAATGGGTAACATCCAGTGGTGAGCTATGGAAATTTTAACAAAGGGCTGGCATCGTCGAGAGAGAGAAAACCTAACTTAGTCATTATAATACTTATATAGCGACTTTGTAGAGCTTCTGACAGATATGATAATTCCTGTAGGATATCAATCATTAAGTTAGATCTTTTAAAAATTTCAAATTGAGAAGTCTGTTTAAAAAGCCCTTATACTGTATTTATTTCGATGCAAAATGCTTGCATAAAGCTGGGTAATTTCTCCACAAAGCAAGAGCCGCTCGTAAACTACAAGCTGCCCATCGTGGTCCAAACACACGGTTGATCTTTAAAATTTCGATACCAAGTTCTTTTGCAATCGTATTTAATTCGCGTTGATTTTTTGATGATCGATGATAAAAAGCATATAATTTATCCATAAATATTTCAAAATGATTTATTTCTTTAATGTTTTTTATCGAATCGTCTAATGCTAAGTGTAAACGATGAGCGTAATGACAAATCACAACGTTGGGAAATTTTTGTAGAAGTTTGATTGCAATACCTGATTTGTTTCCTAACATTATACTAGCTTCATCAGAACAAAATGCAATGAAATTATTTTTTTATATAGTTATCAGAAAATCCATATCAATTTAAAGTAGCAATTATAGTAGCATGTATACATTCCACAGTGGTATTTTGTAGTTCTACAAGAAGAACAAGGGACTCACAAATTTGAGAAAAATTTAACAAAGGGATCGAGCGAGCCCCTTATAGCTCACCAATGGTAACATCTGCATACCGCAAAATTCCAAAACGTAGTGAAACCCAAAGCGCGCAGGTATGCTTATACAGTAGTTTGAAAGGGGTGTGTGTGTGTGTGTGTGTGTGTGTGTGTGGGAGGGAAACTCTTGATGAGATAAAATATTAAGTACATTAAAAACGACTTATTGTAGGGAACGCAAACATTGTGGTTACTTGGTCTCTTGAATTTTTACCATCCCATTGCAACTTTCTGTCTTGTCTTCCTCAGCAGTATGAAAATGCAGAATAGTATGCTTGCTTCCCCCCCCCCCTTAACCCCGTAAATGTCACTCTTTTATAGTATCTATATGCATCGAAGTAAACTACAACGTAAGAAAATTTACGGCAAATAAAGTTTAACGTTTATATTTGTAATATAAGCAGGTTAGTTCGGATCTGCTAATTGTGGTTCAGTTCTAAGATATGCAAAAATCCTAAATAAACACATTCTTAGTACAACTGCGGATTATTGATTTTTGCAGTACTCCCGAGAAGTAATTTTTATGGCGAACTTAAGATTTTTCCCTTGTCTTTATATATTATTTAAGTTAACATAGAATGTTAGAGTGCAGAATATTTCTCATGGTTGAGAAGGAAAGGGAAAAGAGATCCACATCTTTCATGATCTGAAATCGTTCATATGAAGAATACTGAATAAAGAGCTTAATGTTTTGCGGGTTTAGTTTAAGTTCAAATAAAATTTAAGTCAATAAACCGGATCTACTATTCAGGATTGTTTTCTGCAGAAGGCTGAAAAAATACTTCTTTTATAAAGTTCACGAAAATTTTGAAACCAAATAAGGCATTCTCCTAACTTCATGAAATAATGCAGCTTTCGCACTAGGAGTGAGACATGCTTAGCAGACTGCTTTGTTTTTTACAGCGGGAGATTACGCAAGCACGTACTACGTTCATACCGGATAATAGGTGGGCAGTTTCAAACACGCATACAGGCGGAAGAATTCCCGACTAAGCATCTGTCATTAACGAGAAAGTGAAAACGAGTTCTAGATAATATAAAATAGGTACAACATTATTCAAAGCTACTGTCACGAACATACACCTATCCAGATCTCGCTGAGTTCTGATTTCACTGGTATTTTTGTTCTAATGACATGTATTCATACTGGTTTAATTAACTGACATAACTATTCTCTGACCTAGAGATTTTTAAGTATTACAGTTGTACTACAAATAAACCAGAATCATATTGACATGGAATAGAAAAAAAATTCTTATTGCACAAGGTGATAAGTTAATACTTTTGCTGTACATGTGTGAATCGGTTTTTGCTTATATATATTTTCTACGAGGGTGCGATGTTTGAGAGTGGAATAAGATTGGTCTATACCTGGGGTATCTCCCCATGAAAACAGCAGATTATGTTCCCAGCCTGTTCTTTTCCCATCCCCAAACATCAGCAACCAGTTCCTCATAGACTATCTTAGGACTACACTTACGCCTCTTAGACCAGTACTTCCCAAGCTTCTGGATGTCAGGGCCCCCTTTGCAAAAATTAAAATATTTCACGCCCCCCCCCGTCGAAAAAAATCGTAATATAGGCATATATTATTATAATATTTATTGTATTTATATTCAATATAAAACATACACAGCGCATATTGCAAAATCAAGTGCATATATTACATTTTTTGCCTCTTACCGTTTGGTTCTGAAGACGATGCGGGTTGTTCTGGTAAAATATGAAATACTGTCGTTTTTTTTTTTTTTTTTTGAGTCTGTTTCTGCTTCTTCTGATTGTTCGTGGGATTTTTTTAAATTTTTTTTTTTATCAGCCACTTATCCATCTCAGGGTTAAATTTTTTAACGTAGAATAGATCAAATAATATCACCACTTACCGATACTGGCACACCACAGACTGATAGCATGAAATTAGTGAATATTACCTGAATAAGGGAATCCCCGGACCAGGAACATTTTTCCTCTTTTGTGACTTTTCTCCCTTTACGGTAATTAAGCCTAACGCGAAACAGACAGCAAAGGCAGGTTATTAAAACGTGCATATGATTGGTGCGGAATTAACAAAAGATCGCGCAACCGAAAGATAAAAGCATAGCTGACAATTGAGTTGAAATGCTAACTCTCTTCAACCGAATTCCATATGTGAAACTGCCATAACATTCATTATATATATATATATATTACTTAGTTTTAACACTTTTACGAATTTTAACACGTTCGGTTGAATTTTATTGCTGCCTTCGGAAATCGAACTCACATACATCTAATTAACAACAATAGTTTTTAGTTAGATACTGTGTTTGCCCATGCAACATATGGTTTTGTTTCAGTCTATACAGCATATTTTCTGTATGAGGGGACATGTGATTCATTAATTAGTGTGTATTTATCCCAGTTGTCTCTAATTGCACTATTTGTTGAGAAATATATTACACAGACTCCTCATATCTTATTCACTGGCATAATAAAAGTATTTGTTTTATTGCCTCTGCAGTATAGTGCCTGTTAGGGAGGGGTGTTGTTTACCACTGCAAGGGAGTTACTATCTTCCCCACATGAACTTGTTTAAGCTTTTTTTTTCATGTGTGAAGTATATGCGAAACTTTTATTGGTAACAGAACACTAGCTCGGATGACAGTGATAATATAAAACGAGTTTTGATATGTATATAAAGTCAATATCAACAGTCCCTGATTACGAACGCGTGATGAAAGGGAAGATTTGGAGCTTCCCTGGAGAGCATTCGAAGTAAATACAATTAACCACTGCTTTGAAATGAAACGTGAATAAGCAAGCTCCGAAATACGCAAGAAGCAAAGTTTGTGAACCAACACCAATGTGTGAATTTCTCCATTAAAATATAAAAAATAACAAAAAAGAAATAATAAATAATAAAAGTTAAATACGTTTCTTTTAAAATAAAAAAAATCTACTTAGTCTTAAAACATTTTAAATTTGTTTTCATTATTTCACGGCCCCCTCAACAAAACCTACGGCCCACAGTTTGGGAAGCGCTGTCTTAGACAATGTTTTTTTTTTCTTTCTTTTTTTCTTTTTTCCAGTGATTAAACACCAGGAATATCGAACCTTTTGATAAAACCACTTGAGCTCTGCTGTACGAGCTTCAGAGTACTGCTACCCCTACAACACTTTTTATGGTAATCTACACACACACTGAGAGGTTGTTTGCATGGATAGAGAAATTACGGCTAAATATGTCTAGAGAAAGATGGAGAATTACCGATGCATTAGTTTGATGAAGAGTGGTCTTGGAAATATTTGTAGAAAATGTAACCAGCAGAATGTGAACATCGATGTGAAAGAGAATGGAATGAGATGGTAATCAACGCTGAAGACGGTTGCTGATATAGAAAAGCAATGGTCATTAATCAACCTTCAGCACTGAGTAAGGATTTTAAGGAGGGCTCTCAAGGATATTATCGAGATGCGAGAACAGTACTGAATGGCTGATTTGATTTGCAATTTGCAAAGAATTAACTGTTGTAAAGAGGTAAAGTTATATATAAAAGCAGCCCCACACATGAGATGTTCAAAAAAAAAAAAAAAACAACAACAGTATATCATTATTACATGCGGATAAAGTATTGCACGGAGAGAAAAAGCTCATATCTTCTTAAATACTGTGGAGGCGATACAGCTCGTGTTTATAACAAGAACGACTAGCAGTTGCCCCAAGGTGAGAGATATCGTCCTATTTAGAGATTTGGTTGTCAAATATAAGATTGGAAATAAACATTCTTTGTTGCAGGAAATAAGACGAAAGTTAAATTTTCGAGAAATCGATATTCGATGAGATAAAGTAAAGCATTATTTTATCTCATCGAAACCGAAAACCTAATTTCCTGAAGAAGAGTGAAAAATATTATTTGTTTGCGAGAAATTAGACAGATATGAGTTTTAGCATTGGTGCTAAGGATCCTTGTTAGCTCCAGTGATTCCAATCAGAACCACATGGTAGAATGGTTTGGAGATCAGTAATTAAAGCTGTGGACATTCTAGAAATTTTCGTAATCTGCGTAAGTAATGTAAGGTTTGTGAAATGAAGGAGAGGAATACTATTGAATACAATATGCAGACAAGATTCGCCGTTAACTGAAGGTTGCTGATATAGAAAAGAAAGAGAATAGATTAGAGAAGAGTTCTTTGTAATACTCCAGCATTTGTTGCAAATTACAGGAGGGCAATATACCTCTCATCACAAGTAAATGCCACAAGAGTAAAAAAAGTTAGTAACCCGGTTGCAAAAGTCACGATTAAGATCTTAAGATGAGAACTTACTAATTGGATCAAATGCTTCCGAGATATCAAGAGAGAGACAACTTGACTTCCTCATGAATTTTTCATGGCATTTCTCCACAGATGGGTAACATAGGCAAGCCCTTGTTGATCGAAAGTGGCGGAATACATATTAGTGATCGTTCAATTAATCAACAGGTTTCTAAGTAGCACAAAGTCGAATGACAATGAATCTCTCCGTTACTTCAGAAATATTGAAATGAACGATAGAATGATTACTTTATGGAAAAGATTTGTCTCTTTTTAGGAACAGGTTGGACATTTTACAAACCACTATTTTATTATTTTAATATTTAATTTTCAAACGCATCTTATTCTTCAAAAGTGCAAGATTATCCTCAGACAAGTTAGCATTAAATACCAGCAGCATCACCAAGGGATCTTTCGGAGACTATCCAGTGACTCTGCAGTTGATTTTTTTTCGTTCGTTCTTTTCTTCTTATTTTTTTAATATAACGCAGATCGCTTCTATGAGATATTAGTACTGAAACAACCACCTAAAAACTACAATGGAACTGCAACTTAAAAAATATTGATAGTAAAGCAGGAATTAATCTATGGCATGATCTACTTTAACGAGATGCTGATGTGAAAAAAAAAAAAAACTATTCGCGGTATATAGACTCAGAGTTATAAAGTCTAAACCGAATAAAATGAACTTGCAACATAGGACAGGCTGGCGACATAGGGACCACTAGTCGCCTAGCATTTACCAAGAGGACATCAAAGTTAAATGTTAGTGGAAGTGACACGGTGAAGTGAACAAATGGCACATTTCAATATCACTCAGCCAATCAGGTCGATATGGTTGGACTACCTAGTGGTTAGCGTTTCTACTCTCCGAATAACAGACTATGGGTTCGAATTCCGTTATGGGTATGAATGTATGTGACTGTCTTCGTGCTACATTTCAATACAACTCAGCCAATCAGGCTGATTTGATTGGCATAGTGGTTAGCGTATCTGCTCTCTGATTAACAGGCTGTGAGTTCCATTCCCACTGTGGGCATGGATGTGCATGGCTGTCTTCAAGTGGTAGATGAATTCCATCGCTCGGTGTGAGACCACTGCCCCGCTTATTGAAATCCTGAAGTGGCTTGAAAAAAGTTCCATGTTTGGTCTCTAAAGCAGGTTTCCAGAATCCTGGTAAAAAAAAAAAAAATCAATAAAGCATTACAAAAATTAATAAAAAATGCAAAAAAATCCTTAGGATATACACATAAGGTATTAACGTACTACAGGTTTATGACCTTTTGTGGGTGGGAGTAGCATAAAAATCTCTAAATAAAATTTGAGCAGAATTTTATTTTTAGAAATCAGTTTTGCTGAAATATATATACAGTCTGATCAGATCCTGTGGCTTCCTCTCTTTGAGAGGGTTGCAGCTGATTACTAGGGAGATAATGACGCAATAATAACTTCCTTGCCGTATTTCTATGACTGTAGCCTGTGTGTTCACGGGTCTGGTTTGCCTGCTTGCGGGATGAAAACCCCAGATAAACTGGTGGAATAAACTCTGCTGTCCACGCCCAAGACCGACTAACTTGGCAATGGCTGAGGAAGATCCTTAAGCTCCTCACGGGAATCGAACCTAGGACACTCCTTCCCCAGGCATATGGTTGCAAAGCCACTAGGCGAACCGCGCGGACATATATATATATATATACAGTATACAGGATTAATGTCATTAATACTATTAGATCTTGAATGAGGACTCTTTCAAGAAAAGAATCATTCATTCAAGATTTAACTAAAACACAATACTAAGTAAGAAAATACTTGTACTGTTGGCAAAGTAAGAATATTATATGAGAGAACATGTCACATTTTCTTTAGAAAATGAATATTAGAAAAAATTGCATGTCTAAACATAAATATATTGTTTAAAGCTTCAATGTAAAATTGTGCTCTATACAAGAACGTGTATCTAAATGCTAACAAAAGTCGAAATGTTGCTTGCTGACCTCCGCCGATGACGTAAACCCCGAGGCAGAGGCATTCGTGGAAAGCGAACGGAATTCGCGTTCCACGAAAAGAGCGCTCATCGAGGAGCAGAAATGTGACGTCACTTCGTAAGAGTAAATAGGGAGTTGCCTTGAATAAGATTCGAAGGCAGAAAGAGGGCGCTATGAAGGAGGATAAAAAGTGAGTTCAGGCGTGTTTGAAGCTCTCTCTTGTTTTTTTTTGCCTTCTTGTTGTTACCTGTTCCTGTGCTCTCGCACGGACCAGCGATGCTGATGATCGGATGGAAGCTTGACAACGATGAGCTGCAACCTTTCCCCGTTGCTGACTGACGCGAGTCGAACAAGGCTATACGCCAGATGACAGCAGTTTTCCAATTCGGGCCATCGGTAAAGGTTTAACCGATGTGAGAAAGCAAAGGATTCCCCTTGATGGCGGTCGAGCTAACGACAGCAAACCATGAAATGAGCGTGTGTCCAGCAAAGAAAAATGCCCAATTTGTGACTAGCACGTGACTTCCGCGTGGCGGCAACCTACCATAACAGAAAGATATCCCCAAACAAAGGACGGACGAAAGAATCACGATATCGTCACGTCAAGGTGGTAAAGTACTAAAACCTTTTCTTTTATCCATGTAATAATTAGTTTTAGATGAAAGAAGGAACAAGAATTTTAGGAGGAAAGAGAACTTTATAGTGACCATGTGCAATGATTTATTGACTGTATTGGACTGGTAGTCTGAGAACTTATGATTGTGCGGTTCCTAATCTAATGTGAAGGAGTAAAATAACAGAAAATTAAGTTTAGAAGTTGACTTATGTTTTGTGCTATGTGTGGATTTTAATTTACCCATGGAATGTGAATAGCATACTTGTTAGTTTGAACATTTCTTATTTGCTTAACTAGTGATTTGGTAATGATAAAAATGTGATTAGCCTTTGACATGTTAACTTAATTGTAATCTCTTTGACAACTTAATAAACATGTTTTTCTATGTAAGCCTGAGTTTTATCTGAGCATGAGACTGATTTTACCACTCATAAAACCACGGACCTATGCATAAGGGGAATATAAAGGAAGTTAAGAGCAATTTAGGCCATGACCGTATGCTAAGATTACTTTAAGCTACTTAATTCATTTAATAAAGTTAGGTAACACTTGACCTCCGGGAAGGTTTCTTTGGACAAGAATTTTCTGTCCTAAAGCTCTGACTGGCGTAGCTAAAACAAACAAATATCGTCAGAGCTTGAAAAGGGAAACGGATCCCAGAGAGATAGTTTAGAGATTTATTCTTCGTTGGCACAGGAAAAATAATAGTAGTAAATTTATAAAAAACCAACGACGTAACAATACCCAATTCGACAACTTAGTTTACTGTACAAAATACTTCACTTAATATTAATTTTTTTTTTTTAATATATTCAAGTCGTCACACTCAGTAACGATGATATGCCCATTAGTTAGAAAGATCGTTCGCGCTACGAAAGGAATAGTGTATGTAAATTAGTTTAAGCAACTTTCGGTAAGTACTATGCTAGGTGATATCGATCAGCGAATCTCAGGCAATATGAAAATTATAAAAAATGAGTTCAAAACTGGCATATTAGTAGATTCATTCCAAGAACTTCAGGAATTACTAAATGTCCCAAAGATAACTTGTGATATTTAGTGATTTACTCCATTCGCAAATTAGGTTGAACTGACCAGAATTACGATACAGGAAACTTGACTACTTGGCTAGCCGGGCGAGGATTGCGGAACTACTCTCTCAGCAACAGATCGTGGATTCACATCCTACTGAGAGAATGGATGTCTGTGAATGTTTTTAAGACGGCGGATAAATTTTATATCCTATTGTGATGAATCCACATTAATCATAGAGGCGGATTTATACTTTTCTGAGCCCTAGAGAGCATCTTCCCCAGAAGCAACAATGACACCAAAGCGCTGAGAAGATTAAGCCATTTCTATATTTGGAAACCCACCTATTCATGATGCGGTACGGGTTGATACTACAGTAACTGACTTTTATAATTCTAGTCGAATATCCAGAATCCGTAGAGGAATGCGTGTAAAGCTGTGTTTCTACTTTATTTATTAATTTAGTTTAAGCTGTTTACATTGTTCATCATTGTCGAAGCTTTAGATGTCCTTACTCGTATATGAATATTGAAAGATAATTTTATTAATTATAGTAATTTTTGGGAATAGATTCGAGGCGTTTGATCTCTTAGGCTTTTAATACTACTCTTACTGGTATTATTATTATTTTTTTATTTTTATTTTTTTAACGATAAGCGTCTTGGTTAATTTCATACGGTGATGGAGATATTTCATCCAACAAAAAGTTGGCAAAAGAACAAATGCAATTAAAAGAGATAATCTACTGAGCTCATAACTTTAGTTTCATTCGTAATAACTAGCCTATCCAATCTAACTGCTTAGGTGTTGTGTTCAATAAATAAAACATAACTTTTTCCTTAAAACTAATCATAGTCACCACAGTTTGCCAAACAGCATCAGGTTTGGCTGCGCAAAATATTCTAAATAAGCAAGACTAAGCTACATCTGTACAGTACATGCATACAATTATACCACTATTGATAAAAAAGGTACCATGAATGAAATGAAATAAATGAAGCCGTTAATTAATACTGTGATGTTGACAGTAACATGAGAAGTTGCGATATTCTTAATTACCTCTTATTCGTTGCAGGAATCATATCTTATTTATTCTTATGCCGATCTATCACAAAAAGAAGAAAAAATTTAGGCCTCAAAACGGTGTACTTATAAATACATTTGTCATACGTGTTCAAAGAGACACTCCGAAATACTCATATTAGGTTCAACAGCTGGTACACGCGCGTGTCACACTCGGTCATTAAAAAAAAACAGTTTCAACATCAAAACACTTGTACTTAAAGACTTTCAACACAAAAACATGTAGAGGGTTCTCATATATTCAGTAAAATCTTTTAAAGTTGAAAAAAAAACAAAAATACCTCATAAACATTGCTTGCAGCTCCCGGGCCATGCTGTTCACATCTTGAATGGCATTCCTCTTCTATACACACATGTGTATACTTTTTTTCATCTCCAAAAAGCTTATTAATCCTTTTGCGAACGCGCAAGTCATCCATGTAAGCACAGATGTTATATGTGCGTCTGATTTACTCTTCTGTAAGGAAAATGTTTGAAAACAAAGTAGGACAACGCCTAAGATAACCACATCAGACACTTGCGTCACAAGCAAAACCAACGCGTAGGATATGTCAAATATCTCAAGGCGAAAATTGACGCCGCCTACAGAGAAGAGTGTGCTGCCCTAGAATGTCATATATGATGTAAGAAATTGACCTATTATATATATATTAACTTATCGACTGGCGACCATCAGTTAACATCCGTTGTTATTATTTCAATACTACAGCAATAATGTTCACTTGTACTGAGGTGACACTTTTCAAGAATAACTTAAAAATACCAGCAGTATCTCCGTGGTTACAATATTTGGTAGGAATAAAAATTTCGCAGGTGAGTGGGTTAATAATCGTGTGCACATAACTGGTATCTACAACATGGATAAAAAAAAGTGATACGATGAAAGAATAATTTTCGCTGCCATCGCAGTGCTTATTTGTAGATATAAAATGAACGAAAAAATATTCGTAGCCTCCCACGGTGTTAATGTACTATAGGATTTATAAATAAATAAATTAAAAAAAAAACTTTTCGTGGGTGGGAGAGTCGCATAAAAACATTTCCAATTTACAAAGGGGAAGTCTATATAACACAACACTTACAACGTATCCTTGAAATACCAATGGTATTTCAAGGTATATTATGGTATTATACCATACATTTGAACAATCATTACCATGTCAGCAAACAATAATATTTATATTAGTTAAATCATAACGAGTTTTTCATTGTTAAGTAGCAGTCACTGAAGTGAGCTTTCCAAGAAATGCAACAGAAGAACCAGGACATAAGAGAGGAGATTCGAAGTTCAACAAACTTTTGTTGAACTTCGAATCATTGTATATCATTGTATACAAGACGTGGCTATAAGGAAGTAAGCGGGCAAAGGACCTTTTAACTGACTCACTTTCATTCTCTTTCTTTCTTTTTTGTTCTCTCAAAATGTCTCTGGAAGCCATACTCTGAGCCAACGATGCTACTATTTTACAGAACTGCATATAGCTTATTTATCTAAAAATCACGTTTACGAATATGTTACATCATTGACAGGAATCGTATTATGTCTTTTTCAGTCAAATGACACACTGTCCGACTGGGGTATCTTTAATTTTAGAAACAAAACGAAGTCATTTGGAATTAAAACTTTTTGCATTTTAACTGTGACAACGCGATAGCACATAGTTGAAAACCATTCATTTGGCTAAAAATGTTTTGCTTTTTATTCAAAATTGCAAATAATGATCCTCAATGATTTTCCTTAAGGGACCAATGACTTTTCTCATGTATTTTGCAGGAGCAATGTCACTGCCACCCTTTTCAATTTTATTTTCAATTGGGCTAGTTGGATGGTGTACAAAGAAAAATGTATCGAAATTAGGTATTGTGATAACATCACACTGGGTGGATAGAATTCAATAAAATAAATTTGATATGCAGGTCGCAAACAAGAAGTCCATCGGTTTTCAATTTTTGTTTCAATCGATGCACTTTTATTGGCGAAATAATTCGAATTAATATTAATAATTCCACACAACCAGATGCGGAATCAAAATGTATTATTTAGGATTTCTTAAAATTTTTTGCATTATTTTAAGTCTGATTCCGAAGAAACAGAGCATCTGCGGATCAATTGCAGCAATGATTGCTTTGAATCCAGTCCAGGACAGAAACGACGTTAATAAAAGCTTTCCCACTGAACATGAGTAAGTCTCATACTGGATGGCAGAATTTTTAGGGGAAAAAAATAAAAAATAGAAAGAAACTCCAGTTTCCATCCCAAAAGTGGCAAAACGAAATTGTCTCTATACAGAGTGCGTAAGCATAAAAAAATAAAAAATAAAAAAAAAAAAAAAAACCCAGCATATATGCTTAGAGTATACACGGCAACTCATTTAATTCTACCTGTAGCTTCATTGTGGTTAGAGAGTGAATGGAAGATATGGAAAATATATGCCAGCAGGCCAACTACTTAAAGTACCACTCTAGGTATGAAATAAAGGTTGCATCAACATGCTGAGATAAAGCAGGGGGAATTCAACAAGTAGAAACAGTAACCGTACGTACGATGTAAACATTAAAAGTTCAATGAGAGATTAGACTCAAACGGATTGCACAGATGAATTTAGTAAGAAAGAACAAAGGAAAAGACAGTGAAACAGAACAAATTGAGATCTGGAAGATGAAACGTTTGCTCCTTAAATCAAAACCACAAGCCAACTGAAAAATTACCCTAGATAACAAAAGTTTAAAAATAGCATGCATATCTGAAACCAAAGACAAAGGTAAAGAAATGTATAAATATAATAATACATACTTTTAACAGAGTAGAGAAACATTAAAGAATTAAAGCACGTATGACAAATAATAACGGAGTGATTTTATTAATAATAATAATGAGGAATTTCAATATAATATAAAGTATAATATAAAATAAAAAGTATGGGAATATGTATATGAAAGAATACTTGAGGGGTAACACCGAAATATAAAATGATTTTAGCAGGATTCCTTTGGCTCATTCTCTGCTTGTGAATGATCAAGATTTAAAAAATACCACAAAATTATCATCACCAGATATCTTCCAACTCATTAAAATAATAATTATGCTTAATTTTTTAAACAGCAAGGAAGAATGCAAACATAAAAGAAATGTAATATTACTCGTAGAAATGTCAAAGATATTGGCAAATTCAAATTGGAATAAGATTACTACTCCATGGTTGTAAAGATACCAAATATGGAATGAATAATATAATTTTTTTTTTACTTCAAGAAAAGTAATATAGAGAAATATCAGAGGATATACATCTATCCTAGAATATATCCAAATGAAATCTATATAATAGACTTGTAGCATTTATGATTACGGACTACTCCCAGGAAATTCAATTATATAAAAAATAAATAACAGTGGAAAAAAAAACAGCAGAAAAATGCTATCCCAAAAAACGATTAAAAGAGTTTCAAAATCTATATCTTCCTCATGAACGATGAGAAAGATACAGATTCTTAATGGAAAAATTTTAGAAACATTAACCAAGAGCATTAGGTCAAAAACAAAGTAGAAAATGTAAATCAAAACATTTGCATGTATACAGAAGAAATAAAAGAACTATCAGGAATTTATTAAAAACAGCACACAATAAACAACTACAAGATGAGGCTGATCTTATGAAATAAGAATATTATCACATAAGAAATGACAAATAAAAAACACAATTTATAAAGCAAAAACACTGGGAAAGTTATTGTGAGCATTGGAATATGATCTTTACGGAGCATAGAAACAAACACGGAAGGTTTAAAATAGTCATCAGATGGCAGCACTCATGATACTTTTATAAGGTTATAAAAAAGAGTGCTTGTTAGGTATTAACAAGCAAAGTATTACAATTTGGTAATGTAATACTTTGCTTGTTTAATGTTTTTTAAGAATGGAATTCTTGTGATATCATGCAGTAGTAGAACTTGTATTAAGTAGTTATGAATTGTTAAAAAAAAAAAAAAAAAAAAAGAAATAAAACCGAAACGTTAGTACGAAGTGTAAAGCGAAAGGCGAAGAGCACATTAAATGAAAGTACAATTACAATTTTAATTCACTGAAAAGATGAATAAACATGATTACAATTTTAATTGAGAAATCCTCACTAGTAAGATTTTTTTAGCAAGGTTAGTAATAATTATAAGTGCCAATTTTAATATTTCTGTAAATTTCCGACTGATTTTTCTTAAATCATCCGACATTTCAATTTTGATAATAAAGACATTTGTATGGGCCTCATGCAAAATATCTATTTGTAGTCTGAAAGCAGAGAGAGAGAGAGTGGGTAAAAGATATGACATCTTATAAGTTTGCAATTCTTGTTTAAGGAGGTATCTAAAAGATAAGATTAAAACAGTTCTGAGAAGAGTGATAATGTGAATCCTTATGAACCACAGGTGAAAACACGCTATGAAAGAAACCCCTAATGATCAAGATGCAGTAGAGAATACTGCCTTGAAAATGTTGACATTTATTCTGTTATAGCGACTAGTATTTGTACGATATTATGTAATAAGGTATATATTTCTTTATTCTGAAAAGAGTAAACAGCCTCAGCAAGCTACTGTTACATATAAGGAGTTAGAGAGATCTTAAAAGAAAACAAGCTGGCATTAATACCACTAAGGGTGTGCCAAAAACTTCAGATTAAAAACGATCATCACGTGCCTCCGACAGAAACTGGATACACAAAGAAATCACGAAAATTTAGGCTATTAAGAAAGTATGCGACTCCATGCGATTTCTACCGTGAATTTATTCAGTGACTATTCAAAAATTCAACAGCAGTAATTAAGAAATAGGTTTAAGAAATGATTGCCGATATTACGAAATTTTCAGTGTCAATTGTTGCGTTACTTGTCAAGAAGTTATGTATAAGGGCTGTTCCAACAGAAAAGTGCAAGGGGAGCATACAC
Source organism: Typopeltis vanoorti (assembly GCF_054136105.1). Taxonomy (NCBI): domain Eukaryota; kingdom Metazoa; phylum Arthropoda; class Arachnida; order Uropygi; family Thelyphonidae; genus Typopeltis; species Typopeltis vanoorti. The sequence continues at coordinate 168,608,750 of NC_143549.1, read as the reverse complement.
AACTTGCAGAAAATGCTTGTTAGAAAAAATATTAACTATCTAGTGTCGACAGATATAACAGTTATTACAAGCAGAAGAGTGCGCTAGGTCCGCACACCCGCATGTGATATCAAAAACAAAATAGCTATCCACCGGAAAGCTGGATGAACAGAGGTGAGAACTGTGATTTGTTTTCTGAGCGAAAATCAGAATTTTTGTTAGCGTGTATTGTGACCATGCTTCAATGCAACCTACACGTAATGTGGTGGAAGAAGTCGTTCAGAATAACTGCGCCATCGTTCAGTGACTGTCACCACAATACACTGATAAGTTCAGTATGAATATGGTTTTGTTTTTCTCTTTTAGCAAGCCAAAAACAAACCGTACCTCTCACTTCTGTGTTTATCCAGGTATCCAGTCATTGTTCTGATTGTCAAGGGCGCATATACAGATCTAGCACAGTTTTCTACCTTTTGCAAAAGATGTCATGTCACACCAACATCACAAAATTAATAAATTTAACAAAGATTTATCGTAAGCTACTTTCCATTGTGCCTTACATTTGGAACAGTCATCGTATATGAATTAAATATATCATTCAGACTTGGTTTTATTTAAATCTAGTAATGACTATCAACAAATAAAATGCAAATAAATATTTTAAACCCTATGAAAGAAAGTGGACTCCCCCCACCAAAAAAAACCGGACTTCGATATTTAGATAGCACACGTTGACAGAAAGCGTGTAACACATTAATTCCAAAAGACTTTACCTGTACGTGAGACACAAAAGCTGTTGTTAAAGGCTGCACATGTTGTTTTCATCACACTCATAATTACACACCCTTTGGGGGGGGAGGGGAGATTTTTCGTGTGTGTACAGACGGTTAAAACGATGCATGTCAACAATGTTCGTTTCTATTGACCTGCATACTAATATTACCTGAGAAAAATATGTAAGACTTTAATCACAGATGAAGAAAAGTAATATTCACGTGTGATTAAAAAAGTGATATTGACTAAACTTTCGACCAAGTATTGTGGTATCACGAAAGCAGAATTGCTGATGATAACATACCTGATTTAGGACAGGTGACTACAATAACATAAAAACGGTAACAAAATTTAAATAAATTAATTTTTAATAAGTTAGGCAAGAGAAGTCGATGTTAGAGCTCACTTTACCAAAACTTAGATAAAAACAAGCAATCATTTTTAGGAACATAAGGATAACTGAATCGGGCTTCATGGTATTCTCTGAACAGTCGGTTGTACTGAAAGTTACTTCAGTAGTTTTGTGTTTTTGGACAGTCAATACCGTTGAGGAACCTGATACCATTTGCTTTTGAGGCAAATATTGGTAGTTCTACTATATTTCCTAAGAAGTCTAACAAAGAATTCCAAACTGTTTTTGATACACGCAGTCATGACTTTGTTTTCTTGTAATGAAAATGACAACTTATAAGTTTGCAATTCTTGTTTAAGGAAGTATCTGGAAGATAAGATTAAAACAGTTCTGAGAAGAGTGATAATGTGAATCCTTATGAACCACAGGTGAAAACATGCTTTCAGTCAGTTCATGTGCGACGGACATCTAGGAATAGAAAACAGTTTTACTTTTCTTTCTCTATTGGCGGACCATCTGTAATTTATTCAGTGCAGTCAATAACGAAAATTAAGGAATCTTAATGTGGATCGCAATGTAACCACATTACGAAACCACTCGTATCAAGAAATTTGCCACTCAGAGTGATCACAGCAAAATGTCGTGATATGAGTGGTTTCGAACGGAGAATCATGAAGCCAGTAAGAGTAACTCGGATACCAATGTCCTACTAATGACTGCGGTAACAAGTCAGGGTATTACTACGGATATTAACAAAATCAAGAGTTAGCTATGTGGTCAAAAACAGCTGATCGTTGTGAAAGGAAAAAGAAGGATTAATAAGATCTTAAACTCCAACAGAACTACTACAATTAACGAAATGCAATACCCCAAAGGATGTATCTGAACGCACCAACGCTGTCTCGAATGGGATATAAGAGCATACGATTATTGAGGGAATTATACCTGTCCAATAAAACAATGACAAGAAATTTAGACAAAGGAACACTGGTTCTGGATACCAGAGGATAGTGAGATTTTACAAGTAGAAATAAATCCCAATTCCTATTATTTCATACGGATGGAAAAACGAGTACAGCAACAACACGAGGCCATGGACTCATTATGCTTAGTAAAAACAATGCAGTAGTGTCGGGGAAGTGAAGGTTAAATTTGGAATATGTTTTTCTGGCATTCCTTATATCCCGTGACCAGTAGAACTGGAAGGAATGGTGCAGCCCCTGAACATCATGGAAGACCCCACGTGTTAATCATTTACTGTACATGGATATTTCCAATCATATCACGTCACTCATTAACATTAACAGATATATGCTTTTACTTTAATGGACTGCGGTCCTCGCCACCTTAGGGATCTCAATTTCATCGAGTATCTAAAGATTACGATATGATCCTAACAGGGTTACACTGCCATCATATTTTACAGAACTGTAGGAATACATCATGTCCACGAGTAGCAAAATACACGGGGAAAGTTTCCGCACCTCGTGGAGTTGACGACCCAGAATATCGAGGCCATTCAGAAGGTCACATGGCAATCCCAGAGGCTATTCGGTGGTACAATGTGTTGTGTGTGTGAAATGATTTAAAAAGGGAACTGACATTAGGTAAATATACGTAGTATAACATACTACAAACAAAGTAACTGTAAAAGTAGAACTACAAAGTAATTCTACCTTATATCAGGGGAAAATCAATATGAAAACAATATTTCATAACTTTTTCCACCTGTAGAAACAGTTACAGTTGTCAGGAGAAAAATTATTACTGTTCGCAGTTAAATACTCCCCCCCCCACACACACATACCACAGAAGTGGAACTAGTTTATCTGGAATGTTGTAACCTGTCTAAAGGATGACTAATAGCTGACAGTGATAAGTCTGTTACGAGTAGGGAGCAAAGTAATAAACTAAACGCTACAAACCTACGCATTACTATCCCCCACTGCTTGACTTGAAGCTAACAGTTGTTACCATATATGGTACATCAGCTTGATTGAGAATAAGGAACATTTTTATGTAGTCATGTACTTGTCTGCGTCTTCGACTTAAATCGAATTTTAAATTGACAAGTGGAAATGGCACACGAATAAAGTTTGATTTTTTAAATTAGATTATTTTAACGTAATAAATACTTTAATAAATTTTTTATTAAGCAAGAGAGAGGATAAACGAAGAAAAACAATTACAATCATTGTTGTTTAATTACAGCTTAGGGCTACATTAGTGTTTCTTCTTTTCATTTTGAAAGTTTGTATATTTTTAAAGTCTCCATTATTTATTATCCATTTCAATTTTGGAGGGAAAAAGCCGCAAGAAGTATGATCGACAGTTAGAAAAGAATGTTTTCATGAACAAACCGAGAGCAATTATCTGTTTGCTAAAAGTATTCTGGTATGAACAACTGGACAGCTATTGAATAATATAATTTATTTATTTATTAAGGCTTGATTTACGTAGTTATGTAAAAATTTCACACGCTATAACACTACAAACAAGTAATTCTACCTTATATCAGGAAAATCAATATGAAAACAATCATAACTTTTTTCACCTGTAAAAACAGTTACAGTTGTCAGGAGAAAAATTATTACTGTTCGTAGTTAAATACTCCCCCCCCACACACACACACCACAGAAGTGGAACTAGTTTATCTGGAATGTTGTAACCTGTCTAAAGGATGACAGTGTCTAATAGCTGACAGTGACAAGTCTGTTAAGTTTTTATTTTATTTTATTTTTTAATTCTGCTGCAAAAATAAATGCAAAGCTAATTGTTATTAACTTTTAAATTTTAATAATTGGTTAAAAAGAACACCTGGAAACATTGAAGCAAAAAATTATGTAATCATTGTTACATCCTGAATGAAGCACTTTATTTAAAGAAACGACTCATTCAGGATTTAACAAGTCAGAAAAATCAGCTGGGAGAAAAAACTTGTACTCGAGCAGAAGAAATAAAGTACTAACTGTAAACAGAAATAGAATTACCTCCTTATAGTAGAATTGTAATACCATGTAAGAACTTCGTGTATAAATTAGTATTATATGAAATGCATCATGTATACAATGAATGGGTAAATTAGATGTAAACAATAGCCCAAAGGTCACGGGCGGGCCTGAGGCATCGGCAATCTCGGAAAGCGACGCACATTCGTTTCCCGGAAGACGCTGCTATGATCTCAGATGTGCCGAAGTTGCCGCGGACGAAGAAAGCAGCAGGCGAGGAAAGATCGCAGAAAGTAGTAAGAGGGCGCTATCGCAGCTAGTAAGAGGGTGCTAAAAAGGGGAGGAAGTGAAGAGAGAATAAAAAGGATTTGCACCCCTTTCTCAAGGCTTTTTTCGCCTGTTTTGATGGATGATTTGACTTCTCTCATGGACGGGTGGTTCCTGAGATTTGTTTCTTGGCGATAGTTCGATATCAGAAGGTGCGCCTTTCCCTTCGATGTCTGAATTTCTGCCGGTACTAAAGCGTGAGATGTCGGCACATGCTGCCTTCGCTGAAAGTTCTGACGGAATGCTATCGCGGACGTATATTATGAACTGGCAGCTAGAAACGAGGATGGCCCGAAACAGATCGAGAATAGACGAGGGAAAAACGCCAGGTGTAGAGCATAGTTTAATCTGATGACCATAGTGACCCACCACGTGGACGCAGGCTTATGGAAGTATTGGAAGGTAATTCAAATAAAGAAGGACAGTTCAGACGGACCTGGAGACCCTGCCCCAAGAAATGGTAAAGTACAGATTTTGTTGTATAATTACCCAGTCGGTAAAAGGATAAGATCATTGTAGTGTATTAATCGAGTATGGACAGTATTTAAGAACTTTAAGTGATTATTTAGCAGTGGCTAATGTCCATAAGACAAATTGTTAGGAATGATTATAAATGATTGTGACTAGTTTAATATGCAAGACTAACACAATAGGTAGAATATTGATTAGAAGAGTATAATGTGTATATTATGTGTGTTAAATCTCTAACTCAAGAGAAGGATTTATTGTTCATACATTACAATATTAATCAGTTTGATAAAGTTTGATTTAGCATGTCATTGAACTAATTGAAAGTGAGATTGGTCTAAGTCTATGTCTTTAGATTCCAATAAATGTTTTTTCTTTTATACCTGAGTTTTGCCTGTGAAAGGAACCAAAACTACCACTCATTAATCCGAACCATTGCAGAGGGGGGGGGATTGAAAGAAAGGTATACCATGTTGTTATAGAGGTTACGACTGCAAACCAGAATTAACTTAGCCACAGTAGAGCATTTAATTTGAGTTTAAGCACTAAATTTATTCACCTATGTGCACCAAAGGTCTGGAAAAGTCTCCATGAATAAGAGTCCACTCTATTCTAAGATATTCGCTGGCGCAGCTTTAAAAAATAAATTTGTCAATATCTGAAGAGAACACGGCCCCAGAAAGAAATTAGACGATTCGTTTCTTTTAGCAAGGAATGACCTTTATCAGTCAGGGAGCACGTGAGTAAAATTAGGAATGGACTAGAGATAAAGAATTTGTTTTCCTTATAGAATGAACACGTAAGAAGTGATACAGATATTAGAGTCAGGGAAATTTCTTAAGTCTTGTAGTTATTGTAGAGAGGTAAAAAGTCACAAAGGAAGTAAAAAATTATTATATGAAGAGCAACGACATAAAAATGGCGCACATGAGTGAAATATTTAACATCATCACAAGCATATTTATATGTTGTGTCTGCATTACCAAAATGTCTAAGCTAAGAATGCAGGATAACTGATGATAACTGTTAAGAACAATTTTTCACTCTTATGAAATTTTACTTTCAAAAATGAAGATTGATATAGGGTAAAATATTTTGATCAAGATAAGAAAGTGATGATGCAGCAATGGATGTTATGTGAGAGGTACACAGAAATGGTTTTCCAGACTATTTTGAAATTTGATGAGCTTTAAAAAAAGTATTACATATTAAGTTTCTTCAACATCACTTCATCAATTCTCGAAATGTTTTATGTGGAAGGACGGATGTGGGAACAAGGCACTTGCTTGCGAATGAGCAAAAAAAAACTTACCGAAGAACTCTTGTGGTAGAAAAAAAATTAATGAAAGTGAATAAATCTTATATTTGAAAACCCATTTGGCATCGATGAGGCATGTGTATTTATATCTGGGATTTATTTATATATTCGTATGGGGTTTTCCCCTCCGTCCCTTTTTTTGAGGGGGGGAGGGCGGGTTGAGCCCTCCTAATGAGGATTAGGTATATGTATTTTATGACTATATATATATATATCATAGGCATATATACTTATATACCTATGATATGGCCAGTGTGCCTGTTCTGAGGGACGAAAAACCTGAGTTTCTGGCTGAAAAAACTCTTTACCTCAGTATGAGACCAGCTAAGTCACCTTTAGTCGAAAGAGACCAGATAAAGGTTCCTCACGTGTCACAGACGGGAATCGAAACCAGGTCTTTCCGACCAAAGGGCTTATGTCTGGGAGGCTCTTATATCTGAGATAACTAAAGAAGATAATTACACAGACTTTCTGTATGCCTACAGATAATGAATAAAAAGGACTAATTCATTTTTGAAAATGATAAAATACTTATTTTAATTCTTGTCAAGAATATTAATGCGACATTAGTATCAAAATCAGCTAACGCATTTTTATTCCCGTATAGGCTAGGTCATTTTAACCCTATCTAATTTTTGGAGACTGAGTAGGCAGTTCAATCTCCACTGGTAGCCAATCAGAGATAGCTGCTCCAAGGCTATCACTAATTAAGTGACACGCCGTGAAGAGATGGCTCAAAAAGTGCCGCCATCGCGTGGTCCCTAACACAATATATTTAATGTCTGAAATAGTGTGGATTCTACGGTCAATTTTCTTGAGTTTACGGGATGAAAACCCCGCTTGCCCGTCTCAGAGAGAGACTAACTCGGGAACCGGTCGAAAAGGCTTAGAAAAATTTCCTCTAGTCGCCGACTAAATTTGAAACCAAGTCTTTCTTCGTGCAGCCAAGCGTCGTGGCGTGCACACGCCACACCTACTGGGCTACACAGGCTCTGCAACATTAGTAAATAATAAATAAATAATAAAAAAAACCTTATGTTAGAAATTTTATGTCATTGTTTTGTTAAAAATGCCATTTTCTACTTTCCCCCTTTTTTTTATTCATCCCCAGCTAAGAGAAGCTTTTTTTTTGTTGTTGTTTTTCATTTACGCTTCTTTATTGCTCCTTGTGTCGAGAAAAAAAAGAGCAGCTAATGAATTTTTGATTTAGTGGAATAACACGAGAACCAAGAGATAGGGATTCCTATTTCGCTTGAGCGCCAAAACTTTCGGCAGATTGTTTAGTTTTTTTTAAGTGTAAATGAATTCTTGAGTTTCCGTGTTTGTTCATCTTATTAATTTAATGAAAATTGGTACTGCTAATATTTTTGATAAACTGTGTTTAATTGAATGCAATGTTTTGTCCAGATTACGTGAATATCTTCAAGAATCGGAGGGCACTAATCTTGAAAAGTTTTATACACTCTTAAACAGTATCTATTTACATGCTTTAAATTAGTTTCTCAATATATATATACATATATATATATATATATATATATAAAAGAAATCAAAATAAATTACCAGTTCACCGTTTCTAAAACACATTATTTCCTTAAATCCTTTAGAAAGCTTATTCATAGTCAACAGAAAATCTCTTTCTGTTAACAAACATATACTCCACTTTCATTCCCGTTTCACTCTTCCCAATAATATGTCGTTCTGAAAATCTTGTCCCTTCTCCCCAAAAAAATAAAGAAAATCATGATCTGTGTGTTCCACTAAGGAACCACTTAACAAAGAGCTAATCTTCCTGGAAAAATAATTCATTTTCAATAGCTATAATCATTAAAATGAAAGGAATTATATATTAATCCCATCAAATAACTCTCCACTTTCCACAGTGAAATCTCGATACTGTTCATCTCCGTATGAACAGTATCTCGATACTATTCATACGGGGATTTACAGAAAAAAGTGAAAAGAATCCCACAAAATCAAGACCGGTATCTATTCATTCATCATCACATCATCTATTAGGAAAACTAGCGTCCTTTATCTTCTCCCTCAAATATAAACCCTTCCTATCCCCCTATCCATCCACAAAATGTCCTGAAGCAAAAAAGGGTACTAATATGGACACCAAGCCAAAAATAAATAATTTTATATGAATTATACAAATGAAGTCTAGTGAAGTAGCATAAAAAATATAAAAAAAAGAACATTAATCATAGTACTGACAATTGCATCTAATCTGAAAAGATTATTGGTGCCAGAAGCTACTCAAATTTAATTGAAGAAACGTTCCCTTCATCCAAGCTGCTCCCGACCAGGGGCGGCTCATGCATAGGAACTACGGAACTGTAGCATCCCCAATTTTTCTCGATATATGAATATATTTATTAATTTATTTATATTTGCTTGTAATATTTAATTTTATTATCAACAATCCTATACAATTCTTGCTTGCACTACGCGTGCTAGCATATGCACGTCATAGTGAGATGCGAACTATTAGCGTAATGCGGCACTGTCCGTCGCACAGTTTCACTGTTGTTTATATGCAGTTTGCGCCAGTAGTAGTGTTCGTAGTGCTTATCGTGTTTACTCCGTCTCTTTAAATATTTGGACATTACAATTAAAGACATAACATTTGCTATAGTTTTTATTTTAGAAAACATTATTGGGTTATGATAATGGATTTTATTTTTAAATAATTTTGAATTATACCAAACTGTATAATTTTATCGATAATAAACAACATTTTTTCATGTTTAATTTTTTTGAAAAATTTTTATCATAATTTTGATACTTTATCCTAACACATATACATTGTATTTACAGTGTGCATGTATATTTCGAAAGTTGCAGCACCCCCAACGATTTCAAGCCGCGAACCGCCATTGCTCCCTACTAAAGGTGATAAACGCCAATCGCGTTTCTTCAGCAACTCAGAAGTAAATCAAAAGAATGTTCACGTAACTTGGATGAATATATTGGATATCATTAAATATAGGTTGCTATGACAATGTTGTTTTAATGAAATCAAACGACATCCTTTTTAGTCAAACGGGAAAGTTCTGAAATATCTGATGGTCTGAAAGAAACTGTTAATTCCAAATTTAATATAATTCATGTTTTATTTCTCGCAAAAAAATAAATAAAATAAAATAAAATAAATAAATCCTTCGGCCTTGTTTTTTGGCAGCACCTAAATTTTTGGAAAATATAAGACTTCTCTTCTTGAGATAACTCCAACCTACAATCTTTACTAGCATAAAAATATGAATATTGCCTCGTTAGCATAAAGAAATGAAGTTTTCTCTTTGTTCAAGACAGTATTTATGAACAGCTATTACTTCTATATAAATCGCAAATCTGTTCAGTCATTGAATTCTGTTGTCATATTTGGGATTATGTGTCTAAGGGTTCCATAAAATTGTTAATTCAATACATACAATACAAGAGGGCAGTTAAGTTGATTAATTACATTTTCTGTCACAAATTCTTGTTGATTACATTTTCTACAATTTCCATAATGCTGTTCATCTTAAAATTGTCATTAATTCCCATACTGTCCTCCGAATCAGTTAATACACGAACAGAATCCATTCAATACTCTTTCACAGTTCACTTGTAAACTCCGAGAACACCTTTTTCCTCCTCTTCCTACATCCCTCTACTGCTATCTTGTGATCCAATCTCCATTATTATTTATTCCCTAAAGAGTACGATCTACGGTTCTTCAAATCGAATATTAACAAGCTCTTTATTTCTCAACTTTTTTGCCATCCTCGGTACTAATGTTCTATTGGTTGAAAAACATCTCCTGTGTAGGATTATAGTTAGAGTAATTTGTCCTTTCCATAAATTAGTAAAATACCTAAAGAAGTAAAGTAGAGACTACGAGGTAGCCAGGAAATTATTCTTTTTCCATCCTTCTACTAGAGTAGTGGATATCGACCGAAGTTCTCTGGCATCCTGTAGATTTAACGTTTCTCATCACTGCCAGATTCTTTAAAATGACACATTCATTGTAGGGCTGATTAGCTAAATAAATTCACCTAAATTCGTGATGCGCAAAAATCACACGCACACAGAAATTCTGTGTTCCATAAAGCGCTGTTTTTTTATTGAATTATCACCATCTTGGTACGTACTAATTTGGATGTGATACGTACACTTTCTTAAAAACTCTGAGCAGACCTTCTTTTCATTATCTCAGCTGCTTGAGATTGTTATTTGCGAGACAATCAATTTTGAATGTCATATGCAGTTCTTTTTTCTACCCCCCCCCTTAGTATTCAGTTCATTAATTTTTCCCTATCTGCGTTTTAACCATCTAATTGGCCATTATGGATGAAATACACATCCTCATAGGCTTCGTATCCATCACATATTTCAATGTAATATCAATGGTATTACAATTTTAATAGCTGGCTACATTTGACTTTTTTTTTTTTTGTTTAATATCTAAACAATTAGACAAATACAGGAAACTCTACACTTTCCTTTATTTGTCTAATTATTGTAGTATTATTTTTCATATTCTTATTTAAGTCAGTACAAATCATTTCTAATTCTTTTGAGTCATTATTTCATCATTTTTATTTCATTTTTCTTACTTATTTTATTTATTTCGTAGATTTATATTCTTCCATATTCCTCATATATTGATGCACGTGATTTATCTTGTGCGTACGTGAACAATATACAGTATATATTAGATAATCAGGAGACGGCTACAGATAATTTTGGTTTGAAAAATATTCTCATTTAAAATTACAGCAATCTTTTATAGAAGCCCTATATTATATGCATAAGCAGATATTTACGTAACCGTTCAGTGAATCATATTTTTCCTATTTTCCAAACATGGCTTTCGAAAACTCAGGACTCTAAGTTTTAATGCGTGACAGCATGATATAGGGTTTGCAGTTACTTATTTTGTGAATTGTAACAAAATACACTACCTTCAGAATCTATTCAATCCAGATATAGACTTATGGAATTTTAAAAAAAAAGGTCCTTCAATTGATTCCATTATATTAATATTTGTCATCATAATCATCATGCTTTTCAAGGATTTAGGCCTAGAGTGGCCTGTACCAGCCTTAGAAGTCATCGGTGAATCTCATTTAGAGGACGCCCTGGTTTTCTTTTTTTCCTAGTGGTTTGTAATTTAAGGCTTATTTTTGGTAATCTTCCTGTTTTCATTCTTTCAACGTGTTCCATACATTTATGCTTATATATTTTAATTTTTTTTTTCTATTACTGACTTCTGGTTCAATTCTTTCATAATTTCTTCATTTCTTTTGTGATCGAACAGAGTATATTTTACAGTTTTTCTCATAAACTTCATTTCAGCTGTTATTAATCATCGTTTGTCTTTTTTTATTATCCAGATTTCACTTTCATACCATAGGACTGGTAGGGCTCAGTGGTGCACCCACGGTGGGGCCAAGGGCCCTGTCCTCCCCCCCCAAAGAAAAAGGAAAACAAAACACTAGAACATTTTCCAAAAATCTTTTCCTAATTAAAATTCATTTATTTATGTTGTGTCTTATATTTCTATACTACTTATGAATTAGTGGTCACATAACGTGGAAATACCCTATAGCTCACGGGAATCCCGGCCGCTGTGAACGCAAGGCAAATGAAGTACTGCTCTTGCGGACGGGGCGCTACTTTTTGCCCGAGGAGATCACGGGTATCATGTATTGGCAATCACTGCAGATGCTCAGTCAAAGGTCGTAGGCATTCTCAAATCGTCTACTCAACTCCCCCCCCCCCCGATTAAATCTTGAGTGCTCGGCCTCCTCCAAGATTAAATCCTGAGTGCGCTACTGGTAGGGCTAATGTATACTTTTAGTCTAGTTTGTTTTTGAACTAGGTTAAGTTTATATATAGAGTTAATTACATCTGTTATTTTTAAATATTTCGCAATTTTTAGGTTGATATCTTTTTCATTTTCATATACACCCTAGGTACTCAAATGAATACAGGTCACTTCAAATGATCACCTGTTCTAAAATCTTGTTATGTATTACTATATTAATTCTTACTGGATCTTGTCCTTTAAAGGCCATCGTTTTTTATTTTTCTGTTGATATTATCATTGAATAATCTTTGGCTATTTCATTTAAATTTAAAATATCTTCCTGTAAGTTGTCTTAAAAATTTGTAATTATTTTTTGGTCATCAACAAAAAAAAAGGAGTATGTTTAAGTTCGCAGTAGGAGAAAGCTTAAACCCTTGATGAAAATTGTTATTCCATTTTATCATTATTTCGTTTAGATAAATATTAAAAAGAGTTGCTGAAAGGGAAAAACCCTGTTAGACTCCTTGGTTAATATTTGTAAAAGGATCAAACTACAAAAGTATAATTTATTATTTATCGCAAGAAACCTGTTGTTATTATTATTGATGATATGTTACCAATAATAACTACAAATTCCTTGTGTTGTTTATACTTATACTTAATATAATCCTATGTATGACAAAAAAAAAAAAAAAAAAGAAAGGACGAAAACTTTACCTTTTGATAAGCATTTATTCTGGAATTACGACGAATTCTCTTCTTTTGAAGAGACTTAGAATCATTTCCATTCCTAGAAATTATGGACACTATTGATTGGTGTTTCTGAGGCAGATCATGGTGCAGACGAAAACTACTTGGGTCACAAAAAAAAAAAAAAAAATAGCCAAATTATTTTCATGACCGTTACAAATGTTAAGAAAGGATAATGTCCTTATGTTTACTTTTCGCTCTTTCTTTCTCTCTCACACACAGACGCACGCACGAGTTATCTGTACGATACAAGATTTATAATTGAAATAACAGCAAAGTATAATAAAACCCTGAACATCCGTAAAATTGTTACTTTGATAGTATTATTATTATCCTAATTATACTAATTATATGGATGTTTCATTCAGGAAAAGTTACATTCTGAACTTCATGCGGCAGAAAATTTTGACTAACTGAAAATATGTCAGATTATATCCAATAGTATCAGTTTCCGGATGGAAATAATATCCACAATGCATAGGAGACTTTTACAAACTAGTTAAATAATGAAATATCGGAATGCATCCCATAGAGTTCGGAGAATAAATAAGGCAGGAGTGAAATGGATATGGATATGCAATCTTATTAAGCAAGAGATTCTTAAGAAACAAATGGTGTGGAAGGAATACCGTGTGCATAAGGATGATGTTAATTATGAAAATTATAAGACACAGGTCAGAAAAGTGTCTTATAATTTCACATTCAGAATGTCTGAATGTGAAAATAAACTGGCTCCGCAAGCTAAAGACAACACAAAAGAATTCCATTGTTATGCTGCAAGCAAAAGAAAGAATGAATGTGCACGAACAACTACTGAATGCAGATGATACCAATGACAGATACAGAAGAGATTGTTCAACTAATTGAGTACCCAGTTTACTAAGCGCTATCAGCGTCATGTACCAACATTGAGCGCAATATTACAGTGGGTCATCAAATTAATGGAAACACAATTTTTTTGGAGATTTTTTTATTAATAAGCTGTGGGCCCACCTCGGGCTGTTGGAACACCATGAATTCGACGTGGAATAGACTGATACAAGTCATGCACATAAGATAATGGAATTTGGGACCATTCTTCCTATAAAATATGTCCCAACTGTGCAAGTGATGATGATGCAAGGGGAAAATGTGATCGAACCTTGGAGAACCGATTGGAGACAATGCCTTGTCCGTTTCCATACCTTGTCATAATCTTCGATACTGTTGCTCGTGATATACATACGTTTAGGTTACGATAACTCCTGCAAGCCGCGCTCCAATGATCATACCTTTTTGGATGGCATTAAGGTCTGACATTTTGCACACTAACTGCACAACGGCTAATTCAACATCGACTATGGCACTGCTATGTGATAGCCCTATCATACTGCATCGTATTATATACCTCACGTCGCGGATGACGTTGTCCGTGATTGTGTTGTGTAGTTAGTGTGCAAAGTGACCTCCAAAAAGGTATGATAATTGGAGTTCAGCTTGCAGGCGCTGCCATAACCAAATCGGCAGAAAGCATTGGTATGTCACAAGCCACAGATTATGACAAGGTATGGAATCGGATCCCCAAGGTTCGTTCATATTTTCCGCCTGCAACATCACTGGCAAGAGTTGGGACATATTTTGGAGGAAGAATGGTCCCAAATTCCATTATCTTATATGCATGACTTGTATCAGTCTATTCTATGTCGAATTCATGGTGTTCTAACAGCCCGAGGTGGCCTACAGTTTATTAATAAAAAATTCTCCAAAAAAATTGTTTCTATTATTTTTATAATCCCCTGTACCTCTTCACTGGACGAAGAAACTCTAGCATATGAAGAAAAGGTACAAGAACTGGCATAAACCGATTAATAAATCGGCAAGAGTGTTCAGCATAACGCCTTTGACTAGACTGTGTAATTTGTTTCAGAACAGGGAAAGTTCAACAGGATTGGAAAGAACGTATAATAATCCCATTGTACAGCAGTGAAAAGACTAATATGTCTGACTATCGACCTATCAGTATCTCTAGAATGGAAGTGAGAATTTTGGAAAAGTTGGTAAGACATTGCATACAGAAATGATTTTACAGCGAATCTGTACTTTGCAAAAAACAATGGGTTTACTAACGGACGGTCATGTTTGAGTAACTTGCTTACATTTTATAATAATATGACAGTTGAATTATAATATTTTTTGACTTTGGTAAAGTTTTTGACAGGATTCAGCATGAAGGCTGTTGGATAAGTTGGTTATGAGATTGGTTAATAAACCGCTAGTTTGCATAAAAAGATGGCTTATTGAAAGATATCAAAAATGTGGCGCATGGGTGATGTGCATTGACCAATGGTGTGCACCCGCAGGCTTCAGTCCTTGATCCACTTTTATTCAATCTTCACATTAATCGTTCCCGAGTGTCATACTCCTTTCCTCCGTTGGGTCGAAATCTCGTGTAAGACAAACTTTTATTAAAGGATTTCATTTAAATGTTATCTAGTTGGTCTCATTCGGAGATAACAGATTTTTCATTCGGCAAAACAAATTATCGGCCAGAAGAATACACGTAATTAACATACATATAGACGAACATTGACCATACATAGCTTTAGTTGCTTCGACTATGGTTCAAAATAACTCTTCAGATGGGCCTACATGACGTCCATCAAAAATTCATGGAGTTGTTAGCATAGGAATAGCAAAACAACCATCCTCAGTCAGATTCAAGTATCTTCTGACATGTTTTAAACCACTGTAAATACAATTTGGAAGATAAGGAACTTTTTAAGTAATTAAAATGTAAGTAGGAATGACTGGTTAAAACCTTGGCTATAAGCGCTTCCCCCTCATTTGCATATGTCTGTTTTTATTTAATATGATGATTATTTCTACTGTCATATGACATGGAAATGTCTAATTTATGAATTTGTGGTTAATGAGAAAAAAAAAACTATTCAAAGAAGAAATTAGATCGACATAACTGCGATTAGCAAAAGGATCCCATTTTATCAGTCAGTAGAAGCAAGTTACGACATACACGCATAAATATAACCAAAACAATACTGAATTCCAATATGTTCTTCTGAATGTTAATTAATACGTTAATTTATTAATAATGTTTATGACTGTCTTTAACGTACCCATGGTAATAATTTACTATAGGTTTACAACCTTTTTGTGGGTAGGAGTCATATTTCATTATTCAAGTTTCTTTTATTAAAAAGAAATTTTAATAAAAGAAATTTAAAAAGGTTTCAGAATAGCCGTGTAGACAAAATATATACAACGAACTTGACTGGTTCTACAGATATTCGCTGCCGTGTCCAAACTGAGCGTGACACTGACAAAACTAAAGAACGTACGATCTTTCCTATTTGTATAAAGCAGCTACACTTAGAAGCAAGTTCGAAATGATTCATTAGCTGTTTTGTGGAATAATAATAATATGTGTTTCCTCCAGTTTCCTGAAAGAAAAATTCTTCCATCTCCGTATACGACCGTCTAACTTACCTTAATTATTTAGCAACAATTGAAGCAATTCACACACACACACACAGGGCCGGTCTTCTCTATAAAGGGACCCGGGTGTAAAACCTCTTTCCTGCAAATGATTTTGGCACAGGAAAACAAAAAAAAACACATTCGAAATATAATACGTTTCCGCAAATGTGTACCAACTGTACCCGCTCGACGTGGGACCCGGGTGCAATGACAGTCACACACACACACACACACACACACACACACACACACACACACACACACACACACACACACACACACACACACACACACACACAGACAGAGATCCTATCCGAGTGTAGCTGTCTTTGTAAAATCAGTGATTAAACGTAGCGAACAGCTTGAGTGACAGACTTTTAACCACAAACTATTAAGCAATAATTGTACGAGTAATATGGAGATTAATTAAGTTAACAGAATCTTAAAGATAAATAATATTTATCATGCACTACAATACTGTTAGCGAATTCCATTAATTAGGCAAAACATTTTGTGGTACTTTTGCAGCAGCAGCTATTAGTCGAATTCAAAAAAGTTAAGGAACTGTATCACTGTCAAGTACTCGTACAGTAGAAACATTTTAAATTATACAATAAATAAATTTTAACTGAATAATACTTACCTTGATGTCAATGTTGACGAAGCAGTAAACACAGACTGTTGTTCCAAAGCTAAGCTTTTTCTTCTTGAGTGTGACACGTCTGAAATTAAGTCAATTTGTGAATCTGATGCACTGGGAATATTCTTATTTTCAGGATGTGGTTCATCAGGATCAGAAGTTATAACTAGATTTTTACTTTCTTTTTCTTCTTTATATAAAACTGACGGAATCTGAATATCTTGATTACCGAATTTTCTGTTAAGCAGGTCATCAGTCTCCTCTGAGTAACCTGGTGCATTGGCTGCTGAATGGTGACTATCATCAACAGGTAAAGAGGTGCACTGATTCTGAGCCTCGAGTGAATCATCTCCGGCACTAATCTCCTCTAAAAGTTTTCGCCTTATTTGTTCTTGGTTTTCAAGCTTCTGCATTAGAGCTTCTTTTTGTACTTTAAATTTGTGTAGCATTTCTGACGTAATACTGTGGTCTGAAGCATCCACTGTCTTTTCAGAAGAATCCCGAATAAACAACTTATCAGTTTTACTTTTCATTTCTGAATTATACACACTACTTCCAAATTCGCTTTTCAGGCACTCAATTTGTGAGCCAGAGTTCACAGTTAAGCTCTTTTTGCTTACTAAGCAATGATCTGCATTACTATTTGGATTCTTACACACATCGTTTTGAAGAATGCCCAAATACATATTTGATTCACCGCCTAACATTACACTGCAACTTTGGAATTTCTCGCTACTTTTATCATTACGACTGAAAGTCGAAGGTCTTTGAAATGTGCTTGAAATATTTTCGTTAGGAATCTGTGAACACACTGGTCCTGGATAAAGCTTTGTAAATGGTGTGACTGAATATGGATAGATGCATGGTCTAATAGGGATTAAAAGTATCTGCTCAGCCCAAGACGCTTCAAGTGGGGGTTTACAGAGTCTTTTGACGTCAATAGAAACGGCTTTCTGTTTGAAAGAACTCGTGAAGACTTTCTGAGGCAGCGAATGCAACCATGAATAGAGACTTAAATCAGTTGCACTGAAACCATCTGATAAGAGACTCCCAAACTTGGCTTCCTTCTTTTCTGATGATAATGCCCGCTGTTGACAATACTTTTCAGAGGATTCATAAAAAATACCCTTCAGAATAAGATCTAATAGTCTATCTCTCTTTGCAGTTCTTTCTGTTTTCCGTTCATGTTCGCCAATAAACTTTTCAACTAGGGGATATACTTCTTGGAAGCATTTCAGTCTTGCACTAAATGGATTCCAATTTTTAAAATCTGGGTGATCAGTTAGTTTGCCAAATTTCAACAAGCTGACCAGACTGTTGTATTTATCAACAGAGGAACTGTATCTCCCGAGTTGTTCCAGACATTTTACTATTTCTTGGGCTAGACTTTTATCTTGAGCAGATCCTACTTCAGATAATATGCATAACAGTTCGAAATACTTATGTTTAGAAATCTTATAGGAGAACTGTCTTCTATCAAAGCCTTCTAAATTATTTAATGGTTGAATAAATTCAAAAACATCATTCCACTGTCCATCTAGAATCAACTGTCTCAGTAAAAGCATATCGGCTGAATAAGAGCCATTGATTATGCCACTTTCTCTTTCTAAAATTGACTGAGAAAGAACAAGTTCACGATTGGATAGGAATTCTAAAATGAGCTTAATGATATCATCTTCTTTAATAGCAAAATATTCTGAGGACATTTTGATTTTATATCTGTAAGAAATAAACAAAATATTCAGAAATGGAATATGAAAAATATGAATCCTTTTATTACAGGAAATAAGTGCACGAAGTCATTTTTTTCTCTCAGTATTTTCAAATAACTTAAATGAAAGGAAAACTGCACATATTTTCTCCTAAATCCTGAAGTCATATTATTACATTTCTGCTATAAAATATACAGAATAATACTAA